>NC_088098.1:94652684-96150623 GCF_036370855.1 Dromaius novaehollandiae
CAAGGAAAAGACAGGTTTAGCTTTAATTGGTAGCTAGAGTCTTCTCTGTCTCCCATTCCTATTATTTGAACATTTATTCGTTGCTCATGGGCCTGCTTTGATGTGTTTCTGAGAGGCTGTGCTGCCCTATAAAAGCTCCTAAACACGTCTCCAACACGTTATTTTACAAACAACAAAAAAAAAGGGCATTCAAAAGCTGAGGGTAGGGCAGGTGGCCTTCCGCACCAGCAAGGCAGCATGCTCGGCGGGCTGCTCCTTGCTGTAACGGCTGAGAGGTGAACGCGCAAAAGAAAGCTTTTACAGCTGGCCGGTTAGCTCAGTTGGTTAGAGCGTGGTGCTAATAACGCCAAGGTCGCGGGTTCGATCCCCGTACGGGCCACTGGTTTTGATACCATTAGAAGAGGAAATTACTTTTTTTTTCCTCCTCCCCCCCGATGCCATTAGGGGAGGAAATAACTGGCTTTTACCTCCCCGCCCCCCCCCGAGGAGAAACTGTAAGACAGGAATTAAACTAGCCAAAGGGAAGGATTTCCTTACCGCTGTTCTCTATATTAGCTGTTTCTTTACAAAAGGAAAAAAACTTAAATCAGTAGAGTAAGGAAGGAGGGTTACGAGAACTGCTGTTACTCTGCTAATTCACCTGCCCACCAGCAGGAAGAGAAAAACCCATTTTAAGCTCCCTGGCTGAATATGGAGAGTCTCTCTCAGGAGAGTGAGAAGCAGCTGTAAGCGGCCTGGTTTCCACAAAAGAGTAGGTACTCAGTAGCAGCAGAGAGGGGAGGAAGGCAGCCCATTGTTGTGGTCGGGAAGAACAGAGTTTGGACTGCAGCTAGTGCCACCGACTAGATCTGAGGACGAATTTAAGTGCAAAACTGCAAAGGATGGTCCTGCGTTGCTTTGCTCTTCTTACCACCCACCACCCTTGGGACCAGCCAACACAAACTCTCACTCCCAGCTTGTAGAGCGAGTGTACTCACTGTAGTCCTTACCCTTGTGAGCAGTCAAAGAAGCACGGCTCACCAGGCCCTGCTGTGGGCTCCTCTTCGTTTCAGGAGGAGCAAAATACATGAGACAACGAGCAGAGGGCAGCAGGGCATAAGCTAGCTACGCAATGAACCCTTTTCAGGCATGAAAATCTAGGCAAAGACCAACCAGAGAGTAGAAGCCATTTGTTGGCACACGCTAAAACTGCACTTTATCCCCCTCCTCGTTAGTATAGTGGTGAGTATCCCCGCCTGTCACGCAGGAGGAGCAAAATACATGAGACAACGAGCAGAGGGCAGCAGGGCATAAGCTAGCTACGCAATGAACCCTTTTCAGGCATGAAAATCTAGGCAAAGACCAACCAGAGAGTAGAAGCCATTTGTTGGCACACGCTAAAACTGCACTTTATCCCCCTCCTCGTTAGTATAGTGGTGAGTATCCCCGCCTGTCACGCGGGAGACCGGGGTTCGATTCCCCGACGGGGAGAAAGCGCTGCCTTTTTCTGCCCCTGGATTGGCCCTGCCCTCAGAGTCGTTAGGATTCGCGAGCAACGGCCGCGCGTGCCCTTAGAGCTGCTGGGACTGACGAGCAACGGCCGCGCGTGCCCTCAGAGCCCGATGCGCGTGGAGAGCAGTGCGGCAGGTGGGCCCGAAGGAAGCACTGAGCGCTGTGAAGGATTGAAGCGGAGGACGCACGGCCTCCTGTCCACTGCCCAGGCCGCCTCCCTGCGGAGCAGCCGCTATGGTTGAGCATGACAAAGCTTTGTGTCCTGGCCTCCCCTCTCGCTCTCATTTACCCACCCTTTTCACTTTCCTTCCATACTCGAGGCTGTGCCACGTGGAGGAAACTGGAGAGCCAGCTTCCACCTCCTGCCAGGCACCACTGGGACCCGCAACCCAGCATCTCCTGTTTACTAGGCAGGTGCTTTGATTGGCTAAGTCATGCCACCAAGGCACACCCTAAAACCATGTAACTGTCAGTCTCATCAGCCTTCATAGTTGCTCTCCCATGATTCTCAAAACCTTGCTTAAAAAGTAACTTTTCCCTTACCAGCATGATTTCACATGTTCTGTTAACAGCCCACAAAGTTGCTGATAGCAACAGAAAGGAATTATACCAATAGAAAAATGCAGACTGCCAACAGATAGGGATTCACTGATTCTGGGAGTTAGCGCTATAAATTTTAAAAGTTACTACTAATGAAGACCTAAAGTCAGGCTTTCCACTGAAAGTGGCTGGTGCAGGGTCTATTTTATTTGACTAGTCTTGCTTTTATTTCTACTCTGGTAGAAATGAAACTCTGCTCTGGTCTTGCTTTTATTTCTACTGATTTATACAGTGTGGAATATCTCAAACCTCAGTTTAAAACCAACTCACAGAAGAGGTTTTTGGGGTGGAGATTTGTTTTGTGAAGCCACGTGCACATTGGCTCTGCTTAACCTCAGTGGCATCACATGCCACCAACTCAGGAGATCCTTAGCTCCGCAAGAAGACAAAGTGCTGAAACCCATTCCACTCCTATAATGTGTTTGACCAAAACTTTAATCCGTCCCAAAAATCTCAAGCAACCAGCCTACCATATAAATGTTGGAATTCTGTTTTTTTTTCCTAGTTTCTAAGTCTTTAGAATTTCCTGTTACCATTTTCAGACTCCTCTTTCTTACAAGCAGAGTATCCAATTTTAACTAGCTTCAAAAATTCTCAAGAGCCAGTGATTACTTGCACAGAAATGCTTCATGTATCCTCTGGCATGCAGTTTTGCTCCTGCAAATATTTATGGTATCAAACTCTATTTCCACATTTGCTCCTTATGAGAAGCCACCACCACAAGGATTTCCAGCTTTTGCTGTTTTATTCACATTATAATCAAATTATGAATATCCTAGCAAAGAAAAGAAAGCAACACACATGCTAACACTAGAACAAAGATGGGCCTTTTATTCCTTATAATTGGGGCTTTTAAGTGGGAGGGCCAAATTGGCCTGATATCCAAGGAATAAACAGACAGTCCACTGAAAGACTTTCTGTGCAAACAAGTTGCAGCAGCATAAATTAGCTTCACCCTTTTACTACAACTGATACTCCCCTAAGTATAGATCAGATTTGTTTTTATTGCTACAGACTAAGCCACAGGAAAGCAGGCTGAAACCTGTATTCTCACAAAGCTGCAATCATGTGACTGAACTAGGTTTAAAAACTACATGTTTACTCATACTACGACCACCTTATGTTTACATGAGACATTCAGATAGCAGCACAGGCTGCATATATGGTACTGGTAAATCTATAACCTCCATTATTTCAGAAGCCCTGCTGGTATATATAAGGCTCTGATAACAGTAAAATGTTACTTAGTGTCAGCAAAAGAAACACAATCTGGTCTGGATTTAAGCATTCACAAATAATGATTTGACTGAAACAGCTGCAAGAAGGAGTTTATAACTCCAGACTTGTCTCCCTCTGCTCATAAAGGCAGTCATTTACAGTTCAACAATAAATGCCCACTCTTGACCATTTGGGTATACATAATGCATACTGCCCTAACGGCTGCTCTCACAGGTCAGGGAGAAGAGAAAGGGGAGACAGGCTCATCTCCCAGATCAGCTGATGGATCACACTCAGCTGCAGCTGAACCAATTTCCCCTTCAGAAGGCAGCCCTTATTTCAGTTCAATATGGTGAGAAAGCATGTTCAAGCAAAGGCAAGTCTTACTACATTTTAGAGGACTTTTGCAGTATAAATATTGATAAGACACTGTAATAACATGCTTCCTTGACAAATGAAATGATGTGAAACACAGCTTAACATTTTTGTCTGTGTAACTTTCCTAGGTATATTTGCACAATGGACTATACCCAAGACAAAGCAACCAGTGTAACTTCTTCAGGAAGATTAAAAATAAGAAGCCCTAGTAGTTTCTCCGCCACTTTTTTTTTCCCCTGCAAGTCAGTGTGGATGACATCAAAATATACTTGGGAAGTTGTGAAAAAGGTGGTACTTAACTGAAAGTAGATTCTAAGGAGGCTTGAATGATACCAAATACACCCTTTGTTCTTTAAAAAAATATATATTTCCAAATCATCCTGTCTTTTTCCAAGTGTAAGCACTGCCATTCAGCACATATTCTGGAAAAAGGGTTTTTTTTTCGATGCAGAAAATGCTTTCATTTCACTTGAGAACACTTCACAGTAGGTCATTTTGCAGTCAGACAGATCAGTTGAGGAAGTTCTTGGAACATGCACACTAGTTCTGTGAGCGTATCACCAGTCCTTCACAAGGCAACATCAACCGGGAGCAGTAGCAACATGAGCTCTTCAGCTGGCTCTTAAAGAATTACTTCACGTATTTGCAAGTTACGACAAGTCTACAGCATTGTTAAGGCACCAGATAAGGGTATAAACAGCTATCTTAAAATGCCATGCAATGGCAGTTTGAGTCAGCTGGTCTGTGGTGTTCTTATTCTTTCTTAATGGCTAAATATAAGTAATTTGGTCTTCTTCATGATATGCATCAGTGCACCCAGTCTTTGGGATTGCGCAGGACTTCCAGGATTTCTGCTTCTCTTGAATTCTCTGGCGGGGTGTGCATGTATTCCCACCTGCAGGGAGAGGGGAAACAATCACTCAGACTGCCTGGCTGGCTGCCTCCCGTCCCACATTGGGCTGCACTTGGATTTGAGTTGCCTTTTCTGAGGAAGCCAAAGTTACACAGTTGATGCTCACACATCAGGTGACAGGTATGCCTACAAATCATTAAATTCAATAAAACCAGAACCAAATAATAACACTTGAGAGACAGGAGAAATGTTAACTTGATCTTTATCTCAACTTCTGGAAAGACTGGAAGAACAAAGAAAAAAGAATAATGCCCCTCACCCCTTAATCCATGCAGGTTTAACTGCAGAGATGATTTAACTCTTGTTTTTTGACACGCTAATATCATGAGGAAGATGAATCCAAAAGGAACCTTGACAAAAGATAGACCACAAGACCTGAGAGAAATTGCCAGCCTCAAATTCTGTCACTTCACCCTGACACAGTATTTTCAGCTGCCCAGGAGAGTTTCTTCCAGAAGCTGGACTGGAAGCACTACCAGTCCATGTTTATTCTTGGTTTTAAAAATAAGGGTGATGAGAGACCACTTTTTATTGAAAAAGCAGGCAAGAGGCATGATACAGAGGAAGACAGCAATAGCCATCAGGGAGGGATGGGTATAACTTTATCCCTTCCTCTCCCCCTCCCCTGCCCCAGAACATATATATGCTGTGAAGTGAGCTATTTATCTGAATGAAAGCAGGTAAGACCATCCCAGCAATGAAGTCAGGAAGTACGATTATGCTACACCAGCTCATCAGGAACATGTCTGGTGTTGGCAGCAGGATGAAGCTACATGGTGAGGACTCTTCTCATGGTTAAAGGGTAGCAGGCAAGGGTCAACTTTCCTAGTGGAGGGAGGCCACTAGTAGGAGTCTCAGAGTGCGTGACAGGTCCTGTGCTATTCAGCATATCTAAAAGCAACCTAGAAAGGGTAAAAAGCAGTAACTGACAGAGTTGCTGTGCTACAAGATTAAGCAAGATCATTTACAAGATAGAAAAGACAGTCAAGAAGAGTTAATATCAAGCAGTAAAACGGTAGGTGAAATTTGCTGTTGAACTAAAGCGATGCACATAGAGAAAAAAGTTACATACACAGTGACAGACTGAGTTAACTCTTATTGCCAGAAAAGATCTTGGCATCATAACAGTTCTGTGGAAAGGCCAGCTCAATGCTTATCACTAGTGGAAAACAGCAAACAGCATATTAGGAATTATGACAAGACTAATGAACAAAAACATCATTAGGCCAGCAGCACACCTGCATCTTGCATACACCTATGTAGCTTTTGTTGTCTGTTCCTCATCACCAGTTCAGAAAGGATATGTAAAATGCAAGCCTAGAGATAAGTGGCAAATACGATCAAAGGTATGGAACAGCTATTGTACAAGGACTAAATAGAGTAGGACTTGTCAGCCTGAAAAATGGACAACGAAGAGCAACAGAATCTTGTAAAATACAAACTATTATGGAGACAACAAACAAGAAGAAAAGCTGGTTACTCACTGAAAAGTCAAATGAAATCATGAAGTGCAAATAGAAAAAAAAGAGGCACTTTCTCATACAGTGGACAGGTAACTGTGGAACACCTTGCCATAGGCTTGTCAGGCCTGTCAGAAGTTCACATGGTTTCAAAGAGCTACCAAACAAAACTTTTTTTTTTTTTTTTTTTGGGGGGGGGGGGGAAATATATCAAGAGGTACTAAGCACACTTTTTGCCAGAAAATATTGAGGCCACACATTATTGGCAGTTGGGTGAGTGTACCAGACCGGAGCAGCACCTGCATATATTTGGCTTGTTCTTTTATTAGGCATGAACTAACCATTTTTAAGAGACTGGACACCAAGGCAAATTTTTTATTTAATCCGACAAGAGTATTTTAATAAGAACAGTGCCTGCCTGCAACTCCATGTAACTATGCCCTTACCTTGCAGTCAGTGGCAGAGACATAAGAATGCTTTCAATTCTTGATCCTGGTGTTGCTAGGCCAAACTTTGTACCTCTGTCATAAACCAAGTTGAACTCCACATACCTATGGGGAATAAAGAAATACAATACAAGTTTATTATCAGAAATTGTTTGCACCTTTTTCAACTAGAAGATAGCAAATAAAAACAGCCTGTCTTTCTGCCTTGTTCAGTCACAGAATGAACACCGCTTTGGGGCCAGCTGTTCTCTAGCATCTTCTGTGTAGGAAAGAAAATGTGACCTCGTGACTCCACACAGCAAAGGAAGTAATGGCCTTGGCTACTTGCTTCACAACCCTTTTAAAGACGGCAGGTTTCTAACAGACAAGAATGGACAAACCATGGAGAGCACTGGGCAAGGTGCTGTGCTAGCTCACTTCTCCCAGGCCTCAAGTCTGCTAGTAAACTTGATGCCATCAAATTTAGCTTGGTTATACTAGTGCTGTTTTGCATGGTTGTGGCAGAGATAGAGTCTTAAAGTAACTGGAAACGGCCACATGAAAAACTCTCCTGTGCAGTTCTGCATGCTGAAGGTCCTTCTGGAACACAGATCAGAAGCAAGATCAGAGCAAGTTTTTCAGTTTCTTGGGGAGGCCTGGAAAGCAGCAGAAGTCAGACAGCTTCATAGTGCTGGCTGGGACCTGTAAGTCCCAGAGTAGGGGGAATGCAAAGGTGGTTTTCTGCCTCCAGCACAGGAACAGAGCAATGGCAATTCAGCAGGCGTAATCTTAATAGCCAGTGCTGTTTAACAGAAGTACAGGAAAGGAGCAGCCCTTTATCTGCTTGCAGAACTGGAGAGCTTTCCCTATCCCAATGACCTAAAAAGACACAGAGAAATAAGCAGGCTGAGCTGGTCCTGGCTGTAACTTAAAGGGGACCTGTTCCCCCTTATATAACCTTACCAAGTTTGTTACAACCCATCCACAGACTGGATCCCACAAAGCCCAACAGTCTCAGGAACAGTCCAGTAACTGCTGCAGAACAGTGATCTAAACTTGAATGCTCATTCTCTCTCTATACCACTTTCACAGGTTCGCTCAGTTTCTTTGCAGAAAAGGCAGAAACTAAAGATTCCCCATTTCTGCACAAAGTACATGTTGATTCTCATTTCTCCATACACTGACACCACCACAGGATATAGAGATAGATAGAGGAGTGCAATTGTTTTATCTACCAACGTAGTTAAGCTTTTAAGTGCTAATAGTTACTCATATTAATAAGCAACCTCTAAAAGTCTTTAAACTTACAGTGACTTCAGACTATGCCAGGAAAAACAAAAGCCCTCTATACATTCAAAAGAGTTCACTGTGTGCTCATTTCAATGCCAAGAAAAAGATCACAGAGAGTAAATACATACTTAACAAGCTGAAAGCAACCCAAGATGCAGTTATGCCATGCCTATTGGGGTTTAGCTTTAGTTCTGAATAGGAAGCATGACTCCCTCACCCTTACTGACACCTTTGTGTTCCTCATGTGATCATGGGACTGAAGGAGAGTGCAGGATTCAGGACACGACAAACACACATGCACCCCTATGCCTGCCTGCTACACAATGTAGCAGCTTCTCCCAGCTTTTGAAGCAGTCAGAGAGGAGCTGTGGTATTTTGTAGGAGTTGCTTGTGCTGCGACATAGGATAGTGGGAAATATTGACCAGGCTGTGCTAGTACCTTCTTTGCACCCTCCCCGGCAATCTAGCATTGGATATCAAAAGCAGTTCTGTGCATAAAGATGTTGCAACTCTCTGGCAAACTTACTCATGCAAACTTAACATACATCATGACACAATATAAAATGCATGTCAAGTCATAAATCCTGCAACCACAGAAAAAGAGTTCAATTCTTTCCTTTCCAGTTTTGTTCACCTCCCATGCACTATTTTGCTCCTTCAGTACTCACCGCCCCCTGCGAAGCTGCTGCCATAGCTTCTCCTCTGGTGTGAAGGGGTCATGGCAGTGCTTCTTCACGATGGGAATGTAGCAAGGCACGATGGCTTTGGCACAGCTCTGCACAAACTGGAATACTTCCTCTTTGGAGGGAGAGTCCAGGTCATCAAAGAATATGCCTCCAATCCCTCTTCGCTCACCACGGTGCTTGATATAGAAGTAGTCATCGCACCTAGAAGAGGCAGCAGACAATTATGAATTTGGTACACAACATTCAAAGAAACAAACAGAACTCCAAACAGCTACGCAGAACAGGATGCCACTAGCAAAATACTGACGAAAAGTCAGTTCCCTACAGTGTGCTGGATGCCCCATTTTTCCACTGGCTGCTGAGAGCCAGGAGAGTACAAGACCACCCAAAATGCAGTCCTGCATTCACTTGCAGTAAAACTCTGATAAGATGATTGATGCAGAGCTACACATCACTGCATAGTTAATGAATACATACACTCAAACGCCATAGCTGATTCTGAAATAACAGATACTTCCACATGGAGTATTTCAATCCACATCCTCTATCTACAAGGAGGAAGTTCAAAATTTCACCTTAAGAACTCTTTCTAGACTTTGTTCACAGAGTTGCACACAAATCCTAATTTATTTGTACAGTTTTGGGGAGAACATGAAATAGATTTCTTAAGAGAATCTCTTTATCCTTTTTGCCATTTTGGCGAAAAAAATTATTTTATTTTTTGCATCAAAACTAAAAGAACCTATAAACTCAGGACCAGATAAAAAAGCCACCACCACTTAAGGAAAAAACTGTGGCAGCCTTCTCTGGAAGCAGGCTTTTTAATAGTTAATCTTGAAAGATGGAGAGATTCTACCAGTGGCTGTTCATGGCTCATTTTCAAGTTTGTACAGTTTACATGAGGGAATTAATCAATTTTATATTTATTGGTAGAAAAGTGTGTAGGTGTGCAATTACTGTAAATTAGCTGATTCATTGTATCCATTCCCTCTCTGACTTGCTGGGGCAGCAATGCCCTGCCCTGCAAGCAGAGGACGGAACAGAGGCAAAGTAGTAGGTAAAATCCACCAACAGCAAGAAAACCCTGCCTTTGTTTAGTATTAGCATTCCATACATGTATCCATCCACAATCACGCTTCTAAAGTAATATAAATGGTGTAACTATACAGCAAGAGAGGGGAAGATATTATAGATAATGTAAGTTACTCTTTATTCACTGGGAGAATTAGCTTTTTATTTAATGGCCACAGGAAGAGTTAGGGAAAAAAAGCTGAGTCAGAAATGCAATAGAGAACAAGCCTGACATAAAAGTTTTAAAGTTCCATCAGGAAGACAGCATGGCAAATGCAACAAGAGCTTCTCTGTTTTGAGAAAGGTGGGAACACGGAAACTCTAAATAGGGTCAGCAGAGATTCACACTACTCTGGAAGTGAAAACTGCATGCCCCTACACAGCTGCTGCTTACAGCAAACACTTCTGCTGGGACTGAAAAACTGCCTTTGTCCATGGGATACAATGCAGTCCTCCCATGAGCTGCCTTCAGATTAAGAACAGAAGTCCCCCTCTCGAACCAAAAAAAGGCAGTTGGCTTTGACAGCTTACTGCTCTAGAAAGGGATCTGCAACAACCCAACCATTAAGGCAGGCACTCAGAATTACATGCAAAAACTCCTCAGAGAACGAGACCATAGTTTTAAAGTGATAAGATGTGTTTCTCTGCTAACAGTTCACACCCAAGCTATACCACCCACTTTATCTCCTGTCCTCAGACAAGACCTGGTAGCTTACAAAAGAATAATGCTCCTTCCAAGATACCATAGCTTGCAGCAGATAGGATATCAGACACAGAGCAGCAAGCCTCCAGCTAACAATGAAGGACTTCATCAACTGTCTCTCTCAACTCAATAAGAACATACAAAGTCTATATCCTTAGAGAATATGTTGTTGAACTTTCACTGAATGTGTCACTGGGGGGAAAAAAAAAAAGGCAGCTCCATCAAAATTATGACACTTCTACATTAAGAACAAGTTCCTTTACTTACCTAGCAAAAAAAGTAATGAACATCAGAATAAAGGCATAGGAACTGGAGCGAGATTTTCAAAACTGCAGTGCTGGCCCAACAATTCACACTGAAGTCATGTGCATTTACCATGAGTTCAGTGTGAGCAGAATTTAGTGCAAGTTCACGCGCTTCTAGGGCAAAAATCTTGTCCTAGTTTGACAACAGGGGCTAAAAGAAATTTTTAGGTTGCCTGGTGAGGTCTGTGGCAGAGACAAGGGCTTACAATTTCTTGTAGAGTCAGCTTATTTTTTATTCAGGCTATGGATGTAGGATCATAGTTTTCAGCCCTCTGGTTTTAAAAACTCAGGCCTTTGTAAGTAACAAATTGCAGAATATATTTTGTCCCAGTACTTACCTGATGATTTTCATTAGGATCTCCTGATACTTATCAAAAGGCAGACTAGAAACTAGTGTTCCTAGAACACACTTAACTGGAACTATCCAATACCACCTCCTGCTCCCACAGAAAACAATCCAAGTGCATCTCTCCCCGCATACCATTTCTTGTACTTGGGATACAGCTTTGGATCATGCTTATCACAGGCTTCTTTCAAAGTCTTGTGAAAGTGTACAGCATCCTCTTTGTTCAAGTAAGTTGGAGTGAGGTCAGTTCCACCACCAAACCACCACTGTTTAGTCCCTGTAGGAGACAGGCAGGCAACAATTATTTATTTATTACCTTCCAAACAGAAATGCACTGCTAGCAGTTGACCAAGAACTAACAACTATTTTCACAATACAAAGCCGTTACGCAGTTTGTATCCACTCCCTCATGCAGTCATGAAAATTCTAGTTCAGGGTAGTGTGATGACCAGTGACTCCAAGAAGATATGAAACACACCTCAAAGCAGTGAAGTTTTCCAATATTTTTGGACTGGTTGCTCTCACTAGCAGATGTTATAGGATGCCAATTTCACAAGATGCAGGGCTGACAACGCCTACTGTCACACCGCTCATTGCTTACATAAGGAAAGAAAACCACAACTTCCTGGATACTTCCAGAATCCACTAACATTTTACTGCATGCCATAATACTCTGATAAAATAATTCAAAGAAAAATCTCTTTGAGCTTCTATTTGAATCACTGGTGCACGTACTGTCGTAACATACAGATTGCCACTCAGTGTTACACCACCTCGCCTAGAATTCTGCTTCTGACAATAGCAATTTGCAGAAACATAGGAAAAAAACCACAACGCAAGTAGAGAACAATGCTTCTAACAGAATGCCCGCCCAGCTTCTGAGACACAGGCGTATCCTGACCAGAATGTTTATCAGTCCTTGACAGACCTTTCTTCTATTAACTCATAGAATTGCTTCTTTGAATAGATGTTTTACATACATTTATAATCACCTTACAGTTTTACTTGAATCTGAAATCCCCATTGTACTTCGCAAAAAGTAAGCTGCAAGCACTTTTACTGTAGTAGATGTAAGCATTGTAATCATTTTACAAATGCATAAGCAGAAGCCCAGAGATTAACAGATCCAGTACCACACAATAAATTATCGGTACAGCTAGGAACAAAACTGGACTGGTTCTCAGCCTCTTACTGTAACAATGCATTCACGCTTCCTCCATACAAGGTCATACATTTCATATGTATTTCACTGAATTACAATTCTTACCATCTGCTTCCTCAATTTCAAAGTATCTGTAGTTGAAATGCACAGTTGGAACATGAGGATTCTTTGGATGGATAACGGAACTTACACCCATAGCACAAAAAGGCAGTTTCCCTAGAGAAAGATGATCATAAATAAAGTTATTTGAAGAACCTCACTATTTATCCCCAGCTTCCAAGCTACTGTTCTACTATCTGAAAGTTTCTCATGTTGTGTCACATAATTATCAATCCAAGCGCAATCTACTCCCACACACAAGTGTTTTAATGCGCCTCAGAAAAAAATAAATACATTTTTATACTGGGCCTAAAATGCAACAAAAAATATGTTAGAGCACACATTAGATGAAGGCCACCTAAAGTGTGAAGCACTTCTAAGTGCTTTCCACCCCACTCTGCCCTCAGAACTACCCTTTTACTTTACAGCTGTCAATTCAGGTCATAACAACAATAAATCCTCTTTAGCCTTCAGGACTTTTTGTTTTTCTCCCTTTTTTAGTGAGTAATTCACATGCCATTCCACTGTTGAACCACAATGCCATTATTTAAAAAATGACCTGTGACTGCACTACACTGCTTAAAGCAGCAAGGCAGAGAGAGAAACATCCTGATACCAGTTTTTCAGGGATGTGGAAGTCCGTGTGAAATGCTTAACGGTTAGGAACCACGAGGTTATAAATGAAATCTTCCCTCCTTGACATTGCAATACTTTTATAAGTTTGGCCTTTATGTTTTGCTTGAGCGCAAAGGCCTGGCTCTGCTTTCAAACCATCCCTAAAAGAGTAAGTTTATAAACGTGTCACAGTTCCCTAGCTCTTCTGTGAGACTTCTTACCATCTTTATCCTTCAGCGTTTTCCTGCTTTTCATCTGTTGCACAGCCTCTGCGGAAAGGTTCCCGAACACTACGGATACGTTGACACCCGCCTTCTCGAAGATGTGCCCATCCTGGAGCACGCAGCTGATGCCACCGCCACCTGCCAAAGCAAGTGCCCCGCGCCAGGGTCACCCCTGTGCCGCGGTTACCCCTGCACCCCCAAACCACCCTCACCCCGCGCATCCGCTGGAGCGCTTCAGGCCAGCGGGGTGACCCTGTCCCGCTGCCACCAAAGCACCCCGTGGGGCAGGTGTCTCCTCAAGGCGTGTTAGGTTATAGCATCACATTACAGCAGCAGCAGCCTGGTGGTCAACGGGCAGGAGACACCGACGGGAGAAACGTGCGGATTTATTAAGCCTGTGACAGCAGCGCGGGCACCTCGTGGCACCCCGCTCCCCCGGCCGGCACCCCGCTCCCCCCGGCCGGCACCCCGCTGCCCCCGGCCCCCCCGACCTTCCTTCCTCTCCCAGGTGTTGACGGCGAAGGCGGCGCCGCGGTCCAGCGCCGCCAGGGCGCGGCACACCTCCGCCTGCGTCTCCATGATCAGCAGCTCCATGCGGCCCCGCATGTCGCGCCGCCGCCGCCACAGCTCCTGCGGCCCGCTCACCGGCGGCGCCATGAAGCCCTGGCACAGCCGCCGCACCTCCTCCTCCGCCGCCGCCCCCGGCCCGCCTTCCCCCGCCGCCATCGCGGCTCGCCGCCGCCACAGCCCCAGCGCCAGCCCCAGCCCGCCCAGCGCCCCCGCCGCCGCCGCCAGCGCCGAGCGCCGCCGCCGCCAGCCCGCCGCCCCCCACGGCGGCGCGGAGCCCAGCGCACGGCGGCCCGCGGCGGCGGCAAGGGCGGGCGAGCCCCGGGCGGCCCCACGGAGCAGCTGCGCGGCGGCCGCCATGTCGGGCACCAGCGCCAGGCTGCCGGCGGGGCGGGGCGGCACCGGGGCCGAGGCTGGGGCGGAGAGGGGGCGGGGGCGGAGAGGGGGCGGGGCCGGGGCGAGATCGGGGGCCGGGCGGAGGCGGAGAGGGGCCGGGGCGCGACGCGTGGGTGCGTATGTGTATGTTTATTCATCTTTATGTGTGCGTGGCTGTGTGCGTCCGCGCCTGTACACACAAGGGCCGAGGTGCTGTAGTGCCTCGCGGCGGCGCTGCCGCCCCGCCCGGGTCTCTGCGGGGAGCCAGGAGCTGTAATCCTATTTATCGCGGCAGGTGCAAGCCGGGTGCCGGATCACAAAAAGGGGAAGAAATGAAATGGAAGCTAAGAACAATTTTGCACTCCTCAAAAAAACATGGAATTTGACATTTAAACAAGTCAGTTATATTTTATTGGTATAGATCCACAGAGTATAGTTTTCTTATTATTTGTTTTTCTTTTATTTCTTTTTTAATAGTTTTCTTCCAGTTTAAACTGGTGAGCATGTTTCCTACTGATTTCAGCCGGCACATGCTTATGCTTTCTTCTTTCTCTCTAAAATTAAAGCACTGCCTTGTTCTAACAAAATGACAATTCAGAGTAATAAGCAGATGAGTTAATATAGGGGCAAATGTTGAAACGTACCCACTTAAAATTCCGGTAGATGTCAGGTGTTATTTTTCTTGCAGCTGATGGTACCACATCCAGTATTATCTGCTTTCTCAGCTGCCTTGAAGCCAGTGGGAAACTACACCAATTGTGGGGCAGCACAATTAACCAACTAGGACAATGACAAAAGACTTTAATGAACAAATAAAGCCACATTATTTCTCAAGCAGACACGTAAGAGACAGTGCAACAGTGGATGATGGTACTGTGCTGAACCGAGCTATGAGAGTTTTCTTTCAAGCAGCAGATTTACTAGCGCTTTTTTAACTAACTAATAGTTTGTTTACTAATAGTTTAATAGTTGTTTGCTAGCTATTTTTTAAAACAAACTTATGATTATTTTCTAATAAGTGGAGATATTTATTAGATCTGACATTGATTGAGAGCCCACAACAGGGTTTGGCTGAGATAAATAAAAGCTGCCTCAAAACCCCAACCCTGCAGGGTTTGTACCCAGGTGTGGGTCTTTCTTGGAAATGGTGGGTTCCTGTCATTTCAGGACTGATCTACATCTGTAGTACTCAAGAGCAGATCAGCCTCAAGGGTGGTTCTCAGGGATTCATTATCTGGCTCTTTTCATTAGAGAGTAATTTTATGGTCGTCTGTGTGAAGCAATAATGTCCACTTGAAGGCTTAGTGCATTTCCTCACTTCTCATCTGATTCTGCTCTTTGGCAGCAGAGGATGCTGTGAAGCTGCAGAAGCTCTGGGAGTATGAAGGGAAGGAGATCTCTGAGCTGGACTCTTTTCTGCCATCATCTGGAGGGCAGGATCTTTTTGAGGCCTGTGGGAGGACAGGATGTGCCAGGAGACCTGAACCACTGGTGATACAAGCGAGCACAGCATCTGCTGTTTCAAGGAGAGTGCTGTGGCTGAGGGAGAAGGGCACTACCATCCTTATGGGCTGTGGTAAGTCTGCTTAATTAGGCACAAGGCAGCTCCTTCCACATTTCCTTGTCCCAGATTGCTGTGATAGCTCAGTTTCTTCTCAAGCTGCATCCACTGGATTTACCTAAACATTTTCATGATAACCAACGCGCATCATGCCCACTTCCATGGTACTTATTGCAGTGAAGCTCTGTTCTTTTTGTAGGATTTAGACGCTACTGTAATGCAAAGAATACATAAGTTCTGAGACCAAAAGACATGTAAAATGCATTCATGTTGCTGAGCATTTCATTAATGTTTCCATATTAATTTGAGTGCAAACTCTGATTAATAATACCTTGTTCTCTGCGCTGTATTGTTTCTGGACACCAGGGGTAAATTTTTGTACTGCTAGCCTGGGGAACTTATTGCTGACCAAAGAAAGGGACAACTATACACTTCAGTGACAGTAATGTGTGTCAAGTGTTACTGATTTTTTAGCAGAGAGTTTGAACTGAATCACAGCCCTGTGTCCCAGTAAGTGCATGCTGTGGGCTGAGAGAGGGAAGAGAAAAAGAAGTGTTCCTAACGTCAAAAAAAAAGAGCATAAATCAGAACTAAGGTAAAGGTATAAATTGGCAGGTGTAAATTAGTTTGTATGGGTATAATGTATTTAAATTGAAAAATTATCATCCTGTTGTGCGGGGCTTATGAATGTTGGGGACTGATGGAGCAGCAGAGCGCGAGAGAGGAAAATAACTGAATTACTAAAGAAAGGCTTGTGTGTGAGAGAGAATTTTCACTTGTATAATTTTAAATTCAATTTTAAATGAAGTTACTTAAAGATGTTCAAAAGGCTATGTGAATTCTTCCTACTTAGATACCTTTGTCCATAGAACCTAACCATATGGGGATTTGCACCACTTTAATTAAATATAAGGTAGTCTAGACAATTTTTTATGGAGGCAAGCCTCAAAAGTGCCTCCTGTGATAGAGCTCAGTGGTACAAGCCATCCCATGGAGATCTAGTTTCTCCAGTGTTGGGCAGTACACTCTGGTTGGCAGCATTCACGAGACCCAGGTTCAGCCTATATTAGATTATTTTCAAACAGTGCCTGCTTTCCTGGACTGTGTTGCTCTCAGAGTGCATGGAAATCTTGCAGGTATATCTGTATGTGGTTTGTGTTTCTCAGTGGAGGACGAAGCAAGCGCTGCTGTATGTGATTTTGTTTTGAAAATTGTACTTTGCACAGCTCATTCTGCTGCAGAGTGCCTGCTGCTCTGTCCTCCCCTGCAGGCTGTGTCCTTTAGTGAAGCCTTTAGTGAAACACTCCTGTCCTGAGCTTGGTCCAGTATAACCTCTCTCCTTCATTAGAGAGTTCACCTTCTGGGCATCCTTGCTTCATCCCTTCTTGCAGCCCTAAATTAGACAAAAATGCTGTTTGTGTTATCTACTGTCATTGTTTCTGCTGTTCTGGACTCAGCGCTCCTCAGATCTCCCCACTTGTTCTTTCCTACTCACAGACCTGCCGTCGTCTTTATTATCCTTCCTTCCATTCATCTCGCTCTGTTTATGCTTCTGCCCTCATATAGCCTTGCTCTAGAGCCTTTCCCCGCTCTTTCTGCTTGGATGGGCCCTGCTCTCTCTCACTCATGTCCTACGCCATGCTGTCTCCTCTGCTGGAGGATTATCCTTGCATTCCTTCTCAGTTTTCTTTTTTTCTCCTGTTTCAAGCCTCTCCAGGAGACATAACTCCATCAGTGGCTTGAGTGGTCAGTGACCAGCTGGGAAACCTGGCTCCACCAGCCCCAGGCCTTCGTCTCCACTGTGGGCCTTGTTCAGGTGGTTTGTGCACACTGCATTGGCGCTCTCAACACAAGAGGGCATGGCAGCCCTGCCCCTTCCCTGGCACTCAGTGACTCCAAACTGCAGTCTTGGAGTCATTCAGGCCGGAAGGGACCTCCCGTGGTCTCCAGCCTAACCCCCAGGGGCTCAAAGCAAGGCTGGCTCCAGAGCTGGATGAGGTATCTGGGGCTTTCCTTCTTCACCTGCATTTGGAAAATCTCCAGGGAGGGAGTTTCCTCACGCTGCCCAGGCTCCAGCACTGCATCACGCCCCAAGCGGAATTTTTTTTTCTCATATCTGGTCAGAATTTCTATTGCTGCAACTACTTTAGGTCAGGCCAGCCTCCTGCACTTGCTGCCGAATCTGAAAGCAGGACTTCCAAGGTCCTTACTTCCCTTCAAAATCTTTGAGTCAGTTTTAAATGTCTGGCTGAAAATTTACAGGAAGAGCTGACTGAATGCTGCACTTAGTGGGTCATCCGTTTTGATGTTGTTCATATCCGTATGTAATGTGATAGTGAGGGTACTGGAGTGCACTTTTTTTGAGAGTGAAGCTGTCTGCAGCTACTATGTAGCCACAACTGTCACTAATGTAAACCTTAAAGAAGAAGATTTGAAGAACTGGATTCCTGACCACATTTTTATTTAAGGCGACCTGCAGTGAAGAAAAGAATATTGCTAACTTTCTTTTTTTGTTGTTTTTTTGTTCTTTTTTTTTTTTTTTTTACTTCTACTTTTAAAAAAAGCCCTGGAGCTTCTCTGCACTGTGTATTTAGCTCCTGTCTGTCTTTTCTTTTCTGTGAGTATTTATGCACAAATAGAGCACTAACAAAAGAACGAGGGACATGGCCTGTTCCAAGGTAGTGAAGCACGATCAAGTCTGATTAGACTGAGACAGACACAGTGCTTTAACTGAGGCTGATACTTTCGAGTACTCAGTTAATGCAGTAGCTTATCAGAAAATTGGAAGAAAAGGATTCCTTGTGAACAGAAAAATTTCCCATCAAGTTGGCATTACTGTTGCTTCTAAAGTTAAAAGAGCCAATCTCATCCAATTTACTGTATCACACAAAGCCTTGATTGTAACTTCAAAGTGATGCCAAGAACCTGCAAAGTTGGAAGAATACTCCTCTTTAACACAGGTTGCCACAAAGGTTTTGCATGACAGAATAAGTTGAATGAAGTTAATATTTCAGTATGTGTCAAAGACAGAAGTAAAAGCTTTGGGCACTGAGCTGACAGTGGTAGGTGATGTGAAGGTCATAAGAAACAGTGAAAACCTTTCCTTCTATATCTGTAATCTCAACAGTTTGCCTGCATCATGGGTTCATACTAATCGCCCTTTTTTTTTCCTTCTGTTTTTCATTAACGCAGAATTGATTGTCCTGGGTATAAGGAGAAGGGGGCTACAGAAAAAGAAACTGCTGTGCCAAAATTCCTTCAGTCTACCTCCTGAAGCAATTTCAGCACAGCAGTCAGGCCACAAAACACGTTGTATGCAACCTCCTTTGGAAATGGACAAGTATCCTGGACCACGTATGCAGTATTTCTTGCAATGAGAGGTCTGTCTCTTGTTTTCCCACTTCTTCTGGGCCCTTCAGCTCTGCTTTCAGACTTACATAACACCAGCTTCACAAAATACCAAGAATTATCCAAAACCTGTGGCATAGCTATTACACATGTGGCTTCATCAGGGCTAAAAAGGCAAAGCTTTTCCTGGCTTCCAAGGAGAGGGGACGAATGAGTAGAAGTGATCTATTGGACTGGATTCTCTGTTTCATTTTGTATACCAAGACCCAGGTCAAACACAGTATTTCCCTGCCCCAGTGTCATAATATTTATTTTCTTCTTGCAGCCACTGTAGCCGTTTATACAGACTAACTGTAATGTTCGCTGTTATGAAAGTCCACTCTGAAGCCAAAATACACACCCTTACTTCTTCCCTGGAATAATCGGTACGTTGTTTACAGTTGGGTGCAAGGGCCAGATGAGTTAACTCACAGGTCTTAAGAGACTTGTGTCTGTAGCCATTTCTGAGTAACAAACATACACTGTGATAATGTGGTTGAAGCTGCCCTACTGACTGGGCAGCTGTACTGAGCTCCAGAGGTTTGTAGTCTTTGAAATCCTCCTGTGTAACTATAAGGATTGAACTTCAGATTTGTGGATCTAAAATCATGAGCTTCTGCTCCCTGAAGTTCAGCAGTGCCTATCAAGAAGTCTTGATTCTAAGGGCATCAGACAGCACTAAAAGTTTTATCATATTGTAAAATAAGATCTTGGTCTCCCACTCTCCCAGGACCAAACATTTGCTGTTAACCTTTTGCAAAAAGCAGACATGAATCATATAAAGTTGTAAGGGAGGCACTTTTCATTTTTATGGTGAAGGTGAGGTGCTCAAGAAACTTTTGGACTTTTGTTTTTCAGAAACTACTAAGTCATGAACTTGAGAGCACTGAGAAACGGTGAGCCAAAATATACAGTCAGATTCATAATTCACCACCTAGTATTGAGCCCATGGAGCATGGGCAAAACCTCACACTGTTAGTATGAATTATCTCTGCATCTTCCTAAGTATTTGTAGCAAGACAGTAGTATTGAACAGAGCTATCGCAAAGGCAGGGTGACACAGGAGTTCCCACCTCGTTGCCTCTCTGAGGAGCAAAAAGGCAAATAGGCCTGAACCCTAGGAGCTTTTTCCACCACCAAAGTCCACAGGGGGAGCGATGATTAGGAGGAACACCTAGGAGTGTGAAACGTGAGAGAGAATGAGCATGCTGGAAGGTTGCTGGAAGGAGTGCCTGCTGGCTATTTCTGGGAAGAAATTGTAACAGGGAAAGACAAGAAGCCGGAGAGTGTCCCAGGTGCTAAAATTTCTCACTGTGGCTGTGGTAACCCCAGCAACCCAAGTTGCTGGGTTGCGAGAGCTTCAGGACTGTCACCGTATCTTGTGCGTCCAGAACCTTTGTTGGTGTAAGACATAGTGGCAGGATGAAAGCTGTGTCATTAGGTTCTATTTCATCTTTAATCAATAGCACTAAATCATATTAAAACCAGTAACATTTTGTAATTGTTCACACTTGTTTAGTACAGTTCGCTGCAGTCTTCAAGATACAAAAAATCAGGGAATCTCACAGTCTACACTTGCGGATCACACTTCTGTAAGAAACATGTAAGTAAACATTGTATACTATTCAGCTTTTTTTTAACAGTTGCAGTTATTAAAATAGAAATTTTAGTCAAAATGTAGCTGCAGCAGTGCCACTGCCCACTCTGGCATCAGCAGGGAGGGTTTCAAAGCAAGTGTGGAGAATCAACAGGAGAGACAGTTTTAGGACGGGGAAGGCAGTTTCCGTGGAAATAGGTGCTATGCTCACCCTTGCTGACAAGGAAGATGACCAGTATAAGAATCAGAGTACAGCAAAGGAGTGTTGTGGCCACTTAGAAGCTGTCAGTTCTGGACTCCTGATGGTTCCTGGCTGTGGCATTTTCAACCTCGTTATGGGTGGGCCAGGTTTACTGTCTTGTGAAACCATAAGCTTAATACACCATTGTAGTTTTGCCCTTGAAGTGTACTGCAGGGATAAGGTCAGGCAGGGCTTTCAAGGAAAAGAAGATGCAGGTTTTCCTGCATGGCCTCAAGAAAACTAATGATAAGGCATGTTAATTGCATTAATTACTGTCAAGTAAGAGACTACAAATTATGTGATTAATTTTCTTGTCAGTATTTGAAAATAAGTATCTGCATTTGTAAGCAAGCTCTTCAGAAGTGTTATCATTTCCTTTGAAAAGTAAAGGCAGCACCTCCAAAACTACTCGTGTCTAAAAAACAAAACCCAGCACTCCTCACACATACTCTTTTCCCATGCTATTAGTTCATGAAAGTTATAACTACAAGTTTTGCAATTGTTATTATTCAATGACCAGATCTAACTATCAAGCCCCATTTTCTCCATCAGTTTAAATCTTATACAGTTATTTTTCTCCTGCAGGGTGGATATGAAATGCAGGACAGGGTAGGGGAGAATGAGATCTTTTACCTCAGCATAGAAACCTCATTGGATTTTGAGTTTATTCATCTATATTTTTTCCATTTTCAAAATGCTTATCATTCTGAAGGATCCAAAGGCACTATTTGGTGCAATGAGTACCTGACATGTGGGACTCGTTTCCTGAGTGTCAGTGAGGACTGTGCCTTTAAAGAAATGTATGTAAAATTGCCAGGCTGATCAGGCCAAGCACTGTCTGATCCCTACATCCTGGCTCCAGCAGTGGCCCCAAGCTCACTGTCTTCTTGTCCACCAGGAGCTTGGCACGTGGATGGGCGCGTTCTGAGAGCAGATCCAAGCTTGGGGAAGACCTGCCTGTCTTGTGTCTGCACAGGCCAGCAGTTGAGGAAGCCTGTGCGCTCCATGGGGACAGTGGGGTGGCTACAGTGGCATCATGGGTACTGCTGCTGATGGGTCTGCTGGGCTGTGGCATCCCCCTACTCAGGCCATGCGAAGTATTAGCCATGGGGTCTCCAGCTGTCTCCAGGAGAAGGAGCCCCTGGCACAGAGGAGGGTGGTCAGTGGGTGGAGAAGCAAGCCTCGTTTAGGCTCTATGACAATCGGGCAATCCCACAGCCTGTGATTTCCAGGTCTACCCTACAGACCTCATGGGTGGTCGTGGGGCTGGCAGGAGAATGAGCTGCAGAGGTGTAGCTGCAAGAAGGGATCGCAGGAGATCAGGTGGGATAATCCTGTTTGAGCAGGATTGCAAGAAACTCAGCAAGAGGATCTGGTTCTGGTACAAGAGCATCTGGTACCAGTGCTTCTTGTGCACTGAGCTTCCTGTGCACAAGAAGCACTTCTAGGAATGGGCTGGTGGGACTTGCCATGTCCCCTGAGGCAGGAATGGTACTGGGGGGTCTGGTTCAGCCCTTGAAATGTGCACAAGAACTGGGACTTGGTACTGTTGAACAAAATACAAACTGAGCTGTCTGATTAAAAACAAAAGCCATAAGCAGACATGAGAGTAGTGGAAGAATGAGGCACGTGTACATAGTTCCCCAGATGCTTTTCCAGCTTCTGAGTGTTTTCAGTTTAGAGATTTCCTGAAAGCAGTGTGGTTTATCTTGCTAGTGGCTATCAATAGATCTGTCTTCTAAATGCTCGTTCAGTCTCCCTTGTTAATTAGATTTTCTGCAGCTAGAAAATCCTTTAGCAAGGAGCTTCATGGGTCTGTAGAACATGCTTAGAACCTGGCTTCTCTTAGCTTCACTGACAGTGCCTCATTCTTGTATATCTGAAGAGACAGTGAACAGTTGTTCCTATCCATGCCATTTTGATGTAATCTTCCCTAAGGCGTCCCTTTGCCAGGATGGAGAATCCTAGTCTACTAGTTCCTCATATGGTGACCACTGTAGCCATGTGCAAAGTATGTACTAGGAAGACATTGCTTACTTGTGAAATGGTTGTATTTCTCAAGTGAAACACTGCAGATCTTCAACAACACTTTAGTGGATTTCTAAATTAACCCATTGCCTTGGGCAAAATTTTCTTCTCTTACAGCTCTGAGGAGCAAAGAGGGATGCTTTGTTAGCACCCAGTTTCGTGTCTGGTTTGAAAAAGAGCACCTAAGAAGCCTCATCTATAAATGTCTCAGCAGAACTCTGATTTTAGTCTTGCCTGAGAGAAATCACCATCTGCTGAATCACAACTCTTGTTTCCTTTATTGCCTGAATTTCTTAATCTTTCATTTTACATTGGTCTAGCTCTGTGTACAGGGTAACACTGCCAAGCAGAAATACTCAGGCCTGAGATGAAGCTGGAGGGCACATGGGCAAGTCCAAGGACAGGGACTTTCAGGACTGGGCTAGAGTGGAGAAGAGGAGGAGCCCCTGTACAGATAAGTGTAGGTGGTCTACTTTTGGGGAGGGGTGGATAGCAAGGGCAGAGACAAGAAGTTTGTAGGACAGTTTATGACATTTAGTTTGGATACCATTAAAGTTTTTAAAAAGTTGTTTTTCCCAAGTGGGCTGAACTGCTGCCCTGTCGGATATGGTTTGGCTTGCAAGAACTAAAAGTGATCTGAGAAACAAGCTCATATATTGAAAGCCGCAGAAGCAATTCTTATGTACTAGTATGTGCCAAGAACTTATTCTATAAGACCTTTTTTATCATTGATCTCAGAAATTCTGACAAGAAGTAAGACTTTGTAGGACAGCTGCACCACCTCGGCATCACACTTCCTTTCTCGTCTATTTATATAACTCAGCCTTCTTGCCAGAGTGTGTTTTGTCATGAGGTCTGTGCGATTTCAGTCTTTTCAGCATTTAAATGAAACAAACTGTCCCAAACAATACTGGATCTCAGTACTGCATTATCTTGGCCTTCTCGGTACTTCTTCAGTTTCATTCTTTTCCAGTATAATAAACCCCAGAGCCCTGTCCTGGTGCCTTCCCTCCCCCGGTCTTTAGAAACTCCCTTGAAGGTCCCTAGCTAGATTATCACATGCTCATCACTGTTTTTTTCCCAAGACTTGTGTTTCTTGCGGAAACACAAGTCATTAGGGCTGTCACCCTGAGTCTTCTTTCAAAGCACCCAGGAGAGCTGTATTTACTCTTCTTTGTGGAAAACTCCTGCAAAGTTTACTCTCTCACGAGCATTAAACTTTTCCTCTCTTCCAGACTTCATTCTCCATTAATATGAGATACAAACAAGCCATAGAAGTACTGGGACTGCTTCCTTGAGAAACAGGATTTCTCTCTCTTATTTTCTTAATAAGAGGCCTTGGAGAAGTTCTCTATCTATAAAAGGAAGATGTAGAGGATGGCTTTTACTTTTAAAGCCAGGAGACCTAGGGCCATGTGAAAACCATGAATCATAGGGGCCTGCCTGCCTTCATTGCTTGTTAAAATAGGCTGTAGCTACTTTAATTGCTTGCATGATGAAGTTGAGTTGAACAGTGTCAAAATGCATTTTAAACCTGGTCTTTAATCCAGCATTACTGTGTTTACAGCCTCTTTCTTAAACAAGCAAAGGGCTACCTCTGCTAACTGGGGAAAGTGAAGGATATATGCATACTGCACTAGTTGAATAGTCATTCAGTTGCCTCACCCTGATATTACCTCTTCTATCATTGTGATCCATTTCTTTCTCATTTTATATTTAGCTATAAGAAGCAAAGGAAAGGATATTGGAAGTATTAAGCAATATTAACCTCTCCTAGAACTGTTCATCAAGTTCTGTAAACTTGTGGAGCATTATTTGAACCATCCAATGTAACAGAACAGTGAATTATTAACACTGCTGTATAATTTTTCTAGATGATTAAAAAACATATACCAACATTAATACTCTCTGTTAGTCTGTAGAATTTTGTAAGATATTTCTCTAAAACCACATTGGCTCATTCCTGTTACATTTTTAGGGCTGTTTTGTCAGAGAGGATTACAGTAATGTTATATACTGGATAACTCGGGGGTCTTCATCAAAGCATTTGAGCATTTTGGAGAACACCCACCTTTTCTGAGGAATAATCTTATAGGAAATAGGCAAGGTTCTTCTGATTTTTAAACAAACTGATTTCTTGCTAATTTGAAGTCAGTGTTTTGGATGTACTGTCTTTAGCTCAGTTATCTCAATTACACTTTTGTAAAATACAAATGGCTTTTAAACTGTTCAACAGAGTTTGATATGTTTTAATATGTTTTAAGTTTTGCTGTACACTTTCCTGTATAATTTTTTGATAGTTTCTCCATGAACTCAGTTGGCAAGTTATAGCTTGCATTCAAGCAGGTTGATGTATTTGATTGACTTTTTCAGTGCTCTGGTCCTTGGGTCATGGAAAATGTCTGAGTTAACATGTTTTCTAGGCCTGAAGGTGAAGTCCAATAAAAGTCATTCATTAGCTTGAGCTGTTTCTTTCGCTTGAAGCACAAAACTGTGGGCTTATTCTGCAAAGGCGATCTACTAGATCTCTGAGGGCTTTCAATATTATTTAGTAAGTTCAGAAACTGTGGTGATACAATATATTTTTTCTGGAAGTTTTCCCTGTAATCTGTGGGTATAGTGACTACAAAAGATAAAACTTATGTTCTCTGTTTTGTCTCTATACTTCCATCTGTACCTCAAATTCAGCCCCTGCCCCAGCATAAGGTGGTTGGAAAGATAGTGGTTCTACTGCTGATGGCCATGTGTCCAATATTTGGCGCAGGGAGTGGTTAGAGAAGGATTATTCTCTCCCCATACAGTCAACCTGCCCACTGAAATTATCAGGCAACAGTCTTAAATCAAGCAAAAGTAAATTCTTTTTGCATAGCACAGTCCGAACAAACTATGGGACTGTCAGGCTTCGGGTGTTACAGAGGCCAGCAGTGTAAGTGGGCTCAAAAAAAGAACTGAACAAAATCATGGAAAGGCTCTTAAATGCACAGATGCAAAACTGGCCTCTGGCTCTCCCTGTCCCTGAACAGCAAATTACTAGACCTCACTGGACTATATTAAAGGAAGAGTCAATCTTGCCCTATTTTTTGGATTCTATCCCAAAGTACTCATTATTGGCCACTGTCAGAGAAAGGATCTTGACTTTTATAGATTTGGTCTGATTCAGTTTGACTGTCCTTATGTTACTGACCCCTGACGTCCATGAAACAGGAACAGGATTCACGGCCAAGCATGCATTTACTACTGTGCAGTAGAAAAATTAAAGCCATGTCTTCAGTCATACCACAATGTGCCCTCACTTTGTTAATATGCAAGGCTAATGAGCAAAACACATGCATTTGACTTGAGTGTATTCTCAAGACTAAGAGCAAGAGTGCACTTAGATCCTGGGATGCTTTGAGAACAAAAATTGAAACACCATCAAGCTATTCTTAATTCTGTTGTGGCTTTATTTGGTTAGCTCAGAAATATTCAGGAACAGCAAGAAAAATGCAGGCTTCCAGTGCAGTCCAATGCCAAGAATATAATCCAAGGTTTGTCCTTAATCTCATGAGGATCATCTCAGATGTTTCCAGTGCTTTTGGCAGGAATATTAAATTACAAAATCTAGGATACTTGCCAGAAACAGAAAAAGAAAAAACGGTTCACAGTAAAGTCAGTGCCCCTATTTTATGCTTCTGTGGGAGGAAAATGACATGTCAATATGGACAATTACATAATCTGAAAAAAACAAATTAAAAGGGCAGCTTCTCCTAAGTGTCTTACAGGACTCCATTCCATTTAGTTTGCAGTACTAAAATATGCACTGTTTGGTGCCTGATGACAATTCACGCAAGTAGGTAAAGGTGACTATCTCATCACTATATAGGGCTTTTCATTCCTAGAGTTGAAAGTACTTATCATCTGTCTCATTTCCAGTTCAGGTTGGAACCTGAGCTACAGATTCTGACTTCGGTTTTACATGTGTGTGTCTGGAGAAACTTGCATAACACAGTTTCATTGCTTCAGATTTACCCTGATACAACCAAAGCCAGACATCAAAGATTGATTTTTTTGTTAAAGTAACCAAACAAGGTACTTGCACCTTTGTAAAATAAATCATCAACTATACAAAGAGTTCCAAAGAGAGAGTTGGAGAACTGTAAGGTCTTGTATGTATGTATGTCAAACCTCCTTTGAGGATTATATGCAACTCAATACTTGCTTTGTTTGGTCAAGGTGAAAGCCCTATTTGTCTTTTGGAAGTGAATTTTTAGCCTTTTTTGATGAAATCATTATACTAAGATAGCTTCATGGGTGTAAGCTTCCTGCTAGCAGACAAATTATAAAGTGTTTGTTTATTTATTTGCTATTGGAAAAATTACATCTAACATCAGACTTTTGGTTACTGACTCATATTTTCCTTCTTTCTCTCTTTCCCTGCTGTCTCACATATCTGCTTTTGTAGGGTCTGGAGAGGAGTGTCTGACATTCTCATCCCTTCTAGATAATACTCTGTTTGCTCCTGTGAAAGACAGAGACACCAGTGATTTATTTAGTAATACATTTGAATTTTTGTCACTTTGTTTATGTTCTCTTCCTTGTTCTTTATTGAAGAACTATCCTTAAGACCAGTCAGAGATTTATTTTAGAAATTCCAGCTGTACCTTATTCAAAATGTACATCCTAAATACCAAGAGCATTTAGAGGTCCATTTTTTGGCTATTGTTTTAAAATAAAAAGAGTCTGAGCTTCAGGCTCAGGATTTTTTCAGTGCCTACCCCAGTGGGGTTCATTGATGCATTGATGATACAAACAAAAAATGATGTGGTCACATAAAGCTGATAACAGCATTTTATTGCAACTCAGTTTAGCACCAACACCAAAAAATATTCCAGCAAATGCTATAACACAGGCATGAACATCACAGAATCAGTTGTCTGTTTTCTGTCAAGAATGGGATGGCCCCTTTCACAGGAGGTGAAAAACCCTTCCTTCCTTCATAGCAGGCAGTTGTGCCTTTCTGTGATGGCAGCAGAAGGTGGAGAAAAGGAAATGTTCACTTCAGAGTTGCTTTCATGCTTATCTTTCTTGCCTTTTCTTGGGCTGAGGGGCTTTTATGTCTGCCAGCTGGGACTCACCTATGCCTGTTTGTCTTACCTTGTGAGGCTGATTGTCTTTTAGGAGGCTTGAGAAAAAATGTGTGCTTGCATTTGCACCAGGTATGATAGAAGCCGCATCCTGTATCATGCAAGCTATCGCAGCTATAAATAGAAAATAGGGCATATTTTCCATTTGTCACACAAGTTTTGATAAATCTAAACATGAGACGACTTCTGGTTTGTTGTCTTGCTTCTACGTACAGGTCCTTTAATGATGAAAGGGTTTGAAAGAACACGAAGACTAGAGAGAAGGTGAAAGACAGACCAAATGCATGGAGAAGCAGGACATTTTCACACTCTGTGTATCTCTGGTGTGAAAAAAAGCAGACGTAGGTTCTGGTAAGCTCTGGAGGTGCAAGGCTCATTAAATCCACCCATACGCTTTTGCAGAGGAAGCCAGACGGGTTCAGGAAAGTGTCACAGACATTAGAGTTTCTTAAAAAAATAGCAGCACTGTTTTCCAAACATGAGCTCCTCTTCCTTTCAAGTATAAATCACTAGTCTCTTTCATCAAAGGAAACCATAAGATACATTTTTCTTTTTAACCATATACCTAATGGCATATTTTTTTCTATTGAAGATGGACTTGACTTATGTTGAAACAGTACCACAGGATAACCAGTCAGTGTGTTAATGAAAAGTGGCAAAGCAGCAGAGAGAATTTGGCAGAGAAAAGAAAATCAAGACTTCCCACTAGTTAAGCTCAAAAATGTGTGTGAGTGACAGCCTAGTCAGCTGATTCCATACAGCAGTTATTTTGCTTCATGACCTCCATTTTCAAAAGCTTGGATACTTAACCTAAAGTATATGAAAGCAAGTTCTACCCAATTGCTAAAAATGCATGCCTTTCAAAGAATCTCTGGCAGGGCACTCAGACCCTCAGGTAAACTCCAGTTCTTTAATCATCATGGAAATTTTAGGCCTGTTTACTGAGTACCAGTGAAGGAATACCTCTGTAGAGAACAGCCATTTCTTACCTTGAGGCCTGTACTGCAAAGAATGTGGAGTTGGCATCTTAACGCAAGCATTTAGAATGTGTAAATAGTTGAGTACAAGGGATATCTGAGGCTAAAATAGATCCACTAAGCATACTGGCTCAGCTTCACTGAAATCAGAAGCAAAATAGTCAGCATTTAAACAAGGGATGCCAGCCTCTTTTCTATACACTATATGCAAAATTAAAAACCAAACAAAATTGGGTCTTAGAGCCCAATTGCAGATAGACTTAGTCTAAACTGAGAAAAAATAAATAGGATACAAACCCAATAACTGAATTCAAAACCTCCAGTAAGCTCCAGGCTCAGCATGAGAGTATCCAGAGCCCAAACCTCCTTTCACAAGGGCAAGCCTTACCGAAGGAACGAGTAACATAGCTGCTTTGTTTGTGTGTTTGCTTTTAAGCTTATCTTTCAGCTGAACAAAACTCCTAGTTGACTTCAGTGGAGTTTTGCCAAAATAGAACCAGATTAGGCACTGAATATGATTTCAGAACTTCAGGTTCATTGATGTGCTCTGGAGCCCCCTGGGAAATTTTGGTAATCACCCATTTCTCCCATAGGAAGTTACTCACTGATATGCTCTGATTCTTACAATCTGTTGTGCAGATCCGATAAAGATCATTCCTCCCAAGCTTTTAACATGTTGTTGCACTTCTCAGTGCTGACATGAAATAAAATAGCAGCAGTTTGGATCTCACTGCTTTGTTTCTCTTCTCAGTACTTTTTTTTCATTGTTCATGTCTATTATTGTTTTATTATAACAGCCCTGATAGTATTTGGCATTCCTTAGTTCAGAGGAAATTGGTTGTTTGAAGTTTTTGTTAGAGTTGTCGAAGCATATCAGTCAAACGATATTAACTGTAAAGCATTAAGCAATGGCAAACTGCCCCTTTGGAGAACCTAGGTGTGTCCTGCTTCGCAATACATTCTGATGTGCCGAATGACAACTATCAGCATTTTCAGAAGGTTTGCTGATGCATTGCTGAGCTTCGACATCTAGGGGATTTACAATGTGCTGGGCCCTGGTAAGACAGCTGAAATTCTGTCTGCAGTTTCCTATTGGTAGACCACAGGCCTTCAAAAATATTGCCAACCAGAAATGCTAGCCATAAAGTCTTAGCTAGAATTTATTCACTTCTTGAGCATCGTTCTGGAGGATGCTGAGGACTTGCAGCCCCGGTTCTTGTGGCCGAGAGTAACTTCTGCTTGGGAGTTCTGAAAACTAGTGTAATGTGTTTCAAGCTGAGTACACAAAAATGACTGCATGGGTCATTATGTGGTCCGTTCTCTGGGGACTCAGCCTGTCTTCCTGTTCCGCATTCATACAGTGCATAACATTACGGGGGTCTGGAGCTGTGTCTTGCAGGCTATGCAATACACTAGCTATTAATAATAGTCATAGCTCATGGATACAGTTTGGCTGCTTCTGATCTCATCAGAGCCACATTACAAATCTTTGCAGAGCTGAGTATAGAAATATAGAGTCCCTTGCCCTCACCCTTTATTATCTGAGCAGCAGGCCATCCCACTTAAGTAGTTACTCTGTTTTACACACAGGAGTTCCCTAGAAGTAAAATGAAAGCAATGAGATGGAAAAAAGATGCTTGACACATTGCCTGATGTTTCATTTGCTCAAATGCCATTTTTAGCTCTGCAGCATGCAGTTGGAAGTGAGGCCTTCTGCTGCCATGTACTATACAAACATGCTGGAGGCACAATCTTTTCCCAATGATTCTCTCATAACTGTATTGCCTGGTAAGTAAAATTTTAACTTGGGCACCAAGATTATCAGCAAAGCATAACGAAAGATTAGGGGTGCAACATTGCCTGAGCTATCCATTCAAAGATGACTCCAAAGTCAAAAGATCTGTTTAAAATACATAATAATGTGGGATTCTTTTCTATTTGCCTTCTTGCCTAGAGGTTAAGATTTTTCATCTTTAGATCTTTGACCAGGCTGATGAAAGATTTCCTTTATCAAGGGAGCTGAAGGTCATGTGCAATCATGTGATTGTATGAGTTAGCCTTCAGAAAGCAACACCAGATATTACATGATTTAGCAACATGGAGCAGCATTATTGTCCTTTTAAGTTGCTTCTTAGCAGCAGGGCAAGAGGGTATTTCTAGTTACTTTTCCTAAGAATATGAATAGAGCCTTTTGATGCTGTATTCTCAAGGAATGGTGATGGATATTCTTTATAGCCATAGGGAGATCACATTTTGCAGCATGCAAAATAAAGTACTCTTTGAACAGCATATTCTATGCCAATGGATGCTCCCCACTTTACTTTGGGGGGCTAGTTTGGGGAGTGTGTCAAAGTGAAATAACAGCCAAGATTCAGGCACTCTCCTGTCACTGCAGAATGAAAGTGAATGTCACCATCCTATGTATGTGACCATCCTGTGTATGTGACCATTCTCTCTTTGATCTAATTTTGATGGCTTATCCTTCTGCTATGAGAGGCAGCATTCATGACATGGAAAACTGAGTCATTATTGGGTGAATTGATGCCAGAATCTCTTTGGTGGCCTCAGTGAAGCCTAGAAGTCACGCGTTCCTGAACAGTGAAATGCAAAACCTCTGCCAACCTCAACTCTCCATTGGGACTTACAGGGCAGAACTGGCAGTAAGTATGTTTGGACCTAGCAGCCACTCTAGTATCTATCTTGCCAGTGATCACATACTCAAAAGCTCTGAGGATCTTAGCACAAGACTGGAATTTGGAGCAAGCCGTACTCATCACGACTGTATTTATGCTTTATTTCCATCCCCCAGTGTGCAGGTTAAACCAAATCAGATGATGATAGATTAATTAGACTAATAAACTTTGACTTACCTCTCCTTACTGCAATGAAATTTGTGTACCCATGTCACATACCATTTCTCAGTGTTGCCCAAAGGATTAAAGACTATATTTATACAGCAAAAAATGGCATGTGATCAACTTATGCTGGCGTTCAGCTAAAATAACAGTGAAGACAGAGCAATTCCACGTAGAATTCAGGGCAAGTGTCTCTTTATCAACTGTGATCTTCTCTGCAAGCTTAAACTGCTGCAGCCAGCCCAGCAAGAAATGTTTACGAAGGGGCTCAGTAGCCCAAGGTTTCTACTCACTGACACACAAAAGTGCTGGTCTATACCAGGCTTGCCAGTCGCAAATCTTCAAATACTGTTTCAGTGAAAATCACCTTCCAGATAAAAGGGAATTAAATGAATTGTCAGTTTTTGAAGTATTGATAATAAAAGATTGTAAGAATTCTAAATACATTTTGGCAATGAGGCCTTGTCTTCATCACCAAGAGGAATTTGCAGAGGCAGTACTTGTGTATTTGTGCATATATAGATATATCTTACCTCAAGATGACTATGGCTACATCTACATCAGTGAGCAGTACAGCACAATAGGAATGAATTTGTGGGGCCAAACAGTGCTGAAGACCCAGTGTCTACATTATATACTTTGGGAGGGGTTAATTTGGAGTGGCTTTCATTAGGTCTCATGGACTAAATGCCCATTAGCAACAGGAATACACTGGGTGAGCTTACAGAGCACATCTTCCAATGTATTTCTGTCCAAAAGAAATCCAGTCCATGTGCTCTGAGACCAGTCAGCATCTTTAACCCAAGTGCTGAATGTGGGAGCTACTGGGAGACCGGCTGCAAAAGCCTTCACCTGATTCGAACCGGAATGCTCACGTAGACACCTCTCCTCAACTGCAAACTACCCTGAGGTAAAATTATAGTGCAATGTTGATGTTTTAATTTTATCACAAGGCAAATGCAACAAGGTCGTCACAGTACCCTTGAGAGAAATTGCTGTTTGTGATTAATGTCAAAGGCTTTATTGTCTTCTCTGTCTTCCAGCCCAGATGAAAGCCCAGGTTAAATATTTTCAAAAAATATATTAAAGGCTTTATATTGCATTCACCTTTGTTCCTGCTTATTTTGTTGCACTTCTTAAAGCTTAACAAACAGTCTGCTTGTAATTTCCAGAGGCTTTCAGTGGTTTAGATGACGCTCATAGGTTTTATTTCTTCATACAACAAGAGCAATTTCAAAACTCTCTCAGTGTGTTTTTCTCTTTTGTGCTCACTCTTTCGTATTTCTCGTTTGACTTTCAGAGATTGTTACATGCATAAAAGTGTCTGCTGGCATTGCCACCAGGTATGGTAACAGGTTGGGCCATTATCAAGGGTTTTAGGAAGTCAAGGAATACACTGGACTTATTTATGAAAAATCACATACTCATTTGCAACTATATTGATAAGAGCAGGAGAAGGAAACGGTGAAGTTCCACAACCGCCATAAAGGGCTTGTATCTTGACGAAAGCTGAAGCAACAGCTTTAATTGTGGAGATATTTTCACCTTCATGCATGTCTGAAACCAGGTGGAAAACTTGATATTTGTTAAATTCTGTGGAGGAATCTTTTATGAACACTAATCAATAGTATGAACTCTGGTGTGGCTGCCCTGGTGTTACAGCAGTGGCACCTCTTGACAGATGCGCAAGTTTCCAAGACAGTATCTAATTAAATATAGTAGAGTTCCAGTACATAAACCAAAGAAATCTCTGGCATACCAGCTATACCTTAACCAAGATATCTGATTTAAAACAAAAAATGGCCAGTATGAAGGGAGGTGAGGGAATAGTGGGTGTATGCATGTGGTTCCCATGATTGTGCCTTGTGCTATTATTATGGGGAGTTAAAACACAATCTAATAGATAAGATAGATCAAGAAGAGCTTAAGGCTTCTCTGGGTAGCTATAGCTGTTTCTGAAGATGGCCACTTATTGTGTAGAAACCTTCAGAGCTTCCACTCCATGGGCAGAGGAAGAATTTTCATACCCAGGACTATCAACTCAAACTTCAAATTTAATGTCAGTTTTGCCTCAGTTAGTTCCTTTAAATTTCATTGGCCATTCAACAGTGTTGATCCATAGTCTCTTGTAGATGTTACTGGGAGATCTGAGTTCAAACAGAAACACATGGGTTGGGAAGTTCATAGGATATGGGCTATGGAGTCTGCACTGTTGCATATTTCTAAGGGTAGCTTAGACAAAATCTGTCAGCTATGGAGTAGACAGAATTGATCCTGCTTTGGGGTACAAAGATAAACTAAGTGACATCTTCAGATGGCTTCTTAGTCTGATTTCCTAAGGTTTTATGTGTATATCTCTCTACCAAACCATTGTCTGCTAGAGGACAGATACTATCAGGGTCATGCCCAGAAGCTGGCCTAAAACATTTCGTCAGAGGAGGTGCTCTCTTTTAACAACTTTCAACTCCATTAATGAATGAGTGTTGGCTGGCCAGTGCACTAACACCACATTAGAGAAACAAAACTCTTTTTTATCAGTTCATTGCAGTTCCTCCTTTCCTGAGAAGCTGGGGGTACCTAATAAAAAACACACTAACAGCCCTTTGTGTTATGGAGCTCGTGTTCAAGACCTGACCGACCCTCGTCATTGCTATGAGAAGCCAGCTGCCAGCTGGCAGTGAGCAAACTGTTCTTATTTCCATCAGGCACTTTTGATCGTAGGAATCATTAGCGCAACTTTATACTCACTGAGTAATTCAAGCACTGTAAACTTGGCTATATTTTGTAGCTACGTAGTTTAACAACACAGTCAATTTATTTTCTTCTCAGACAGTGAACAGAGTTTTGTTTGAGTATGAGAAAATGCTTATTAGGTCACTCCCAGGAACATATTTCTACAATTGTTTGGCAGTTCTTCAGAATATGAGTCTTATCTTTTTGTGACTCAAAGTTTCGCTGGTGAGCTCCCTCTTAGTACTTGTCACTTCCCCACCCCAACAGATACATATGCTTGCATGCATGTGGCAAAATGTTTCTCACATTATTGCAAGTGATAAATTTACCAAAATGTATTTCATTATTCTACAAAGGTACTATTAGTTGTTATAGTTAGGTTTGGGTCTTTTGCTTTTTGCAAGACAAAGCATTGTCAGATTTGATACTGACAATGGACCATATTATGTTGAGGGATAAAATACATAGTCCCAGCTCAAACAAGATAAACCATTAGATGCAGCTGAGCCTCCAGGTACATGAAAAATGTAAAAGGCAGAGGAAAATTTGTACTGTAAATATGAATGGGCTTTTTCACACTGTTATATCAGGGACACCTTTTTTTTCTTTCTAGTTTATAAAGCAGTTCTGATAGTTACTAGTTCTTACTTTCAGCTAAACAAGCTACTTTTTTGTAAAATTGATAAAAGTTTCTTGGCAGGTTTCACCTACACAGGACAGTCAGACTCACATTTACTGACATTTGAACTGGTAGATGTGCATTCAGGATGCTTTTCTTTCTGGGCTGGGCACCAATCATTGTTTATTTCTCTTTCTACATTGGCAGTTACATTTGCTGCTCCTTTTTAGCAGTCTTGACTACTAAGTATACTAATCAAGTGAGTGTTTACTTACTCCAGAGTGGAGCATTTTTCATCCTTAATTTTTTTGCTTTGACAAAAAATGTTGTTTAAAGATTATAATATAGAACTTAAACACATATGTGAGAGTAGAATAGTTTTAGACCACAAACATACATCATGATGGTTGGCCCTGGATTTTTTTTTTGTTTGTTTGCCCAGTATTTGAATCAGCTTGGCTGTCTCTTTATTGCCTCTGAGGATTGTGGATAAACTTCATTTTAAAGATACCAATAGGTAAAAGAATCTGATTCAGGCTTTCTGTTGAATTCTAGTTTACAGTATTTGAGTCTAAGAAATTAATTCCTGGTCAAAGATACGGTTTTTTTTTTTTTTTTTTTTTTTTTTTTTCTGCTGCTGTTTGGGGAAAGCTGCATTTGCTCGGTATAATCACCTCAACAGCCAAAAACAGTGCATCTTCAACATTTTCAGCAAACTGAGCCATAAAGAAGCACTAAAGAAGTATCATCAGTAAAGAAGTAAAATCAGCTGTAACATCATACTAAATATACTTCTACAAATCTCTACATACGGTTTTTCACTTAAGTTTTTAAATTATTTTTCCTTTAAATCTCTTTTATTCTCATGCCAAAGCTTAGATATGTTTTTGAAATGCATATTTTTTATCTGTCAGTTTTGCCAAAGAGGCTTTTCTTCTTGAAACTGGCCATGTAATATCTGCAGACAATTATTAATTACTTCTTGTTCAAACTCTGTATTTTCCCATCTGTCTTTCCAACGACATTCTGACACCTTCTCAAACCAGAGACAGGAAGAGAGAACAGTAACTTCGCATTGCAGAGGACTTTGAAGCTCAAAGATTTTGTTTTCATTACAAATTGGAATAAAAGATAGTTGCTAAGTTCTCTACAGGAAAGAAATCCAAAAAATGTTGGCTTGCTAATTTCAACAAATGAGGGCTGAAGAAGATTAAGACAGTGCAGGCTTCCAGTTTCAAAAACTCCTGGGTTTGCCATAGATCCCGGAGCTTCTTTCTTCCCTTTAGCCCTCGCAGTGGGATGCCAGGGAGTGGGAGTGGGAGCCTCTGAGATTCTCTAATTTCTAGGCTCTTGGGCAAGGAATCTGAAAATCCTAGAATCCCTCTCCCAAGAGTGCTGCCAGGATCTGTAGCACCTCTGATATTCCTGATTCTGAAAAAAAATTGCTCAGTAAGCTTCCTAGAGGCCTGGATACCAGAAGCACTCCCTAAAGTCTGTCTGCTGAACTTCTAAGGAGCTAATTGAGTAAACCAGCAAGAAAGATGCGTGCCTGTCAGCAGCAGTGGCACAGCAGCACTGGGGTAATTCTCATGTTTGTTCCGCATACACATTACATTTTAGCATCATAGCAGTTACAAGAACGTATCCACCTGCAGGATGTGGACTCTTCTGTTGATTTTAGATAGTCTCTCTGTCACCTAAAGGTAACTATTCACTTTATAAAATGAACTGATATCTGAAATCAGCAATAACTACACATGTTTAAGCAAAAGTTCTAGGCAACAGTCAAACAAGATTTTGTTTACATTTGCTGTGGTGATACAAGGCTATTTCCTGGAAGCTCATACCAAGCAGTATATTGGAAAATGCTTACTAGAATTATTTATTTGAATAGAATTTTTTTGAAAAACTGTTAGATTTATGTACATTGGAGTTGATTTGAACAGATACTTCTGACCGCTGCAGATACTGTGTTGTCAAAATTACTCTAGATCATAGGATAGCTGGCTAAACTGGCAAAACCAGGCTGTTTGTCCCAGGTAATTGAATCCTATAATTAGCTTTTCCCTCTTCCAACATACCTGCAGGGCAAAAATCAGCTCTGATTCAGTTATATGCACAGGAAAGTGTGAATAGGCCTTTTGGAAAACTGAGCTTCCCAATTGCTAAAATAGAAAAGAGGAAAAAAGAGAATCCTCAGGAAAAAAAAAATCAAATAATGTTTGTTAAAATAGGCAAGGAGAGGGACTCTGCTCTTAGCTGTACTGAATTAAACAAACGTGTTTCAGTAATGTGGAACTAAATCTAAATTTATATCAGAATAATTGAAGAGTAAATCTGGCTCACTATTTGTGTTGCACTGACAACTGGGCTTCACTTGTGCTTGCCTGAGACAACAGACACCTCTACAATATCCACAGCAAATTCTAATGAGTAGCTCAAAAGCAAAAGTAATGATGCAAACATCAGCTATGCCAAGGAGAGGGTAAGTTAACTGAAAGTCACTTAATTCTGGTCATACTTCTGTATGAAAGGGTGAGAGTTTGTAGCCTCTTCTCAGCTGGGTTGCTGTGAACAATGACCAGTTACAAAAGAAACCATTTTTTTGTGTGTTTATAGATATTCTGACTTAGCCCTTCCATGCTTTTAAGAAAGAAAGAGAAAGAGGTGAAAGCCCCTAGGGAGTCAAATGAAGCCCCTTATGAGGGGAGAAATTTACACTAAGGACTTTGCACCCACTTACCTACACACTTAAATAGTATGTTGAGCCAGATAAATATGCCTACTTTCTAAATCTAACGTCCAGCCAAAGAAAACCAAGTGGCAAATCATGATACCTGTAACAAGGCTGTGAATCCTCAGTGGTATCACTGTGCTGAAGTCATACTAAATCTACACTAGTGAGACTGGTTCCAAGACAACTCCTAAAATAGGCACTAAAGCTATAACTTGACCCTATGCACTGTGCAGAGCCTGGCACAGAGAGGGAGAGCTGCACAGTGCATCTCACTCCATTAGTTCAAGGCAATGGCTATTAATGATATTAACAGTGGACTCACTTCTGATCCCATTGGGCTTTCCAAACTGGTAGCTCTGTGGAGACTGAAATACAGCTCCTAGTGTTTTGGATTTATCTTTTCTGCCATGAGAGCCCTTGTTTAATATGTCTGCAGTGACATTATTCAGGGTAGAGTGTAGTTCACACCTGTGCTAAGGTCAGTGCACGGGGAAGGGTAGGAGGATACTGGCTGAACTGCCTAGAGGACACCTCAGGGGCTCTTAGCCTTTACCCGAGGAGAACTGAATAGACAGGCATGACTCCCCTGCTGGGCTAAAGCCCGGTTTGCCTTGCTTGTGCAGTCTAAATTGGCTAAGCACCGCTGAGAATCTGGATCAAAGACATCACCCCTTTATTCTATATACATCTCCTGTAAACTCTTTTTTTCTTTTTTTTCATTAATTTGAAATGGATCTCCATCATTTTCTTGCTTATCGGGCACAGCACAAGCACAGCAGAAATACAACACAGATCCAGAGCAGGGAAAAAAATAACACAGAGGCAAAGATGGGGGAGAGGTGTCCTAAGTCCCACCCCTGAGAGTGCAGGGGCCTGTGTCAAACTCCATTACGTCAACCAACAGAAACGAGCAGAGCTTCTTGCCCCCACTGCTGTTGCGAGAGGGGTCGCCGGACCTGGGCTGTCCCCATGACTTCCTGTCATTCCCAGTCTCACTGCGCTCAGGAGCTCCACAGAGTTCCACAGACACTGGTGTCGCCAGATTAAGTCCTCCCACTACCATGGGCAACTACACGACAGAGGGCATGGGGGAACTTTAAGCACCAGAAGGGCAGTGTCCTGGGCGAGCGGAGCAGTGAACTTCGCTCATAGGAGAGACGCAGCACTATGTTTTATTGCAGTCAGATAGTGACTTAACAAAGTGCAATCATAAATAAGGCAATGATTTAATGAGGTTTGATGGCAAGGTTCACTCAGTTATTTACTACATGTAGGACAAGGTCAAGGAGACCATCGTGTTGAGTCACGAGGTTCAGGAAGGACCCCCCCCCTTTTGCTCTCCAGACTCCTTCAGAGAGGATTCTGGGTGCAGCTGGATCCAATCTTAGTCCCAGACTCGGTCAACGGTTTGTGCCTAAAGGAGTGGGTGTGAAGGAGACCCTCCCATTGAGTCACGAGGTTCAGAAAGGACACCCTTGCTCTCCAAACTCCTTCAGAGAGGAGTCTGGGTGCGGCTGGATCCAGTCCTAGTCCCAGACTTGGTCAACGATTTATGTCTAAGAATTATGTGTAAAGTGCGAGGAGACTTGGCCAACAGTTTATGTCTAAGGGATTACAGGCACAATCAATCAAAGATTCAACCTAGCAAAGTTTGCAAAGTTTCAGTGCACTATTAATCACGTACCGAGGATCTGTTGTGAGTAAGGAATCTCATGACCTCAAGGAGTAACCTTGAGAGGCGTCCCTGCTCAAGAGGAGTTTCTGCAGTTCAGTCCACTGCCATGCAGGAGAGCTCAATGGGCTCTGGGCTGCCCCCTATTTATGGGGGGGGGGGGGGGAGAATGATTGACTCATAGTCATACTTAAATGCTAGATGGGCCTTAGCTGGCGCATGCTCAGTTAGCCCCTGTCTATGTGCTGCTTATGAGGAGGTCAGGTTGAGGGGGAGAGAGCACATTGTGGGGGGGAAGGAGCACATTGTCACAAGCAGCTGCCTTGGGTTTTATAGGTACAAAGTAAGGGAATTAGCTCCAGGCTCTCATTCCTGGCTGGCAGGCTTAGGTAGTCTTAGCCCAAGTGGAGGAGATGGGCTAGGAGTACGCCTTTGAGGACGGGGAGCTCTCAAAAAGGGCAGGCACAAATGGGTTTCCAAGAAAGAGGGTGCATTTTCCTGACAAGACAGAAGGCAATGGCTGCTGGGCCTGAGGGGTGATGTTAATGGGCTGGAGTTCTTTGTGGGGATGGGTATGAACAGCAGAACAAGTGATTTTGCACCAGAAGAGCAGTAGTATTCGTGGAGCTGGATGGTCTGAGGCACGACCATGCTACTTTGCACAGGAAGTTTCTTGGTCAAAAGTGTCCACAGCATATTTGCTTTATACATCACTGCTCGCATTGTGCCACACAGTCCTCTCCAATGCTTTACAACAAACCTGAGGCCTGTCGGAAAAGGCAAAAGATACGCAGGATAGTGTGCTACGGACAGAGAGGCAGAAAACAGAGCAAGGGCACCAACAATTTCTCAGGTCTTTGCAATGGCGAGGAGTTTGTTACATTCACAGCTAGTCTGTACCCCTTTGTTCTTGTGCCAGCATTGTTTATTCTCCTCTCACAAGAAAGACTCTCCCTTCTCCTTGTAACCCTTCTCTGTATCTTCTCCAGAACTTTTTTTTTGCACTTTTTGCCTAAATCATATACTGTATTCCAGAGAGTCACCAGAGTTTTGCAGAATTGCACCAGTGCTTCCCTACCTCTAGTACGGAAATAATGTCTAGTATCTCACTAAGATACGTGGTCCTTTTCTGTGAATGGTTGAATTTTTATTTGCTGTTTATTTCAGTAGCTTTTTGTGTGGCCTATCTCATTCGACTTTTGGCAAATCTGGCTTTATTCCTGTGCATCTTGATCTCTGCACCAGAGCTGTCTTTGCTGCCTAACACTGTTTGCTATCTAAAATTCTCTTTATAGTTTTTTTTCATTTATTTAGACGTAGTGTTTCACAACACAATTTTTCTCGTTCTTGGAATATACTTACTGGATAGTTTTTCTACCTTTGATTTAGATATATTCCAAGCCTCGGTCACATTCAAGTCTTTCAGTTCTTTGGTCCAGGTAAATTCACCAGTGAGTTTTCTTAATTTGACAAAGTTTGCCCTTCTGAAGTTGAAAAAAATAATTACCAACCTGTTTCTGTTTGTTATTCTATTTAATATAAACAGAATCAGTTGCTGAGCACTCAGGCCAAAGCTACCTTTTTATGACCAGCTTTTCTGAGTGTTTTCATTACTTGCTAAGTTAGGGTTGTCTCTTTTTATCTCAGTGACTGCTGCTTGAAGAAATCTGGCAGCTATCATACACATGGCTAGCTGGGCCTAAGTTTATTATTAGCAGCATTGGTTTCCCAAATGGTACCTAGGAAGTTAAACTTGATCATGGCACAATTCCCAGTAGTGTTTCTATAATAACATTTCAGTGACAGACCTCTTCTTGCACCTTTATTTGCTAGCTGCAGACAAGAAAGGCTAAGTTTCAATAAGGTGTCCAAATTAAAAACAACTCAAAGCAAAATAACAAAGGCTGCAAGTAGGTGGTCTGGGATGCTGGAAGTAGAGTTTCCCGTTGATGTACAATGGGGAATTGTATGATGAATTAAATGATGATGAGTTACATGACAAAAGTATTTAAATAAACTTCTGATATTATTTGGTGTTTTCCACTTGGCTTGATAAAATGGTTAAACACCGAATTAAAAGGAGTAATGTACTAAGATTATGAGTATCTTGGATAGTGGCCAACTGATAAATTTCACGTGGGTCAGGTCTGGCTCCTGTTTGGAACAGGATCAGAGTAGTAAAAGAAAGGTCCACGCCTTGAGCTTGCCCTAGCTCAGGAGACCAAGGCATTTTTTTTCTGCCTTAAGGTTGCACTGTTCATCATGGAGTGCCGTGAGTGCAGGATTCCCCTTCCCACGCCCCCAGCCCTATTCCCTGTGGTGCCTCGTGGAGTCTTCTAACCTGTTTGCAAGTGGAGACCATTTGGCCCGTGGCAATAGTCCTTGCCTGGCAGCATTTGTAAGCTGATAATTAAGTCATGGGAAGGAATGCATTTAAAATTTCCCCAGCTGTTGTACTCACACAAAAGGTACTGAGTTCAAAGCAGCTGCAAGTCTGAACTGCAAGAAACATGCAAAGCACTATTCTCCTTCTTAGCCTATGTCCTTCTCTCATCGAAATCAGCTTGCTGGTTCACTTATTACAGGGCTTCCAGTGGCTTCTTTGGGACCATTCCTGACTTCTACTGGCTCACCTAGCCTTAGTCTACTTTTTCTTCAGGTCTAGTCATGGCCATTTGTACACTTTTCTAGCCCTGTCGCATGTCCTGCATTGCTGCATCATGTTTTTAAGCGCAGGCCCAATCTGCAGAATACATGGAGGTAAAATCATGCACCTGTTCCCAGATTTTTAGCTGTTGCAAACTGGTAAATGAATCCAGACCAGTTCACACTGGCCAAGGAAATAGGCTGAAAGTTTGAAGGTAGGAGTCTGAAGGTGAGAGGTGCAGGAGCTGCCTTGGTGCTTGTAATACTGAATTGACTCTGTGAGTGAAGCTAGCAGGACACAGGCGAGAACCTCGAGAGTCTGGAGGACAGAATGATAGGCCAATAGGAAATCCGAGGCGAAAAGGAGGGAGCTGTTTTTCATAAAATACAGAGAAGAAGGAATTGGGCACTGAGCTGTGCTTAAAACGGAAAAGGCGTCTCACAGGCTATCCTCTCCTTAAAACACAGGAGAGTACACCAGCAGATGAGGAGCAGTGAGTGCTGGCAGGATACTGTAGCAATGACAGAACTATCTTCAAAAAGCATGCACTTCATCTTCCCCAAAGCAGCTTATGTCAGCTAGCTGGACACATGAGGCCAAGTGGGTAGGGACCTATTTTTACTGCTTTCAGTGCTGTGAAGCTTCGGTTTGGGTTAGCCTTGGAAAGACATAAAGAGGGAGTCATGTCAGTATATTGGCAAGACGGAAGGATGGTGGGGGAAGTGAGAAGCTTATCTTGAGCTCCATATGACAGTGTAGTTTAATGGAAACACAGCAACAAATGGAGGGGAGGAACTTGCAGTTTAACACTGCTCTTGAGCTGGTGAAAACCACTAGCTGCCCAGAATGCATTTGCCGTAACTTTGCAGCCCCTTTTCCCTTCTCCTTCCTGTTGTTTCAAGTGGGTGTGTTTTGACTTATTTCTTTCTCTGCATACACCTATTGAAGCAGAAGTAGGTTTAGTGCCTATTGGATGATGTATTTCTTGGTGAGTTTTGCAGATGCTCTTCTGTGTAGATACATGCCTTGAGGGCTTCATTTCTTTTGGGAAATAGTGCATCATAACATGCTCACTGCTTTAGATTGCATTGAATCAGGTGTCCCAGCCTACCTGGGTTACCTCTGTAATGCTGCTTGCCATTTTATGTTTTGTTCGCTTGTATCCTGTCTTCCAGATGGAGCACAGGAGTGCTGCAGAGCCCAGTGCAGCTATAGTGGAACAGACGAGAGCACTCTGCGCCTTTCCAGGTAAAAGCATTCACCACGTACCATGAGAGCAGTCACAGCCTGAGATAGTTCTTTGGTTGGGCAGGTCTTGAAAAAGTGACGTTGTACTAGGTGGGGATTGCGTGTTTTGAACCCATGGCTAATGCTCCGCATTCTGATGGTTTGTCCTACAGCAACTAATTGGATTTTTTCAAGTTCCTGGGGCAAGCTTTTGCAAGCTGTCTAATGGCAGAAGGTCTCTAGCAGAAATACCATGCGACCACAGATCGGTGGCTGAACAAGCCGCTTGAGGACTGGCATTTACTACAGCCTGTGCAGTCGGGTGCAGTGGATAGCAGTCCCTTAGCACTTGAGGCGAGGGGACTGACAGGAACTCTAAGAACCGGAATTGTGCTGAGATGGTTTTGGAGCACAGCTCCATAACACAGATCTGGGCATGTTCTCATGTTGTGGCGCAATGGAGATTGGAATTGGACTGATGGTAGGTAGTAAAGCTAGGAAAGGAATGGAGAATGGATGTTGTGGCAGCTGGTATTTCTATAATTTCGTTCATCTCCTAAAATCACCAATAAAGGGGGCAGTTCTATTGTCCTGTAATTGCAGGACCTGAGGTGTATAATAGACTGCATGGTACAATGCATACACAGACCTAGGTTAGCAAAGTCATCTTGATTACTGGATTGCAGGGGAGGAAATCACTTTCATGATGCTGCAACTTTCCGTTCTGTTTATTCCTTGTTCTCCGCAGTTTTGCTTTTCCCACGTTCAGCATTTGTTCCTTCCATTTCCCATAATTTTTTCTTTGTTTTTCTCCTCTTTGCAAGCAGGGATAGAGTTTGGGTGTAACTTTTTCTCAGTTTAGTAGTGACTCAGGAGGTACATAGTTTCTTCTGGAACTTAAATATGACTCCATCTGATTTGGATTTATTTTCGTTATTGCTTCATATTTTAAAGTTTCTGTGGCATTTATTTTTGGTTTTGGGAGAGGTTTTTGTCTCAGGAGAGTTGATTTTGAACTGAAATAGCAAAAAAAAATCTGTTGACTTTATGGTCACATGCATTGTTTCTGCTTGCAGGATCATTCATTTGACTTCCTGCTAGTCATCTTTCTCCAAAGCATTTTTAAGGCTGTTGATTGCTGTCAAATCGTTGCTGATTCTGCTTGTGTGCAGTAGAATATGTTCCAGAGAACTGACTACTTATAATTTCCACCAAATAAAATCATCAGTGATGCAGATTAGTTACTAACTTCTTGCCTGTGAGATCATTTTGAAAAAGGCTAGCAACTAAATGATACGCTTTTGCATTACACTCGTTCAAATTGCCATTTGCTTTCTTGAACTTAGTCAGGCATATTTAGATAACAACGAACACCCACTTCCATTCCAGTGCCCACCATGGATAGTTACAGCTGCCAGGAGAAACTGAACTGAAAGAACTGTAGAGGAACTAGATTATTACGTTATTTGACCAGTGTAATTAGAATTGAAGGTTTTGCAGTTTATTCCAGGTAGAGGTGGATTCAGGTATCTTAGACACAATTCATTGTATTTATAGTAGTATATAGAGAGATATATCAAATCAGGAGCAACTGGTCATGCATTCACAGCACTATGTCTCCCTGGGACAGTGGTTGCAAGTGTGAGTGGTCTGCTCTTCCTAGCGTTAGATGCCTGGTGCAAGACTCCCAGAAAATCGATAAGCATGTAACTTACTGCCCCCTGTGAAGTCAAATGAACTCCTTTAAGTTGTCACATCGTATCATATAGGAACTGGCTTCGGAGGTGTGTCAATAATCTGAGTTGGCCTCTCTGAGCCAGTGGTTTGGTGCTGATAACATATAATACATGTTCTTTACTCCTTTGTTTTTGAGCTTGCCCAAAAGAACGTGTTATACTGCTATCACTACCAAAGTTAGCTAGCGTGAAATTAGTCCACGCTCATGAACTCATGCACAAAAGATGCAGCTGCAGTATACACATCCTGTCTGGAACAGAGACAGGAACAGAATCCATTTCCTTAAGGTTTCCTCCAGTCCTCTGCAGTGAATAAAGCAGAGTCCTAGCGCCTTACACTGCAAAAATATGCCACATCCCCAAAGTCCATCCTGCATCCTAAACAAAGGAGAGGCCTTGCAAATAAAGCATGGCCAAAACAAAATAGTACTGGACTACATAATTTAAGACTGTCATGAAACATATGTGCGAGGGGATTGAAGCAAAGTTGCGTAACCAATCTTCTGGTATTTCCAAACTTCTGATTGCTTCATCGTTCAACCTTAATGATTTTTTAAATTGCTTTTGTGCATATCCAGAACAGAGAGGAAGTAACAGGGAAGAGATACAGCAGCATCAAATAAACTAATTTTAGAAGGCAGATATTTTAGCTGTATACTGAGCAGTGGCTTGGCTTTGTGAAGACCAGTGTGCAAAAGGTGAAGACCTGAGGAACCCCTTGGGAAAAGGGAGAATAAGGATCAATGTATTTTCAGCTCACAACAAGACAAATTGCTGAACTTTGGTTCCCAGCCCAGAACACACTGAAAGCCGCCTCAGCTGGCTGCAAAGTGGAATATTCCCTTAAGAACTGACAAAATTTCCCTGCTTTTAATCTGTGATTTTGTTACTGATACATATAGGCCATATAAAACTGCTGCTGCTGCTAAGAACAGATGCTACTTCTGGTCATTCTCTGTACTTTTTGAGGCTGACTACAGCAGTGGCAGTGGTACCATTAAAAAAAACCCTGAGGAGCTGCCTTTCCGATAAAGTACCTTGGGAAAAGACAGGAGAGCATCTTGCTCCAGTATAAGGCTAAAACCGTATTACAAGCTTCCTGAAGCCCTACCTGGAAAAGTTTAGGAGTATAAGTAGTTAGAATCATAGTGCTTGAAACAGGGAAAGTCCTTTAAACGATTAACACCCTCTCTGATTTCTTTTTGCATGATATAGCCCACTGGACAAAACATAACATTGATGCAGCACATGATTTTAGACAAATAGCTTTTTCGCATTATCAGTATGCAGAATTTTTTATTAATTTTCTTTTCAAATGTGAATTCTCCATGCGATGCAGTTAGGTGCTGTAGTGTGAGAGGAGGTTTTCCAGGAACCCCATGACTCTCTAGTGGGTTGTTAGCACAGGGTGCGGCTTCATTTTGCCCCTGGCAGTCACTCTTCAAAGGGGTAATTCCTCACCTGATGGCTGGTCTGCTTTCACTGGGGCTTGCTGGGGGGGGGGAGGAGGGGAAATCACCCTTGGAGGTACTCAGAAAAGGGAGAAACCTGCACCTGAAGTTGCTGCAGCAGCTTTCAGGTGGCTGGGCTTTTCCCCACCTTGCTGATGGCGACAGGTTTTCTTCAATGCCTGATTGCAGGAGTCAGAGGCTGCTGCAGAAGCGGGAGAGAAGCCTCTCTGGGGAGGGGAGGCCCCGAGGAGAAGAGACCCTCCCTGGGTCGCGGGGTGCTCAGCCCCGAGTCCCACTGCTGGCTGTGGCGGCGAGGCCGGTGGTGGGACACGTGGCTGAGCGCCCCGCGACCCAGGGAGGGGAAGGAGGGACGGTCCCTAGGGCTTGGCTGAAGTCAGGGAGAGCTGAGCTGTTCAGCGCCTGTGTGTGGAGAGAGCGAGCAGCATTTTAGCTTTCTTCACTTGCGTGAGAACTAAAAGCTCTCCTCCCCCTGCGAAGGCTTTGATATAAATTAAGGAGGAACTGTGGCAGGCTCAACCAAGATTGCATCTATACTTAAATACACAGTGTGCTTCCTTTTACATTTTCTCTTGCAGATGGGGCACAGCTGGAAGAAGCCCCTCTCCCTCAGCCCTACTGTAAGCAAAACGGTACTGGAATAAGAGGCTTGGACTACCAAGAGCCCAGCCACAGCAGCCTGAACAGCCCTGGTACAAAGTGCTAGGTACTCTTACGCTCTCTTTTTGCCTCCGCGGTTTTGTTTATCTATCCGATTTAAAGCTAAATATCTGTGCTATAGACAACTGGTGAGTGAATGCCTCTGCTGTATAAAGCAAAGCTAGCTCCTGTAAACTGGTGCATGGACTGAGGGGGTCTTAAGGATGGTGCCAGAACCCACAGGGTTGGTACACAGAAAATACTTGTTTCTGAGTTTGCCAGTGTTTCTGCTGTGAGACATTTTCTCACTGCCCTCTTGTGTTATTTCAAGTGCGGGAACTTCCAGCTAATTTCATGTAGGGTCTGTGTGTATTTCCCATTTCAAAACCTACTTCGTGTAAGTGCCGATGGGAGCAGTCGCCAACAGCATTGCTATTCCATGGAAATGACCGCGTATTCAAAGACAGAGCTCGCTATTGCAATACATCCGCATGCTCTTCTCTGGAAGCGTTCAGGGCATTAATTGAACTTCCACAGGGCTGGGACCTGCCTGTACAAGCCTTCTTTAAAACGAATAAAATTATGGTTGGTTTGAGCCGGTGAGATGAGATGGCCCAGGGCTTTCTCAGAGGTCCTTATAAGCTGCCTGGGAAAATTCGCATCGCTGTGCGACGTATATTTGATTACCGCGGGAGATGAGCGGCAGTACTTGGTGCTCTACCCCTTGCAGCTCTGCGCGGCGCTGGGTAGATGCGAGAGCAGTGGAAGCGCTGCTGACTTGTGTGCAGCATTTTAATGCACTTCATAAGCACAGCCAATACTTAGGACTCCCTGTGCTGAAGGAAAGGCGAGATTAGGAGCCTCGCTAGAGACTGCGGCAAGCCATGGCGGGACGGGAGCCTGGGCGCAGACAGGTCTCGGCACGGACCGCAGAGCAGCCTCCCTCTCCCCCCACCCCCCGGCGGCGTTTCCTAGAAGGATGGAAATAGCAGCCTGCAGCGCCTCCGGAGCACGGCCCGCTCGGCGGCGAGCAGCGCAGCGGCCGCGGTGAGGGCGCCCGGGCCGCGCCGCCGGGCACAGCGGCAGCGGGGCGACCCCGCGCCGGGCCGGGGCCGGGGGCCGCGCCAGGCCGGGCCGGTGAGTTACCGCGGGAGGCAGCGCGCCGCGCCGCGCCGGGCTGGGCCGCGCCGCGCCGCGGGGGTCCCGGCGCAGCGCTGCCGCCGAAGGCCGGTGCCGGCGGGGCGGGCGGGTAACGGGCCGGGGCGGGGGGGGACCGGGCGGCCGTCAGCGGAGCCGGCGCGGAGGCAGGGGGCCGCGCGGCCCCGCCGGCGGCTGCCGGGAGCAGCCCGCGAGTGAAATGTGAACGAAGATTTGCTCGTGTGTTTTTTTGGTTTTTTCCTTTTTTTCTTCCCCCCCCCCCGCCGAGCTGCTTCGGCCTGATAATCCCGCAGCGTCACTATGGTTACCGGTTAAGCGGGTTCCGATAAACGACTACTTTTGGTGGGAATACCAAAAGGAAGGTGCTGTCTCTTTGGCATGCCGAAGGCCTAGCGAAGGAAACAACGGCTTCTGGGGCGGGCTGCCTTTGTGCAAATCCGCTCTTTATAGTCGGGGGCAAGACAAACAAGCCCTGGAAGTTTCGTGTTCTCTGCTTTTTAAAGTCTTCGGGTTATTATTTGGCAGTGGAGTTGGTGTTTGTCTTTCTCTTTCAGTTATTCAGATTTGTGAGAGCAATCCTGCCGACCTTTCTCAAGTTAAAATTTCCAGCGAGGTGAACAGGAATTTTTGCTGATCCAGAGCTTGAACTGGAGCTTAGTAAAGCCAAGGGGGGTTGATCTACATTGTTGTGAATGTTACACTGCTGTTACCCCATTGAAACTTTCTCTCTATGTTTCTTCATTTTTGTTTCCGTTTTTTGCCCACTCTGTGTCAAGCTATTTATACATACAATGTGGTTGCAAAGCAAGTTAGGAAGGGTGAACTTTGCAATGGGACAGGATTATTTTCTGTAACATGACAATTCTGTAGTGGCTGAGCTGCATAAAGGTTGCATTACTGTGTTACATTATACATAAAAATATGTGACTTTAAATGTGGAGAATGTCGTTGTGCCAGATTGATCACTTAGAAATTAAAAATAAAAAAACTGTAGGGAGAGGTTACAGGAAATAGGTGTGATGCTTTTTGCCTGCCTGTTTCCTAACAGGAAATATTCCCATCTGATTTGGTCACAGATGTGATATTTTTATAACTAAAGTACTTTTCCTTCCTTATGTAAGATTGCAGCAGCAATATTCATGTTTTTCTTCCCACCTGCGTGAAATAAATCTATGGATCTTTCTTTCTGGCTTGATGCAAGTACCGGCTTCTTCCGGCTTCTTCCGCACGTTTGTCTCTCCTGAGAACCTGAAGCAGAATCTGAGAAGTTAATCCTTAAGCCTAACATGCTCCTTAAAGCTACAATGTTAAAGGCAGAGAAGCCCCCTGGCCTCCCTGCGGTTCAGCTTAGCTGCAGGAGACCTCTTTTGCCTGTGGGATGTAGAAATCGCCCCCTGAGACCTGTGAAAACCCCATGTCCAAATTCCCCCTGCCCTCATCAAAAGCAGAAGAGGAACTTCTCTGTGGAATCGATTGCCTGACGGGGAGCTACCCAGGGGTGCAGCTGCAAAGGGTATAGGCCAGACAGCAAAACCTGAAAGGTGGCTCAAAGACCAGCAGTGCGCGAGCACTGCGCTGTCAATCTGTGGGGAAAGAGGTGAGTTACAGTGTTAGGCTAGACAAGGTGTTTGGCAAGGTGTTACTTTGATGTGTACCATGTCCTCTGCTAGATAATGGCTTTAGAAATTACATGTGGATGCTGCCTCACTGAGGGGGGGAAGGCAGCAACTGAGACGGCGAGTGGTCTCGTTCACAGTGTGGCAAGTGCTTGAGGGCCTTCTTGTTCACCTCCTTCTCAGACTTTGAAAACTTACAAGCAGAGACAGTTTTAGAGGATTTTGGATGGTTGTTGGATTCTTTGGTCATTTTTGGATGGAAGATGGCAGGGAGGGGGAAGATTCTTTCTTATGATAGAAAGAATGATTTTTGTGCCATTAATGCTTTTATCCCGATCTCATTTCTGTTGCTAGTACCTGCGCGCAGTATGGTTAGCGTCCTTCAGTGAAGGTTTGATCCATCCTTCCCAGACAATGGTGAGCATTCTCCTAACCTGCTCTGGTTGATTTTTGGTTTTCTGCTTCTTGTATGGTGCTTTATATGTTGGTGGAGTTTTTGATTTAGGTGTTTCAGCCTGGAAGAGGCCCCAGTCAGATGGGCAATCTAAAGATATAGCTTGAGGATGACCATGAGTCTCCTTGGGGTAATTTGCCCCAAAGAGGCCCTTAAGGAGAAGCTCTGTGTTTTTCACAGTTGTAGACTGAGCGGTAGCACAGGTTCTGTTTGTCTTTGTGCCTTATGAATAACATTATTTTACTTATAAATGTTAAAGGCTGTTTTTACTGCATGTGCGTGTGCAGTAAGATAGTCTGCTGTGGCTTCCTGGTCACGTACATATTCGGAATGTGTTCAAGATCACTTGAAATACCCCTATTTATGGAAATCTGTCCTTACAGGTGCTTGCAGTGTTTTAGCTAAATCAGCTAAAAAGTGCACTGTACATTTAAAAAGAGTTACGTTTATAAAGCTTGTAATCCCTTGCTTGTCATCCGTTCGAATAATTTGTTTATCAATTACAGTAGCTTTATGAAGAAGCTGGTAAAGAACATTGGGAAATTAATTTATGAAGTAACTGACTGTAGAGGGGATTTTTGTCTTTGAGTTTGGTTCCTACTGTCAATTTACTCAGAAAACCAAAAGCTTAGTAACAAAATAAAATACTCCTGAACTTCCCCTTTAATCCAGTTTCTTCCATTTCCATGTTTGCAGTGTTACACGTGGCTAGTTCTGTACCCATTCATAGTCTTCAGGAGTAATTGGAATAGAACTTCTGATTTTACTTATTTTTGTGGATTTCTTTGTATGTTAAGTTTTTCTTTCATCTTCCTGCTACAGAAGAACCTACAAATTCAGCTTCTCTTGATGTGTGTTGAGGTGGGGAGGAAAATGTGATGCGCAAGCCGCTTCCTTTGCAAGTCACCTTTCAGTGCTGTATTGAAACTAATTTGCTTTCACTTTGTGGTTCAGTGTTGTGATCACTGACACCGGGAGCTGGTATTTGTGCAAATAGCTTGAAAAGCTGAAAAGAGATGGGCAGCATTGGCTAGTGTGTGCTGTGCGGTAAAAATAGAGAACAGGTAGCTTGAATGCAGTATCACTACCTTTTGAAAATTACTTTGAATAAATGTGGGCACAGAATATGGTAGAATATTTTTGCAGTAATGCTTCTTACTCTGTTCTGTATCTATCATCTTAAATTATCACATCCTTTTTAAAGTTCGTTTTGCTAGGGTAGCTCTTCAGTGTTTAGAAAATGGTCATTCTTCTGTCCTGAAGGCAAACTGAAGCCCTGGTATCTCAGCTAGAAGACCCTTTACATCATTTTAACGGAGTAAGTGATTTTTTAAGTGTTGCCTTGATAATGCCCTATGTTTGCATGTAACTGTTCCCCATCGTATCTGCTCCCAGGCCCTAGCAGCAGCAGTGAAACTGGAATACATTGTACTGGAGCTATTCTTTGCATTCCAGCATCCACGGGGAGCCAGGAGGAACAAGGCAAGAACTTAAATAGCCCCCACTCGCCCTGGCTGGGGAGAGAAGGCAGGAAAATTTGAAAGGCCACAAAACTGATCCTCCCCTCTGTTACAAATGCAGGAATGGAATAGCCAAGGAACTGGTTTTAAGAACAGACAGGAACGAAATGAGGTTCAGACTTTTAGCAGGTTAAGCTCTTTTGAGAATCCATTGATTTACAATGCAGGTTTCCATTCCCGTACCATGGAAATGGCTTTCTTTTGAGCCGTTAGCCAGTAGAAAACTTTATTTATGAAGTGGGTGGCTAGCAGTCTTAGATTTCCACAGACTCTTCAACTTACTTTTAAAAGAACAGTTTCTAGCCCTTGTGAGTACAAGATGGAAACACTGAAAAGATCAGCTGCTGCGGAGCTCAGAAAAGCTCTTTGTTAGCCCAGATCTGCAGGCTGACGCTTTCCTAATACAGCAAGCAGTAGCTGGGTGCTGCTTGTTTTCACAGCAGCTTTTCAGAGTCCTGTGGCCAGCAGTGAAATTAAGATGGTGTGAGGGGAATGTCATCAGCCTCACTGCTAGCAGAGATGGGCAGTGAACTGTGCATGTGATAATGGGAATACCAATACAAAAAAGCATGTATGTATTGATGTAAAAACAGTGTGTGGGGCAGGGGAGGAGGAATCCCTTTCCCAGGATGAGGAAGGAACTGAGACTGTGCTTCTGTCTGTCTCTTTTTTTTTTTTTTTTTTTTTTTTTTCTTTCTCTCCTCTCCAGTGTAAGTTTTGGCTTATGTAGTACCCTCCTGAGCAGCTAATTATTGCTGCTGGCAGTTTTTGTATCAGGACCTGGCAGCCTGTGGGGGGAACTGATCCATAGAAGGGAAGGAGGAAGGACAGGAGTGTACAAGTCCTCTTCTGACACAACATGAGGGGAGAGGAACTAGTGTGTGTGTGGGGGTCCCCACAGTGAGGAGAGGGGAAGGTGCTTGGCTGCCTCGGAAGTGTTGCTGCTGAATGAAACCACAGCCTTATTCATCTTTTGGTAGTCAAAGTAGGTATTTCCTGCTTCTTTGAAGTTCTCCATCCTGCCTGTCTACGACCTCCACCAGTGTCATGTCTGAGCACCCTGGAAACGCTATCACCCCGATCTTCACAGCACTTCAGATAGCCTGAAGTCAGTGTGCAGGATTGAGACTAGGAGCAGAGTTAGGGATGGAGATGGGAGAGACCCTGTAGGGCCTGTTTGAACAGAAGATTTGCACAAGATTAAATGGAGGCATAATATTAAATCCACTTGATGAAGTGCCAGGGCAAGTTAGGATTTGTCCATGTTGGTGAATGCATCCAAGGCTTGCTAGCATGTGGTAGCTCGTCTTGACTGTGTCCCTTGTGTAGACAAGTTACTGTCTTTTCATTCAGTTAGCTGGGAAAAGACTCTATTTCAAAGAAAACGGTTATGGTGAAGGGAAAACTACAACTAGCTCTGCTTGCCCAAATGTTTTGCAATATTTAATGAAATAGGGTGACAGTTACTTGCATCATTTGAGAACTTGGAACGCCATATGGGCCGATCTCCCCCCCGCCCCATGCTTTTATAACCACCCGTGACAGTTTTAGTTTCTGATTCTCAAAAAGTCAAGGGCCTCAGAGCTGTGTTTGTAGTGGAGCACCTCGTGGTTCACCAACGCTGATAAAACAGTAGCACTGGGGCAATTGAAATGGAATAGCTATTTTCCTTCCTTGGTTCTTCTGTGCTTGTTGCATGCTGTAGTTCGTTTACAACATGGGCCATCAATTCTTAGATGGCTCAGCTGCAAACCTTAGTTTTTGTATTAGTTTGAAGATTTTTTCAAATCTAACTTGAGAATGTCATTTTGAGTTTTTTGGAAAGAATGATGAAGTGAAATAGAGCACGCCTCATTCTTCACATTTCATGGAGAATACTGCCTATAGTAAACACTCCATCAGATGATGTCGGAGTCTGATTTTCAAAGTTGGGCAACTGAAGACAGATAACGTTTTTATCTGTTAAGCGGCTGAAAAGTATATTTAAAATGTTTAACTTCAGGCAATTCTGTTTTGGAAATGTGGAAACATACATTTGTGCCAGGCTCTTCAAAGTTTTGTTCTTATTTTATTTCACTTTTTATGTCTAGAAGTTCTTATATCATCTCTGGAACAGACAATTCTATGACATACAGAAATAATGAAACCCATGAAACCTGGTTTCTGATGTTTTTCCTCCACGTAGATTTTCGGATATTCAATGAAAGATGAGCTTATAGGGCTTCTTTGTTCTACACAGCTGCCTATTTATTTTCACAAAACTTGTGGGGATCTTGGATATATTAAAGCCCTAATCTCCTGTCAAATTTGACTGATATTAGCCAAAAGGGCTATAGGGAAGTCCTATAGGGAGGGAAGGGGCATGCACATACAGAGTATGATTGCATAAATCTCATTCTGTGCTAGGCATATGCAATCTAATAGAACAAGAAGCCTTTTATTTCACTGCATTTCATGCTCTAATGGAGTTCTGTGCTTTCTGCAGAACTAATCACCATCTTGATAGGACATGCTATTTCTGGATTTGGTGTGGTCAGGGTAGCAAGGAAAAGATGTCAGGGTCTTGCTCTAGAGGATTTCCAGTTTTATCCCAAAGCAATATCAAACCTCTCATGATAACCCTGCTGCAATTTTGGTCAGTTTGGTTACAGGCCAGCGGATCTGTGCTACAAAGGAATTCATCATCCTGTCATGACTCGGAGCAAGGTGAGCCCCGTATTGTCCTGGAGCTCACCTACTGCTCTGTTGTGAGTAATCCTCAGTAAGAGGAGCTACACGCACGTACAGCCCTGGGCAGAGGCTGGCTCTTCACAAAGCCTCAGGGGAGGGACAGCTAATCTGTTTAGGAATACTACAGTCCTTCTGCAAAATCAGCACCCCTTATTCGTGTGTTGTGGCATTTAATGACTGTTGAGGCTGAGAATCAAACAGCAGAAACTGACTCTGTTTCAGCCAGAGCAAACCAAGCTTGCCTTAGAAAGTAACAGGTGAAGGTGATACCAGTAACTGATGATTTGCGGCAGAAGTGGCTATATGAAACCGTGACTGCCTGGCTGAGTCCCTCGCCGGGAACACTAACCACTGACCTTGAGCCGCACGCACTCCTCGCTTCCGGCTGGGCCAGTAGGTATTTTAGGCAGTGCAGAACATCAGCGGGACGGCTGTCGAGACTTTAAACTCCAGATTGCGCGGACAGGATAAAATGTGCCTTTGAGTCCCCTCAATCTTAGCAGTGACCGTCCTCTTCAAAAACAACAACAAAACCACGCTGAGGCATTCATTTTCCATTTGAGAGGAACTGGATTGTGTTAACCTTCAGTGAGGGTTCAGGGCTGAAAGTCATGAGGAAAAAAAAAAAAAGGGCATCTCTGTAGAGCACTGCGAAAAGCATTTAAGCTTTCCCAGCGTTCCCTGCTGACTAATTTAGGCAGCTTTCCTCTCAGACAGATGGCAATTGAAGATTACGATCAGAGATAATTAGCTTTCTTCATGTATAGATACAGAAACTGGTGCATAACTCAGGGCTGTGAATTCCTCTGTAGGAGGCATTCATCTAAAAGTTAGCATTCCCATGCAGACTGTTGTACCGTCATTTTATAGTTCTGGATCTTTGCAGTTGTGACACAGAAACATTTAAGTGAACTAGTGCAAACTTTTCCATAGGAAGGAACACAGTTCTGGGTTCCCTTATAACAACTAATACCGTTGCATTGTGAAGACGTCTGGTTTGGTTTTATGTCTTCTAGTCAGCACCTTTGTCCCAGGGTTTTATTGTTTATTTGATTTCAGTTTTTAGTTATGGAAACACAATTAATGTTACTCTTAATGTTCAGATCAGATACATTTGCATCTCTGTTTCTCTGGGGAAGTCCATTGCTTTACAAATCTGTTATTTCTTTGAAAATAGTAATGAATGCGGTAAGATGTGAATGGATTTTATTCTGACAGGTATAAACTGATTGGCAGCCTTTCCTGTTCAGAAAAGAAGGTATCAATTAGGAGGACCTGGCATATTGTATTAAATTAATTACATTTTCAGCTATGCTGTGTATCTAGTAGCTTCTGATATCTTCAGAATAAGTGCTGTTTTGGATATTGTGTGAGAATTTTTCCTATATTCACATGTAAAAAATGAAACAAAGTACTAAAAGCCTTTAGGGGATCAGATACTGCTGCTACCTGTACAACAGTTCTTTGTTAGCTCAGAAACACTTCATGTGCACGGTGCATTCTCAGTTACGAAGCTGCTCATTAGAGTTTTTCTTATGTATTTTTTGCTGTAAATAGTTTGGACTTTTTTGAGCTTTACTGGTAAGATAGTGAAGCTTTAGATAAAGGATTTTTGAAAACATCTTTAATATTTACAATATCTGAGCTTTTTCAATTTGACACTGTCACTTTGAATTTAGCTTCCTACTAGTAGTTAACAGTAAAGTTATATATTCTGGTTAATTTTCAAGATCCAGAAGCAATGTGAATATACTTGTTGCAATGCTGAGTTTCGAGCACTGGAACCTGCAGGCATTAACGTTATCAAAGAAGCTGCTCAAACTTCCGTTCATGTCCTGCAACTTCATCTTGCTTCTGAACTGGCAGGAGCACACTGGCCTGGGAGATTTCCAAGACTTAGTGTAGTAGTGTGGGGTAAGCGTTGCCACTTATCTCAATTTTCTTTCCCTTTTTCTTTCTTTCTTTTTTTTTTTTTTTTTGCCTTTTTCCCTCCCCTCCCTCAATGAATTTAGCTTTACACTTTTCATTGACTTGTTTTGCTACATTCCTGAGAATCTCAGAGCTCTCTATTGGCATGTACACATCACAGCAGACTGACTTGCAGAATCTGCTTTGGGGAGTGAATTTTATCTCAAGCAGCTTGTTTTTCTTTCTTTTTTTTTAATGTCAGCTGTTGAGAAAAGATAGGGAGCAGCAGAGCGAAAATCAGCATTTCACTGTATAGGGAGCATACGCATGCAAAGCATGTCTGTAGTCAAACTGTTCAGTGTTGTGTGCTGGTAGGAGCGTGGTCTCATCTATTTATTGGCCCATTTATTCCATACGAATCTGCACAGCATAACTTGATGGTGAGTTGTTTTCTTCTTTCTTTCTTTCTTTTTAGTCCCCATAGTAAAAATAATAATAATAGCAATAAAAATCAAGAATAGGATCTGTGGCATCAAATGACCACAATCCTTGTGTATTTCGGCCTGATCCTGACTGGAGCTTGCAGATGTTAGTGTGAAAGCTAGTCTTAAAAAAAAAAAAAAAGGAAAAAAACATCTGTGTCTGCCTAGGGCCAAATTCTGAAACCAGTGCACATCTGGATTTGTGCTGTTATGACTGAGCAAGGGATTAGTCTGCCTGATTTTCTTCAGACTTACTGCTGATGTAGATGAGGAGCATTTCACTCTCCAGGTGCTAGTATTGAGGCAGGTAAATTAGTACTCTCAGCTACCTCATAAAAAAAATCAAGCAGGATTTTTGCCCCTCTGAGATCCTTGATTTTGTTCTTCTGCTTCTTCTGCTTCTTCTTTTTTTTAATGTGGTTTATTTTAGCCTTGGACTAAGATTATATATATTTCTTTACTTTCCCCCAAGTTGACTGGCAGATTTAGTTGCATAATTCCCAGTCATTTTTGTGAGATCTGAGGTTAAATCAGCAGCTACAAATCTGCGAGAGCTGGATGTTTTGATATCTTAGGCATTACTAAAAGGCATAAAGTGTGCCCTGTTTTAAGGTGAGCTTGTTAGGGCTGTAGTGAATATTCACATACAATACAGACAAAATTCTGTGGTTGGTCTTTCTTAATTTATTTTGCTTGATCATGGCTTCTGGGGAAAAAAAACAGTGAGCTGATATGATTTATGACTGAATACAGTTGAAACCTGACTAACTTGACTATTTCTAGCTTTTGTTTCCTTCCATCTTTTTCCATCTGTTCCCTTTGGGAGACCTTGGAGGGGTTGTTCGTTTGACCTTGAGCCATGAGCAAAGAAGAATAAATGATCCTGTAGTGGGACACGTATCTTGCTGTTGATGGCTTCTTGTTTTCTCAAGCATGGGGTGGCATGGCTCTTGGAGGGGGGGTGGGACAAATCAACTCAAACCCAGGATGCTCTGTTTCTTCAGGAAGAGCAGCTGCCTTAAGTTCACAGAAACATTTTCAGTTTTGCCAGTGCGTGGAGAGAAAATGACTTGAGCTCTGATTTCCAGAGCATGTTGCGTGGCCTGTTTATATTCTAGTCTTCCTGGAAGAAGAGCTGAAGGGAGAGGGGAAAACATGGGCTGAGAAGGAATACTATTGGCACCACAGTACGTGGGAGGAGATGTAATCCTATGGATTTATCTATTCTGTGTGTATTCTGCCGTGTATTCTACGGGCACCTACAATGTGAAATATATAAATAGCAGTGTAGCTTAGGCTGGTTAAAGCTTTAAAGGTTAAGCTAGGAGACTATAACAGGGCTGGAGGAAATCTTTCTGTTAAGGCTGCGTTACTGGTGGCTATTTTTGTTGTTTTGCAATTTGGCTTTTTTTTTTTTCCCCATGCACATTTGCTTCGACTGAAACTTGGCCAGTTGAGGAAGCAGAACTATATATGCCCAGCTCGTATGTGCTTTGGACTTTGCATGCACAGGTTGGCTTTTGACCAAAGCTGAAGTAGCTGCTTTTGTACCCCAGGGCAGTTCTCTTGCTTCGGCCATGGCAGTAACTGCTGGGCTGTGTTCAAGTGTGGGGCGGAGGGGAAGCGAAGCATGTCTGCGGGAGGGACAGGGCAGGGAAAGCATATAAAACTGCCTGTTCCCAACTTCTGGGCTGCTTTGCAGAAATCGGTTACTTCCTGCTCGTTCTGGTCTCAAAGCGTAAACGCAGCAAGAAGCTGAGACCGTGGACTTGCTCCTATTCTTGTTCCTAATTATAGGCAAGGTTTCTGCAAATCTGTGATACTTAGAAAGTGCTTGTTAGATCAGAGCCCAGTAGTTGTTATTTTTCCTTCTACCTTCCAAGCCGCAAGCTGGATTTGAATCTACTCAGGACTGCCTTTTAAATTCAAGTTAGCAGTGTTTTAACTGTACTACACCAAAAAAAAGAAAAGAGTGTGTCATTTGTTGGAAAGAGCTCCAAGCTATTTTGGAATGCTAGGGAATAGTGTTTTCTTTCTTGGAAGGGAAAAATTAATTAAAAACAACATTCACCAGCTGAAAAAAATCAAGCCAGCTATCTTCTTTACTCTTGTAGTTGTAATTGTATGTCTATACCACGCTACAGAGCGTGCTGTCACCTCGAGCTGGTGCCAAGGATCCATGCTGTACTGCGTTGCGCCGAGCCAAAATATTAGCTCAGATCTCAGCGGTGGCTTAGCAATCCTACTGTAGCCCCACGATGGAGACAATATGTTCTGCCTGTCAGCAGGGCTAATTAACTCGGCATCACACCGCCACACCTAATAGCGTTTCTATTTGAGGGCCATTTCAATGATACGTAAAGCCCAGGCTTCACTATATTTTGCAAATCAGTGCTTTCAGGCAAGATACACTGACTGATGCTTTGCACTGTTGTTTTTCATCCATACAGCAAGTTTTTGGTGTCAGTAAACGTGATGTTGAATTTTGCATTAGTAGACCCGAAAGTGCTAGCTCTGTGAAACGGAGCACATCATTATTTGTGGTACTTCTCAGCACAGGGTAGCAGCGGTTTTTGCAGCCAAAAGGAGGTTCTGTTTTAATAGATATGAAATACAAAAAGCTTGTAGTAGCTGACACAGGCTTGTGTTCCTGTGTCGTCTTGCTATCCAAATAACAGTCTGCAGAATACATGCAAACTTTTTCTTTCTTCTGACCCATTCCTTTTTATTGTTTCTGTTCCTGCCCCCACTACAGGGCACATGTAAAAGCTGCTGGGTGCCCAGGTAGAGGGGAAAGAAGTGAAAAGGTGTTGCATCATTGAACAGGTTGTGTTGGACTAGATAAATTGGAGGAAAGAAAAAGGGAGCCTGAAATGCTGAAGAGCTTGGCCGAGTGAAGATTTGGCTAGAACAAGAAGCTGCTGTGCCTGATTCCTTGTGTTCAGCAGTGCTGATGGAGCGAGGTGGAAGAGCAGGGCTGGAGATTATGGTTTGGAGGGGAGAAGGTGCTGGCGTTGTCTGTTATGCCCAAGACACAGAGATAAACCGTGCTAGTTTCTGGGCCTGGCTGCAGCCTTCTGGAAGCAGGCTGAATTTCTTCTTCCACCAGCCATCCCGTTTAGTTGAATTAAGACTGCAGAGGGTGACATGACAATGTGTTTTTTGACCGGACCGGAATTCTTTATCAGTACATTTTAGGCAAAGGATATGCCTGCCTGGGAAGACTTTCTGGCCTTATAAGTAGGTTTGATTTGGAGAGTCACACAAGAGGAAAAGTGAATTGATGCACAAATCTCCTTGAAGGCTTTGGACAGAAGCAAAGCGAGATGGCAGTTGGCTATGAAAAGACTGCTGAAGTTGTTTTTCCTCCTTGCTTCACCCAGCTGGCAGGCATGTTCCCACAGGGAGCAAAATGTTAGTGTCTATGGTCAAAAGGCAAAAACAGAGTAAAGTAACAATGAATTCGCTACAAAATGATAAATTTACTGCTGTACCTTATATGATACAGAATAGGTTTCACCATTAGCAGGATAATGAGAGAGGGGGAAGCAAGCACCTAGACCCTAAAGGCAATCTATTAACTCTTGCAGTCTATCCTGAATGAACTGTGCAGACATGCAAAAGGTTGGCGGTGGATACACGTCTAGTCCAGCCCTCTTCCCAATAGATTAATGTCATTGGAGATCCCAAATTTCTGTCCATAGTGGCCGATAAGGAGAAGAGGGATTTGGGGGGGAGGAAGGGGAGGCAGAGGGATGACGAGGGTCTACATCTGCTATTGGATCTACAGAACATCATTGCCTGCTGTTGAGTACTTCTAGAAAAGACCATCTTGGTGCTTTCTTTTTTTTAGGTCTTCTATAAATTGTTAAAGGAAGGCGAATGTTGTTGGGGAAACTTTGGAAACCTTCTTTAACAACAGAAGGTTTCTCTGGAGGAAGGCTATCTCTTTTTCAAAGTAACCAGGATGCCAGGGAAGTAAATGGCCAGGTCCATATGTTGTTAGAGGGGAAAGAGATTCCAGCTTTCAGAGTCAACACATTCTTCTCTATGTCCATCTCTCTCCACCTTGTCCCTTCATCATTTACAGATACCAGGGCAGAAAGCCTAAAAATGACTTATCTTTGAATGCAGAAGAAATCTTTAACTGTTGGTAAAGCCATGTTGTGTCTTTGACAGTGCACTGTGGTATCGCATGTTGTGTGATGGCGGAAGACCCTGATGCCATTTTGACAAAGTAAAACCTTAGTTTTATGATGCCGTTGTTCGTGCAGAACTTCAAGAACAGGAATAACTACTTCATTATGTGTGTGTGGCATGAGGGCAGCTTGTAAAGAAATCTTTTCTAGTTAAGAAGCTGTTAAATTACCACTTCCCAAGCAAATCACTTGCCAGAGTCTTAGAGACATAGTTTTAATTCAGGGCCACTAGGATAATTCAATACATCTACCTTCCCCATTTAATTTTAATATTTCTGAGGACTTCTGTTTCTTAGTAAACTAATGTTGAAAGCAGCATTGAAAATGATGAAAAACTTCATTAAAAAGTGTATGAGGAGAAGGCTTGATCACTTAAATATAGTTAAGACTCTACTGCGGTGCCATTGTATTGTCTGATACAGCATTTCCTTCCTGAAAAAAAGAGAGAATGAAATGCACGGCACATACTTAGGATAGTTAGCAAGAGCTGGGAAAGTTGATGACACGTCGTGTATAGATTTAGCAGAAGAAATATGTGTACGTGTGTCACGATGTGCCCACATTTTGGCAGCTTAACTTGAGAAAAATCATGACAGTGAAACTCACTTCTGCTCATCATCCTGCTGCATAGTTGTTCCAGAAGATACGTACTACATCCTGGTCAAAAGCAAGCAATGCTGCAGGATTGGCAATCGCAAATCCAGTCCCACAAAATAGTAAATATGTCTTAAAAATCACATGATTTTTAAAAAACTTTTTAGAAGGTTTTTGTGTTGTTTTTTTCCTCCTGGCCCTTTAAATTTCAAGGTCCACTCAAAGCACATTTTCAGGCTCACTTCCCCTGCATCCCCCCAACTATAAGGGCTAGGAGCTTGAGGTCTGAATGAGATGAAATTTTCGTGCTGTCAGTTAGTTGGCAGCAGCAAAAGGTTAAAGAAAAACTGTCACAAGACTAGGTGTGGAGCTGAAATTGTTTTAAGATGAGTAGTATTTAATTTGGTAATAACCCCTTTTTAGTTAAATATTTACTTTAACAATAGTCAAAGGTGCTTTACAAAGTGAATAGGACACATGGCAAAACCTCCTACATTGTATTATTAACAATCAAATTTTAAGCATGAGAAGAAAAGGAAGGCTAGCAAGCGTTAAGAGAAGAAAAAAGGTGATTATAGTGCGGTCAGGTGATTGCCCAATCCATCAGCTGGAGCTTCCAGCAGGGCTGTTTTATTCCGTAACAAGCCTACCTCAGCCCTATGTGCGAGTCGAAAGATAAACAGGGGCTGTGAGGTATTTGTTCTCATCAGATACAGCACTTTCCCAAGTGGAAGAATAAAGACTAATTGTAAGTGAAGATGCAACTCCGGCAAGGGCGTTTGTTCCCCACCTCTGCTGTGGGGAGCGGAGGGGGGCCTGTGTGTGTCCTCTGCCCAGGGAATCTGCGCAGCGGGCTGGTGCGAGAGGGGAGACCCTGCTGCCTGGAGGAGATGCCGGCTGCTCTCAGAGATTGCCTAATACCGTCACAGAGTCTGGCTTGCCTAATTCTAGATCTGCCTGGGCTGGGGTGGGAAGCTGAACAGCAGAAGTTAGTTTAAATTCATATTAAAGAACAACAGTGATTCTGTGCACGACACTTAGACATCCAGCTGCTTGCTTACTTCCAGAAAATTAACCTGTATATGCAAAGAATGCCAGATGTTGGCACGTTTGATTTCTTTTTGGTTTCTCTCCTGTGTGTCACTGTAGGCTTTTTGGAAAGAGGAGGGAATTCAGTAGTTGAGTTCCAGCTTTGTACTTCTTGTTTTACTTAAACCCCATTGACCTTGGCCTAAAAGCACCATGACCTCTGTCAGACAGGTTGATGAGGTTCAATCAAGATGTTGGGGTTTGTGTTATGATAAATAAACTGGAGTGTGACTGTCACTTTACATCTGAACCCTGTCTTCTCAATTGCTTATTTTCTTGCATCTCTAAGTATGGGAATTTTCCAGTGCAATAGTTGCATCGTAGGAGTTTTTATTTTCATTTAATTAGCTTTCTATGCCTTTCAGCTATTTTAGAGAGAGGAAGGGAGAACTGGAAAATGCTGCTGCTGGTAAAAATAGGCCCATAATTTCTTCAGTAAACAAGAAATAGATTAGTTTATTAAACAGATTTTTTTTAAAAAAAGCCTTTACTAAAAAGAACATCTTCAATGACTGCAAAGTTCACTCTTCAAAGCACTAAATGTAGTCAGACAGTGGGGTTAGATAGTGAGAAGACACTCATATCATTAGAGACCATTTTGTGTACAACACAGTCAAGTTAGGTCCACCATTCATGACATTATCATGTGTGCGCCAAATTGGATGTCCTGCATAAGGTATTGACAGTCATTAAAGACTATCATTGCTTTTGCAGGTGCAATGAATAGTTTTATAAATACCTTACAACAGCAGAAATTAGGAAAATGGTTTTTTTTCTTTTTTCTTTCTTTTCTTTTTTCTTTTGAAAAGAAAGTTCTTGGGGTCTTCCCCCCCCCCCCCCCCCAAAACTTTTATGGGCTGCTTTGCCTTCTCTTTGCTCTGTGGATTTGTTGATATTTTTTGTTGTTTTCTTTTTACTTGGTCTGACTCTTCAGCAGGATTCTCTTAGTGGAGTTTTTGGTAACTGATTGAATTACTGACTTTTTTTCTGACTAATGTAAAATGGTAGTTTGACAAATTTATCTGAAGAGCCGATTCATTGTCTTCTGTTGATTTAACTGAAATTTACATTGAATTAGAGAGTAAAATGTAGACTGTCTCCATTCTACGCTTTATTCTCTAATTCAATCAGTGTAAATTTTACACTTCTACATTTTCACTTTAGGGTAGTATTTTAGCAGTCTTTTGTGAAGTAGAGGTTAGAAACACTGACAATGAAATGAAAAACATAAGGAAAACAGTGTATTTCTCAAGTGAATCAGCTAATTGCAGACACTTGACTAGACCTTATAGGTGGGTTATTTGTAATGTTCCTGAGGTTTTAGGGAAAGACGGTGTCATTTCCCAATGAGAGATGAAAGGTTGAAGCTGGAATAGTTGCCTCCTATGGGTATTTCACCCAAACAGAGCAGGACAGTCTGGATTGGTATGCTTAAAATCGACAGATTATAGCTTGTTCATTGCGTGGCTTCGTTACTGGTAGAGGATGTTATAAAACCCCAGCTCTGATCCTACAGTTAAATTTTTGTGAAGGATATTGAAATAAAAAACTATGGAAGTGGTTGGCTTGTTGCACACAACTCATTGTAACAAATGGATATTGGTAGATACGCTGTTAGATATTTCTTCAGGGTGGAAGCATGTGTGAGCTGTAATAGTTTGCTTCATAACTTTTAATAACAAAATGCAGCTCTCCATGGTTGTTTCTTGGCCTTTAATACAAGGTATGGTGTTAAGATGCTACTAGTATAAAGCATATTGTTGTAAGTCACTTGCTATATCTACCTTGAAGACTGAGTTTTGGTGCCTTAAGGCCATCTGTTTTCCTGCAGGTTTAAAATAACAGCAACTCTGTATATTCTAAAAAGCCACATGGGAGTGAGAAAAACAAACAAAAGAACCCCAGAGACGTAAAGCCAAAGTCCTTTATCTTGGAAAACTGAGCAGGACGTTTGTTCTCCTATGGGCTTGTTTCTGCTGGAGAACTGTTCGTTACCTTCTCTTTCAAAATACGTACACGCAAGTAGGTAAACATGCATTGTGTGCACCTAGTGGAGCCTGCTTACCACCGTAGGGAGAGAAATGAAAATAAGAGAAGGATATAGCTCTCTAGTAAATTTCCACAGTAATTTGTGGCCAGAATGGCTATTTTGGACTTTCGGAAGGTTAAGTAACAACAGTTCATTCATAGCTACTGAGAGAGCGGCTCAGTGTGTTGGATGTGAGCAATGCAAAACTGTTGCTTTTCCCCCAGCAAGCTGTGCCAGATGCAGCAGCTTAGTATTTCTCTAGTTTTGTTTCATTAAATTGTGCAATGAGGTGAAAACTCTCTTTGAAAAACAAACACTCTCTCTGCTGTTTCTGCAGAAGTTAGTAAATCCTTAAGGGATTTCCACAGGTTAGGTCCTGACTCCTCTTCCTCATTTTGTGAAGCTTGAGAATAGCGTGCTTCTCTCAACTGAGCCATGAGGTCTGTGTTGGGAGTCACAGACTGGGTGGGACAGGAGAGCATAAGCAGACAGCTTCGGTGCATCTTTGAATGACCGAAACCAGACTTTCAGAATATTCAGTAGTCCTAAAAAAGCCAGTAGCAATTTGTGGCAGACCGTACCCTATCCTGCTGCAGTGGCATCCGCCTGTCTTCCTACCCCAAAACGCGCATGCTTGTTTAATTATGTAAGTATGGAAATTGATAGTGGGTGGAGTGAGAAAGAAGAGAAGAGCAGGTATCCCTAAATGCCAACTTCTGACCCAAGAAGCTGGTTTCTTTGGGCTGTCAGTGGACAGAAAGGGTTTCCTACTCTGTGCCTCTGTAAGAGCCTGTATTTCTCTAGTAACTTCAGAGGCAACCTAAAGCAAGCCTTTGTCAATATTTCTCTGTTATCATGCAGCATATGCATGTGCATGAGGTGTGAAGGAGTGCGGTGTTCAGCTCCTGTCACAGGGACTTTGGGTGACCCAGTGTAAGAAATCAAACTGGAATGATCCCAAGTCAAATTTGTGATGATGGAGAGTGGCTGTAATAATGGTGATTTCCTTCCTAGGTCAAAAGATGTCTTATGAAAGCTCACTTTAAAATCATAGCTTATATTTACATTTCTTGTTTTATTTCTTTCTTATATTTCAGATCTACCAGTCATGAAACGAATCCTTCTGTTTTTTATCCTGGCTGCTGCTGTTATGTATGGTATACTTCATGGAAATTTGTGGAGGAATAACCTCTACTGGTATGGTGATGTTCCATTCATTTATAGTGCTAATACCCTCATGACTGTGTGATATCTGTGGCCCCTAGTCACCGTGTTACAGAACATGTTTGCTAGTGATCGGTAGAACTGATTGCTGCCATGGGGCTTGTTTTGCACCATGGGGAATGGATGCGATTATTCTGTCCTGACATCCTTTCTCCCCTTCTCTTGTGTAAGTTTTAAACCTGGCAGGCAATTTGAGTTGGTTGCATGGGGAAGTCAGGACCTCAAAGGTAGGCTGTTCCTCTGAATTTCCTGAAAACAGGTGTCCAGGTGAGGAGAGAGATCTTATCTGCGTGACTCTCTGCTCCCTGCCCCCCCCACCATGGTGTGTTTGGTGTGAGCTCACTCCCTTAGATGTCTGATAATCGACTTGGGAGAGATCTGCCCCATGCATGGGAATATCTGCAGGTGGAGCTGGCGCTTTCTGAAGTGCTGAAATTCATCAAGGCAAATTGCTGGGAGGTGAGACTTGGCTATCTCCAGTGTTCGCAGGATAGGTGATTTGGGACCTGAAAATTCAGGGTGCTTATCTAAGAAGTCAAGATTTCATTGACCTTTGCACAGCTGTGGCCAGGGCCGACAGCGTGTTTATATTATGAAGGTCATAGTGATAACTTTTAAAGGGAGTAATTGGTTTACCTTTATTTGTCTCATTTGTAGCATACAACTGACATTAATGGCTCTCTGTTTTGGCTCCTCTTTATAGCAAAACTCAGTGTTACCACATTTTCTCTTTTGCAGGATTAGCTTTTATGGACAGACTTCTTCTGTGAGGGTTCCTTCTTCCTATGAGCCTAGTGGAGTTACTCAGTAAGTTCAGCAATTGAGTGTTTTTGTGGTTTTGTTTTTTTGTTTTTTTGTTGGTTGGTTGGTTTTTTGGGCAGGGGGGAGGGATTGAGACTAAAATCCATACCCTTTGTCTCTAGGTTCCTTATTCAACTGGTCATTGTACAGCCGTGTCCATTGACTGTTTCTGTTATGAACACGACTGTAACATGTTTAGCAGAAATGAATTTGTCCATGTCATGTTTCCAGTGTTTGGCTAATATTTATGGCCACTTACAGTGACTGTCTGTAACAAGCAATGAATTGTTGGAAGAGCATTTGTTAACAATCTCCAAATATCTGCAATTCTGAGGTATACCTGAACAAAATCAGCTAGAGCTACAAGGACAAGTTTGTGCTTAAAAATGAATAAATCAGAGGTGCACTTCACTCATATGTGATGTGCAAATGCTTGTATAAGCAGATCTTGTCCCAGTAAATTCCCACAATTAGGTTTGCTGGACTAATGACCATCTATGCTAAAACATGTATGCAGGCCTCCATTCTCTCTGAAGCAGTTCTGAAAAATGCTGCTTGTGAGATTGCTGCTAGAAAACAATTAACTGGCCAACTGATATATTTCACAGGGTGCTTTCTCAGTGTCAATATTCACATGACAAGTTGAGGTTGCCAAAATCAATTAACCTTAATGGTCTGTTTGGCTTGTGGCGCTAATGTGGTGGTTTCATCCTTCTGTTCTTAATGCAGCCCAGATGCAAGTGTTGCTCAAACTGAACTTTACCCTCCCTCCTAGGCTTCATGTTTGTTCTTAAATGAGCTAAAGTGCTAAGGGGAGAATGTGCTTAGAAGTGTAGGTCTTAGCCCTCTGGCCTTGTTATGAGAGGAATGACTTATCCCCAAAGAATCTCTCTTCAAGTATGCTGTGTGGTGCTCTCTGCTCCCCTCTCCAGAAAGAGTCCCCACTCATCTCTGAGGAGCACTAGTGACATCCGTCTAGTAGGGCTGCAGGGGTGAGTCAGCAGAAGGCTTCCGCTTCTCTGGAGGCGACACTCGCATCTAACCTCTGGTTTTATCTGCTGTGATAGTTGCGCAGCAAGGAAAATTACAGACCCCTTGGAGCAGCACTGTGAAATAAAAGCCTTACTAGTAAAAGGAATCGAACTGCAGCCAGAAAGATCCATCTTCGTAATACAGACAAAGGCAGTGGTGAAAATTTGGCATGGTGGTAACTCAGTAATCGGCTTACTGGTTTTGTTTGTCCAAGTTCCCCCAGCTTGTTGATGTTCCATATTTCTGTTCTTGGTATTTCTTTGAAATTCTTCTCTTACAGGCTGCCACCCACAGCTGTGGAAAGAAAGAATGAACTAGACACTTGTCTCCAGAAACCGGCATTTGAATCTTTGGTGGGGTGAGTGCTATGTGAGGAGGTGGGAGGAAGGGAAAGCTTGTGCCGATTTAAGGAGAACTATTGATTATTTACATGTTCTGGACTATTTCACACTTTGATTCACCTCAGGAAGATATTGGGCTTGGATTCCTTGCTGCTTTTCCGGGTTCTGGCAACACAAATTGTTCAGCTTGCCATTCTTCAGCACCTGGGCAATACAGCACAACTAGCTTGACATACTTGTGTATGTAGTGAATAAACAAATGTTTTGTCTTCAGATATGGTAACTAGAAACAGTGAAATTATTTTCTTGATTAAAATACAAACTCTAATCCTCTCCCCCCTTCTTTTCTTGTAAAAGAAGCCTTAATGTCCAAGACTGAAACTCAGTCATTCAGTGATTGAACCTGGAATTAAGAGCTTAAGATTTTTGATAGCTAAGCATTTCTGTAGCAGCCAGAGAACAGAAATTCTGAAAATCTTTTCAATTTATCTGGAAAGGAGCATGAACACGTCAAAATACACCCATCCTTTAATGAAATAAGATTTTCCATTCCCCCCCTTTTTAGTAAATCAACATTTGAGATTGTTCGTGGTTTGCTTTTCTGATAGTACTGTTGAATTGTGTGTGTAGATGTCGTCTGCTTTAAGATACTTGTAGGAAGCATCCTTTTTAAAGAAGAAGGAAGTTGTTGGAAAAAAAGAAGAGCTTCCACCTGAAATGCAGGAGCTGCCTGGTCACAGAAGCGCATCCAAGATGTGTGTGGGGAAATCCTAGCAGTTTTCCATTTTAGAAGCATGTGTATTAGATGAGAGAGATCAAGGAACTGCCGCAGGAACAGAAGCAGACAGACTTTGTTGTTGGCTTTGTGTTTTATCTGAGCAAAAGCTGAGAATGGCCCTAAGGAAAGCTTGGGAAGATGTTTAGACCAAGTCCTGGCTAAAGGAGCCTTAAAGTTCTTAGCAAAGGCACCATTTCTTCTTTGTTTAGTGCTTTTTGCGTACAAGATAGCAAGACTCTGATTCAGTCTTGTTACTATTTCAACAAATGTGCAAGGATGTCTTGTTTCTCCTTCTCACCGAAGCGATCCTCCACTGCCCTAGTCCCCAGGTTTCGGTTAGCTGCTTAGCTCAGAGGGGTGATGCTAGGTCTTTTGTTCACAAAACGGGAGCACGCTGACTCCTTATCAGGCGTAGCAGGATAGCCCTGCTTCTGTGCAAGGGAGCAGAAATGGTCTTGGAGATGAACAGCAAGAAGCAGGTAGGTGCAGCACTAGCGCTGAGTCTCATGCCTGTTTGCATGAGGGAGTAGTTTGCCTGAGCTGAAGATCTGGTCTGTGCACTTTCGTAATAGCCTGGGGTGGTTGAAAGGATTTCTAGCCTGGCAGAATTATTTATTGGAAAGGAACCAGAGCTAGAATTAAGAATCCCTTTGCAGTAGGTAAATTATTTATTATGGCTAAGCTTACCAGCTGCTTCTGAACAGCAAGGCAAGCTATTAAATTTAACAAGGATGTTTAGTGCATGATGTCTCAGGAAGTTAGCGGATCTCACTTCGTTAACCTGTAGCCCAGTTCTTGATTTCCTTTTTGCTGTTACCATCTTCTGGACATATGGAGCTTAATGAGTGAGATGTTTGATTTGTGAAACTGTGAGAGGGAGGTAATTTCCTTTAAAGCTATTAATATTCTTAATGGATCAACAAGTCATGTGCTGGCTGTGTGTGGGTTTATGGTCAAGACTCTAGGTTTTCTCCTTGTGACTGCACACTTCTGTGTTAGCATTTTAATATAAGACATAGTATGCAAGATCAGTGCAAAGTCAGGCAGTTTGGTGAGTGTGTATGGCCTTGAGTATGAGGTGAAGTTAAGGGCACAGGAGCATGTGACAGGATCGGATCTGCTGTTTGTTCATTCAGCTTGACGTGGCAGATATGGCAGCAGAGTCCCTTCCCTCGTGTGAAATAACTCTTGGCAGTGGTTACTGCCCTTGCAAGAATCAAGTGACTTGTTCTCCCTTGACATGTATAAGGTGTGACGTGTTAGGGATGCAGTTTGCAGGAGGAGCGCCCTTTTGCGGCATATACCCTCATGATCCCCGCGTGCCACACTTCTGATTGCAGAGCGGTGCGCATGGACTGGATTTTTTTTTTTTTTTTTTTCAGACAAAGCTAAACCAGAAGGTGCATGACAGGGGCACACCTGATGCGCTGCAGCTGCTACTGCGTGTTTAGCCGGTGGGATAATACTAGAGTTAGTCCAAAGTAAAACCACCGCAGTGTGTGTAATGTGGACATGAGACCCTGACGTTGTTTTGCCATATAGATCTGCTCCTGTCTCCCCAGCCTACTCACTGATGTTAACACAGCTGTAAAGTGCCACTTGTTTGGAATGGGAGCACTTCTCAAACATGCTGAAGTGCTCAGGAGATGATATTTTCAAATTAAAGGCTTTGTTTCAAATCCATTTCTTATTTATGTTAATACCATATATAATAATTTTTAGTTTTCTTTGCTGCCCCTATTTTTTTTCTCACCATGAATATTTATTTTTCAAACCAGAAGTTATTGGTCGTTTTACTGGATCACAGCTACTTTCAAATATTCTGTCTCATGGTGTAAACTTCTTCAGTGCATGTGACTTTGGTGAATCTGTATAACTTACACTACTAGAGAATTAGTCTTTTTGTCTTTCACTTACTACCTGAATTTTACATTGTAAAATCTTCCCCTTTTCTGTGACTTGCTTGCTTTCCCTGTGTTCATGAGTTTATCCTACTGAAAATAACCAAATATTATCGATTTTTGTTTTTAAAAGAAGAAAACTAAGTGATTGCATGAATTACATCGTTTATTCACGTATGTCATGTGGATTTTTGAAATTTCTTGCTTTTTCCCCTTTATTAGCGTTGAAAAAATATACCCGTTCCTGTGTGCGAATGATTTTGTCAAAGTGGCAGCATTCCGTGGAAGTGATAAGTTTGAACTACCTTACGGAATAAGGAGAGCAGGTTTGTGTTCTGTATGTACCTATTTTTAAAGTGTAAATAGATAAATTACATTAGGCCATCTGGATCCCTAGGCCTGGTGTTGTCTATTCACTGATGCCAATCCTTTAGGGGCACCTAGCAGCTACTTAATAGTTTTATTTAGTCCCTCTGATCTGGATCCTGTTTTTAATGAGCAAAACACTACTTAGGGATTGCCCCTCTGAGCAGAGGAGCTCCAAAAAGGCAGGAGTTTGGAGGAGTGGAGTTTAAATTCAGCTTGCATTCATTTGTACGTGGGCTGGAGCATTGAAGATATCTAGTCAGTGCTCTGTTCAGTGGAGCATTAGCTGCGTCAGTGCTATGGGATTCGGTCGACACACCTAAGCTGATCAGGGTCCAGAGTCCTGCTGAGGACTGTGGCAAGGGTCCCCAGATTGAGGCAGTTACATGGGCAACATTTCCCCTTTACAAGGCCAGCCCCTGTAGTCAGAGGAGGTGCTACTGTGGCTGCAGAGGGTAGTCCCACCATTGTGTGGCTACACCCATGCAAAGTGTTTGCCCAGTAATGCCTGCTGCCTGCCTTGGTCAGGCACAGTTTAGACCAGGCCAGAGACCCGAAGTGCCTTAGTCGCCCTTTTGGAAAAGGTTATGAAGTCCGAGTGACTTCAGTTTTTAACACTGAGCAGTGTACCGTTTTATTGCCCTTGCAAATCTGGGCTTTAGCCTCTTGCTTTGCGCTCTATCTGTGTGACGAGGATGGTGTGTTTTCCTGCACCTCTGGGGCTGCAAGCAGGAAAAACAGATTTGAGAATGAGTCATTCAGGTCCTGTTGCAACGAGAGCTATAGAAGTGGCAAACAGGCAGAGGTTTACTGAGGGAGGGCTGAGAAGATGCCTCCGCCCCGCTTCGCAGTTAGCACAGACTGGTTGGATGAATTCTCTCAAGACAGGTAACGTGGTCACTGTGCCCTGGCTGTGCAGCTCCCTCCTCTTGGGTCAAGGCTGCATCTCTTCTAGCTGAAGGCAGGTAAAAGGCAAAACCAAAGCCGATTAGGGTGCGAGTCTTGGAAACTCCTCTAACATTTATTTACCTGTAATTCGGAGTTTCTAGGTACAAATCCCATTCTGTTTTCCAACAAGGGAGTGCAAGGGCAGGAAAAGCTCTCTGGAAAGGAGTTGTGAGAAACCTGGATTCCTTTGGCATCGTTGATTCGTATATGGCCCTAAATCACAAGTGTTCTTGAGTTCTTTAAGCACCGTGTGTAAGAACGATTGTGACTAAAAATGCTGTAGTCAGGATGGCATGCTTATTCTTAAACTGGGAACCTCTGAGTATTTTGATTAAAATCTTCACTCTCCTGTTTGTTTTCTAGAGCAATTCTTTCATTTAGCCCTTTCAAAGCTGCAGAATTGTGGCCTGTCCAATGAAGACGACAGGTGAGATGGTTTGTTTGCTACTGTTTTTGTTCTTGCATTTTAATGCTCAGTATTTACCTGAAAAACAACATCAGCGATATTATCCTGGAGCTACACAAGCTAGCCGAGATGAGAATTTGACCTATGGTGTCAAAGCAACGTGCAACTGATTCCAAGGTTTAAATTAGTTTAGTTTTAAACATATGTATCACCAACATTTAAGAATAATCTTTCTGTGAGGTAACTTAAACTTATGGATTTTTTTTCTAAGTGCCCTAGGAGTTTGCTAACTAAACACAGTGCCATCTTCCTTTAATGTCATTTTATACGTAAGGAAAATGAATCCACCCCTGAAAGTGCCTATGATCTCCTCTTTCAAAGTCATTATTAGTGGGAACTAGCTTACTTTAACTGTCTCCTCAGAAAACATCTGAGGCGAGCAGTCATCAGTCTGTGGCTGTATCTGTGCAGAACGCAGTGCAGGACGGAACACGCCCTAGATAACGCACTTTCCACGTATTACATCGTCCTGTTTAAATCTCTTGGATAGAAGCCAATTCATCAGGCTTTCGATGTGTTTATTTTTGTAGGTAGGACAGTAAGGTTGGCAAATGTACTAAAATGATGTGTTTACCAAGTGATGCAAATGACCTCTTAGATTTGCGTTCAAGCACATGGGCTGAGAACCTACCATGTATCATGTTAATATGCAGAATATCTAAGAGCTGGATGCAAATAATGTCGAGGCTGGCTGTACTTGGCTGTTTTAATCAAGGAGATCAAACAGAGCATTATTGCTTCAAGTCAAATGCAAGGTTCATATTTTAATTAAAACTTAGTTGGAATATGAACAAAATAATTTGTGTTCAAACCTAAGACTTATTTTTAATATGTAGTTTTCCTGTCCTGTCCAACTCAAGTGGGATTTTTTTGTTTGTTTACTGTTTTCTTCACCTCCTCTACGCCTTTCTTTCCCTGTGTTTAGTATCTAATTCTAAGATATTCACATTTAAAGTAAAATGCTTTAAAATAATTTCATGAATGTTAGGCTACATTTGCATCAAATCTATGTGCATGAGCTGTATTTGTATGCAAGAACTGTATACAGCGAACTACAAAGGATATTTTTTTCAGATAGTGCAGGTTTCCAGAGTAAGGTAGGATTCTTACTGTGTGAAAGTCCAGCTTTGCAAAACCTTACCGAAGTGAATCGTGTCATGGACTTCAGTGGAATTGCTTGTAGGAGGAGGCTTTTCCAAGCTAGCGCTTTATCCATAGAATACCCGCTGAACGCCCAGTCCGCCTGTTCCCTCGTAGGTACTCAACAAGCGCTCTTAGGGCTCTAAATTTATCAGCAGTAAATTCTCCCAAATGCATTTACACAGTAGTGAGTCAACAAAATATGACCTCTGCATCCTTCTTTTACCAAATAACCTCAAAGGAAATAATTTGCATTCCTCAGCAGGCTACTGGAGGATGGGGGGGGTGCTGAAAGAGTTGAAGTCCAGATCTTCTTCCCCCCCCCCCCCCCCCCAAAGAAACAGTGTTTCAGTGGAATGTGGAAGATGTAAGCTTTTTGACCTTTAAAGGCTACATTTCCACTTAACAATATTTTTCCTTTATATGAGTGGGAAAATGTTTCTTTTAGTATTTCAGCATAAACAAAATAAGCAAAATAATGTTTGGCCTTTCAATTAAGAGAGACTTTCACACGGTGTGACCTAGGGCAATGGTTTGAGAGAGTGACTAAGGGATTACATTTAGGTTTTGAGATATATTTGGGGTATATACAGGTCCAGATTTAAATTGCATGATAACAGCAGAGTAATCTTATAGTTCCTATGCATGCTTGAAAACCAGTAACCAGTCTCTTGAAAACCAGTATGTTTGGTTTCTGTGATCTACTGTAAGTACGTGTCAGTTTAACTTAAATATCTTTAAATGCAGTCCGGTCTTGCTACATATTCTTTATCTCCATTTCATACCTAGGTTTCCTTGAGATTATGTTCTGTTTTTTGGTGTGGTTAGCCCACAAGTGTGAATGTTAGCCACTCCCTAGCATAAACAATTTCCCTTGCTGCTTATCATCACTAGTGGGACCTATGCTGTTGCAGACATAGGCTTACTATCGTAACTAAAGACAGTTGAAAACTGGGCGGAGGGGGAAGGAATACTTCAGAAATAGAGCATTAATGTGAGATTTCCTGTTTGAGTTGGCATTATTTGACTTCCTGAGCTTGATGGAGATTAAAAGGTGGTCTTTCTAATTTGTTTGACTATGTTCAACATCAAGTGTATTTAATCTGCTTGCTGACTTTGATATTATTTCAAAAGTTCACATACCAATCTTAGATGCTTTATTGGTTATTTGAAGGCAGCTGATAAAAATTTTTTTTGAGTAGGCTTGTTATTAAGTGGGGCTGGAATTTGAAAGCTTTGTCAGACTTCACATTTTGCTCTGGTTTTCCTTGAAGTAGTATTAATCAACTCTTAAAAAGTCCTGAACATGATCCAGACTGTATTTGTCAATAAGGAGGAAGAGGCATTGGATTTGATTCGAGAGCAGCTACCCAGCTTCTGGAGATGCAATTAACCTTGATCGCCCAGCTCTAATGTCACACTTTCTTTTACCCACTCGTGCCCTGAGTGTGTCCTGCTATGTTCCAGGTGTGCAGTACAAAGAGGAGAAAATGAAGAGCTGTTCAGTTTTACACCAGATGAAGGCACCATTGCAATAGCTAGGGATTGATGTAGCAAAGAAGCTTCATAAATGTAGCTTCTGCCGAAAGTTGGAAGATGCACAGTATAAGGAATCCCTTAAAACTTTGTTGCAAAGGATACTTCCAGCAGTGCCTTCTCAAAGTAACTTTTTGGCTGCTTATTACGGTCAGAATAATATAAACCAACTGTGAAGGAGTCAACACCATTTCTATAATTTCACACCAACTGGTCAGATATATAAAACGAAATGTTCAGCAAAATTAGGAGCAATTTTTCTTGCTGCTTATTGAGACCAGAAGATGACTTCCTGCCTGATGTGTCAGATGGTGCCAGGCCAGGTTCTCTGCAGCGTGTTGGGGAGGGCTGCTCTAGCCAGGAGGTACCGCAGTGAGTTAGGGTGCCAGTAGCAGTTATTGCTCATGGTAATTCAGTTGCAGCCATGTGGCTTTTGCGAACTGAGAAGTTTAAGACTACTGAAACTTACAGCGTGCTTCTATAAACCACTGAAAAAATGATAGATCTGTACACTAGTATTGTTTTTCATGTCTCTCCCTCATTCTGCCTTCATCAATTACTGATTACGCTTTTTGTCCAGATTTCCTTCTCTTTTTTTCTTTTCTTTTTTTTTCTTTTTTTCCCTCTCCAGTTTCTCTTTGCTGTTGTTTCTTCATAGGCCAGGATCTTGCTTTGAACTCTATGGTATAGCTGTGACTAATGAAGCATAATTCAGAAAAACGGATATTTCTGTTCCCGTCCTCCCACCATAAACGTTCCAGGATGTATATGTTCATCTGTGTACTTGGTCAGGAGATCTTAAAACCAGACTGAAAAACTACTTGGAAAATGAATGGGCTGGAGCAATCCTGGAGTAGAGAGAAAAGGATTTTGTGGGCGTACTGGGGACAAGAGGGATCAACAGGTTTTTAGCACTCTAATTTCTGAGACACCAAATTGCATGGAATTTTGGCATTAGCTCAAATTCTTTTTATGCATATTTGGCTTTTACTAAGTTGTTTGAGAAACACTAGAGAAAGGTATGCTAGCTGTTTGCATGTCAGTCCATCCCGAGAACTGTATTTAGCAGTGCTGGATTTTGTAGGACAGGGGCATGCTGGTTTAGAGCTGCTTAACAGGCTTATCAAAAATTCTTTAGGAAATGCAGGCAACTGCCTCTGCAGATGTGGCCCTGGAGCTGCAGGTGAGAAGCTGACATCCCAGCTCTTCTTTTGAACTCCTTGGTGGTTGTTAGAAAAGTAGGAGTAAGGCATTCGTTCCCATTTCACCTTCTCTGTAAGCTTTAGTTTGTCTGCATTGGCTTTGGGCATGGGCCCTTTTCCCCAGACCACATGCAGTAGTACATGACTACATTAATAATTCTGCTGGAAATAGAGGGGACTGCTTTGTATGTTGAGCTGTCAGTCAGTCTGGGCTGGAGCAGGCTGTTTTCATTCATGTCGAGTAATACTGGAGGAAGTACTGGGCCTTTAATATAGGTTTTAGTGTTCTTTATTACTTATTCCCTTATAGCAGGAAATGGCATAGAGCCTTTTTCTTGTTTGAAGAACCCTGTGAGCAGGATGTTGGGAGAGGATTCATCTTCCATAAGCTGTGAATGTGCCTGAACAGAATACCAGTATTTTTCCTTTGCCAGCATTCCTGCAGCAGCCAAGCTGGTGAACAGCTTTTGCTCTAAATTTAAAAGAAGCACTTTACAACCAAAATGCTTGTGCTATGAAGAAGGAGTTTGCAGTCTTACGTATTGGATGTAAAACTTCCCTAAAGAGTCAAGATTTGTGGAGTAAACACAGCAGCGAGCCTGTTTGCTTTCTTTGTAAAAGCAAAGCCCACATGTTACTAGCTTACAAATAAAGCAGCATAGAGCAAAAGAGACAACTAGAAGACCTGGGACAGCTTACTGGAGAACTTTACCATTAGAATTTCATTGCATAGGTTTAGCATTTGCATTTATAGAGTATATTTTTTCCATGTGCATTTTAACTGTGAATATATTCCAAATTCAAAAAGATTAGTTATTTTGATTGGATGTATTATAATATGTAATTTATAGCTTCCTGTAAGTGTTCTAGATGCTTAGTAATACTGTCTAATTTGTATCCATTCATATGAGAATGCAGCTGTTTATCAAGCATATCCCTCTGGTTATTTCAGGATAATGTGCACTTCATAGTGACATGTTTAAACATATTTTTATAGTCCTGTCAAATCAATTAAATGCCCATAAGGCAGATGTTTCAACATTGGTATTAATGATGTAAGTGAAATGGTGAGTATTAAAGTTCTGCTTGTTCCACAGTGTTGCCTGTCGAAGGTGTATTGTGGTTGGTAATGGAGGAGTACTTCGAAATAAGACGTTAGGAGAGAAAATTGACTCGTACGATGTGATAATAAGGTAATAGTATTTCTCCTTTTCATTTTCTGTACATGCAGAGAATCACAAACATTTGTTTTCAGACAGTATCTTTGGAGTTCAGTTATTAATATAAATGAAAATGGATGAAAATTCCTGTTTTATAAATTACTTAATCTATCATGCATTCATTTAAAAATAATTAAAAAAAAATCAGTGTTGCATAGACTGACTGATATGGGGGAGAAAAGAACCCTGGGCGTGCAGCCGGCGCAGCCTACAGATACGCACCTGCAAGGTGCTGTTATCAGAGATGAGTCTGAGCACGCGATAGCCTCGAGCCCTCTGTTTGCCCCTTGATGTGAAGCAGCATCCCAGACAAGTTTCCTGTGTAGTAAGAAAAAAAGATACAACCGCTTCCTCTTCTGCATAAGCTGAGATGGCAAGTGATTAAGCAGCCCTCCTGCCTGTCAGTGTCCTGTCAGGTAGCATACCTGACACCTCAAACTCACCTTTCATCAGAGCTCCTCAGCTGCCACTTCAGTTTGTCCATTTCAAGATTGCGTCAACCTCATTTTTGTTACTTTGCCATCAGTCGCAATGCTCCTTCATAACACCGTTTCAGTATTCAAACAGTAGCATAAAAAGCCTTATACAAAACCTGGAATTTGACATGCTTTTAAAAACATGCTGATAACCTGAAATGAGGCACATGGAATTCTTTAGTTATAGCTCCTCTTATAAACTTAAAACTACAGAAAGTGAATCAGATAAAGTCTTCCTCTTTAGGAAATTTTACTTCCATGACAGCTTTATGCTTTACCAAAAAAAGGGGGGGGGGGGGGGGGCAGCACTTCTTTTCGCCATAGTGAAATGATGCAAATATTAGCTCTGTGAATTATTTTTAAAGTCTTTTACATATTTGAATATAATCTTTGAATTCAAAAGCTCCTTGTAGATCTACTTACTCTTTATGAAATGGACATTCTTGCATAGATTACTGTCATTCATTTAAATACAATTAGCTATAAATTCAAAACTGTTTCATAAATATGGTACACATTTGCTTTTTTTTATATATGTACACATACATTTATATGTGTGTATACATATATATACATACACGTGCTTGCACGCATACAGTTGTATCAGCATCAGGTAGACAGCCATAATCTCTGTCCCCATATGCTGTATTCAGTGAAGAAACATTCTTGAATTGCCTTTTGAATGATTTGGATCATCTAGAGGCATGAATAGAACGATCAGTAATTCTCCAAGCCAGATATTCTTCAGTCTTCTCCGGTTTCTTCATTGGAGCCAAAATCAGAAGGCCTTTTGCTTAAGTGATACATGATAAGCAATCATGTAATTGTATTCTAAACCATCTAAGCCAAGTTCCCATATGTGCTTGATGCCTCTGGGTTAGAGGGTGAGTGCAGGAAGCATCTTGTAATTGCTCATCTACCATGTAACGTGATAGACATTGTGCCACTAAACCCTTGTGTACCTGGGTGTGCTGTCTGCCCTACAGACCACTGCACAGTAAGAATGGATGTGTGGGATAGTCATTGCCACCTCTGTGTCTGTCTATCCTCTGCAGAATGAATAATGGTCCTGTTGTAGGGTACGAAGAGGATGTTGGGAGGAGGACAACTTTCCGCCTTTCTTATCCAGAATCCACCTTCTCGGATCCAGTCCACTATGACCCTAATACGACTGTTGTTCTCGTTGTCTTCAAACCACGTGATTTAAAGTGGATTTGGGAGATATTAAGTGGTCAGAAAATAGTGAGTTTAATTATTTATGCGCTTTGGCTTGGCTTGCCACACATCTCTTGCTTGTAATATATCTGTCCATCCTTTAACCTTAGTTATCCCAGCTGGGAGGAGCTGCAGATCTCCCAGTCAGTCTGTTCAGTTTCCCTTTCCCATCATATGCTTCTGTAGTCTTTCTCACCTCACAGTTGATCAGTTCTTCATCCCAAAGCAGTTTTCCTCTTGGAAATATTTTTTTATTCTCTTCCGAGCACTGTTTCATATTCTGGTGCATGTGCTCTAGCCCTTCCACTCAGTGGAATCACAGAATAAAATTGGAAGGGATTTTTCTCTGGAGGTCTTTAGCCCAACTCCCTGTCCAAAGCAGAGCCAGCTTCAAAACCAGACCAGGTTGCTCAGGGCCTCCTCAGGACAAGTTTTGAATATCACCAGAGATATTTCCACAGCCTCTCTGGGCACCTTTTTCACTGTTGCACCATCCTCATGGCGTAGAATTTCTCCTCATCTTCTCACTGTGCATCTCTGAGAAGAGCCTGACTCGGTCTTTTCTGTACCCCTCCCTCCCCTTCCAGTTAGCTGAAGACAGGTTGAGCAAAGGCAGCCTCCTCAGATCCGTCTTGCAAGCCACGTGCTCCAGCCTGCAGGGCGTTTTAGTGGCCCTCTGCTGAACTGGCCCCAGTTTGACTGTCTCTCTTGTGCTGGGGAGCCCAGAACAGTATTCGTGAGACCACAGCTGGACACAGTACAGAATACTTAGGAATGATCCCATCTGTCTACCTGCTTGCTACACTCTTATGAATATGGCCAACTATGCAATTAGTCTTCATTGACTTGAGGGCACACTGCTGGTGTGTGTTTTCTATCAAGGCCTGCTTGTTTTCCAGCCTGTGCAGTTGCGTGGGGTTATTCTACTGCAGGAACACAATTTGGCATATGCATTTATTGAGCTTCAGGAGGTTCAACCTTCCTTTTCTTCCTCAACCTCCTGTCCCCAGATTTCACTTTGGTTAGATCTAGAGAAACTACAAAAGCAAAACCAATGATTTATAAAATTAAAAAATGTGTATTTACTTGACCATTGCAGAGTGCTAAAGGCTTTTGGAAGAAACCAGCTTTGAACATGATATACAAATCTAGTCAAATCAGGATACTTGATCCCAGCATCACCAGAAAAACAGCATATGAATGGCTTCGTTTCCCAACAAGATTTCCCAGAAAGGAGGTAGGTTTTTTTTCTTTTGTCATTAACCTTTTAGTTACGTGCAACCAAATGTGAAGTCAGAAGTTATTCTCTCTTCATTATAATGGACTGTATTAGAACATCTTTTAGGCTCATGCTGCATGAGTTTGGGTTTAGGTGATGCTCAAAAAAGATGGGAAAATGTAGTCCAGAAAGAAGGGGGGGGTATAGCTTTGTATGCCAAAATCTCTTCTTATGGGTTCTATGATCAATATTAGATGAGACAGCATTTGCAGAATGAGATAATCCATTTTACAAAATTTGAAAAGGGGGACAAGCTTTGAAGCATAGCAGATTTGAAGAGCCTCTATATAAATATTAAGAAGTCTTGAATTATTAAATATAGCTTAAAAAACAGCAACAAAAACCAACAAAGAGAAACCTAGAAAGCCACTAATTCTAACATTGCTGCATTTTCACTCTGCTGTGGGGGGCAGGCAATAGGGACCATACAGGATATTCCAGCCTTGCCATAGTGACATATCTAACATCATTCTTGTGCTTACTGATTTGATGCCAAGCATTGTAATGCACTGACCAACTATTTGGACACAAAAATACATTTCCGCTGTTAATTTCTGACCAAAGACTGTTTTTGATGAAAGGTAAGGCTTCAAGGTGGAGACCTCCTCTGTGTAGTCCAGGCCTGACCAGGAGCCAGTTAGTATAAATGCTTGTACAGATACAGTTCTGTTCCTTGTTTTGTTCATCAAGCAACTGAGTGTCTACCACAGCCTTTTTTCCGGCTTAATCTTTTCTGGCTTAATCTTTCTAATATTTTAGGAGTTGTTTTTGTCTTTTTCGGGGTGTTTCTTGGTGTGTGGATTTTTTTTGTTTTGTTTTTTTCAGTTTAGGGTTTTTTTCCTTCTTTTGAGTCTACCAGTGGCTTTGCCTCCCTTATTGACTCTCAAACTGGAATTCCCAGTTCAGCTGCATGCTTGCAAAGGCTCTGTGGCATTTCAGCTCTTCAAGTGAGGGTGGGAAAAAGCAGCAGAGTAGTTGGGAGCCTAATGATCTGCTAAAGGGCCACCTGATGGCCCGATGGCCAAGGCTATCATGACTCCCAAAGTCCCTTCTGTCGTGTTTTGTTTTGGTTTTTTTGTTTTGTTTTGTTTTGTTTTTTTTTTTGCGTGTGTGTTCCTTCCTCAGTGGGAGTAAAAGTAAAATCAATGCTGTGAGTGAGCCAAACAGAGATGTGTGATGTCCCGGTGGCGATGCAGAGGCACAGGCTGCTAAGCCACTTTGGATAACACGTGTGCTCTCTGCAGAGCCAGAGCAGAGTAACCCAGTGCTTGGAGCACGTTTCCATGCCCATGTCCCATTTGCCCCATCCTAGGGGCTCTGCAGGATCTGCTCTGGAGCCGTCTACTGCTGTGGTGCCTTCCTGGTGAGGGCTGGTCCTGCCTCCCTTGTTCTGGGCTGCAGTCCCCTCTGCCTGGAGGAGATGCTGAACACTGCTAGTGTTTTTTCTTGCTCTCTCTTGGCCTTTTCCGTTAAGCCAGCATTATGTTTCATCTGTGTGCATTCACGCTCAGTCCAGCAAGCGTTTTTATTTCTATGTTAGCAACTGTGGCGATGTTAAGGGATCCGGGAAGAACAATTGTAAAATCAGATGTACTGCCGCAGGATCAGCAAAGCCAAAATGTGTTGCAGAATCATTCCAAATCTCTGCCAATTCCCACAAAATACGCCTGGCGGAATAAACTTTCTTATAGGTCTAGGTTTTCCAGTTATTGCTAGGCTGCGTCCGATTCTGAGTGTTTCACTGACAAGTTTTGCTCTGCAGAACCCACAGAAAATCATTTTGCTTGATAGAGGCTTCTTCCTTCATGAAGTTAAATGCTGGTTTCCCTGGAGTTTTTGTGGACAAAGCAGCATGCGTGAAGCATGACAATTTCTTTTAAAAGTAGTTTCACTTTTTTAATATATTCTTTTGAGGTGAACTTAATGCCTATGAAAGCCAAAGGTAAACAGAGCTCGTTTTAACTTGTGATATTCCTGAGATTTACAGATCGCACTAATCCTGACATGTAACATTCCTCTTGTAATTTTGGGAACCTGTCTAGTATGGACATTGTGACAGGTGCATGACTGGGTTTATGATCTTGGTCCCCAGAGGCAGAAAGTTATTTTACTAATCAGCAGAGCCCTCAGGCAACTATGTGCATTTTATGTTGGTGGTGTTTTTGGAGTACGCTGGAGGTTGTATAAAGGTTAAAAAAAAAAAAAATTCTACCTAAAAAGTGATGGATCAATTTTGACATTTTATTAAGCTTACAGAGCTGATATTAATAACTTTTTCCTGGAAGGTTGTTCATTTGTCATATAATACAAAGAAATAGTTTTTTGTATCATCAAGCACATCTTCCTGCCTATGCAGAATTGTCCAGTCCTGTTCTGGCCAGTTTGTTTTCAGAGGCAAGTGAACTGAGCGCTTGAGTAAGAATTAAAAAAAAAAGCACATGATTTTTATGTCCAGTTTTGAGGTTTGACTCCAACTGCTAGAAATGTTTGGCTCCTTTGATCTCTGATAAAATGGTTATTTTAGCGAGGAGGGGTGTATGTGACTGGAAACTTTTTCCATTTCTGTGAGGATTTTTTTCCCTCAACTTAATCGGTTGGTCTAATGAAACAGATTACCTTTTGGTACAAACCTTGCCTCATTTACTTCCTTAGATCATTTTAGCTACTGTTAAAACAACAGTGTACTTGATCACTAGATAGGACAGGTGATTGCAGTTGTTCTTTGTTCTTGTAAGAAATACTAATTTTCACTTAGGTGCTCTGTTTTGCACAGTTAAAAACTATTTGTGACCTGCTCTTGATATCTTACTTTGCATTTACTTTGGAACTAACTTGCTGTATAGAGAAGTAGTTTTATTTGCAGTTTCGTTTCTTCTAGTGGAAATGGTAGGGGAAAGTTTATTCCTTTGGAATTTCCCTGCTCTGAAAAAGCTCAAGTATAGGCAAGTTAATGCAGCAATAGCATTAATGGCTTTCAGTCTGGTTTCATAAAGAAATGAGACATGTCACATTATTCTGTTCATTTGTCTCCATCATCCAGAAACTGTTGAACCCGTCCGCTAATTCAGTCAAATCTGACAGAGGTGAAATGGTCTCCAATGTATTGAAGTCTGACCAGTTTCATGGAAGTAGGTTGCTAAGCAGAGAGATGGGGAGACCTTACTGTTGCTTCAGCTGACGGAAAGGCTACAGCGTGGGCTCAGCTCTTACTCAAACCAGAGAATCCCAGGGAAGGCTGACGCTGCAGGCGCCTTGGTCGTGGAAAAGCCACAGGCAGCGTTTTACTCCCTGTGAGTCCTGAGGGCATCCAGCCACAAAGCCATGCGTTGTAGGAGAGCTAGGCTGCATGAGTGCCCCTGCCCTTGGTCTTAGGTTTGCCGTTTCTGCCAAGCTGCCAGTTATTTATGTGCGTGTTCCTTGTGCTTTGGTTGTAGAAACCCAAGCATCCGACAACAGGTCTAATTGCCATTACACTAGCGTTTCACATATGCCATGAAGTTCACCTGGCGGGCTTCAAGTATGACTTCACTGACAGAAACGGTTCCTTGCACTATTATGGCAATGACACGATGTCTCAGATGATGCAGGTAATGTACATTTGTTTGTGTTGAGGGGCATGCTTAGGGAAATACAACTGTTAGTTATAAGTGGGGAAGGCAATGCAATCAGAAGGAAAAACATGGACTGCAGGTTAGAAAAGTCTGCAGTCTTCTCCTGGGGTCTGCTGCTCATGGGTTAATATTGCTTGTGTTTCTTCTACTCTTTATTTGTTTTTGAAAAATGTGGATGATGATATTTGTGTCAGCTATGGAGGGACTACCGAGTTGATTTTAACATTAAGTGCTGCACCGTATCCTACAATGCCTGCATTACATTTGTCCATTTATACATTCTATTTTGCTTTACCAGTGTTATTTTTAAGCTATGTGGCTCTTGTTCATGTAAGCATATTTTACTAGCACTGTCAGAACATGAGTAAGCAGTGTTCATATTTGCATTCTCTTTTTCTTTGGCAGCTACGTGCAAAATTTTTTGTAGTTGCCAAAATTTCTTTAAAAAAGAAAAAAAAAGAAGAGTGAAGGGCAAAGGAAGAAGTGGAAGACGCACAAACTTGCAGTTAGGACAAGAGCTGAACTTCAGAAATGCAAAAGAGAAAAGAAAAGCAGCTCTTTGATGGTGGTTGTGGTAGAAAGAGAGGAAAAAGTTGGTTCTAGGAGGAGGAAGCCACAGCTCACCTGGGGAGGGAGCAGCAGAAGGCCTTCTCCCATCCCTGAGGGAAGGGCTCCTGTTTCCCTACAGTCTTTTCTCTGTTTTCTTTTAGGTGTCTGCTCTTGCCCTCAGTTCTGTACTCCCAGCATCTCCATCTGGGCCCTTTACCTCAGCGTGAGCACGATTTTCTCTTCCATGTGCTGAGACCCGCAGTGCAGCATGTTGGTCCCTTTTAGGGCTGTTTCCTCTCTCCCTCCTTTTCCCACAGCAAGAGATAAGGGCAGTATCCATAGGAGCCTCTCATGTCTTGCTGATGAATCCTAGATGTCCTCTGCTCTGAGATAGTTTTCCTCTGCCGCTAAACAAATATTCATGTTCAGGTTCCTCTCCGCAGGTGCTTTTTTGCAGTATATCCAAAGCCTCAGTAACGTCAGTCGCTGGTTGACTAGACATCTGTTCTATCTTCCTAAAAGAGATAAAATCTTAAAACTTAATCTACCCCCCCCCAAAAAAAAGTAATAAATTCATTAGTATTATTGTGTTTTAAATATTGTTTGATGTGTGTGTAGTGTTTTAGGCAGTATTTGTATTGCATTCATTTTAATTTGTTGGATTCTGTGTATGAAGGTTTTCAGCAAACTTGCTTGAGGCACCGCCTTTTACGTGGGTTTTTGACAGGCAGGTTCTTTGCACTCCCTGAAGCCCTCAGTGCCTGTCTTGGAGGACAGCACAGAGAAATCCATTTACCTCAGTGATCTCCTGTATCCAGGCTCTTATGTGAGGGGACGTGGAAGATAGGTTGCTTTTGACCTACTGTGTAGAAACTGACTGGCGAGGCAGGTCTGTTGTATAAACTTCTGGTGTCTGCTCTTGGAGGACCTGAAACCAGCTTTGAGGATCAGTCACTTTCTGACTCCTGGTGTTGTAAATGTGGTTATGCAGCTGCTTCCTGTCAGCACAGTTAGGAGTTGGGAGATTTACTAATCACTGTGAGAGCATGTCTCATCTGTTCCTGCCCCTGAAAAACTGTCATTTTCGTTACAAAGTCTAGTCTAGTTCTGAGCAATAGTGTCACCATTTTCCTTGGGAGACTGTACTGCAGCCTGTGCTTAAAAGTCCCTTCCTCACAGCCTTCCTGCGCTTATATCCTCCAGGTAACACAGGTGATTGGAAGGAAAGCAACAAAGTGATGCTTCTGGTAATAATTTGAATTTAACTTTTTTCTTTTTTCTTTTTTTTTTATTCCCTTGCATTTCTTCAGAATGAATACCACAACATTAATGCTGAACAGAAATTTTTGAAGGAGCTTATAGACAAGAACTTCGTGGTCAATTTGACCTGAAAGCTGAATGGAAAATATGAAGAACAATCACTACTTTCAAGATTTCAACAAATTTTATTTTTTGTATGACATTTTTATTTTTTAAGTGCAGTGTAACTGTTTACTGTTTAAAAGGAGCACAGAAACCTCACCAGGCAGAAGCTCCTTCTAAGGCTGAGGACAACGGGCTATTGCAAACAGAGTTTCCTGAATTTCTGTGAATCTATTTAATAATGGAAAAAAACCATGAAACTTTCAGCTAAAGGTATCAGGGATGTATAAAAAAATGTGGTGCACATCATTTATTTATCAGTAAGAACTTCTTCCAAATGATTACTCCTTTGGAATATCTTCCTTTCCAATGTCGTCCTCCAAAAGAATTACACTGTCCAAAGACTGAGAAGACTAATGTTTAATTAATAGATGGATGTAAAGTCTTGAATCTTTTTCTGGTAGCATGAAAGTGGCTTTAAAAGCAATGTCTATAAACTGTTACTGTATGTTGGAGAGTAAGGGGACATGCAGAGCGTACGGGTTTTAGTCTGCCCTGTTCCTGAGGAGAGGGCAACCGTCTTCAGCAAAGAAGCCACAGCCTGGACTGGTCGTCCACTCCGAACCGCTGTCTGCATCAGTCAGAGGTGAAGACCCCCTGGTCTGACTTGTGGCACTGCTGGTATTGACGATGCTCGTGTTGAACCAGCCTATGGGAAAACATCCTCCCCCTCTTGTGTGTCCAATAAATTTTACAATTGGTGATTTGACTTAGAAGAGAGGGAGTATGAAGACTGAAGATTTATCTTAATAGCATCTATGGAGCCATCACTTCCCCCAGACCACAACAGGAATGTGAGCTGGAGCTGAGAAGGTCACACTTGAGTTTAAATTAAGAGATCACATTTGTTGGATTCCTAGATCTCCACGACAGGATCCAGTGTATCCTGCTGTCTCCCCAAGGATCAAGATATATTTTTCCAAACCAGCACGATCTCATTTTTTGGATGCTGTAATGTGTTTCCAGCCTTGAAACACATCAATATGAGCAATGAACGTTCCCATATTTTGCAGTAGTGTATGCTAGGGAATATCTAAGATGTACAGCAGCTGAATTTACAGTTTGGCTACTGTTTACCTCTCCTCTGTCTCGATACTTAGGTTTAAAGGATGTGGCTTTACTAAATCACTTAGCAGTGGGAATTTACTTGGGATTTTAATTGAGTTATTTAATGGGACAGTTATGTTTCCTGTACAGAATTGTCTCAGGCAAGCTTATATCTAAGTTTAAATCAGCCTCGGAATGTCCTTGACAGCTATCAAAGATGGAATGAACAAGTAACATGCTGTTCTAATACTCTCATAAGGTGTATATGTATCTTCTTTTTTTTTTTTTTTTTGTGGCAGGTTTGTTTGAAGATCTTGTGGTTATTTTGATCGATCATCTAAAGAAAGAACAAAGTTCAAAAAAAAAGTCTTTGAAGTTGGTAGAATAACCTTTGTTACTTTACAATAAAATGATATAGAGAGCTTTAGTATATTTAGGAGCAGTGTAAGCAATTGGAAAACATGAGTACAACCTCTACCAGGTCGGGAGTGCAGTCCTGTGTCTTTTGGAAGCTGACAGTTTCCAGGAGTGGTGAACGCAACTGCCCTGCTGCACCAGTGCCAAGGAATAAGTATTGACGGGACCAAAGAGCCATCTTACCTTTCCCTATTTCTTTCTTGCAGAGTGTGAGGTATTTAGAAACTTCCTGTAGCTCTCTTCATCTCCCTCTTTAGTTGCTTGGCTCTGCTGTTTGGGCATTACCGAGTGCAGTGTGACTTGGAGGGGGAGTCGCAGCCAGAGGAGAGGAGGCTTGTGTGATCGCGTACTGTTTTCACCTAATAAATCCTGAACTTTGGCCAGTTTCAAGCAAATTGGACATATTTGAAATTAGCCAAACGTCATAAATGGTGGCAGAGGATGGGTCCCCAGCATGGGTCTGTGCCCCGAGAGCATCCTGCCAGCTGGATGCGTGTCCCTCGGGCACGGCCGGCTGCTGCTGTCACCACATGGAGGTTGCTTCTCCTTCAGTGGGGGGAAGGCTGTGCAGGTGTTAGGGGGCACTGGGGCAGGTGACTGCGGTGGTGGAGGAAACCAGAATTTCTTCACAAGGTGACAGAAGGGCTCTGGTTCAGTTTTTTATGTTTCTGTGGCTTTGAGGAGGCCTTTCCTTGAAAATACGAATATAAATAGGTGTTTCTTCAGCTGAAAACATACACTATTGTCTCGAACTTTACCAGCCTTTTTTTCTGGTGATTACTTTGGTTAATTAGAAAGGTTCATATGTGATTATACAGGACCAGAATTGCAGTGATTTAGGCTACTGACAATACTAATTGCATATGAAAAGAATACCAAGGTAAGGTGTTTCCCAAAGCTCTCTTTACACAGAGGCCCCTGGTTGATCTCCCACCAGGCCAAATGGAGGGCTCCAGCTTCCCCCCAGAAACACATGCTCTCTCGCAGAGTTGGGCTCCCTGATGCTCCCCAGCACTGCAGAGCTCTCTGCTGCCTGCGGCTGCATCAAAGAGTACAGCTGGATCCACATAGCCTCATCCAGTAGGTTAACTGGGAGGTGTTTCTTTTTTTTTAATTTTTTTTTTAATCTTGGAGAGCTCTTTAACTTGCCCCGTCCTCACAGCCACTGGTTCTCGGGATGGTGCTTCCCATTGTTTCTCGAGCCTATGTCCTTCGCAGGAGGAGACGGTAGGGAGCTGTACTCTTGAAGATGAAGTTAATTCCTCTGCTTTATTTCCTCTCCAGAGATTTTTTATCCCCATTAATCTACTGATTTATTCTCCAAATGTTTTCCTAGGGAAGTTTTCTTCATTTTTCTTTGGTTGTGCTCTGTTATACTTAGAATCCTCACAAAATAACTGAGCAAAAAGACTTTGTGACAAACAAGTTGTGCCCCCAAACTCTTTTTACTTACGGTAGTCTCCTTTATTCTTGTTTTCACTGCATCAGCTTTTTTTGGTGTGTAAGGGTTGGGATTTTTTTTTATTTGTTTGTTCATTTGTTTTTTGATATTTTCCCTATGTATTTAGTATGCTGTCTACAGGCATTTATCTCTCTTGGCTGCTCTTTTATATTTCTTAAACTTCCCTATTTTTGATGGAGATATTTGCATTCCCCCCCCCCACACTTCTATTCCTCCTGCAGGAATGCTGAGTCTACACTGAGGTTGGTGTCACAGAGCGACTTTTTGAGTAGCGTTTAGACAGACCTGTTCATTTGAGCTTGAGCCAAGAGCTGGTCATAAACTGTAGGGTTGTGTCTTTTGAAAGTATGGTTTACAGGCGAGTAGGTTTTTTTAGCTAACTGATTTATTTTTTCCTCTGTAAGATGTTTTGATAGGCTTCTGTATACACCAGTGCTGCTTCATCAGCGTTCTCCACTTCACATGGTCATTTCTGCTATTCTGCCTGGAGAACAGGTATCATTTTTACACTCACTCTGCATAGGCAAGAATAACTAACTATATATAATGTGTTTATCAATAACATCTGCAGTTCATGGTGTCTGTTTTACCTGAGCACACATTTTCAAAGTCATTTTGCAAAACCAAAGATTTGCCTTGGGACTCTTATTGAAAAAGCAATAATGCTAACTCCAAATACTCTGGTCTTTTCTGAGAGTCAGTTGCTGTTAAAAGACTTTCTCTTTTTCCATTTTCGCAGTCCTGAAGTTAAATTCTCTGCACTGAAACTTGCCTTTGAAAGCTGCTCATTATTTTGATCACAACATCAGTAGTGAAGCTGTCAAATTTTGTATTCCAGGATGCTATGAGCTTTGTTTCCACGTCTGGTAACAGCGAACTATGTTAGATGCCAGGTATCTCCTATGGATCTTTCTGTATCAGCTGTGAAGTCAGACAGACTCATTCCTCCTTCCTCTTCTCCTGTTCTCCAGTAGTCTGCTAAATGTCAAGTCAATAGCATCTTACAGTCAAAGATGCTCCTATATTTTATCTGCCTCCCTCCCAAACCCTCTCCGTCCCGAAATGCTGCACCCTCACAAAGGCCCAGCTCTAAGTTACCAAATTACACTTAAAATCAGCAGGAAAATGTGTATTGACTAAAAGTTCTGTTGATTCAGACTTCTAGGGTGTTTTCCTTTTTTGTGCTGTCAGGAAAGTATTTTATTTCCTCTGCTGTGATAATTAAGGGAAGTACTGAGGTAAGAAAGAAGGCCACAAGTTATTGCACTAAATGTGAATCTTAGAGTGCCTAAAAGATCTTATTAAAACACATTTCCAGTGACTCTGTATTGGTGCTAATACAGGATCACAGCTTTGGTGTTTAATAAGCCGTGAGTGGTACCTCTTGTTTCCTACACTGTTTTTCTTTTAAAAATGCCCTGAGAGGTAGTATAATTATCTTAACTTTTAAGTAGAGTCTGATTTTAAGAACACATGAGGATCAACATCTGTTTTCAGTAAAAGTAATTATTTTATTTGCCATTTGTCTTAAGTTTTATATGCCTTTAAAGTGCCAACTGTATTTTGAAGACATTCTTAAAAGTTGTTTCAAGTGAAACTTTGAATGTTATGGAAAGAGATTATTTTCTTTTGAATAAATTGTCTTAAAGATGTTCCCTCAGGCTTGTTTTTGCAAGGTCAGTTCTGTGTGTGTCCAGGCCCGTTATTAGTGCTGCGTGAAGTAAATATGCTGTTGTTAGATGTGTTATCAAGTTTCAGAACAAACTTTTGCAGTGAGCAGGGCAAACGGGACTGGAAATCTTTCAGTCCAGGTAGGCCGAACTGTACTGGGGGTGGAAACATCACTCCAGGCTGAGTAAAAGCAAAGTTGGGATGTATGTTTGTGAGTAAAATGAAGAGCATCCTCTTCATAGTAATGTTTCCTGGGCTTTTTAATCTTACCTGTCTTACTGGAAACATCCAGGAGAATGCTAAAAGACTTTTAAAAGAGGAGATGGCGTGTGATGCAAGACTTTAGATGGGGACCAAGTGAGAGATGCTGCTTATGATACTTTGTTTTGTTTTCTTTCCCCCTGCCCTGTAAAAGTGAGATGGAGAGGAGAGAGGAGCTGCTTAGCCACTGGCTTCAGAGAGTCTGAGGGTGATTTGAAAAAAAGTGCCTGCCACAAGTGGATATTCAGTGCATTCATTTTGGGAGTCCAACAGCTTGGAGGAAATGCCTGTCTTTGAGGTGAGGTCAGGTGGAGGTGCACGTGGCTTACTGTCCACAGGTGAGTAGCAGTCCAGATCAGTGACAGATTGGTTGCCACTTTGACACCAGCTTCTTGCCATGGGTGAAAAAACGGAGGAAAAACAGGAAAAACTGTGTTCAAATCATGGCGAAAACCAGGAACACAGCGCACAGCTCCTGGCCTGCGCAGCCAGCAGCGCCTCTGGCCTGTTAGGTGAGTACAGACACTTGGGAGATCTCCACAGGCATCAGACTTGTCAGATCCCCCCCACCCCATCCTGCGCTCCTTTCTAAGCTAGCCTCCTCGGTGCCGGTGTGCCAGGAGGGCTGCGCAGCGTGAAGCGGTGCGTGCCGATGCCTGCAGGCTGCCTGCAGGGAGCCCCTTGCTCTGCACGGTCCCCCAGGTCTCCAGCGACCACCTGCCACTAATAAAGGCGGTGCCAGCACAGTGTGTTCCTCGCACAGCATTAGGGCAAGTTTTGCCAGCAGATGGGGAGTAATCAGTGTCTTAATTTTTTTTCATATCCGTTTGTTTAATGGATTCAGAGGGTCCTTGTGGTCCGATTGTGTGAATTCAATGGGTTGAATGTTCCTTATAACTGTTCTGTTCAATGAAGAGAGGATTTTTTTAAAGATATTTAATAAGATATTTTCTTCAAATCAGTACAAAAATTTTAAATACAAAATTATTTGCTTTCAACATATCTTATATATTCTGGAAACATACTGAAGTCACCAATGTCTGGTAAACTGTCTGTTCCTGCCAACGTTCCATAAAATTTCTGAGATCGAGCACCACATTATATCACTGGAGTCCTTAGTCAATGTTAGACTGTATTAAACTCTGCATTTAAATAATGGTAATGCCAGTTAAATCCAATTTTAGTTCTGCATGAAAAATTCTAGTTCATTTTGAATCAAAAGCAGTAGCATTAGCTAAGACATTGAAGAAGTGATGAGTACTTAACTTTTTCAACTAACATAACAGTGTGTGATGTGCAGCACTGTACAGGGAAACACAGAAAAATACACTGTTATTTTTAAATTAATCTTAATACTTTTGAGGTGAGATTAGCACCATTGATGAACAGATAGTTCTTGCATAAAAGTAGCTTTCCCCACGTATAGACAAGTTTGAGGCCTGCATATTCTCCTAGACAAATTGGTGACATACAAATACGGATCAGAAATCAGCTTTTTCATGAAATGAAGTCCTTGGGGTAAATTTGCATGATCAGTGTTGCTGATAAAGTTATTGGTTGATCTTAAACAACAAATTAGTTAGCAAACGGCTACTGCTGCTTTGCAACCCATTGAGGAGTAAACTGACTTAATTTTGACTAAGTTGCAGAATATGTGTATCCTCTTAAAAGGCAAATAGATTGCAGGTTCTTAGCAACAAGTACAGAAATCCAACCAAATTTATACCACTTTGCTGTATTGCCATGTGTTGGCCAAAATGTCGTAATCAGATGGCATAAAGGGAATATGAAACCCTTAGATGAAAATTTTGTCACTGATCTACCTCATCTATTTCAACTTTGTAAATGCATATGGAGGCTTTCTGAGCGCTATTGCGCTTGGAGGTGAGGCCCCTGTCTGCTGGAGCTGATGGCAGTGGTCTGAGCCCAGGAACTGCTGGAGGAGGCTCTCGGGGAATTAGTTAGGCCATCAGTACTTATTTCCCGTCATACATGTATTGTTCAGGAGAAAACTGCAGGAATATTTTATATGGGGGGAAGGGAAATAAAGATCTCCAGCTAAGAGAACCTTTGCTTGTCAGGCAGTCCTGCTGTAAAAAAATAACAAATAAAAAGCCACTCAAATTTTTCCATATAATTTGAGGCTGACTTACTCTATTTTAAGTTACTGTTTTCATCTTATAAGTATGATCAATGCATCAGTCAAATACACAACAGGAGTGAGTGACATACACTGATTTGAACCTTAGTACTGTATTATTGTGAATGAAATGAAGTAAGCACGGTATCACAGAAATATATAATGTACAGCTAATATGTCCCCATTGGGTACAAAACAACTGTTTATGAACCTGATACACATCTTTAAATATGTTCACTCACCATTTTTTTTTATAACTAGCTGTGCATAATGTAAAACTTTGTATTTATTCTTTTTGTACAAGATGGTCCAAAACAGTCATTAAATGCATCTCTCATGGTATAAAAGATTGAAGCAGAGAAGAAAGGTTTTGAAAAAAATTTTTTTTGGTCTGATTTTTGTTTTACATGGGATACAATAAATATCCTGAAAAAGACGAGTGAACATACTGCCCGGCATAGAGTCCTGCTGCCTGTTCGGATGGCATTTGAACGTAAACTTTGTCTCCGTGCATGAGCTGCACAACGGCGCTGCCGGAAGCTTGGTCCAGGAAGCCTTTCTTGTACTCGTCGTAGGTGTACATCAGCGGCTCGTTGTTCTTGAACAAGGCCACCCAGACGCTGGCCCCTTTACAGTGAACGTGGTAGGCGAAGTAGTAAATCCCAGGGATCTCACAGGTGAAGATCCCCGTCTGCGGGTTGTAGTTCTGCCGGCCGTTGTAGAGGAGCTTGTCGAATTTCACGGGCACACCGACCCGGGGGAAGGGGGTGAGGAGCTCGGCGGTGAAAGCAGGCATCTCGTAGACAACGCCGCCGTTCTTGCCCTTCTTGCCGGCGTAGCCATAGGGGGGCTTCACGCCATCGACCCCGGGCCCCACCTCAGGCAGGTACTGTCCAACAGCCGGCGGTGTGGGCGGGATGACGACGGGGGGGCCGGGGGGTCCCGGGGGGCCAGGGGGCCCCTGGAGGCCGGGCTGCCCGGGGGGGCCGAGTGCGCCAGGCTTCCCCGGGGGGCCCTGCAGCCCCGCCACGCCAGGTTTGCCCACGCCGGGGAAGCCGGGGGGGCCAGGCAGGCCCGGTTCGCCCTTGGGCCCCGGCAGCCCCGGGGGGCCGATGGGGCCACTGGGTCCTGCAATGCCCGGGATCCCCGAGGGCCCCTGGAGCCCCTGGGCACCGGGTAGCCCCGGCTCACCCTTGGGCCCCATGAGCCCCGGGACGCCGGGCAGGCCCGGCAAGCCTTTGTGACCGGCTTCGCCCTTGGGCCCTGTGGGGCCTGGCAGCCCCCGAAGCCCAGGGGCCCCTACTTCCCCGGGAAAACCTGGCTTTCCTGGGAACCCCTGTAGGCCTGGTTCACCCTTTGGGCCAACAGGTCCTTGTGGCCCCACAGCTCCGCCTTCTCCTTTGGGGCCCGGGAAGCCGACGGCACCTGGGGGGCCCATGATTCCCGGTAGTCCTGGCTGTCCCGGCTCCCCCGGAGGCCCTCCCATGCCCGGTGGCCCCGCGTGTCCTTTCTCTCCCTTAGGCCCGAGGGGGCCGGGCAGGCCACCCATGCCACGTTCGCCTTTAGGCCCCGGAAATCCCGGTTTCCCGACACCGGGGAGGCCGGGGGGCCCCGGTAAGCCTGGCAAACCTTGCTCTCCTTTGCCACCTGGGAAGCCAGGTTGGCCAGGGATGCCGTCCTGGCCTGGCTTACCGACCCCTGGTAGGCCCGGGGGGCCTTGGATCCCTGGCACCCCTGGGGGCCCCTGTAGCCCCTGCTCCCCTGGGGGGCCTGGCTTACCTAGCGGTCCCTGGGGGCCTGGAAACCCAACCATTCCCGGCTTCCCAACCCCCGGCAGTCCTACTGGGCCTGGAGGGCCCGGTAATCCGGGTGGACCTTTTAACCCCGGTAAACCTGGAATCCCAATGCCTTTTTCTCCTTTTGGCCCTGGGATGCCAGGGACTCCTGGGGGCCCTTTCATCCCAGGCTCACCCTTTGGTCCCGGTTGTCCTGGCAGTCCTGGAGCACCTGCTTTTCCTATGCCAGGAAGTCCGTGAGGTCCCGGTGGTCCTTGGGGCCCGGGTATTCCCATGGGCCCAACCTCTCCCTTTGGTCCCATCTCCCCTCTCTGCCCCGGGGGCCCCATGACTCCTGGTTTCCCAGGCATGCCAGGCAAACCTGGCTTCCCAATTCCTGGATATCCTTGTGGACCCGGTTTTCCTTTGGCTCCTGGCACTCCGTGACCTGGTAATCCTGGTGGCCCTGGTGGCCCTCTTGGTCCAGGCTCACCAGGGGGACCTTGCTCGCCTCTCAAACCGAGTACAGGCATTTCTGGGTTGGGAAAGAAAAGAAAAAAAGGTGGAGGGAGACAAAAGGTTATTGTAATCTCATCTTTTGAAGAAACACAAAGGCAGTTTTGAATTGAATGTGTTTGTTGTGATACCTCTTGGTTTTGTGGTAGCTGGGAATGTAGAGCTGGCCAGCAGATTACTGCTTGATGTTTCAGATTAAGAGGATCTTCTTACTGTTTTGCATACCCCAAATTTACATGCAGGTTTTTGTTTCCATAAAATAATAATTTTGCATCCTCTTTGTTTATTTTCTGTGGTGTAAAGCCCTTTGCACTTTACTACCATTTTCCACAGGCCAGATTTCAAGATAGCTTCTAGTAAGTGATGATATGCAAAAAAACCCAAAAAACAAAAAACCCACCGAAGAAACAAACCCCTGAACTTAGGGGCATTCTGCTTTTTGTCCCATATTAGTATAGGCTAATCTACTTCTAAATTTCAGAAGGACAAAGAAGCTGTTTGATGCTCTCCTGTTACATGAGGAGTTCTGGCATAAAAGTGCTTTTGCTGGAGGAGTTTACGTTAGTCTGATGGATTAAATAAGGTTATATCAGCAAGAAGTTTACATGCAGGTTTGACTGCATTTTCACCAAAGTTTTAGTTCACATAAAAATGCTTGTGGAAACCTACAACCTCTACCCAGCATTGCTAAGCTACCAACATTTTTTGGCCTAGCTGTGGCTAATTAGAGCTGTCTCTAAAACATTTCATGAAATATGTTGATTGTCCAAAACCACACTTTTACTCGTGTGTGTGAATATTTAGCATTTTGGGTCAGAGTAAGGGAGCTGCTGCTTGTGAGTGGTTGTGTTGGGGGTTAGCTGGTTGCCTTCCAAACTGCGGATTTTTGTGTTAAGTGGAAAGTCTGGTTCTCCCTGCTCTAAAATGGATGAAGAAGTAAGAAATGTGGAATTTGGGGAAGGAGACAGCTGAGGTTTCAGGGCGAGAGAATCAACTGTTCTTTGTGAGGCAGAAACCTCCCCTCTCTGCCCCTTTTGTGTGTTATGCACATTGAAAACCTCCTTTGCTTGCAGGATGGCGGGTTTGACTACAGCGAGTCGTGTTTGTTCAGAACCTCCAAAAATAGGCCCTGAATTCTTCCATTTCCCGCTGAGGCCAGTGGAGATTGCGGTTACTCCAAACCCTTAAAAAGGCAAAGAGTTAACCAGCAAGCTCAAGGTCACAGAGACACTGTCCCGCCAGGATTTTAGGACAGTGAGAGTTCCTGGTTGCCCTTTGTATTTTGGACATTTTTTGTTGTTGTTTTCTTAAAGATTGTAATAATTTTCAAACCATCTTTACTGAATACTGAAAATACTTGTACGTGCAGACTTGTGCAGTAATACCCTGTACATACAATGCTTCAATTACTCCCATACATAACCTACAGAAAGCTAACTTCAAGCTCAAAAGAACACTTCCATGTTTTTATCTGCAAACCTGTAAGTCACAGAGTTGGACAAAACTGTAGTATTTCCATAAACTCCAAGGTGAAGTCTTGAGGCTCTTAGGTCTTATTTTGTGTCTGGTTGCTGCAGTGACAGTGGCCAGCACCCACAGCCAGGGCCCTGGCCTGTCTGCCTGGGACATCATTTGTCCCTGTCAGAAGGGTATTTGGCAGGTGGGAGGATTTCTGAGGTTTCTCCTAGCCCCAGAGGAGCACCTGAAAAAACCTTCCTCCCACTGCTCCTCAGGCACTTGGACAGCCCTCCGAGCGGCTCGGTGCTGTGTCAGGCCAGCAGCAGCCCTGATCCTCGCTGCTTATTTACCCAGGGCAAACGGTGTGGCAGGGAGATGTGCATGAGTGTGCAGGCTTGGCGCTGGCCGTGCCGAGCCTACCTTTTTCTTTCTTTGCAGCCATGTCCTTGCCGAGCAGAGGCATCTGTGGGACCTCCTTCATGTACTGAGGAAGATGGGGATACTCCTTCCCATACTGCATGTGCGGCATCTCCTTGCCCATGTGCTGCATTGGGATGCCTTCTTTGCCCAGCGGCATGTGAGGTACTTGTTGTCCGAGGGCTTGGTACTGGGGCACCTGGGGTGGCAGCTGCTTGATCCCATAATAGACACCGCCCTGAATGGATCTCACCAGCTCCAAATAAATGGTGACAGCCACCGCCAGCAGCTGCGCAGGGACTAGCAGCACAGCCATGACCTGCAAAAAAACACACCACCACACACAGTTGGCAGAAAAGGTTTTTGCACTGCGCATTTCCCATGGTGACTAATGCAGCCTCATATTCTGCAGGAAACTGCACCGGAAACTCTGCAAACTCTCTCTGGTTTATGCATCATCCTTGTGGCTATCTGTCCTGTAGGCAGGCCTGCGTCTGTTTCTGTTGTAGACTATTACTTGGATACTACCATTACCGCAAAGGTCATTATCCATATTTAGTTTTATATTAACTCTGGTTCCTCTTCTGTTGTTGCCATCCCCATAGTTTGTTTCCATTGTGCTGTGTGTCTTGGTAAAAATAACTGCGGTGCAGAAATTGGGTGTCGGGGACTGGAAATTAAGAGCAATCTGGGCTGGGCTGGGCTGCTTGGGGCACGCTGGAAGGAGTGGGAAGGAAATGAGCACTCACGAGCTGCGTGTCTTAGCAGCGTGAGCAGCAACGTTCAGGCAGTAGAGAGGAGCTAATCACACTGACCCCTACCTACTCATTTCTAAATTTCTGACTCCTGCCCCACCGAGGTGAAGGGGGTAGCTCCCGACTCTCAGAGCCCTTGCGGTACGCTGTTTGCCACCTCAGGAAGACGCCCCTGTGTTGCTTACGCCCTGCCGCAAGCCAGCAGCAGTGGTTCCCTGTATGGTTTCCCCAGGCAGGACCCACTGCCTCCCAGCCCCAGTTGCGATTTGCTGCTCTCTCACTTGTGTCAGTACAAGCAGCACACGGTTCGTGGAGCCCTGCAGTGAGCTCCTGCACAGTGGGAGAGCGTTTAGAGGCATGTGGGGATCTCCTAAATGCTTTTTGCCCACGGAAAATAAATTCTCAACCCCACTTCTGCTGTGCTCTCCCTAGCAATGAAAGCTCAGTTTCTGCAGCTCAAAGTTGCATCTGGGCCTGAGCTCTGTGGCTGCAGAGCAGGTATGGCTCTCTGTCACACGCTTCTTGCCAGTTCTCCTAAGCTATACTTCAATCCTGTTACAGCATTCAGTCAGAAAAATAGGGCCACCTAGGGGCGGTCTGGTCCATCACTGCCTCCTCGCAGGACCAGCTAACCCAGGGGTTTCTTGAGAGATGTTCATTTAGGTTGCCTCTGCTGTGCCTCTGCCTCTGAGGCAGCAGGCAGACGGTGTGTGTGCTACAGTTGGATTATCTCACAGTTCGTCCCACCACTTGGCGTGGTAGCCAAGTCACACTCTTTCAAAACGCACAGGTCTGTTGCCATTCACTCCCCCTCCCCACTTTCTGCCATTTAAAGATGCTTTAAATCCAAGCTGTACACCTGGTGATAGGCCCCACACATACATAATGGCAGAGCTTTGCCAAACGGCTCGCCAGGATTTGGCCCCAGCAGCTGCTGAGGGGTGAGCCGGGGCCTGCTGAGCACAGGTATAACATGGCTACCCTGAGGATGCATTTATTATCCCATCCTCCCACAAGGCACAGCTGAAGGTAGCATGCAGGAGAAGAAAAAGCCTGTCAATCTCTGACAAAGCAGAGTATGTTCAGCCTCCTGCTCCCTCCATCTTTATCCTAGTGCCCTCAGGGGTATCTTTTGTGGGAAGCTTTCTTCCGCTCTCCTGCTGTGGCTGAGCGTGAACTCGCCTGCCCGTAGGGCTGGCGGCAGCCCAGGTTCCCCTTCCCAGGGAATGCTGCGGCAGCAGGCCAGCCGCCGCCTCCGCCTCCTCCTCCTCCTCACTTGGGGGTTGTGGCAGGGCTGGGGTTAGTGGGGTGCACAGAGAGCCTGGGGGCAGAAGGGCCTAAAGCCCAAGGTGGTTGCCATTCACCTTGGGGCGCTTGCAGGCAGCAGTGGCACCCCTGTGGTGGTCGAAGGTGGCAGCGGGTGTTGCTCTTCCTGCGAAGGCTTCAGCAGCACGTCCTTGGAGGAGCAGAGGAGCACGTGGGAGCGGTAGGTGGTGTTTGGGGAAGGAAGCGTTGTTATGGAGGAGGGAGCAGCAACTACCCTTGTTAACACCGTGTGGTCACCGTGTGGTGTATGGGGTTTCTCCTGAAAGGACCTCAGCATGTTTTGGGAGGGTGGGATTTTAGAGAGGGACATGTACCTGGTAGCAGAGGCTGTAAATAGGCCACAGAGCAGTGGCAAAACTCGCTAAGCTGATGCAGTGAGTCAGTGGCGCTTTAGGTGCTGAACCCAGGGTTTGTGACTCACATTTTGCCCACTAACTGCTGTACAGTTTGGCTCAAATACTGAGAGGTTTTTGCCATTGAGTTTCACAGAGAAACCTTTTCTCTGACTGTTCTGCTATCACTGAGATCACTAACTGGATGGCACCATTAGCTTTCATTTAGATTTTTCTCCTTCTGTTTTACTCTTGCACCTGTACCTTCTGGAGCTTCAAGTTCTCAATTCATTTTGCCTTAACAAAGCATTTGGTGAAATGTTCACTCTTCTCTTAAACCTTTCTCCTTCATTTTGCTCTATGAAGTCTATTTCATCTCTCAACAGAAATTAGTGTATGATCACTACTGAAGGTGTAAGTGGATGCTAAATTAAAACTGTACAGGAAACCATTATTCTGATATTTTCCTATTTTTGTCTTTCAAAACCTTTTCTCCTCCAATAGATGTTGTAGTATCGCTGTTGTTCTTAAAATAACCAGAAGAAGGCAGATTCGTTAATCTTTTCAATACTGACCCTAAAGCGATAAGGAAACTAGACAAAAGATGAAATTTTCTCCTAACAGTAAAGAAGCTGAAATACTAGCGAATGAACACTAGGTGGAGCATATGTTACACGATTGAATTTCCACAGTTTGGCTTCTAGGAATTTTAAGGGATCGAATGTAACTAGCGGCCGTGTGGTGAGGAAAAACAGAGCCCAGATATAGAGGAATTTATAAGTGTAGATAAAGCCTAAGCCCAGTTGTTCATCCCTGTTCAGCGAAGCATTTAAGTGCTTCATCTCCATGGAGTTTAATGTGTCTTTTAGCACAGAGCAGGATGTTTTGCTCAGCTAGGGCCCCAGGATGGAGTGTTTTTGCTTAAAACTCGATGGCAATTGCTTGCAAGAGCAAAGGGTCTGTGGCTCAGCTGATGGGTGATAACTTGTTATCCTACTGTAGCTGCATCTTCTTTAGTTTTAGGCTATCCATGCTCTCTCTTCTGTCAGCCTTTCCACTCCCTTGCTTACCATAACTAGTAATTGGCCACATCTTTGACTATCTGTACTTGGACAGGGTAACACTTGTCTCAATTTGCAGGGAAAATCGCAGCTACTGACAAAATTTGCAGTTTTCTCTGCATCTGTTCTAAATGAAAAGCTTCGGCTGTGTGGAGAGAGCAACACGGTGAAAACATAAAAAAAAAAATATTAGAAGACACTGGGTAATTTGGGATTGTTACCGAAACCTAGAAATACAAAGGACAGGGTGGATTTTGAAGAATGAGGTTATCGAATTAATGTCTTGGCTGCTTTGCTGTTCTGGTGGCCATTTATTTATTTATTTATTTTGAAAAAGATAATGTCAGTGGAATAAATGGAGAGCGAAACAGGTAAAATTCCTTTGGATTTTATTTTCTCTTTGTTTTTTTATTATAAAATGTGGGTTTTGTGTGCAAGTAGGAGTTGTTTAACATAGCTGAAAAAAATGCCTATGGAGAGACACCAGTCTGTCCACAGTTCAGGGTGAACTTAACCTCCAAATGACAGTGACTGAACTCCTCTTACCCTGCCAAACGTAATGCATCCCACCTGCAATTTAACAGACATGACCATAGAGCACACTAGATGTTTTTGTATGTGGAAATTTTGAGGGAAATCGGGCAAGACTTTTGAGAGATAGGAAGGTTCCAGAAAACGAGATGATCTCACTGCATCTGTGTTTCCTTTAATGTTTTTGACTCATCATAACAAAAACAGTGTGGCCTGGAAATGACAAATTGGTTCGAATCTATTGTTTTTGGCCTGGCTGGTGCCTGCAACTAGCTTCAGTGGAAGGTGTGGGCTTATTTACTGAACAGCCTGGGACTAGCTGTGACTTGGCCGATGTCTCTGTGGAAGTCGGAGCCTCGCTGGCGTCCTCGCGTGAGCTACCTGGGCCTGGGGATCTGCCACAGGTCACTGGGAGATGGGTAGCAGTGTTCGGGTTTGGCCCTACAGCTGGTCTCTGCCCCCAAAGGAAGGAGGGATCTGACAAAATTAGGCTCGGTGAGAAATGTGCTCAGGTAGTGTGTGAAGCTCCACAACATTACCGCTTGCTGCCTCACTCTGGTGGATCCAGCTGGAAGATCACTGCCAATATAAGGCAAGCCTGTCCGAGGATCTCCAGGCCAGGCCGTCAGTGTTGCAGCTCATTGCTTGTTTCGTCCTAGTCAGCTTCTCTAAAAAAATTTCTTATGTATGTAGAGGGGGAAGTCGAAGGGGTTTTTTTTTTTTCTGCCCTGCGGGTTGTTTCTGAATATCTAGGTGTGTAGCTGTAGTTTGAACACCTCACTAGAAGACTGCCAGCATCTTTAAGTGCCTAAGATCTACTGAAACTCTTGCTCTTGGTTTTTGAAAGAAGCATATAGATCCTAAATGTTGGAGGGGTCCTACAGAACTCATAAATAGCAAAAATACATTTTCAGGTGGTGACAGTGCTTAAGGAAAATACCAGAGTGAGGAGGGGAAAAATCAGTGTTAAATATGCAGCCAGAGTATAAGACTTCCCACATCCTTCACCCTAATTTCAGCAATTTAGAGATCATCTCCAAACACATTCATGTAATATGATCCAATGAGCTTTCAAAGGTATCTGTGAGCAGAACAATAAGCTAGCTTTGGAATGGGATTTTCCTGGGTTTTGGTCAGAAGGCAATGGGTATGTGTCTATGTGTCTATGGCAGGTAAATCAGTGTGTGCATGCACCTTTGGAGAAACCAGAGACTTGGAGAAAACAAAATTTTACCTTAACTCTTTGAATGTCTGAAGAAAGAGAGCGGAGAAGTTGCTGTACCTTCACTTACTGCTTCAGAGATGGTGTGTATCTCTCTTGCTCTAGCAGATGCAGTGTGACATGTCATTTTGCTCTGATCGTTCAGATTAAGACAGCAAAAATTTTACTTTACCTAGGGTGGGGCAAGCAATTTGAAAGCAGAGGAAAAATCATCCTAAACCACAGCGCTCAGCTGGTTGGTTGTGAATGCATGTGGTTTGCTCTTGGGGTGAGAGAGACTGCTGGTCCCTGAAAAAATGCATTTTTACGTATGAAGCTCAAGTGAAAACGTTTCTCGATCATCTCTCTGGTAGAGCTTTTCTTCTGAGAAAATGAGAGAGGGTCTCCCTCTAGCTATTTGCAGTTGTCAGGAGAAACTGAAGACAAAACAAAATGTACCAGTGGTCATAATCCTTGAATTGGTGTGAAGGAATAATGGCTGTTTAAAACTAACTGTGAAGAAGGTATGGAAACAGTGATGTCTGTCCACATGGGGCTTGAAATCACAGGTGGCCTTGCAAAGGGTGGAAGCCAGGTCTTGATTAACCAGGTCTTACAGGGAAGTAATTGCTCTTTAACCAATTTTTGAGTTAAGTGAAATTTACCCTGAGACTAACTCTATAGGCTTCATTTACTACATCTTGATTTTTTTTAGTCAGTGAATTGCTGTGTTTCCCAAAGATGCATGCGGCATGGTGAGTAGGCCTTGGTGACTTGAACTCCTCTACCCTGAAGTACCTTCCATGGGAGCTACCTAAATCTGTGCGGACTCATTTCCCACTGCACAGAAGGGATGGACTTGCTAGTGCTCAGGTTTCTGCATGGAAAATGACTATTGCAAAACTCATGAAACAAATCATAGCAACTCTGCAGAGTCTGTGTCCAGAAGAAGGCTACTAAAAATGTTTGGCGTGAGAAAGCTAAATTCTCTATGATGATTTTTACTTGAGAGTATTGCTTGTGGCTTTAGATGGACAGTAGCCCGCAGCGGGCATTTCCCTTGCTACCCCCAAGCTCACAGACAGGTATGTGGCAGCACATGCTGAGTGCAAAAAAAAAAGATGCTTGGAAAGCTGTGAAGTCTTTTACAAGGTAATGACCATTGTTGTTGTTTTCATTCTTAGTATTACTTTGATGATCAATTTGATAACAAACAACCTATACTGTTTCTGTTCTGTACGATATTGTTCCCTTAACCCCCCATGTGTTACACATGCAAACATGCACGCACATGCATCTACCGCAAATTTCTTTGGTTACAGTCCCGCGAGCTGAAAAAGCAGTAGACATTTGCAAACTAATTATGTGAGCCAGCTAACTTTCTTCAAAGAAACTTAGCACAAGCTGAGAGGAGCAGCTATAAAGAGGGAGCATTGGATCAAGGCACTAGTTCATGTATTCCCACTTCACACCAATGAGTAGCTGGAGTGACTTCCAAGGGAGGATGTCTTTATATATGAAAAGTCAAGCATGTGGTGTTTTCATTCTTGCAAGCAGTACAGTAATGTGTAAAAGACTTGGACAGTGATCTTTCTAGTAGCACATAGTTGTTCAGTTTTCAAAGACATAATTTCAAAACTTAATTTTGGTTAAAAATTGAATCTCTGTGTCACTGAGCTCCTTTGAGGGCTACTTTGTCAGTCACTGAGTACCTTCCGAAGGGATTTGAGGACACTCCGTACTGTAAGGAGACTGAACATTTAGGGGGAACTCATGTTTCCAGAGGAGTGGAAAAACCCAACAACTTTCTACTAGCCAAATAACTTTGTATTTGCTCAGTGCTTTGGTTGTCGTTTAATACAAACATTACCATTTGAATGTAAAGCACTCTTCCATCTTTCTGTGCCAAACAAGATTTTATGTCACTTGAACATATGTTTTCAAATTTGCAATCAAATTAATTAAACTCTTAGTTCAGGGGTTTTCTTTTTGAAAGTTCAGTGCTAATCCGCATAAAAACACGAAGGCAAGAAAATGCAACCGGACACAAATTTCCTGTGTAAGTTAAGCACTTTCAGAACACAAAATAAGACTAGCTGCATTGATTTAATTTTATTTTCAGCAATAAAAGATGCAAGGATGGTAAGGAAGAGAGCAATCTCTGTGCTAGGGCTTAGTCAAGCTTTCAGGAGAAAATGGTTGTTCTGTGCCTGACTTTAGCCCAAGCAAATTTAAGGTCCTTCATCCTTTTACCTTTAACCATGCCTACAGTTCCACTGAAGTTAATACCTGTTTCTTTAGCAGGCCGATAGTTTGCCTTACTAATGGATCTATAATGGTCTGTATGTATATGCAGTAGGAAAGAGGTCATGGCAAACTGGGATTGATGTTAAAGGCAGTTCTGTGTTCTTGTCTCTTGTGAAACTCTTCCACAGAAATTAAGTTTAATTGTCTGTCCCCCCCCTTCACTGTCCACTCCAAGGAAACAAAGTAGTGTTGCATGTCTGTGTTCAATTTAGATTACCAAGAAACAGCTATTATTCAGTATGTTAAAAGTAAATTAAATCATATTTTGCTCCAGGTCTAACAACTGTAACTGATTATCATGTGGTATTTAGTAAATCTAAGACAGTCATAACAAGGATTGTCAAAATAAATGTTTTAAAATATACACATGCATAAACCTGCTGCTAATGGGGAATATTCAACATGTGGTGGATGCCTATTTCTAATTTTTTTTAAATTCAGAATGGTGCCTAAAGTTACTTTCCTAGAGAAGTGTGAAAACATCTAAAATAAATGGTTTAATCTTAAAAAAACAAAAATGAAAAAACCCCTGATAAACAATAAGCTAACTTTGGCTTCAGTGATAATTATATGGTCTTTTCTTGCAATGCTGGGGGGGGGGGGTATCTCTATTCATTTTTGGAAATGAATTTACAAATGGATAAAGCAACTGCCTCTACCACAGTCTTCTCCAAATACACTTTTCATGTGCTCACATTGGATGGTCACCTAGCCATCCTTATGAAAATGGCACCCCTAACTTCCTCTGCTTCTTACTTCCAAACAGCATATATATCCTTGCATGTCTCTGCATATATATGAACATATTTGTCTGCATACACTTACAGACATGTGTACATCTATATGAAAATACAAATCTTGGGACTGGAGGCAACCAAGATGAGAAAGGAGAAATTAGGCCACGCAGACCTAATTATGCTGTCTTTAGCCTTCTCACCACGACCAGCCTGCTGTGAGCATACCTACGTGCACCCAGGCAGGCATCTCCATCTCTCTGGGCAGGGTTAGTTTGGCATCTCTAGGCTCTGATTCCCAGGCACTGGGCCCTACCAGTTAAACAAAAACACTGAGTTCAAGATCCACGATGGTATTCAGATGCCTGATTCACACTGACCCTGGTAATTAATTTCCATTAGTCTCCTAAATGCATTTGAGGATCTGGCCCAGAAGCTGTTTGCTGGAAAATGCCTGAAAGCTGCTTGCTGTCAGACCGCAGGGAGCTGTGAGAGGACGAGTAAGTTGGGCAGAGCCGGCTGGGTGACCGCAGTCCCCAGGGCTGCAGCTCTCTTTTGCATTGTGGCATGTACTCATTTGCACGGACTGGCATTTGCCCTCGGGGCAGGGAGGAAGGACCATCCTACTTGGTGGACTGTTGGCAGAAAAGCATGCAAATTTAATTATGGGATTAGAATTAACTGTAGGTGAGACTTAGCAAATATCTGCCTTTTTGAATACGTTTTCCTGTTCTGTGATACAGCATGCACTTTTCCTCTGCCTGACGCTCTTCTCTGGGCAGTTTGCCTACAGTCTTGGTGGCAGCCACCTTTAATGGAGGCCCTTGAATGACTGGCCGCTAACTCCCTGTTTAGCTATATCAGGCACATAAACCCGAATCCGGTAATTTGGAACACGCGAAATGTGTGGCGCTGTCCATCTGCTTATCAGCACGTAATCGCTCCTCTGGCGCCGTGCCCGGCAGCCGAGGCGTTCAAGCACAGACTGTTTACTTAACGTGTGAACTGAACTGAGCTGAACTGATGGCTGCTTCTCCAAAGTGGTGTTGCTACTGTTTCCTGCGGGAGAAGCTCTTATGGGGCATGGTCACTGACACTTTCGGAGGAATTTGCCTTATCAGATGTGAAGAGTTTGCTCTGTGTGGCCCACTAGCAACGAGACACTCACTAGTGTTTTCATGGAAATGCTTTTATAGTCAACCAGCAGTCTCCTGGGGGGAGTTGTTAGTTTGGGGATTGTTTGGACGAAAACGGCTCACATCTGCTGCCAGCTCCATACCCCAAAATAAATGCAAAGACAAACAACTGGAGGTGCACTTCAGACCGTAAACTGCTTGATCTAGCAGGCTGACCTCTAAGTGTTGATAACTAGCTGTGGTTGCAAAACAGTGTGGACAAAGAACTACGGACGGTCTTTGGAAACCTCCTGTCTCAGCTCTCTCTCATCACTCTTGGTCTTACACTGTCCCGAGATAGGTTTTACTGGCAGCATGCAGTAGAAGTCTCCACTGTTATTATGGTACAACATTGCATAAGATAGTAGCTCTCATTACATTTAGGAAAGCTTGTATGTTTATGCAAAGATCCCATTCATTAACATCAGCAAGACACAAATAAGTACTAGAGTAAGCATTTTTCTTAAACATGCTCCTGTGAAGTGGCAGTGGGGGAGGGAGGGGGAACCCTCCCGATCATGTATTATTGTTTTTGGTAATGACAATGATTTATCTTCCTTGCAACATCTGTAACTATCATCTATCTTTTTGTGTGAATAAGCATTATGTAAGGCTAGGAGTACAGGTATCTGTAGATATAAAGTTCACGTAGGTTTTGGTGGTGATGTGTTCTTCCTGCCCTGCCTTCATACTAGCTGAGCAATGCTCAGCACCAAACCTGAAGAGACTAGGCAAAAGTGACCAGAAACTGACTTTGTGCTGCTTTTGCTCTTGAGGCTGTAACAACTGCCGTTTCGGTTGCCGGTGCTGGGCAAGGCCTGGCTTGCTGTGTACGGTCTGTCTGCCATCCTCGGGCAGGCTGTGACAAACCCGGACGGCAGAGCTACATGCACACAGCTGCAGTGCCTGCCCTTAATGACAAAGTGCTGGAGAGATGTTGGGTACCTATGTAGGTTAATGCCACGAGAAGAGCATGGGGGCTCCCTGCGGCGGCATGACGTCCTGTGGCATTTGCTCTGGCGTCTCTCAGGTCCCTGCTGCGGGCCGGAGGGCTGATGCATTTGAAAGGGATAAGTTTTAGTGTCTTTAGTATCAGTGATGAAACAGGGACTTTCTGATGTTTAGAGCTATCATTCCTCTCCTCTTCCCTCTTCTTTTTAGCAGTGCATGCATACTGATTTAGTTTAAGCACTTTACAGAGGTCCAGAGGGAAGCAATCAACCCCTGACAGGGCGTCAAGATCTCAGTTAAGAAAAGAGTTTGATTCTGGGCAACTAGCTCTTTGGTTGAAGTCTCTGTTACAGAGAAACTGTTTCATGTGCCCCTTCATAGTGATCATACTTCAGACTTTGCAACCTGGACAGCATTTGCTTTAACAGTCCTGGGAATTCTTCAGCCATAAAGCAAGAAATCTGTGCAGAAATCTGAAGTACTTGGCTTGATCCTCATTTGAAACAATTTATTGTTCTCTGTGACTCCAGTTGCAATCCTGGGGCCTTACGTGTTGCCTTCTTGCCATAAAATTTGCTTGATTGCCTCTTTCTGGAATTGGCAAAGCACAGCATTCTCTGTTCATTTTCTCACTTTGATGGTGCACCAAACGTGTTTTCTTAGCTCTTGCTCTCATGCCGCTTCATGACTTTTTTTTTTTTTTCCTCCAAATAAAAGCAAAAGGCTTTGGAGACTGTTTCAGAGATGAATTGTTACCACTTACAATATTTCTGTTCACTGTGCTTTGATGAGCCTGTCAAGAGAGAGCAGCTTCTCCTTCCCTTATTTTCCTTTGCTGTGTTCTGACTTTACAGCTCCTTGCAACCCCAAAGCCCCAGTCCAAGAGAGATATGAAAACAGTTTTAAAAACTCTGCAAAATGTTTTTCTTGAGAGAGAAAAAAACAAAAACAAAAACCCCCTCTCTCTCAGACAATTTTTTTGGAAGTGTATTTGCCATTAGAAAGAAAGATTCCCACCCTTTGTGTACTTTCCCTACCTCTGTTCAAACAGTGGAAGAAATTATCTTGCCTTAGAAGGTTAAATGTACTAGACTACTCCAACTGACAGAGACCAGTGGAGGATGTTTTAAAATTATTTAGCATCAGTTATTTTGTTATTTTACTTTCAAATGTTACAGATATTGTCATATTTGTTAGGATGTGCTGATCTTGGTCATGACATGACACTGCTCCTTTCACACAAATCAAGCAGATGCTATCTAATGATCATACTTTCTGAAAACATAATTTTTTTTCATGCCATTTGTCTCAATGAAGACAAAACAGCAACAAAAGCCAAACACACATTGAGTTAAAACTATTTAAAAACTGGGCTCTTAATTTTTTTTTAAATGGCATTTGCTCTGTGGGCCGTATCGTGGGTTGACAAACTACAAGGTGCTGGATCTTTGACAGTGGTTCTACATATGTAAATCTCTTATGATCTGGGTGCAATCACCACCAAAAGATCTAGCGTGCTCCTCTATGCTGCCACCGCAGCTGAACTGCATACTTACCATGTCATCTCAGACAGATCTGCCCATAGAGACCTTCTGTCTTTCCATCCTGCTTAGCAGGTAAAACGTGGTTCTTATTCAAATACACTTAATCACACAACCACTCAACTAGTCAACAGCCAGAGGGACAAAGAGTGAAATCGTTGGGACCTGTTAACATGTACAGACCCTACACAGAGGCCAGGCCTCTTCTCAGTCTACAGATGCAGAAATAAAGATAGCCTGATGCCATCGAACAACTTTCAAGCTGAGTTTTGAAATGCACCATGTAGGTTTGAGTCAGTGAATACTAATAGCAAATGTTTGGCTTGTCTCTCCAAAGCACAGCAGAGAAAAAGAATAGTTCTGAAACAAACTTTTTAAAAAAGACAAAAAAAACCCCACTTATCCTAGATCCATGCAAATATATACTGTCATTCAAAAATCTGTGCAAAGTAAGAAATAAATCAAGTTAGAGTCAGATTATCTTTTCACAGAAGTCAATACATTGACTTGAATTTCTTTTGGATTAGATCCCAAAGATGCCGTGAGACACAGTCTACTTCCTATATGTGATCCAATGTGCTCTGGTTAGAAGCACTCGGAATTACTGTGGCCTTCACCTTGGAATAACCCAACCAAGAGCTGAAGGAAATCAAAGCCAAGAACTGAACAGTCAATGCTGTCACTCACTTAAGTTTTCCCAGCTCTGTTCCAAGAGAAACAATACAAAATTGAGTTCAGTATAGCCATTTGGACCTGTGATCGTTGGTAACTGAGATGAACAAAGACAATAAAACTGGTCAGTGCTCAGCTCTCATGTTTAATTTTCATAAAATGTCTGCAGCAGGAATTGCCACTTGTATTTCTGTGGTATTGCAGCCAGGACGAGGACTACTCCAGTGGTGATGGGCTGAGGAGCCTGTTGCTATGCGGCTTCTAAATTGGATCAAATGGGGGCCTCATGCTCCTTGCAGCTGCCTGCAGCGTTACAAAGCAGAGGTGGGTTTTGAACCACACAAGGAAATATGATTGGGGGGGGGGGGTAACTAAAGCACTCTTGCCCATAATCCAAGTGCCCAGTTAGCTGTTGCCTGAGCCAGCAGGCACTTGAAGTCCTCTGCAAGGGACGTTTTCTCCAAATGCATAAGCCTTTCTGAGTGCAGGGAGTGGACCGGAGGCTCCCTTTGCCCGCTGAGCACCTGGCCAGCTTTGTGATAAAGTCATGTGTCCCCTTGTCCTCCTCCCCAGGCCTCCTTGCGTGTGCTGTGTGCATCGCGGCAGCTCGCCTCCCAGCTCCTGCTAGCAGTTGGCTGTAGCCTGGCACTCGGGGCATGCTGAGGAGGTAGGAAATGTGCGCTTGAACTCCCTTTGATAAAGTGGGGACTTAATCCACCCTTCCACAGCCTGAGTAACTGCTCCAGCTGCTGATGGCTGCTCAGATTTTGAAAGAAAAAAATTGGCACCCACCTTCAAAAGAGGATTTGGGGCTCTGAGTTAAGAATAGAGGGACTTGCGTCTGTGTACTTCATTCACCAGAAGGCACTTAAACCCGCGGGAGAGCTAGGATTTAGGATGAACTGCAGTCTTTTCCTATTTGGCTGGCCTAAGCAGTTCCTCAAACAGTGGCTTTTGTGAATCCCCCTCTGAGGCACTTAACTCTCCTTATGTGCATATATGGAGTCTCAGCAACTAATTCAGGCATGTGGACTCCATTAGGGAGCCAGATGCACACATCCCTTCATGGATTAGGATCTGAAAGAGTCTGTATCCTCTGTTGTCAGTCAATTAAGGCCTCCATTTTCCCTGCTCAGTCCTCCTCTTTATTTTAAAATCCAGATTTTTTGAAGCAGATTTTTTTTTTTAAATTTTCCTTCTATTTATTCAAAGGAGTGTTTGAAGCAGGTGCTAGCTATTTCCAGGATGATGCAGCTAAGGCAGCAGTGACTACTTTCATAAAATCTGGAGTTACAGAAATCAGTGCACTGAAGTGAAATCATGTTCTTCCCTGTAAGCTTTCTCCACCAGGTTCTCACTGGTAAGTTCATGGCTATGTACAGTCCACGCCTGAACCAAATCAAAAGCAAATCCCCCAAGCAGATATTTCACTAGGAAGGCAAAGAGAGTCTTATTTCTTCAGAAAGGGAATGGGTATTAGCAATGCTTATAATGATATTTGTTTTGTTTTGCCTTTTTTGTGGGATGGAACACCTATTTTAATTCTCAGTTAATTTTGTGTTAGGTTGAGAAACTTACATTTTCAGGTATTAGCAGAAATCATGTATTCTTAATAAAATATTTCTAGTGTACTTGATGAAAGACTTGTTTAACCATACTAAGGAAAGAGGCAATCCACAGTACATAATTACAGCCCACAGGCTCAGGGTTTGTTCAGAGAGTTTTTTCAAGGCTGAGCTGTATTCCCTGAAAATTGCTGCAAAATTCTCAACAAAATAAACAAATAAGAGGGCGATTAGATCCTGTGGAACTGAGCTCCTTGAAGGACCATACTCGTGAGCTGTGCTGCTAAAGTGATCCAGGGACTGATGTTTCCAATAGATGCAAATGTTTGCAGCTTTGTGAGCTACAAAAACTTTTGAGGTCTCACTTGGCAGGTGCCAGTACTTGACTCAGGGTGCAGTTTAGGCTGTGTTTAGGGTAGCGGCACTTTACTGGTGAAGGACTACTGAAAGGCAACGTGCTTCTAACCGAGAAGCAGCCACACCAGCACATGTGAGCACTATATTGGGGTAGTGAGCCCCTGCCTGTGTGTGCGTGCACACACATATAGACACACACACGTGCCATGCACACAAATGAAACAAGCTGTAACAGTTAAATAAATAAATAATCAGAAACACCAAAGTCAGCTTTGCTGGAATTACTGCATCCCTGAGTAGCTTCTGCTGGCGTAGCATATTACACCACTGGCCAACAGGACTGCCGAGCCAGGCTTCACTGCAGCCTGGAGGAAGACGTGCCTGGAGAAAAGCTGGGATAAGAGCTGAGGGAACGTGTGAAGGAATTAACTGAGATACCAGAGATTTAACAGCTGTCTGGTTAGAACTGAGCTATAATCTAATTTCTTTCCTCCTCATTGATTTAAGTTTTAATAATAAGCGAGCAGTGATTGTTCTGGCCAAAAAAACAGGAGTCTGTAAAACCTGTGGGACTGTACGGTATCCATGTTTGCAATCTGTAGCTCTTTATTTTGATACCTTTTCCATCATAAGTTGTCAAAACCAACATTACAGAGAGGGGAAGTAAGGCAAACTTATGGGGAGCTTTCATATGTTCTTTTAAAAAAATAGTAGGCAAAATATAGAAACTACTGTCACGTGGCAATGCCACTCCTTTTAAATGCAGATTTGGAAGGATACATTTAAAATAGTAGCTATAGAAACAAAATTATCACCTTCCTCTTTTTCTTTTTACCCCAAAAGGCATCATCAGTAGTCAAAGTCACTGAGAAACTGAAAAAAAAACCCCATGCAGTATCTTTCATTTTTGACAGTTTTGTGTCTCTTGCCTATTTAGGCTGCAGTTTGTTTAGGTCTGGGATTATCTAGTAATGTGTGTTTGTACAAATACCATAAATCACCTTTGGGAACTGCTTTTGAATTCTACCAATGTCTCTGCTTTTCCCAAGTTCCTTATTTTACTGCTCTTCCCTTTATGACTAATAGTTATATCTTGTTTTATCCTTTCTTGTACTTGAATTTATTCCCCAAATGATGCAGAGTCTCTTAACAATGGTTATCTGAAAATGATTTACATTTTTGATATTAAGATTAACGATTATGTGCCATTATATCTTTGATTTGGAATGAAACCCTCATCTTAATTAAATGTGACACATGAAATACACTTGTCTTCAAAGGATTAAGACATACCAAATCATTCAGAGTGAGCGGAGAGATTTGTGCTTTCCTCCTTTCCCTTCCACTTGTAGTAATCAGTATATTGGTACCATACAACACTGGTATGGCATTCATAATATATTGATAACTGTTACAGAAAAGAAGAAAAACTACTTATTTTTTACTTGGAAATGCCAAGTTATTAACACAATACTGTTGAATAATTTTCCTGGCTAGTTTTTCCTTGATGCCTTCCAGTCTTTGGGCTGGAGAAAGCTAAAAATGATTGTCTAAGATTAACATTTTATGAATCATTCTGACTCTGTAGAGGTTTAGTAATTCTCTTTGCAAAGATCTATGACACAGAATACAGAAATCTAAATAGATATGAAGGAGAAATGTATGTGGTAACATCTAACTTTGAAAAACTGGTATCCCATCAGCTGTTGTACATCAATTACACTGGTAAATATTTATTTTTTAAAGTAAAAAAAGAAAAGAATATTTCCTAGACTTCAGTAATTCAGGCTTGCACAGTTGTTATTTAAAAAAAAAAATCTGGAACAGATTTTTCTCAAGTGACTCAATTACATCCATCTGACAATTAGCCACATTAAAAGCTTGTGAAATTCAATAATTGGGGAATTGGTCACTTGTGCGGACGGGTAATTTGACATAGATAATCCACTAATTTTTAATGAGAACTGTATATAATCTGTATATAGTTTGCTAATTGTTAAATATTTTATATGACTCTCAACCCAGACATTTATATACCCAGACAGTAGACCATCTTAATCAAGCAAAAGCACAATGAGATTTTGCTCAATTAATAACTGCAGAATTTGGCTGAATATTATTAAATTCTTGGCAGTAAGAAAAACTGGACTTTCCAACAGTAAATGCCAATGCAAAATATATTGGCAAGGAACAAATGTCAGTTTAGATCTATGAAATTCCCATTTTCAGGCAGTAAAATCGGAATTAGTCTGGTTTATATTAGCATAAAAATACCCAAACTCTGGTGTACTACTGTGTAGCTAAGTAAACAGGTATCCATTATTGGCCCAAATTCTGTCCTTGTTTATGGTAACACGTTGTCTGCAGTGGAGCTAATTCAGATTTATAACCACAATAACCAGTATCGCTGTGTCTTGACTTTTCCATGTGTTCAGTTTACTGATATTAATATTCTTCTGCTGTAGAAATGATTACAGCAGTTAAATGTATGTTTTGAAGTGAGCAGCAGTGGTTGTTACCGAGTCCATTTTACTGCATCTTGGCTTTCTAATGAGGGAGGATATTTAATGGGATGTCATAGATGAATAACTTTACCTGCCTAGCCCCTCTATTTTAGGAAAGGAAAATTTCCTAAGATAGATGAGCTGGAGGATAAGTGGGGGAGGTGCTTTCCTTTAATTCTTGTTTTAAAGGTAACTCTCAACTTGTTTTTCTTTCTATCGTTCTTTTCATCTACTCAACACTATCCCCAATTCTTCTTGGAATTTGGGCTGGAGATCTGATGAGAACAGACATTATTTCACATATCTGGTATCATTTTTTAATTGGTGACAGAAATCCCATTTAATTAAATGAAGGCTGCCTTTTGCGATCTCTGTTGATACACAGTCCTACAGACAACAGGCAGAGGAGCAGGAGGAGGGAGGAATCTAAAAGGAAATCTGTCAGATTAAAAGTACATATTTAGGTTTGGACTTGACTATTGTTTTCCAAGGAACTCCCAAGCAAACATGCATATGGATCCCATTTCCTGCAGAAGTTTGCTTTAAACACTCATGGAATCAGTGCGTCGTACTTCAAAGGTTCTCCATTTAGCTAGGAGTCAGGCTCTGTTCCTATCATTCGCCACGGCTTAACTGATGCTATCAGCCAACCCACTTCATACCTGCGGAAAAGACTACTTCTCTTTGGCCTGCTGGAGAGCTCTGCAGGCCAAGTGTCAGCACGGCAATCAGGTCTATAAATCTTTGAGATTCTTTGCGCGTTGGAATTTCTCTTGCCTTTGTGATGAGGAAATAATTGGGTTGCAGAACTCTACCAGTACATATGAAGCTCATTGAATTTTATTCTCTAACAAAAGCATTATTTTGTAAATGGAAAAAAAAAGTATAAATGTAAGCAGATACATATGTTTTTGATATTTGGACCCATTTAATTATATCATTAGTTTTGCCAAATAACATGACATGGACAAGATAGATTTTAGCTTTTTTATAATTTAACCAAAGTGATCACGTATATTGTGTGCTGGCTACACACACTATTATGTTTGATCTTTGTCCAACCAAAGAAAAATGGTGCAAAGAAAGCATGGGAGGACCCAGGGTTTCTAAATGTGTTAAACTCATTACAAAAGACACTTTAAACTTAATTGTTGTTCAGTCTTGTTGACACTTGGTGATGATACCTTATTGACCAAAAGCAATGGTCATAAATATTTGTAAAGAATTGCAGTGGTGCCGTATTTCATTTCTTCTAAATAGACTATAGACAATTCTCAAGGAAGACACAATTTGAAGGTTACCACATTTTAATGTGCACATCTATGACCTTGCTCAGCTGTGCACTGCCAAACCACACACGTTAGAAATGAGCTGAGGTGGCAGTGTCCAGGTCCAGAAAAGCCAAAATTCTTTACTTCAGATAAAAAGCAGACACCCACAGCTGCTATCTCTGAAACGTGGGGCTGATGCTCTGAATCAAGATGATGATACATGCGCATGGTGAAAGTTCACTGTCCTTCTTTCTCTCTGACAATGCTGGAGATGAAGGGATTAGAAATTGATAACTGTGAAATACTGCTCCTGCCTTCCATGAGGGTACCCTGCCCCTTGAAAAGTAAGGAAATATCTGGCTGATACTTTTTCCCAATGAATTCCTAAGGGTAGACACACCAGCATCTCTGAAAAAGACCAAAGGAAGACTATAAACTGTCTGGTACTGCTGAGTGAAATGATGAATTGGCTCTGAGGAAAGCTCCTGCTTAGGACTTGAATCCTGTCGACTTAGTCACCTGCTGGGGTGATGGTGTGGGGTGGCAGAAATCTGGCCGTGATTGCTCATCCTGTATTTCCAGACACTGGAGTTCAAGCAGCAGACTCGTGTTTTAAAAGAACTAGAAATTATTAAATAGATGTGTGAGATTGTTCAAAGCTACCTCTATGTCCCTGGGCAAGTTACTTAGAGCACCATCTTATTCTTCATTATGGAAAAGGCAGGCCTGATCCACCAGCATCTCTCCACATACATGTATATACCATCTGCTACTGCCCCCCAACTATTTTTTGGCATGTTTTAACCTCCTGCACCCAAGTTTCTCCCCTGCTGAGCATTGCAGTTTGTATCAGAGAAGAAAAGGAGCAATTAAGAGGAGCAAACCAACAGCCAGTGGAATTTCTTGCAGCTTCTTAAGGTCCCTCAGCTCACACACCTCATTTACAGCACATCTGGAGTTCAGGACTCTAGATGGGATCGACAGTGCAGGAACAGAAATAACTTGGCAAACCGACCTGCACTGAGCACCAGGATGCCACAGCCTTAGAGCTTCGTGGTATCCATGCTACCTGGTTTAAAGTTAAAACTTGGATACCTCTGCAGTACATTGCAGTTGCTTCTGGGACTGCTGTATAAATATTGCCACGCTCTTCCTCTCTGCCTCAGTTCCTCATCTATAAAATGGGGTTAAACCCCCTTATTTAACTCTGAGTGGTCTTGTAAGGAGAAGTACATTACGCATTTTATTGAGAGCTATAGAATAAGTAATCCAGCTTCTCTTGTCCTCCTCATGTTCATGCATGTGTATTATGCTAATTTACGGAGAGAAGAAACTTTTATTGGCATAAGCTCTTATAGCTGCTACATTGTTTCTCGCAGAGTCTCCAGCCCCTGCAGCTGTCTCTGTGAACCTCTAACTTTAAATAAAACCACACAGAGACCACGAGTCAGTCTTGATGACCAGATGCATTTATTCAGGTTCTCTTCAAGGCTATGAGACCCGAAAGAATAAAGTTTCATCAAAATGTATTTGTCAAGAAGATGAGCACTCAAGATAAACAGTATAGCTGAGGCCAAAAAAGAAATTAAAACAGGACATTCTCTGCACGTGGTTTGCTTAAGCAAAATCAGATGGATTTGCCTCTGAGAACCCCAGGATTGGAGCTGCTTTTTCATGCTAGGTGCTATATTTTCTCTGCCATTTTTTTCTGACTTTACTTTTGTATATATGATAGTGTCTGAAGTGATTATTTGTATTACTCATTCCACTTTGTCCATGCAAATTAGAACTTTATTTGCAGTTCATATGAAACTGTAGCTACTACCCACAGTTCTTCTGAAATCTTCAGTGTATTAGACAAGTTCTCTACGCTATTGCTTCTTCTGCATTTATTGCTTGGTCTGAATAAATGCAGCGCATTAACTCTATTTAAACCCCCAAACAAGCATCCCCCCTTCCTTTGCCTTTACTTACAACTTTCTAGAACATTTGGTTTTTCACTCTATGATGCCAGGAAAAGATGGAATAGTACTTTATAATTACAGGGATGCATTTCTTTGTCTTGACATTATCATTTACTCTGGATTGGATCACTGTTTTGTATGTTTGGGTGCAACCTGAACTTGGCTTCCTTCTGTGAGACACCTATTAAATCCAGTTTTAAAACCACCAGCACAACCTTTCAGTCTTTTTTTGGTAGAGATGTGCCAATCACAGTAATTTCCAGAAATGTTTCTGTCCTAGAAAAATGTGTGCTTTACTTAAAAAGTATAAAAAAGAATAGGTCTTGCTGAAAGAAAACTTTAGCAGAACAAGGCAAGTCAGAGACAGGACTAAAGGTTTCGGCCCTGATACTCATCTCTGAGTAGCGTAATTTAGAAGAACCTTCACTTGTATCGATGGCGTTTTCTCTGTGTGACATTGGGGTAACATGGCTGAGCAGAGACATCAGCTGCTCTTTGACTGTAGCTTGTTCATCTCCTGAGAAACAACCGCGGAGCCTTCCCTACTGTCGACTTTCCAATATGCCATGCAGTGAAACTGTAAAAGTCGTGGGGAGAAGGGAGGTGAAGTGGGGAAAGAAGCATTGACCGAAAATCACATTAGCCTGGTGTGGATTAGTCCATTAAAAAGAGAAAAGAGTGCAATAAACGTTGGAGGAATTGTTGGTTTTAACTTCGTTTTTGATCACAAAAGCCCTTGTTATGCTGCAAGCAGCCCGGTTCAGCTGGAAGAAGAAACAAAACAAAACAGGGCAGGATTTGGGTAAAATGCACCGGGAGGCCGTGTCTGCTGCGTGCACTGGCCTCCCGCCACGAGCTGCTTCCAGGGCCCCAGCTGGGTGGGGAAGGGATGCTGCAGCCCTGGATCTTCAGCAATTTGGCTGCTTCTTCCTGCACCTCCACCCTGGTCAGGTGGCCGAAGGAGCCGGCGCGGGGCCTGCCCTCCACTGCAGCTGCTGCAGGGAGGAAGGACTCCCCTCATCTTCAGCAACCCCCATCTGAAGGCTCAGCAGTGCAGGCTGTGCGCTGCTTTTGGACCTCAGCTGTTAGGACCTAATGACTAGGTAGTGCTAATGAGTGAAAAAAGAGCTCAAATGGCAAATCCAAATGAGCCTCTGAAAGCAGTGGAAAGGCTGGCATTTGCATGGTTGTGTAAAGGAAATATTTTTATTCCTAAGGACAAGTTACTCTTTCTATGGCTGTGATTTAACACATTTTTATCATTAGCACCAAAGCCACACACTGGTGTGCATCTAGGCTCAAAGCAAACACCTGTGTGAGGCAGCTCGGTGACAATCAGCTCTTATGGGCAAGGTTACTTTTGTAAGCCTCCTTGGAGTCCTATTGCATTTCCTACTGCAGTCGTTAGCAGACAAATGGACTTGACATTTAAAACCCATCTTATATATTTTTTCTGATGCAAATCCAGACACAGTCACTGAAACTAATTTGTGGACTTAATCAAGCAGAGAATCAGATATTTATGTATCCTTATTTGTAACCAGGATAAAAAAAGCGGCTTGTTAACAGTTATATATACAAAATTGAGAACATTGAATCTCAAATGTTGTAGGAGTGCATCTGCAGATAAACGTTTCTTAGCCATGTGTATGTATTTAAGTGCCGACAAGTACTACAGCCAATGAAAGTATCCGCTGGAGCAATTTTTGATCAGCTTAGATGTACTGGGCTTTCCGGGGAAGCTCTTTGCAAGTGCACACATCTTGTTAATGGAGCTGCCCCATAGGTGGCGTGAGTGATCCACTCTAGCACACAGTACCAACAGTTCCCTTTAAAAATGTTTTTACCATTTTGCTTAAAAAAAACATGTCCACATAACTGTCCTTTACATAGGTGCTGCTGGTCATGGCTACACTTCCACCCAGTGTTTACTGGGGCACAGCTATGTCATGCTGTCTTGCAGGAGACAGAACTACCGTGCATGTCACAATAAATTATAAAGATATTTCTCTATGTTAAAGACATAAAATTTTATTGTAACAGTGTGCATTTGAGCCTTTTAGCAGTGCCCTCTCTTCACCCAGTTATTTCAGTCATCTACAGACAGATCAAGCTTGCAAACAGCTTATTTATGGTATTGACCACGGCAAACCTGATATGATTTGAGCATTAACAAATTTTAGTCCTTTCTGGTGTCCTGTATTTTAATCTTTGATTAGTTTTTCAAAAAACTTTCTCTTATTCAGCAAAGGCAATGAAGTCTATTTTCTAGCTATAGAACAATCTATCACATTGGAATGTGGTTTGCTCTAAGTGCATAGAAACCTGCACAGCTTTTTCTGCTGGTTGGTAGAAAAGGGTGAAGACCAGTCTTTTGATCTTAATCTTTCCTTATTTGGAGAAGAAAGAGAAGGAATGTTCAGTGTGTCTGAAGTTGATATGCAGTTACACCTCTCATTTAGGGGTCAAGTTCATTCCCATCTAGGTTTAATCATACATGAAATGGTGTTTATATTCCACATGTGACCACAATAGGAGGAGGTAACATACTGCTGTACTTTCAGGGAATTATTCTGCTCTGCTCAGTATTGCTATACCTAACAGCAAAATCCTCCCTATGTAGCTAAAAACTGAGGAGGGAGAGGAAATAACAAGGAGAAGGAAGTCAAAGGAGGATTATCTGGACAGACCTTCTGTCTTCAGTTATTCACAACCACTGAATACTTGTATGGCTATCTATTATGCTTTTAAGCCAGGCAGAACACACATTTGGTTCCAGGTACCGTAAAGAGAAGCTGATGAAGGAACACAAGAACAAAATACGTTTTGTATCTCAAGATACAGAAATAGCTGTCTCAATAAGGATATGTAAGAGAGTTACCCACATCCCTAAATCTCCTGTTGGGGATACTGGTGGTGCATGGGGCATATGGACCACAGAAGGAGCTTGCATCTAAACAGCATCTCCTTTTGTAACATTCAAAGAGAGACTAGTGGGGAGATGGACCACTGGTCTGACTCAGGAAGGCATTTCTTATGTTCTTAAAGTTTCTTTTCTGATAGATCTTCCCCTGGTTATTTTTACTTGGGGTTGTTGTTGTTGTTGTATTATCCCTTTAAGAAAAACAGGTGGCTCTCTCCTCCCCAAAACTCATCACAGCCCACTTTCTGGATAAATGCTAGCATTGTTTGCTCCTGCCGTACTTGACAGGAAGGCTCCTGAATCTTATTTTTGTCCTTCAAGGCTAGCTCTCCCACCCAGGAATGAGTTGTTAATCCATTATTCTGTTATTTGGAGGCCAAGTAACGTGGTGCCTGGTTGGCTGACCTGCTTCAAAAACTCAGTCCTGATACAGACCCAGTCATCTATACATTATTAGTCTCTGAATAAGGTCTTGTGGGCTGAAACTGTTGAAGTAAATCTCTGTAGTGTGGAAGTACTAATCTTGTGTGCATGCATAGGAACCATGGCATAAAACTGAAAAATAGCTTCTACCACTGCCCTTTGGCTTTCTCATCCTACAGGTAGTCTTAAACCACTGATATGGTTTGTGTTACATGAATGAAACAAAATCTTTTGGACATTCTCAAAAGCTATGGCAAGGAGATGTGCTATAGATGAAGCCCAGTTAAAAAAAAAAAAAAAAGGCATACTGGTCTTCACAGCAGACATACCTATTTTTGTGATACACTCTCTGCTATTTTGGTTCTTTTAGTTCTACAGCAGCTGTAGTAGGTATTCTGCCTGAGCTTGAAGGACAAGGTGTGGAAAGTATCCAGGCATTTGAAGTTGGAGACAGGTCCCTCATGGCACTGCCAGATGTGCCAGTGGGAGTTAGAGTTACATGGAAAATCCCATTAGGCACCTCTCAGCACCTGTAGAAAACAACATGGGCTTGAGTGCTTGGCCCTCGTAATGTGCACAGCAAACTCCTAATGTATGGTCACTTTGAGATAGGTCAGGGGTTGCAAGGATAGGAACATAAAGTAAAAGCTCCTTTGGAAGATTAGAAGAACTCACCTTAAAAAAATTTAGCCCAAACCTGGATCACCTGTTCTATTTTTACTATTTAATCCCACTCACACTCTAAGATGTCTCTGAATATTGCAAACCCAGGGGAGACAAATCCTCAGAGAAGATTAATGTGGAAGTAGCCCACTGGGTTTCTTGCTTCGGCAGTACAAGTCTGAAATATTGGAAGTAATGATTTCACAAAAAGCATTGGTTGCACTCACTTCCCAGGTACATAAGTAATAAGAGTGTTTTTTAGATTTCCGAGGTTATATAGCTCTAGGAAAACAGACTCCACTTGCTTAACATTTAGTTCAGTTGAAGAAATACCATCAGTGTTTCACAGGTCAAAGCTACACCTTTCCTAAAGGAGATGTTATAGTAATAGCCAGAGGAGAGAATGAACTCACTGCAGGCAAAAACTGTACTAAAAATCATCATAAAAAATCAGACCCCTACAAGCCTCCTTTGGTTCAGCTGCAGACCGCAGGAGATTTCTTATAAAAGCATTTGACATTTTAATGTGACTATGCATTGGATGGGAAAAAAGGAATATCACCTGTGAAGAGTTAACATTTTAGGCCTGTTCCTCATCATGCTAAATCCAATACTGCATTTTCAGTAACAAAACTGCAGGCCACTTGGATTAACTGAAGCTGGGTAAGTCTTTTAAATTGTCAAATGTCAGATGAAAAAATACCAGGACAGTTGGGGTTGGGTAAGCGTTAAACCTTGTTCGGATGGCGTGTCCTCAAATAATCGTGGAGTGCCAAACACAGAGCTTCCCATGTTCTTTTAGGATGAATGGAGATGCCAAGTGTACAGAACTGGAAACTGTCTGTGAGGGTTTTTTCTTTGCTTGATGTTGTGCAGACAGCAGAGACAAAATACCAAAAATGCTTGCAATCCTTACGACCTTTCATTGCAAACTGTGAACTTTGTCCACTAACCTCAAATTTCTGTTTACACTGTCAGCAGAGACTCCTTGCTCTATTGCCTTTTCTTTCTCTTTCCAGCTTATCATGTATCGAGTGACAGCTTCACAAACACTACACAGGAGGGGGGACCTGAGCACATTCCAGGACTTTTGCGGGTTCAAAATACTAAGTCTCCGTGTTGTGGATTGCTTAAAACTATCTGCAACGCAAGCAAAGTGGCATGAACTATGCCGTTTGCACACAAAGCAAGTGTTCTACAGCAAGCTTTAGCCTCGCCATCAGCTGGCGCGGCTCGCATTCCCACACTGTGTGCCAACACCACATTGCTGCAAAGCTGCCCCATTTACACCCTCTCCCATTTACACCAGGAATATGCACAGGCTACTGTAAAGTAAATGGTCCAAAAATGCATTCGGTAAATACTGTGTCAGCTTCTCAGCTTAAATATCCCTGATTTCAGCATTGTGCTCCAATATTCATCCACCCTTTGTAAATCATGAGCTACACTGCTGCAGTGAACAAGTATAGGGGACATTTCAGTTGTATCAAGCAGAAATTGTTCCTATGGAATACTACTACAAACTAATATTTCACACAGCTAGCATAGAATATTGCAATTTTAAAAGGATAACAATATCCTTAACCTGTTTCTTAAACAAAAAACCAACAACTGCATTGAACTCCTTTGAAAGTAAACAGAAAGTTGAACTATATAGGAAATATTTTGGCTCATGATTCATCTACTAACCTGATACATTCATGAACTAGCATTATCAGTTGGGCAATTCTTCTGACTGTATCTCAAATTCTATTTCATTCTCTGATAGCAATCCCTGAACTTTACAAGGCAAAGGCATTAATGAAGGTCCTTCTTCTGAACTCTTTATGGTCTAGAAAACAGTATAGAAAGGCAGCATTCCCTGAGAGAGTGCTGCATAGTAAATACACTGGTGTAACTCAGTGATTTCATAAGGAATGATTCCTTTGATAAATTAGGTCTATGAAGCTTTTCGGAGAAGACTGTTCACTTAGTGCTACTTTTCCTTGGGCATCATAGAAGCTATGGAAAAACGTGTGGAAGACATTTGCAAAGTGATGACTGCAAGTACATGCGCTGTATGTCACTGTTACTGAATTATCTGTTAACAAACTACATGCTTCAGAGCTTCCCAGACCCACTTGTCTGTTCTACACAAATAGGATTTATGCTTAATGCAAATTCCATAAAAAGACGACTGTTTGGTACAACTGTTTCCCAAAGCAGGCAGGTGTGTTGCTCTGGTCTTCCATGAACTTCCTGCTATCAGTGTAAAAATCTGCTGCCTACTGCTTTAAAATATCTCTGTTCAGCCTAAGCAACTTGAGTTAGCTACTTCCCCTCACATTGCAAAGGTGCCGGCACTGCATGTCACAAGTCCAAAACCCTGCCAATGAGCTTGTCTCCAAAGGTCAGCAAGGAGCGTGTGCACGTGTGCGTGCACATGTGGTCGTTTGGGGAGCAGGGGACTAGAGAAGCAGAGAATTGAAGGAGCAGCAAGTCCTCAGGTCTCCCCTCTGCACAGCCTGGGATCATAAACTTGTCATCATGGTTACTAACAGCAAGCAGCAAGTGTCTGTGGAATATCCGCAAACCTACTCATTTGTGAAGGCAGGTCTATCTCGTTATTTTTCCCTGTTCTTCAGTACTAGAGCTTTCTGTGTCAATTACCATCACCAAAAACCCTAAACAAGCCCCTCTTCTTCAAAACACAGACAAAAGCAACGGCTTTGCGGCTTCTTTAACTAAGCCAAACGTTCCTGTGAGCAAACCATTCACCAACAGGAAAAGAAAAGTGAGTTTCTGAAGTACTGAATAACACTGCTACATTTGGAAAGGATTTTTCTCTTTGCAATTTCCCTTTAATTTCCTCCCACCCAGAACTGCTGAGAGGAATCTAAAACTAGTTTTTCAAGAGTGGCTAAAGGAGTTAGGCAACTGACTCCCGTTTAAAATCAATGAACATGTAAATGCAAGGTTACATTTCTACAAACATGTAAATGATATGAGGTTTAAGTTCCACTAAAAATCACTCAGTCCTTCTACCTCCCCCAGTCAGACAGGGAAAAGGAAGGCTAGCAAACTAATCCTTATTATCAGAGAAGCAGGGATTGAACGGAGGAACATAAAGCACACAAAGATGTGGAGGAAACTGAGGGCAGAGAAGATGACTGTGTTGGTGAAGTTTGTACACCGAGAAGCATAAAGGGTAGTTCAACAGGAGAAAGAATGGAGAGAAAGAGTATCACACTATATAAACTGAAATATTACTTTCAGCCACTTAAGTTTTCTTTTGATTTTGAGACAAAACCTCGGTAAACCCACATAAAATTGTTTAACTTACATCACCTCTCTAAGTCCCTATGAATTCAGCACAATACATTTTTTCACTCTACTTGCTGATCAGATCAATGTGTCTGAAGTTAAACTATTCATTTCTGAATAGTTCTCTTTTTGTTCATTTCAATTGTCTTTTTTCAATTTAAAAATATTATTAAAATACCACATTTGGGTGGGTAGTGACAGCCATGACACTGGAATAGAGTGTAGAAAAGCCAAAGCAATTTGAAGCAAGCTAGACATTGAGTACATTTCTAAAATACCTTATTGCTTAAATAAAATAAACTTCAATCCTTTAGCCTAGCAATTACTTTCAGATGTTTGATTGTTTATTTTTGAAGAACTGTCACATTGACCATGCAGAACTGACAAGCCCTGCTTCAATATCTTCACAAGTTTTCTTTGAATATCCGCTTCCTGCCTTACATTGGAAACTATACACTTATCTTCATTCTCTCTCGTATTTATCTTAATATGCTGTGTTTTGTTTTATTGGAGGAAAATCTTAGCAGAGCTGTTTGTGGCAAGATTTAGTTACAGGAAACCCAAAAGCTAAGCCTCAGTTTCAGCTGAGACAATTAGATTGTTGATTTTGGTCAGAGCTCAGGACTTCTATTGGACCTAAATGCCTTTCAAGTGTCTTTGTGAGTTGATGCCCAAGTCTGAAAATTTTCTGGATTCTTGCTACAGATATAGGGCTTTGTTTCCTTTTAATCAGAGGCATATTTCTAACCAGATCTGAATGTTTTGCTGAAATGCTTCTCCCTTCACTGGAGTAAATAAAATATATAAAATAAATGGGAAATAAAAAGGAAATAATACATTTTCCACAACTTTCCACTCTTTTAGGCTTTTTTTCTTAATTCTCTGTGCCTTGATATCTGTGAATTGTTGAACACCGTGCATTTTTCTCAAAGCAATTTTGTCACGCCTAAAAAGTACTAAGTGCTAATTTGTAATGGCTAGCTTAATCGTCGCTTTTAACTAGCTGGTAAGTGTACTTAGCAGCTTGTATTACTGTTTCATCTGCTGTAGGTAAAGGACTCTAAGAAAGTGAACATATGATACTTTTTTTAAACTGATCTATATGATTATATAACACAGGAAGATCTTTATGGAAAGGTCTGAAGAAATTACTAACATAAAAAGCAATGTTCTTATATGCTGTTTTAATCAACTACTATAGAACCTCTACGGCAAAGTTAGCAGAGTCCACTACCACTCTTGGATTGATTTTTTTATTGCTAGGTGGATTGGGCTCTAAAACTTTCTTATGGAAGCTCAGGGAGAATTTAAATACTAGCTGGAAAGGATTTTGTTCTCCGTTATTGTTTTGTGGGCTAGAGCCTTGGGCTATACATTCTTTCTTGTTGTTACCCTTTTACAGGATCCAGTCTAGGGCAGGTCACGCTGGCCCATGCTGGAGGCAATGGTTACCAGGGACAGCTCCAACAGCTGGCAACTGCCGGAGGTCCTAATAGCCTGGAGTTGTTCCAATCCACCTCTGTGTGCAAAGTTTGGTGGTTTCACAAAGTGGGGTTTTCATCACAGCTGGCATTGTGGAGCTGCACGTTTATAGAGTCACATTTATCGGACTCTACCAGTTTCATTTCAGTTAAATTCTATAGGGTTTCTCTGCAAGAGAGAAGTGTGATCAAGTATAGCTCATCCTCCTTAAAAGGCAGTCAGAATGCCTGAGGAATTTATGTGATTCACTCTTAACATATGGAGTCTTTTAATTAGCTATCTAAAAAACAAACCAGAATGCAGGACACTACTGCAGCGTAGCTTATTAAGCAATAATGCATTTTTTCTTCCAAAAGTCACACTTGAAGACAGACAATAGTCATAGGCATAAGATGACTGTGGATACTATGAGCTAATGTCTACTTGTCTGAAACTTTTCCATTAAGGCTTGAAGTGGTGTTTAACATATTCTTCCCATGATTGAGCTAAATTAAACGTAGTATTAAACATGGCTTTCCCAATGAATGTTACTGCTGTTTATTTTTACATGTGCATATATGTGCAAACAGACATATGTGTTGATATGTATTTTGGTATCAAAAGTACCTCAATATCATGGATTGCTATATTCTCAGGATGTAATGGTTTTGATATCTCTTTTCTAATGAAGCCTATCCTTAATCTTTCCTGACTGTAAAAATATATTAAAAACAAGATTCTTTAAACAAACATGAAATGCCAAAATTACATGTTTTCTCCTATTAAACAATGGAGAATGACTGAAAGTGTAGATTTTTTAAATTGCCTAGGGAAAAAAAAATGCTGCTGACGATGATCATCAAAACAGTATGTACCAAACATTTTTCCATGGGAAATTCAAATGTTCTGGTATATAGCAAACACTTGAACAACTTATCAAATCCTGTACCAGTGATAGCTTTAAGACAACCTCAGTTTTAATGCTTTGCATTTTGGTTTTGACATTATGGATAACTCATTAAGGATTTCGAAGTAGGTATACTTACATTTAGCTTTCAGCAAAGGACAAGAAGGACAGCTTGCTTGCTTTTCACTTTGAGAGGCCAAGATTTCCTGTTTGCGTTAGTTCTTTTGATATTTCATCGATCTTCAGTTGGGTTCTAGAGGGGAGAAAAAAAAAGAGATATTATAACACATGCATGGGCACACTGTTGGTATTATCCTTTTTTGCAGAAATATTACAGAATATTAGCCAAGGTTTTCAATAAGTGGCTTGACTTAGTCTCTTAATTCTACATTCAGGCTCCTTGTTCAAGGTCTGCTGTTCAGCAGTACGAAAACCTGGCAACTCATCCACTTTGAGTAGCATTTTCAGTTAGTTGATACTCGTGAAAACTGATGTAGCAGTTTGAAGACGGACTAAAAATCCTACTGTTAGGTACTTTTGTTTGGCAATCTTGAAATAATTAGGCTCTAAATAAAAAGCTACATTTTGATTTCAAGAAACACTCTTTGAGTCTTGTGCCCACGCTCTGGCTGAGACACCACGTGCCTCTTCCAAAGCAGCAGGTACAGGAGTGCTGGTTTGAGAGACGGCTGAAAAGCTTCTACTCAGTCTCATCTTTCTTCACATGTGTTGCCCCACGAAAACACACACACAAACCCTATTTTGCAAAGTGCCATGTGAAGTCTGTGGTTCAGCTTGGGACTTTGTTGGGCTGCCCCAAGCACCCAGGCTCAGGCTCGAACTGGCCCTGCTTGCCCCCGCTCCCCGCCACGGCCGCTGGCCCAGGCTAACCTCAGAGAGAGCATTTGGGGAGGGAGGAAAGCTGGAAAGAAATATTATCCTCATGTCCACATGAGGACACTACAGGAAAAAAAACTTGAAAGAAAGAAAACAAGAAGGAAGAAGGTGAGTGATTGCATTTTATTTTTAAAGGGAATGCAGACTATGTGTTACAAATAGCCAAGGGAAAAAGTGAGAGAGAAAAACAATTTCACACCCCATTATCGAGGGATAGGAGATAGTGCCCAAACACTGTGGATTATTTGTAATCAGTTTCATCCAATTCATCTGAGTTGGATAAAGAAATGTGCATTTGGCATCTTTCCTGGGCAGACTCTAAAGCCTGGAGTGCAGAAATTGCCAGTGCCTCATCTGCAGCCTCATTGCCATTTGCTTCCTCCTCTTAGGAAGAGTAGCTTTTGATTGTTTATCCTGCCAGTAGCCCTCTCCTTTAAACAGGGGGTCAATAATTCAGATTGCATCTACATCTCTTCATTGCTTTTAGAGGTAGCTCCGGGCTCCCAAGCTTAGCTCTGGATGTGAACTTCTCTATGGCTTGCAGGTGCATAGTTTTGGGGTTTGGGCTCAGCTTGTTGTGTGGTGAAGGAAAGTCACAAATTCAGAGCTAGCTTTGAATAGTTAACAAAACAGACAGCTGCCCAGCTATAAGGGGATGGTGAGCTGCTTTGCCTGTGCTTGAGGAGAGAGGGATTTGGCGTTTCTGCCATCACAGCTCATTGCTGCCTCCTGTCCATATAGCCCTGGTTGCTGCTGCTGGCTCTGCGGGATTACAGGGAGGGTAAAGGAGTGCTGGTGTGTCCCCAGATGCCCCAGGACAGCAGCAGCAGGGACAGCAGCAGCAATCATAGCTGCCCTTTCTACCTCCAGCCACAGGAGGCTTTCTCTGACTTTCTGTCCTGGTCCTGCCCTCATTCCTGTTCCTCCAAAGCTGGACTGACCACTCCTTGACAGTCCGGAAGGTACAGAAATATGTGTAGATGGTGATGATGGAGAGCGAGGATTCTATTAAAACTTCAAAAAGAGTAAAATGGCATGCATTCTCCCCTCTCTCGCACTCTGCTGGCTGCCAGTGTCTGCTGGGTGAGGAAAACAATATTTTGTGTTTTCAATTCACATGCAGAAAGGCAAAAGCAGAAACTATATTCACACTCTTAACACAAACAGTGTGGCTTCCAATTCAGTTCACTAATCAGAAAAATATAAGCTCTATTTTAAGCATCCGCTGATTCCATATTCAGCATAAATGCAAATGACTCCTGTGGAGTGAGGTCTGTGTTGAACTGGATCTGCTTAGTAAAATATTTTGATCTGGTTTTGGGGAGAAATAAGGAATCTGGTCAGTTGCTGCAAATGCTTATGTAGCAAATTCACTGCTGTATTCATTGTTTGGGCTGTTTTCTAATAAATTTTTTAAATTTTTGTGAGAGAACTACTGCAGAATAGAAGTCTGGGTGTGGAGAAAAGTCCCAGGAATCTGTACACATAATTATGTCTTTCAGAAGTAGCACGCCACATAGGATTTCCTAAACCGTACCAGAAAATGTTGACATCCTGGAACTGACATTTGCAATTTCAAATACCAGCTTTCCAAGCATAATTAGTGTCCTTGTAAATGTTTCAGTTAAAATTGGGGCTTGCTCTGGACAAGCCAGTCCATCAGTTCTAAATATTTTTTTGGCATTTATTATTTCCTTTTCCAGTATTCCATGAAATGACATCTGTGATATTTAAAGTGAAGAAGTAATAAAGTGAACTTGCCTTTTTTCAAGTACAGTATTTCTTATATTTACAGAATCACAGAATAGTTGGGGTTGGGAGAGAGCTCTGAAGATCATCTGGTCCAACCCATTCTGCTCAAGCAGGGTCACCTAGAGCAGGTTGCCAGGAGCACATCAAGTTGAGTTTTGACTGTCTCCAAGGCTGGAGACTCCACAACCTCTCTGGGCAACCTAGTCGATGTTCAACAACTGTCACAGTGAAGAAGTATTTTCTTATGTTCAGACAGAATTTCCTGTGTTTCAGTTTGTGCCCTTGGCCTCTCTTTCTGTCACTGGGCACCACTGAGAAGAGTCTATCCCCGTCTTCTTTACACCCTCTCATCAGACCTGGGCACAGCACTCCAGACGTGGCCTTACCAGGGCTGAGTAGAGGGGAAGGATCACCTCCCTTGACCTTCTGGCAATGTTCTTCCTAATGCAGACCAGGATACCAGTGGCCTTCTTTGCCATGAGGGCATATTGCTGCCTAATGGTCAACTTGTTGTCCACCAGGACTCCCAGGTCCTTCTCTGCAGAGCTGCTCTCCATCAGGTCAGCCCCCAGCCTGCACTGGTGCATGGAGTTATTCCTCCCTAGGCTCAGGACCCTGCACTTCCCTGTGTTGAACTTCATGAGGTTCCTCTCTGCCCATTTCTCCAGCCGGTCGAGGTCCCTCTGAATGGCAGCACAGCCCTCTGCTCTATCAGCCGCTCCTTCCAGCTTTGTATAATCTGCAAACTTTGCAAACTTGCTGAGGGTGCATTCAGTCCCATTGTTTAGGTCATTAATGAAGAGGTTAAACAGTACTGGCCCCAGTATCAACCCCTGGAGGGCACCACTAGTGACTGGTCTCCAGCTGAACGCTGTGCCACTAATCACAATGCTTTGAGCCTGGCAGTTCAGCCAGTTTTCAGTCCACCTCACTGACCACCTACCTAGCCCATACTTCGTCAGCTTGCTTATGAGGATGTAATGGGAGAGAGTGTCAAAAGCCTTACTGAAGTCAAGATAAACAACATCCACTGCTCTCCCTCATCCACCTAGCCAGTCATTTCACCATAGAAGGCTATCAGGTTGGTTAAGCATGCTTTCCCCTTTGTAAATCCATGCTGACTATTTAATTAAAATACATGCAAGTTGTTTTTATTTGTAATTCACCCTTTCCTCCTGCCAGTGTTCTTTTTTCCTTTAAAATACCTATGATTCATATCCTCCCTTATACAAAATACATAGATATTTTTACATAACTACAGCTCTCCTCTAGACACACACCAAAACATAAGTAGAGGATATGAAAATTACTTATGACAGGTGAGTCACATTATTATTTTGTTTTAAGCCATGAGAAAAATGAGACACAAGGGGTAGGAATCAGAACAGATCAAAACCGTTAGTGCTTTATGATCCAAACCCACAACCATCTATTGAGATGCAAAATGTTCTTTTTTCACATAAAGTGTGAAAAAAAACACGAAGAGGTTTGTACTGCAAATGCTGGCAGCACACAATGTTGCAATTATTCTCAGGATTTTGAGATGCTTGAATCAAAACCAGGACTTTAAGCAACACTGTGGAAAAAACATTTTTATTTTTCTTTGAAAAAAAGAAATTACCACAATTGCTTCAGAAACGGTGCGGCAAGTTTCTACCAGTGACTGATAATAGAAACAGGTAATGCCACGACAACCTCTCCCTTTTTCTTTTTTCCAAGATAGTAAATTCAGAATCATTCAGATGATACTCCTGTTAGGTTTATTAGATTTCATGCTGCTAAAAAGAACCTGCATGTTCTGTTCTTTGAAAAGAATAGTTCTGATCATCTTTTATCGGTACTTTACTACTATAGCAAATGAGGCTAATTTAGTCTGGGTGTTAAACATTATCTTGCTTCCTACTTAGAAGGCAGTAAATAGGATCGGTCACTTTGTGTACGCTGACACTTGGTTACTGCTTGCTATTAGGCTTCAGAAGAAACATTAATCACTCTATCTGGTGCAATCAGGTAAAAATGTCTGTAATTTGGGTCACCACTAGGTGAACTAAGTGTTCTGTTTTCTTAAACCCAAGTGTTCTTTCTTCTCATTCCCTCTTTTTGATCTAATATCCAAATGGTGAGCTCAAGTCATCAAGATGCTAAGTATTTTGCATGAGTTCGACAGCAACCTCAAGCCTTGGGAAAGGATCTGCTTCTTTCAGTGTCTGATCGAGGCAGGCAAGGCCCTCTGTCAAAATGAATGATGAGACTTCTTTCCTGCATGCATAATGGGTGCTTCAGATGTGGACCTCACAGACACTTTAAACTGCCAGACCCCAGTTCAGCAATGTACTTAAGGACACGGAGGATCTAAGCATGCATGTGGTCACAGGCTTTCCCTGACTGTGAGTGCAACTATTTATGTGCCAGAAGTTCTGCACAAGCACCGTGTAGGATTGGAGTTGAGCTGTGTTTCTCATCATGCCAGTGAATTAGGTAGCAAGTATTAGCTCTGCTTAAAGGCACTTGTCTGTCACAGATAACACCAGGGACCAAAAGCAGAGCCCAGAATACACCCAAGAGCTCCACCACCCGTTTGGTCTCCCAGCTACTAGTAGGAGCCCTGCTCCTGCCCATTTCCCATTAAAATCTGTCATTTCCTCATATGGTAACAAAAATAGCTGTTCACAGTGCCACATCATGCTGGTCTAGGCTGGTTTTATGCCACTTTTTTATGCTATGTAGCAGAGTTTAAGCACAGAGACTGAACATATGATTTATGGTAAATCAACATGAAAGATTATTTATGGTAAATCAACATGAAAGATTAAGGATTAAAATTTCAGAACTAAATGGGTGGTCTTATCCAGACAATTACCATGGACTTTATTGAGAGAATTACCTGACTAAATAATTTGGAAACATCACAATGCTTTGATTAGCTGTAAAAGTGTTGTCTTAAGCCAATGAAAGCAAGCTCTCCTTTTTCTCCATCTTTAATTTGCCTCATCATGCCTGAGGAATTTCTCTACCTTCTTTATTAGTTCAGTATTTCAGAGGTGTTCCATAGGTACAAAACACATTTCCCATCATTTCAGTAGCTTCGCTCTCTGTGATTAAGCTATCGGAGGTTATCAGGGTGTGATTGTAACTTGCTCTCAAATAGATATACAAGTTCCATTTTGTTTAGTCCATGAAAATTCAATGAAACAATTTATGCATGCCAGGCAAGGTGTGAGATATTTGCAATGAGGTAAATATAGATAGATACCGGGTGACGACAGGTGATTTCTTCAGTGATACTGGAAGTATCACAAGCTGTGTGTTTTGTTAATAGTGGCATATAACTGTGCTAACCTTCTCAGATTTTTTAGCCAAAGCAATTCCTACAAAATCACCTACCTCAGAAAAAGTTTGTAGAAGCACACTGAACTGCAATTAAAGAGTAGGCGTCGAAGTGCCAAGAAGATTATATGGAGGTATTATTGGTCCAGACTGAAATTTGGCCAGGCCTTCAGGATAGAATTAGGTATTACTGTGTGTTCCTCTTTGGTATGTTTCTACACCATAAACTTGGACAGAATTTCAAATTTGCGATGAAATCTAAGCCCTGAAAAGACTACTGAATTTCTTTCTTGAAAATTTTCCTGATTCTAACTAACACATACAAAGATTTGCTAGTGCCAGCCAACACTAGCTATTTCTGGGATAGGTACCTGTAAAAGGAAACATTGGGTATAAAGGACATGGTGTAATTTTAGTCGGGTTATTCATGCATGCCTCTTAAAAAAGAAAAAAAAATGAATAGAAAACTTTCCAGTTCCTTACTATTGCCAATTTCAACAAATCAATTCTTTATCCATCCTGGAATTTTTATCAGCTTAGTCTCAAGTTATAAGGAAAAAATGAAGCAAAATGTACATTTTTGATATAATCTAATAAAAAGTCAGAACATATAACTTGCTGGCATCGCTGTGCAATGACAAAGTTGCTCTACTTACCACAGGTGTAGGTAGTTCTCCCTACCCTGATTAGCATCAGCCAGTTCTTACTGCTTTGTCCGTTTGTTTGTTTGACTAAACGACCTGAACCACCCCAGATCCTTTCATGTGATTTTTCTTAAAAGGCAGAGTCATAGCACTATGCTAACTTCTGGACAACATATGCAAAGGAATTGTTCTAAACATCATGAATATAATCACTATGAAATATCAGAGAAAATGTAATTTTCTGTCTGGTCTTCTAGCACTGAAAAATTGCGCACTGTGTTAAACACAGAGCAGAGAAGAACCTTGACTGTCACACAACAGTCTGTATGGGGAAAAAAAGGTAAATCATATCCTCTATTGCTAATACACAGATAACTGAATATTAGACACTGTACATCTTTGATCTCTGGCAAACAGAGAAAGCTTAAGGAAGATGAAATTTCCAGGCAGTTTCTGTGCTGCCTTTGTAGAATCTCATACCATAAAGAAAAGGCAAAACTTTCCCATTTCAGCCTCATGTACCTTAAGTTACATACATGCTTAGATTCTTTGCTGAATCAGAGGCTTAAATTAAATGAGTGGACATGCTCCCCATACTTGACAGAGAGCAAAATATCAATTACAGGAAAGTGTATTTTTATTTTTCATCATTATTTTTTCTATCGAGTAAAATCAAGGCAACTAAACATTACGGATAGTCTCAAATAGATGTGTATTTTCTACTCAGGATGCCGTAAGGAAATGAAAAGGAATCTTGTCTACTATTATTAATCAAAAAGTAGAAATGTTATATCTGTATATTTCATCACAGAGTAGAAATACTTCTAGGTTTATAGAGGAAAAAGTACTGAGAATATCTTCAAAATGCCACCCTTGTGTCTAAAATGCCTGCGAGGACTGTAAAATGCGACCCCCCCTTACCTCCCTTAGGCATTCATGCCATTTGTTGCCTGTTCCTTTTAAGGCAAGATTTTAGGAGTTTCCCATCACATGCAATCGGGAGAATTCCTCTCCATGCTAATATAGCACAGGATAAAAGCTTATGCCAGTGGTTTATTTGGTCACCATTACAGTAGTATCTAAATATTCCTATACTTATGTTCAACACCTTGTGAGGTCCCATTTTGTGGCTGGGAAACTGAAGCACAGAGAGACCCAACCCTCTCCCCAAGGTCGCTCAGGAGGCGCGCGGGAGAAAAAGGGCAATGCTAAGGGGTATTCCCTGTCTCAGGGGAGCGCCCTCCTCCCTGCATCAGCTGAAGGAATAGGAAGCCTTATCCAAGGTCAGCAGCCCAAACACTATAAAAGGGAACTTGGTGTGTTTGGGGAAAGAAATTGTGATGTATCCCACCTCTTGACCTGTGTTTCGTTGGAGGTGTAGCCTGTGATCTGAGCCGGATCCAGCGTCCCCTTGCCCCCCTACCCCCAAAAAGAATGGCCTGCACTTTTCCAGGTGCTGAATTGTTTTTGTCTTAAGAATGTAATTAGCTATCAAAAGCTTATAGTACACACAGTGTTTCTTCCAAGCCTTATGTTTCTCTTCCAAAATTTCATGTGACTATATCAGTGGTATTTATGGAGGAGACTTTACGAGGCTCCAAGCTGTACTGCTGTGCAAATCTAAGGCTTTAAAGACACAGCAGGTATAAGACGAAGTGTGTAGCAAATCAGAAATGATGCTCACACCTGTCAGGCATGAGTAATAAAATAAACATTTCAAAGGCCATTGAACATACATAATTAATAAAACAGGCTGGTAAAAATGAGAATGTTAGCTAATGACTCAAAATGAAGCATTTAAGGACTTCCTCAAATATTTGTACAGGAAGAGACAGCTCAAGCACTACAAAATACAATAAGTTCTTTGACTTAGTTGAACTCCCACAGACAGTGTAGGAACAGAAAGAACGTTTGGATGGAAATATAATGAAGAGGAGATTCTGGAAACATTTCAGCCATAAAAAGCAGTGGGAGTCCCAGCTTTGATGGATTTCTGAGACAATTTTATAAAGAGTAAAAAGATGGACTAATGCTAACGCTAAGGAAAAATACCTCCATCTGATTTGGGCAGAAACATGTTGGTGAAAAGAATGTTCCTAAACATAATCCTAGAGCTTCTGAAACGACAAAAAAGCATAGAAAGAACAGATGGATTTCCTAAATAAAGGTGGATTGTAAAACATTGGCAATGCTCTGGCCAGCGGATTGGAAATAATCTTCTCAAGTATAAATTAGACTTACCACTTAAGAATAATTAAGAACAAGTTTATAATAATGTTATATTGTTCGTTTAATTTTAAATTTTCATAAATACAGCTGAGTCTAATGTCAGCCTTTTCTGGAAGTGCAAAAAAAGCTTTTGATAGAACGGACAGACTTTTGGTAGGGCGAATGTAATACACCCAGACTGTTCTCTGTACAGGAGCCATCTGAATGTGGCAAAATATTCTGCCAAAAAAAAAAACAACCAACCCTTCTCTATGCTGGAGTTTGCACTGCAATTAGTAGTAAAATCATATTTCCTTGCATACAGGAGAACAGTTGTAGCAGGTAACCCTTCTTTCTTTTACCCCGTCAGTTTAATCTGAATTCATTTGGAACTGTATGCTCCATCAGTTATAAAACCATTTTCTAGGTAACTTCCACCTTTCTTCCAGATGACACCACAGTGACATTAGAGTCAAAGTGATCTATTCCGTTATCACTTCCAAGATGGATCTACCCTTACTTGCTGCTGAGATTTTACATGTGGTAGAAAATAAGTCTGACTTCTATTTCCGTGACTTAAACTACTGTGAATTTAACAGTCTTAAATACCTTCACTGGTATTCAAGTCAGAAGGAGGTAGGAATTCCTAGGGACTTAACTATTATTATTGATTTTCTGTGGGAGGACCTCAGATACCATGTCCAGAAGCAGTAATCTAAAACTATATAGCTGATAGGAATTAAACAGAATCTTTGGCTTTTGGAAACTGGAAAAATACCAGCCCTTTCCCTCCTCAAAAAATGATGAATGTAAATGAAAATATAAAGTAGGTTATCTTCCGCTGCAGGTGGTTAATGACTTTATTTTTTATCTAATAATAGTACAAGGTTGACTGGGATAAGTTTTAGGTCTGGTAAATATTAAAAAGACAATCTGAATCTTAGCAGGACAGCTGGCAGTTTGAGTAGATGATGCTTAAGAGGTTAAAATAGTTATTATAACAGTAGAACAAAGATGTGATTATTTTAATTCAAAAATGGACTCAAACAGGATGAGGTTTGATGAGGGAAGATGGGTCAAATTGCAGATCTGACTGACAGAAATAACTGTGTTAGTAATCTAAAACAGAATTCCACACCTATTAACATCCTATTTTTGTATCACTATTTCCAGGTAAAGAAGCATGAAGTTCCTGAGTATAGTGGGATGAGTCTGACAAAGGATGGGGAGAATTCATACGCTTTGACTTCCAAAATGATTCTTTCATTCTAAAATAAGCACTTATTTGGAAAAAAAATAGAAAGACATCCCTATGGGTTTCTTTTTCCAAAGAAAAATCTTCATTAATTAGAACTATGAATTCTTGCAAAGGTCATCAGTTCAGTGACCATCAATGTCTCTAGCAGAGAACCTGAAATGCGATGGTTTTAAGAATCCATGTATCATCTATATGGTAGAGCCTATTCTTATCCTGAAGAAAGGGGGGGGTGTATGGGGCAGGACACAAAAATATATAGTTAGCCTATGTTAGGCAGCTTAAGAACACATGAAAATAGTTTTGTTAGACAAAGGAACCACATTTCACAGAAGCCATATCAGACAGAGGGCAAGTCATTTAACAGCACTGTGCTAATGTTTCTCCAGCTGCAAAATGATATGAACATTCACCTACCTCACAGTGGAAGCTGAAAGAGGATAACTTAATTAACGTGTAGTTATTTCAAGCTCTTGGGTTGGAAGCTGTGACAGAGGTCCAAAATACTTGTTAGTGTTATTATTTCTGTACCCAGATGATTTGCTCACGTTTGCAACACACCAGCATAGAAACCTACTGGACGCAACACAGTGTTGGCCAGTTCACCAAATGAGAAGCTCAATGGCATAAACAATAGTTCTAACTGGCAGGGTGCTTTGGAAGATCCACCCATCTTAAGGCTTTATTGCAGCTCTTGGGCCATATAAAATACAAATCAGCTTCAATTTATGATTCCATTAGCTGCGAAGCCACTAAAGAGCAGACAGCCAGAGTCTGAAATGAAGCCGAGAACTCGTTCCAGCAGCGTGCAATCACGTTTGTGCAGATGTCACGACCTCCACCCTGGACTGAAAGCTGAGTGTGAGCCAGCAGAAAGCACATTTTTAATGTACTGGATAATAAGGCAAATGCTGATATTTGGAACTACCAGCAAAGACACCTGCTGACAGTTGGCATCAAAGACAATGACACCTGCTAGACACATTGCAGGAGGAGAGATGAAATCCAGTTCTTGTTTGCCATTGACTTCAGACAGGCCGAAATTTCTCCTAGAATGATTAATGATTTTTCTGTGTATCTACAAGGTTATGGGTAGTTTATGAGACTTTTATTCACAGGCAGAGCTCCATAACGTCAAATAACAGGGATGCTGAGATACCAAAGGAAAATGTAGATAAAACCCTTGCTTCCCTAACATGTTGTCTCAAAGAGCGAGAACACAACACGAATTGGGATCAGCACTGGACAAGCACTATTTGGATAAGGCAATGGGAAAAAAATGAATCGGTGCTTAACCCAAAAAAATACCACTTTCCTTCTCTCCCTCAGAGAAGACCATTATAGCACAACAGGCTACAATTAATACCTGGTAGAAAAATTAGATGGATCATAGCTTGCGTTAAAAATTTCTTGATGCCAGAGTTTAATGTTATCCTGCATACAAGTCATAATGCAGACTATTCAGTGGCACTGATGGTTGGTGAAAAGCCCTTTTGAATACTTAGATGGTTTGTAACTCCTAGTGCCAAGACACTGTCCAAGAACCTGGATTAGAAAGAATTCCTGTGCGTTCACTCTACACAGTAAATAAACCATGCCCACTCTTCTTTAAATTGGTGCAAATCCATGGGCTCTGATTGAGATCAGAAATAATTTGTCCAAAAAAAGTTCTGAGGAGAAACATTTCTTTTTTTTAATTTATTTAGCCCAGTGTCTGTTGTCTCCTCTGTGTTTTAGTATTATCAGTCTCCTATAAGTATCTACATTTTTTGCTTGAAATTATATAAAAAAAGTTGAAACTTTTAATAAGCTGCCAATAAAATCTCTGCAGCTGAGTCTGCTAAAATACCCCTGATTATTCTCTGAAGGGAGTAAATTTGCATGTAGGTTTTTCAGTATGCTGAGAGAATGTTTCTGTTGAAGTAATTTTTTCCAGTAAACTCCCAGGGTGCTTGTTCAAGAGGCTGGTCTGACAGATGAACTTTCACAAGCTGCAAAAATTCAGACTCGTTGTGTGCTTCCAGTTTATATATCACTAGCTCAACACACAGACACACTGAGGCTTTTATGCAAAGTCTGGACAAGAGCCTCACACTTTGTTTCAGACCGTTAACTTGCAGCAATAGGCAACAAATCCACTCTAACATACTGTGGCCCATGTACAAGAAAACCAGCAAGACAGCATTACTGAGCAGTGCCTACCTATGCTCCCTGCACAAGACTGGTTGCTTTGGTGTGGTTTAACTTGCATCCTGGCAAAACATAACTGCCTAAACTTCAGAATACAAGCCTGAAAGGTTTAGGTGGGAGAGTCACGCAATCCCGTCTCTACAGAAGGATCAGCAGCGAGGATCTCCCCTTCCTGGTGCTTTAGGACTCAGTCAAAACTCTCAATATCCTCTGTGCATGATCATGCCCTCTAGGCTCTCTCTTTCCCTCTAGTTGAAGATGGAGAGATTCTGGAGAAAACAGAGCATCTGCTCTGCTTAATTTCTACCAAAATCCTGGTTTTAGAAGAGCTTACAGTGACTAGGCAGTACCATAGCACTTTCAAGACACTTCCAGATGGTGACTAAAGAAAAGTGCAAGCTATTGCAGAGATATGTAAACTAGCCTGTGTTCACATGAGGAACGGAAAGTGAGTTGACTCTGGAAAAAAAAATTCTCCCACAAAGAATGCTGAAAAGTGATCCCGTCGCTACAATGAAGGCACTAGACCATGACCTCCCTTTAATTGTATTGCAGGTTGGTGCAATTTTATGAGATAAACAAAACTGCTTGCATCACCCACTGAACTATGCTGAAGGTGCAGAGGTTGTATCTAAAACTGTGGCTCTCTGGCTGTGTTACCAATGCACTTACACATGGAGAAATCCCATGACAGGAATCATTCAAATCCTATGAAGCTATGATAAAAGTGATGTTTGGGATGCTGGGTTTTTTTGTCTGAATATATAAAGAGTTAACATTTAGGAGAGACACTAAACCGAGAAGGATCTAGATGCTTAACTCTCTGTCCAAAGCTTGGATGTTCATCTAGGGCTTGATTCAGCAAGGCGCCTACTGTATAGCCTCAGCTGCTGCTGACCTCACATGGTTAGGACAATATAGAAATAAGCAGGCCTTGGAGTTTCAGAGGTACTTAAAACAGCTGCTCAGTCTTTATATACAATTGCAGTTTGGTGCATTTCCAGTGATAGTTTTCAGATATTGTACTTGGAGGGGTCATTCATAAAGGGACTGTTGTCATTCTGATCACTCACCTTAGCTTTTTTTACTGTTTTGTGAGTACTATTCAATACCTGCTCTGGATTAGATCCCTGGAAACTGCACTTCAGCATGGAGTACAAAGGCGAATTTTTCAGACCTATAAGCTTTGTAGCTGTGATTCCTCAGGAAAGGCAGCAGCTGCTATCCCATCATAGTGTACGCACTAATCCAGTTTCAGATGCTGATGAAAAAAGGTGATGGGTAATCTGCTGGTGTTTAGCAGAAACAGTACGGTGTTTTGCAGTCCATAAAAAGGAACAGAAGAACCCCATGACTTTTGTTGGCTGCCCCTAATATAATTGGGGGTAGTAGACCATCAGGTTTTAAAAAGTGACTGTGTTTTAAAGCAAGCTGTAACTATAAGCAGGTGTTGCTTTCCAACCTGCATTACATTGCACATACAGGTAACAAGTTACATCTGCTCTTATCTGATGCAATCATGTCACATGTCATAATGTCGTTTATGTTTCAATAAGTACACTGTTTAATTTGTCCTGCTTTATAGTCTTTTATTCCTAAATCTACCTCTAGATCCTGTAATACTCTTAACATATCTGCAAATCTACTACAGTAGCTACTTTATTTAAATAACAAGACTTCCCCTTTAGTGAGGAATTAAGCAACCTTCGTTGGCGGCAGTCTGGTAGGGTGCTTAATTCTGAAAAGGTTGTGCAAAACCCAGGATAAACTATTGAAAGAATGTTTCAAAAAGTCAGAACTGAAGGTCTGCTCTGTTGCAGAGCAAATAAACTTGCAGTAGCTGTTCAAAGCAGACTTCATTGTTCAGTGACTCTGAGGCAGCTGTTGCTTTGTCAGCAGAAATGCTTGTGATACCATGTGAAATAGTCTTCTGGCTTTTTTCAACACATAAAAGTTATATCAGTAAAAGCATTCTACAATATTTTAAGTAAGTCCCTCTTTACCACAGCGAGTTATCAGAATTACTTACACTGTATTTTTATGGTGAATATTGGGACTTACAAGGAACTGCAACCTACTAAGTTGAAAACTTCTGGTAAACAGGGCTTTTAGGAGGGACAAACCGGCCATCTCTTAGGAAACTATTGAAAAAATCTGTTGGTTTCCCATGCTATGATAGTTATTTGGATTAGAGTTGCTAGCATCTACTCCTAATCTTCTGAGATATTTCTTTGAACTGACATGCTTTGGCATTAGCTCTCGGTACCAATGATACTGAATTTTTACAACAACACACTTTAAAGAAATTTGGTCAGCAAATTCAAAGTGTATGCACAGCGTATTTCACAGCATGCAAGATATCTGTCCTGGAGCGTAACTTAACATGGTCTGTTCTTCCATCTATCTCCAGCATCTTGTTATGTTGCAACAACAAGGTGTCAGATTGCTGAAGAAAAAGGCAATATGGTCTTTCTGTAGTAAAGGTAAGAACATATTTAGGACCCTGTGGCCTATGCGATGGAAGCAAAGGCAGATCCACAGGAAGTTATGGAGACCCAAGAAGGATGCTTCCCAAGCCAAAAGACTATTGTAGAAGCTAAAGGACATAGTTGCCTAAGAAGCAATGGCAGAGAGGAATGCTGTGAAAAACACCTGCAACTCCTTAAGAGAAAAAGAAAGGAAAGGGATAGAATGATGGAACAGAAGAAAAAACTTTGAGGACCAATGAAATATAGAAAAAGTTATACAGGTTGAATATTATGAAAGCTTTTTCTTTTCTGATGATAGGACACGTTAAATCAAACCTCTCAGGGAAATATTGGAAGTCTCCTGTCTGAGGGTCAAAAGAACAGTCTGCAAAAAGTATTAGGAAGTGACATGGGGAGATTATCCCTAATTGGCCTAGATGATCTGCTTGGTGTTTTGCATTTCTACATCCTACAACTATACGTGGACATTGTCACCTTTACTCAGGCCAAGCAATCATTTGATTGTCATTTAATCTCAGTGATTCTCATGAAAGAACTTGAGGAGTGATGAATACAACTCAGTGTGAGCAAGAGGCACAATATCTGGCCTGAAAGACTGTGAAATTGTAGTATTGAAACAAAGCTATATAAAGGTGGAAATAGGCCACTGGAAATAGTATTAGCAGCTATGTCTGCTGCTCTCCCTGGTGTCAGGGTTTTAAAACTGTTGGAGGCGGGTATCGCTAAGTTTGGAAGCACCCTGGGAAACCACAGCAGGAGAAAATGAAATGATGTCTGTATTCTCAACAAAACAAAGTGCTTATCAGCCAATTTCACACTAATGCAGTTTAGTGTTCTACAGGCGTTAGCTTACACCCACAAGATTTCCTAGGGTAAGTATTAATATATTTTGTTAATACCATTTTAGAGTTAGGAAAACAAAGCAAAATAGAAAGAATCATATTACTGAAGATTCTCAGTAAGTCACTGACAGTGCATGCTTTAGGTCTCATGACTTGCTATTGCTCAGCCCTGTGTGAAGGCAAGTATCTCCTTGCTCAGCGATGTTAGCAGCCCAGTCTTGTTCCCACTCAATCAGTGGAAAAAGTCCAATTCATGTCAATTCATACTGTAACCTGGCTTAGCTCATGACTGGACACTAAGCAATAAATTATTTTTTTGGTACTGTTAATTCTGTACAGATAGCTAAAAGCTGAATCAAAGTTTATGTTTAATATAAGGTGTGGGTAAACAACTGCATGTACATATCAGCTTAGTATATATGAAAAAAGGCCTCAGCTTTTTCATTTTCAAAGAATTTAAGTCAATTCCTTGTTTTTTGATATGCTGATCAGTCTTCCATTTACCAACATCTATATAAATGTGATAACCTGCATCATTAAGTAATGATATGCATACTACCTAGGACATGTAATGTTGAAAGTGCATGTTTACTCCATGTCCAGTTTCCCATGAATTTAGTTTAAATGAAAATTCTCAAACCTTAGTTCTCCTTCTCAATCCTTTCCAAAAAACTAAGGGCTCTCTTCAAAGAGCTGGTGGTATCAGGTATTAGGGAGTTTAGAAGTGTGCCGTTGGTGTAGAATTATTAATGTCTATCTCACCTGATCTCTCCTATCATATTCAATTTGTCAATAGTATCTAGTAATATGTTTGATTCATCAGAGGTGAAAACAGGATGGCGAAAGCAAGTAAATATGCCTGATATCAGTTAGTTAAACCTCATGAGTATTAAGTCACCTCAATTTGTTTGTCTGGTAAAAAACTGGCCTCTTGTTGGGTGAACTGAGGCCAGCTTGGTTCACTACCAAAATGTGAATCTGGAACTGACATTGATTTTGCAGATGTGCGTAATAAAAATCCCTCGAGTTTTAAAATGATCAGCTTTAGGGGCAAATGGGAAGAATGTAAACAGCACTGTTAAGCAAACTGAAGTTAATCACTCTCATTACTACTGAAATCAGTCTCCTCAGTTTGACAGTGTTGATTTTCTAATTATTTTGTCTAAATAAAGATCAAATTATTTTTAAAATTCACATAGAATACACAAACCCAGGACATTTCTGAACAATCTTCATGCTTATAAACAAACAAAAGGAAGTGATATCATACATGAGATTAATAGCCGAGGAGTTATGTTTTTGTGTGTGCAAAAATGTTAATTTTAAAGCTTTCAGGGGAAAAATGAAGTATAAACTGAAAGAAAGAAGTATGAATTGGAGCAAAGAATGCTGAAAATATCAAGCATATATTGAAGAAATCAAGCATATATTCCTATGCTCTCCCTCTAAAAAGGGTTATGTAATTGTAAATTTGGGCTTTTGAAGATTATCATAAAAGAATGATGTAGTTAAAAAAGAACAGTGTCCCTCTTTCTTGCCTCTCTGTTTATGTAGGCTGTCATCCACAGCTGTCAAAGAATGAAGTCCTCTTAGCAGAGCTTTTCCAGGTGTTTTCTGTCTACTGGAAGTTTACATACAGGCTGATTCGGAGGTGCAAGGACTACCATTGAATTACTGATGTTTGAATTCACTTATGTTTCTGTTCTCTGGTATTCAGTTGAGCCACAGAGCATCTTTTGGGTCATTCACATCCTCATCTGCCCTTCTAAAGGGAGCGATGTACATTACATGTCAACACAGACTAACTTATCTGGCTCATTTTTTCTGTCTTGGAACTCATGACTTAAAATAGATGCCATTTTAATACTTGGCTTTCATATAAAGACCCATCTGCTGATGCCTGATCGAAACATTCAGTTTAGAGATAATTTTGCTCTTATGTTATAGATTTCTTGTATCCACTTCCTCCAGTTTAAATCAGAAGAAGAAGAGGATTTTGCATGATTAAGATTTCAGTCTTTTATTAGTGGCTCTATAGTGCTGTAAAATCCAGAGCAGTCAGTGATGCTGTCACAAACAGAAGATTGCAGTTAGGTTTTTAGAGTGGTCAACATTTGTCTCATATTCCTAACTTGCCTTTAACTCTAACTCTACCATTATACCTGATACAAATGCTGGTGATTTAGTTTTGAAAAGTGACCACAACTGAATCTGAGATACTTTAAAGCAATCTTATTTTCAGAAATGGGTGGTCAACACTTGTTGAAGAGTTGGCCTCACTAAGTAACTTCCAGTAGGGCTCTTGGAAAATCAAACACCCAAAATTGTTGTCTCTTGAAAATGTGGATTCCAGTCACCTGATATGTGTGGACCTTGAAGTAGCTAAATAAATTTGTGCCCACAAACTGTCAATGACTGATTGCAATAAGAAAAATGGACATCACTTTAATAAATGACTACTGACAATTCAAATGAAAAATCAGTTACAAGTTGAGACCTTAAATTGAAAATAAATCTGTTTTCATGAAAATATCTGTAAGAATAAAAGCCACAGTGCTTTTGAACATGCACTTTGAAGAGCCAAATTGTGCTCAGCAGGTTCTTTTCATTTGTTTCTCTTGAGAGTGATGTTGGCATGGTCTGCAATGCTTGGTGTAACAGAAAACACCTTCATGCTGTAGTGCCATATTACAGATCTACATGAAAAACCTTCTGAGAAAACTTAAGCCCCCTTTCAAGTAACTTTGTGGCATTTTACAGGTTTGTCACAGCCTTTCCTATAATCTGATGCTTGAACATGCAAATCAAGTAAAGTCCACTGTAAAGTAAAGCCTGCTGTAAAACCAAACTAAAGGAAAGATTCTTAAGTAACCCTGTAAACATGACTCTGTTTAACAACTTCAGTCAGTTTTATTATCAATATTGTGGCAAATGATCACAAATTATGGAGATTAGCCAACAGAAAAATATAGTTTTGAGTTTAAAAAATGGTGAAAGCTATGATGTGTAGAGGGAGATCTGTGCTTTTGGCGGTTTGATGCCTAAAAAATTTAGAAGGAAAGAACCATTTGCTAAAATAGAGAAAGGGTCAAATCTCAAGTAAACAGGGCACACTTAGAGTGTCGAGGTCTTTTGATTTTCTAGCAGCTGTTCTAAAAATGTACTGTTTCATTATTCAAAGCGCTGCCTACCACATTGGAAAAAATGTCAATGGTTTATGTGAGCCCTGAGCTATGTTGTAAGGGACTTTGGATAGTTAACCCATTGAGTGGCAAGAAGAAAACTGGTGATGCTTAAAAATAGCCCAGAGAAACATGACACATCAGCTGCAGGTGCATTTGCTTGTGTATCAGTCATCAGGTGAACTCCTCTCAGCAGCCTCAAACTAATGTTGAATTGCTAGTTGCATCCTTTTAAGCAAAATGTTCTTCTTGTGTGTGTCTCAAACAGTGCTGTTTTTCAGCCCACACAATGATTACTTGTCTGCTTCATGTTTCTGAACTCCTTTAACAAAATCCCTTGAGCTTAGCTGAGGAACTTCGGCCAAAATTTTCAAAATGTCATTGCCTAAACCTTGGCACCTAATAAGGAACCTTCTTTTCAGAGGCTCTGAGCCTCAGGATCTTCTTAGAGGCTTGAGAAAGAATTGCTGCTGCGCAGCACTATATTGCCTAAATACGGATTTAAGCACCTTGGTTTAGGCAGCCAATATTTACACCTTAGGGTTTTGGACTAGATGTTGCAGCTCTAAGCTACAGAGTTTCTATCAGGTGTGTACAAATAAGGTGAACATTTAGGGTATACTCATGATTTGTTATGATGACAAGAACAGTAGTACTTTATGGACATGTTACATATGGATAAGATTAATTTGGTTTGCAGGTATTCTTCATTCTGGCTGACTTCAGTTGAAATTGCAGGTGCTACTTATCTGTCACAAATGAGTTCACCCATAAGATCACATGTGTTAATGATGTCCCACAATGTCAAGTTTCATGTCAGTAGGAGGAATAACTGGCAATGCCCCCTGGCCCAGGCCTGCTGATTTGAACGGGTTCTTGTGTTAGGACCACAGCCGCTGTGTGAATGAGGTTGGCACAGAGATCAGAGTGAGAGTTATTTCTTTGATTTATTCATCTTATTCTCCCTTGACTGGCTAATGAAAAAAAGAAAATCCCTGCTTGCAGTGATTCCATGGAAACTCAAAGCAAATCATTAGTACCCATGTGTAGGTGGGATCAGCTCTTCACCAATCAAACAGTGCCAGAAGCAGGATTTACAAGAGTCAGTTTTTACAAGGTCAAGTCTGGATTAACTATTTTATGGAACAGCATTAAGCAAAAAACTTTGCTGTTGAGTCATTATGGAAGAAGTGATGTCAGGTGGAAGGGAAAGCTTGACTTCAGATTTCATGTCTGAAGCCAGCAAAAAGGGTCAGGACATTTCAATGCAAAAAAGGAAAAGTAGAGTTCATGTGAGTGTGACTAGCTTCCAGGCTTCAAGCACATTCTTAACACGGAAGTGCAAGAATGGAAAAATGTTGTACTAATCTCTGTTTCATTCAGATTTCAAAGTTGGCTTCTCTTTTTGGACATATTTTGATTTCTTTTTTGATTTTATCCCACAAAGTCATCTTACTCGTATTAGCTAAAAGGAATATTCTCTCAAATGAACTCACAAAGGAAGTTGGAATCAGCACCTTGGAAGAGCCTTTCTCAAGAACTTAAATTCTGGGCATAGGCTCTTATTTTCATTCTTGTTAATAAAACTTCAAGCGCAACTAGTCTGCTAATAAATTCATTTGACTTTGTTCCTTGTTCTAGCAGTCAAGTCTGCACCACAGGAAAAAGCTCTCGAAGGAAGAGACCTATGAAGTTTAGGTGCTTCCAGGCATAGGTTGCAGCTGAGTGGTGGTTTCAAGATTGCAGTTTCAGTCAAAAGTACCTCTATTCCAGCTAAGTTTCATTTTACTTTCTGATAGGCAGAGGAACAAGTTTTTGTAAGATAAACTGAGACTTCTATTCACAATGCCTATGCAAATGTATTTACATACTACTGCCTTTCAAAAAATAAAATCAAAGGTCATTTTTCCATGTTTTACTGAGCAAAAAAGCATCTTATGTTTACCATGGAGTTTGTGCATGGGTGGATACCACGGAGCAGCTAAAGCATGGATGTTCCTTTCCAAACTAACCTGACAGTGATTCGTCTATGTGTCAGCACCCTGACTCCTGCACTGAATTAGGCCTAACTTCACTCAGTTTAGTCTTAAGAGATAATTTCCAGCTATTTTCCAAGAGTTTATAAAAATTTGTTTACTTACTAACATAAAAGGTATTTAATGCCTTGGAACTTGTACAGCATTTGAAAAACACTCAAAAATTGTTCTTGAGACTGAATGTGATAACAAAAACAAAAAAAAAGTCTATGAAAACAAAGATGCAGAAAGAAACTTACACACTATAGATGATATTGTGGTGATATAAAACACTTGCTAACTCCTTTCATGCAAACCTAAGCCTTTGTAATGAGGTGTATCTGGTTTCTATTAACTCTTCCCACAGCTGATTTTCTCTGGTAGGTCATTGCCATCTTCCAGTCATTAAAAATAATTCAGAAGCCTAAAGTGGGGGGATTTTTTGATACTTTGTGTCTGCATTTGTATGCAAATATGTGTTTTAATTTAAAAGATATGGATTCTTTTTGTTTGCTTTTGTTTTTGAAGCTTTATGATGCAGTTTACACGTCTGTCATTGTAGAAAATGTTCAAATGTGTACTTTTTATTGGTAAATGAAAACTGAGAGTCATACAGTCTCTTGAGTACATCTAGATCTTAATGAAAAATATCATATAACTGAAAATTTGGCAATACTATAGCAAGAATTTTGTTTTCTCCACCATGCTTTTTTTTGCAATTCTCTCTTAAAAATTGGTGCAGCTGAGCAGCTACAGCTCTAGAAGGGCTATTTTGGAACTGGTGGCAGCTTGCTATATCTTTTTCTTCCAGCTAGTGAGTGCCTTTGATTCCTGCTGTATACTTCCCCCCCCCCCCCCCAACATTCTCAAGGAGACAGAATAGAAATAAGAGTTACTGAACCAGAAGAAATGCTGAGGCTTTTGAAGTGGTTTTGTGTTTGTTATTGAAGTGTAATTCTTCTGGGGGAAAAGTAGTAATAAGTGCATATATATTTATATATATATTTTTAATGGTTTTGCAGATTTGTGCTGATAACATTTGCTGCCTTATCACATTTTGTGGAAAGTGAGGCTTTTTTTTTTTTTTAATTTTGGGAGATTTGCACTACACCTCTGTGCCTATGAAATCAATTTCTTTAGTTACTGGGGCTTAAATGTGTATGAATGGAAGGGAATGAGAATCCAGATGTATTTGTTAGAGTTTAAAAAAAAAACCTCACAGTTATCTGAAATTATTTTCTGCTTGTAAAAATGCTGGTACTTAAAAACTGCTTTTTTTGTATCTTTAGGCCCCTCAAAAAGTTCTAGATTTTTCTGTATACATTTGCCAACTTTTCTGTTCTCTATGTCATATGTGTGTGTGTGTATTTTTATATATATATACACATAAACATACATATATATATATATATGCATGCATATGCATACACTTTTTTCCCCTGTATCCTTACACAGAATTAAAGCAGAGATGTCACAAAGGTATTACTTTGAGCCCTGTCTCCTGGAATCATGGGATTACACTAGAATTTTACATCTTATTTAATAAATCTGTTTAGATTTAGTAAATCTAACCCTCATATTTCAGGAGAGGTGGGAATCCCCCTAGAAGATACGATCTAATTGTATCCCAAAGGCGATGGTATCTGAAGAGCTTAAAACAATAGCTTCAAAAATGATCAACAGCTTTATTAATTCCAATGGCATATCAACTTCACAACTGCAGTCAGTGCCACATCAGCAGATGACCATAGAAGACAGAGTATAGTCAGCTTAACCTATTATGCTTAATTGCTCTGTTTGCCCCTCTCCGGGTTGGGAACAAAAGCAGTTTCTGTGACTACTCTGTGGGGTTTCTTTTGCCAACACCTATGGGCAAAGTAATCTACAGGATGTTTCTCTGGACTGTAGTGATGAATTTACTAAACACAAAGGGCCATGTTGCAGCAGAGACTCTTTGAAATGCCTTGATTTGATGCAATCTGTCCCTTTTCTTTTCTCATTCAAGTTTAATAACAACAAATACTGTGAGGAGGAATAAAACATACTCATAATGAAGACATCTCTATTTTTAAAAGGGTGTAGTTCCCTGTTTCTGTTTTTCATCCTCCTAATACTGCTGTATGGACTGAAATCACATTCTTGAAAATAACCTCAGATGGGAAAGCACTGTGCATACTGTGTAAGGTGTCCGTACCTGACTTTGTGCATCTTAAAGCAAAGCTGCTATATTTAAATAAGTAGGACTTTTGTCTGAAGACAGAGTGGAAGGCTGGGCCCAATCAGGATGGTTTTCATATTTTTGTTGAAGTGTGAGGACTTAATACAAATGAGTAAAAATTACAAATCCTGAAATAAGTCTGCTGTGGATGGCATTTGAGGATTCTGAACTACAAAGGTAAGATGGAAGGGAATCTCACATTGCAGTAAAGGAAAAGGTATGTACTGCTGTAAGAGGCAATACTGCTTATGGAAGCCTGAAGAATGGTTTTTATGTATCGTCTTTTTCCCGTACTCTGGCTAAACTCCCTGGTGATTATTTGTTTATTTCCAAATTTGTGGACTTCAATATTTTTAAGAATGTTCTACTATTTTATAAGACATATTATTAACAACTCATCATGCTTAATTCCTAAGATGTATGAATGGCACTGAAAAAAAAATGATATCATAGAATCTGATCTTTTAATAATCCTACCAAATAGATTGTAAGATAAACATTCATGCTTTTACTACGTGTGTAGCACTTGTCTGGCAAGTCTTCCTTTAGTAACAAAGAGATTATTCCTTCATCTCTCCCTTCAAGTAAATTTAATGCATGGTCTAGCTTCTGTTTTCCTTTCCATGGTATATGTGCAGTTCAGAATGACGAGTTCAGTTCTCTGTCATTTGGTACACTCCAAATCCAAAGTGTTTTAAGCCATCTGGCAGATCAGAACACCTCAGTAAATGGAAGGTTGTACGGGAGGAAAACCAAATGAGCAGTGGAAAACAATAATTCCACTTTTAAAAAGGCAGACTCTTATCCTGCCTCAAATTCTGTGTTTGTGTTAGCATCTGACTTGTACCCAGGTAACATGTGCTCCTGATTTGCTATGGCGGGGATGGAAAAAATATTCAAAAGACTTCTTAATTAAAGCTCTAATTGTAGCACAATATATGCATGGAGAGCTCACTGAATCTCACTGCTAAAGATGAGTGAGCAGCACAAGATGAGTGAGCAGCTAGCCTAGACACCGGAGAAGAACATAATTAAGAGGATCTGAATAATTACTATTCCTCCTAACCAATTCAGTGGGGCACATATGCCACTGAGGCAGGATGCTGGATGCAGATGGTACATATGAAGGGATGCTAGACAGGAATGTGGCTACTCCAGCATGACACCACCAATGTGGTGTATACATTGAATACACCATATTCAGTGACACTCCCAGAGTGGCAATCTACTGTCCATTCAACTTCCCTACCAAGCCTGCATCTCTCAGGGATAGTACTTGCCCCCACAGAATGATTCCCCCCCCCCCCCCACCATGTGTCAGACTTAGAAGACTAGCTGACAAAATGGTCAAATAGTATAAAAGATACATTCCAGAAATATTCATCTGAATTCTTTGACTGTCTCTGTGCCCTTAAGAACTCAAAGGTTCTTAAACAACACACATTTGGTGGGCACGTTCTTTAAAGCAGCCAGTTCCAGCTGAATCCTGCTGACAGCAGTCTTTTAAATTTGTAATGGCAAGTACTGTTCCTTCAAGTGGGATGCCAAGTATTCTATTACAGAGTCAAGAAGCAAATGTCCTTGAAATACATGTATGCCATAAAGACAGATCATATTTTGAATGCTGAATATCAGCAACAACTAACAGTGAACACACTGAACAACAAGCCCCACTTAAAATACTGAATCTCCTATTTCTGAATCACTTGCTTTGATTACAAACAATTTCTTAATAGTAGGAGACAAAATCTAGTATGTATGAAGGGGAAAATTATCTTTCATCTGTTTCTAGCTAGGATGTTTTATGATCAAAGTTCATATTCTATCACAGTATTTACATAAAATGTAATATATATATATAATATTTATAAATATATATTTTTATAGATATCAAATGAGTCTTAGAAATGAGAATTCAGATCACTTAAGCACCTTTGAAAACTTCTCCTTTCACCATAGGGAACCATAGGAAGTTTCTGTAGGTCATTATGACCTTTTACTAAAGAAAAGATGAAACCTGGGTCAAAGCTAAGTTAATTAGTGGATTGAAGTTGGTAAGTTCTTCTGTCATGTTCAAAACTAGTGCACACGGTTAAAAATTTAATCCAGTTTCTGAGCCAATGTTGTTAGTAAGAAGCAGTTTCAAAATGGAATATGAACTCCTAGCCTACCGCTGCTTTTTCAGACTACACTATTTCTAGAATTTCTTCCCTTACCACCTTTTGCACATCTCTTATGCTCAGTCTAGAGCCTAACCAGAAAAGTATGCCTGTTTTGTTAATGGAAGTTAATTTTAGATGAGATCCCAATAGCTGTAGCTTGAGTTAGCCAGCAGGAAAATTCTGATATGACAAGTTAGAACAGTGAAAAGTGATGTAGTTCATTTTATTTTTTGCTGTGCAGATCACCCTGGAGTGGAATGCCTGCTGAAACTCAGTTATGTGTTGACCATTGCCATTTGGTATTATTAGTTTAAATTCATTCCTGCAGGGATAGCCTAACAAAGCAGATGTCCCAGATAAACAGATTGTTCTTTAGGGAATATGTAACTATCCTGTGCTGCTTTTTTTTTTTTCCCCCTCCCCTCTTCCTTGCCTCTAACCCTGATCTTTGGTAGACATGGAGAAGAATAGAACAGTAAGCTCTTAAACTGTATTGTTTCACTGTATTTCCACTGAAATTCTCTTCCTACCAATAAATAAAGAGGAAGCCGGATAGGATCCTAAGGTTCCTTTACTATATCATCCAACTGGATTGTCCAAGTTGCTATGTGAGCAGCAAAACTAACAAATTCTGATTTCTGGATTTTCATTCTTTACTTTCCTGAGGTGAAAATGAATGACTAACGGATGAGTCCTTTCTGCCTTTCCCTCCTTGGGGATGCCAAGGTTGGTCTCTATTCACAGCTCATCCACTGATTTTCAGGAACTGGTGCAAGAACATAATTCTCTTCTAAACTCTAGACCTCTTTCAAGACGAGTTTCAAACAGCTCAACAGGCTCCAAAGTTATTTTGGGATGAGGGGGCAGAGTAGATGAATAGAGAAAGAAACAACATATTGATATAAACATCACTTTCTTTAAAAAATAAAAGTAGTAAAAAACATAAGCTCTGCATGCAGTGCTTCTCAAGTGTAACATTTTCTACAACATTAGGGACTTCTGGATATGAAGTCCTGAAATCCAGACAGAAGGCTGAGAATACTAGGAATGCTATCTGAAACCAGTGAAAACAAAGGCTCAGCCAAGTAGTATACAAACTATCAGCCCCTCCTAGCATTTTTGGTAGGATGGTGAGAAATTACAAATCTTACTGTTGGAAGTGTGTGTATACTGTTTTGAATCACACCTAGGTGCAGAAACATTCCAGATCTACTCCAGAGGTGCCAAAGCTTTTGCTATCTGTCTTGCAGGATGTATCTTTTCACTTCTCTCCATAAAGTAAATTCTTGATTTAGCTTGCGTATACTATACAGTGATTTAGCATTTTTTTAAAAAACTGTTTTTAACATACTGATGTGATTACAAAAGCATCTGTGTATCACTAGTTCCTTTAAACCTTTCCACTGAATTGAAATACTTATGATCACTTTAACACGGTATATAAAAGAGGATTTCTGCAGTAAATCAGATGACTTGTTGGATATCTTTTCTTTTGCTTCCCCTTCAGAATAAATTCCTAGTAATTTTGAAGAAGTGATAGTATATGCTTGAGTGGAAAAACAAGCTTGCAAATACAATGAAGGTAGCAAGCAGCTGCTCTATTAATCCACTTTTAAAAGGTTGCTTCAGGTAAGGATTATTTTGGTTCTGATCCAAGCCTTACAAGCAATGATCCCTTAGGTAGGGGAGATGAATAAAGGCAGTGTTTCTTGTGACAAAAAAATGAAGTTCTAACTCAAAACCTTCCAACTGTGGGAATGTATTTAAAGGAAGAAGAGACATTCAGAGCCAAATAGTGCCCCCCCAAAAAGTTCAGGTCACTATCTCAGTAAGATACTCATAGGACCACTGGATACTCATAGTCCAGTCCTCTGCTTTACAGAGGCACTGGACTTTGACTTCCTACACTATTCTTCACCCAGCCAAAAAGTAGGGATGAGGTGAAAAGTTAGAATCATGAGGGAAAGATTTTGAACACCTCAAAAGACTTCATTTTGAGGAATGGATTGCATTTCATCTCTTTTTGCAAACTCTTGTCTTTTCCTTTGGTGTTTATATATGAATGTCTAATGATTATACCTGGGAAAAGAAAAACACAGTAGATCTATAATGATACTAGTAGATTTTTTAGGGTTTATCCCTTCCACTTTTGTTAGTGTATATATGTAAGCAGGATGCAAGGCTGTAAGGAACTAGAACCTTTCAGCTCCAGTTTCATACCAGGGAAAGCTGGTACAATGCTACCTATCGTATGAGATTGAGGAATTGGTAGGTGTTGATTACGTTTGTGAGGAACTCTGAGATCTGGAATAAAGTAAAGGTTAAAGGTTATTGGTTAGCTAAATGCTGAAATGACAGATTCCCCTCTTTCTGGAGTCTCATCCTCTAAAGCCTTGCTCAGCTGAATACAGAATAGCAACATTAATTAATTCTGTTGCTTTTTGCCTTTGGTATAGGTATAATGTTATCAAGAATAATTCCTGTCTTTTCCAGCTGAGCAGTTGAAGGCACATTCTGTACATGGACTAAGAGCAGTTATGATCAGGACTACAAGTCTGCTAGCTCAGTTAGTGTTTATTTCCTGATATCCTACTATTATTGCAGTTTTAGCCATTTATCTTTTCCAAGATGTGACTCACTGAAGTATGTTTCCTAGCTCCACTGCAATCTTTGTGGTACAAATCAGAAACAGAACATGTCTGGGTTTTACTTCAAACTTCATCTCATAAACATTGTGCAAGTACCCCATGTAAACACCCTAATTGAGTTAGCATTAAAACTCATGATAGATTTATCCTTTAATAAATTTAAGCTCTTACAGATGCCAATAAAGTGATCCGTTTCATCAGCAAATGAAAATGAAGTCTGGGTAGAAATAAATAAATGTTAAAATTTTCTAAGATCCATGTCCATAAAAAAACTGTGACTGTTATCCCAACAAAGGGAGGGAAAACCATTGTCTAAACCGCACCTATCACATTATTAAGTAGACATTTACATTCTTTCAGGGAGCACTTGTCATAGAACTGTGCTATCCTGTTTTTGACCAAATTTACAATCGGACATAACCAGAGTATCTAGTAAAAATTGTTTTGTTTTAAATGCAAAAAGACTTGTCCTCACTTTCAAGAGCGGGATGTGATGCTGACATGTTTCTAAAGCCCACTGGGATCTGATAGAGGTGATCTGCAAGATCTGTTTAGAATGTAAAGCCTTTTAGCTCAGAGGCTGCCTTTTTGTTACATATGTTTACAGCGCTATAAAGAAGTCTTGATTCATGACTGAAGAGTCCATTGTTATTGGTATTGAAATATTTCCTAGAATTCCATGCATTAAATTATCTCCTCAAGGAATATAGCACACGTGTGCATATGTGGATAGTATGCATGCCCCTTTTGTTGCTTTTTATAATTGTTTCTTATCCTGTCTCATATTCAACAGTGGAGGTAGAAAGACAGGCTTGTTCCCTTCTTGAAGTGTTCTTTTTTTCTTTTTTTTTCTTTTGTCTGAACATGATGTCTGGCAAGGAAGTGACTTAAAACAAAAATGTGTTGGCAATCCCAGTGACCTGTACAAGGGAAGTGAAATCAGTCAGAAATCAGATAAATCAGCTAAAGAATTAATTGCAGGAAATAGATTACAAAACAGTAAAGCCTCCACATTGCTGCTTTAGTTGTTTCTTACTGCATTGGAATCTTTCCAGGAGCTGTTCATAAGGAAAGCAGAAGCTTAGTTCCCCTAGCAAACCAATAAAACAAATGTGGACTATCATAGAAGAATTTACGGGTAGCTTAAGAGAAACACTTCATTTGAAATATTCAATAGACCTTACTATGGGGGGGAGGGGCTGCTCTAAGAAACCACATATCCTCTCTCCAAAATACAGGACAATTATGAAATTTGGACATGAAATTACATGATAAGTCTAGGATGGTTTAAAAGAGAAAGAGAGAAAGATTGACATTTAGTTGTGTGAGAACAGATTTGGAGTTCAGGTCTGTATGCTTTAATTTATTAATGCTCTTCACAGCTTTGGCATCTCAAAATATTCTCAAAGAAGAGAAAGCAATCTACCTGGTAGACGCTTTCTCCTGAGGAACGTTCAGGTTAAGTGTCCATACCAAATAGACAACACAAAGAGGCAGTCAGAAGATCATGCAATTAACCACACTCATACTTAGGGGAAATGCTTTATTCTGCAGAGGTAGATGGTGTTAAACTAAATACTACCATTCTTGTTAAAATCATAGGACAATACTCCTGCATACTGTTGTAAGCTTTGGTAAACGCATGGAAACGGATACAAAATGGAAGTCTTCCTTCTCTGTGTGGGGAAGAAAAGCTACAGTGTTTCTTTTCCTTCTCTTTCTGTTGGAGAAACTGGCGTCCTGAAAGCATGGATGGGGGTGGAGCAGAAGCGGAGACAGTGGACTCGCAAGTTGCACTGTGTATTTATTTTAGCAATTGTTATATGGCTGGCAGAGTTTAAGTGCTGGATCTGACAGAGAAGGGAGACCAGGTGTTATTAGCAACTCATGCCATGTTTGCTTTGCAAGGGAGTTAAAAATTCATTGGCATTTCTTGCAAGAGGACTTGGCTATGATCTCCACAATCAAAACTTGCCCTCTGCCTCTCACAGTTAGGTGCTGTCATCAACCATGTTACACCCAAAGCGTGACTGCGGTTTGTGTTGCTGTATAGAGAGCTGGGAGAGGACTCGTCTTGGTAGCATTACTAAAATCCCTGAGGAAGCAGTTTGGACTGAACCGGTGCTGCAATGGACAGCACAAGTGATAGTGAGTTTTCATCAGCTTTCAAAGCTTCTGCTGCCTGACACAAATTGAGCCTCTGATGGGCTGGTTTCTGGGGTGTAGAACAGCTAACAGAACTGAGAAATAAATGATAAGGAATCTTAACTGAAGCTTAAATGGAGATGTTTTATATCAAGCTGGCTTCTGTTGGCAGACACATAGTCACAAAGGCTGAGCCACAGAGATTTTCAATTGTTCTGCTTAATGTAAAACCCCTAAGGCCTATTAAAGTGGGTGGTTTGCGTGCGCATGAATATAGAAGCATGTGGTTCCTGAAGTTACTCACAATTCAATTAGAGGGCACTTGCCTTGCAAGTGTTCTGGCTGATGAATAGATTCCTGTGCTGGCTGGACAGGGAATAAAACAGTCTGCAATCTGGCTCTGCAGTGAGTCTCTCCAGGAACAACATAATTACATTATAGAGAATCTATTTTTACACTTAAAAAAAATTAAAAACAAATTACAGTTTGTTATAATGTTCACACAGTTTCATCCTCTCTCACTGGACTGTTTCAAGTCAATGTCATCAATGAGCTTGGAAGCTGTTGCAAAGTGTATGCAAGATACCTGATGTGCTCATTCATGGGAATTTGGGCTTAGGAAGCTTTTTTTCCTCTGTTCTTATTGAAGTAGTACATTAGGCTATGAGATTATCCACCCTGAGAAGAGGAAGAAGTGCCATCCCTCTCCAGTACACAGGAAAATGAGACACCCTCCTCTTTCCCTCCACCCCAAAAGGAAACCCCTTGTTCTAAGACATGATGGATTGGTTCATAAACAGGCTTCGTCTGTCTTGGATGTGCTAGCGTGTGAATGGGCTAGCTCTAAGCAGCTTTATCTTACCCACCCACATCTGTTTTAAAACTGCTAAATTTGGATTATGGTATGTTTGGGGTTTTTTTGCTTTCTAAATGAGCAGACACATGATTTATTTAATATCTGTGAGGCAGAAGGGACTAGATCCAGGAAAAAGGAAGCTTTTGCTGTATGCAGATGGGAATAGAAGTGGCACAAGTGCCTAAAAATCCCCTTCTCCAGTCCAATTACATGTACCTGGCACAAGCTCAGACAAATATCTGAATGTTCTGGTGCTTACACAGGGGAAAAAGCCCTCAATCTGTTTCCTAGACTTTTGAGAAGACTTGTGTTTCTATTAGTATGTTTTCTGATTGACTGTACATTTGACAGAATCGTTAAGGAATCCTATAGAAGGCAATTCACATGCATTGCTCTAATGAAGAGGGTATTCTTTTTTTTATTTTTCCCAGTAGCTGTGACTGTTCATTCAATACAAAGCTTTTCTCATTTAATCTTCTCACAAATCATTGCTAGTAGAGATACCGACTAGATCTTAAAGACCCTGCATTATTATAGTGCTGTCATTACCCCAAAGTTTAGTCAAGCTGTAACAGGAGGTTTGCCCAAACTGCAGGCCTGTCCACAAACACAACCTTCAACTGCAATGTATCATTGCTCTTTACCTGACTGTCAGTCAGGGCATATGTTAAAACTTCGTTTAGGATACCTTATCACTTGCTGTCATAAACACTCTGTAGTGTAGATGAAGCTTGCTTCACTCAAGTGGAAATAGTTTTTCAGTGTTTTGCTATAGTCATCTGTCACGTACAGCCATGTTCTCCCACAGTTCAGTGGGAGAGAACTTGTGGAAAGCCTAAATTTACTGCTGAGCAAAGGAGCATCAGTGCACCCTACAGGCCTATACTGCCCTCCCCACAGGGAGCAGACTTCCAGCGTGATCCCAGCACATAATGTGGTGCTGAGACGTGGCTGTTCGTCTTCGGCCAAGGCTGAGCCAGGAGGAGAGTTCTGCTGGAGTTGATAACCCCTCACTGAAGATAAAGTTTTATCCAGCAAAAGATAGCTACCCTCTGACAGTGTAACCTTAGACAATCACTTCTGTTTTGGCAATATCCATCTTCCAGTGTAGCTATATTAGCTGTACAATCCCCAAGGTCTTGCCCACAACCTTTCACCTTTGACGTGTGGTCTTGTAGGTGCCGGCAGAACTGTGTGCTTGGGATAGTGGCTCTTTGGTTGCATGGGCTAGATGATTTGCCAATTCAGAGGCCTCAATGTCAGAGTGGGTGCCGCCTGTATTAAATTTGTATGGCCTCCTGCCTCTTCAGATGCCGCAGAAATTCTGCTAGTGATATCACTGAGAGCAGGGAGCATTGCCTGCTGGTGTGGCTGATGATGACTGCAATCCTGTGTTCTGCACTGCCAAATATTCCAAAGGATTTTTCCCTCTCTTAAAAGTAACAAGTATATTTTATTCTACTCATGTCACAATTCAAATTTTTTTAAGGCTTACATATGTTTAAAAATAAAAACTGGCTGACAGTTGATGATGGCTCTATAGCTAAGGACAAAAATCTTGCATTTAACAGAGGAGCTTTCATTCTGCCTTTCTCCTTTCTGAATGATCTTAAAGTTCTTTAATTTATACGCATAAAGACTTAATCTTTAGGTTAAAATGATTTTCACTCCAGATTTACTTTTCCTTCTTCCCATCTATTAGCTTTCGCTCCTCAAATTAATGCTGCCGAAGTAAACAGTACCTGAGATAGTTACAACAAAATGAAAAGGAAAAGTGAAATGACCTAGCTCTATTATTTTAATTGGAACAAGATATTGATGCATTTCTTCTTGCTATATTTTTTCAAAAGAAAAAAAAAGTAAAATTATTATGAATTATTATAAAGTTCCAGTTTATAGATACCTTCCGGAATTACACAAATCAGCTCTTTTCTTTTGTTTTTTTCTTTCTCTTCTCTCAATGCTTAAACACCTTCAAGAACAATTACGTTATGAGAGAAAGTTTCATTGCTGTCAAAGGGATTTTGTCACAGACAGTACTAGAACAAATTGGGGCTGAGACGGTTTGGGAGCAGTACTATTTCACCTTTGCCCTTCAATTTGTAATTGGTATAAATGTGTCAAAACAAAGGACATATCCAAGAATATTTCCATCCCTTCAAAGACAGACAGTTTAAACCAAATTCTTTCATCATTTTTGTTTTATATTTGGCCCGTCTTTCAAATTAGGTAATGGAAACCTAATTCTTCCGTGTTGCAAACTGTTTTGCAAGACCAACCAGTAAGAAGTCCACCTGCTCAGATTAGAAGAACAAAAAGATATGTAACATTTGTTGTTCTTCTACAAAAATATTCCTAAGTACTTTGACTATGCTACTTGAAGGCAAAACTAAACTTCTAGTTCAAGAATGACATTTATCATGATCTATGGTACTGAGTTTCTCTCAGGGTAGCAGACTTGGACTGCTTATGTTAGAAGCTATTACTCAGTCTGACAAGGTTAAGAAGAAAACACTTCCACTTAGCAAACCTCACTTAAAATCGTGTTTTGACCCGATTCTTTAGATGTCTAAAAACAGTCAGGTCATATTTGGCCTGTAGTTCCTTATGACCCACAGTGTTTGTGGGAACTACAGAGGGATCTCTTTGGAAAGACACGTAACAGTCTCATATGCTGAGTTTGCAAATAGCCTGCTGAATGGCAATAAACTTTTTTTTTTAAGATTGCTCTGTTAATAACAGAACTGCATGGAATGAATTTGCATGGACTAGTGCATCTATAGCATGACTGTTGCATGTGAATATTTTACCTGTATGTGATACTGTCCTCAGTACAGTCATCCAGCAGAAATGGATACTTTTGTATTCAGTCACCGTTTGGCTAAGAACATCTCTGTATTTTTCTGCTCTTTCTTCACACCTCTTTCTCATGGTCACTTATTTAAAGGGACAGATCACAAGTGACATCGTATACGGTGAACCTGTAATTCATTGCAGGACTCTCTTCCGGTGGTCTTTCTAACATGTCCTGAGGTAATCAAGCTTTGGATTTAACAGATACTCTCTTCGATGTTCATATTAAAGAATTATGTTAAAATGCTCAAATGTGGTCAAGTACCTTTCAGCTGCATCCTTGCTGTTTGGCACACACAGAGCAGTAAACAAAAAGAGGATACTGGAATATTTTCCTAAAATTTTCCACTATAGATTTCCATACTGTGGAATATCTGATTTTGGGAACATTTATTCCTATCAGCACAGTGCATCCTGTGGATTCATGAAGGGCACTGGCACTGAGGAGGAGGAGGAATTTTTTAGTGTATGATATGAGGAAGTGAGCAGGATAAAAGGAAGAGACAGGAAGTGCTTGGCTGAACAGTGGGAGGAAAAACCTCCCTGTTAGAGTGTGCCAGGACATGTCCAAAGGAAAAGCTGGAATCTCCCTTCTCAAGGGACTTATAAAACTAAACACTAGAAAATGTAGTGCAGGGAACAATACTGCATTGGCAGGGAAATGGGCTGGATGATCTAATTATTTTCCATCTCTGACTTCTCTGTGTCTATGAATAATCCAGATCTCTCTAGCTGCTTTTTTTCTCTGCTAATTTCCAAAACAGTCAGCTGGGAATTATTTTTTTTTTTAATAATTATTTTCAAATTTTCAAATCAGTCCGTCCCAAGGCTCACCAAATTCTGACCTTCCCTATAATCTGTTATTTTCCAAAGCTTTGAGAGATTTAGGAAAAATGCATCTTATGTTAGGTGTAATGTAAAGCTCAGATAAGTTTAAGAATGGGTACAGTTTGGTTTCTGCAGTGTATGCCTGCAGATTTTTGGGGACAGTTTCTGGTGGGCTTTTATTCCACACTGAGCACTTAAATAAGATAGAGGCTGTGTTCCACTCTTCCATGTTTCATTGACTCCAAACAGAAGTCTGAGGAGGCAGCATTCAAAAATATAGAATGTGACCCTAACAGATTTCAGGATATATTTGTCAGAAGGTCAGAAGTCTCTTGAACAGTGACTTACTGTCTGAACTTCGGAGTCTGGATTACCGCTGCTTATAGCATTCATGACATGAGCAGCTTCATTTGTCACTTGTTCTGATGGATACCTTAAAGAAAAGCTTTTTAAAAAGTGATTGTGCCAGTGTGCCAACTCTTAAAATAATGGGCATACATTTTATGCAAATCTACATCCTCTGAGAATGTAACTTTCGTTGTAAAATAAAATGTGGACCAAAGCTTGAAATACATCAATCTAATGGTTCAAACATCAGTAGGCAAATAGCAAAATATTTTCATCCCATGACCTATAAGCCAATTTTATTATGTTTTCCTACATTTGAATGCCTGGAGTTACCAGTACTCTGGTATGTTCAATAGATGGGAAGAGTGATGGATTTATGTTGTCTGCAATAAGTATGTCCTGGATATGAACACACGAGTGAGCTTGAATGATCTGGCATGGGAAGGTTTCTGCTGTGAAGGCTTGGCAGTTGACTGACTGTACTCCTGTCATGTCCTAGACAGCTATTGCTGGTGCTCTGTCAAAGTCAGATATCAGGTGAATTACAATTCAATGCTAAATTCAAACTGTATAAATAAGAGAGGGAGTTAGGAAATGTGTTGAGTTGTTTTTTCCCTTCTTAACTTTAGACACTTGAGTGTAAATGACAATACAAGGTGCCTAAAAATGTGTACAAATAAATCCAATTCACATGAATTCTGGAGAAATTCTAACATAAGCAAATTCCCAAGGGAGAGTGTCCAGTATACATGTGTTCTCATTAGGAAGAAGTCTGACTGGCTGCTTACCGGTTTTGTGGGCAGGATATTTTATTGGTTTCTTGGAAGTATTTATAACTTTTACAAGAGGCAGAAAGTGCTAAAAATTATCAAACTACTGAATGTCCCATAAACAACATTTAGTAAAAAAAGAGGGTTGCTGAGTTGTCTGGCTTTTAAAGATGATGATGATTAAAAGAAAAAAAAAACCAGACACTATTTCTTTATGCTAGATTATCTACTTCAGGAAAAGAAATGAATTTTCTATAAAATGTTGACACAATCTCTATACAACAATACAAAGGGCGTCTCTAACTTCAAAAGGGCTAGAAGATTTCAAAGCAGTGCCCTTAGGCTTGTGACAAACTAAAAAACCAGAGTTTGAAAATCAAAAGAAGTTACTATATCAATAAGCTCTCCTTTGGTAGATTTATGTGATTTCCTTTTATATCCTTTCACTCTGAAGTCTCACAGAAAAGTATTGGAAAGCAGATAATAAAGACTGAGAGGGAATAAAGACACCGCAAGAGTGAAAGTTTGAAAGAAGAAAACTGCAGCTTCTGTTCAAGTCAAATTATTTGGTTGACACAAAGGTGATCTAAGCTGACTGGAATTCAAGGCTCACAGAAAAGAGATCTTTTCACTGGTCAAACTTCCATACAACTTACATGGTCTCCAAGACGTTGCTGGGTTTCTCCTTCATTGCCCCACTAAAGTTTTTTTCCCCCAGAAAATGACAGTGTCTTAATATCTCTATGGATGTGAGTTAACATGAGTGGCATTTGTTAAAGGTAGTCATACACCACCTGCATGTCTTTTGCAGACTTGGATACTTCTCATTTATTTACTAAGAAACACAGGAGGTGTTTTTGTTGAGTCATAAATTTCCTGTTTTTTCTGTTGTGCCGTTCACCTACAAGGTGCAGGTGAATGGCACAAATGATTTAATATCACTTACATGTGCAAAGAGCCTCCCTCATTCCTATCCCTAATTCATTTAGCTCAAATACAGTATAGTTTTTTTTTTTTGCTTATGTAGATCTTTCGGTTTTATTTGAAATGTTTCATTGCACTTTTCCCCCAAAGAAACATTTCTTCTATATATGAACACATGTACATACACATTTGTGTACAGGCATACATAAAAGATTCAACAAATCAAAGAGGAAATATCAGCATACACTTAATTCTGTCTCCAGTGTGAAAGAAATTATGAGAAAGATTCTCCTTAACCACACTGACCCCACTGACTGAGGAATGTGTAGTTGCTATGAATCAGGGTCATAGGACATACTACCAGATCAGGTATGCAATGTGAATGTCTCTTGCAGTTAAGTGGCAAGTTCGTGAGTCCTTTAAGACACAAATCATTCAGCTCTATCCTCAAGTTCAATGAGTAGTGCGAGGCAGTCTTTAGCGTGTTGCTACTTCACAATTACTAACCAGTTTATCATCCTAACACCTGTGTTAAGGGGTGTATCATTATCACGTTTTTTACAAACAGGAAGCTGAGGCACAAAAATATCTTGCACACAGATGCACAAAAGCAGTGGACGGCCTGACTCCTGTTGGGGGGTGTTCCGTGGAAGTTAAGTGCCTATATGATGCGGGTGCAAATCCTGCATCCAAGTCCTGCATCAAAGTGTAGACATTCTTGGTACGCTTAGTAACTTTACCCCAGAAATGTCGTGCTTTATAAACTACTCAGTAAGAAAGATAGCTCAAACTAAAACCAAAATACAAGTATTAACCTTCATTTAGAAGAAAGAAACAGTATTAAGACACGATGTTCATGTAAGTATTTACCTGTAAAGAAGGCCTCTTTTCAGACCAGAGATATTTTGACAAATTGTTTATGGTAGAATTTCAAGGCTGTAACTTATGCTAATGGAGAGCCACTTACTTTTGTTAAATTCATAAAATTGATAACCATTTTGTGAATCTATCATGGAGAACTTGAGCTGCAGTGATCACATGGAAAACAAAACTTTTGAAATGTCCACGCTAGCATTCATGATGCTATTAATTAATTCAAGAAAATAAGCTTACAGTTAGCTCCTGCTACAGTGAAACTAGTATGATGCACTCAAAATGAGAGCATGTAGCAGTAACACAGTATGTTCTCAATCAAGATGCATTTACTCTGTTGAGCCAGGGGTCGCTCAAAAAAAGGAAGGGGAAGCTTGCCGCTCTCTTCAGGAGCTTGGGTAAATCTGTCCATCAGCATCTGTTTGTGTTCAGCAGTTACTAATTTGAAAATATTCTGTATGTTGTAGCAACACTTAAATGAAAATCAGTTAAATTTTAATTTATTCTGTATATTTCTGACCCATATGCCATAATTTTTCATGATTCAGTTATTGTGCATATTTTCTATCTCTTAAAATATTGTTTTAAATAGATATAGATGAAAAAAATGTTGCTTCTAGGAGAAGGGTAGCTACATCAACAGCTACTTAACAAAAATGCAAAATTAGTGCTAATGCATCTGTCAGGCTCAGTATTAATAAATCACACCTGAAAGAGCTGAATAAAGGAAATAAAATTGCTGATTCAATCTTAACTGGGTTTAACATTTGTCTAAATCAATGAATACTTTCTAAGAAAAATAGCCCTATGACATGTGCTTGGATATTTGAACAGTTCTTTGGGTGGAGGGGGATGTATCTGTGTTTTCCTCTAAGTTCAAAATACTTTTTTAGTCTTTTCTTTTTTTTTTTTAATTCCTACTACTTTTGTCAAGAAAAAGTTTAACTATCCTGAAGCACAATGATAAGAAAACATATATTCATTTTGTCTCTACATGCATAAATTTTAAAATGTATGGCTAGCCACTATGAAAATAAAATGTCAGTGAACAAAGATTTTTTAAAGTGACTTTTTTTGGTTAACACAATTATTGGATCTCTAAATTGGGCACTTCATAAAGGTGGGGGGAGCTATCTTAGAGTCTAGGCTCACTCTACAAACTGGAAATCTTTAGAATGTTTGAAGCTAAATGCTTAAAATTCCTGAGCAGTTTGACAATCTTATCTATCTTTTCCCTGCCCACTGCAGAAACATGGATTTCTTATTGAGGACATGATTTCACGTTCAATGAACTCAAAGCCTCTATTTGGATACAGAATCAGGCCCTTTAAATAAGTATTTACGCTAAAGAATGTGTAGAACCTTCCTTAAAATGTGTCTATGATTACCGAAACAAGGATTTCCGTATCTGTACATATGAATATTAAGTAGAAATGAACTATCTCCCCAAGCCTGAAAAAGGCCTGCACTGAGAAACCTTGCCAGATGACACCAGATCGTTAAGTGCCTTGTGAGAAAAGTCTTGGCCCATTTTAGTTGCTGATAAAACTTGGTTTCTACTTCAGGAAAGCCAAAATTTCACTCTTGGATGATGTCCTAGAGATTAACAAGACCACTAAGAAAAATTTCCCATCGTCTCCGGTTAATTACCCAGAGTAACAAGTTTTTCCCTGGACAACTTTGTGTCTCAGCCATAGAAATGTACTGCTATGTGAATTTTCATCAAGTGCAAACCCCACAGCAAGCAAGATAAATTCACCATTGCAACCATCTGACTTTATTAGTCACTGCTATACAATAAAGTAGTTTAACAAAATCTGTTGAGACTCCTATTCACCATTAAGTTAATGCGGTGTTACCTAAAATGCTGGTTCCAGTTTGTACTGTGCTCAATACACATACAACTTAATGTTCATTGGTGGATTTGAGACACGTAGTCTAACTGTAGAATCAAAGGACAGGTATCAAAATTTATTACTTTTCATTACAGATGTGTAGGTACACATACATATGGATAGATCAGCTTTAGTATATACAAATTTTCATAGCATGGTCAAAACCTAGGGTTTTTCAGGTACTAACATCCAGTCCTTGCCCACAGTGCTCCCACAAGCTCAGGAAAAATGAATGCGTTCTTCCACAGTTAACGTGAAAAGAATTCACAGAGAATTGTTGCTCACTGCACTCTAAAGAACTCTAAATATGCGTCAGCCTTTTAGCACTATGTTTTACCACGCTGCCAGCATAAACACAAAGATAGAGTAACAGTCATTGGTCTCTAATATAGTTGTGCTAAGAAATTTAATAATTCAAGTTTATTTTTGGGGGTAGGGCGGGGAGAAGCACCCTGAAAGGGCTTTTGAAGATATTAATTGCATGTATCAGAACTATTTGTAAAGGAACTTGGGGAACTACCTGGCAAGAAAGTAGAGTGTATATGTAAAAATCTCAAATCCTTTCTATATAAAAATATCTTTTTTACATTCCTATTTACATCTTCCTACCACTTAATGCATTTCAGGTATTTACTACTGTCAGTGAGGATATGTAGCCAATTATCCAAGATAATGCTTAAAAAAATAAGAATGAATGGAAATAAATTACTCAGTTATAATTATTATGTTATGATATGTAATTGACTCACAAAAGTTATGGTCACATTAGGTTAGTACACTCAGAATGATTAATAAAAGTTAGATCAGTTCATAGATTTGCGAAAAAGCAGACAAGTTTGGAGGTATACAAGTCCTCCTTCTGCTGGTTAAATATTGCCTTTCCCAAAATAACTTGCCTCATTTATATTCCACAACAGAGAAAAAAGATGAAATAAAAAGAATGGTGCTTGTTTAACTATGCAAATTAAATCTTATTCATTTGTGAGGAGCTTTTTCAGTGTTTTCCTCCCTCTCTTCTCAGTGCTAAGTTGCGACTGTATTCTTGGAAAGACTGACTTACCAATACTGATGATAAAGGCAAGTATTCTTCCTAAGAATCAAAACATTGAAGATGAGAGACTGTGAAGATAAGTTTCATATAGCTAAGCTGTTATATCATCCTTCTGAAAATGGATAGATGTAGGCCTATCATTTCTTTGGAGGAAAAAAAAAATTCTTAGCTGGGTCATGATGAAACTGTGAAAATGTGCTTATCTTAAAATTGATATGGAATCTCTCTATATGTTTTGAACCTTTTCCTCTGTGCCATCTGTACAAAAAGTGTGAGTTTAAGAGATAGCCATAATACTGGAGACACAAATGGCTCTCTTAAAAATCTGCATCATCTTAAAATTTGTGCATGGACTGATCTGTAATCCCACAAGAACCCTTCTGCAATGGGGAAGCATTATTATTCTCATTTTATAGATGGATAAGCATTAAAGTGGCAAAGCTACATAACTGTAAAAACAAACGCTGCAGAATATAGAGAGATGACATGAAAAGGAGACATGTGGGGGAGGTGTGTGTGTCTTGGGGGTGGTGTTAGAAAAAAAAATTGCCATAAAACCTACCAGAATTACTCCTGAGTTTATCCAGGGAAAAGTTTTGATGATTCACAATTGGCTCTTGAGCTGCCAGTCTTTTCACTTTGCTTGCTGTGCTTGTAGTGCTGCCCGTCACCTGTTGTTAATTATAACATTTTATAAATCTAATGTTAGAAGGCCAGCAGAGAGAGACAGTGCCTGCACGGGCTTAATGGACACTCTAGGAAAAAAATAATTCTTCAAGAGTTCAGTCCTGGATGCGTTCCTGTGAACATGGCATCATTGTCATGAACAGATAGTTCAAGAAAAACTTAAATGGATGCCTTTACACAAATAAGGTCCTGGCTTTATATCATCATTGTGGTTTCAAGCACCACATCAACAAATACTATGACGGGAAGCAATCATTTAATAAATCAAAGTAGCTTGCCTGGTAATAAATATTTTTGTTAGAAACCACATTATTCTCTTCTATTGATCATATGACTTCCCAGTTCCTGCATTTTTTGACCTTACTGGAGTGACAAAGGAATGTGGGAAATAACTCAAGATGGTGAAATCATTCAGTTCAGCAGTGCCTATGGTGTGTTTCTGAGCACAATTTAAAAAGTGTGAATTCAGGCAAAGGTGATCAAAGCCTTCCCTTCTTCAGGTGACCACAATTCAGCTGAATTGCACAGTGCTACCTCTCTGAGAGGAGGAAAGTATTTAGCTTTGACTAAATGATTTTAATGTAATTTCTTAGCTTTACATTCTACAAAGTAGAGGGGTGAGTACTATTTCCATTTCACAAGGCTGGGAATCAGTTTTTGCCTCTATGGGCTTTGAACATTTACAAAAATTCTGTAAAAAATACCATGAATCATTACTATTGACTCTGTGTTCTTTGTTGGCTGCCATTCAAATAACTTCCACTTACACGGATAAATAGGCATTTGTAGTCAGCAGTGAAATGAAACCCGGCATCAAAAAATAAGGAGCAAATAACATAATAGTTTGGAAAGGGGAAACAAATACAAAGCTCTGTGTTCTGCTGGCATTGACAAGAGTCTAAAGCCAGAGTGGGTCTAGGCATGAGTCCTGTAAACACATAGGCACACAAATAACATTATCTATAAGAAGAGTACTATTGAATTTAAACAGAAGTATTCACACATGTAAATTCATTTGCTGACATAAAAGTTCAAATTGTCTGGGATCTATCTGTTGGCATTACCAAAGACTGTAAGTTGGTCAAAAATATTTAGAGTCAGACTTTACTAAAAACATAGATGCTGTTGCATGTGTTTGGGTGTACTTGTATATGAAATCGTGTATGTTTTACTTTAAGAATATAAGCAATGAACACTTCTCCCATAAATAATAGTGCCTTGTACAAAGTCCTTGACGATTTCTAATGTCTGCTAAGAAGGTCATAAGAGGTCTATAAAAGTCTGAAGATTCAACTTGCTTTACTGGGATCCTTTTATGATATGCTTAGAATACATTGATCTCTTTGGGTTTTTTTTTTCCACAGTTATCCAGTATTCCACAGCAAGTATTTTAGTCTTCCTTGGGTGAGAGATTCTTTTTAGAATAAAGTGCAATGTGGGTATGAATATATTTATATGGCTTCCACGGCTTATTGGCTCTGCTTGCTAGTAACAATATGGTTTTGATTACTCTTAAAACTCCTGATTCGACCTACTTTAGGAAAGTTGAGATATATTGCTTTTCACTGCTCACATGACATACTGTGCATTCTAGCTCAGTTGAGATCCAAGGTACAATGCGGTGGACTTGCATCAAAAGAGAAACTTTTGAAGCAAACCTTGATTGCAATAGGAAATGTAACTTAAGGAATATCAATAACAGAAAGATAACACAAACCAGTTCAGGTTTTGGGCAACCAATTTCTAAGTGGTTCGAAATGATGGTTTAAGAGACAGAATAAAAATGCTGAAAGTGTAAAGGAAATATTATGAATCCTTGAAAAATCCAGAGAAATGTTTGTTTAACAGGCAGACTTCAAATGACCTCAAAGAATTCTTTGCCACGTTGGTTACTGCCCAGTAATAGAATTTCATTACTTTGAAAGCAAATCTGGAGCCTGAGGCAGCTTGGTTAGATATACTAATATGAATATTTCTATCCTCTAGCAGATCTTCCTGCACACCTATCATTTTTTCTCTTTTTTAAATTTTTTTCCTTTTGTCTGCATTGGTGACTATATGGTATTCCACTTACTTATAAATCTTACCTAAAAGCAGTTAATTCTTTGAACTAAAGGTGTTTTTCTTAGTCAGTTCACCATCATTCAGCTATATGTGTGCAACTCTAGACACACTTTTTTTTTTTTAATTGGAGAGGGGAAAAAACGGAGCTACAAAGTGAAAACTGCAGCCTTCCTAAAATCCGTCTTAATGGACCGTGAAACGTGTATAATTCTGTGCTTAATTCTATTAGGGCAATGGACAGAATGTTGACAATATCTTGATTACTGGTAATACCAAGAGAGGAGGGGAAACACTGGAGTCATGTGAGGGCAGACGACTTTCAGAAAGCATTTGCCTCAGTTCCTTTTTACCTCAGTTCCTAAGTGGATTGCCCTTCCTTGCATCCTTGGGGCACTTACTAGTGGCCAGGCTCAGAGCCATCTCCTTTTTTGGGGATACAGTTCTGCAACTGGCTGCCTGTCGGTCTGTATCCTAAGTTGCATATTCCTATAGTTTACTTTGACTACATCAGGCCTGGGCTCTGGACAGTTCTGTTCTTAGGGGAAAAGATAACACTTTTAACCAGTGACCAGTGAGCTTTCATAAATGCAGTTTTTCTTGCTGAGGGAATAATAAGATAACCTACTGTATGCATGCCTACCTCACTAAGGACAAACTTATCTCAAAGTACAAGTGTCTGAAAAGCAACTGATGTCCTCAGCAAAGCCTCTCTCTCAGAAAAATACCCTGATACCTTCTGGCTTTTTGACTGGAGGAGTTCTCTCCTTATCTCAGGCTTGGGACTGGTATTTCCAGGAAGTTTCTAGCTTTTTTCTGTTTTTGACAAGATGGATCCTTTTCAAAGGTGATAATTTTCCACAGGTAATAAAACTTTGAAAGACGTGCTAATTGCATTGTTTCAGCATTAGAGTTTTTCATTAATTATTCTCCCTGTCCTCAATGACTTTAGCCCTAATGCCCATGCATCAAAGAAGTCTCTGACATATCTGTAGTGGTTGCACAGGATGTTGCATCTATGATGTTGCTATTTTCTTTACAAAGGGAAAGGAGCTAATGCTTGTGATTGCTTCCAAAACCAGAATCGGTGTGCCCATGTTAAATAATGCATTATTGCAAAATTTATGTTAATGGATGGAGCCAAAATCTCTCTGCCTGTTAGCAGAGAAAGTCAGATTTCATTTCTTTTTGGTCAAGTGATGCTATATTTCATAGCATAATGTTCTGCCCAGAGATGTTTTTATTGGCATGGAATTTGGGGGGAGGGTGGAAGTGTCTTTTATAGTGCTTAAAAAAATTAAATTATAGGAAGAAAATTACCTCAGATTAATAGGAGAGTACTTTAATGCGCTGATTCTGATATCTAGACTCAACATCCAGTAATGAAGAGATCGTAACAGTGCTGAATATCAAATCTGAATGATTCTGACAGTCTGCTGTTTCTTCTGTTTCTGAGAAGAGAGGAAAAGAAAGCATGTATGTTAGTACTCCCTAAAATATTCAGGACAGCAAAAAAATATTTTTTACTTTTGCTGAATAAATAAACTACATAAAGTTTATATTGTTTTCCTATTTTAATATTTTTAAGTAATCAGAAGTTACCATATTAAATAAACGCAAGACGACACAGGAATATCGTGTTTAAAACTGTGTTGCTCAGATTACAAAGACACCATGAAGGGCTCACATTTTTTTTTATGTTTTGAGTAATATTGTCTGTATGCCCACATTATGTTTGCGTGTAGCCGTATAGTTCACAGTAAGCTGCGAGTTATTTTCTCTTTGGACTGCTTTGTGTATTACAGAGGACCACTACTTATTTCCATTACTACAAAGCTGAATTTTCTCTCATCAACAGCAGTCAGTTGCAAGCTAAGAAATTATTCAAAGATTTGGACAAGTGAAAGCTGGAAAAATGAGAATGAAAATCAAAATATTACACTGTACAGTGTAAACTCCTCAGTTTATCATAAAATATCAGGACACAACAAATTGCATCAACCAAAGCCTAAAACTGAAGTAGTTTTTTTTTTTCTCATAAACGAATAACAGTCGACAGTTCTGGAATGTGCACTCCTCTCCCATGAAAACATTTTTCCGCTCTGCCTTTTCCAAAAATCAAAAGTTCAAAGCTAAACTACTACACGTTATAAAAGAACAAATTTACCATGACACTTAAACAAAGACATGAGTCAGTGTATTCAGCTTTCTTGAGGGAAAAAGGAGTTATGTTTCTTGTTAAGGCAAGGTTTGAAGTAAAAAAATTATTTTTGTAGTTTCATGTATCTCCTTATGAGATAATTATTTATCCATGTAGATGTTCCATTTTATTACACAATTAAAATTGTAATACATGCCATTTTTGTCACTGATATATTAATTAAGCTTTACCACATTCCTCCAAAGTAAGCAAAATATTAACATCCTTGTTATACAAATGAGCAAATGCAATGGCAAACATTAAGATACTTGCTTCAGTATCATTCAGCATATCTGTGGCAGGACTGGGAAGCTCAGTTGGTCTTGCTTTACTCTAAAGAGTGCTACCTTTGTTCTTGAGAATGGCACAAGCAAGATGAGTAGTATGTAAGGAGAGAGAGAAAATGAGAGACGGCTTTCGACTGCTGTGGGTAAAATAACTTTTATCCGGAGTGAAAAGCATATGACTTTGTGCTGTCTTAAGTGTGAGGTGTATAACACAATACATTAAACAGCTGAATTGCTCTACCCAGTTTTTAAAACTGACCAGGAAATCTGGAACACCATTTGCTTTTATTTGGAACAAGTGGCTGATTTGTTCTTCTGCCTTGAAAACCTCTACCTCTGTTCCTGATTTGAAATAAGGTGGGTATCCTGAAGGCCATTCCTGTTGTACAATAGGAGAGAAGTGTAAAAAGTCAAAGAGCTCCTGCTAATGTTGGGCCTGGCCATCTGCAGATGTGGGGTTAATTTGGAATATGTTAAGGGATGCAAACTTCTGCTTCATACTGTAGTAGCTTTAATGTATTCACTTCTTTCAAGCAAATTGATGCTGCAAAGTCTTGTGGTTCAGACTGAGATGGATACAAACTTTAGCGGTAGTAAGATCTAGATTCAGACCTTTGACACTGAACCTTACGTTCAGTAGGGTGGAATCAAAATCACAAAATCCCTGAGCTTGGAGAAGGCTGACATCTGAATCCCTACGCAGCAGTCCAGGCCCACCATAAGGATTCATTTTTTCCCTAATTAATATGTAAAGATTTATTAGGTCATTCCCTAAGGACAGTGTTCACTTACTGTAGAGAAGATATGCTCAAATTGAGGGACACCAAAAATTTTTTTTGTTCGATTTCTATTTTAGAACAATATAACTGAGACACGAGGCTTCGTTATAAATTCTGTAGTTGCCCCCTTTTTCTATTGTTTTTGCAAGATGACATGAGAAAGGACCTTACTTGGCAATTACCCATAGTTATAAGTTCTATTTAGCCTGTTTAAAATCCCATTATACTTCACAGGGGAACACAAAGAGGGTATAATGCAGTTGAAATGAGGTGTTCATTACCTCTAACTTTTAAAATGGAAGGGTTTGAATTTTTCATTGTTGTTGTTTTAAAGGTCTTTAACTGAGTAAGCCATTGGTTATGAATGTGATTGCAGAATAAACGGAGACAGTTTGTAGGAAATACTTCTCTGGCAAGGGGCAGGGTGCCTCTTTTCCGTAGGGCACAGATCATATTAGTGACAATGACTAGCAGCATCAGGCAGCTGAAGAGGGGAGCCTGCATTATATCACCTGCTAGGTAGATGAACCATGTTTTGATAACCCCTGGAATAAAGACAGGACAAAAGCTAACAATCCTTAATAGACAAGTAACTCATTTCATTTTCAGTCATGCACTGAATTACAAAAAATTACTAAGATGGCCACATAGGGATATATATGTCATTAATAGCAGGGAGCAGAAAGAGGAGAGCTGATCAACAGGCAAGTGGCAGGTACATTTGCTGGCTTTGTGCAAATAAGGATGAGAAGGGAACTCCTCCCTTCCTGTGGAGCCAAGTGTAGTCCTCACTTGGTTTCGATACACAAGCAACACAGGCAGTAATACCATGTACATTCTCAAGCACTCAGGACCACAGGTTCAGCCAGACCTCACACTGCAGTATCACACAGGGCAAATACGTATTCCCCTTGTCTGTGCTTCCACCTCCCACATTATACAAGTGAGCAGGAAAGCGATGCTCATCATAGGTTAGGAAAACTGTGTGATTTACAACACTGCTGGTAGGTGGAACAGGAGAGACTGTGGGACCAAGACAGCCAAGTATTTTAAGCATCTGTTATAGGCCTGTGCCAGATGCAGGATACCAGACAAGATGTGCCATTTGTCTGTTCTTGAATGGAATTTCCTATGTCCTTAATACCAAGCAAACTCTGTTTATTTATAATATAACTACTTCTGGTTTTGTAGAGATCATATACAGCACATTTCATCTTTTCACTCTCACAATGATATTTAAACACTTAAAAAGTGATTTATTTAGCTGTGTAAATTCAGTCAGGCTTGGCGCGTGTTTTGCTTTGTCATGGGTGAATCTGTAAGGGCCGGAAAACTTAGGGAGGCTGAAATGTGTAGTTTACAGAAGTACATTCTTTCTTCTAAAGCTTATCTGGGTTAAGAACTAGACCCAAGTTCTTTTAAGACCAGGGCCAGTAAGCACTGATTTTGAGTGGCCATTCTGATGGCCACGTAAAGAAGCAGGACTTTGAAAATGCTGATCGTCCTCCCCTGAATGTTGGTCCCATTTAAGGTGTTTCCCAAAGAAATAAGCAGGAATTTTCTGGCAAAATTTACTTTCAGAATAGGTCAATTCAAAACTACAGCTCTTTGGTGGAAACACATGTATCAGTTGTAACAGGAAATATCTCGTTTCCAGACAAAAGTAGAGAGAAACATAACCATCTCATAGTAACAACATCTCATATGGAGATTGTTTACCTGGGAGTTGGGTGTTCCAGGTTTAAGTCTCAGTGCTGCCATGCTGATGCTGAAGAAGGAAGTTTGTAGGAAGGTTGGTGTTAATGTGTCTAGGACTGGAAGGAATATGTAACAGCCCCACATTAGAAGTCCTTGACTCCAGTATAAGCCAGCTGTGCCAGGGTCGGTCCTCTGCACATAAAGCTTTATTAAGGCAGGCGCCCCTTCCTGCCAGTGGTGGAGTGCCCCTTTGCTCTGCTTCAGAGGCACACAAGCCTGGGCCCTCCAAACCCGCCAGCTTTTTTCCCAGGCTCTTCCTGATGCCTCTGCTCTAGGGTTACGGTTTCCTGGCCCCTGACATGTCCTGATCACCTTGCCACTCACCAAACTGAGACCCTTTTGGATTGCTGCCAGTTTCTGAGTTTGGAGGGGAGGACACCTAAAGATGGACCTCCTGACCTGGGCCCTCAGTGGACCTGGCTTTTTTTCACGAACAACTTAGAAATGCTTTGGCTTCTTGCACTGACAGGACAAAAGCATCAGAAAAAAACAAACAAAAAAACCTCCAACATCCACAAGAACAAAAAAGTGTTACGTTCTAGTTTCAAATTTGATGACCAAAACCAAAAGCCCACAAAATTACTAATCATAATCCAAGTTCCTCTAGTGAGATTTCTAGAACTTTCTAGGTCACAAGGTACATTAAAACGTGTACAATTAACTGTCTTCATAAACAAGCTGCATGAGCTCATCCCTTTCTGCCTCAGTTTTTCTGTCTGTAAAGCTGAGGCTGTAAAACTTGCCTGTGGTACTGCTCTAAGTCCAGCTTCTGACTATAGTTGTTATTACAATAATTACTGCAACAGATGTCAGAATCAAGCAGAAAGCACTGTCATTTAACAATTTGAGTGCAGATCACAGCTATTGCTTCCCTTGCTTTATTGCAAGTATACACACCCAGAACAGAGAACAAATGTTCACACTTGCTTCTAGGTGCAGACCTTTTTTAGGAGAATATCCTTATATTTTCCTCCATCAAAGGTTTTTCCAGTAAACTTAGCTGTTCTTAGCTGTGACTAGAAAAGATACAGCTGCATTTTTTGGCTTATATAGCATGAGCTCAACCCTCAGCAACAGCTTAGTCAGAATTGTTTTATAGAACTATTTCTCTGTAAACATTTTCATTCAGTAGTTGTCATGTGATACCTATGCTTTCTAAAAACATACCGAGGACCACCTGTCTTGTCCTCCTATTACCAGTTTATTACCAGTCTAGTTAGATACCTACTTGGGAGGTGCTCTGAAAGCTGGGGACAGAGACGAGACAGAGGACACTTGCTGAAAGCTAGACTCAGAGACAGAGTCAGTCCATGATATGACAGACAGTCCAACAAGTTGTTGCTGAGCAAGAGAGAGCGGCACCTCAAATGGCAGTTAGACCAGCACAGCCGGCTTGGAGAGGTATCCCTGAATTAGCCTCAGCTGATGGCTTTGGAGACAGTTGTTTGCAAATGGACCTCAAATGATTAGGGCATAAAATACAGGATCCAGGTTTTTGCATGCATTCACACTTTGGGGTACTCAAAATCTGAAGGCATGTCAGCACTTGTGGATCTGGACAATCTCTAATTCAGCTAAATCATGCCACCTACAGAGGCTCCTGTAAGGAGGCTACTGCTACCCATACAGGCGTAGTCTAGCCAAGAATAGCATGTGTTTCCTTCTCTGCATCTAGCACAACTGCAGCTAAGTGGTTGCTTATGTTCAGAAATGAATGAAATATTCAATGAAAACAAGAGTCTTCACTGACACGACCACCGTTTCTTAATCATTACACAAAATACTGTTGTCTCGCCCAAGCATGCCTGGCTCTCTAAGGATAATGGAGGCAGTACAGTGTTTGGATAGCTGCTGTTTTTTTCTGAAAAGTGGGGAGGGTGTGCCTGTGTGAGGGCATGTTCACAAGAGTTTGATCCCAGAAAGAAATAGGTACATCTGGAAACAGCATAATCCAGATTGCCAGATTCTGGCACTGTTAGCAGAAACAATCCCTTCTCAGGAAGGTACCGAAATGTGGCTGTCTGGTTTACCCACAGGTATCTGGGCATTTTTCTTGGCAGGCATGGGTACTGGCAGTTATTTGGCATTTTAATTCCTGCCCCAACTAGTGTCTATTCTTTCTTTGCTGAAGATGGAAGGATAAGTCTGTGGTTAAATCACTGGCCTAGGGATTAGGCAAAGTGGGTTCTGTTCAGATTTTAGTCTGCATCCTTGGCCAGGTCACTTAAGCAAGAATTTTGAAAAGCGCTCAGCACCCACAAACAGGATCAGATTTTTCAAAAGCTCTCTGCTTTCCACTGGGGCAGTGGCCAGATGATCAAAGGAACTTTACAGAAAATCTGGCCACAAGTGTTGCTAGCGAGAACTACTAGGTGCTGAGCGCTCCTGAAAATCTGGTTCTCATTGAGGTGCCCCCATGGGAACCAAGCTCTCCTACTAGCCCCCACCATGACAGGAAGACACTTGAGAACCTGGCCAGAAGCTCTCTTGAAATGCTACTCCAGCAACTTTCTCTGTGCCTCAATTTCCTCTAAAGCAAGGGTGGTGTTGCCAGGGTGCTTGCAAGGATAAATTAATTAATGGACTGTTCGTGATGTTCTTGGATGCTTCTGAAGGAGAGGGAGGTGAAGCGTTTGCAGTATAATAGCTTTCCAGACATACCAAACATCTGTGTAAGCAGGAGTGTGTAAAAGGGACTGGAGCAGGAGACCAGGAGTTGGCTTTGCTCTGTGTAAAGTCTACAAGCCTTCAGCTTCAGGAGCTGCTCCTCTTTATAGGTACTAAATCCGTGACGTTGAGTCAGGGCTCCACCATGCTAGGGGATGTTCAGATAGATCAGAAAGACTCTCACCCTGAAAAACCTTTATTCTAAACAAAGCGGTGTCGGGAGAATGCTTGGAAAGAAATGATAAAGCTGTTCCACTCAGCCATTTACCTTCTGAACTCTCTGCCTGTTGAATACAATAGTTTTATCATTTTCTTTCCTCACATGGTGTTTCTTTCCTCGCATCCCACCAGTGTTGCAGGTTTCTTTGGGTGTTTCGGGGTGCTAGAATTTCACTTTTGAAAGACTGTCTGATCTTCTTATGCTAGGTGCCCATATACAACAATATTATCTTTGCAAGTGGGTTTTTTGGTTGTAGCACCAAAGAATCTTAATGTGAAACCAGCAATTTTTTTTCATTTTTAAACTTACAGTGGCCTCAATTTCCCCTCCAGATGGGGATATCTGAAAGGTCCTGTGTCTCCTGTTGTGCGTGCTGGAGCAGGCTTCTTTTTCTTCTCTGAGCAGCCTCCCCCCTCCGCCCCAGGATGCAACGTTTTCTTTCCAGCTGACAGAGGAGCCCCTCCCTCACTTTTGGCCTTCCAGCACTGTCAGCATCTGCGCGAGTTAATGCTACCCAGATCCTTCTCCAAGGGGCACCGAGGGCTGGCACGCAGAAAAGGCGCCCCAGGGCTGTATCTCCGAAACACAAGAAACCTCAAACGCATTGTGTTTCCATAAATGCTTCTCAGCTGACTGGGCTGCAGGGAGTTTGTGCTCTCCTCAGCCCTTGCCTCTCTTTCGGGAAGAGGGGGCGCAGGCTTTAATCAATTTTCTGACTGCGTATGTGCAGAAATGGCGCTAATGTTAAAGCAGGGCGGGACCGCAGAGCCACAGCGCAAGACAGGAGATGGGAAAGCAACACGCGGGGCCCGGTGTCACTAACGAGGGGCTCTCCGGACCCCGGGACGGAGAGCCCGGGCCGAGCGAGCCTTCACCCCCCACCGGGTGATGGCGCCTTCCTTCACGGCTGAGGCAGCGCTGCCCGCTGGAGGGCGGGGCTCCACGGCGCCAGCGCGCGACCGTTAGCGGCGGGTAACGGTCGCCGAGCGGAGGGAGAGCGCGCGCTGCACTGGCAGCCCTGAGGGCTGCTGAGAGGGGGGCGGCGCGGCGCTCCCTTCAGCGACCCAGCCTGACACAAATCTCTGCCACCTGGACAGCTTTTGAGTGTTAGGTACGAGATCTCACATTTTCTCTAGAAAAACAGTCCGGAAGACCTTCAAACAGTTAACAAGCCAAAATATTTCTCTCTGTAATAAGGGTCATCTTAAGTCGTGGCTCTGGAGAAGCAAGGAAGGATGGATTGCTGTTCCCCCGAGCTGAGGTGTGAGGCGCTGAGTGCCTCCCAGGAAGTGCTAAGGTTCTTCTTGCTTAGCTTCGGCTTTGGTGGGAGTGTAAGGAACAGCACCCTGCCTTTGGATGTGGTCAGTATTTGCAGGATAAGGCTGTATATTATGAGTGTCCACCAAGTTAAAATTCCTGCTCTCAAAGTATGCTTGAGGAATGGGACATTGAAAGTATAATAGGTTTTCATTCACTTATTTTTAACATACTTGTTTTCATGAAATGAACAATTAAGAGAAAGTTGAAAGTGTAGCAGAGAAAATGTCTCTGAGCAGTCTCAAATTGAATGTTTTGCTTGTGTTGTATAGGTCTTTTGTATTGAGTTCCTGAGAGCAGTCAGCATTTGAGTGACATGTTATGTTGAAAATAGAGTGTTTCAAATGAATAATAAAAAAATACTTGTTGCAAGTGAACTCTGAACTCAGTGAAAGGGAGTTTTTTTGCTTGAAATTTGAATCTAAGAGTTATCCTTCCCTGACTGAAGAACAGAAATACTCCACGTGAATCACATGCCCCCGAAAATCAGTAGCTTGCATGTCAGATAATGAATATTTGCAACTAATTGCTGAAGAGCAATCTGAAATGTGCTAAAGGTGACATTACAAAAGATGGATGAGCAGAGGAGCTTTCCTTTAAACTAAAATTTAAAAGCCATTTGATCATTTTATAGTAGTACAAAAATAAAAACTGTTCCCAATGAATCTTGCTTTAATCAAGAATGAGGCTGGGTTGTTAATCTACAGTTTTCTGTATCTCCAAATTAGTATGACCAAGGATTTTAGCTGAGATATCTGGCTAGTAATGCAAACTTAGGGAACAATCCAAACATGGTTTCCATGTATCCTGACATAATAAGCTTTGCCCAGATCTCCAGAAGGTAACAGTGGTCTGTAAGAGCTCCTGAGAATAGGCACTAAAAAAATGCCCTTCAGTAGGGTCTGGAGTCAGTGACAACTTAGGAGGCCTATGCAATACAGCCCAAACTGAGCTTTGCTGGTTGGAACTGGGAAGGCAGCAGATATTTCTGCAGCAGACAGAACATCTGATGACTGCAGGGCCCTGTGGAAGACAATGCTGTGTGTGTGCACCTGTATGCACATACAACAAAACGGTTTGGAGATTTCACTGCCCAAACTTGCATGCAACTTGTGTTCTCTGTAGGAACTCACAAACACCTTCATCCTTCACTGCAGTGTATTTTTGGAGCTATCCATCAGGAAAACCAAGATAGGATGGGACAGAATCTTTCCTGTTGTTGCCTTGTTAATTAATTTGGGAATTACTACTTAATAAGTAGGCAGGGTAGCTCATGTGAACTCACATTCAAGCTGTGAACTCTGAATTATACAAGCACCAAGTCTTATCCAGTAATCTACAGCAGCACATCACAAGTTGTACCTGCAACAAGTATTCAGGTCTTGGAATAGATTTAAATGGAGGATAGTAATGTCTACAGCCCATTTTTGAAAGCACAGCTGGGTTTTGCTAAGCTCTGCCCACCCTCAGCGGAAGTTTTCTCAATTCATTGGAGGGCTTGTGCTCTGTTTGAGGGTTCTTTTTTTACCCTCTTTGGGTAGACCAAAAACTGGCTTTGGCCCTTTAAATTCTCCTCCCTATCTGCTCAGCAACCACAGAGGCAGTTTATTACTGAAAAGAAATCTAAGAATCAGTTTTGGCCAGCATTGTCTTGGAAAGTTCACTTTATTAACATGGTTTTGGTTTTATTTCAAAAACACTTTGACAAGCACTGACATTTTTGGAACCCATAAAGCACAAGAGACTTACTCCTAAAGGCCTAAGCTTTGCATTTTTCTGCAGCAAACAATGTGATGTGCTACTATGGTAAATTCAATTGAAGCCACTGACTGAAAGGAAATAAGTACTGAGTTTTTTCTTTTTTCCTTCATTTTTTAAAATATGTTTTGCGTGAATGCTAGTGCTTGTGTGATCTGCTTGCTTAACTGCTCTTAACTTCTTTGCTTTCTATCCATAATACAGGTGATACATCAATGCTGGCAGCATAAACTTCCCTTGTGAGCCTGCTTTTGTTTCTCAAGTTTGACCTAAAGTAACCACCTTTTGACTTTTTACTGAGGCTTGCCAACAAGGGTCCCAGTTGTGTGTTTTATATTAATGTCCATCAGCTGAGAGTTGGAATAAGATCACCTAATTCATTTACAAAGAAATACTGGGAAATATCTGAACACTTTCTTTTTCTTTCTTTTTTTTTAAGGCAAGCTGAAAGAAAAATTCTCGTCTCAGCCACATAAAAGATCCTTCCTCTGATATTCTGCACTCACTGGAGCTCCGCATGTGGTGGGAAGAATGGAAGGGCAGAACAGAGATAAATCGTGTGCTGGTATAAGCAAACTTGACTGCTACATTTCTTCAGTGGTAAGTTGATTGTATTTGGATTGAGTGTCCCTGGTGCTGTGCCATCTTCAATTCTGTCCCTTTTAAAATTATATCGAGTAAATCAGAGGCAATGTAAGCATCTCCATCTCAGGGACTACAATTTATTATATTTGGTTGTTGTTGCTTCATCTTATAACATTGTGTTTTGTTGGAACCTTGGTTTGCTCTATGGAATTTTTAATTGCAAAAATGGTCAAATATTTTGCTTGAAAGTCCCTATGCAAATATGCAGTGTACTACTGTCTACCTCTTACTTTCCCCTCAGAGAGAAGAATACAGAAGTATGTTGGTCTAGAAAGGGTGGTTGCTCTTTAGTTAGTAGGAAACATATGCTGCAGATGTTCCAGAAATCTGGCATATGATATACCTCTGATGCTAATGTGTCAAGCAGTTAGTTTTGACTTATTCTGCCTTTAATAGGATAGCTTCTGCCTATACTGTATGTTGCCATGATAAATCCACAGCAGTAGAAGTGAGCTGGGGTACCTGACCCAAGAGTCCTTCATTTTTTAGTCCTATAGATAGTTATTCAAACTAAAAACTTTCTTAAGTTTGGAATATTTTTTCATCTCAACTTGATTTCAGAGTGTCTGAATAAATCGTATGACGCGTTTCTCCAGTTGCATAATCAGATTATATAGGCCTTTTCTCGAGAGAATGGAAAAGATATATTTAGGTTGTTTTTCTGTTTTTTTTACATTGGGATGGTCTTATTGGTACCATTTGTTTCTACTTTGAAAATGTGGAATTTTCAGAAGCTGACATTCTGAAGTGCTACAGTTTGGGAGAGCCAAGCATATTTGTGATAATCAGTCAGGCTTCTCTAAACTGAGTGTAATGAGCACACGCACAGTTGTCTTGAAGAGGAAGAAAAACAAAGTGTGCATATGAGGGTAGTATATGATGCATAACAGAAGGATGCCCTAGTTGTGTAGTATTATGAGTGACGTAGCCGCTAAGATGCATGTCACATCCTTACTGGAAAGTTTCTTACCTCCCAGGAGCTTCATATTATTTTTGTGTGCCCTCATGTTGAACTCAGTGTAGTTGCTGATGAGACCCTATAAAGAATGATGTCCGCATACGTGCACAGACATCACAGTCATCAGTTTACTGCATTCATGCAGCACTGGGAATAGAACTTATGACCTTCACCTCCACAAACACAGCTGCTCCATTGACTGTGGGCTTTGTAGCCAGCAGAGGGAACTGATAAACACTCTCATAGGGCTGCTTTATATATATTTTTCTCACCAAGAGAGGGCATTGATTCTCACTCACTTTTAAAAAGGGTGCATTATATGTCACCCCTCAACAATTTCACCTGTCGTTCAACAGGTCAGGCAACAGACTTGTATTCATCTTGCTTTTGCTATGACATACGAACTTTCATGAAGAAGTTTTAATCATCAAAAGATGTCCCTAGACTACATAGTGGTATTAATCCCCTGCAGTGCAATTATGAGACATTAAATTCATTATGCATCAAGACAATTATGGAAACACATCCAACATTTCAGGAGTATGGGAAGACCAAGCACAATTGTTTGCTGATGTGTATAGAGAATAGGCACAGTTATTGCACAACACCCACAAAAGGCTTCAGAATGAGAACTCATCATTATCTTTTAAACACACAGAGCTCCACAACTTTCACTGAAGGGGAATTCTTTTGGCACAAAGAATAGACCTCATTTTCTTCTGGAGGGAAAGTTACAAAAAGATAACATCACTTACACAAAACTCTAGCAAATACAAGTGGCAAAAGTAAGAAGCATCTGCACGGTTAAATGCAGGTATTTGGTTAACCAAAGGCAGAACAAGCCACCTCTAAGTTTTTGTCTGTTCTTGTCTTGGGTTCCTCACTACAGTAAATCTATTGAACCATTGCTCTTTTGGAAACATGACACTAGTGAAATTAGAAAATTCTCTCTCTGAAGAAGGAAGCACCCCACAGCTAAGGATAATTGGAAGGCCAAAAAATAAGGAATATATGGGGATATATTTAAGCTTCAGGCATAAAACTTAATCTTTCCTGCCTTGGGAAAAATAGCAAGACATAGAATTAAATGGGAAGAAAATTCTGCCTCACATGCCTCAAGAACCTGCAGAAGTCCTCCCTGCTACTGCTGGTAGTAATATGACAGTCTTTCTAGTATTGGCCTCTGTAGTCTGGAGGATCAGAGTATGACCCTCCACCACTCCACCCATACTTGTGTGCACCTCCCATAATAGATGGCCATGATAAATGGCTATCTTAACAACAATCCATTCATTCAGTAAAATTTTGATGTTACCCAAAATTGTTAATGGTCTTAATTGGAACAAGAAAGAAAAGAAATGAAACTCCATGTAATTTCAAGGGTACTAATTTAAAGAATGTAGTCTAGCTCCTGGCAGTCAGGACAGCTTCTTGTAAAGTTCTACTAGCTTATATGTCAAGACTGTTTGCGCCTCTTAAACAGAAGACGATACACTGCTACCTGGCCCTCGGTTTGTGTTTCTGTACTTCAGAGGCGTTAAGGTTCACAAAGTTCCTTAAACAGGTCACCTGTTCTCAACATTAGTCATTCTTTTTCTAGTCTTTATCACTCCTACTAGTCTTTCAGTTCCCTCTTGTGCATTCACTATTTGCATTCACCATACAGACAAAATGTCTGTAAGTGATGGATGCCTAGTGGTCCGTTTAAGAGTGAGAGACAAGACCTCCAAAGGCTGCTAGGGCAATTACTGCAGAAATCAAACATCAGCATGTGTTAATTGTTTTTTGGATGATGTAGTATTTGCAAGGCCATAGGAGCAATTAAAGACTCTGTACCCTCATAAATTAGCTCAAGGGATGAAGACTAAAGGGATAGGGTAAGGCTGGTAGGTTTCTTTTTTTAAAATGGGTATGAAATTGTATTCTATGGGATTATAGAGGTGGCGTCTGATAGCAAAGGTAGAAAAGGATAAAGGAGGATATTCCATGTGCCATACAAAAGCCATGTGAATAATTTTAAGTACCACATGCTTTTCTTTGAGCTCCAATTAAAAATTCTGATGTTACCAACCACTACTGAGTTACCAAGCTTGAACTCTTAAAGTCGGGTGTTGGACATCATTTCTGGTCCATGGCAGTGGACCTGTGCTTCGTCATCCTGCCAAGAGTGGGTTGGTCTCAGTAAACCACACAAGGATTCAGAGGGTAAGAAAGGGGGTGGTCATTTGGTTATTTTTTTTTCCCCCCCAGGAACAAGTTGCAAATCCTCTTAAGTGGGTTGTAAAGGGTTCAAAGGGACCTGAAGTGGTAGGGGTGAATACCTCTCAAGATTGGACACTGAAATTCTCCCTGCTGTTCCACCCTAAGGAGTCATGCAAAGACAGATCAGCTGCAAGGGAGGTGGACTCTATAAACTTGAATACAAAAGGAAGCATGGGATTAAAGTGCTGGCCTGGAACCCAGAAGAACTAAATGCCACTTTCTGCTCTGCTGTGAATTTTCAGTTTGACCATGAGCAAGACAGTCCATATATTCAGTATCAGTATGGCTAGAGGGAAACATACTGCTGCCTCACAAAGAAGTGGTGAAAATAAATTCATGAAAATCAGAATGTCTCAAAAGCAGTAGTGGTGGCAGTCATATGAATAGATAGGTAGTCAGTGATCTGTATCCTGTGTTTCTGTGGATCTAGTAAAACATTCGTGACAGCAGCGGGAACTATTCTAGTGATTTAAATGGTCTTTAGTGCCCTAAATGAACACTGGAAAAAAGGAAGTGTAACCACCAGGAGAAATGACTTACCATGCCTGCTTAATAGTTAACTGGTCTATGGCTGAAAAATCAATATAGTCTCATGGCATCTGTTTTGTTATTTTAAAATACTATGGTTGTTACTCCAAAAATCTGAATTCTTTTCCCTGCTGACTCAGTTTTTTTACTATGGTTGTAGCACTATTTTAAAATGATAGTGTTTTTATCTTAATATCAGTACACTTTGATCTTATAAAAAGGAGTTTCAGATCAGCACAGAGGTGAATAAATGCATTCCTGGACATATGAGTTCTCCCGGAGACTTTCAGTGCTCAGTTTCCCTTCATCCCCTGCTACAAAGTGATGCTCAGCTGAATTATCTACTCAGTCTAAGAGAGAAATTGCTCAGAGGAGATTCTGATCTAAATTAGATGCATTCCTTTGACTAGAATTTTCTTAATATGCCCTGCAATCCATTTTTCAAATGCCAAAACATTACATTTCACAGCAGGCTTTAATAAAAGGTATTTTGCTATATGCACATTTCCTGTGGCAAATGCATTTTTTGAAATGTTCTTTCTTGAGAATTGCTGTGTTAGAAATTTTGATTTATCTGATGGTATAAAATTCTGTATGAAAAATGAGTCTTCACTGGAGGATTTTGGACCTAAATTTAATATACGTTACACTTAAAATCACATGTATGTCTTTTAGAAGAGGGGTCTTTTTGGAGGGGGAGCGGAGCTTTGCTATAAAAATCAGATATTAACTAAGCAATAGAATTTTGTAGCTCAGAGATAGAATGCCAGTTATGAGAGAAACCATTGGGCTCTATTCCTATGGCTTCTATGGGCAATTTATATAGATTACCTGTTTCAAAACTATTTTTACTGTAAGCCTGCTGTAGAAAGTACTGTACTTTGTTTTTGAACGGTTAACTTTTTTTTTAAGTATACTTATGTAATCTCCCAGTCAAATAGCTGTAGGCGATGCTTTCTTTTTCTCATTAGATACAACAGATAACATTGAAAATACAGAAAAGATCTCTTAGACATACTGCACAGAAAGTGACATTGTGTGCAGAGTTTTGCTGATGTTTTACAGAACTGTAGCTTAAGAATTGCAGCTAATGTGAGTAAAGCTATGTGTGGACATAATTCTTTTTTAGAAAACATTTTTTATTTTGAGAAAGAACAAAAAAGGCAGTTTAGAAACAGTGTTGACTGTGAAGAAGGAAATATCACTCTAACTGCAGAATACATTACATATAGTACAAACAGACTACTGTTTACAGTCAGCATTCACTGTTTGTTTTTGGTAGTTCATGCTTTCCTTCATCTCTGAGCACTGGAGAGAGGCATTTTAGGATTAAGGATTTCTGTGGTGGAATTTCTTTAAACAGGTGACTGTGTTAAAAGTGCACTGACTCACACAATGTGAGAAACTGGTACTAGTCACTAATAGATTGATCTCTGTGAGGATGGATAGATGAACAGAGGGGAATGAAAGCACAGTTTTGAAACTTATATTTTAATGTTTCGCTGTTCAGCAGCTGTTTCTTTGAGGCACTTATTATTCTTTCCTATAGCATGATGCCTATAGCACTGATACCTATGTAGGCAAACTGTAGATAAAACATAGCTCAGGCTGATCTAGAAATTTCATGGATACACAAGGTCTGTTGTTCCAGGAAAGAGAATTTTGCTTGTGAAAAGTGTACTTAAAGCATATTTGGTACTAGACAGTGAATTCCATCAGCCTTATTACTGTGCTTCTGTGAGGGCATAAGTTCAATCACATTTTTTTCAAGACACTGAAACCTTGAAAGGTGCACTTCAGTCCCAAGATAGGCTCAATCTGGCTTGTAGATAATAATAATAGTAAAAAAAAAGTCTTAAATTATCACTAAGCATTTTTTTAAACAGAGCTTAAGGCAGCTTTAAAGCATACTTTTTTGATAACTTTGATTGGACTATTCTTACTGAGATGGAAACTATTAGCAGGGATAATAAAATGTTAAAATTGGTCTGGGTATACGGATCTCCTCAAAATCAATCAGAAAGGGAAAGAAGAGCTTTTCTCAGCCACACAGTGTTTCCAGTAAGTTCTGTTTTTATTTCATTGCTAAAACAACAGATTGTTACTAACTTAAATGTCAGATGACACTACATCTGAAAAAAAAAAGGAAAAAAGCCCTGCCAACACCACCCAGCAAGGCAGTGCTAGTGCTGTCATTAAGACTTCCTCAAAATAGCCGGTTAGAACAGAAACCTGAAGTAGCAGTAATCTTACCTTGAGTATACAAGATCCAAGGAGAGAAGATCACTGGCTCAAAACAGTGGAGGACTGAGAAAGTGCTCTGATCAGCTGCTGGTAACATGCACTTGGCTTTTATGTGCAGGTGGGAGGAGCTGCTCCCTACAGTAGGTGGGCAGTGAGGAAAGGAGGCAGACAGCCTTCAGAAGGCATTGTACAGTAGGGTTTTGCTCTTTGAGGACAGAGGGAGGGGGGAAAAAGCAAGCTGATGGCCTTTACAGAAGTGTCAGATTTATTTATAAGTCTTTTAATTATTCAGTTAACTAAAGATTTTTTTAGTATATTTGTTTCTCTGAATCTAGTGCATAATTCCAGTTCCAGTTATAATGCTACTAGGTCTTGCTTTGTCTTTTGCAAGGATTTTTACAGCAGTAAGATAATAATGCAAAGTAGTTATCAGAAGGGCTGATTTTTCAGTTCTGAGAAGGAATAGCTGTGAAGAAGCAGCCTCTTGATCTTTAAAGGTGTCCTACTAAACTTTCTTTATATTTCAGATGTCTACAGGATCACCACTCTGGAATAGTCCTAAGTTTCTCTTGTGCTGCATACCCAGCTTTTCCTCAATGCAGCTGTAACATGTTCCATCTACACACTGACTTCTGAACAGTTTACTTTAGAGCACTTTTATTGTTCCCAGAGTCTGAGTTCTAAACAATTTTCCCAACTAGTATTCTCAAAAGGCAGATGTAGCCAAAAAGACAAACCAGTAGGAACACACATTCCTGGTGGTTTCTGTGTTAAATTATTCATTGTTCATTTTAACTCATTCACTGCTTTTAGAGCATAGAAGAGTGGATGGCACAGCCTCTGGACACTGGCTCCTCCAGGTGAAACAGCCAGTTGTACTCAGCTGGAATACACTGATTCTGTATCTGCATAAATCCCTACATGAGGGACCTGGACCTTGACTGGGACCTTTGGGTCTTACCATAATACACAAGTAAAACCTGTGCTATATTGGAACAGTAGCGAGTGGAGAAAGCCAGAAAGATAGAATAGGAAGGAGAGAACAGCGGTCTGAAATCAAGGGAAAGGCCAGAGGTGCAGCCTAATTAAAAACTGAGGAGGACCAAGCAGAAAAATGAATGAGTTCTGTCTTGCTTAGTGCGTACAAGATCTGAGCTGGTGAAGAAAGAGAGGAGTACCATGTGTCCCCAGAGAACAAGGGAGAAAGAGGATCTGAATTCACAGAGATAAGATGAGCAAGATTGTAGTGAAGGTGGTGGAGATCAGCTATGATAAGTATGACTTCTTGCACTAATGGGCCCAGCTGACCACTAGATGAGGGGATACAGGATGCTTACAGAACCTGGATACTTCCATCAATATCCTGATTTTTTTCTCAGCATTAGCCTTTTATGTTTGTATTTAGAGATCTAAATATATCTGCTGTGATCAGTGTAAATAAGTCTCAAATCCTGACATACTGATGATGAGGAATGCAAGTGAAGTCTTAAAATGAATTCAGAGTAATGTTCACTTCCGTATCTGTCATCATCTTTTCTCTTGAGTACAATGAGTTTATTTAGAAAAAGGAAGAAGTATTGAGTGACTGAGATGATCAGGACAAATTGAGTTGTGTGCATCTTGCTTTTGTCTTTTTAGTCAGGCGGGGCTTAGAAATCAGGCCTCCATCAACTTGGATATCAGTGTTACGTGGCAGAATTAGCTGCATTACCTTGGTGATACAGCCTCTGGGTGATGTAGAACCTTCAAACTGAAAGGGACTGTACAGATTGCTACCATTTCTTGCAAGTATTGGGTTGCTGTTGGATAGCATAATCTCTATCTTTTTGCAACTAATTGTAAACAAAAGTTATGGTTTTTTTTTAAATCCTGTAGCAAGCAATATGTTTTTACAGGTCTCATAAGAGATGAGTTATCTGCTCTGAGGAGATTACACTGTGATTTTAGGCAGGCTACAGTAAGTAATGATAACATAGGAAGGAATAGAGTCAGTAAAGGTACAAGTTACTGTGATAAGTTTATGTAATTAGTTCAATTATGGGCACATCACGATGGCTCGGTTGATTAGATGATGCTCGTAAACTGGAATTCTACTCAGCTAATCTTTAACAATCAGATGGCTTTGTACTTACAGAAATCTAGGTCAAGATTTTCAGAAATTGGAGAGTAAATAGGCACCCAAGTTCTTCCTTAATGACTAAACTGTTCTTACTGTCTCAAAATTGCCAAGCTTTCTGTAGGTCCCTTTTAAAACCAGTGGATGCTTCTGTAAGCTCAGTACCTTTTAAAAGTCAAGCTATTTTTTTTCTTGGAAAATAAAGTTTGAATGTAGAGGAGTAGCTTTAAGATGATTTTTTTTCTGTTTTTGTTTTTTTTAGCTCTTCAAATGCTAGGTGCCATTTCACTTCTGAGAAGTGAGTCAGTACTCAAGTGGGCTGGCTTGATGTAAATCCTTCATACTCTATTGGTTGTTCCATGTTGATCATGTGTCCTACTGTACTGCAGACTCAAGTGTAACCTTAGTTTTTTTAAACTTCCAGAACACAAGAATTAAAGGTTTTCTTTAGTTCTTTCCTTCAGGGAACATTTACAAACATTAAATAAACCTACTAACACATAAGATAGATCAAAAGCATTATACTGACAGTGATGATTATTAAAGCATCATCATGATCTAATTATATAGCAGATTACCTGATGAGACTAGAGTGTTGGGCACAGTCCTTGATATTCTAGTCAATGCATCACTTAGCTTCCCTAATGAGATTTTTAGTAGATGAAAACTTTACCAAAAATATCTGTGGGAAATTCAGTTCAGGTTGTCACACAATTAACTGCATTTCAGGCACGCACTGCCAGGCTGGACAGTAAATACACGATGGACACATGGCAGGAAGGGTTTTGTTCCTACGCTCAGAAGCAGTGTCCAACCTTTCTAAAACTGTCAGTTCTCATCTACCTTTTAAAGATAAAATTATCCTTCCAAGAATCATTTGAGTGTTCCAGCCCTCTTTCTCTGTTCTTGCCCCAAAATATCCGGATTGGTTTGCCATGAGTTTCCAAGAATTGTTTGAAGCAGCCTAAGCTTTCAGCACATCCGAAATCTGTGATGGGTACTTACGTTATTTGATAGTAGGGCTACATCTGAGCGCAGAGTAGACTGGCTAATGAGGGAATCAGCTTTGACTTGGAGGGATCATTTTGCCACACTTTTAGCTCAGCTAAGGACTACCGTATTTAATCTGTGCCAGTGATGCTTTGGAGAGCAAGACCATCTGGCAGAATTTGACTAACCTTTTTATTGTAGCTCCCCATAATGCTCTATACAAAATCTCCTGAAATCCACTATGATTCATTCAGGGACTTTGAACTTTTCCATGGAGGGTTAGAGTACCTTGGCACTTTCTTACCATTCAGGAGTTTTGGCTGTGATGCTACAACAGGATTCTCCAAGCCAGCTTTTGTAGATGTCTTACAGCAGAAGTGTTACTACATAGAGTGCTGGTATACCCAACGGTATCCATGTGGCATGTGGTGATTATGAACCAGGTCACAGCTTGCTAGTGGGGACAGAAATATGACGGTAATTGCTACGTTTTTACAGTCATGTTGAACATACTTGCTCCTCAGTTTTTCTGTTAAATTAAATTTGCTCTAGCATACAAACTGTGTGCCAAAGAACAATTATTAACAGAGGTGGCAACATTCTTAAAATACAGGTAAAAACTATAGCCGTATAAATGTTGAGGCAATTCACTGTGGATCTTTTAAATGCAGATATACCATAAATTCCTGAATTTATTCCAGTAAAGGAGCTAGGTATTATTCACAGTTTGCCCTGAATGTAATTCAACTAAAATAAATGGAACTGAATGTGATGGCTGTGAATGCCAAAAGAATTAACCTGAATGGATGGGAGGATAACCCTTCAGGAATAAATGATGGTTTCTGTAGCATCACAGCAACAGCTTAGGTAGGTGGCTACTTGTTGTTCAGAGGTGTTATCAAAGGAGGAGGATCCTGAGACAGTTAGATGGCATTGTAATGGCAGATGATTCTCCATCAAGATCAAGAGGTCTACATTTTTTAAATACAAACCAGATATAATTAGAGAGACTTTCCAATGTAGAGCAGGGTAATACTTTTCCAACTTTAAGCCATAATTTTAACAACACCATAATTAAAAAAAGAGGAAGACATTTCAGAGTTTTTGATGGCTTTTGTTGATATAAAAATATTCTGACAGCCTACAGGTGAATTTTTGTTAACCTATGCAACTCTTGTGGAAATTGATTCTTCTTTTCACTTTATTTGACAGTAGGACCAAAGACATTAATGATCTCTCCACTCAAGCAAAAGTATATTTTAGTAACGTATGGTTTCAGGTAACATTCCATTTTCTGTTGTGCTTCCCATCATTGTAAGTTCTAACCAAAGTCTTTCTAGCAAATTTGCCATTTAAAGGATTAAATGCTACAATGCTGCAGTTTGCATACAGTGTTGTCTTTTAACAGTAAAGATTCACAAGCCCAGAGAGGAGAATAAGGGAGGAGAGTAAACAGTTCTCAAAGTGCCAGTTCAATTCATTTTGTTTCTTCCACGTCTCACTGTGTCCTGGAGAGAATCTGTTAGACCGCTCCCTGTTAGGTTTGCATCTGTAGATTAGGGCCGGTCAGATTGTGTGGCACTGTATGCCAATCCAAAATAGGATACAAAATCAAGATATGTTTTGGAAGTGCAGATCTTGCGTTGTAGATAACTATACACCAAGGTCTCCATGTAAGCGTGGAGGAAGCACATTTAAAAAATTTCTGCCTATCTCAAGCAACGTTTTCTCCTATCAGACAACATTTTCTCCTATAGGACAAGATTCATGCTTTAGCATGTGACATGGTAGAGGCAGAACTGGAAATAACTGGAAGGAGTTGATATGGAACATATTGTGGCCGTAACTGATGACATTTTGCATCTATCTTGCCTTTGCTGATCCTGTTTAGTATCGTCTCCAGCAGTGAAAAAGGAATGCAGTCCAAAGCTGCTAGTATAGGATCAACCCATTCATGTACTGTATTTTTTGTATTGCCTCCGATTTGCATTATTTATGTCCTATATGTATTGCCTTCCTATAGCTGTGTATCAGCTTTGGAACTTTCAGTGGGATGCACCGGTTGAAGTTGATGGCAACCATATCAAAACAGAAATAAGGTACTTCCTTTTAACAGAGAATGTTTTCCAATCTTAAAAACTTGCTGTTTTTTTTTAAATGTTTATGATATAGTGTAAACCAGATTTAACACATAAAGGCTAGGGAGTTTTTGGCTGAGGAGCAGCTCTGCTGAAAAGAACAGGAGAGCCTTGATAGCCAGCAAGTGGCATGACATGAGCCAGCAGTGGACCCTGGCAGCAAAGGCCAAGAGCATGCTCGGTTGTATGAACAAGAGCACTGAGCACTCATTAGACTATATTTAGAATACTGTGTTCAGTTTTGGGTCCCCCAGTGCATGAGAAACATTGATAAACCAGAGCGAGTCCAGCGGACAGCCACTGAGACAGCCCCGGGGGCTGGACACTTGCGCTGTGAGGAGAGGCTGAGGGATGGGGCTTGTGCAGCCTGCAGAAGAGGCAGCTTCAGGAGCATCTAACAGCAGCCCCCCAGGACCTATGCAGAGGTTACCAAGAATATGGGGCCAGGCTCTTCACAGCAGTGCATGGTGGGATGACAAGAGACAACAGGCATAAGGTGAAACAAGAAAGGTTCAGACTGGATGTAAGGAAAAACCTTTTGTCCATGAGGATAGTGAGGTGGTGGAGCCAGTTGCCCAGCGAGGCTGTGCAGGCTCCATCCTTGGAAGTTTTCCAGACCTGACTGGATAAAGCCTTGAGCAGCCTGGTCTGACCTCAGCTGACCCTGCCTTGAGCAGGGGGTTGGACTAGCGACCTCCTGAGGTTCCCTGCTGCCTGAGGTGTTCTGTGATCCTATGATATAGTACAAAAATAGGGAGTAAGGTTTCTTAGCTGATGTTATGCAAGAGTTCACAGTAGTTGATTTTCAGTTCATGTACATTTAAGAGATTGGGGCCCTGGCCCAATGAATGATTGAAGTTGCTATCAAGTGCCCATATATTCAAAGCTAGAATGTTTGTGTATTTCTGAAAAATAACCAAGATTACAAATGGAAGTCTTAATTTGTAACATACGATTAAGGATTAAATAATACTTGTCTTCAGTTCCACCAGATTGTGCTTGGTGGCAGTATTATGCACTCTGTGTGTGGTTTTGAGTATTTTTCTCTTACTTAAACAAGTGTCCTGAAAGTTTATTTAACGAAGCCAAGTGGCACACATTTTGGCTGTAATATATATTCTTTTAAATCTCTTTGCCAAAAGATTATATTGTGTTTTTTTTTTATTTTAGAAAACTAATTTGTGCTCTGTTTCAAGTGAAATATATCATCCTTGGGAAAATATATTTCTGATCAAAGGAAATATTTGCCCCATTGACATCGAAGTTAAAAAGGGAGTGAAGGAGTATTTGAAGAAAAACGTTGGTGTTTACTAATCCATCTCTACTACACAGCCCTCAAGCGTTCTTTTATAGATATCGCTCACTTCCTTGCTACACGTTTCTTAGTTCCCAAGTAATACATTTTTTATGCTACCTTGCTTACATAATTGTCTATTAATAAGTTCTTTCCTTTCCTCTGCAAAAAAAGCCCTATGAAGACAAGATTAAAGTATTTACCTTCATTAATTTCAAACAGCCTTGTGCTATGAAAAAATCACTAAACCATAAGAATTTGACCCCAAACATCATAACACGTTTTTCTTCAGGACATGTCTTTATTGCCTATTTGCTCACTGGCAAAATTGTTTTTAAAGAGTAATGAGTGAGTTTTTTTGAAACTTAAAATGTATATAAATTGTACTAAAAGTGGACCTGTGGAAACTTTGCAGAGAACACCTAAAATACATATTATAGTGACAACCCACATTTTCTTCAAATTTTAGTATTAAAAGGTGAGGGAGGACATAGCTATTTATCCTAACTCATGAGAATATTGTGTAAAGGAAGCAGGCCAGCTTCTGCTCTTAATGGTACCATGCCAAAATAGGAGTGAGAAAACAGATGTGACTAACAATGCTCACACAAACTTCAGTGGAGTTGCATTACAATCCTTCAGTGATTTTTCCAGGTTCCTTTTTTCGATATACTCGATCAGATCACGGCCTATGGGGTGTTTAGCAAAGAAGGCCTGTTACCTCAATGCTGTTTGCAAGTGTTCTATGGCTTCCATTTATTTTGTTACGTATACAGCTTTGAGTAAGTGGTCTTCCTCTGTTGATTTTGGTTCACAATTTAATGTTTTCATTACACTGTTTTAATGTAGACATTAAACCTTACTAACTTGTTCCCAGGAACCATAGACTAAGATCAAGAAAGTTAAGGATTACCACAATTACTTCATAGACTTCTTTGGGTTTCTCCTTTTTTAAACAAAGAACTTTCAAAAGAGCAATAAAATTGGGAAACAAGTCCTCTGAACTCTCATTAGTGTGATGATTAAGAAGACATTTGAGTGCTCTGTCCAGCTTGTGTCTCAGATCTTTCATAGAAAAACACTGAAAAATCATTACAACAGGACAGCATTAAAGAATGTTCTGAGACGGATGAAAACTTCTTCTCACTTTGTTAGTGAACAGATAACACACCAAGTAAATTTCAGTGTTTTTAAGTTTTTTTAAAATATTAGTCTATTAGTTAGTGAGCAATTTGCTTGCCACTGTGTTCACTAAGAGGAAGAAGGGAATACAAAATTAGTGTTTCAAGACACTTGAGCTGTTTCAGCTCCGTTCCCAAAGTAGTACTTTGCTCTTTTGCTTTTTCTGCTTTTTTTGGTGTTTCCTCTGGAAAAGGTTTTCTTTTGAACTTTCAAAACATTACCTTGAAAAACTGAGTAGAAAATTATCATTGCAATGTATTGTATTCTGGAGAGTCAAAGGCCTTTTCCTAACTGTGGAAATTCAGTTAAGACAACCTTTGGAAGTTAATTATAATTTCCTTGATTTTATTAAGTTGTCTGTCCTTTGCATAATGGATACACTCTCATGTTGTTGCTCTTCTCCTGTTAAAACTGGAGGAATTAGATAAATATTGGCTATTTCTTGAAATTCACCCAAAGGTTTAGAAGCCTTTGTTAATGCATTATAGTGCAGTAAGTCATGCTTGACAGATGAATGACAAGAGAGTAAAGTCTCCATGTACTTAGCAGAGATCTGTTGCATATCAGATGATACTGGTAGACTTGCTTTTCATTTCTGTGTCTCTTGGATAGATTTTAGTGGCAACACAGCAATGTACTTGCAGAAAGGCTTTTCCTATTTTCCTCATTTCCGATCCCCCTTTGGCCTGTGGCAGAGGAGCTTCTGTAAAAGGGCAGAATACTGGGTGTGATTAATCAGAGAATTCTGCTCCTGTGGAGTCTTGTATAAGTGTCAGGGGGGTGAAGTGTTCAGAGCTGTCCTATCTTTGTAATAGGACTTGTTCTTCCACTACAGGAGAAGAAGAAAAGTAGTACTACTAGTAAAGACTGTATTCTCCTATGGGAGATTCGTAGACCTCTGCTGTAAATCATTGAGCTAAATGTGGCTTTCTTGCACTGGCATACTTTTAGGCTGTTTATCAAACTGCTTACCGTCCAATTTTCAAGTCAGTACTCAATGTTATAAATTTTAAAAGTTCTAGAGCACTTGACATTGTTATATTCCTGAGAGGGCTCAGTTCAGGGTTGTTTATTTTACACAAGTACGAGAACCCTTGTAGCTAGCGTCTCTCATTCACCCAGTTACAGCAAGAAGAAGAACTACTGAAACTTCTCCTCTGAGCGTAACAGGTTATGTGAAAGCCTTTCTACTCCATACAAACGCAAAGGCACTTCATATCTTTAAGCATTTATTTCTATTTATGTTGGACTAGAAGGAGTGTCCAACTGTTACTTTTTCTCAAGCAGTTTAATGTTTGTGTGTTACTGTTGACATTTAAATAAGCGCTAAGCCAAAATCATTTTGTTCCGCAGACCTTGGACAAAGTTTGTGCCAATTAAAGAAGCATTTTCTTTTTTTTCTTTAATAAATAGAATCAGCTCCCTGTAGCTCTATTGAGCTTCTCAGCAACAATTCTAGAGCAATTCTTCCCGAAGTTCCTTAGAAATGAACTGTCAGACACACATAGTTGACTATGGAGTGAAGTAGACTGTGCATTCACTGCAAATCAACTGCTGTTTGGTAGCTCCTACCTGCATATTCTCACGATGCAGCAAAGATGAAGTAACTGAATTGCGAACCACTCAGGGAAGAGGAATTTACTGTGAAACAGCTGACAGCCTTGTTATCCTACATTAACTTATTCATCTGTCCTTGGCAGTATTTATCTCGTGTTTTGTCTGATAGAGCTTATCTGACTGCTCCAGAGAAATATGGGGTGTCAGTCCTGTGTTTAGCTTTTGGTTTGGATAGCCATCTGAAGTCAGAGATCCTTATTTGTACCATCTGATTGAGGAACAATGGAAATAGACTTTCTCACAGGATTCTCTGTACTTTTCTAGGGGCAGAGGGAATACCATCACTGTAGCCTTTCTCAGGCTTTTATGATGTGTGGTTTTGGATGAGGAGGCAATTGTCATGTGTACTTTGTTAATGATTTGGAACCTTCAGCTGGTTTTCCCCATAATTTTTCTTTAAGAACACATTCATAATTGAAGTTGTTTGCTGAGTCTTATGGAAGCAGGAAAAGCAGGGCAGAGTAGGCCTGCACTGTGCTGTTCTGATATCTGCATCTTAGAGTGCTGCACTGCTGGAAGAATGTACGGACATTGTCCTACTGCTCTCATGCTGGATGATTTAGGATATATTTCTAAATTACAGGCAGATTGTCTGAAACAAAGATTTTTAGCCTTTTTGTAATTATAGCAAACAAAATAAATGAAAATGGGAAAAAGTTGCAGGCAGCTTGAAGGTTAGATTAGAACTAGAGTGTCTTGCAAGTTTGGACTCAGCACTTTTTGAAGGGAATTTAGTCTTTGCATAGTTTGTTTCAGGTTGTTTTTAAATTTTCTTATAATTATTGTTGTCTTTTATTTTCTGTTCCAATTCCCTCATCCCTATTTCCTCTGTTCAGCAAAAAAAATACATTTTCCTCTCTCTGTAATACAGTCAAAGAAGTAGTAGAGTACCTGAAATGACTGCTGTATGGTAATAGTTAGCAAAAAATGTTTTTTTTTTTAATGGTATTGTGTTCAAGGCCTCGTTGTGGAGAGGACCGGTTTCCATCAAGCCTCTCCAACCATGTTTTTGTATGGCAACTGAATGATTCTGGAACAGCAAATTCCATGGTGAAGTTCATAAGAACTGGAGAGGAAGTGGACTTGATCAGAGCTTCTGACTGTGGAGCAATCTACAGAAAGAGATGAGACGGAGCCAACATCAGATTACACTACAGAAATTTGCAGATCCTATTATTCTTGTCATAATTTTTTTTTTTAAAGCTCACAATTTTCCAATAAAAAACCTTGTGCTTATTTTCTGTAAATAAGGTCCCTACAATGGGTGTCAGGCTGGATGCTGAAGTTGCTAAACGTTTCAGAAATCTTGGCTAACAAATTTATAGCACTCACATTTGGAAAAAAAAAAAAAGCCAAACTAATAAGAAGGCAAGTCTTGGAGAGGCAGTGTGCAGAACTCATCTTTGTATTCTCTGCAAGTAAAACTGATCCAGTCAGAATCACTGTATAATATTTAGTTTCTCTAGTTATTCTCTGAAAAAACCTAACATCAATATATACATATATAATCTTTCTTGTCAAAGTAGAAACCCTCATGGGAACATCTGAGCTTATGTTACTTCAGCATATTTTCTTTCCAACCTGTGAGAAGCAGGAAATAGGAGGATCCTCGAGAGATTTTTTTTCTCATTTGACTTAACTTTTGAGCTTTAGGAATGAGTACAATGTATTCTGAGTGTTACTGACTGGTGGAGGTACTTCCAGCATGCATATTAATTTACTTAAAACAAGAACAGGAACCAGTCACAAGCTGTAGGTTGGATAGTAAGTTAAGTGGGAATGCAGTTATATTTGGAATTGTCATTTTAAAATATGTTCACTGCACCCAATGGCTAAAGAAGGAGGATCAAGGGCATTTACTGAACATAAACATTTAATGTTCTTGATGCTTTAAAATAACATTTCATGGCATAATATTTTCCACATTTCTATAGACAATTGAGAGTAAATTATAATATTATGTATGAGGAAAGAATCTGTGATGTTCTTATGAGAATGCACATTAGCTTGAATATTGCTTCTGTGTAATTATTTGATTTGGCACATATCTATATACATATATACACATACATACCCAGCTGCCCTGTACTGAGTTGACACAGAATAGCTTAATAGTGATAGTCATAAGGGCGATGGCTAATTTACTTCCTAAGCTAAGTGTTAAAGACACTGGTATTTTTTAGGTCGAGGGTCTGAATGTTTGCTCCACAACTTCCATAGAAATTGGCATTGGCTGCCACATGCACTGTGGTGATATGGGTTTAGTGCATTTCTTCATTGCATTTTATTTATAAATGACCATTCAATTGGTTCCTAAAATACAGGTTGAATAAACCAAAGGCATAGAGATTACAGACATTCAGAGGAAGGAACATTCTTTTCTTTAAACTGAAAAATTCCGACTTTCACTGTCTGTGTATTTGGAGTACCTTCTTTCCTCTGGTCACATTTGTTTGTTCACATAACACATGGTCCTTTAGAGCAGGACAACTTCTGAAAAGAGGTGTCCTACTACACATACAAATATTCATACTCTGCCTAGTGCTGACAAGGACCAATTTGAGGCATCCTGCTTCAAGAAAGATGTGTGCTAGCTGGAGACAATCCAGAATATAGCAAGAAGAATGATCCGAGATCTACAACAACTGGCCTACAAAGAAATGTGAAAGAGTTGGGGTTGTTTAGTTGAAAGAGGAGAAGATTTAGAGGGAACATAAACAGTCTTCAAAAATATGCAAAAGGACATTGCAAAGAGGAAGAGGCAAACCAATAAATATCAAAATTTGGAGCCATGAAGAGTAAGAGCACTATCATATAAAAATTATTTGCAGGAGCATCTCAACTAGTCTGCGATTAGTTTGTTTATGCTAGAACATTTGTACCGCCAACTTGAAAGACTTCTGTGTTGTATTGGGAGTTATCCAGACAGTGGGAGAAACAGTACCAAGCGCTTTAAATGACTGATCACATGCTTTGAATAGCAAATACTTGAAGCCGTCGTTACAGTGAAAAATTTGTGAGCAATCCATAAAGCAGAATAGGTTCACATAAAAAGTTACTTGAATAATTTTGAAGGCTGAAAGTCTGCGATTGATTCTGACCTAAAAGGGACTAAATTATTCCCACAAACTACCCAGCTTTACTCAATATTCATGTTCACTTTTGAATCATTCAGGATTACTACTTCTGGGTTTTCCCCTGTATTCAATCTTTATGTTTCAGATTATTTCCTCCAGCAGTACTAGCTTGCATTAATTTTTTTTTTAATTATATGGTTATTTTCTACTGATGTTTCCAGTCCCCTTGTCTATATATGGCTCACTCCTAATTGGTAGAAATGTTAATAAAGGGCTAGGTAGTGCTTGGAAAAAGTAAATATATGCTAAAGATCTTTCCCAAATTATATCTTAAGGTAGTTCAGAAACATTGGCCCACTTAAAATTATCTTTCAGCATCACAGAAATCAGGTAGATCCCAGAAAACTCGGAAACAAATATTGTGGCAATTTCCAAATGACTCCTCCTTCTACATTTCAGTTTCCATCCTCTTTCTGAAACAATTTCAAGAGACACTGACCCTCCCTTAAAATCTAATTAATATCCCTATTACATTGATAGAATAAATATTATGGGAGAAAATTACTAGACTTCTAGACAGAAATGTTGATTCAAATGATGGCACATTGCCATTGCTAGTAAGAGAAGAAAGCAGCTTAGTATATGAATCCTGTGTCTTTGTAACTAATGTGAAGACTTTCACTGATGATTGGCATACTGCAAATCTAGGGTTTTCACATATGACACGAATTCCCAGATTCTGAGGAATCCAAATTCATGGTCAATATCAGAAGGTTGTAAACAATTCCCCCCAAATCACTGCATTTGTTTCTGAAAAAATTTCCAGTACTCTGTCATTTTGTAGAATAAAGTTAATGATAAGCTGCTGCAGCTCAGAGATAAAGAGGGTGTGTGTGTGTGTGATGACTTGTAGAGATCTCTTAGCAGAACAGTGTAAGTTAGCCAGTATTTCTCAATTTATTTAACATATCTGGTGGTTTATCTGTTACTTGCACAGTACAAAAGTTTTCAAACATTAGCAAGTGAAACCATTTTTTAAAAAGTAAAAATTGTTGCACATATATTCATGCTTAAAGATGACTCTGGGCTATAATCTATATCCCAATTCATGTTCAGGCTTAGAGTGTTTGAGGTATCTTTGAAGTTTCAATTGGATCTGTAATTGAATTTTCTATTGACTTATAACTGATTCTTTGCCTTTTTATTAGAGCGAGGTGATATACACTCACAAGAAAATGGACAGCAAATAAAATTAGCATAAATACGATTAAGCAAACAACATAGAATCATTGAGAAGAAAGAACTGGGCCTGTGATTTTTTCTCTTACCTCTGCAGGGTGGTGATGGGGAGGGCTCTTCTACACTGCTGTGAGTTAGAAGAATTGTGTATCACGCTGGGCGAAGGGAGGCATGTGGACTGTCCAGAAGGATTGCATGTCTGGTTCAGTGGGAATGAACCTCTTTCTCAGTACCCAGAAGGTGTCTTTGCCAAGGGATAGAGAGAGGCAAAGAGAGAACATTGCATGCTATAGGCTTTTGGGGGCCAACAAAGGCTCAAGTGCAAATCTACCTTATTACTGAACACATGAGGGTTACCATAACTGAAAGTTACAATTCTAGATAGTTTAAAAGGGTAGAAGGGCAGGGAGCTAATTTCTTTAGCTGGAACAGTTCTTCTCAGGGTAGAAGAATTTTTCATTCAAAATACAAGGAGAGGGGAGTGGTGAATAAATTAGCAAAAAATGATGAAAGCAGTGTCAGGAAAGATGCTGATAATTCCATTGGTCTGTCCATCCATTCATTCTTTCTCTCTCTCTCTCTTTTCCTGTCTCTTCACAGAGTTACCTTGTCATGCCTGACAGTTTTCTTGTCATATCGGGGAACACAACAGAAATATTGTGCTTCCCATTTTGTCACAGACTACTTTCAAGAATTTGTGTGGTCCTTCTCTAGTGATTGTTATGAATGTTCAGAAGTTTGTTGTTTTTTCAAATTGTGTTTGAATTCTTTTTGGACAATAGCAAGGTGCAATCTGGACTAACTTCCTAAGGTGTATGAAATAGTGGTTAAATAGGGGGAAGAGAGGAAAAAATGTTTTTTTCTCTAAAAAGTGCTGTGCAAATGTGGGCCACATCTGCTTGTACATGCCCAGGTATACAAGGGGGCTTTAATTGCATGGAATCTTATCAGTCTACTTTCTCAGGCTGTCAATGAGCAGAACATCTGGTGCTTTCTGTTGTGAATTCAATGCTTGCTCATCAGAATCTGATGATTTTTGTCTAGCTATTTTCAAAAAATATATTAGATAATTTTTTGAGACCTTTGTTTTTATTTGATCCCAAATGCTGCTATTACAGTACTGCTGTCTTCCTGCAACTTGCTCTCATGATTTTTCTCATACGTTTTTCTGTGCTCTGCATGGACTTCTTACCTGGTTACCCATTTTTCATCTCTTTCTCTACAGTCAAGTTCTGTTTGCACCTGTTACAGACTTCAGTCTAATTCTGCAATGCTGCATGTTGCTTGGGCTCTCACTTATCTCAGTAAATAAAAAAAAAATGTAAGAAAGCATTTCTGCTGTTGTAACTGTCAGAACTTCATCAATTTACACCAGTGAGCTCCTAGCACATGGTGTATATACTTACTGAAACACAGTTTCTGTTTTTCCCAAACGCTTTTAACTTTTCTTGATTAGCATCAGAACCACCGAAAGAATTTGAATTTGAACTGTTACAGTGGTAACTGACAGCTCTCCCTTGGAGGTGCCTAGTGTGCTGAATGTTTGAAAAAATGTTAATGCAGTAACTTTGAAGAAACTACAGTAATACTGAATACATAAATCTTTGAGAAAATTTATGACTATGCTACATAAGATTCCTTTAAAAAATATGAATAAGTGTGAATTTCTTAGCATTTCTTCTGTTACTTGTACTTTTTTACCATATTGAATAAGCATTATCAACCCAATTGTGCACTGCTTTTGTTACTGACCTTTGGAATTTAGAAGGTAGTCTTACTTCTTTTCTTTATTTTACCACAAATTATATATCCTGTTGAAGCTTTGGTGTTGCATCTGTGCAACTGAATCCGGAATATATGCATATGCTTTTTAAATTAACGAATAATCAATTCTGTAAGACAAGCTTCATATATGGAACAGCTGCTTTGATATGTAATCCCTGTACTGTTCAACAATAAAAAAAATTTGAGGACTTTAGATGGTGGAGATTTGTCAAAAGGGCCATGAGGATGTAGCCCCTTATCAGTACCGTTCAGTGCAGGGCATGCCCTGAAGGTCACACTTGCACAGCATTTATAACTTTGATCATGACTGTACCCAGCTCCTGTAAAGACCGTTTTCTCTGCAGATGCAGGAGAATCCTTGGTTATTCAAAAGATCTGCTGAACAAGGTAAGAGTGGTGATACCAGGCTCACTTCAGAAGTCCAGGTAGACCAATAACCTGTTTCCAGTAACAGCCCTGCAGCAGCAAGTCGTTGGAGAAGAGCATAAGAACAGGGCAGGCACCTGCAATATTCCCCAAGCATTGTGTGCCAGCCTTCAGGAACTTGTACCTCAGAGGCTTCCTGAGCTAATGGGTTATTTCAGTACTTAGTTCTTGATACGTTTTTCTTCTGTGAATTTATCTAGTCACTTCTTGAACCTGTAAAGACTTTTAGCATCCTGTGCCAAGGAGTCTCATAACTTAAGCGTATATTTTGTGAACAGCCACTTACCTTTTGTCTTTTTTGAACTTTCCACCTGCAAATTTCTTATACCCCCTCATTCTTGTATGGAAGAGACAATGAAAAGGAATCATAATTTCCCTGTGACAGTCCTGATTTTGTAGACCTGTACTATATACCCTCTCTCAGCTGTCTTTTTTCCAGACAAAATCTGTGGGCCTTATCCATTACCCACTGCTCTCTGTAGGAAGTATGCTGGTCTGTGAACAGAAGTGCAGAGTACCTGACTACAACCTGAACTGTGAGGTCTGTGAAATGGCCATGTATTCTGACTTCAACCTGAAGTTTGTGTCTGTACACAGTGATGACTTCAAGCAGGGTACTAGTTGACAAAACAAACACTGAGTCAGTTAATTCATCCATATATAGTTTTGTGTGTTATTGGAAAGGCTTATAGAGGAAGAAAACTCAGTGGAGTACAGTCATTCCTGACCATCAGGCTAGTCAGGAGGAACAGTACACTGGGATGCTTATTATAAAAACAAACATACACAAAAATACACACATGCAAGCATTTAGTGTAAGAAAAGCCCTGGCAAGAATCTTAAAAATGTGTTTATGGAGTCGTTACAGTAATGAAAATGTCACTGAAAATATAGTCAAGCCAATGAGTATTTATGAGAGAGAAAACCACACATGCTTCTGTCTGTTTCAGGCTTTTGCAGAGTTTCTATCATAACTGTAGTGCACTTAAACCTAGATAGGGATGCTGGCTGTTGAGTCTGAACCACAGAGTTGAGCATGTAAGGAAATGGCCTTTAGGGCAAAATCATATTATTAGTAAAAGTATGATGTAATATTGTGGCACAGTTACAAGATAAACTGCTTTACACTTCTTTGAATGTACCCTGGCTTCTCACTGAGCCTCACTCTGGACAGAACCACACATCCCAGTTGCTCTGGGACTGGGGGTCACAGGGCAGCCTTTCCCTGCCCTTGTTTCCCAGCTGTATTGGCTCGTTCAGTTTGGCACCTGTGAGCCCCTTCACTGTGGGAGGAGGGAAGGTCTGTAACTAGGGATTTGGAAGGGGATTTGGAAATGGTCTTTGTTTTATCCATTTGACCCATGTATAGGAAAAACAGTAGAAACAGTAAGAAGCTCATATGCTTGTCTCTGTCTTGCATCTTCAGCTTTCCTAACCTGCACTTTAAGTCCCATTCACTGCAGAGATTATGATGTGGGACATGCTCTTCCCGTCAATTTAAATTTCTGTCAGGCTGATTCCCTTCATCTATGTTGAGCCACATTTTCCTAGCCCCAGTACAACAAATTGCTATAGATGGCTAGAGGAGAAAGATCACCTCTTTCTTGTGTCCCAGTGCCAGAAGTGCCACCAGCAGCAGGTCCTGAGCTGATCTTCCCTGCAGAAAGACTTGCTAGTCACTCTGTGTCTTCTAGTCAAGGGCTAAAATACTCTGGACTTTCTACTTTTTTGATCCAAAATAGCCTACAGCAGAAGATTTTACAGGCACGGTGTTTATAAAACACAGGAGAAGACTGAGTGGCACTTAAATTTTTAGATGATTCTTGAAAGTTGGTGTCTTTTGCACAGTCAAGGTAAATTTGAATTATGCTGTATGTGACTATGCAGCTGAAACTGCTAGGGACAAAGATGTGATATAAGGCCTACATGTTCAGTCTAGAGAGTCACAAATACTTTCATGGGGCATGTGATTTTCCTCTTTTTTTTTTTTTTAAGTGGGTTGATCAGGTTATGAAACTTCCTTCTCTTGAAACATAGAATTGCAATATAGTGATGGATGTGGAAGAGGTCTGTTCATCTGGGTAGCTTCTGTCTTGATAGCTGGACATTGGTTCAGGCTATTCCCATGCACAGTAAACCCTCTCTGAGTGAAAACATCTGTGATGGTGATAACAAATTATATATACAGGAGCTACATGCTAGGTGCTAAGCTCTCCATGATGGTGGATAAGTTGTAGTCTGGTTTGTGTAGTGATTATCTCCAAAAGTTGTGCTTCATCTCATGAGAGAAAATCCTGTGCATTCTAGGATAATAAAAAAGGTCACTGCTGGAGTTCCTCATCCAACTCAGATTTTGAAGATATGCCTGTGCACAAGAAAAGGGGGGGAGGCAAAGCAATTTTTTTTTCTGAAGTGACAAGTGACAACACCTCTTTTTTCTTTAGTCCAGTTTCCCAGGGATGTCTTGTCCAAGTGGCCTCACTCTTTCCCAAAATATTTTCCTCTGGCTACAGACCAAACACAAAAACTTCAGGCAAAAAATGTTTCTTCAAAAAAGGACTGAAAGGGTGTCTTTTGAGAGAGGGAAAAGATTTCCAGGCTTATCATGTTAAAAACTGAACAATATAGAATAATGTTTATTTAGCACTTACAGCTAATAATTATGAGTTACAAACCAAAGAGTGAGTTTTGTATTGCTGCTGTAGATTTTTATTTATTTTTTTGGTTGTCCATGTCCATAAAGTATGTGGGGAATACCAGATACAAGAACTTCAGTGATATGGCAGATTTCTCGCCATCCGCATCACAGCAGGGCCCCTTCCCAACTGCTGAGGTGGGAGGAAGTGTCATTCTTAAGCGCTCGCTGCCCTCATTGCTGTTACTCGCATGGGAACAGCCTGGGTTGGTGTAACCAGTTCATCCCAGTGTTTTGTTCACTCATTTTGGCTATTAAAAAAGCTGATTTCAGAGCCCTTAGTTCGGCATAGACCACAGCAATTGCTTATTCCAGAAGCTTCTGCAATAGCTGCATCCTCAGATGGACATGTGCCAGGGACAAAGGAGAGATTTGCTCAGGCTAAGGGGTAAACTTTCCCTGTGGCTGCTTATTACTCTTTTTTTTTTTTAAAAAACCCAATAATGCCTAGATTCCTTAAGCAGGATTAAGCCCCCTTTGTTCTTGGCCCTGGACAAAAAAATGTAGTATGAAATAATCCATCCCTTGGGAAGTTTAAAATCTTGACAGATTTAGTAATCTAAATATCTAAGAGCATAGCAATTGCACTCTTCTTGAGAGATTTGCTGCAGAATGAAATAAAACACTCACCTCCCAGCCACTGTTTGCTTGCAATTGGGAAAGGGTGAGAGGAAGGATTTAGTTAAACAGGCAAAGAAAATGAACTTATTGCTATCTACTGATGGAAATGAAGAAAGAGTCAACATTTAGACATTTCTTTTAATAAAATACTGGCTAGTGATGGAATTGCATGTGATTATGTGTAGTCCCTGCATATCAGCAGTAGTAACCTTAAAAATAGGAACAGAACTATCCTTTGGGTCAGTTGCAGAACCCCATGTGAAAGCTTTATTTCTGAAAGATCCAGGGGTGAGCAGTGGAGCAGCAAGAGCATCTTTGCTTGGATTCTCGTTGCCTTTTAGGGATAGATTTCCTGTGACCTAGAACTTTGCAGGAATGGTGTCTCTGGCCCTTTCCCACTTGTGGAGGGAAAGACAGACAAGCCCTGCTCTCTGTCAGAGCAAGATACTTTGAGAAACTGCTCAAGTTAACATTTATTCAGCAGCAACATTACAGTGTCAGACTGTTACACATATGTAGTGTAAAACATGGAAATGAAGTATGTGGCCCTAATACTTTGAGTAGTTTTCTCACTTATGTAAGCAATTGATAGACCTGATTAATGAAAATGATAGTGTGAATGGGGGCTTAGGTCTGCTGTTTACAAAGGAGATTCCATTATCTAAGAAGGAGGTGTATATACATTGTGGCTTACAGTAATTTATTCCATGTTTAAGTAAGTGTCTTATTAAAATGTATAACATCTGTGTGTCTGTCTGAGCTCCTGCCAACAAAATTTATTATGAATTGCTCATTTTCTGATAGACACATGCTACTTGCCACGTAAATTTCCCGCAGATGTTATCTTTAGATTCAGCAATGTCCTAATTTGGGCATAAATATCTTTTCCCTTTTTAACAAAGAAACTGAAATGTTAAGCAAGCCAGACGTGGGTTTTTTCTGCTCTGCCTAGGCAGCCATACAATGTGGATAAGTTGCAAGGCACACCAGACCCACACAAAACAGGGATGGCAAGTGGTGCTAGTGGAATTAATTTCTAAGTTTGTTTGTTTTTTTTAAGAGGTGATGGAGTGGATCAGAGTATGGCACCTGAAAACTGATCACAAACTAAAGTAGGCACAGTGATTTCTGATACCTTCTATGGGGAGCTTTCAGCAGACATAAGGCATTACTATGGCATTATGCTACGGAGGAAAGCACTGTCAGCTGAAAGCAGCAGTAGGACATAGGAGGCTTTCTGCTGGCAAAGAGGCAGAAAGGTTGTCCTTGTTGCACTGGAGGAAATGCTGTCTGCACTCATTCCCCCATTGTGCGACAGCCTCTCCAAAAAGGGAAGATGTCTGCAGCTTGTGCAATCCTTGCCATCGCAAATGTTAGGCAAATGGGCAAATGTTAGTGGGAGCCGTGATGCAGGTATTGGTTCTCTTAGAATTGGAAGGAGATACATTTAAATGACTTCAGGATGTATTTTTAACATGCTGTTAAAAAGCTTCCAAACGGGGAACCAGTTGTTCCGAAAACATATTCCAAATTCAGTTTTTTTTTTCTTTAAAAATCTCCGGGGGCTTTTGTTCATTTGTTTGGTGTCTTGAGTGCCTATGTTTTCTTCCTGAGCTTCATAATTATTCTCTAACATAGGAGAAAAATCATTTTAGGTGGAATTCCCAAAATATGCCCTTGTGACTTAGCCTAAATCCCACTGAAACTCGCTGCTTTTTGTGCTCCAAAGGCAGTTAAGTTAAAGGCAAATTAGCATCTCAGTTTTGCTGTGTAATATTTACAGAGCTTGTAGATAAGGTGTTCAGTGCAGTGGGAGGACAAAATGTTTTAAGAAACCTAGCTTTTTAAGTATAGATCATTTCAGTTTCAGCAAAAGTAATTAGTATTATTTTTCAATTTAGTGTTTGTTGAATGAGTGAACCTGAAGATAAAACAGTGATGTGTATTGCTGGTAGCCATGGAGAGAAACAGCAGCTAACTAAAACAAAAAAATAATGCACATGAGTCTATTTTGTTAGTCAAAACAGCTTTGTCCAAGAAAGTAAAAGGCATGTGATGATGATGAGTATAACTACGTGTCATTTTTGCTGATATGATTACAGTTAGAAAATAACTGTACTGTGCAATTAACTGTTTAATTCCACTGACAGAAATTGCTGCAGGGCAAGGTGTAGATGAGGGAGTTTTTTTAAAGGCACACATGACAGACACATAGAAACCTAACTCTTGCTGTCTTTCAAAATTTCTCCTCTGTATACACCACCCCCATGTATACTATACCCTGTAACAGAGACTTTAAAATCTGCCTAATGCATCTAAATTCTCTGTGAGCTTTGCAGTTCTGTCTGGTGCTGCAGATGAAGTGCCTATTCAAACTCTGTGTGAGATGCAAGAGAGCAAATATTTGCCCTATTAAATAGAAGCTAGGAGAGGCAAGTGGCTTGCCAAGCAATAGAGTGGGATCATTTCATCTCAGCACTCTTCAATGGCTTTGGGATCTAAATGTTGAAGCTTAGAAGCCACTCTCCTACAGAAAGAGCATGTGAAATTGAAACAGAACTGGACAAATATCTTGGTCAGAACTCTGCTCACAGAACTGTGAAAGAAAACATTTCATAAATATGTGCTAGCATTGGTAAAGATTTCTGGTCAAAAATAAAACTTTCAGGAAAAGCTACAGAAAAATGGTAGCCTCTTGTTTCAAAAATTTTGTACATGAAAATTTTAAAAACAAAACATTTGAGATAGAAATAACCTAAATATTTGGAAGGGTGTTTTCAAAAACACCGTCATTCAAAAACCCTTTGTTAGACCCAAAACAAAATACTTCATCCCTTTAGCTTTGCCAAAAACTGAAGACATATATTGTTTTAGATTGACATACTGTAACTTTTGTAATTATGAGCAAACCAAAAATCAGGTATTTGTACAGCCTTGATCAGAAGTTCTTAGATCAATTTGAGAGCTCAGAGATTTAATGATCTCTCAGGTTGCTGCCTCTATAATACACAATGTTTCTATTACTGGAATGAGGCTACAGCTGCTTACTGTAGTCTAGCTGTTTGTTTATCTGTCTTTATGAAGTTGAAGCTAATATGGTGGTTATGGGAAAGCAAATAAAATAGGATTTTGATTTTTTTCTTTTTTTAATATGAAGTAGGCAGCTATTGAAAGATTCCCACAAACCAATGTACCATTTAAATTTTACATAAGTCTTATTTTAACAGTTTAAGTGGAATGTGGGTCTTGCCAGTTTTTTTGCACAGAACTGGGCTTTATCCTACATGAATTTTTTTTGCTTGCAGTACTCAGCTGTTCCTGGTAACTGATGTTAACAAAATTATCCAACTAACAAATATTTTGCATTTAAATATGAAAGGAAAGAGAGCCTGGCTTTCTCATGCTGAAGCATAGTTTCTTTGGCTTTTCTCATGACAATGTTTGACTGCATCCTTCATTATTTCTGTCAGGATTTCATTTCCTTTTTTGCTTACCCTGTGCCTACAAAAATAAAAGGAGCAAAGTGACTATAAAATAAAACAGGCAGGACAACCGATGTTTTAAAAAAATGGGAGAGAGGGGCCAAACCGAAACCCTGAACTCAAATGCATATGTACACCCACACACTGAGGTTTTAGAAAGTCCAGAACCAGAGTTTGAATGTTGTGGCTCTGGATATGCTGCAGTTTGTTCATAGACCAACTTCAGATATCTGGGCTTAGAGTTACATGTGAAGTTTTAATAGGGCAAAGGATTGATTGAAAATACTTTGTGAAGAGATTATGAGAAAAGACTTATCTTGTAAAAGCAGCCAAGATTTAAGTCATTATTTCAGATGTGAAGCATTTGGCAACAAGAGATCATTTTCATCAAAAAGGAAGACTCAGAATAATTTAGTTCTCTGTTTAATGCTGTGCATTCTATCAGCAAACAAAAATTTATAAACAGAATGAAAATGGTTTACCAGAGATTTTCTTCTTTAATCAAATAACATAGCACCCTAAAGGGAAGAAATTAATAACATCATTATATAGCCTTTGAATGTTCCTTGGATATTAAGTGTTAATGTGCAAAGTTCATATACATGTACCCCATGCAAAACAGGCCTGTTTATTTCTGAGTAGGAACTGGCACAATTGGCCCAAGTGACTATAAAGCTAAGTGGCTATTTTTATTTATTTGTTTATGTGTTTGTTTATTTTCCACAGTGCAGCATGGTTTCCATTGGATACCTACACTAAACTGATTCCACTTTAATGTATGGCTGCATGCACAAAAGGATATACCCACTCAGAGACTTAATTTGAATATATATTCAAAGGCTCAAGTGTTTTCATCACAGTTTATTCAAATATCTGAGTGTCAAGCCCTCCCTTTTCCCTAGTGCATGCCCCTCATCATCCTGTCATACTAGAAAGTAGTTTGTTCTTCTTTCTTCCCTTCCTTCCCATAGTGCAATTGCTGTGGACTCTTGATTCTCTTCACACATTGTCATGCGTGGGTCTCCCTTCCTTGGTCAGTTCCTTTGGAGAGAGAATTGTTTCTTTGCTGAGCTCTGGTGCTCTTGTTTTTTGGTCCCATGGAAATGCAGGAGTATTCTGTGGCTTCCCAGGGAGATTTAATTCCATTCGACTGGAATCAGATTTGATTACAGTAAGGATCATGCCTATGGAAAAGCAACCAGGCCTTGGCAGACATTTTTAAAGGCAGGAGGACCTTTGGAACAGTAATATCAGCTCTGATAGGGTGGGCATAGAAGAAAAGAAGAGAAGAAGGGAGCTGGAGAGAGTCCCAATTAACACAGCAATAGTCCAGACAGATCTGTGTCTTAGGAGAGATTTCAAAAATGCCATGTACTCTCTTAGTTCCGATCCTGCTGAAATCAGATTCCAAAGGGAGGATGGCTTGGTCTACTACTAATTGCGTTTAGACCATCCTACCTTTCAGTTCAGTTCTGATCAGGCACTGGAGTGTATTCAGTGTACCTAGAAATTACATCAAGGGGCATCTTGCTGCTAACGTTCTTGATAAATTTGTGAAATAACATGCGCTTCCTCTGCATTGTATCTGCCAAGTACATGAATGTCTGCAATCAAGTATAGATGAGTAAATTAAACTTGACTGAAACGTTTTTCACTGATGACATAACTCACTCCTCTTGAGTCCCTTGGTAAGCCCTAACTGAAGCTATTCCACTTTTACTGTTCAGTCTTTGTAAGTCGGGGCTAAAACTGGCTCACTTTAAATCAAAGCCATGCTGAGACCCACTGACACCTGGGACAAAGGCAGTTTGGTGCCTCTTCCCCACTCTTCCCAGTTCAGCCCCACTCCAGAGAAACTCTTTAGAGGAGGAATAGACTCAGATGATATTGGGAATTCCCCATTACTTCAGTAATTGCAGTAAAATAGGTTTCTTTGTATTAATTTCTTAATTGCGTGGTATTTGTCCGTAGCCATATGTCAGCATAGCCTTCCTTTTCCTTTTTGGCAAATAAAATAAAAATTGACATCTTACAATACTGGTAATTGCAGTGAAAGCATATTACAAGATCAGAAACATTCCATCCCTCTTTGTTGAAAGCATGTCTATTTTGTCTTGACAGCTAATTTACCTCAGCACTTCTCCAGCATTGAAAGCACCTTGCTCCAATTAAATTGTGAGTCCCCAGTTGACAGAAATGTTAATTAGTGTTGGGAATTGCATCAATAGAAAATATCACCTTGCTTGTAGGGGAAAGTGTGAAGTTTTTAAGTGTATCGACTGATTAGATAGGATGACTGTCCAGGAAGGAAAGGTGGAGAGACTTCTAACTTAAGAATCTGTCTAAAAAGTGTTCACAGCGCTTTGTAGACATACCTAGTAAATATAGGACCAGTTCTGATTTATAGTATGATTAATGGTGTTACTCTGGAAGCATGAGTTGTCCGTAAAATGAGTACAAATCCATTAATTCCACATTAATGACCCTGTAAGTTGCTGCTAATTAAAAAAAAAATACTCCCATAAATGACAATTCATCCAGTTACCAGCATTCTGGAGCTGGATTTTTTTTTCGGTCTTCTTGACTTGGAAATGATGTTTGTTTAATAAATACTTGCTTCTATGTGAATATGTTAAGCAGGCTTACCAGCTTTTTCAGTTGTTATTAGCGCTTTGAGATGCTTTGGTTTAGGGACATAATGCAATGGATTATCCAAAGAGTATAATTTTCAGAAGAATCAGAAGAGTACCATCCACTTTGAGGTGTACCAAATTGGTAACGAACATCATCTGTCACTTTTGGAGGCGCAGTTCTTCAGTTCTAGAATTTGTGCTATGATTGTAGTAAAAATGATTCTTTACAGCCTCAAATCCTACATCTTCTATGCTTACTTCTTCCTACAGAAAGTACCTTTTTATTACTTGCTGCTTCCAGTCTAATGAATACAAACTTATTCTTTGATATTGCAAGGTTTCCAAAATACCAAAGCAATGTGACAGAAACGTTATCTGTGTGTTTTGCCAAACAGACTGGCTTCAGCTACCCGCATAAATTTTCTGGATCTTTTGATCACATCCTCCACTCTGTTGCAAGTATGGAATTCATGCCAAAGATAGCATCCAGGAATGAGATAAATCTAAATTCTTTCATGTGAGCTACAGTGGATTCCTGTGTTATTGTTTCTGATAAATCTTTTGTGTATATTGTTATAAAAGCTGGTCAAATAACTTATTCCTCAAATAATTTGAAAATATCATTTTTCTTATTCAATCAGTTTAACAGATATTCTCAGAAAACTCACTTACCAATACTGACTGCAAATGCCACCATTTTTCATTTCATAATTATTTGCTAATTATTTGCAAACCATGAGTACTGCTATTCCAGGTATTAGAAGATTTCTAGTTCTAAAATAAATAAAAGTCTAAAACAACCTTTCACCAAGAGTACCAGGAGAAACAAACAAACAAACAAAGCCCAAAACAGCCCAACTCCCAAACCAAAAAACTGATTGATTTTAAGCAGAGCCTGAGCAGCATATGAAAAAGATCATATGGCATGGTTGCCTGCAATAACAAGGGGCTAAACTCAATGACCCAAGAGTCCCTTCCAATCTGCTGTTCTTAATTAGATACATGAGTATCATGGGAGCTCGTATAGCCTCCAGCCTGTTCCTGCAAGAGATCCTTTTATTTATGTAACTTCACACTGAAATCCCTGCAAACATGCAGATCCCCCCTGACATGTAGGTGATACAGATTCTTGGATCAAATTCCAGGGACAGTTCATGGTCCCAGAAGAAAATTCTGTATCTGGCTTCTGTTTTCCTTCTTAGTTTTGCATGCACCTTCTGTTTCATTCCAGAAACTGCTTTGTCTTCATTGTTTCATTTTCCTTATGACAATAACTTCTCTCCTCCAAGAAGAATTTAAATGGTAATAAAGGATACATTTACCATCAAAATCCATATGGCTGGAAATACTTTTACATGCAGATTACCTGTTGCCAAGGCCAGAATACCCTTACCGTAAATGGGGCATTCAATGACTTTCTTGTCCCTTGAACAAACATATTGCCTTTCCTCACTACAGATCAGGTCCTGTGCTATGAAACTTTGTTTAAACACGTAGTCTTCAGGATCAGTGGATAAGTGTAAAGGCAGCCTAAGTCTTCAGTCTCTTGGGAAAAAAAAGTTAGTGGGACTCTCTGGAAATGAAGTTCCTTATCTGGTAGCATCATAGGCAATCACACAGATTTTTCCTGCCCTTTATGGTGTTCCAAGACACACACATTTCTGAGACGGGACCCTTATCTTACCAGTTGTGATCAGTTCAAAGTATTGACTAAAGTCTGCCCTTTACACAAGAAAACCTGGCCATTCTGCCTCTGTTCGCTCACCTAGAAATTAGTATCATGGTAATCAAAGCCTCAGGGGAACATGCTGAGGACTGAACAGGTTTGCTAGGGATGTCTGGAGTCTCTGATATAAAGTCATACTTGCAAATTATTATGATAAAGATCTTTCCTAGAAATTAAAGATTGTGTTGGAAGTTCTAACTTGCTGTGATGACAGATGGCAAAGGAATGATTCCCATTAATTTGAGATAACTGGTAACAAAGCCTGACAACGTGAGTTACTGCTTTCAATTGTTCAGTGATTCTGAACAGTGCTACTTTCCCAGGGAGGTTCACCAATGACAACAGCCACAGCAGTTCATACTGTTTACTAGCTTGTTTTATGAAAGTCACGACCTCCAAAGCTTCTGAAGCAATCCCATGACCATTTGCTCATTCCAGCAGTCATTCCAGAGTTGACTGCTAGGTACCCTGTGCCAAGAGGCGAGTACAGTACCAGGGCCTGAAAGGAATAAAAGCCAGCATCAAGTGCTGAATAAAGATGATTGACATTTTCTTCTCTCTCTGCCTTGAGAGGAAGGGATTGGGTTCTGGGGGGTTTCTGTGGCAGTATTTCATCTTTGACTTTGTACTGAAAATAGTGTAGTATTTCTTTACATTCTGGACACTGTAGTAAGTAGTCTTAGAATTTTGTTTTATTTTTTAAATAGGTTCTTGAAGCAAACCTCTCCCTTTGACATGCTTTGTGCCATTTTTAAAAGGTTGTTAAATTCAGTCCTGGTTATTAAATCAATGACAAGTCCATTATACCACTTTTGCATTCTGCACTGCAGAAAGTGGCTCAGTATCTTGTCTGTAGGGGGTCTAAAATGCAACCACTGATCTGTGACAACCATAGACCAAGAACATACTAGCAGGAAAAAGGTTGCTGCTTTCATCAAGCACAGACCAAGGGGTTTCCTTGGCCACAGGTTTGCAAACCTCTGCAGACCAATGGATAGAAAAGAAAGCGAGAAATTTCATCCAGAGTCAGGCTGGAGCTCCTGTTCCCTTTTAGCTATAAAGTAGAAGTTCAAGTGTCTTTCATTATCATGTGCCACCTGACATGCTGCTCTTCTACTCAGACCATTTCCCCAATATGGTCTGTACAAATGCCAACTTGTTATGTCTCATTAAATTACAGACAGCAGCAATTGTAAGTGGCTTGAATTTAGGCTGTTCAGTGTTTTCTTAATGCAAATTGTCTTCATTTTTTAATAACTAGAAGAAGTGAACTCATAAATATCATATGACCTTTGTTCATGCAGAGAACACAGGCAAAGGCAAGACTCTACCAATGGGAGGTGTCAGAACAGCCTTCTTGCTTTATGTTGTTCAGGCCCTTACTTGCCATATAATATATAAAGCCTTATAAATAGGATAAAGCCTTAACATCTGTACTGCTGTTTCTTTATCTACACAGGACTGTCTTGAGATTTAAGTAGTTAAATCTTTAAAGAGGCACAAGGAAATTGAAAATACTGTATGTACATTAAATACTGTCATTTGGTCTGGAGGATATTTCAGCAGATATTTTGGGCAATTTCATTTTCTTTTGGTTTGCTTTTACAATAGCTCTGCTGTGGTTTATTTGCCAATGCAAATTATTTTGAATTTCACTGAATAATTTTAATCTTTGTTTCTTTACACTTAAGGTAGCAAATGTTTTGTGCCTGTGGGAGTCCTGGATTCCAAAATTTGCTGGCATTTTTTCCTCTTCCTTTTGACTTGTAGGATATATTCATTGACATGGAGTTTGGAGGAATTCAAATCTATTCATTTAAGGAAATATATGCAAAGCCATAATGGAAACATAAAAAGCTTAACCATTTGTCAGACTCATCAAATCTGTTGTCTTGGAAAGCACTGTTTGAATTTACATTCTTGTGTAATTCTTGTGGCCTTAGAGTTCATTTCTATCAGAGGTCACATAGCTTTTTATTTGAGGTAAAGGGAGACAAGCAGGGATGTTCTCCTCTGGCTGTATTATTTAGCCCTCTGTTCATTTGATCTGTGAGTTAATCAACCAACTTGCAAGCGTATTATTAGTTCCTGAGTATCTTTGGTTGTTACTGTGTCTCTTGAGCTGAGGCTGAGTTTATTTACCAGCTAACATAAAATTTGAAGTAGCTACATGTGGAAGACCTTGAGTTAGGATTTGCAAATATGAATTAGCTGTTAAGGATGATCTATAGCTATGCAGATAAAATTTGAAGTGATCCAGCTTCCATTAATGCTTCAGGCAACCTTATACCTTTTGTTTGGACAATGAGTACTCATCATCCTTTTCTTTTTTTCTCATCCAGCCAGCAGTGGGATGGGGCATGTTCCATTATTGTCTTTATACTGCCTTCCTTTCTGTACTTCCAGCCCACAATGTCATTCAGAAGGAAGCTGTCTGTACTGCCACCCAGCCCTATATCTTCTACTCAGAGAATGACTGTTAAGCCTGCTTTCCTGCTCCCATGTTAGGGATTTAGGAAGCATTGGCTCAAATGTCTTTAAAGAGCTATTTTGCCATAGCCCCTCCTGCAAGTGTCTAAGAGCAGCCTGGCAGCTCCGTCTTTACCTGATTAGGCCTTATCACTGTGAGTGTCAGGAGATACATCACCCTGAAAATCTGCTACTAGACTCTAAAGGCCAAGAAAATTTATGTTTTGGATGAAATTCTGGCCAGAATTGCTGTTGACTTCATTGGAGATGTGATTCACCCTCTGAGAATTAACAATCTTTCAGTAAAATCCAGAGAGCTTCTTGTGGCTCACCACTGGTGACTACCTGTGTGGTTTACAGCCATGGTACAAGCTGTGCTTCTCTGGTATTTGGGAAGTACAGCTGCCTCCCAAACATCATGTGTCCTTATAATCTGCATATAAAAAATATGGAGGTCTTAAGAAGTTGGTGACAGAATAACTATGTAACAGTGAACTGTAAAAACCAAAATTGACCTTTGGCTAGAATAAGAAGAGTTATTTGGAGAGAGAGAGAGTGTGTTTTAAATCTGTTTTCCCTGTTGAGCTGAGTGGTTACAACCAAATCCAAGGTGACTTTAACAATTTCATTCAGCAAATTCTGTTCAGATGAAAGTAGAGCATAGAGCTGCTGACCAGAGCAGCTTTAAAATTCTGAAGCCACCAGTGTTTCTTACTCTGTTACGTGTTCCTTTTCCTTTGCATGAATGTTAATGAGACCATGGTAGAGCTAGCAGACTTTGATGCTCTTTACAATTGTCTTACAATACCAGAAGGTGAATCCTTTATGTTTGTTCCTGAAAAAAAAATCTTAGTTTTATAAATCTTCACCTGAACAATGCAAAATGAAGGGTGGGAGAATTTTTAGTATTTCCTATAATCTGAGCAGGTAGCATAATCTTCCAAGAATGTCACAGAGCTAACTTCAAATTAAGTTGGAAAACTGACTAGGTAAAGATTGTCATCCCTATTTCACAGATATGGAAAACCACACCAAAGAGACTGTACCATTATCTGTTCAATTCCATACTTTTTCAGACTGATTTTCAGAAACATTGAAGAGTAACATCTTCAGCTAAAGTTAGTATTAACAGTGATGAACACTTTATACTTATCAGTCCCAAAATTTCAGAATTATATTCTAGCTATCCCTATATTTGGGTTCCAAAGCAAGCCAGTTTATATTGCCTAATAATCTGAAGTGCTGAGTACCTGCCCTTGTAGGTACTAAGTAGTTGGTGCTACTGAAAACAGGGACTAAGATGTCTCAAAGTGGATCCCCAAAATCTGAGACTCTAAAATGAATGAACACATTTTGGGGAAAAAAAAGGACATTAAATGATTTACATCAGGATTCCCTGTAATTAAGGTCAGAGTAAAGACAGCAAATCAGGAAACTGTGACTCCTTACATTGTGATTGCAGTAATACCCTTTCACCACATGTAGCCCAACAGAATCTCTCTCAGCAAAGGGCTTCACAGGTACCTATTTTGCATCGGAGGCTGACAGCATGTGTTTAAAGCATGTCAGAAATGTCATGTCTGATCTGCTTTGTATGTGTGATGCATAACATACCAGCAATATCCTTCAAGTTAGGTATGTCAAGATAAATAATGATGCTGAGCAAAACTAGAATTTTGTAGTTAGAGTCAAATGAAAAGAAGCCAAAGATCCCACATAAGAATAGACTTCCAGCTGTTTGCAGTCATTATGCCATCCTACTGGGAGACGTGGAAAGGTATGAAGTGGGCTATCACATAGTTCTAGAGAAAGTCACAAAGATGCACAGACTTTTATAGGAATTACTGATAGAATGGCACTTTGCTTAATATTACTGTGAATGCCTTCATAAGCAGTAAGTGGATTCGGGGCCATAGGCTTCTGCAGGAAAAGGTGGGAGAAAGAATATTCTTTTTCCAGATGACTTGCTTTATACTGTTCTGTATTTTGCTGAGAAGCAAAATAACAAATTAGGATAGACAGAGCACCATGTCAGAAGGCTACACAAATTTCAGACTGGGCCTGGCTTCTGACCAGCCTATTCAGACCACAAGCAGAGTGAGGTTGGGGCAGTCTGCACCCACTGCAGTAGACATGCTCTGTATGGTGTTTTTAAGTCTGTATACATTTGTGTTATATAAGGATGAAAGTCTTGGCCATATTCTTATATGCCTCTTCCACTGCATAAATAATTTTGACAGCTTTGCTGAATAAATCAGGGTTGACTTCACTTATACAGTCCCTGAACATCTTCCAAATGTTTTCAGATAAATCTCTTATATTTCACAACCTGTTTATGATGATCTCCTGTGAAGCCATTTGGCTCTACTGAAAGCTTCACCCACTGTCTGTAGAAGTAACATGTCTTTTCAGTATTACAGAACAGCAGTAAGACTTACCAGCAACACTGCTGCCTTTTTTACAAACGGACTATCCACTATACCATCATACTGGCCTACTATTCCTGAGGATAAGGGTACTTCTTTCCTTCAAATCAAAGAAAAACTGCAGGAGTTTGATCAAATGGATCTGTGCAAAGAAATCTGCATGTGACATATTACTGATGCTTTACTGCAGCTGTTTTTTAACTGTCTGAATGCCATTTTCCTGCACGCATGAGTGTGTTGCCACTGCCATTTAAAATTCTTTTATAGCTAGAAATCTGCAGACAGTTGTACTGACCTTGCCTAAAGCATCACCACTGTAGTGTTATTTCATAGGGTCTCAGGTTTCCCCAAACTTTTGTTGTTTGTGGCTAGGAGGAGAAGGAAAACATTTTTTTTCTCTACTTAGCTAGGAATCCTTTCGGTAAGGTTCAGCAAAAGCAACTAGACCACTTTCAAGAATGACATTCCATTATTAAAAAGTGTGCAGTATTTTTGAACAGCTGTATTGCTGAGCTGGGTGTGGGTAGAATGTTGAAGTCTGGTGGGAAAGTTGCCAGAAGGGGCTTTGTGCATTTGAATGTGCTTAGAAAAAATTAGCTTTGATTTTTTTCTTTTTTCTTTTTTTTTTTGGCAAGGGCAGGGGCTGAGGGGAGGATGGACAGAAGAATATCCTGAATAGGTTATTTTCCCCATAAGTGAAATTCTGCCAGTTTGGCATGATTTTGCACTGTGAACAGTGCAAAGCCAAACCATTTTCAGGGGAACAACAGAGGCTGTTCTCTTTCTGGACTGGTAATGCCTTCAGGGGGAGCCTAGCACACGAGAAGGCCCCACAGAAACTCTCCTTCTCCTTATTGTTGCACATGCAACTTTTACACAGTCTAGGAGCCTGTTCTCTGCCCTTTTTATTTGGGTGGGGGGAGTAAACTTCCATGAAAGGAATTAGGAAACTACTGTTACACTGTCCTGAGGTTGGCGAGAGAAATGTTCCTCACCCTTTCGCTGTGCCCTAAGAGAGACAGGCATCCCTACTTCCTCCCTCTGCTCACCCTGCAGAATGAACAGGAACAAGGATTAACCCCTCTTTACCAGGTTCTTCTTAGGATTTTCTGAGAATCATGAATGACTACAACAAGTTACAGTCTTAAATTTTTGCCTTTTCAACTCCAGAGCACAGTGTACAAGCTACTGAATCTGTAATATAGCCTCAGGTAGCATTAAGCTATCTCCTATTGGCTTTTGCTCCTGTCACTCATCCAGAGTGCTTATTAAATCTAGCAGAGTGACAGCATGTGGTGATGCTCCTCTGAACTTTCTAGTACATGGAATAGCAAAGACACTCCAAATTGGTGGTGGTGGTGGGGTTCTTGGTTAAGAGCAGAGATATTTCTATTACATTTCACACAGTGTAAAATGAATTTGAGTTACAGTATATAAACTGGTGAATTGATGGATTTCTGGGTCCTCCTAGGTTCAGTTTTTTAAGCCATACGCTTATGTTTGGAAGACTGATTTTCTTGGACTCTAGAATTTTAATCTCAAGAGACATCTTTATTGAAGGAATTTAATATTAGAGTCATGGGGCTTGTTTGCCTGGTGACATTGACCAGCATAGCTACAGTGGAATAGCTTTACTTCAGTTTAACTCCCCCATGTGGACATTATACTCCGGAATAAAAATGACTTCATTTTGCAATAATTATTCTCACTAATTATTCCAGAATAGAGTGTCCACAGGAGGGAGTTCTGCAGAAATAGCTGTAACAAAATAGTTGTAGCTCGGATGATTAAATTCACTCTGCAGGAATGCCTTGTGCAGGGATGGCACAAGATTTGCAAGGGTAGAAAAGCAGTAGGAACAGTCAGCTCTGCTCTTGCTGACAAACTGGGTTGCTAGTGTTAGTTGTTTCTCCTGTGCAAAGAACTGTAGTTTCCACAATGCTCCAGGAAACTGCAGCATTTTTGCTTTGATAGACTGTCTTTTTTCTCCAAACAACTCAGTAAATTTAATTAAAAAATACAGTTCTATCCTGTTCCACCCCTCACCCCTTCCTTTTTACTCTCTAAACTGAGTTTACACCCTTTTGGACACATAATTCTTGGGTGAAAAGCAAGCTTTTTTTTTTCTTTATTGTGTTCCCTGACCTGCTAGTATTTGTCAGTTCACTGACCCTTCATGCCTCTCTTTAGCTCTTAGTTAAAGAAAACCTTCTTGAACAATCTGTTCACCCTGGTCACCGTGAGGTCAGTCTTTACCACTGCGAGGGCAGCAGGATGTCTGTTTTTTTGTCTCTTTTTTTCCCTATACGGGCAAAGAGCTGTTTGCTAATACTACGTTCTCTCTATTCTCTGAAAGATACCTCAGATGTTGTTGATAGCTGTCTCAATTATAAATGAGTGAAAAAAACAGAGATGCTAAATAAAATTGTAACTTCTATAAAACCTCTTCAGAAGTCTTAGGGAACTGAGATTTTGTGCAGTTTTTTGCAGGCTGTTCTTTAAAGGTGAAATAGTTGTTTCAGTTCTACTTCTGCTAAAGAAACAGTATGTGGCTTTAGTGAAATCTCTTATGTGTCACCATTTGCTAGTTCTAAAATCAGTGTCATACCACCCAGCACACAGACAAGCTATAAGGCATAACTTAACAGCTGAAACCATCAGGTAACAGATGCCATGTCACTGCAAGTGCGAAGCATTACTTTTTATTGCCAAATTTGTGTGTTCTTAAAGCAGTCATTCACAAAAGTGACAGAAGAATGGGAGCAAAGGTGCTATAACTCTGAGAACCTCTACGTGATATGCTGCGGGCAGAAATGAGCTCATTCTGCCAATGCTTCAAGCCAATTCAAAGCTATGTGGTTGCATTGCTGTAGGGATGAGTCCAAGCTAATATGCCCCATCTCCCAAGATGTAGCACTGTCCTAACGTAGTCACTCATGGGGCAGACAGTAATCTGGCTACCTCTTCAAGTGCTGGCCCAGCAGGCTTGCAGCTCTCTAAAATATATGTAGACATTAAATACAATTAAAAACATTAAAAACATTAAATGCAAGGATTCCTGAATGAGGATTGCAAGTGTTTTGAGATATCCCCCCTGACTGAAGCTTTTAATTGGTTTTCCGATTTGCAGAAGGTTACTTCGAGGCAGTGTATTGCGAAAGAAGTAGTGAATGGAGAAGAGATGTAAAAGTGAAGAAGAAGTTTGACAACGGTTACAGTCAAAGTTAACTCAGTGAAATGGGGTTAGCTAGTTTACTGTCCTGATTCTAGCAATATGGATGCTCTGTATTAATGAGGACTGCTGGTATAAGAACAAAAAAACCCACACTAAATCTAGTGAGTGAGAAACTGTCTGGAGTGAGAAGGACAAAACATGTTAAGGTTGAATGAAGTTCTCATGGAATCACAGAAAACTGGCTAAGCTAGACAGTTCCTTTCCATTCCCTCAACAGCCTGTCCCTCTACCTGTGTGATTTCAAATGGACGGAGATCAGTCTGATCCTCTCCACTATGCAGCAGTCCTTTATATTTTGCAGTACTACTGTTCCTTCTCCCTTTGTTTTTCTCTTCACTGGAGAAAGCTTTTTCAGCTTGCTCAGTTTTTCCTCACAGGTCTTGCAGACCTCCACTTGTTCTTCCTCTGTCCTCTTCCAGACTGTTTCCAGCAAGTTTGTCTCTCTCTCATACACCACAATTGTGGCTTTGTTAGTACCTCAGCTAGAAGTTGGAGGGCTAGTTCATGAGCCTTAAATACTGGTTTATATATTCTGGTATGGTTTTTCTTTCCACTTGTTTTCTTATGAGCAGAAAGGTGAGTGCTTTTGCAAGTAAACTGAACTAATTCATTCAAATTCAAACTAATACTCAAAGTAAAAAAGAGGGAAATATATCAGATGGGAGGACAGGAAAGGGGCTGAGTTAATGGGCCTCTGAGTTAAGGGGCCCCTGAGCCCAACAGGAGCTGGGAGTAAGGAAGGGGTGATTGTGCTTCATAAACTAAGAGATGAACCAGGAAAATGACAAGAGAAGGAGCAGCAAGGTAGAAATGAGACTGTCTCAGCAAAAGGCAATGAAAAGATGAAGCAGCTTTAGATTACAAAGGTTGCCCTTTGCTGTTAATTAGAGCTACAGTTTTATTGTTTCATCTAACATGAGAGCCATCAGCATCATACAACCAAAATACAAAATTAATTCAGGTAGAGGGTGTTTTTAACTTTGATTAGGAGAGAATATAGGCATTAAAATGTCCCCTTCTGTATCTCAAGAGTGGCTGCACTGTGACTGCTTGTATTCAAACTGGGCTAACTGGAGACATTCTCTGAAAAGTAACACAGATCAGCTGTGCAGCAGTGGCTCAGTGTTCACTTGGCAAAGATTGTCAATAAAATTGTTTTGGCTGGCATGGGAAAAAAGCAGAAAGCAGAGTAGGAATTAAGGAGGGAGCTGAAGATGATTTGTGATTAAGAGAATCAAGTGGTCAAAAGGACTTTTTTTTTGTATTCTATAATGCAAGATACATTTACTTTGCCATGAGTTAAGTATTTGCATTTTTGCTGAAAAGCAGCTCCTGTATTAACCACACTGCAACTTTAGCAAAGCTCTTTGAATGATACGCTACAGGGTCACTGTGGGTACTTTTGTCAGGAACACTTTTTCTAAATGTTTACCGTGGCAACATATTTTGCTGCTCCTCTTCAAAATAGTGTCTCAGCATGTATTTAAGAAGTATTAAAAATGCAGTCAATAGAAGGAGCTCAGGCAGAGGAGAGAAATCTCTTAATCTGGACCAGAGAGTGCTGATCTGTAACAACTGAGGCTTTAAGCACTGAAAACTTTTAATACCCTTCTAATCTAGTGCAATGCCTCTGTGGGAAGTGAACTCTTAAATCTGCACTTAATTCAGACAAGTTGTAATCTTCCGTGAGGCACGGAAGAGATTTTTGTAAAGAAAGATGACAGACTATATTTCTCTGCCCCAGTTACTGAGTTACTAAATTCTGAAATTGGTTGTCCACGTGTCCAGTGATATGATACTTTTCAGTCAGTGGGTAATTGCCTCTGCAGAAAGAGCAGAGCAGAAAGTTATCTATGTGCTGCTGTGTGTCCTCATTTCTCAGCAGATTTGTAGAAAACTAAAGCCGTTAGCAGAAGTACAGTGAAGGCCGTTAAAATGGGTCACCCATGGCATTGCCAACTGCCCTGTGTTTCTAACACGTGGTGTTGTGACATTGTGAAGAATTCCCTAAGGGAATATTTGCTGGATATTCATGAGTTTGTAACTGTTAAACCTAGTTTGTGCTTAACATTGTTCTTCATTAAACTGAGAGACAGGATGTTAATTAAAACCAAGAATGTTTCTTCTAAATTAAAAAAATGTATATCGGACAGCTGCTCGCCTGCTAGAGTCCTACAGCTGCTCCGCTGGAAGTGAGAGGATTGTTTGAACAGTGCTTCAAGGGACCAGAACAGTCTCTGAGGTCCTGTCCTGCAGTACTGTACTGCAGTTGTTGCAGTAGCAGCAATTCATGTTAAAAGGTGTCAAACATTAATAAGAGCAAAATGGCCCCCTCATCCATCTGTGTCTACTTGGACACAGATCCTTCCTGACTGAAACTGGGTCATGTAAACTCTGGGATTCTTGACTTTATAACATGCCGAGGATCCCCAGAGTTGTTTCCTCATTCCCTGTGCAGCTCCAAGAACAACCAGCCCTGTGCCTCCTCAGGCCTAGCACCCCCACAGCTTGCTGTTTTCTTTAAATATCCCCAGCCCCAGGTGATAGCTTAGGGCATATGATTTAGTAGCTATAAATCAGTTTGCAACTATGCCCAATTAAAAGCTTCAGTGTGAAGCTGTCTGTGGAGGGCTGTAAGATCTGATCAAGTTGGTTTTTCTATCCTCTTAGCCTGGCATGTGAAGCTGTTTCTTAAGGAATTTAAACTATGTAATCGAGGCTCTTTGTTTTGTTTTGTATTTTTCTTGAAACAGGACTAATATGGAAATTTAAAGATCTAAGTGGTCCCTTCTGAAAGTTCCTAACATTGCTATCAGTATCATTCCTTTTTATAAACAGAACTGTTACAGTTCTAAGAAATAAAGTATTCGAAGAATGCACTCATAAAGATTACACATACAATGGAATTTTTTAGCCTCAATGGGAACAGAAGGCTTTGTGAGATGCATTTGTGTGCAATGAACATAACGTTTAAATCAATTTTTAAGCCATTACTGATGAAACATCATCCTTTGCTTAAGGGTCTACAAGGCATGCTGCCTACAGATGCAGAAGGTATCAGTTCCTGCCCAGCGTATCAAGGACCTAGGAGGCAATGCTGGTTTAGAGTGTGAAACAATTATTCAAATAGAACCATGCTGGAAGCAAGGCAAAGGGAGAAGCAGAGAAACAGCCTGAAAGCAGCTTGGAGTGATGTGAGATTTATTCCCTTAACTAGTGTTTCTGTAGTTTCATCATATCACTTGACAATTCTGCTGAGTTTGTGTTAAATACATTACATGGCAGTGTGACAGAGATACTTTTGGGCCTTGAACAAGTGACACACCTCACAGAAAGGCAGTTAGGTGACAGTTCCTACCTGTCCCACTTTTGTACTCCCATTTTTGTTTCTGTCATGGTCTCCAGTCTGTTTCTCCTATCATGAAACCGATCTGACCGCTCCTTTTGTTTTGTTTTGTTTTGTTTTTTTACAGGGGTGTGGCTGGTTATACTGCCCCTACTCAGATTTTTCAATGAATGAGGAGGCTGGGGGCATCTTTCAGCTGCATCCTCCCTTCACATATATTATCTGTTGCCAGAAGTCCTCCAGGCTGTGTTTTACACCAGCAGATACCTTTCACAGCACAACTCCAGCATTGTTCAATCTTAGCAATATGGAAATACTGTTTAGGGTGAACTGGTTATTCAGAAGGGTCCAGTGAATGGTTCAGATGGGTACCTTCCAGCCTGTGAGTTGCTTCCAAGTCATTTCCTCAGACAGCTGTGCAAGTTTGTTACTAGAATCTGTTACTGGGTTCATTGCTGGACCTTATGGTGTCTCTGTCTCAACTGGGTAACTCTCAAGCTTACAATTAACTTTCAGTATGGGTGTGGAGAGACCATTGCAGAGAGACCTCACAAGCACTCACAAAACCTTCTTCCATGAATTAGAAGCAAAATGAGACAAAAAAGCCACCAAGTACATTCAGTAATTCTTTTTTCAAGTAAATGTTTAGATCAACAATTGCACAACAGTTACCCAAAACTACATGGAGCTGAATTTATCTCTGATATGAATTTATCACTGGAATTTCCACTGGTTGTAGAGTTTGCTACATACTCATTTCAGCAAGGATAAGTCACTAGAAAATATGCCGCTGAGAAATATTGCATCCATTTAGACCTTTCTTTGGTCTTTTTTGTTGGTGTTTTTTTTTTTTGTTTGTTTGTTTAACTACCACTGCATCTGGTGAGCACATTCAGACTGGGGAGACTAAAAAAAATAAAAACAAGGAGAGCAAGTGAGAAGTTCCTGGAATATTACAAGCTGCCGTGTCACTGAGAATGGCAAGGCAGGCAGGCAGAAAGCTCCTCTCTCCAAAGCTGACACTACAGTGGGAAAATGTGGTACTTATTAGGTAGTCAATTCACTGAGGCCATAACTTTGAAGTAAATGTACAATTGCAAGCAAATGCTGAGTATCATGCTCTTCTCTTTAAGTAATTTCCCTTTAATTCTTCTCTCTTAGGCTATTTAAGATATGGTTTTAAGAAATGTTTCATGAAATGTATCCTTTGGAATCTTACGGTTCAGATGGGCTTATGTCTTGTAGACTGAAGAGCTACTATACGTTTTAAAACTGCTTCAATATTTTTAATTTTAAACTGATGGTCCCACTTAGACAAAAAAACAGATTATTATCTAATTACAGTTTACAGATGCCAGCTGAGCTGAAGCAATGATCACCTTCTGTACATTAAAAGGACAGAAGCTATTTCATTCCAGCAATAAAGCTGGAACTGTCCTGAACCCTCAGAAAAAGCAAAGCCAGGTTCCCATGCTGTCCTGTGCACCATGTCTCCCAGAGAACATGGTTTTCTAGCATATATAGCTCCTCTTAGTCTTGAAGTGTATAAGCTGCGGTCTAAAGCAAGGGGATGCTGGTATTTAAAAAAAACAGCAAAACCTGAACCTTGAGAGTAGAAAACCTCCACCCTCATCCTTCACATGTGGACTTATGCCATGGACATCACAACTGTGTAAGTAAAGTGCTGCTTCTTCTCTCCTTCATTTTCCTCTCCCCCCATATCAAATAAAGGGTGGGCTTTTTTTTTTTTTAATCTAACTGTGCTGGGAGGTTTCCAAAAGGAAGGGCCCCCCTCCTCAAACCCTTGGAAAGGTGTGGAGGGGGGTCTCAGTTGCATTCACCATTTCCAGCTTTTCCTTTCCCACTCTTCCCAAGGCCTGTCCAGGGCAAGATTTACCCCTAAAATTTACTCATTTCTGTCTAGAAAATGGTGAATAGCCTGATTCCCAGCTGCAGTGAAGTCAGCTGAAAGGCTTTCCTTAGTTGCTTCTGATCAGTAAACTCACTGAAGAGGAATATGTCTCCTGACAGTTTAAATCTTCCTAATATGACTATGTTGCATTGTAAGCAACAATTTTTGCTTCATGACAGAGAAGAGTAATGTTAAAAAAGATTAAAACATTACTTATTCTAGCCAAAGTTGAACATGGGAAAAAGGAAGAAAGGAGATTAAAAAAAAAAACAAACCTAACATGCAAACATACCTGCAGATTTCTGTAAAATTTGGGACCCATCCTCTTCTTGTGAGTGCAAACTGAATAGATCCAGTGAAGTCAGTGGAGTTTCTGTGGTATTAATAAGTGTAATCCCTTGGTCAAGTGTTGTTCTCCTTCTTCCCCCCTCCACCCAAGTGCTAGCAGCTGTTTCAGTCACCAAATGAAAAATGTTCTCATTTTTAACCCAAACGCACATTTTTGTCTAGTGTTTTGAAAACCACAACTGAGTTGCAATGTTTTCGAGGTGTATGGACATGGAGAGGCTAGCTCCACCCAAACTCCAAGCCAGGGGGACTGATGACAGCTCAGACTGGCAGCCATTTTGATGCATGACTGTGGTCTGGTAGCTCAGGCCCAACCACGCGCTAACGCATCTGAACAGCGTCTAGAGCAGTGCGCATTCAGGCATCTTGACACATGCAGAGCAAATTCACACTTGCCTGCACCTGAGTGTGTAAACATGCCTGTAATTCCTGAATATATCTTCCAGTTTCAGTGGAGCACAGCAGCTCATCATGAAAAGTTTGTAATTGCTTTTGGGAGAATCAAAACATGCTGACTTAATTTTCACTAAACATCAACTGCAGACAGGCTTGCCAGTTTATTAACAGCACTTAGCCAGGAAGAGCTCTATAAAGGAGGCTCTGCTCTGTGGAGCACCAAAACAATAATGCTGTGGTGTTAACTATTGCCTTTGAATAAAAATCTTTCATTGATGTAGATGCAAGCAGTGCAACACTTGTTATGTTGCACCAACATAGTATTTTGAAGCAGAGTCATCAGGAAAAGAAAGAGGTTAAGCTAGTTTAGAAAAAGGTTGCCTGAGAGTTGCTCACAAATCTCCAGATGCTGGCATTGCTCTCAAAGCAACCAGGACAGACCAGGGAAGCAGTGGGATTCAAGGAGAGTTTGACTCGAGCTGAGTTTCATGTCTGTCCAGAAAAACTGCAAATGTTTGAGGGAGTTATCATGGGTTTATATAAATAAGGCATTTTTAATTTGTCCCTTCTATCTTATGCAAATACATGTTTTTGCACAGGAAAAGCTGCCTTTCATACAAAAGCGGGAGACATTTAAATACCCAACTTCTCCTGCTACTGAAATAGGAAAGTCAAAAGTGAACCATAAAAAAGGTGAATGGTAGATCTACCCCGTCAGGCAAAAGGCAGTGAAATTACACAAAAAAATACACCTGAAGGGACAAGCCCCGTGGAGATGGCGTTGCCTCGCCCGCCCCAAGCAGAGGCCACGCGGCCGCCACTGCGTCACATGCGGCTCGCGGGTGGCGCGCGCGGCCGTCGCTGCCGCTCCGCGGAGCGCGGGGCAGGAAGCGGTGGCGGCGCCGCGGCCCGGCAGATGGCGCCCTGCCCCTCCGAGCGGCGGCGGCGGGGCCGCGGCTGCCGCCTCCTCCCGCGGGCGGGGGGCTCCTTCCGCCGGCCCTGGGCTGAGAGGCGCCCCCCGGCCCGCTCCCGCCCGCGCTGCCTTTCCCCGGCCTGCCGATCTGGCCCGGAGGTAGGTGGGGCTGAAGGTTGCCTGCCCCGGGGGAAAAACTTCCCTGGCGAGGCAAACCCGTAGTACAAGGGAGGATGGAGAAAATTAACAAAATAGCTCTTCCAGCAAAGTTTTTGGAGGTGGAGGAAGAGGGGTTCACCTAAGGGGTGACCATGTGCAGATGCTTGTTCTGCCTGAATTAAAAGTCTGCTCAGAACCAAGCACCGCAGGAGTGCAAAACTAAATGTCCCCTATTCTGAGGTATTAGGCTCAAATCTCAAAAAATACAAGAACATTTCAAAGCATATCAGAGTTTAGATCCGAACATAACATACTTTGATAACTTCTGTTTTTATGAGACGTCACATAGATTTAATTACATGTCGTGCAAATTTCATTTTGCTGACCTTGAAAGCATGAATCTTTGTCCTCCAGTCAGCTCTCACAGCAATTGATTGCATTTTTGCCTAATAAGGGTGAGATTACTTTGGTTTCTCATCAGAATGCTATGCTTATGTATTGATATATCTGCCTTATTTCTTGCTAGTTATCATAAAACCTGAAGTAAATAAAGGTTGGTTGTTTGACAGTTTCTTATATGCAGATGAGGTACCCGTTTTATAATTTTGAACGTGTACTGTAATATTTGTATCAAACTTGTATCAAACATTTAAGGAAAAGACAGGTTTCTGTTTGCTATTTAGAGCTAAGGCGCAGAGATATACTAGCATTGATGAATGATTCAAGCTGCTGTCTCACTTTGCACTAATTTTGCAGTGACTGATAAGCACTCTATTGTATTTCTTAGAAAAGCCTGAACTTCCCAGAAATGTCTGAGATACTACAGTGGCAAAACAACTCAGTTTTGCAGACTTTGCATCCTAACTGTGAATTTGATGACAAACATAGATGCTAATATGTATTTAATGCAATGTCTAATGCAGCTTCTCTTAGTTTAGTTTAGATTATTCCCCAGTATGTTTCTGCAAAATGCTCTTCTTTGCTGAGGTTACCTTTCCTGTAATCCATTCATCGATAGGAGACTTGCTAGTACTTTGCAGAATTAGTACGTGTTCTTATTCATTTCTTCCGAGACTAGAGGCTTCAATAAATTTCTGGGAACCTGTCACTATGACTTCCTGTAGGACTGTGAGGAAGTTGCTTCTCTGTGCCTTACAGTTGGCTCTGCTGTAAATGGGAACAATGGCATTTATCTGGTTGAGACTTGAAGGTGAAAAGTGCAAGTGTAAATTCTAATCTTTGCGTATAGGTGGGTTGCTTTTATGCTGTCTAGAGAAATAAAATTAAAACTCCACCCTTTTGTGGTGACTGCTGCTTTTTCTCTGAAGTTTTTGGAATAGAACTGAAGTATTTCACATGCACAGAAATCTACACAAAGGCTCTCCAAACTTGTAAAGTGTCAGATGGACCAAGCTGACTATGTGCAAGATTCCAAAAGCACTTTGGAAAATTCATATTTTCCTCCCTCTTGCAACGCTGAAATTTCATATCCTTGCATAAAAATGTTTATCACACATTAGACTTATTAGAGTATGGCATTTATAAATAAGTTTTACTTCCTCTCACTACATGAAAAAGAAGAGAGATTAACTTTATTTATACACACTAACTTTTACTATTGGAGCATTCAGCTTGAATGCTATAAACATCCTCTAATAAAAATACCATGTAAGAACACAAGTGATCATGATCAAATTATTTGGCTAACACTAATTCTAGAATGGTGGATTAAGTGGATCCTTGTTTCTGCAGAATTTTTATGATGAGAACAAGGGCAGTGATGATAGCTTTCAGTTAAAATACAATTACTTTTGTAACTTACTGAATTTCTTGTTTCAGATGCTTGTAATTTTCACAGCTTTCAGGCTGAATTATTACATTCTTGATTACAGAGAAGTGACAAATTTATCAGGAAACTTTCAACAGAATATATCCACCCTTTTTAAGTAGCATTTGTTCCAAGTATTAAAAACCACAGCCACAATGAAGAACACTTCCACTGTTACTATGAAAACATAAATGTGCATGTGCCTATCTTAAAACCAGTTTAGCTACATATGTTATGACTTGCCTTTTTTGTGGGTTTTACTGAGCCACAAAACTTTGAAGAATAGGTGTTAAAGTTATAAACACTGGCCTACTTATTTTACCTGGGCATAAATGGCAAGTAGCAAAAGAGGAGGAGGAAATATATCTTTTTTTTCATATATTCCCAGTCCTTCATGTGTTTGCTATTAGTCTTCTGTACCTAATATTTAGCTTTGTTTTTTTCAGGATGCAGAGAACTGCTTTTGTGTAATTTAAAGCTTACAGATTCTTTAAAACTCTGTCATGTTTTCACACACACTTTAGAAAACTTGTGAATGTTGGTACCTCTGATGATGCACTCAATTAGGAGATGTATAAGAATGAGCAGAAGTTTTAGGACAAATGCTCTTGATTTCTTTTTCCCTGTTGCTTATCATCCAGCCATACAAATATTTCCATAATACCAACAATAGGCAGGGAAACGTTAAAGCATCCCTTTAGGCTGATTATTACAACCATTTCACAAGTGGGAAAACTGAAGTTCAGGAAAGTCACAGGGTTATGGGTGAGGAGGCAGTCAGCCTCTGAAACAGGATGCAGCTTCACTCTAAGCAAAGTTTTAACACCGAAATGTCAGCTGTTTCCTTACCTCCAGGCAAATTGTTTGAAGTCAGTCTCTGCTTTCTTACCGGAAAATGGAAAGAAAAATTGCAGCAACTGAAAGATAGTAACACTCAGTTGTTTAATATAAAATTCTTCCTTTGCTTATTAGCCCTTTTATTTGCTGACTGTAGGGAGATGCCTATGGAAGACACCATAGTAAGTTGTAAGTTAACACATTATATAATGCAAAATTCAAGTGCAGCAAGGTTCAGTACAATCAATGTATTTTTTGTATGATGTGCCTCTGTCCTTAAATTTCAAAGAAATACACATTCAAGACAAATTTGGAGGATTTTTTTTTTGGAGTTTTTGAGCTGAGAAACTTGTTTAACCTTTCCAGCAGTTTGGAAAGCCATGCTTTTGAAAGTTTTTATGTAGGTTGCACTTGTATGGACATTATTAAAGTTGTTAATTATTGCTTTTCATTCTGTTCTGAATTAAAACCCTGTGCCCTCTCAGACCCTGCAGATTAATAACTGCTGAGGTAGAAGATGACTTTCTTGGACAGCTATCCTATTTTTGAATTGCCTTCTGCTCTCTCTCTCCAGTGTCTCCAGAAATCTTTGCTAGTATACCATCTCTGCAGGTCAGCATAGTGTGCCCATGGCCCTCAAAAGATGAAGGAGGAATCCTGGAGTCAGAAACTGGCTTCTGATCTGTCAGTCTGCTTCCTGTGAAATCAGCTACCTCCTGAATATGTATGTGCCAGCTTAGTAGCTCAGTGAAAAATTGGGTATCATACATGCCCTAGGAGAGCTGTCAGCCTGTCCCTGCTTCATTTCAGTTGTGCTGCATATGTAATTTCATAAATAAACATTTATTCACAGAATGTAAATTTGGCTGAATCATTCTGCATATGTGAATCATTTATTCTTGAACAGAGTAACATTCAGTATTCAGTAACTTAAATATTATATAACCACTTCAAAACTTGTCCATTTGAAGGAAAAAAGAAAACAGAATTTTCTTCTGGCCTCTTCCTTCATTTCCGTAGAAACCTTTTCAATTGCGATTCCTCTTTGAAACACAAAAACAGCTCCATTTTATTCAACAGAGCTTTAGCCTGTGTTTATCAAAGGCGCAGTGAAAAAAAGAGAGCTTTTACTCTCTTTTGCTTCTGTTTTCCTTTACAGCTAACACAGCTCTGAAAGAAGGACTCAAATTCTGTTATGTCATGTATGGCATCAGAGCTGTTTACTGAATTCTTACCATTTACGACACAGAAGCAAACTCACTGAAAGCCAAGAAACTTAGCAAATGTCACTGGGTCACACTAGGAGCATGGGTTTGTATGTCCAGCCTCTCTGGTACCGGCAGCAGTTTATGAGAAAGTAAATACCTAGTTCGATTCTCAGAGCACTGGCTGAGTTTGCATGCTCTGCAGTTAAGCATGTTTAATTGCAAGTTACTGAACATAGTAAGCAAGGAGCTTCATGGAGACACTGAGGTCCATTTTGTAAATACAACTGTCTGACAAGGCTGTTTGCAAATGTACACATTTGTAATTATACATTTGAACATGCAGGAATTTATGTTAGGGCAATAACAATCAGATAAAAAACTGCAGTCCTTGATTTTGCAGGGCCTCGTCTCATGTGAGAAAAGAAAGTTTGGTGGTTCAGTAGCACAGGTATTACTCACCCTTGCAAGCAACAGTGACCTTTGAAGTCAATTGATAGGATAACAGGAGGAAGAACTGGTATATCCAAGTGTTTAAATATACATTTCCCCATTAGTTCTTCTTTATTCTTGGGAGCAGTATTTTGACAGTGTAACAAAATACTTGTTAATGGAGGATCAGTTTTCCTGTGCTTCCTACCTACTTTGCCATCAGTTACTCTGCTCTTAGGATGAAAAGCTTGGCAGATTTAAGGATATGGGGCACAGCTGTTCCCTTCTGGGGCTTACCCAGTAGGCCCACACATGTTTCTGGTAGCCGTGATTCTTCTCTGGGACTGTCAAACTTGTGACAGTGTGAATAAGGAGCCTAGTCCGTTTAAGCTAAAGTACTCTTTAGTTCTAATGACAAGAACAAAGCATAACATTAGAGAAGCAGGACATTAAAATCGAATCAAGTCTGTACATAACTCAGTTTCCAAGAGCTTGACTTTCCTGTTCCCAGGGATCCTAGTAGATCTACCTTCCTCTAATTTCTCATATAACAGACTGATTTCTCAGTCTCAAGATAATAATCTCTCTCCCTTTCTCTCAAGTGTACCTCTTGAAAATTCTTGAATCCTTGGATTCCTGCTCTCCCTGCAGTGACTGCTTATCCCTTGGCAAAAAGCCTCCAGTTTGTCTCTTGGGGGTTCTGTCCAAAGAAAAATAAGGCCTTTGCCTTACCTCTCAAGTCTGTGCTGGAAAGAGTTAATCTACTCCTACCTTCATTTTCCTGCCTGTGTTTCCTGACAGTCCTGCTGTTTTATTAATTCAATATCTGTATACAGTAAACATCACAAGAATTAGGTCAACGCATAGGATTCAGGAATTATTACAGACAGCTCCAGATTTGTTACAGAGGAGATGCTTGTTCTTTGCTTTGGGTTAAAAGAAGTAAATGAAGAAAACAAGATGAGACATTATTTCTTGGGATTCACTTTCAACAATAAATGGAAGTAAGAAAAACATGAATATTTACATAGAAACAGTTTACAATTGGCTAGTCTGTGATCTGCTTCCCTGGTATCTTTCAGGCTGAGGATGGGATTTGAAGTGTCTGGATGATTAAAGAACAAGCCTGAATTTTGAGACTCAAAGGGATTTTGTGCATCTCAGTCCTCTCTGGACAACTTAGGCTATCCTATCATGTGCTATTTTTTTCAGTTCATAACACTAGAAAACTGGAACGTAACAGCTTCTGTGAGCTAAACTATATGTCTGCTATGGTACTGCTGGGCTCAGAAAAGCACAGTAGGCCAGAAACATGTCTAATGTGGCTAGGCTCAATGATCCTGAAAATAGGATGTGGTTTGATCCAAAGTGGGAGATATTAGCTTAATTTTCCATCCGCAAAAGAGTTCCACTGTTCTGTTTACATTACTTCTCGGAGCCTTCTCAGCCTGAGAGCACTTGGTACGGTTCTTTGGAAGGGGGTAATTCACCCTCTCCCTTCACAGGCTATTTCTCTGCACATGTCTCAGGTCTCCAAGAGCCCCCTCTGTTCCCTTTTTCTTTACCCTTGCAAACCCTAGCATTCTGCTGACTGTTCTTTCTGGCCAAAAAGTTGTGGATGTGGCTCTCAGCAGTGCCATTCAACACTGCTGTTGAGTCAGGCAAAGGGCTGAATACAAAACGTGAAGTGCCTGCTCCTTGTTACACAAGCTATGCTCCCTGCCTTTCCGCTGCCCAGCAGAGCTTACACTGCAGCTCCTATTTAATGAAAATATCCAACAAAAAAATAAATTGTCTTTTATCAACTTAGGACTTTGAAGATGGACTTTAAAGCCATCCAGGCTGTCCCAGAGTCCAGCTTATTTGCTGCATCAGTAATGTACCTCCTGTTTCTGGAGCTTGATCCAATTTTATGTGGTCAACCTTAGGAGGCAGGAATAGGTAAGGGATAGGAAAATGTTATTAGTTTTTCCATTATGCAGATTCCTTTTATATAGTGATTACTTTCCAAAAATGATCCAGTCTGTGTTCCTGAAACAATATAGTATGCTAATACAATGCTTACTGTGTAAATGGGGAGTTGGTTTGTGCATGGATGTATAGAAGAAAAAGAACATGCATACAAGAAAGACATGTCATGTAAAAGAATGCCAACGTCAGTTCTCTACTTCTGAAAATGCTGGCTGCTACCCAACAGAAACTTCAGGCTTTTCAAAGGCAAATGTTTGAAAAAATATCTTTATGTCATTGTCAAGCAAAGTGATTTATATGTCTCAAAAGGTAGGAAGAAATTCATGAAAGACAAAAGAAATCTCAAGGCTCTGCACAGTGTGAGGGGGCAGAGGTGTCTGAGTCCTGGCATCCAAGATGCCAGAAAGCTGCTGTTTAGGCCAAGACTTTACTAAGATTCTCGTCCTTCTGCAAGTGAGGTTGCGTACAGTAGTAAACATTGAGCCCCTCTAACCTGCCGAGTTACCAGGAAGTCAGCATTCCTCCTTCTCAGCCCAGTGAGGGGACAAGCTCAGCTGCCACAAGCAGCCTTTGCATAAGGAAGGGAGAACAAAGCCACAGTGAAATCAAGGAGAGGTCCAAAGAACAAAGTCAAGGTGTAGAGGATAGAAGGGGCCATGTAGCGTGGGCAGCAAGGGGTAATGGTAACAGAGAAAAAAAAATACCACAAGATTTTTGCACCAAGAATACGAATGGCATTGATAGGATCATTGCAGCGAATTGGAGAGAAACCCCTCTGCAAGATGCACAGACGTGAAATTCAGAACCCCTGACCTTTACTGCTGGCTGTGGGACCATGGTGGGGTCATCTCCTTGTGCCTGAATTATCCACCTATAAACTGGGAGCCTGTCTCATAAGGAGTATTCATGTTATTTTGGTATTTGCTAGTTAAGATGTAGGGAAGAAATATTTTATGAAACCGTGTGTGCAGCAAAAGCCCTCAGCAAATTTCAGAACTGCGCTGGCAGACACATAGGCACTATTCTGTCACTGACAATATATTTTTTCATACAAAAGCAAATGATTGTACTTACTCTGTAGTATTCTTTATCAACCTCCCCCACTTTAAAGGTACTATGTACATTCATACTTCAGATTCTGTTAAATCATTTCTGAACCTTGCCATGTGCTTGTTCTAAATTCACAGGTACAAGGAAAATCCTTAATATTTTCCATTGTATCGGGTGGGGCAGACACTGTTAAAAATCAAAGCTTTCAGCATACCATTTCTCCTGCCAATATCTCTGAATGCTGAATGACCTAAATTTCATATTTAGGAGCCAGAATAAATATTTCTGCCACTTACTGCTCAGTATTAGTCTGATTCCACTCTAAACTACAGTAAAGATGTGCCTGGAAAAAGAAATCATTGGCTGATGGTCATCTTGCAGAATGTATTAGAGAGCTGGATGTATTCTGATCAGGGATACAGTATTTAAATGAGAATAGGTCAAGAAGATTTCCACAGTGTGTGTATGTAGATGTAGACATGCTGGGTAGGATTCATTTCAACTAGTATGAGCTGTCTGAAATATAGACAAGTAGTCTAGCTCCTTATATGGGCCCTCCCTTTGGTCAGCAGAGGAAGACTAGCACCTCCAGAGCATGATTCATTCCACTTACCTTTGATGTCTCTGCTGGGATCAGATGAATGTCCCTGAGAAGAGCCTGTATCTCTTCACTGATTACAGAGGAAGCCTATACAATCAGCCAAGTCTGGATGCCCAATTTTTAAGTGACTACAATTATCTATGATATATCCACCTGGCGCTGTAAGTATGTATGTATGTGTGCAGCATGGAGTATTTGGAGAGCAAGGAGAATGCGAAGTAGTGCGGTATGGTGTGCCATAGAGAATATTGTTATGCTCAGCACAGTGACAACCTGGTATAAACTGTAGTTCATCCCATCCATGCAGCCTAGAGCCTTGCCTCCCAAAGTGGAAGATAACTCTCTAAGAGCATATGCATCCTCACACATCAGTGACAGTCATTCCATCTGCTGTGTCATGTTGAAAATTTGTAAGTTTATAAGTTTGTATGTTAGGAGTCATGCCCCAAACCCTGCTAAATAACCAGTTGATCACACTGTATCTATTTCAGAAAACATGTTCTAGGACTGTTACAGTGTTTTTACACGGACTGTTTTGGGTGACATACCTGGAGAAATGCTGGGTGCATCTGCAGATACAAATTCAGTTGTACAGGATTCTGAGGGAGAGAAAAACTTCTTTATGACATAAAAAGTAGTGCCAACCAAAATGTTGAAAATTAACATTATATCTGTAAAATGTCACAATGTGAAGGTCATCTTTGACTTTTCTAGAATGAGAATAATTAATTATTCTCACTTAATTCCACTGAAGTGAGCTATGGTGGACATTGTCATTTATGAATTTAGGTGGTGGCAAAAGCTAAGTTGAATCAGCTGTGTCTGGCAGACAGAGTGATTGCTGCCTACAGTAACATTACAGGTTTTTCTGTGCGATTTTGTTTGTAGTTTTGTTTGACCTGAATTTATGCTGCAAGCTAAGGATTTTGTATGGGGCTGAATACAAGTAAAGACATCTGTTTTACACTGTGGAGGAAGGAAAAGGAAAGGAAAAACAGGTACAGAGAGGGGAAATGGACTGTTGAGGTCTCCCTGTGCCACAGTCTCCAGCATGTTTACCCCATTATTTCTTGCAGTTTATGCTGGGTGTATACTGGGTGATAACCCGGAAGAACTTCATAGCTCCTCACTAAGAGAAAAATGTCCAAGCATGCTGCAGCTAGCATCCCAGCCGTGTGACCACATCCTGCCTCTCCAGATTCTTCTTCCCCTCTGTCTTGGTCCCTCCCTCAAAATTTCATCTAGATTGCAACAAAATTAACGTTATCAGACAGTACCTGCCAACTAAAAGAACTGAGGGAAAAACAGTGAAGAGGTGGGCAGCGGGGCTTTTTTCACAGAACTGAGAGAAATGGCTTTGAGTTGTCTAGTATTTTTACTAGAGACACAACAAGACAACAGTATCAGTGATGCCAGCTTCATGCTTCAAAATGGCCTTAGGTCGTGTCTGAAGTAAGTAATGTCAGGGGCAACAAGAGATGCTAGTCCAAAGGTGACAGAACAATAGTGATTATGAGAATTTCCAAAGAGGGCTCAGGGGCAAGATTTAAGGATAAAGGAAAAATAACATTGGCCTAAGGTATCCATGAATAATTAGAAATTAAGACAAGGCAGCAGTGTGAAAGAATGGCTATGGCCTTGCAATGCTCACAGCATATCAAAGAGAGAGTGAGGCACTGATTTGTTTGGGTGTACATAATACTTACTGTTCTAGGTGGCTGATTTTTGGAGGGCATTTGGCAAGTCTGTCTGGATAAAGTCATCAATTCAGGGATGAATAGCCAAAACCAACAACCCATGGCAACTCATTTATGATCATCACCATTTATAAATAAAGGATTCAAGAGACTAAAGAGTGGAGAGTCAGCTGGAGCTCAGAAGAGCAAGCTGGAGCCTGAGTTCATTCTCATTTAGTGGCAGAGAGGAGGCAAATGCAGATTCACACACAGCACCTAGGGAGAGGTTGCAAACCTCGCCTTAGTTTCCATCTGTAGGTTTTGGGAGGACAACCCAGCTGTTTGCTAGGTGGTGATCTTGCCCTCCCTTCCCCTCCAGTTTATCCAGGCAAGTACTGCTCATTACAGGCTATTCAAATGCCAAGTTTCGTGTTTTGTTATTTAGCCATCTTTGAATAATTGTCCTGGAAAATCTTTCTAACAATGGGCAAAATGTTCAGTACGTTTCTCTCTCTCACACATAACTCAGAAATGTCTCAGCAGTTTTTTTGTTTTCTTTTTCCAAATGTTCCCAAAAATTGCCTTTGATTAAATACCAAGCATGGAAGATTTTGGCCAGAAAGACTAATATTTTGCAAAGTTAAGGGATTATCACAGAAAATATTTGATAACCTATGCTAAGACATTAATGGTGTCAAATACAACATTTCAATATCACAGGTGTGGTTGGTAGCATTACCCATATGTCCCTGCTCTTTGCATAATAAGACCCTGCTTTTCCTTGCTGTATAACTTTGTCAAACTTGTAACAGTTTGGGCTGAAAATTTCCTTGTCAGGTGTCTGTCCAAGGCTGAGTATTTTGGAAAACTCAGTTCAGCCATTTCCAAAAATAAGACTAGAGGAAAATATATTGGTTCCAACCATGTTTAAAAAGCTGTGGCAAACTTTTCCTTGAAATGCCCTAGAACTTTAATGCCTTAAGGCACAGATGGAGCATTTTCTGGGGTGATGAGGCTGAAAGCAGAGAGGGAAAGCTTCATGTCAACAGTATGACTTTTGTTCTTCCACCTAATACTTAGGAGATATGGTCAAGTTATAAGCCTCCAAGAGATCACACTTTGCAAATACTGTGAAATACTGCACCCTTCACTGGCGTGGGCACTGCCCCTGCCTGCCTTGCTGTCACACTTAGTTCCCAGCTCCCCTTACAGGGCAGCACTGTTCTTGCTACTCCCTGATGGTTTTGAGAAGTCTTCAGATGGCTGTGGACTTCATGGAGGAAGTGAGGTGTAAAACTAGGTTAGACCAGATAGTACTTCTGTCATGTTCAGGGATATGTTCGGGCACAGTATGCAGAGTCTGTGCCCAGACACAGACTCCTTGAGAGCCTAAGGTGGTAATACCGGCATCTCAATATTTCTCTGCCATCAGCAGAGGGACACGTGTCTGTGATATCCATTAGCTTCTCTAAATTTTTTTTACCATTACACAGAGATCCTAGCAGAAACCCATACACTCCTTTTCCTGCAGAGAGTTTCTAGCACACTACAGATGTATACTAGTGTAAGTTATTATTTTATTGTTATTTGTTAATTATCCATGATATGATAGGTGCTGTTCAGATATCTACAGAACACCATCACCAAACTAGAGAGCTCCCAGTGTGAAAACTACCAACTTAAATAGGGTAGGAAAGTGAATCTGTAAGTAAAGCCTTGATACTGTTTGTACCAACCCAGTGGTTAAAGCTCACATTTGGGATTGGAGCCCGTTTTGCTAAATGCTGTATGTTCCTGTTTAAAGATTTACAATCTCAGTAAATAAAACAAAAGGTAAGAAGGAAAGCAGAGGACAGGGAGGTGCAAAGACATGTGAAATCATTTACATCAGGCCTTCTGAAGAACCCAAATTATAATCCAGGTTTTCTGGTTTACATATGGATCAGGCTGTCAACTGTATCGTATAGTCAAGGACATGAAAAATGCCCTCACCTGAAGTATCAGCAATTCCCAGGTGGTCTTTAACCTTGACATTCTTCATCAGCTGTGTTTTGGTAGGACAGATGGTGAGTCTGGCTTAAGGGGAATTTGAGGGAAAGGGGAGGGGGATTGTGTTTACAAATGAGATCAGGATGCAGGACTGTCAATTTACACCCTTTTCACTGCAGGGTTACCTTTGGCCTGATATGGCACTTCATTGCTGAGTTTTACACCAGTGTAGCCGTGGCAATAACACTAGCAAAGAACTGGAATTAAGCCTTGGCAAATCAGGAAGGAGAGTTCTGAATGTGGCTAAACTTAACTACATTTCTGAATATTTAACCTTCTATTTAGGGGTAAAACAGTATGTTTTCATAAAAATTTATCACCCTGACACTTGCTTTGCTGCCTCAAGCAGATTTTTTAAGTCCCGATCAAGAATGTAAATGTCACTACTGTATGTCAGCATTCATAAACTTTACTTTGATAGAAAAACAATACAGCGTTTATGTCCAGCAGAGGAGTGGAGTGCCTAAGTCATTAGTGTCTGGCGTGAAACCCAGTACTGTACATTCATACTGAAGTGCATCTGTTTCTGGCAGTACATTAGGTGATTACTATATGCAGCAACCTAGATTTGGCATAGAAAGATAAAATCTTACTAATAAATCTGATGCACACTGTGGTATTACACAGTTTGTGTCAGCAAATGCATAGCTGATTAAAAAAAAACAAATCTAGTATATGTTATCATCTTTATTAACCAGTTTTGACATTCAGATGGCCAGTGCTTTTCTGAGTGCTGGCAAAATGACTGCTTAGGTCATTCACTGCTGCTTAGGGCATACACTGACTTAGGGCAGGATGTGTTTGACAGTGTGTCTGTAAACAGGAGAAATGCAAATAGTAGAGCCCAGCTGTTTTTTGGTGACTTGTAATGCAAAAAAAAAGAAAATACGAAGTTTTGTGGTGTGGCATAAGACCGTTAATTAGTACAGATTTAGAACATTTCTCGAATGGAAATACCAGGAAAGAATTGCACAGCTAATCCCAAATGGGTGCCAGTGACAACTTTTTGTCATACCATTATGTGTGTATTACTGTTGCATGTATATTAGCAAAACTACTTTGGGAATGTGTTCAAAATTTGTATTTGTACTTTAGAAAAAAAAATTTCGAAATGAATAGAATAGCAGCGAAGTTCAAATTCAAAATTAGACTGGTGTCAGTACTTATCCAGATTTTGAAGTAAGTGGATTTGGACCACTCAAGTTAGGAGCAAAAAAGCCAAACATCAAGCCCCTACAATCTGGGAAAATTCAGATCTAGTTCCATAGTATCTGTCTGGGGTGCAGACCTGTAATACAGTATTTGTATGCAGCCATACACACATGAAAGAGAAGGGTGAGAGGGAGGTCCTTTTTTATTATACCAGAGATATCTGGGATGGTTCAAGTGGAGCAGAAAGAACCACGTATTTACAACTGCGTAACTAAGTGAAGAATATGATCCATGGTCTCCAGAGTGTTAAAAAAAAAAAATGAGGGCAGTCTCTTGAAAGTTTTCTCTGCTTTTATCCTGTTGAAATTATATAACATTTAATAATCCCTTCTTTATTTTCAGACTTATTTGTTAGGTCCAGGAATTATTATTTCTTCTTGGCAACAGTGAATCCATCATTCTCTAATTTCCCCACCTTGGAAGTTGTATTTTTTATTTTATAGTTGGCATCTTCCTCAAAACAAAACAAACAAGCTGCTAGTCAGTGAAAGAAAGGAAAAGAAACATAAAGGAAAAGAAAAAAATCTTCAAATCATGTTTAGCCCCATCTGGCCTTAGAAAAACATGGAAATGGGTGATCGAGTACATTTTCCAGGATGGGCTGCCTTTCAAGGGAAACAAAATCTGGATATTTCTATGTCTAGACCACAGAAGAAAAAATGCTTTAGTGCTAATTAACCCATCAAAAGCTTGCAAACTCTGAGTGGGGCTCAGCAACATATGCAGGCAAGTTAGCAGATTTAAACTGCCAAAGGAAGTGTGAGAGGGTGAGAGCGCCTGGGAGTCGGGAGATCTGGGTCCTACCGCTTACTCTGCCTCTGGCTTGCTCTTTGATTTTGGTTGTGTCAATAGCTTAGGTTATCTCTGCCTCATTTTCCTCACTGTGAAATGGGGTCATGACATTACTCTCCCTCCAAGAACTCTCTGATACTGAGAGGTGAAAAATGTTGTGCAGTAGGGGTAAGTCTTGCTCTCCTAGATGGTGTATAATTTATCCAGCCATTGCCTAAGCAGAAACCACACTGTAACACTCTGCGTATACTGTAGTCAAATGTTAGTCAATCACTGAGTAAGCACTCCTTTTAGCGAGTGCTATGTTGCTATAATGGTGTATGTATCTGAAAAGAGTGTTTTGCACACTTCTCTCACAGTACAAGAGATCAGTAAGAAAAATTACACATTTGTTTCTAAGGGAAGTTTAGAAGATTGTACTGATATCAGCCTCTTAGAAACATGTTAATTGTGCTTTAAGCTTACCTTTGGGGAATGACTAAAACCTTTACCATGAATATGTCCTTAAAAATAGTTTCAATGCTGATGGAAATGAAAAGCTAGAAACACTATTTCATCCAGACAGGTGCTGCCTTTGATTCTTCCCATGCTTTTCAGCCCATCCCTGCAACACCTGGCATTATAGTCCTGATGGTTGTGAAGAGAGAGTGGAAATCATTCCCATATGACTATTTTCTGAGTTAAAGAAATACCCGTTGGAAGACAGTAAGAAACCACATTAGCTGCATCAAAGAGAAATAAAATCGAAATCCTGGCCTACCTGGGTCTGGACAAAAAAAGTGATCCTCTAGAATCTGAATCTTTACTTCCTTCTTGCTTGTCAGCTCCCTCTAATGCCTTGGCAACCCTCCCAGTACTCTGTTACTACCACTGCCAGCTCAGGGCTACCTGTATTAATTAAGCTGTCTGCATTACCCCTTTTCCTGTCTGGAAACACATGTTCGTCATCTGTTTACATGCCACCTTTTTCCCAGGTTGGGCTCAACTTTCACAAAATGTGGGAATTTCAGAAACTGCTGGGGAGGGAAGAGGAGTTTTTGAAGTGTTCTTCAATGACGGCCAAGGGGAGCTCTGTGTTAGAGCTTTAAAGCTGAGATGAATCTTCAGTAACACAACAAGGTAACTAACGTATAACCAGCGAAGGGACCTGGGAGGAGGGATCAGCATCTCTGTACTAGGCTGGGAGCACCTGCCTGGGATCAGAGCCTTTGGGTCCCTCCAGATGAGCTGCTAGCCTTAGACAATAGCACAGCGGTGGCAGTGTTATCTGCTTGTCAGAGCTGGTGGGAAGAGGAGTAGGGATGGGGAAATATGGGTGAGAGCAGGTGGAAGTGAGAGCCAAACCTCCCTCAGAATTTGTGCAGTCCTTTTCAGGCATTGTGCAGATCTCCTTGCTGTCTGGAATTTTGCATTTCTTCCAGGTTTCTAGACATTTAACGCTAATAAATTAGCCCACTGTGTTCCTTAGCAGCTAGCCGATGTTTGGGTTATTCAAGTCGCCCATGGACTGGTAGCCTGGGAAGTGCCCAAACAAAACTTTTTGGTCATAGTCAGGTTGAGATGCCAGTTCTGGGAGAACACTGGCTTAGATTTTTAAGCAAATGAAGAAATAGCAGGATATGCAACCTAGTAGACCTGCCCGCTAGGATCTCCCACCATGCTTCTCTCAGATTCTTTGCTCTGTATTGCCTCTTTTTTTCTCTTTCTCTCTTCCTCTTCCTAAAGTGTATTTTCATCCCACATCATTTAAATCTGTATTCTCATTCTGGATCTCATCTCTCCTTCCTTGCACCTGCTTCCATCTTTGTAGTAAGATCACAGAATCACACAGAGTAGCTAAGGTTGGAAGGGACCTCTCTCTGGAGGTCTCTAGACCAGCCCTGGCTCAAAGCAGGGTCAGCTAGAGCAGGCTGCTCAGGGCCACGTCCAGTCAGATTTTGAATATCCCCAAGGATGGAGACTCCACAACTTCTTTTGGCAACCTGTTCCAGTGTTTGACCCCCATTGTGGTAAAAAAGATTTTGTTATGTTTAAGCAGGATTTTTCTGCATTTCAGTTTGTGCCCACAGCCTATTGTCCTATCACTGGGCACCACTGGGAAGAGTCTGGCTCCGTCTTCTTTACTCCCTCCCGTCAGGTATTTCTACACATTGAAGAGGTCTGCTCTTTCCTTGATAAGATCTTCCTCTTTCGTGTTCCCTCAACTTGTTATCATATCAAATGTTAGGCTATGAAAGGGTGGAAGAGCCCTAAGAGCTACATGCTGTCTACGAGGAAGATTGCCCGAGATGTAAGACTGTCTGAGGTGGGGAGACAAGTGCCCCAAGGCCTGCAGAGAGGTAAAGTCAGGGCAGGAAACAGGCTGGACAGAAGTTAGCATGGGCAGGAGCTCGCTCCTGGAGTTCTCTGTCAGTGGTGATGGGGAGTTGAACTCAGTGATCAGCTCAGGATTGGCGTGAAGCTGGAGAAAGGAAAGCGGTGCCAGAAGAAAATCTTCTCCGGAGAAAAGCAGCTCTGGACAAGAAGGCAAACAGCTTAGAGGGGAATCAGAGTAGGCGTCTTCTTATTTCTCAGGTGAGAGAAGAGCATGGATTGTTGTTTACACAAAGTAGGTTAGAGCAGCTGTCTGCGTAGTAGCAGAAATTTGGAGTTTATTTAGAAATACAGAGAGAGAATAGTATCCAGGTCCTAGAAAATGCCCCTGTACTGATGAAAAGGTAAAGGGAGCTGTGATAACAGGATTTTGATACAAGGTTGCGTTACAGATTGCAGAGCCTATCGGTGCAACAAGGCAGTCAAACATCAAAGTTCAGGTTTAGCTTTACATCTCTTACTGTACCATATTTAAGCATTTCATTTTTTCTCTCCGAGCTAGTCCCCAGTCTTAAGATCTGGAAGTTACTTGCCCTTTCCAAAAACTTTAAGTTCATAAGACTGAAACTCTTAAATCATACCCTGCTAATACTCATGCCAGGAGTGTGAACAAAGTGTGAATTCCAGAGGAGACAGTAACAGGGGAAGTCAAGTCAACTGACCTTTTAAATCTGGTTAACAGATTTTTTAAAAAACACACTAAAATGTGATAATATGGGGGGAGCTTGTTTGAATTTGGAGCTTTTTTATAATTTATTTTAACTCCTGAGTCAAAAGCAGCATGACAGCATATTAAACTAAACCTACATAAAGCCAGACTGTCAAATTAATGATGATTTATAACCTGTGAGCTTACAAAATTAAAATTAAAGAAAATAAAGACTTTGAACAGTCCAGCTGTGAGTTCAGCTTTGGTCACTCAGGAAATTAACTTCTATCCTTATCGTTCCAAAAGCATTTTCTTTTCTAGATGGGAAACATTTATTTTAGATTGAGATTCAAGTGTATGATAAATTTGTTGAGTGTTTTTCTTGAAAATGGAAATATCTTTTTATGAAGATGGTGTTCCCCTCTTCCCCAAATCTAGTAGATATGCATATATAGTACATATATATTCCCAATGCAAACCCTCATAAAGTTGGATTGTCTCTCAAATAACGCTACTAACCTCAGCTCAGCCTTCCTCAACTGAGGACTGTGCTAACCAACTGTTTTTCAGTTCAGTAGCTAAATTAAAATAAAAGTGAGATCTGAACTGAATTTTTTATTCCTGTCCAATGTGAATAAATGAAACTTCTTATTGTGGGTCAAATTAAATGCTCAGTTAACAAGAACAGGTAAGTGAAGATGAATGACTAGACTTAAGGACTGTGGACAAAAGCAGTGAGGAGGCTTTGAGGCTCTGGTAAAAGAAAGGAGCCTTCTCCGTTTGGCTGTTTCTTTGCTCTTCTCACAATGGTTCCAGAGTGCATAGACAAATGAAATGTCCTGTATGCAGGAAAATACAGTTTTTCCAGTTTTGCCTCTAAAGGAAAGAAAGGAAACAGAACAAAACCAGTTCAATCTAATATTTATTTTTTCTTGTCAAATGAAAAGCAATTATTTGCTCCGTCCTACTCACTATCTTTTTATTACCTGAGTGGAAGTAAGAAGATCCACCAGCCAAGGATAGTTGGGAGTAATTTCCCTGCTATGGACAGAGAGCTAATATTTGATTTTGGGTTGATTTGAAGGGGCCCATCATTCCCATAAAATCCTATCAGCCTAGGATTTTCTTTTCTCTAAAAATAAAGTTACACAATTATGCAGCATCATTCCTATTGTGTTTAATGTTTCTATCATTATTATAAAATGCAGTGCTATATTTTATAGGAATATGTTTGTTCTCTTCCCCAAATACTTGAATATTAAGTAGTCACAGTGAAGTTAAGAGGGCTATGAAGAAAAAAAAATCCAAGTAAAGAAGTTATTTCATTTGATGGTGAAAAATACCATATTTTGTTCATGTAGGATAATTTTGTTAAGTAAAAAAGCAAGCAAGTTCTTTCACATAGCAGTTCTGCTTGTAAATCTGTTTTAGGGGCATGTTTGTGTAGGTTTATCATTTCCTGAAAGATGAAAGAACATCACAGAAGAATTTTAGAAAAGATAGATTAGAGACTGTTTAAATAGTTGGCTAAGTAGAACTCCAGTTTGGTGATTTCTACTAATTCCAGTGGAACAAAACATTGTTAGATGTAAAAAAAGGCAGATAGTATATGAAGATATTTTGAATGTTTGTTTAAACAAAATCCAAAATTTTACTACAGAAGTCATGATGCCTGCTATAATTTTCCACCACTATTCATACAAAACAAGAAATTTCTCAAGGACACTGTTGAACACTATCGTGACTTGTGAACATACATTTGTGTCAAAATTCTCGCCAAAACCATTCAGAGGCCCACTTTCACAAGTCTTTGTTTGGAAGGGTTGTCTAGTCAGGCACTGGGAATTAAACCATGTGACTCAGGCAGCCATCACAGTGAGGGTAATTAAAATGCAAAGCAATAGCTATTTCAAATAGTTTATGACCAAGTTATAGGTCAACATCTGTTTGCTTAACCTCATGACATAGAAGGTCTGTATAATTGGTGAACAGACAAAAAATGCTAACCTCGTCACATTCATAGTCCATTGTGAATAGTTAAATTATCTGTACTAAGAACAATGTTTGGCTCCATCTGTGCAGGCTGATAAAATTATGATGGAAACTATTGCTGCTTGCTCACTGTTTTTAAACTTAAGTCCTTAGTGCAGTTACTCTCTCACATATCTCTCTGATGAGGTGTTGCGGTTACTTTGTGAACTGCTAAACTGAGTGGCCAATTTCTGGGCACTCCAGAACTAGCTAATAGCTATACCTCTCCCATTTTTTCCTGAGTGCTACTTTCTATTTTGAGTTTTATTTGTAGCCCATCATTGTACTGTATGTGTCCTTTAAGTCACATTAACATCAGTAATGAGGACCCTGTTTTATATCAGATAGTCCTTCATTAACCTCTTGAGGATCAAAATACCGTAAGGACTTTGGTTTTGTTTTTCACTTTCTTTGATTTATAATGTTATTAATTTCCTCTGTGGTGTCTGGCAGAGGTTTAGAGGTTGATAGGATGTAGTCCTGTTGAAACAACTTTAAGCCTTCAATCGTGTGGTCCAGGCATTTTGCATCTCACCATATGACATCCAGCTGTTTCTTCCTCTTACCCTGCCAGTCACATACCCCATTCATTTTCGCTTCATGACGTAACCACGTGACATTTGCATGAGCAAAAAGCTCTTTACATAGCCATGGCTGTGTAAAATCACCAAGCTGTAGTTCACAGCTGTCAAATGCTTAAGAAATGTGCAAATACTACAGTGGGATTTAACTCCACTAATTGCTTCACTGTTCAGGATCTTTGCCTTTCTGTGTGAATAGCAATCTCTGTCATTTTCTCTGGCTTTCTGGAGGTGAAGGAGAGAAAGGCGACATGCAGACAGACTCAAAGGATTAAAGTGAAAATGACTTTTTCAGAGTCCTTCTTATTCACTCAGAGTCTGAGAAGACACTTGGCTGATGTTGGTGTCATAGTTCCTGAGGCATTCCCAGTGCAGTGTCGTGGAATCAACTGTGCTGAGACAGTTGTCTAGTTCCAAAGGAAATTTTAAGCATCTTAATTTAGTTTTTGAATATAATATATAAAAACAAACATGCTTGCTGCTTGTAGAGAAATTAAGACTGCAGAGCAAAATCCCAGATGGTTATTTATCATTCAGCATGATGAGTTATACATGAGTGGCTTGCATGGGCATTTCTGCCTTTGAAACATTTGTTTTGGAAACTCTTGCCCCAGTGTGAAGTACAGAAAAGTCCGTATTCCTGTTCCTCATTATCACATACCCTTTGGTGCTGTAACTGATATTGCTTGAGTGCCTGCAGTGTGGTTGGTGCTCCTCCATTATGGGGGAAAACAGTTCTGGCTTCAAACACAGTATTACATGTTTCTCAGTGGTCAGAGTATTCTGTCTGTCTCACTCTTTTTTTTCTTTGTTTTGTGGGGCTTTTTTTGTAGCCTCTCACTAGCACCTATCTTCTCTACAAATACCAAGGGTGAGGTCCTGTGCTGCTGGAAGCAGCTAGAAGTTTTGCCTAGATGTCAAAGAATGGATAGAGGAGGAATTTTCCCCACGTGGAGAAGTCCTGAGAAAGCACGATTATTTTTATTCCTGTTATGATTATGTTATTTTTATGTTATGTTCCTGTAGTGTAAGATTCTTTCAGGGTCTCCTGGAGGGACTGAGACTGGTGGAATAGAAAAGTAGATAAGAATTGTGGTGAGATTTTTAAAGCATGTCTTGCTGTATTAATGTTGAAGAGTCCAAAATAAGTATGTGGGCAACCTGTGGAGATGTTTGGTTGAGTCATCAAAGTTTCTGAAGAAAGGAAACTGAGGACTGCTACCTGCAGAGCATCCCACTGGGATTGTGGGTGTAACATGGAGATGTGTCTAACATTTTACTGGTCTTGTGATGCAGTGCCTCATCTCTGGTGAGGTATGACTTGCCGTGTCTGTTGTATCCTCACAGATTTTTTGGTAAGCTTAGTTGTTAGAGATGCCAAGGTGGCTGTCTATGAATCTGACCGGAATTGAAAAGACATGGATTTTCCTGAATTCTCTGTGGGGCATAACTGAGCTCTCATGTGTAAAATCTCTAGGTTCACATACTCTAGATCTGCTAACACTCCTATGGAGTATTGTACCAAAACAGACCTGAGGTGCAAAATATCTGTCAGAATTTGAATTTTCTCAAAATCCCGAGTTTCTTGAAATTTGGAATTTGCATAGTTCTGGGCTTTACTAGAACCCCACATGAGGTTTGTAGCTCTATCACCAAAATTCAGACTGTCCCATGGAATGATTATTTTGCAAAATGACAGCCATACAAAATAATAATCGTAATAGAATAAAATAGTAATAGTAAAAAGCCAAGTACTCATAATTTTCTTCAATTTATGACAATATACGAAAAAGACATTCACTTTTATGTGTAAGTATACTTAATTGTGGCAGATGTGCAGAGAGTGATAAAGCTTTCATGTCTGACTAAACAAGTTATGTCATTCGGATGTGGAATAACTGAAAACAATTTTGGCCCAAGATGAAAATGGGTAGAGCACCGACTGATCTGTTATATTTGAATATCTTTTGCAGCAGGATGTTACTAATAGAAAACAACAGTGAGAATTACTCAACACTGCAAATTCACAAGTATTGGTTAGATAATCTTGGTTCCCATTAAAATGTGCCCTTGACATTGTAACACATTTATGGGAAAAGGTTGGTAAATAAAACACTTACATGGGATTAAGCAAGACTACAAGAATGTCAGTCTACCTTTCATTGTACTTTTATATTTTCCATAATGACATTTTGGCAAGTAAACTTGATTTTTGTCTCCATAATTAATGTACTTTGGGATGATTAAAAACATACCAAAACCTCTGACAGGAGCAATCAAACTTTCTCTTTTTAACTGCCTAGCTCTGTAATAGACTGAGGAAAACTTCCAGATCCAGAGTCTCTGTGTTCTAGTTAAGGCTCACAGCACTGGTCTTAACTCTCTTGGCTTACATGCACTCCTAGAATTTACTGGGATGGCTATTTTGGTTATAGTCGATGTTGGGCCTGTATGACTGTTTTTATTCCCATTTTAAGCAAAGTTTGCCAATCGCAGCAAAACAAATGTCCTACTATACAGCAGGGACTGAGTTGAGTACTGCCTTCCTGGAGGTTGTAGGTGTATCACGGAGACGTGTTGCTGCAAGGAGTGCTGTGTCCAGCCTCCATGAGGAACGTCTGCCGTGGAGCAGGACAAGGGAGAGGAATCACAGCACAGGCTGTGATTGGCAGCAAGAGGCCTTGAGAGGCCAACAGCGGGGAAGTTCTAGTGGGCAGACCAAGACCTGACGTTAACCAGGCAGAACTGGGTGAGGAAAAGAAAGCAAGCAATGCCCTAAGAAAGAGAGATGCAGAGACACTTCATAAATCTGTAATTCAAAAAACTGTTCAATGCACATTCTAGGCTGAGATTCAGGCCAGCTTATTATATTCAAAGCTCTTCTTCTCTCTTCATCCATGGCTTTGTAGGTTTGCATTCAATAAACCACCAGTATAAACAAATGGTTAAGATAATAAAATATCTTGGAGTAAGCTCATCCTGTAAAGGAACTGCTGATGCTTAATCTCTGAGAGTGTTGAGGGAACAGAAAATTGGTGGGATGGTGGGTTGGAGGAAGACACAGGATGCCTGTTGGGTATATGGCTTCCCATTCAAGTTCTCAGCTGGATGCCATATCAGGAATGTACTTTTTCATTTGGCCAGGGGAATCAGCTCTTTTTCCTTCGGCAAGCGGTTGTTGGCATGCAAACCTGAAATCAAAAGAAAGAAAATGGAAGAAGCCAAGTACTTCATGTAAAAATTGAAAAATAGTGTTAGAGACACGTACGGCATTATACAGTTACAGTACTTTTGCAGTATTCTTATAATACAATAGAGAAAAATAACTGGCCTCCACAGTTAACAACTATATTTGATATTGGGATTTGGTGGAAGAAGTGCGGTTATCCATCAGCAGCCTGATTCTGCTTCCATTGAAGTCATATGGAGTTTCGCCAATGGCTTTAGTAAATGGAAGAAGAGGATCTGGGAGGCTATGAAGGGGGTAAAAGCCAGCATTTAAAAAATGTTCTCAGCATGTTGTTGGATGAATACCACTGTCTAAGGGGCAGTGGGTAGTCCAGAGGGGAGGAGTTTCAGAGAAAAGAAATAGGAAGTGGATTCAGATTAATTCAGGGAAAAAGGTCTTACACAAGAGGAATGACTAGGCTCTTGAGGGGCATGTAAGGGTGAGGCGGGGGCACCGCCTGGACTCCCGGCAGGGATCGATGCACAAGCGCAAGGCATACGTTGGTCGATATGGAGCATTTATTACCTCTGCATCGGGGCAGGGGTTCCCCGGCATTTTCCCGGTTGAGGCAATAATGGAGTGGGGGATCCCTGGCACCGCTGCGCATCGGTCCAGGGTGAGGAACCCCAGGGGGGCACTAGATGAAGTTTTTATGTACTATACACATGTGCAGTAAGCATGTTGAGCTCATTGTTATTCTTGATTCAAAGCCCAGGTGCAGCGCCACCCTGGCACAGGCTCAACTACGTGACTATGGGTCAACATGCCCTGTTGATGCTCCTTTTCCCACGGAACGGTCTGGCTAGCTTCCGTCATCTATCTCCTCGACGTTCTTCCGCACTTTCCCATACAGGGCAAGATACACTTGATCTTTCTATTGACTAGTTACAACGGAGGGGAGCCCTCTAGCTGAAAAAAAATCAGTAGCAAAGTCCAGGTTTGAATTTTTGCATCTATTGGTTCACTGAGCATTGATATCAGAGACATGCACAGATTAAAAAAGATTTGCATGGTCAACTGCATGTTCATGTCTGTCAGCACAAAAGGAGCCAGACAGGAAGTGAGGATGTAGGAGGGTAGATGCCTCAGAGAGAGCAAAAGCACTTTTGTTCACTTGTCCTTGTTTTAGGAAAAATAACTTTCAGGCTTTGTAGACCATTAACTCAGCTGACATTTTCTCTTTGTTCTCTTATGAAATTCTTCCAAGAGGACAGCAAATCAATACTCTGTAGCCCTACCTTCTGTCTCATTATTGGCAGATCAAATCACCAAATTAGTCTCCATATTGTCATTCCCAGGACCATATGCTACAGCTGTTGCAACCATTTAGAAAGTTGTTTTCTTATCATGCTTCCCCTTCAGTGGAAAGTGATGCTGTACCTGTCATCCTGAGGAAGGGGCACAGTCAAGGAAGGAGGTGTGTGAGAACAGTCTACACATAAACTAGGAACAAACTGGAGTGGTGGGCTTGACTAACCAGTTTCACTGGTAGCCATTGGGTGGCCTGCTGAGAACATCAGGAATGGTGGCATATTAAGTTAGGATATAGGTTTTTTCCACTTGCAAGTGAGAATTGCCAAAGAGGATATATGGCTCTGGAATTTATCAAGTAACAGGCCACATTATATTTTTCTTGTCTATACTCTATAGAATATCAGTAAGATGCCTATTGGATACACAGACAAACTAGTTTCACTAGATTTTACATGTTAGTCAAGACATCTATAAATAAGTACAGAGAAGCCTGAACAAGTCTTGAAATCATAGATAGACTGTATGCATGCAGTTTATCTTAACTGCTGTTACCTTCCTACCCTGATAAAAATGGGCAGTTGACTGTAAGTATAGGCATCAAAATACTTGGATCTACCCAATACCATCATGATGGGCATGGCTATAAATGGGTCAGACAAAACATATCAGAGAGACTGGCTGCTGGAGCACTTGAGTTAGGCATATGGAAAGAGGACCTGAAGGTGCTGAGCATAGCAGCAGCAACCTTGAGAATGTAGGACAGAGGTAGTTGTATAATGTAGGAGCATTATATTGTCAGCCAGAAAAACTGACAGATTCAAAGACCAGCTCTGCCATTCTCCTCTCTGAATGCTTGGGCACACTATTCTATGCCTACATGCTATTTTGTAGAAGCGGGGGGGGACAACTGTTGTTTCTGCAGCCTTTGTATTTGTGGTTTGGGAATCCTGAGGAAAACGGATACAAGTTAATGTGCTTCAGTTTGAGATGAGTCTGAAGCCTCTACTTTACAGTCCATCCCCTTTGGAAAAAAAACATCTACACTGCGCTACTGGATTCAAACAGCTTCAGACGTGCAGAGCGTTAGAACGTGGAGGCCAGGATCATAGCTTGAATCCTTTACAGTTTCAACAGGGGTTCAGATGACAAGACCAAGATCTGAAACCTAAGCTCTCTGCATTTCTGATGTTTTCCCTTATTTCCTTCCATATGCTTGATTGATTTCACATTATGTATGTCCACTGGCAAGGATTCAAGAGAAGATGATCAAAGGACAGAACAGGCACTGGTGCTCCATTATCCTTTCCAGATAAAACTACTTGGAAATATGAGTATATTACCACTTGGATTTGGAGAGGTCAGAGCACAGGACACAAACTTTACACTTTTTATAAAAATACAGTGAAGGCCACAAGGTTATGTGCTAACAGAAGAAACTCCTAATTCACCTTTTTATGTCCCTTTTCATCATTCACAGAGAGGGCTACAGTGGAGATTTGTATAACAGATGAGCTAAATTCAGTGACAGTCTCGTATTTCCAAATGACCTCATGCTTTTCATGAAGCCAGCTGATCATCAAAGATCTCTCCGTATATCATCCCATTATATTTATCTGCCAAGAAGCTTGACTAATATTTTTACGTCGGTTTTATCATGAGAGGTCGGTTTGTGTATGAGGAAGACTTCTCTTTTCAGAGAAGTTAATTAACAAATTGGCAGGAGGAAAAGGCAAGGTATGCACCTCACCTACAAGCTAGGGACCAGTCGCTGCTGGATAGATGAGCATAACAAAGAAACTGGAAGCAAGAGGGACTTCTGCTCCACAGCTATCTCGTTTTGGGATTCTTCCAGCAAATAAACGTTTAAGCCCTTCTGTAAACCTACCCTCTCTGAAATGCTATTGGTATTGATATCCTTCTAACTCTTTTACAACCTGATAATTGTTTGTGCTTTTTGGGGGGACTTACGAAGATCTAGTGCAGATTATAGCAACTGTGTTATACTGCTTAATGGCTTCTCCAGTTTGGCCTGGCTAAGTCTCACATTAGTGCTGTGTCTGAACTGTGGGGATATACAGATATCATGCTGTATATGCAGCTTGTTAAATAGTGTCAGCTTGCAGTGCTTAATGTGATGTCAGAAGAGTCCTCTCTTACACATAAGAATACAGGAAATGCTTAGGTCTAAGATCTGCCTAGATTTAGATTCACAGCTAGGCCACCCAGCCAAGGCTACATCAAACATGAGAAGCATTCCTAGCAAACCTACCTGCTATTTGAAAGCCACTTTCTCCATGGAAGATAAGAGGGCTTTTATTATTTTGGCCACAACTTTACCATACTATGTAAGAACTACAGCTGGTTGAGGAGTAAGTTCATTAAATTTACTGGCTTGCCAGTATACATGCTGGTGAAGGAGAAGTGCTAAAAGAATGAAGGCCACTGCCTGCCGCTCTTGGTGCTGTCCTGTACGACGCACGTACTCCTGTTCAGCTGGCACAGAAATAGTTGCCCAGATACACAGCATCCATCAGCAGTGTGTTCACTTCTAGAATGAGACCAAAAATAGCACCATAATCTTGGTTTGGTCAGATTGTCTGTATGATTTCCGGTTTCTCTAAGTTTAGTTCTTTTGCTTTCTGTAAAAGGTTCAGCAGTATAAATCTGGAGTGAAGCAGAAATAAATCACAGTCCACAGCTTTCATTTGTCCCTCAAATGTTTCTACAAGCATATTTAAATGTTTTTGGATTCTGATGCTGCACCAGATGTCCTGCGAATGGTACAGAGGGATATGCTAATGTGGGAATCACTGGCAACTGCTGTCTTGTTAATGACTTCTGTATATCTTAATCTGAAGATCCGTGCTATAAAGAGCATGGCTTTCCTACAGAGTAATTCATCTCTTCACAACAGCTGTGCAGCACATGCAGTTTTACACACAGAACTAGATGTGGATTAAAATGTTCAGGATGTTGCTTTTCTTTTAATTATTATTACTAAAAAATGTTAATTCAAGTCATCCAGATTAACCAGATTGTCATCTAAGGTAGAATAAAAGAAAAAAATCAAAATTTAAAATAAAATGTTTATTTTTTTAATTCAAAGTGACAACATGTTTTGAAATATAATTAAATTATTTATGAAAGGAAAAGCTTGGAAACAGAAGCTGATGATGCTTCAGGTCTGTTTTATTTTTTCAATTTCTTTGTTTTGTATTGCCTGCAAACCATAAAAAAGAATCTTTCTGCAATTGTGTTTAGGATTTGCAAAAATTAATATTCTGCCAAAATTAATATTCTCCCAAAACATTTTCAGGAAAAATGGAAACTGACAGCAACACACCCAGGAGAGAATAGCTTAATAAATTAGAAATTCATTAATTTTTCCTAAGATCTAAGTCTTTGAAAAACTAAATACAAGTCACATTTCATCTAATCTGTTTTGTACTTTAAAAAAAGTTGAAACTAAGAATATCAGTTTTAGGATAAAAAAGCATGGTTTTCTTTTAAACATAAAATGTTAGAATGATTAGATCTCAATAGGAATATGAACTGTTAATTTCACCTGGTGCAAAGAGCCTTCATGCAGAACGCCATGATAAGGGTGGATATCCAGTTTTTGTGATCTGCAAATGTTTATTTATTTCAAGAAGTGGCTTTCAACACTCTTTGATTTGTTGACCCATTCATATCTAGGTTAATGTGTAGTTTACATTATGTATAAGCTTACACTATATATAAGCTTCCTTTTCACCTTTCACAGACTCCAGAGAGATAGTTCAGTGACTCGGAGTTCACAGTCTGAAAAGAGGCAGATTTTAAAAACGATATTCATGACGGTACTCAATTTAGTACGCGGAACAGGGACACAGCAAGTTACGTAGTCTTTGTGAAGACACTCTCATGCGATAGCAATGGTAGTGCTGGAACTAACACAATGATACAGTGGCCTTCAGTACAGTCCCATACACCCAGTTGTTTTGTCTGAAACCCCATTTTCCAGGATTTGAGAGTCATGCATCCGCCTCATTTCTTCTGGAGATACTCTGGTATGACAAAGCATTCCTATACACACAAATGCAGTATCAAACTGCTTGTAAGTGTTCTTTGTTTACCATGTAAAGCACATGAGGTAGGATTGGTTGGTTTTGTTGCTGAGGTAAATTCTGCATCCCAGAAGTGGGCATGATGTAAGTGTGTCATATTGCAAAAATATTGCAGGGGCCAAACAGCAAGTTCCATGTTTAGCTTTATGCATATGAATAGTGTATTGTTCAAAGTGACTAATGTCTGGTCTTACATGGGGGGGAAAAAAAAGATGAACCCCAAATTAGTAGCTAACTTTTGATTTTTAGCCTGGAATATTTGCTCGGATGCCAAGCCTGCTAACTGTCCCCCACCTACAGTATTTGGCAGAAAATGCTGACAAGCACTGTGAGTAGGAAGTTTTATGCCAAGCAATCCAGCTGCAGTTTAAGTGAAAAGGAACTTTAGACGGGATAAGTGAAAACAGACACTAATGCCTTTTTGGTCTTTACATCAGAGCTCTGTGGTTCTCCAGGAATTGTAAGAAAGACACTATATATGACCATATTGCAAATCAAGTATTGTGATTAAATAACTAAAAACTTTAAGACATTTTTTACGAGGATGAAAAATAATCTCGTGACAAAGAAACTTTACACACTTGATAAGGTGAGGGAAAAGCCTGTCACTCAAATAGAATGAAGAAGACTTTCTATTGGACCTGAGAACAGCTTTTGATTTTTGCTTTTGTAATGAATTAAGTAAGAGGAAATTTGATTTGGATTTTCCAGGTTGCACTGCCAGATACTTATGACAAAACCAGACTTTCAGGAACTCGCTTGAAGGAAGTCTATCCCACTGGACCTGTAGTACTTCCATGCTCTTACAGAGAGACCGGCATTTGCTGGATAAATGAGAGCACTAACTCTTCCCTAATACAACAGTGTAAACTACGTATATATTGCATTGTAGGAGATTCAGTGCTTACGTTTGAGAACTGGGCAAATGCCTGAATAGCAGCACGAATGAGCAAACAAGCACAGTTTGCTCAGGAAGACGAGTTTATCCTCTTTTTTTATTAATTTCCTGGCCAAATAGCAGAGAGAAAAAGCAAACCTAAGTAAACACTGAAGAATAGAGTAGAAAGATGAGTAGCAGGTTTAAAATGCTCTGCTTACCTGTTTATTGTGGAGCTTATATTGGCAAATGTATTTGCTCTGATTTGGATTCTAGATGTTTTTCAGCCAGCCAGGAAGTGGAGACATACAGAATTGTATGCACATAGAGTAAGAAGGGACTGTAGTTGCGGCTGACTGCCATTTAATGTTGGCCAAGTGCTGCTCGTGTAACTCTCGCAATAATTATTCTCCTGAATTGCTAGAAACTGAGGCCAGTCTGTCCCATAGCTTCCCTTGGAACTTCCTGGCTTCGGATGAGCCTGATTGATTTTCATATATCTCTTTGAGCTGTACTGGGAGAAGTCATAGGCCACTGGTTAAAATGGTTCACCCCCATGCAAGTGACACTGCTGATTTTCAGCAGTAAGATGTGTAGGTTCAGTGTTTTCTTGAGAGGGGTGGGCCAGTGAAGATTTGCCGCTCCAGGGTAGCCAAGGTGTGCACAGACACTACTTCATTCTTGTTGCGCCGACTCCTCCTATAGGAGTCAGGTTCCTCAGTAGCTTCCTGCATGCAGCTGCAGAGGGAGAAATCAAGTTTCTGAGATGGTCGTCTCACCACTCGCAATATGCAGGCAATACTACAATCCTAAGATTGTAGAGCAGCTCCTCAACAATTTAATTCCCCAGTACTAGTTACTCAACTATATGTAACTGCTTAGGCTGTGTGCTGGCTGCCAGAACAGAGGCCCTGTTAGAAATGAAAAAACATTTTTTTCTGAATCATTCCTATAACACAGGGATTTTCTTAGAGTGTGAAAAAGAGCCACCGTTCCCAGTCTCTCCCAGGACACTCAGTAGACTTCCTTTATGTCAGTAAATCCCATCTGTTTTCCTTCTTCAACTACTGTATGATGGGGCGGGGGGGAGTTTCTCTGGATGGGTCCCTTTTGGATGGTGCTTTGGTTGTTCAGGTTTAGACTTCCCATGGCAGATGTTCTGGGTTCATCCTTCTGTCTGCTCTAAATATTTCTGTCGTCTTTTGTGCATAAACTGAGTGATAAGGAAATGTTTAACTCTGACAGATAGTGGAATTTGTTACAGATGCATTCCATTTAATACCTAATGCATTTCAAAGTGATTTGCCTGTCAAGTTTTTTAGATGATGTGCATCAGAGGGATTTCCAAGTTGCATGTTCGTCTGTTAAGACAGAAATAACATGTGAGCTAGAAAGTCATACTTGTAGGCTTTCAATGACAAAAAAAGTGCTTCTAAGGTGATAAACACAGCTGCTGCATTGCCAGTTTGTGACATTTTCTTCTAGATTGGTATTCTCACTGGTCTGCAGATTATCTGCAGATCACTGCCAGCAACTAAAAACTGACTCACTCCTTGAATTCGTTTGCCTTTTAAAGTAATCTCCAGCTTGGGATTTCTGAGGTTTTCGTTAGATTTGTCTTTATGTTGTCATTATTAATCCTTTTTTTTCTCTTATGTAATTTGAGTTTAGGAAGGCCATACCATCCATTAGAACTGCATTGCTGTTATGCTGGTTATGTACTGAGTTATTATACTGTCTTTTATACACTCTTTTATTACATGCGAAGCTGTTAAATGCCCCCGTCTTAAATTCAAGGTTTCCTAAGAGATCCCTTTATAAGGCTCTATTTTCAGCTGAATTAACTTTGCCAAATTTGAACCGTTTATACTGATATTTTCCATGTCTGTTTTAGCCTGAATTTTTTGTTTTAATATTTCAGATTAAATGGTACAGATGTTTCCAAGAACAAGATTAGGGACAACTGCATTGTTTTCTTCCACTGTTAATTTTTTTCTTAAGTTCATCAGGAATCTCTAGAGTCTTCCTTTCTCTGGAGCAAAGACTTGAAGCATTAAGATAAGACGAAAGCCAGGAGCAGGAGGTGCAAGAAGAAACGGGATAGAAACAAGCCCTAAGGGATAAAATAGTCACTTTAAACAATGCTCTCCTCAATGTGGTTTTGAACCCGTGATTCCCAAGTGCTCTTTTCCTTTGCTCCCAGCAATTAGTTTTGAGACATTTTGGGAAATGAATATTACCCTCTTCTAGGGGTACGCTGATGACGCTTGGGCATTCTTCATTCTGGCATTTCCTGTTTTTCTTTAATGCTTTGGATTATAACAGTAGCATTATTTTAACCTTTTTTTCTTTTGTACAGATATGCATGTAATTTATATCATGAGAGTATTCCAAATGCAGTTAATGCAATACAAAGTTAAAGAAGGAAATGCATTTCCATAGGCAGTTCATATTTTAATGCAAGGGATGATGTGACATAAGAAGAAGATTAGTGCAGAGGAGGATAGGGACAATATAAAGCTAAATATAAGCTATGAAGCTTATACAATAAATTTTGCATGTTTTGTATAAAATAATTGTTAGAGGGTTTTTTTTTGTTTTTTGTTTTTTTTTAATATAAATCTACTCTACAGCTCCAGACTCTCTCTAGGGAAAATGGAAGACTAGAAATGGGACCTGTGTGATCCAAGATGTGGACCTGTTTTCAAATGTCCCTTATCAACAGATTATAATGTCAGATGTAAACAAAGCTTTTCTATGCCTGCATCCATCTCTAGTGAAAAATTATATTTTATTTTTTAAGTTTTGATCTATCCTAAGATGAAAAACCTCAGTGTGTTTTATTTTCGTAAGTGGCATTTTCTGATTATGTTTTCAGTCTTCACAAAACAGATAAAGCCTCATTATTCCTTTGCAGGCAGAGACTTTGTGTCATGTAACATATGACATATTCTAGTTAACAGAATATGGCTGTGTCTCGCAGAGCTCAGTATTTCTTCCCTGGCAGATCTGAGTGACACATACACATAGCTCAGTCATGCACCCTTCACTGATTACAATCTCCTTCCAAAATAAATTTCAAAGAATCGGAAGTACAGGAAAGAAAAATATGATGCATCTGGGGGGGAAAAACCCTGTCCCATCGTTCAGATTTTAGGACTAGTAATGTAATGCAGAAAGAAATTTGTCAAAGAATTTAAGTGTTTCTCACATCTAAATAGATCCATAACACAAAGTGCAGCTACGTAGCCCAGAATGCTTAAAAGACAAATTAGAATACTTTTTTTTTTTTTAAGGGCCATAGCTTTATTATTGTTGTATATCTCTGCTAACCACTTTCTGTATCCTTGGCTCACACAGTCCCTCATGACTGCAGGGAAAAAAACTGGTGCTTAGAAATCATTTCCCCTTCGTGTAGTCCGGCATATTTCACAGGTCTGCATTCCCACAAAGCATAGCCGAAGGACAGTAAAACTTAAATTTCCTGTGAGAAAGGTCTCTTGAGTCTGGAAAAGCTTCAGGAACAGATGAGGGCTGGAGTCCACACCCATTGAACACAGTTAGCAAGGCAGGCACAGAGGCAGGGCCTGCAGCCCTACCAACAACGCGCTGCTACCTAAACCGGCTCTGTCCTGCAGTGGCAGTGGCAGCAGCCGTTGTCAAAGCTGACCAGCCCTGCCCATTGCCCTACCCTGTGTCCACTTGTTCCATCTTTGTCAGACCTGAACAGTTTGGGCTTTCTTTCTGCTGGCTGTCTGCTCTTTGCCGAGGTATTCTTTGTGTGTGTGTCTGTGTGTGCAAAAACTATAGCCAAGATGGTTCAGCCATTTCTGAGAAGGAGGCTTGGAGAAATAGTTTGTTGTTTCTCATTGTGCCCAGCTTAAAAATGATGGGGTCCTTTGTAAAAGATTCAACTGTTCCCTGCATGAGTCCTCAGACATCCCAGATACCTGGCTGAAGTATTAAAGATGTATCTTTTGCCATGATCATGACAAGTTACCTGTATTTGCCCAAGCTTTAGCTGTGTTACTTCCCCTTGCCTTGCCTTGCCTCGCTTTCCCTTTCCTTTATTTTCTGTCCCACCCTGTCCTGTCCCTGTCCCTGTTCCTTTCCTCCAAGAAGCCCTAATCATAGACTTATATTATACTGGACAATATTCAAACAGAATAAAAATGCAGTTCATATGTGCTCTGTAGAGACCTTATAGTGTTTTAACTGCTAAATTCCTAGAATAAACCCGAAAGCCTTGCATCCGCACAGAGCATGCCCCAGCCGAGAGCTTACCAGGTTTTCTCTGCACCTGCTGCTCTGAACTGCTGGGGCTTGAGTTGGGGCCAGGGGCTAAGGCCAGGAACTGCGCTGCTGAGCAAAGGGCTCTTGTTTAGCGCTCTGCTCTCAGTACCCCGCTGCAGGAAGGTCGTGCTGGAGAGAGTTGTCTAGCCAGAGTGCAGGGCAAACAGCATCCAGGCCCGGAGAGTGCCAGTGAGGAAGAAGCTTGACGGGTGACAGACTAGAAGGTGCTGGAGGACAAGAAGGAAAATGAGCCTGTGATTGGGAGCAGCATTAGACAGAGGGTTTAGACAGAGACAGAGGATTTAGACATAGAAGAAGACTAGATTAGGAAGCAAAGGAAATAGAGTGCTCTGGAAAAATGGGCTCAGTGCCAGGGTAGACAGAGGTGGATAGGTTGGGGAAAATTGAGATTTGGAGACTGGGAGTAGCTGAATAAGGATATTATGACTGGGAGCTAGTAGAACAGGGAGAAGGTAGGGGAGGTGAGGCAGATTTGATGAAGAGGAGCAACAGAGGCTCTGCCACACTTATGGCTGGGCAAGAAACTGTAAAAGGGTATTGAAAGAGGATACTGAAACCAGATCAGTAACCCAGTAAAGAAGACTTGAAGGGATGGGTACAGAGCAATTACTGCAAGCCAGTGCAGAAAAGACCAGTCAGAGGGGAAGCTCTGAAGGAGGGGATGTGGGTTTAAATAGGAGAAGGAACTGGGCAAAAACCATTTCCACAGTACAGTTGGGATCTGAGGCCAAAAGTGGAAATAACATTAGAAGAACTGGAACTATCTAGATACGGTGAAAAGGACAAGCCTGAAGAGCCCTGAAGAAGGAAAGAGTCAAAGCTGGGAAGCAGGCTCACTGGAAAAGGTGAGGCAGAAGGCAGAAGGCGAGGAGATACGGCAAAGAGTCTGTAATGATCCCAAAGAAAAAAGATATGATCTAATGACATAACTAAGCATGCTGTCATTGTTCACCTGCAGAACTCGACCAACTCTTCTTGCCTGTGGCATTTCCCAGTTTTTGAGTGTTTGACTCTGATGTTGTCAGTGTTTTTTTTTTAATGTGATACTATACATACAGTGAGTGTGGAAGAGTGTGTGTAGCTTTGAGTTAACATGTTTGTACATGCAACTCATGCCTATAATACACAGTTTCAAATAGAGTTGAGATGATTTAAAATGACAGTGATGGAAGCTAATGTGATTTGTTGTAATTTCAGCAGGATGAACCTTTTCTTGTACATCTATATGTTCTTCTCTGTGCTTTGCAAGAGGACACAATAGGCTGAAGGTTGGAAAAAAATCTTACAGTGTGGCAGGCAGGAAGGGTTTCTGAACACAATAGTTAGGCACAACTTTCCATCTGAAAGAAAATGTGCCTGGGTAAAATGCACAATAGGAATATGCTGGAAGCAGAGAAGGCTGGTTATTCCAAGGGCCAGGGCACTTGCTTCTTCTGTCTTGTTTGTCTGGCACGGAGCATTATTAGTTTCAAGTCTCAAAATACAAAATATGATATAGACGCATCCTGTAAGCCTGCCTTGTGTAACCTGCTGCTGCTCTGCTGTCGCTCTCGTCCAGCAACTAAGAGCAGAGAGGTGAGGAATGTTCCTGGTCTTTCCAGATCAATTCATTTGCCGCTTTTCATGTTACTTTAACTAGCTAGCTAGATGGGCTAAGAATTAAAGTCATCACAGAGTTTAAAATCCCAGGACAGTATTTGCTTTTAAGTCAAATTTACCTATCCAGTGCAGAATACTGTATGTCTGTTACAAGGATCAAAATAAAGTACAGGCCCATTCCCTCCTCCCTTCTCCTTCTTTCTCTTTTTCTCTTCAAAACTTGCTAAACGGAATGCCAGACAGCATCCTTTGATGAACAGAGCTTCCTGCAGGTCATTTCAGAAGAAGTAGTTCTGAAGTTGGGAAAATGGGAAAATTAGATTGCAAATGAGCAACAATCCACATAGAGTCTAATGTTTAAATAAATTCTTATCTTTTTGTCTTAACATTAACATCTAGCAAATGCAATAAATTGGCAAAAAATGTGAAGAATTTGGAACTGAAAGCATTTGTTTATAAGGAATCATTTTCATTTGATTTGTCCTGGTGTGCAGGTACTGTTATTGAATGAATGAAGAATGGAATTTGCAAAGGGAAGCGGGTGCCAAATACCCATTTCTTTTTGGTGAGGTTTGAATATCTTAACTTCCATTTGAAATTCCTGGTCACAGTTTTTCAATACTTTTTTCTAGTCTATAAATGCTAAAAAATACTCCTTTGTGTTCATCTAGATGTATTCATCTAGAGTAATGAAGTATCTCGGTGTAGGATAGTAACATGAGTTCTGTTGAGATGTTTTTTTCCCACAAATTCTCACTCAGGAGACTGGAGCTGTCTAAGCCCCAAATTCTTCCTTCCTCCAATCCAAGCAGTCCCCGTTCTCCTCTTCCAGATGAATATACAAGACTTCACATCCAGGCTTTTTTGCCGTCCATCAACTCGTGACAGACAGACTAGAAAATAGTGTGCCCTAAATGTCATGTAAATGTTAGTCTTAATCACTCAGCCAAATACAATATTGTGCTACAGCTAAAAATGAATTAAAGAACCTGCCACACACACTTTTTTTTTTGAATTTCCCCAGAAACTAAGGTTTAGGGAAAGTTCAAATGCATAGAATAAGTAGAACACAGTCATAACAGGATATGCCTTTTGTTCACTGAAAAAAATGAGGAAAAGTAAACATCCAAAAGAAATTATACCTGTTTCACATGTTGTGGTAGTGGGGAGTGGGTAGTAAAGGCCTATTTGCCTGTTCTCCCTATGCAACATGGAAACAGACTAAGCAAAAAACCACTAAACCCATCTCCATGGCACAATATAGGAAACAAAGATGGCCCCACATCCAAGAGCACCACGAGAAAAGAGAAGGAACAGCAGGGAAAGCCATTTCCACTGTTTCATTTTAACATCATCAATAATTCCATTTGTTCTACTAAAATTGGCAACAACCCTCTTTCCTCTATCCTTACCCTTTGGCACAGAGTTAGTGATGAGTAGGCAGCCCCTACTGTACAGCGGAGCTGCCACTGTAGCAGTTAAAGCAGTCTTTGTTTCTTAATACTCCACACTGAACTTTGTAAACATCCGGAAGAGCTATGCTATAAATTACTTCATATTCTGAGCAACCCACTTGTTATTTGAAGGGGTAAACCTCCTCTTCGTTTACAATTCCAAGTTCCTACTCTGAGAAGTGACAGCAAAAATGATGCTGAGGGCCCTGTACTGTGTCTCATTAATTTCCAGGTCAAAAGTTTCTACTGAGGGGTTACTGAATATAGATTTTTCGGAGTTCCCAGTGCTTATTTCCAGATGCTTGCTTTTTGTTGCATGTATGGCATTTTATCCATATTGTGAGTTGTTTATGTTGTAGTGATGACTTTCACTTGTATGCCAAACAAATCTACTGGCTGACATTGGTTTGTTATTATGTTCTTACTTTATTTCCTATTGGTGCATTGATAATTAGGTGACATTTGGTATGTTTGCTAGCAGCTTTTACCAGCTCTGTGAATATTTGCTATTCTTTGCAAACTGCTTTGGGGCTGAGGATCAGCATCCTTGCTCTGATTGTAAGTTGAAGGTTTTTGATGAGACTTTTGGCTTTTAACTATGTTTAATACAGACAACAATATGTCATCCTGTTAGCTGCCTAAATTCACACAGCTGTGTTATGCAGGCATTTAACCTAATGACTAGCTATATCATCTTGCAATTAGTTTCTTGTAAGGAAAATGTGTGTTACCAAAGTGATATCAAGGTGTAAGGAAAGTTGATGCTCCTGTTTTAATTCCAGCTATTAGGCAATATAAAGTTGCTACAAGTTATTTCCATTTGGAAAAACAACTTGATGATGATAAGGTACATATTTGATGCAGTCCTGCTTATGCATAAAGGAATACACAAATCCTCTTCATCTGACCGCAAGTTGAACAAAAGCAGTTATTTTGCTCTCAGCTCCACGCCTGTCCTTTTGCCCAGCCACAGTCAACAAAGCTCTTGAGGCCATGCTGTTCTTCTCCTCCTTCTCCTCCTTTCCTTGCTGTTTACAGTACACACCTAGGGCCAAATCTGTCTCCAAACCATGATGGTTTCTGTTGTTTTATTGCTGAACAGCAGGGCATTTAAACATTCTCTTCTTTAGCCTGCATGTAAGATGCCTAATCACCCAGATAATTAATTATAGAGGGGTTTGTGATTACTATTAGATCACAGACACATTAAGTAGCTTCTAATCAACCACTGACATTCTGGGCAACTGTGAAAGGTTTTGCCTATCAATTTGTGGTCTTTCTGAAGCTCATACTGAAAAGTATTTTAGATCTTCCAAGTGTCTGGGCTGAGTTCCCATATAATGATAAAGAATTTTACTGCTTTTGATATCTCTCCACTATCACATACTTGCCGGAGCAGATTCCAAGCCAGGATCCCTTCCAAATAATTTGTTGCCTTCCAATCGAAGGGTGTTTGGGGATTTCAGCACTCAAAGGAGCTAATCATCCAGCTCACTTGGAATAAACTCACCCTCACTTTTCCTCCATCAGGTATTGAAAGTGTCACAGAGACATAGTGGTAAAAGGCAGGTTTTTTTCCAGGTCCTTTTAACATGAGTCATTGATACAAAAGGCTATAGCTCTGACAACACTTCAATGTTGTCATCTGTAGTATCATATCTATAGTAGGAAAGCTGACAACATCCTTGAAAATACTAGATCTATTTATGCTTTGTAGAAGCTGTGGTAAAGTTAGCTCCATCAGTACAGTCTTCCCAGGCAACAACTGATGAAACAAATCTGAACGAAGTTAAAAGCATCTATTTTTTTTACTCATGTAGGCATTAAAAATACTTATATTTTACTCAAATCAAGATCATAGACATTAATAACATTGACATTAAGGTTGAGAACATACTGCCCTTTAAAAAAAAAAGCCATTGGGAAGGAGGTGAGAAAATTCATCAGCTATTGATTTGGCAGATTGTATTTGAAGTCTGGATACAAATACTAACTATCTCTTGTGGCTTGCTACCTGTGCTCCACTTGTGAATGAGAAGTACACTTATCTGAAGTTTTTGTGTGTGATGCAGGTAGTCATCACTTTTCTCTATGTAATTTGTGGATATTTTTATTGTTCATAATACAGGCCTACCACTCAACCTTCTTTCAGCCGATCCATGCAGAAGTTTGATTTTTGTCTTGCACTAACCTCATCCACCATCTTGCTTGGCACTGGGGTATTCAATCTATTTTGTGTTACAGTCCTGCCAGTAGGGATCACAGACCCTCCTTGCCCCCTGAAGAAGATTTCAAAAAACAACACTCCAGAAGCAATTTAGAGCCACCTTGGGCCTCATTTCTAGTTTATCTAAGGGAACTTTTAGTCTTCTTTGGTAGAGCAAAGAGAATCAATATTACATTACATTCACTTTAAGACTCTTTCATATTGCCTGACCATTATCAAAAGCTGTGAGACTGTATTCTCGCATGCCTCATAGCTCTCAGGAATCTAGTGATTTGTCTTCTTTCTCTGAGTGGAGGAGAAAGATGGTGCAGCTTTATGTACTAAGCAGATGCTTTTGGTAGCAGAGGATTCAGGGCAGCAGCTAGCTGTAGTCAGCCCCCCGCCATCATCCCCATCTGGCCCTGATGGCTAGTTGGCACCACTTTGTAGCTACAATTACAAGAGAAGACGCTCAGTAAATTGTGGCAAAGGATCCTGAGTCCAGCCTGTTCTGCCTGCATCCTCTTTTTCTTCTTTCTTTCCCTTCTGCCATAGGTTCTACTCATCTAGCCTAATCTTGAGCCAGGCTTTCCTGTCTCATATCTTAATCCCAGCCTGGCAATATGGCAACTGTCTTTGTCCTCACGATGGTTGTGTGCTTGCCTGAGCCTAAGCCCTATGTATCTCTGGTTCCCTGGTTCTCGGCTTCTGGCTGGACATGGACTGCAATACTTGATTCTATCTGTAGACCTTGATTCTTCATCCCTTAGGGCATGGTGGAGCAGTCAGCATTTGCCTGTCCTGTTACATCAATCACAGTGTTATGCAATATTCCCTGAGAAGATCAAGCAATATCACATGAAAAATTTCCGTGGAGCTCAGCATGGGTGTCTCGCCTGAGCACCGAAAAAATCCGCAGAGAATAGCACCCATTAACTTCTGTCAGTGAAGCAGAAGTGGAGGTTTTACTGCTGCTAAAAGGCAAGAACAACATCCCTGGCCCTTGCCTTTGTATCACATCTGCTTTATTCTGTGGGTGCAGATCTGCCCAGCAATAGATTGGTTAGCCCAATCTTTGCCCACCTGTGCCCATACTGCAGTTCTTTCTTGGCATGCAGAAATCGCATAGCAATCACATGCAGAAAACATTATACAACTGGGCTCTATATAGGACAAGTAGTAGGCATGTGACCCATGTTTTCTCCTGAGTATGCTTTTTTCATATGGTACCTTCCTTTTCTGTCCTTGACTCCTGATCCTTCTGGAACACAAAAGCCTTGACAGGACTTGTGTATTCCAGTGTAGGAGCTGGGGGAACATTATCTGATTGGCAAAATAAGCTAACAGAAGAGTATTTCATTGCAGGATACTGATCACCTAACACCTCTACCATGCCCAACAGTTGTTAATATACAATATAAATGGGATAAGTGAGCCTCTTACTCATAAGGAGCCCTCTGAATGCAAAGTAATTCTTGTGAGGTTCAGTATGAGAGATCTCAGAAACTACATCAGTACTTCCTTTGTACTTTGAAGAGACCCCGGTTTGCCTCTGTAGTTCAGTCCAAGGTACAGCATTTATTATAAAGGCCTGTTTCTGATGGCACAAGCGCTTACCATGAGTCCCATTGAGTGGGCCAAAGATCATCTGTGATAATCTCTTTGGAACTGATAGCTAGATGAAAATTACAGTTTCCAAAACAGAAAGGACTTGTTGTTACTTAATACACTTGTTACACAAAGAGCATTTGTTACGTGTGAGTCTTTGGCAATAACTTCATAACCACCTTTTCCTGAACCTCCTTCAATCAAGGGTTGCTTTCTCAAACTGAGGCTAAGTTACTTATGAACAGACAAACATGGTTATTTTTAATAGTTAGTTAATAGTTAAAGCTTGGGATATTAGTGTGAATGATACTGGAGCCCCAAGCAAATTTCTCTTCAGGTTTTAGGCCTGTGAACGAACAGTAAGACCAGTGATTTAAAAAAAGGATTATTTATTGTAATTCTTATGTTTTGCCTTTTCAGAGCTTGCTGTTTTTACCAACTAAAACCCAGTGAAATTTGCAAAAGCAGTTTAAAATAATAAACTTGGCTTAAGTCAAGAACAGATCCCATCAGCCTGTTGGCTCCCACTTCTGTTTTGAAAGGAGCAGTGCTGTACCAGCAGCTCTTCTTTTGGTCCGAGTTTCCCATGAGCTTTTGCTATGGGCAGTCTGTAAGTACAAACCAGATCTTAGACAATGACATTATTGGAATTGACAGCTTCTGAAGGAGTCCCATGGAACAATGGTTACATGTTCTGCACCTTGTAAAACATATTTACATAAAATCCTGACCTCCTAAGACTGGCTGTTTCTGTTCATTCCAGCAGAAGTCACTGAGAAAGAGGACAGAGGGTAAAAAAAATCCCCATTTCAGACTGTGTTGTTTTTTCCACGAACTGAATGTTCTGTAAGAATTTGGGTAATGTATGTACATGCTGTTTTGACTTCATATTGAGAATTTAAGCAGGGTAGAAATAAAAATAGATAGCATCTGTGTCAAGTATGTATGCTTGTCCTGGGGAGCTTTACCATAGGAAGAGCCTGCAGCACTGTGTGGCCAGAGAACGCGGTACCCTGCAGGCTTGTCTTGCAGCATGCGCTTCCCCCAGAATGCATTTAACTTCCATTCTAGTGCTCCTTGGACTAAGTCTTCTTGGATTGTAATGGCTTTGCTATGAACAAATCTGATAATAAAGTGAGACATTTGAAGTTATTGGTGCCACATGCTTGAGGGGCACTAAGCAACTTAACAAAAATGCAGAACATGCGGAAGTGTGAGCATAATGAATGGTCTCCATAGAAAGTTTTTGTGGGTCCATGCAAGGAGGCTTGGATGCATCTGCATATGGCACTGCAGCCATATTCCTGGGTCTAACCTACAGGGGAAAACAGTTGCTAGCTGGTTGCTTCCCTGTCAGCAGTAGGGACACATAACACCTGCCAGGTATAAAAGCCTCTGCAACATACTGCCCAGAAAGTGGGATGTCAGCTCTGCTACCAAGTAGTAGAGGTGCATCCACCTTGTTCTTCCCTGGAAGAAATAGCATCCCATTACAGCTGGCTCACTGTTCCACTCCAATACAGTGCTCTGGAGGATGATGGTGAAAACAGCTTCCAGATTTTACTTCATTTCAATGATGTTATGTGAGACTTCATATGCAGAAAGGTTGCTGTCCTTCACTACTAGACATGCAGATTCAGCTCAGCTCAGAGCCAGATAGAATCTTCTTCTTTTTTTTGGAGTGCACCATTAGTAGGTCTCCAGGCTGAATTATGCCCTCATTTACACATGACAGCTCTGTTTTCCTTCATCAGATTGCAAACAGTGTTGTTAAGAGTTAAAGGTACCTGGCTTGAGGAATTATTACCAGCATGATACCTGAAAAGGAAAAAAAACACAGGTAAATGTGCATGTGCATATGGTCATGTAAGTGATCTGAGGAAACCTGATAAGAAATGAAGATCCATCATAAACATAGAATCACACAGTGGCAACTTTTCAGTCATTTTTCAGAACAGACTTGCAATGCCCAGTCCCACTGTTCATGCTGGGAGCAGTCCAGGTGCGGTGACCACGCTTGTGGGTGTGCGTTCCTAGATTCTGTTCCAGAGCTGTGGACAACCCTCTGAATCCATTTTAAGGCAAGAGTAATGGCTATACCCATGTGTTTGAGCAGAATATTTGGATTACATCCCAGATGAGCTCAGCCAAGTCATTTCGCTTCTCTGCTATGTCTCATCTGTATTTGGTTCAGTAATACTTTTTATACATGGCATCTGGGAGTGGTGATTAATGTTCAGAATGTGTTTTTGAACTTCTTCAATGCAAGAGGCTACATCAGTACAATGTCTAAATATTTTAATGAGTTTGTCATTTTTTCTCTCAGTGCCAGTCTTTTTGCATATCGTAAACTCTTCAGCACAGCATGAAACTCCAATCCCATTAAGTTCTATTGAGCAACTTAACAAAAATTAATTAAGTTCCAAAAAGAAAACAAAACCTAAAGTACAAACACAAATAATAGTCTCATAAACCCTGTTGTGGGTCCATGCAAGGATGCCTGGGTGCGTATGGAGCCATCCTTATTACAGAGGTGCAGGCTACCTGTTCCTAACACATAAGTGTTGATCATAAAGAAATGGCTACAGAAAACAGTCGTATTTTTTGTGTGGTTTGTATTACAGCAGCAGCCAATATATGTTTATGGAGGCAAACCGGCGTTATAAAGTACCCAATGCGACCAAAGCCTGACTTGCAAAGAGAGAAATAGAAGGCAAAGGACATAAGTGACTTTCTGACTTCACTGTTGAGGTTGCCAGTGGGACTGTCAGTGTTCCCAGTACATTAATGACTTTTGCCATGTGAACGCTGTATGGCTGGGAACTGGTCAGAGGCTATTGAGCCCACATTAAGCCCTCTGGTAGTACTGAGTTTTGATTAGGCAAATTTGATAGGTTTGAGGCCAGGAACCTACAGGCAAATAGAAGTAGAGCTCCCATGTTCATGTGCAGTTTTTACCTTTAGACTCTGTGTGTGTTTACATAATTTTGAAATAATGCTGAGCAAGTAAGAAAAAGATGTTTCTTGGGTATGAGCCTTCCCTAATTGTGTTTCTTCTATTTTTTTCTATTTGAACAGTGTTTTCTCATTGTTGTCTCTGTGAATCCGAAAGGTCCCAGCACTCATTGACCTCTGCTCTCAGTGATATCCCTTGATACTCAGAGAGAGGCAGAAATAGCTAAAAATAGTAAAACTATCCTCTACTCAGCCCCCTCGGACAATATTTTGATAAACTCAGGAGCAAGCAAAAAAGCTTGAAAAGGAAAGTAAGACATACCTCTCTGAATCTGAACAAACCTTAGGAAAGCATGGCTTAAGAAATAGGCTACGTTTAAACTTTCATTTTATATGAATCAATTTGCTTATCCAATGTAAAACACATGTCATAATCCATTCAGGTAATAGGAACAAGGGAAAATACTGCTCTGTGATCTTGCTGCTTTGTCTGCGCCCAGATGTGACCCTGGCAAATGATCAGAGACTTGCTTTACGTTTTGTTGGTCAGCAGTATACATCAGCAGGGCTGCCAGGGAGCTGCTGTTTTTTCTTCTTGTGTTTCTATGCAGAGACAGCATTATTTGGGCCACTGAGTGTCTGCAAAACAACCCCAAATCTATTTTATATAGACCATTTGTAAGTGGCAAAAATGAATAGACTGGGCGAAGGTGTTCCAGAGACTCATGATTTTTGGGTGCTGCGCCCTTACAGTGACTAGTATGATAACTCTAAGGGGAGGGGCTGGAAACCAGGGAGCTGATTTTCTGGGAATATGCACTATTTCAAGTTGGATGCTCAGGGTAGTAACACTGTCTGGTTTCAGTATCTAGTGTGAGAGCTGTGACCATTGGAAGTCAGATGCCCACGACGTGGGAGATACTGTCCGTTACTGATCGCTTCTGCAAACCCTGCCCCAGAGTTCTCTTCGAAGTAGCACAGGCCAGGCTGGAGCCTTGCTTTGCAGCCCCACGTATGTGTTGTGACAACAGTATGAGAAGAATTCTGGTTCTTTGGCTGTCTTAGGTGGCATTTTATCAGCAAATTCTCTTCTTGTAAATTGAGGACAATTTCCAGTGTTACAGATGAAAGTCTTTATGAAATGGTGGCTAACTACATCTATGTCAGAGTTCTGTGGATTACAGTTTTTTTCTTGGCTTGTACAGTGCTTATCAAAATAAAACCCAAACTGTTTCTCACAGTGAGTCACCATGGTACAGTGAGTGAGAGCACATCCGCAGGTCCGTGCCATCATCTTTCAGGCCTGCCTTGAGAAAGTTCACTGCTATACAACTCAGGGCAAAACTGGACAGTGACTTGCACATCAGTAAAAACCAAAACATCACATGCTTCAGTGAGGTTTTGAGCTTTCCTTTCCTGTGTGCCTTATGCTGTGTTCACTGCAGACATACATCATGCCACACCTTGGAATTTGACTGTCCAAATGTAGTAAGCAAATGGCTTTCAGAGTGTAGGCACTGTTTTCAAAGGTTTATAACGCAACTGAAAAAAACTCTCTTGACTTCTTTCACAGTACTCTAAGGGCATTTTTCAAGGAGGACTGTTTTCCAACACTGTGAATCGGAACACTTATTAAAGAAAGCCTAGTCAATATATTCATAACATGGGCAAAGCTGAAGTGAACTTTGATATTTGCCCTTGACTCTGCCACTGAGTCCTCACACTAACTTCAACCAATTACATACTGTTTTATTGATTCAGTTTCTTATCCATAAAATGTGAAGGACAGTTTCACAGGGCATGCTCTAATGATGAATTTTTTTAAGGATAAAATATATGTGCCAAATACTGCATATCTGTAATGAAACTGATCACAAAGTGGTCTTAAAATACTCTTGGCTGCACAGAATTAACTAAGAGTTCCTGCTAGAAGAATACTCCTTAGGTCATGGTTCTTGTTTTGGTTGTGGTACATATGGAAAAGTCATCATCACTTATTCATCAATGCCATAATTCACTGGAACAATTGTACTGGACTGGTATGTTCTGTGTTTGGTCAGAGAGCTCACCCAGGATTATATACCTTTTCTATAGCATAGGTTAATACCAAAGAAACGTGTTTAATGGGCTGTTCAGAGTGAGGCACCCCGTGCAAGATTGCTCAGAAAAGGCAAAGTGTACTTCCTCGCATGTTCAGAACAGGCCTGGAGTAGAAAAAACAGAATTCTAGCCTACCTTTCCAAGAATTCTTAATGTCAAGTGAAGCCTGGAGCTAGAAAAACATTTTAATACCAGCCAAGCTGTTATATGCATAAAGTTGGTATTTTACAGGGCATTAAAAATTTTTGTCGTATTTATAGTAATTTTCTGTTGGTGCCAATTCAAATACATACTTGATTTTCTGATCTTTGTTATGCACTCCTGACTAGCTCCCTGTTCTTAGCCTTCCTTCACCCAGCCTGCATTTCTCAGGGCCTCTCTTTTTGACACTTATGTTTCCTCTTGATTTTTCGCTAATTTGTTTTGCACAACATCTAGACCCTTTTCAAGTTACTGGTTTCATCTGTTCTTTTTCCCCCTTTTCTTTCTGTGCTATAATCACTTATCACTTTCACTCATTTATTATGTTTTTTTCTTACCAATTTTATTTTTGCCCTGTGGAATCTGTATTTATGCCATAACCTCTCTCATTTGGTATTTTTCTACTCCCTTTAAGGAAAATATACTCAGGAGATAACAGGGATCTTCTGCCTCATATGTTCCTCTCCTCAGAGACCAGGATTGCTCCCAACAGCATAGACCTGACCTGTGGCTTGCTGGGCTCAATTGCATGACCAAGTTCCCAAGGCCAGGTTTCAGTCACTGAAGGAGAAGGAGCAAATCTCATCTCAAGTGTGATCTTTTCTAATGATGTAAGAACTAGCTGGAGATCGTCATCACAGATAGTTAGTTGGTTAGTGATTGATTTGAGAGGGTAAAGGAAAATGAATGGAAACCAAGGGATGATCTAGAGGAGTAATAGCCAAGAAAGCTGTTGTCAAAGAGCTGTTATTTCCCTTGTGTCCGCATGGATGCTCTTATTCTAATTTCATTAAGGTTTTGATGGAAACTGCATTGATACTGTGAAGTTTCTGAAGCCAAGTTGCAAGCTAGTTTTTATTTTAACCTACTGAAATAAACAGCTTTGCATCCCTAATCTTGTCTCCAAAGGGCCAAAATGTTCAAATTCTTGTCCATTCACCAAGCTCCATCTGTATTTATATACCTAAACTACCTTTGTCCACTAGGTAACTTCTTTTATTTACATAAATTTAAGCTCACAACCTTGAAACATTCAGCCCAAGAGCTCACTCTAACATTATGAAAGCCCTTGGCTTTACAGCCTTCCTCTTAGCCACTGTGCTACACATCATTCTGTCTGTGTGGAGGGTATCAGGACTCCCTCTTTGAAACTCTGCAGAAGGCAGATGCATCAGCACGTTCAGCATCTCCAATCTCATACAATTTAAACATTAACCCTCCTATTGTAGGGTCTAGACATGCGCAGGTCAGCTATCGTCTCTTGTCATTGCATGATATAAGATTACAGGGGCAGAAAGCAGCCTGACAGCCAGAGAACTGCACCCATCCCCTGAGAAAATGGATGGGAGAGGGAGCTCCTTGCAGTAGGTGGCACTGGTGAGCCTGACAGGACCACTGCTATAGGTATTGTTTCTACTCACTGCTGGACTAACTAACAGCAGGGCGGACAGCTGCATGGGACAGTTAGCATGAAATGTAAGCAGCATGGAGCCCTTATACAACATCCTCACTGAGACTTGTCTAATAGCTTCTAACCTACATGCATACAGCAATGCCTTGTGGCACAGGGGAGAAACTTATGAAAGCCCCCTCTGTCTCCCTTAAAAAGTAATTTTAAAAAGGAGTATGGGGTATTTGTGCCTATATGAAGAACTCAGCAGGGACTGCTGAACACAACAACCCTCAGGTGAGCTCCCCTTCCACTCATACCTCCCAGGTGGCAGCCAGTGCACACCTGTGCCTCCTTTGCTCTAAGGGCGTGCAGAAACCCACAGTATGGCTGTTCCAGCTGAAGCTGTGGGTGGCTGGTCCTTCTGCCACATCAGCAAGGATGTTCTGCAGGTCTCTATTTTGTTTAGCTGAATCTTGCTCCAAGTGAACTGGAAGTTGCAATTGTAGCTGTGATAGGATGTGTTCCCTCCCCCCCCCCCCCCCCTTTCTGGTAGATGTTTAATTTGTTACTTAAAAAAATAACAGTGCCATGGGAACAGACTGCAATAATAGCTTTGTCTGCTGTATTTGAGTGGTAACCAGACTGTCAATTACTTAGAGCCTGACCCTACTCCAGAGCAGCTAAGTTTGCATCTGCAAGCAAGTAAGAGAAAACCCTTACAGATTTATCTAAGAGAAACTGTGCTGCGATTCCTAGCAGAGTGAACATTATGCTGATAACAAGAAACTTGGTAATTAAGAACTCCAGAGGATGTTTATACAGGAACAGCTATGTTTTCAGATGTGTCCCTTCAGATGCTCTGTATAGCAGGCATTATGCTTTTGGAAATACAGAATCTGGGGTGATGGACAGTAGCTGGGGGTCATTTGAAACATTTGGGCTGGATGAGAAGATGAAGCAAACTCTGGAATTTGAATAGCAGATAATGTATTACAGGAATAACCTCTAGTCCAAATTAAACCTGGGAGGCACAGGTCTCAGAAGGCAGTGGCAATTGCAGCCTTGCTGACTAATGGTTTATTTTATATGTTCTTCATCAATGAGATGGTTTATTAATCATTTACATTTATATTTAGGATGGCAGTGAGCGCCTGCATTTATACTAATTATGCACATGTAGTGTGCATCTTTAATGCCAGTCACTGCCTTAGAAGTGAGGAAAAAATATTTCGAAAGGCCATAATTAAAGTTTCATTTGACAGAAAACTTGGAAAGAGCATACTGTTTCTGTTTCTTCCAGGATAAAAGTCCGTGAGCAAAACTATGATTTTTTTATTATTATTTTTGTCATAGGAAAAACAAAATATGACAGCTGAGAGTTTGTTAAGAACAAAACACAGCTGACAAAATCCAGTTCTGATAAATCTAGTATCAACTAGCTCATTTGAGACATAAGTCCCCTTACATACATATGTAACTTAGAATGGTTAACAACAAAAAAAAAGTCCAGATTCTGAAACTTACAGGGTTCCCCATCGCTAGTATTGATGATGATTAAAGATAGTAAAATTTGACTTGGGTATGTCAGCATGTTATCCAGTTGTCACAAATCATCAGTGTTTCTTGTAATTCTGGCTATCTGAAAACATGGAAAGATGCTCAAGGAATTCATAATGACAGTTTCTCCCTCTAAGTTCCACGTGGCCTAGGAAGCTGATCTATCATCAACAATGTTGTAACAAGAGGGAAGGAAACTGTGTTGTAATTATATAAGGCAGAAACTATGTGAAAAGGGAAAACATTTCCTATATTTAGAAAGAATGAGAGATCTAATGCACCTCTTTCTCTGTATAGTCATGTTCTCAGTAATACATGAAGCATTTTCAGAACTGCAAAGATTGGAGTTTTATTGGCACCACTGCAAATGCACATACAAGGACTCTCTTGTAAATGTCAGTGTCTTTTCTGGGAAATAGCCTACATCTGCAGATGTTTGAAAGAGCACTGACACAAGAAGGTTGTTGCTTAAAACTTCGTCTACAATATGGAGGTGCCAGATCCTGAAATAAATACAACAGGAGACAGAATCCTCTAGTTGATGATGGTACTCCTCTGTTGTTGAATTCAGGGAGGGGTGAACGTACCCACAACTTTAAGAGATACCGTGGAATAAAGTTTGGGGGATGGGAGAGAATGCCTTTGTATCAGATTTGCATCAGATTCTGTGGCGAGATTAGGGAGATGCTTGATTTTTAGGACATTAATGGCCATAAAGGATTAAAAATCACAAGTAATTGAAAGGACCCTGCTGCATCTGGTTCTGGTTGTAGGCATGCATAGAAGTTGTTTGAGGAAATATTTCTTAGAGCATGTATTTCCTGAAGTATAACCTATGATTGTGTTTGTATTGACAGAGGTACTGCCCTTGAGAGGTAGCGAGTGCCCCTTGGACATGAAGGATGTCCTGAATTTCCACCGTCTTCAGTAAGAGGAGAGAATATTCAGCACCAGGTAGGATGAAGTAAAGGAGAGCTGATTTATTGTACAAAAAGTAAACCAGTCTTGAGAACTATTTGTTGAGTTTTGCATTCCAGTGTCTTCCAAGTCCTTATAAACTCAAAATGAGGTTTCATTGTTCCTTAGGTGAAATCTCTCAGGAATATGCCTTTCACCAAGCCTTAAATTAAATATATTTTACGATAGGCCTGTTGCATCCATATTAGGTTACTCTCTTGGCCTTGCTTGGTGCCAACTTTCCTTTTAATTGCTCTACATATTCCTTATTAATAAGGCATCAAGATGAAAGAAATCTAACCACAGTCAAAATCCATAGAAATATGTTGATGCCTCACTTCCTTTAATTTCAACAGAGGAGTTAGGCAACTAAATATCCAGGCTTGTCTCGAGTTCCCTTCTAATTTCTTTCAGACAATGCCCTATGCAACATTCCAAGTCTTGGAAAATCGTTATCTAATTGATTTTAAGGCTAGACAGGTTACTTGGAGGGAATGGACTCTTCAGAAGATGGTGTTCTCAAGGGCCTGCAAGCCCTTAAAAAAGAAGTTTCTAATTAAATAGCCTGTGTTAGCTGAAGTGCAGTGATCTGGGGATAGAGAAGTAAAATTCCTGAATTTTACCCTGTTTACCCCATGTATGTAATACAGTTAGTATCACTGCTGACATTTGTAGGAGTTATGGCATGTTGCTCCAGATATTACAACACCTCCAGTGGGGAAACTTGCTACATATCTGATCCTGTTCCTAGTAAAGGATGTGGACTGGCACCAACATAAATACTGATACAAGTTCTCTCAAATAGAGTCATCTGACAGCAAATATTTCCTTTGTTTGTGGAAGGAAGTAAAGCTGAAGAAAGTGTTAGGATTTCTTAATCTAGGTTTGACCGAGTGTCTTCAAGAATCATCTCTGAGAAAGTACAGTGTATCAAGCATCAGTTATAAAAGGTTGTGTCTAGGCTGAGGAGCCTGGTAGAGAGTATCACAGAACATGTTTTAAGCACTGGCTATTAGGCACTGAATGATGAATGATGTTTAGGCATTAACAAAAACCCTTTAGTTGTGGCCTAGTTAGCATGCAGTTAATTCACCAGTGATTCTGTAGTGTAGCTTTCCTATGGAACCAAGTTGCTGGAATTCCAAAGGAGAAATGGGGTTTCAGAAAGCCCATTATATATGGTTGACACCACGGTACTGTAAAGAGTTGGGCAGGACAGAAAGCTCAGAAATCTTAGGCTGGTGAGAGAAACAAATATATCATTTTCCATTTGTTAGTTATTTAGGTTATACTGTTTAAATTATTAAGCTATATGTATCAGAGGATGTTGCAATGCAGTGCTTCTTTAGTAGAGGATGAGAACTGGACAGGGAGGTTGCAAATGGTCTTGACTGACCCCTTAAATTCTGCAAGCCAAGCCAGAAGAGTATATATCATGTCAGCTCTCACAAGGAGGTGGGAGGGCAGAACAAGAGGAGAGGATGCAGCAGAGGCTGAACAATGGTGTAGCAAAAGTTGAAGTCAGGCACAGAGGGAGCAGAGGGAGCAGCTGTCTGGCGTCGAGAGGAGTCAGTGTTGGTTTTCTTTTTCTGCCTGCCAGCTCGAACACCAAATGTCAAAGACTGTGAATGTAAGGGTTGTTATCTATGGCCACTCCCCTGTTCCTGTCTGAGTGTGCAAATAAATACTAAGTAAGAACAAATATATAAGAACCGAAGGTGAGCTAGTGATTCTTTGATAAGTATCTGATGCTTTGCCTTGTAACAGTAGAGGGAGTGGAATAAATGTTGCTGTCTGACCTATGATTTGGCCTCTCTTCACATTCCTCCCAAACAGTCTGAGAGAGCAAAAGTCCAGGCTTGTAAATAGAAAGGAAAAGCTGCTTGTGCCTATCATCACTAGATAAAAACAGAGGCTGTTCTCACTTCATTCCTGGCAGAAGAGGCTTATGAGTGTCCTCCATTTGATGGAGTTTAAACTGCATGTACATAAAAGCTTAGCACCTGATTTTGAAATGTAGGTAGCAATAAACAAGGTTGCTCATCTGTGGTCATACTAAGTCAAGACATTTAATAAAGAGTCTCCAATGGGATGCTTGGGAGTAACAACAGGCTCCTTCACTTGAGCCCCTCAGGGAATTTAACAGTGGGCTGACAGTAATATATTGTATTGCTTCTCATGGGCTGTCATTTCCTCCTGAGATGTCACTCAGCCTGTGGGGACGTCTCACCAGCTTTTTAAGGCAAACGTTGTTTCACACAATATGGGGTTACTGAAAGCTGTCCTCAGATGGTATGTAGGGTCTCCCAGGCAGGCATTCCTGAAACTGAACAGGGATGGCAGAATGGCTAATTTGAGAGTCTAGTGTCAGTTTGAAATAAATTCAGTTTTGTCCTTGATGCTTGCAATTTGTAACCTTGACGTTCGAGTGGTATAAACCAGAGTCCACCAACTGACCCAGTTGCCGTGAACCTTTTTGGCACTTGAAAAAGAAATGGTAGTAAAGAGCCATCACAGCACAGCTGGAAACTCTGCTTCTCAGAGCTCCAAGGTATGCAGGTGTGAGAGTGCAACATACCCTGCCCAGCCAGAGGCAGATGCTGGCTGATGGGGAACGTGTCCTTAGCATTGGGTCTAGGTTGCCATTTAAAACTTAATGGTAGCTGGCTGGTACATGTGACCAGTGCTAGGACTATGCTGTCACCAGCTCAGAGGTTACAGAGCAAAAGCAGTGAGTTAGCAGTCTGTGAACAAGGTGGATCAATTTCAGCTGCTTGGTTGAAAGAGAGGGTGGGTCAGTCCAGCTGCCCAGGGTTGGAGGCCATGCACTAGGAAGTGACAAACCTCTATGTTGCCTGAACGAGAAGAGAGCAAACCCTGTTGCCCTGTGTTTACACTTTGGTTACAGGACAGGGCAAAATGTAGGACAGGCCTTTTTTGCACCCTGTCCCCTTGCCCACGCTCCTTAAAGGCTAGTTGTGGTCTGACCTTTGTTCCATGTCAGACACAGCTGGATGGGAACCAAAGAGCACTGGAGCTCTCTGGCGTCCTGCTGCCTGAGTTGTGCTGCTGGGCCTGGTGGGGATGTAAACAAGGGTGGGGAATGGGAGAGCTTCCGCCAGCTGCCGATCCGCTCTCGGGAAGGCGGGAAGCCTGAGAGCCGAAAACATTACAACATTGTCTTTTGGAATTGACTGAATGTGAAAAATTATTGTCCTAATGATAAACATGAAATAAATATTGGCAGGACATGAATCCAGCTTTTCTGCAAAGACTTTCTTTTTTTAATTATGAAAGCAGCTACAAATCACATTTTTCTTTATCACATCTTTAAAGCTTGTTATCCTGCACCCCTCTCTAGATTGCCGTATGGCAAAAGAAAGAGCTCTTAGAACTGTTTTTTGTAGAACTGTGGTAGACATGAATACCAAACAACTTCAAAAACCACTAAATATTTGGCAAGCTTCTAGTCTACTGTAATTTTAAAAAAATGCTCAAGACAAATGTTTATATTGAGGGGGGAAACATCCCCAGGATAGAGCTATTAATTAATGGATAATTTCAGCTTTCCTATGTAACTCTGTTCTATAAGCCATACTTCATAAACAGCGAATACTATTCTAATTAAACTTTCTAAAACCTTAAAAAGCATTTGAATTGTAAGTGGATGCTGCTCTGGCTCTTCTGGCATGTTATATACAGAACGTCTGGCCAATTCTCCAGTCTTCTCTCAGATATGTTACTGATCCAAAATATTTTCACCAGACACCCTGAAGTGGAATCACAAGTTTGCCAATTTCCATTTCATGCATCTTCCGTAGAAAACTGAAAATTATAGCTCATGAGTACTGGTGATTTGATTGCTCAATGTCCAACTCACTAGAACAAAATAACAACAAAGATGCAGAAAATGATGTCCGGCCTCCACAAGTCAAAATTGCTTAGAAATACAGAAGTTATGCTATTTCCAATTCAGAAGTTAGACCTGAGGGGATTGGTGCTCTTAAACCATTGATGAAGTACAGATCAACAATTACCAGTAGACCTTCATCTGAAGAGTCACTCCATTGTAACACTGACATTTCCCTGAACCTGCCTAGGTCTCCAAAGCAAAAAAGCAATTCTCAGTGTCTTTACACTGTGTAATTTTCAATTATCTCAGTTTTCTGTGTTCCAAGTCAGCACTTTTTTGAGAAACGTATATGTCAGAAGAAAAGTTATCAACAAAGGTTTCATATTCTGATTTCCTTGGACTTCACAGCAAAATTTTGAATGCTGTTGAAACTGCCAAAAGTGAAAAATGCGTGTTATAGTATTACAGATGATAACATAGTCCAGTCTGGGTTTTTTCTTCTAACCAGTGCTGTGAGAGCTTAAGCAATGTTTTTTCACTAGGCCAGGAAGTCTAGGCAGAACTTCATTAAAATACAGCTGAATGACCTGTTACACGAACCATGCTCTGCAAAGGAGTATTTGGGAGTTTGCCAGTGTAACAGCCCTACAAGTTGGTTCATTGTTCCCTAAAGCTGTAGCCAGTGGCTTGAACACCTCTTGTCTTCTGGAAAGGGATGATCTTACCTAGATGCTAACTAGCTAAATAAAGTGTCTGGTCCTCATATCAAAGCAATCTGCTCTGGGTCAACTAAAAGGCTTAAACTCCTTACGTAGCTTATCCCCTACCCCATATTCATTCAATATAAACAATGATACATTCATTGCAGTTCAGCGCGAGACTCGTGCTTAAACCACAGTGATGCCGTTTCCGGGGGTGGTTCCCTTAAGGATGATGCTCACACTTCTACCAGCCCAGGCACCAGCATTGCCACAGGGCAGCAGGGCAAAATGCTCCCCAGTGCAAAGCAGCAGGTAGACAGGGACAAGGCAAATGTTGATCCATGACCCCAGCCAATGCTTCCTAGCAAGTTTGTCCTTTCTGTTTGGAAACTGGGGCTACGTGTTCAGGCTACCTCTTCTCCTTCCAGAAAATGTTCTGTATGGGAGGATTATGGAAAAAGAAGAGAGCTGTGATTTTAGTAGTGAAGCCCAGGAGATATATGATGCTATGATAATCTGACTCTGGAGGATAAGAATCCCGCTAATGTCGCTACAAGCACTCCAAGAAGCCAGCAAAGATTAGAGCTAGACCAGGTCCAGAACTCCAAGTATGAATGCTCTGAATTACAGGATATTTAGAACTAAAGGTATGTGTCTATATCCCAAGGCAGGATCATTCTAGGATCCAGCTCAGACTTGCAGCATTGGAGAGTGAAGTGAGAGTTATTTGGAAGAATACCACAATGTAACCGAAGCCCAGAAGTTCCCTAACTTCAGGCTTTGGATGAAGTATTCTGTCTAAACTCATGCTTTGAACCTGAAGGTGCTGAAAATCCAGTGTAGCTGTATTCAGTGAGAGTTTCAGGAGCTGGGTCCTTGGGGAATTACCTGCTGGGGAGACTAGCTACTGCTTGCCATGGGTGATACAAGATGAAACACCCAGAGAGCAGGCAGGTTCATGAGGTCAGGACTGTGCGCTGTGGGGTCTGGGTTGGTGTGTGGTAGCAGCCTGGCTGCCTGTCCCGATCCTGAGCTCTTGCTGTTGCCCTAGCTGAGTTCTTCCCAAAACCTGAAAACTTTGTCTCCAGTATTGCTCGTTGTAATACGGCCGCTTCTTGGTGGCTGCTTGCCGCCACGAAGCCCAGGCAGGAGTTGTTAGGGAGTGTGTGGTGATTTCCATCGAGTGATATCCAAGTATGTCCTGAATAGTATGCATTACATTGTGAGCATTGTACCTGAATTGGAATAATAAAATAGGTATAATGGGTAGTGAGTGACTACAAGCCAGTGGGCAATCATCCAGAACTGTGAAGGATAGGTATGTTTTATAATATTGTATACCAGTTTATAAATATCGTCAGAGGGTTATAGTCACTGCATATAGACAGGTCGTAAAAATAAGGGAGCCCCGAAGAGTTCAGTGCTGCGAACATAACATTTTTAGTCTACAGCGGTGCAGCGGTGCAGCAGCCTCTCCATTCTGTGCAGCACAGAGTGGGAGGAGGCTGCGTTGCTTCTCTCTGTGTCACGCCAGCAAACGCTGCATGTTCCATAAAGGGCTTCAGGCCTAAGGACTGTCGGCTCAGCACCTTTCACTGAGAAGAAATAAGATATTACTTCAGAATGTCAGAAGCAGTTATTGCCAAAACGCGATCTAGAGAGCAGTAACACTCTCTGTGCTCAGGGCAAAAAACAAGATGGATATCCCCTGTCCAGCTCTGTCCTTTCTTGGGCCACCGGGGATTTCTGTGAGGGGAGTGGATGCAAAGTGATGGAATTATGAGCTAGATTTTCAGCTGGTGCCAGGCGGCCCAGCTCTTTTCCAGGCAACAAAGTGGTGCTCATGTAGCCTGCCTCCTTGGCCCTGCCAGCCTGAGCTGCTGGCGTGTCCCCCTCTTTGCACAGCTGTAGATGACTGCAGGGCTGTGACAGCAGGGGAGAGTCTTCCCGTGCTGTTACCCTGGCAAGTGTCCAGGTGTGAGCCTCCTTCTCCTCATTTGACCAGCTAATGCAGACAGGATCAAGCTGTCCAATAAAAAACAAATTTTATTGGGAACATTACAGTGTGCCTGGCCGCCGGCTTACAGCTGCTAGTAAGCATTAATGTGTCTCAGGAGGCTTGTATTTCATTTAGGAAGACGTTTTCATAAATAAAAATAACGAAGAGCTCCCCAAAACGGACGATCCCCCCCCCCCCCACACAAGTCGCAGGAAAGGTGGCTTACCCGCACTGCCCGGCGCCCCGGGCCGGTGACCTCCGGGCTCTGCGCACGCCGCGGCCGCCGTGCTCGGGCTGCCGGCGGCGGCAGGGCCTGGCCCGGCCCCCGCGCGCCATCTGCCGGCCGCCGCCGCCGCCGCCGCCTTCCGCGGGCGCCCGGCAGCGGTGCTCGGGGTGCCGAGCAGGGAGCCGGCCGCCCTGGACGGCCGCGCCAGGCGTACGGGGGTTGCTTTCAAGACCGGGAGTCTCAAGCGTGTAACACTGAAATCTGTGTTTAGCAGCTCTGCTTTTTAAGAGGTGCGTAATGCCTCGCGATTCCCACTGAATTCCCCAGGAGCTGCAAATCTGTTCGTTGCCTCGGAGAGTCTGGCAGCCTCTTTCGAGCTTTGGGAGCGGAGTTGCTGTGCCGGCAGTCAGAGAAGGCTGAGCACGTCCCTAAGACCTGGGAGCGAGGAACCGAGGGCAGAAATCCAGGGGAGCACTGAGGCCCCTGGAATGAAACACAGCAGGAATCTGGGAGTCTGTGTTCAGGAGCAAGATGAAAAGCAAGCAAACAGGAAAATTAAAATAAAACCAAGGCCTCTCTATTTGCTTGCTCTCTGGCCTTGCCAGTCTTGTACGGCTTTCTTCACCGTTGCAGTTTCTGCATCACAGCTAGATCCGCGGGGGTCTGAGAGCAACCTTGGGTGATAAGAGAAGTAGATTTAAGCCCTGTGGACCCATGGGACTTCCCCTTTCTGAGCCAGTGTTCCACTCTTTCCGCTGTTACGGGAAGCAAAGCCCTGCTCTCAACTCTGTCCATCTTCTTTTTTCCTAAAGAAGACAATAGTAGTAACTGCAGTCGCCAAAAGAGACTGATCACGTGGCTAAAACCATGAGATTTTTGCTGTTCTCACATAAGTGTGTAAGTAGTGGGACTGTAGATGCTCCTCTCTTTTGGACATTTCTGTTCAGCTGGTTTAGGCAGCTCCTGCTCAGCATGCTGCTTTTTCTTATGTGTATTCTTATGTGCTTACCTTTCACTGGGTAAAGAACTCACTTGGGGCTGTCAATTCCCATCCTGAAAACCGAGTGTCTAAAAATCATAGCAGCAGCTAAGTTTCCCTGTAGAACAGATTCTGTGAACAGGAGTCATATCAGCTAACTGTTGCCATCTGAAAGGCAGACATGTAGTCTAATATGCTTGCCTAGGTCCCCTCTGTGATCAGCAGAGGGAGGCAGGAGCCCCTGCTAAGGGCAGTTTGTCTCAGGTATCTCAGATACTATCCCTCTGGAAGGGATAATTTGACCCCAGTTGCTCACTTTCACCACTAACTGTAGAGGAAGCCTAGATGACTAATTTGGATTAGATGCCTACCTTTTGGATGGTTTAAAGTCAAATGTTACAAATCCCATTTCCAGGTACTGACAGAAATTTCTGCTATAAACAAAGAGTTCATTTGTTCACAGCATCAGAGGAGGGCAGGTGTACTAGCCAGCTTGAAGATGACTGTCAGCCATCACAGCAATAGTCCCATATGCCATTAGGAAAGGCATTTCTGATGAACACAGCATCTCTCCTTGTACACCACAGTACAAGGCAAGGCAGTAGTAAGAACTCACCTAGAGTACAGTGAACAGTTCAAGTCATCTGCACTCCAGGAGGATGCATTCGCTCTGAAAGACATGCAGAGGAGGGTTAGTAAAGCACATGGTAAGTGAAGAGCCTGTTTCAGGAGGAAAGATTGGAAGAATGAGGCTTATCTAGCCTAGTGAGATTAATTTTGAGGGAGAATATGATTCTTTTCAAATGCTGAACATTAGGAAAGGGGAAGAGCTGTTTAAGCTAAAGGACAACATTGGTAGAAAGACAAACTGGTGTGAAGTGAGCAGAGATGAATGCTGTGGAAATGGACAGACGGTGTCTAACTATTAAATATGTATGTTCTGGTACTTGGGCAGTTCCAGAAAGAGTACTGGGGAAAAAACACCTAAAAAACTCCACACTTTCAAGACTGAGACTGATTCCTTTATGCAAGGAGCAATATATGATATAGCTGCCTGCCCTAGAAAGGAACTGGACTCAGTGTCTTCCAGTCTTGTGTTTTTAAAGCCTATTTTGTCCCACAAAACTTATGGTCCCCATTGCACTTATGGTGCAAAAATAGGGGAAAGACAGCACTAGCTACAATTTGTTGCAACTCCTCCCTCATCAGAGTTCCTCTCCCTCCTTGCAATTCTCAACAGGAAAATCAGTGAAAAGGGTTATATAATATGAGAAGTGTGCAAGAATCCCCTCCAAATGCATTGGCTACAAGTCTTTTGGAGAGAGGATGACACTTACCACTTAAAAGTTGTCTCATGGTAGCCTTTTGAGTGATGGGTATTGATGCCAGTGATGGTGATATATCTGACCTTGGCTGTCTTGGGCCAGATGAAATGCCGGCTTATTTTCTCATTGGCTATCCAAGTCTTCAGTGAGCAAAAGGGGATTTTTTTGACCAGATTGCCTCAACTGTAAGGCATTTTTAGGATCAGAGCCACTCAGAGGAACGCTTTGACTACCAGTTCAGGATATGATAGAATGTTACCTTCAATGCTAACTAGAAATCTGGTTTGATGGCTGATATTCCCTTGGATATTTTTGGGTTAGACAAATTGTTATCATTTGCCAAGAAAAGCTAGGTCAGTTCTTAAATCCTTAGTGCATACCACGGAGTAAGCTGTTGGACATTTTGGGTTTTTTCCAAATCTGTAATACTCTTGAAACTTCTCAGTTGATAAGACTTTGTCCTCAAAACTCATTTAGAACCTATTACTGATGATGCCTCCATTTGTTACTTATTGATTTAGTGTTGCAGATCGTGTTTCATTTCTCCTTTTACTCTTTAGTAACCCAGAAAGGCAGCCATTGCACATACTTAATTTATCCATGCCCTGTGTCAGAGCCAAACTGGGAGATGCTGAGGAATGCTGGTGCAATCTTATTTCACAAAGGGAATGTAAGAGAATTAAGGTTGGCACAACTTCCATACCAGTGTGACAGAAAAGAACATAAGTTAATGCAATGAAACAACATTATCCATTCCTATTACCTGCCAACATCCCTTTCCTGATATGTTCTACCTGTTGTGTGTATCAGCAGTTGGTTATACTCAAAAGATGTGTGCAGGTGAGACAAGCTGCACATAGAATAATGTTTGTAGGAAATCAAACTGGAATTAAAATTCTGCAATACCGGCAGATGAGGCCAGGAAAAGGCATAAATCACATTGACCTTATTTCTGCTTTCTGAAAGATAAATATTGAAAACATGTCTTTCTTTAATTTTCCTAAACTAAAAGTTGCTTTGAGTTGTACCACTGAGAAGAAATTCTGCTGTCTGCTGCCCCAATGTTAATCTGGAAGAGCTGCAGAGAAATTGGTGGAGCTGTTCTGGCCTTCTTCCAAGGCAAGAGTTTGGCCCCAATAAGCGTAATTTCAGCAGAGCAGTCAAGGAAGCACACCAACAAGGCACACAGTGAAAAGTGTGCTAATTAAATCCACTGCTCGGTAAGTTTGTTATTTTTAAGGGTATGACTTCAAGGTGCGAGTCAATGCTGCAGCCTGTGCAAATGAAGGAGTTAGGATCTAGGAACTGTGGGTGGGCAAGCGCTGCACAGTGATGACTGCTGAGGCCTGCAGGTGTGCGGGATCTGGTTTCCCACAGTCACTGAGAAAGCTGCCCTCTGCCAGAGCAGAAATAGCTTGAGAGTTAGGCTGGCAGCTCTCCACAGAGAAGCTAAGAGAGAGACCTTCATAAATGCTATCAACAGCAGCAGCAAACCTGCCAAACTTTGGCTCGTTTATACCGCTGCAGGAGGTAAAGGGGTTATAGGGCATTCATTTAATTTTGTAGTATTTCAAACCCATGATCTGCTTGCTTTGTCCAGGCGTGAGTGAAACTCCAAGCACAGGGTCTTCACTGAGTTGGGCCTTTGCTCCACAGTGTGTTTACAGGCCTTACATAATGTGTGTGGGAAGATGAAGGGTACTACCACGTACAGTAGTAAAAATTTATCAGCCCTGGAAATCTTTTGAAAAAGTTTTTCCTTTGGGTAATAGGTGGCAGATAATGAAAATATATTAATAATGTATTTACATCTGTCATCTTTTAAAAAAATTCAGTTGTACTTTAATAACCCTTTCACAAAAATATAGTGAATAAAGAGATAGTAACAGTATGATACATTTAAGTTATACACATGTAATGTGCTATCATTATACTGTATCTACATGTATGACCAATACAATTCCCTATACGTACGTATTCCATATACGTACAATTCCCATAGTACGCCAGATGTAAAAGGTGCCTAATTCATGTTGTTAACAGAATATTTTGATGTTAAGTTAAACTTCCCTGCAAGACAAGAAAAGGTGAAATTTAATTATTTCCTCTTTATTTTCCTAGTTGTCCTGGAATACTTTCCCCTTAGTAAGCCTCTGGAATTGTCTTCTCTTCTGATCACCTTTCTTCTTCTGGTGTTTCTTAATGAAACCACTGTAGGTGTCTCCAGCCTTTCTGTATCAACTTTCCCTCTAATTAGGCAACTAGTTAAAACTCCCCTGTTGCAATTTAAGGTTACTTTTGGCCTCAGTGCCTGGTGTGTCTTAGAGCCACACTGGCAGATTAATCACTAGCTTTCCCTTTAGTCATTTCCTAAAGGACCCAATGGGCCCCAGTAGTTGAACCTCCCACACTTGCTCTCCAGCTCCAGTGTGCCCCCCATCAACTTCAGGCTTCTCTCAGGTGAGCAGTAAGGGAAGGGGCCAATACCTCAAGCAGAGATATAAAGTTACTGCATTCTGATGACTCCTGCCATGTAAAAAGCCTCCTAGATAGCGTTTGCAGTCAAGAAAGAGCACACTAATCCATACTGGGCTTAGGACTGAAGTGGCTGTAGTTTCTGGACACTGTAGCTGTTAGCTTGATGTGCTTCCATTCACTGCTTCCCCTTCTGCATCATCTGTATCCAGGAATATTGGGCGCTGCAGTAAATCTAGCACCATGGCTTTAACTTTTCCCCCAAACTGCAATAAAAGTGAAACAAACTAGCCAATACTTTGATGTTTTTTTCTTACTAAATCCATGAAAACATGGCTCTCACCAGCACTGGAAATTTTCCCAATAGCCTTCCTCATAAAATGCAATATTCAGTTGACTAACAATGTCAGCATTTTACAAATGCTTTTCAGAAAAATGTGAGATAGGGGAATGTGTTTTCCCATTAGTACAATTAATTTCCATGTGCCCAGAGATTACCTTTGTCTGCACTAAGCAGGGTCATAAATAGACAGCTAAGGTAACATGGAATTCATAAATTTATTGATCAGAATATTAAAAAAATATCCTTCACTAGTGGGCCAAAAAAGGCTTGAGAGTCAGACAAAGCAAATAATTCCACTCATTCCTTCAAGACAAAATGCAGATCAGTGCAGACATTCTGCTGAACAGCAAGTTCTCCAAAAATATTTCAGATTAGGAGTTTTGCAGCATTCTCTCCAGAACAGGCTCCCTGATGCTCATCCACTTAATGTTTTAGGCTGATATTGTGAATTACTGATCTTTGCAAATTTTGTTCTCCAGAAGATGCTGCACTGAATTTCTAGGATCTTCCACAATCCCAAGTTTGGTCGTGTATTTCTTGCAGCCTTAAAAGAGTAAGAATGACAGCTCTGAGAAGTTGTACTCTTACAGCTAGAACATACACATCCGCAAAGACTTTTTGCTGCGACAGCTGGCAAAACCAAACTGTGCTATTTCCAACAATTTATTTAACCTATCCCAAGGCCTGGAGACAGAAGAGACAGCTCAGGAAATGGGTGGTGCTGGTTAAGGACAGGGCATAATACATAAGGGAGATAAGCTGATTCAACAAATGTCCCCAGCCCCTTTCCCCTCCCTCTGTGGGTAGGATTCCTTTCTAATGCTCCAGCTGTAAATCAGAAAGGTTTCTCATTGTCAGAGCCCCTTGAGTGTGGGGTAACTTTTGTCACTCTTAGATTGTTACAGTACACAAGCTTGCTGTTGGTATCACTCCCAACTTAGGCCAGTCTGTGTCAGAAGAGCCACAGAACTCTTACCCTGGGCCAAATGACTTTATGAACAAGCAAAATGCTTTTGATCTCGTTCATCAGAAACTCTCCTCAGAAGTAAATTCCACAACTGTACTCTGCACGATCACCTTATTTGTTAAATCCATTTTTACATCTCACAAATGTGTGATAATATGCCACAGGAAAAAACATACAAAAAGCCTGGATATAGCTAGATAATAAATAAATTCAGCCATTAATTGGTACACAGTTCATATTGGTAAGACATTGTAACTGATAAAAACACTTTAAAAAAGTATCCAGGAAGAGGATCTAAATTAAATCGCTTTTATTAACTGTTTCTACTGCTCAGAAAGCCCCCTTAAGAATCCTAGTTGTGATGCATCTTCCACAAAAACTATGAAACTCTCTGACATGGAAAAAATACATGAGTCAGAGAAAGAGAAAGAGGAAACTTATTGTACAGAGGAATTTATGCCCTAACCCTGCAAAGACTTTCATGTGGAGAAGATCTTGACCAAGTTATTGTGAAAGGCCAGGCCAAAACAGGGAGTAAAATCCAGATCTCACAATTCCCATGCCAACACTGTAGTTCCCATATGGTGCCTCCTCTTATGCACCTGTAGTTGTTGGCTTCTCCCTGTCACCCTGCTCATAACTGGGCTCCTGGAAACTCAGTAGAGGGAAGGTGGTGAGGAAACCACTGCTTCAAACATACTATTAGGAAAATATCTATGTACTAAGAGTAGGAGAGCCTGTTAAAGGGTCTGAAAGTGATGACGAAGTCAATGTTTTTGGCCTCTTATTTGATTCAATTCTATAAGAAAGAGTCCTCCCTTGGCAATTACTAACTTTCTTCTTGGTCCTTTCAAGTTTATCAGTTCTCAGGCTGTCTTTGAAAGGCTCCACAGAAAACAAATTTCTTCTCACATTTCAATTGCCACTTTTGCAAGAGGAGTACAAGAACGAGTGTCTTCTGAATACAAGAATATGTTCTTACATGGTGTTAAAAAATAAGGCTAGCACCACTGGGACTACTGTTACTACTGCTGCTGCTAATAAGGCGTGTAGAAATCCCTTGATCAAAAAAGCCACATCTGCCTGGATATAGCCCATGCTATCAAGGCCAGCTATCAAAAACCACTAACCTTGAAATCCAGCTTGGCTGAAAGGGAGGCAGACAGCAATGCTATTTCCATAGGAACTCCTGTAATCTGCTCATGCCCTGTTTTTTTTCTAAATCACTTTTAATACAGCCAGCATTTTTCATTTGGCTGTTTCATGTGAGGGATAGCCTGATGGTGACATTTCATTAGTTTTATATCAGCTAAGCGAGGTTTAGTTACAGGCAGAACTTTGTGGCTTGGTGCCATTCCACACAAATTCCACAATATGACTAAAGCTCTGTATTTTTCTGCACTAGCTTTAGCTGCTTATATCCAGTCATTAATGTGTTCTCTGTAAAATCATAGAGAAAAGAAAGCTGTGATCCTTTTCTCCGTTGTTATCTAGCTTTATGAGAAGGTAATGGTTTTCCATGTTTCTTTAATCAGCAGCTCTGGTGGTGCTTTGCTGTAACATCAGTTTCATTGCTCTGAGAAATGGAGGCATTCTAAGAGGGAGACAGTTGCACCATCCATTTGGTCTGTGGAAGGGGAAATGGATTCTGTGTGGAAAATACAATCAATATTCTAAGACTAAAGAGTGCACTATAATGCCTGCGGACAGGAGGGCCATGGTCATTTGATCAAGCACCACTCTTGATTCTGATGTTCCCTAGTGTCCGAGTGCTGGATTTTATGGTCCTACTACTGTTGTTCCTGTACATTTTCTTTAATCAAATGTTCTACATACCTTCTTGTGCCATGTTTTTTTTGGTTTAATTCCACTCAACTAAATTAAACAGCGTAAAACTGGAGCAACGTAGTGCTGTATCAGGCTTACGCTGTATAAGCAAGTCTCAGTTTTGAAGTTAGTGGGTGATAAACCAGTGCTAAGAGAAGGTCTCAGAATATTGTTTGGTTATTAGTGCAAAGTACTCCTGATTGCTAACTAGAGACTTTCAAACATTTTCATAGTATGAAGCATCTCTTGATAGAAATTCCAGTTCAGGAAAATGTTACGGCATGTTGCGGAGTCCCACTGAAGACAGAGCACATGCTTTTCTGAGCCAGGGCCAGAGAAACTTGTCTCATTACCTCTTGCGCTCCCATTCAGGATCTCATAATGTCTCTGTACCAGTTCAAAACATTGTATACGTGGAAAAATATGTGTGTTGCATTACAGACAGTTATGGATAAGTGGTTCTGTCCTTTCTGAAGTAAGTTAATCATACTGTCTACATTTGTTCTTTGTTTCATCTGCTCCTACCATCTGTTCTGTTCCTCTCTCTCATCCAGCTCCCTCTGTTTGAGCAGAGTGTCTCAAATCAGCTGAGATCAGAAGTTGGCCTGGCACACTTATGTAAATTTTATTGTAGGCATCTTATCATGGTTTTGTTTGGGGGATTGGTTTTTTTAAATCTCTTTCTCTATAAATGGATACAGATCCCAGGCCTGATGGTCTCCCTTTTGTCAGTCATGACATTTTCTCCTACAAGTGTTCAAGTGAGGACAGCTGTGTTAACAGAAACCCGATCACCTTCCATTTTTGTGGGCAAGACCTGCTCAATAGCCAGCCATGTTTAGGGCCTCAGAGCAGAATGTAGGGTGTCTGTGAAGCAGGACTTGAAGGCCATTGGCCCCTCTCTGCTCCTACTCTAGCATTCCACCACTAAGTGAACTTTGCATCATATCAAACACTTTGTATGTGCTCTTGAAAATATAGCCAGATGTGGCGGTTGTATTTGTTTTACTTATGCATACATACCCTGTTCATGTAACTCCAAATACAAACACTGATCAAAGTAGATTAAATAAACGAATGCCATCCATAATGAAACAAAGCTTCTAAGTCAGTGTTTTCGTGACATTTCCAATTCGAACATTTCTGTACTGCTTAACCCACACAATAAGCAACCCGTTTGCATCTTTTCTTTATCTTCCATCAGAGCATCTTCAATATAAAGAAAAATGTAGCAAACCAAATACATCACAGTTCACTTGGAACATGATTTGAAGTCTCTGGAGGGTCACAAACTCCTGCCCTGCGTGATTGTTCTTGCTAAAAACCCACAGTCTGCTGCACGTGTATCACGTTTAAGAACTGTTTTAGGTTTGTGGAACAATTTCACAGAATTGCAGAATGGTTGAGGTTGGAAGGGACCTCTGGAGATCATCTAGTCCAGTGCCTTGGGGAAGCAAAAAGTTTTCCAGTGCAACTGAAGCATCTGATTCTGCTCACCATAACCCTACCAAAGAGTGGGAATAACTCCACTTGAAATTAGCAAAGTTATTACACTGGAGGAATGTACAAATCAGTCATCAGTTCCTAGATGTAACATTTTTCATTTTTAAATGTAACACTTAGTAAGACCACTAAAAAAACTTTGAGGTTGCAGCCCTTCAGTTTACTACCTGATCTCACTGACCCTGCCTTCAGCCAGTTGGCGCTCAGTCCATCCCAGCCCTCACAGGCTCTCAGTAGCAGTCTTGTTCTGTCATTGGATTCATTTTTCTCAACTATTCCTTTCTTTCTCGTACTGTCCAGCATATATCCCTTCTGAATTTGCCTCAGTTGGTTTTCTGTTCCATGCTGTTGGCTTGCTAGTGGTTATGTTACTAAGAGAGAGAGAGGGGCTCCCTGCTTTCAGTTCCTATACATAGTCTAGAATGATTTTGAGTCACCATTACTGTCTTCACCCTCGTAAGCCTAGCCTGGCTTGGCAGCAAAGCCAAGCGGTAATCACTGGAAGCTGGGAGCAGTCTGACTGTGCTCTGTGAGGCCACAGCCCTCAGAGATCATAGCTACTAGAAAATCAGTGAGGCTTTTACTAAGTATGTGTGAAATGCACTTTTAAAAAAAGCCTTTCACAAAGACAGCGAAAAGGACTCCTGACAGAAGTGCCCCTTCCCCTGCCAAATTTTATATCCATCCTTCAAAGCATTGACCAAGTTACATACAAGAACTGGTCTCTCTCTTTTTTATGTGTGGGCCAAGCCTATTTTTCCCTAATTTTCTTCTCAGAAACAACTGAAGGATGATTCTTGAAATTTAAAAATATATGAAAAACAACAGCCTGGAGCAAACAGCAGGCATGGAAAATTTCAGCTGAACTGGTAAAAGTTTAACTAAGTTAGAGTAGTGTCTATAACATGAAATGTCAAAAAGTCTCTTAGTAACAATAGAATAATGGTGAAGCACATCCAGTATTTCTATGGAGGGTTGATTAGGGAAGGAATAACATCACAGGGGGAATAAATGTTGGGTAGTAACAATTAGCATACAAGCTGGCTAGGAAGCACTTCAGAGTCTGCTTTTCTTAGTATATTCTTTATATTCTTTTCTAATCATAAGGAATCTTAGTGCATTTAATAAACTTTAATCTTATCCTTACTCTAGTAAGAAGAATAATTTAAAACATGCTGGAATGTTGTAAAGTGATGATAAAGTGAGGAATGCCTTCAAACATCCAACTCTTTTCATGGGTTAGAAATAATATCTTGGGTGATCTTTTGGCTGAGTCATTCCAATCTGACATTTTTGTAATCCAGTCTAATGTAAGGCAGTTAACTCTGTGGCAGCCACTCCCAGTGCAGTGATATAAGATCACATTCCTCCCATCCACTGCAAGGAAGACTTTCTGTTGCAAGAAACAAAAATACCTGTAAATCAACCTTTCCATTGCATTGCAGTGTATAGTTTAATGTGTACAGACCAATCTACTAGTTGATATCTGGGGCATGGCACAAATGAAGCTTTCTGAAACCCTTTTTGAGCTTGGTTTTCCCATTTATTTCACCCACAGTAGTTGCACCCTCATTTCCTGTTGCTGAAACATGAAGAACAGATTCCCTTTCCTCTCTCTCCACAAGTTTTGCATCAGAGCAAAAAATAACTAGTAATTCGCAAAAAGCGAAGAGGCTGCAGGTGACGGTCCTTATCTACCACCTTACAGCAAGCCTTTCCCACTGAGGAGCAAAGCAGCGTGGCAGAGAAGATGGGGGAACCATTTGGTGTCATGTCTATGCGCCACCTGCGCTGGGGCTAGCTTATGGACCGCAGTGTCCTGCACTGTCAGTCCAGAGCCTTCCAAAACCACTGACTTCTCCTGTTTCTTGTGACCAGCTCTTGACTAGCATTCAGAAGTAGCTCTTAACACAGAAGCTTGGTCCAGCTTGTATTGGCAGTAGAGATGATTCGCATGGATGTGTGTTCATATGAATGAGACACTTTGGCCCTCTCAAGAGACGGTTCTTGGGTCATGTAAAATAAGTTGTGGCGGCTGTTCAGCTTTTTTCTCACCTATTCTTGGAAGAGCTGTTTGTGTCTATAGGAGAATATCAGCCAGTGGCCTCAAGTTGGTCCCCTCCAAAAAATTCTTTTCCGACAGCTAGATTTGCTCCCTTATCTGGTTCTATGGGAGATAGATATTTATTTTGTTTTTAATAGATAAAAAGGGCAATAATCCAAGACTCTGTGCAATCAGCTGTAAATCCAGCTAGACCTCAGAACAGTTGCTGGTGCAACTTTCAGCGTTTTCAGCAGTAATGAGTTAGAACCTACAACAATAGAAAAAAATTGTATTTTTTTCTGTTGAAATAGAAAGGAGTAAGTCCCGGTCCACAGAGGGCACAGTCGTTTAGGCAACATAATCTGAAAGTCTTTAGGAAAGCTTGAGCTTTGTGGTGTGCTAAATTCAGAAGACTTCTGACAAAAGAGTAGAAAAGCATATTCCAAAGAAAGGAATGCAATTATATTTAATTCCATGAGAATATTTCTCTAGGTTTGGGCTTCATTTGCCCTCCAATATATTTTTCCCCAAACGGCTTAACTTAATTTGATATTGTCCCTTTAACATGAAACAGTGGAATGCACCATAGTATTTCACACTTGCCAAGATTCCCTTTTCCAAATATGCACATTTACTGAACAGAGTGATATCAGATTGCTTTCTAGCTGGGCAGCAGACATGGCAAATATGTCTGCAGAAACCCACTGCTAAATGGCTCAGACCTCTGAATCCTCCATGGCCTAATACATCCAAATCTTTGGAGAGACAGCGACAGTCCAAGGAGCAGTTGTCAACTGGAGGGAAGTTTCAAAAAATTGGTTAGTTTTCATAACGCTGATGTGCTACTGACCGAACCAGACATGACAGTATTCTTCAACCTGTCTTCCAGCCAAGACACATTAGTTATCTGCTGATTTATTTCTACTATGTCTTTTTTTTTTTTTTTACAGTTGGACATGTTCTCACAAAAGGCTATACGTACTGCATATTAGTCAATGTTGGGTTATACCCCCTTGGAGTGGAAAGCTGTGTTTTCCGTAAAATGCTTAAGTGTCATTTTCAGTCTGATCTAATTTGGAGGGGGAGAGAGAGTATCTTTGCTTCATTTTTTGTGCTGTCTAACAAAAGAAAAACATAGGAGCATCAGACTGCTAGAATAACTTTAAAAGTGCCCCAGTTGTGCACATGCTGGCTTATGCAGTAAGGGCTGCGCACAGTGATTATTTGTGATCACTAGAAGTTCAAGAACATCGTGATATCCTTAATGATTATGCCCTGTTTTCCCCAAGGGAAAAAGCTTAGGAGAAACAACTGTGGCCATTATATAAACACAGCAGTAAATTTAGTATCAGCAAAAATGATCATTTTGATTTCTAGCATTGGCTGGTCAAATTATTAAGCTTTGTGCTTGTTCCTGTGTAAGGAAGAAATGGCTTCTTGCAGTGGAGTTTGTGTGTATGTGCTCCTTCTCTTCCAGGCTCTTTACTTGAAGTCCCTGAGGCCTTGCTTTTAGTTTCACTTACACTTGGGTTTTGCTCTGGCAGGCTAATTTAAAGAAATATACATCTGCTGTTAATGGGCCACATTTGCCTCTGTGATCCAGGAACAGCAAGTAGTCATAAAGCCAGGATAACTTGTTATTTAACCCAGATTTACAGCTGCGTAGTATCACTGGACTTCCCCCCTCAGCTTTGTTGCACTACAACAGTGTTTTTCAAAGTGAGGGTCATGGTCCCCTCAGGGGCTGTGGATCAAAGAGTGGTTGGAAAATTTAGGAAAAGCGATGTTAATCACTAGCAGCTCCAGCTGTGGTTCCTCGGGTTTTGCTTTGGCTACAGGGCCAGCGTGAGCAGGCGGTCTGTCCTTCCTCCTGGCTGTCGGCTCCTCTCCTGCATGCCAGCCTTTGTGCTGCTCTAGCACACATGTCTGTGCAGCCACGCACCGGGGAACCAGATCAGGGAGTCGACCTGGCTGAAAAAAGACTCTGCCAAGCAAATATGCTTTTTATCACAGTCAGACCTATTTCCAAGCCCAGTTCACCATGCAGCCACAGAATAGGAAAATGTCTGTAGGCTTCATGGAGTCTGTGGCACATGGTGAGACGGACAGCTCAGCGGAGGGTGGGGGGGGGTCGTAAGCTCCGTACCAGATTAAGCAATGTTGCCACCAAATGTTCCTTCAAGGTGGGGGAAAGAGGGGAGGCTGTAACTACTTGATGAAGGTTTTAGACTAGCCAGGAAACTACAAATTACTCTTAATTGACTTCAACTGCAGACGGTTTGTCTGCACGGAAGATGTGACATTTAGCTAGCACATCATCTTCGTGCAGCCATTCTGGGTTAGACCAATATTCTTAGGCCTGTATCCTACCTGCAACATGAGCCAAGAAGTATACAAAGAAGACAAGCATACACGATACTTTCCCCAAATACCCTCCCTGCTGCCAGGCACTTGCAACTCAGGGGCTTTCTGAGCTAGATGTGGCTGAATTTAGCCACCCTCAATGGATTTCTGTTCTATGAACCTCTCCTATTTCCCCTTGAATCCATGTAAATATTTAGGATCTGTAATGTCCAAAGTTTATGCCTTTATACAGCAATTGCAGCAAATTCTCATTTTTCTGCCCTGGAGGAAATGAGCTGCAGCTCAGTCATGGAGTCACACCAAGGCAGACCGGCCAAAAGGAGTTGATGGGAGTGCCACAGTTCCCAAAAGGTTGAGAAAACTCTCTGTATTTAAAGAAATAATCCAATTAATAAGTACCTGAGTATTCTTTTTAAGAACTTAAGAGACCAGATCCTTTAGCAGGTGAACATGGATTTAACTTTCCAGGCTTCAGCAGCAGCAAATTGCAAATGAGCTTACTTTTGGGAAGTTACCACCTGCTGGTTTGTAACAACATGTGCTTTTGCTGCTGTGAATATTCTAGAGAGGGAACTGAACAGCAATGAATAATAATTTGCTCTATGCATAATCAACACAAAATCAGGAAGGGAATAGCTTAGGTTGGCATATGATGAGTCATTTGCTAGCTAAACAATGGTAGATCTCCCTGGTCATCGATCAAATATTTCAATATCCAAAATTCAGTGTTTGATTTCTGCTCATTGGATCAGACCCCTGCCAGTTTAGTTTCTGCCAAGGATCCATCAGGCTTTTGTACTGACCGCATGTTGCAAACAAGCTGTACAAATTCTTCATACTTTTGCTGGGCTCTCTGTGTCTCTCCTTCTAACTACTGTTAAATGGATGGATGTACAGTACGTGCACCAAAAATCTCCCATTTAACTTGCAATTTCTATGGGTTGTTGATTTGGCTTAACCAGATACTGGTTGAGGTACATTTTCAGCAGAATCTGTACGAGCTTTCATTTGTTTAAATAGACATCACAGCCTCCATTTCTGGCTCACAGTAGCAAAAATCTGCCCTTCAGAAGCTCATTTATTTTCTTCCAGTATATGTCAAAAAGACTGAGAGAAACAGTAATGATCTACATGTCACCCTTGAGGGCTGAAGCTAGGAAAGCTAGGAATCAGAAATACCAAGCTGCTGATTTCTAAGTGCATCTGAGCTGTGATGGGCTGCATGGGTGTGTATAATGAGTACCAGAGAGCAAACAAGTGCCGTAACATGCACATTAGGAGGTCTGTGTTTTCTTTGTACACTGAGCTGGGAATTGTCAATTCACACATCATCAGTTGGGGGAGGTGTAGCATTGACCACTGTGAGGTCAGTAGGTGTCCTAAACATTAAAGAGAAAAGAAAACAAAAAATTTCAGTAGCTAATGTTGGGTAAAAGCTGTGGAAGTGTTAATAGGTTAAGCTGACCACTTAACTTTTATCATCCAAGTTAGCTAGCTGCTCCTTTGTTTCATCAATACTTCCAGTCAGTACTCAGAGAAAGGTTTCTGTGGGGATTGATCCAGAGCACCAATGCTCTGAATTGCTCTTGGAAGAGCCACTCTGTCTGCACTCATCATAGGGAGAACCTGGGAAGACTAGTGTCCTTTGGCCTGCTGTTTTAGGTGCATAGACCTGGGTGGCTTTTTTGCTGCTTTTTCAGGGAGTCTTAGTGACTGAGAAGCCTAAGCATCACTCAGAATCAGTGAGATTCATTCTTGTATTGATTTAAGCATTTCTCGAATTTGTCTGTTTCCGATATAGTATATTTGAATTTAATCTATATCGTACTTTGCATTTAACAGCTCTCCAGTTTCTTGGCATTCCTGTAACTGAAGTACAAACACACTTCAGCAAGCTATTTCAGAGTCCTGTAGTAATGCTCTTAATGTGTGTAATGATATGGCTGACAGTGTTGTGACCAAAAGGTCAGAGCACTGAACTAGGGCTAAAAGGATGCAAATTCTCTTTCCAGGTCTGCTGCTAACCTACTGAAAGACGGCAGGGCTGTCACTTCATTTCTTGGCCTTCCACTGCTCGCTTCAGCTTGCTGGTCTGTAGAGTTGGGATGAGGAGGCTGTAAACCATAACCCTCTGTGAAATCTATGAATGGAAAATTGAGATAACTGCTATTACTTTGAATTTTACCTTTTTGGACTATTTGCATGGGCTTTTTCTATTCAGTCAGATCCAGGATAACTTCCCAGTTCTTGGCTCCAGGTACCTACTTGGGCTGCATCCTGACTCCTGGTGATACACAGTGTCACTCACCCTTTTAGAAATGAAGGGAACCATGGATGTGAGGGGATCAGTGCCGTGCTCCAGCCAGGTCACCAGGGTGAGCAGTCAAGGTACCAGGACTGTGAGGAGTCCTAAGGACCATATCTGATACAGATATTGTGATTGTTGTGAGCATGCATGCTAAAACATGCGTGCATACACACACACGCTGAGGGTATGCACTTGTGCACATAAAAACATCTGCCTTTTCTTAACTAGTTGGGGCAAGAGATCAAGACCTGCATTCTCCCCACTGGCTTTATTAAGGACTGCAAAAAGGGATGAAGCTGAAGCTTTTCCTTGGCAGTTCTAGTTGTAATTCGTTACTATTGATGTATACCTGTAGTGAAGAGAATGTGCTGGGGAAATATCTGATGTACTGTCCGTATGGTGGCAGGCTCTGAGGTTATCTTAAAAATCTCGTGGAAAGGAATGATATGACTGTGGTGTAGCTGCTGAGAGCGACCCTTTGCCTGTTGGGTTGTGTGCAGAAAATGTCAGCATCCCCTGAAGTACCAAGCTGCTATCTTTTTGGTAAGGGCCACATAATTAGAGGAATTTTCTTTTACCTTTGGGACCTTGTTCATTCAGATTGTGGAATGTCAAGAGCAGGGCACTTGAAAGGGCACAAAGGTAAAAAACCTAAATGCCAAAGAATACTGTCTACATAGTGAAGGCAAATGTCATTTTTGTACTTTAACTGCCCTCAGTCCTCTTGATCTCCCTCAAGGACCACTTCTAGCCTTCCAAAACCTAAAGATTTTCAAATAGCAAACTTCTTTTAATCATATCAATCCAGGAAAAATCCCATTTGTTCATTTTCTCCAAACCGCATTCACCTGAGGCATAGGACAAGTAATACGCAGGTCTGAACTATTGATAGATTTGAAATCCAGTATCTCACCAGAGCTACACATGGAAGCTTCCCAACTCTCTCTGAGATGTATGATGGTACCCTGAAATCTCTACAAACTTAAAGAAAAAGTTTATGAAGAAGGAAACACTGTCTTGAAATTTTGTAGAGATTTCTAAACTGAAATAGCTGCGGATTCTCTCTCTCTTTGAGATCCATGGTAGCTATAGCTAGGAAGGTAAGAAAATTAAAACTCCCCAGCACACTTCTAGCATACTTTCCTTTAAAATGCACAATAATCTCAGTTCTAACATGCAGAGTACTTGACAGTTGGCCACATAAACTGTGAAGATTTTAGCTAGCTGTACCTGTTTAAAATAATTCACATAACTCACCTCAGGTTTGACATCTCCTAAATACAGTTGGGAGAATAATGGCTTTTCTATTCTGTGGCTAAATGGAAAAAGTTGAAGCAAAAATGATTTAGGTTGAATTTGGAGGGCTCAGGAAAATAGAAACAGCAGACAAGTGTTTTTGGATCACTCCAAATGTTTCATTTACTCTGAAAAAAAAACTTGGATTCATTTGTTGGTTTTTTTTTTTTAACAAGCTTTTTGTCCTTCCTGTCTTTTAAGGTAGGTCTTCCTAATGGAAAAATGACATTTTAAAACCAGAAGTAAAAACGTCAAAACAGACTACGTCGGCTCTCCCTAGGCAAATATTTCATACAAAAATAGCTAGGGAAATAACCTTTTAGTCTTCAAATATGTTTCAGTTGATCTTGAGACAAATTTTTGGACAGTTTCACTGCCTCCAGAACTCCATTTCTTTTACCTCATCTACCACTCATTGAAAAAAAAAGAAAAAAAGAGACAGCTCTATTCAAAATGAAGCTATCCAAATCATGCCAGGAAAACCCTTTTACCTTACCACCGTGTTCAGAAAATCTGCTCATACAGGCACTATATACTGTAATGATGTAGGTTCATGAACAGCAGTTGTTTAAATTGCTTGATCTTGGCCTAATTCCCTTGCCTGGTTGACTTTGAGCAAATCCACCACACTCATGCCCACAGAGGGAACCTGCTCTGCGAGATGACCAGAGGCATCTGACCAGCTTCTGTCGAGCTGCACAAGTGTCTGTGCAGGGAGACAGGGCTCCCGCTTGCACGCAAGGTCTACCGAAGTTTAGCTGGAGCTCTGCCTCATGGCTGGTAGCGTGAGTTGGCCTGATCCAGTACCTACCCAATGAAGTCAATGACTTTGAATTAGATGTAGTGTAGGGGAGCACAGTAGAACAGTAATATGGTCCAAAGAAAGCCAGCCTTGAACTAAAAGCCATGGTGAATGTTTTGCATGAGGGATGAAGCAATGTTTCTGGGAAGATCAACCCCTGTGCAAATGCTAGGGAGCCTGGCAGCAGCTCATTAGCATCTCCACTTGTCTTAGAACAGATCTCAGCCCGTACCATTAGCTGTATATGTGTACAGAACTGCTGTAGAGAACTGCCGGAACAAGTCAGGTGAAAGAGACACTGGTTTGCTGCTGACACTAAATGCTGTATCACGAACATCCCATTCATGGTATCCTTACAGATACAGCTCCTAGAATCTCATGAGGTCTTCCACTTTTTTTGTGGGAGAATAGGAAGTGTCCGCTACACTCGCTGTGTTCGTGTTCCCCTCTTTGTGTGTGGAAGGGTGGAAGGGGATAGGAAAGACAGGGATTTCCAAAATATTTACTATTTGCTTGTGCCCTTATGAAACATGCATGCATGATGTATCTCTTTCCTCTCTTTCCCTCAAATGTGTTTTTTTATGGTTTGTTTACAAGGAATTTAAATTAAAAGAAAAAAGCAGATGTGCAGTTTGAAAGAACTGGAGAACAAAAACAGGTTTTCTCAAGTCTGATTAGCTTCTTTTTATTTACATAATGAAATGAGCAAACATTTTCAAAGAGAGTTGTTTGGAATCAGACTATATGCTCTGAAGTAGTACTGTGAATAAATGTGTGTAGTTCATGTGAGACATAGAAACTTCTGGATTTATTTAGGAAAACATGGCTTTAAAAGGAGCTACTCAGAAGAAAGCAATTAAATGTAATTTAGAAAAAAATGCATATTGCGGCATAAATGATGGAACATGATTGCAAAATGTATAGCTTTCTCTCCTGGATTTATTTTTTCTGGTTGGATCTTCTCCACAGTCCTGGACCTATCCCGAACAGAAATGGCTAATCTTATTGAAATGTGGGAAAGTTTTTAGTGGTTTTGGGTGTGGGAAAATGCCTATGAAAAGGACAACTTCTTGCTACTCAGATCAAACTTACTAAATTCTGCTCTGACTCAGGTCCTGGGAGGTTTGAAAGAAGTGCATTAGAAGCCCATAAAAGTCCATGGCAGTCTTTTGTTCTAACTCTGTGGCTTTTAAAGGTGACTTCAAGGTCAAAATCCTGCCCTCTCCAGCTTCAGTGGTGTTGGATAAGGTCCACATAAAAAGTGCTTACTACCTCAGGAGCATTTCTTCAAAAATTGGGGAGCTTCCCTGTATTTGCCCCGTACCGAAAGCATTGGCAGAGTGGATCCAGAGCTCAAAAATCTTTACATTGGATCAGATGTATTTATTGACGAAAGTGCTTTTAGCAATACTGCTGAATGCCTGTATCCCTCCTACTAAAATCCTCCAGATGTTGAGTGGGTTTTTTTCTGTGCTTGATTCTGCCTAAGGAATTTCTTCTTTTCTCCCTCAGTGGGGCCATGGGCAGGTGTGGCAGTTCACACCTTCTCCTGCTCCTCGTGGGGTCAGGGCTCCCCACTGGCGTTCAGAAACTACCCAGTGGCCTGGGTTTTCTCCTTTGGGAGTAAAAACTTGGATACTCTTCATAACAGAGCAAACTATCTCATAAATAACCTAAAGACTGAAGAGTACTTTTTCTCCTTTAGGTTTATATAAAATCCTGTCCATCCATAAGCAATTACACTAGCGAACAGAAGAAAAAATAAGTGCATACATTTTTGTGAGGTTGACTCCTTACCAGTTTGGGGGCAATACAGAGATTGTCATTTTTCTTGTTTCAATGTTGAAGCTGCACTTCAAAAAATGTATTAAGGTACCAAGTATAAAAGCAGAAATGTGTCAGCCTCAGCCTCAGCCTGCCCCTCACCATCCCCACTAGCTGGGGCAGTGGTTTGTAGGCTTCAAATGGTTGCGGTTAAAAATGCCTTTATTTCTGTCTAAAGTTACCAGCAATACGGGGCCCTCTACCAACACTGTCTCAGGGTACAAGTTCTTGGAAGCAGTAATGGCAGGATTGTTTCTCTGCCTGCTTGTATGATCATTTTAACCTTAATTATATCTGTTCATTTATTAAAATAAATAGCTTGGGAATTTAATAAGTTTCAAATTCCAGCTGTTCAAACAGTCTTTTTATTTTCTTTGTATGCACTGTTTCGTGGGCAATTTATTGTATCCATTTTTTTTTTCTGTACTGAGAAAGTGCAATGTATTTTCCAGATATCCTTGGGAATTATGTATAGAACCACCGCTGATTCAAAGCAAGGCCATCGCTAAGATGAATTTTCCCCCTTTTTTTTAAATGCACAAATGGCTTGTTTGCGGCGATGTTCACTTCATTGGTTTTTGATTCAGATAATGATTTACAAAGTATGCTTGAGACTGCTGCCTTGCAGCTTACTATTCTGCCTGTCCCTTTGCTCTTCCCTTTGTGGGTAACCTGCTTGCCGCTTTTCCCTGAGCTTTTCATTCAAATGCTCATTCCTGTCCCCTGTGCCTTCTCCGGAAGGGATACTTCTGTTTGTCCTTGTGGCAGAGATACATACGCCGTTTAACAGCCTCCTTTGCGCTAAGAAACTCTACTTTGTGCATCAGACACCTTATAGAAATCTCTGTGCCATTCCCTTGGAGAGGTAGGTGCAGATTGAAGGCAAATCCCTCCCCATCCGATCAGAAGGGGGGGTTCATAGTTTCCATCCTCTAAAAGCAGAGATGAGAGGACAGAGAGGGTCTGGCCCAGAAGTGGCCTTCTGCGCTCTGTCAGTGCTGGGGAGACGCAGGGAAAGGGAGGTATCGTGCAGCAGCAGGGAGGTTCGGCAGTGTTGGTTGGCATCCAGGGATGATTCAGAGCATAAGCTGTAATAAACGTGCTTAGGAGCTGTTTATGTTTGCAGACCTTTTTTATACATTGTTAACACACAGTGGAAGGACAATAGGGTCATTGAATCCAAGTAGGGGCTTTAAAACGGAATTTGTCTGTCTTTTGGAGTTTTGTATTATTTCTTGCTGTCGTGCCATCTCACACATCCAACCAAGCAAACAGCTTTCTTGCATTCAGTGCTGCAAAACATATAATGAAGCACAGTCCCTGATATAAGGAGATAATGCAGACAAAGGAAACTTTAATGTTTTGCATCTACTGGGGAAATGGGGCACAGAAATGTGAATGTTTTGGTTTTTATTAATATTTAGAGTTGGCAGTACATATGTCTTGAAGTACAAACTGGTCTTAAAATGGATGTAGATCACTTTAAAGACCCACTTTAGTGTTGGAATAGTGTAAAATGTCCATTGTGTAAATCAAAGTAGAGATGAGATTAATGCATTTTACAAAGAATTCATCTTCTGACCACATGACACTATAAACCTCTAATGAGTTCAAGAAAATCTATAGCTTTCATGCATGCTGACAGATTTAAATAAGCAGGAAGAGTAAGTATAAGGTCTGCTTCAGCTAGCTTTTACGTATGTAAATGCCAATCGCCTAGTTGTGACCTGTAAAAAAATCTCTTTTCCTAGAGATGACAGAGCCTATGTAATTCACCCCAAATCCCTCAGGAAGTCTGAGTCCAAGTTGTGAAATGAGTTCTGCTTCAGGATTATAAATATTAGATATGTCTCCTTTCTGAGGCAAAAAGGAAACCTGTGTGAACATGTGGTTACTTGCTAGACCACTCACCCAACCTCTGACTCTCCTGATTTTCTCCACGCGATGTTCTGCTTCACACAGACTCATTCTCAGCACGTTCGGAGCGTGACATGCAGCTTCCAGCCTACTACAAGGTGCTCAAAGAGGAAACTACACCATTATTAGGAAACAAAAAGTGAGATTCCTGTTAGAAGGAAGGAAGAAATAAAATCAATCTTAAACTATAGCTGAACATTTGCTGACTCTCTTGTAGAGCATGCAAAACAAGAGACGTCCCAGCATGTTTCAGTTACATTTGGCTCTCCTGTATTACGGGCCCTCTGATCTAGGTGAGTCTGATCCACAGTCCTTGAGGACTAGAAGAGACCATGCTGGGAAAGAACAGATTAAAGGCGATGAACAGAAAGAGGCAAAGGAAGAAGAAAAGCTTTCTTGTCTTTTGATGAGGGATGTCTAACACGAATGGTAAAAGTTGGCCTGTCTTCAGAAATGTTGCCTTGAAGTTCCAAATCCTGTTAGTGCCTCATGAAAAATACTTCGGGCGTTCCACTGAGAGACAATTGGGTGCATATATGATGGGATTTTTTTTTCCTTTTTAAGATAATACGAAACAATGCATAGAATATACAGGAAATAAGATTTAGTTCATCACCTCCCATTCTTTACCTTGGAACAGAAGCTCTTCTTTCTGTTTATGAAGATCTATTCCTATGGTAAGGATATTGATATTATATGCAAGATGTGTTATCAATGCACTGAAACGCTTATAACCTAAAACAGGAGCTACGTTATCCAAATATCAAGACAGGCACAGGATTTGTCTGGAAAAGTTTAGCAAGTTTCCCTGAATGCTTTCTGACAAAAGATTTCCTTTCCACTTCTTAGACAATAAACAAACTAGAATGAAAATAACTGTCATACTCAGGTATGGCCAAAATAACCGATTCCTGTGACAACTATGAATAGATGCATGAAAAAACCTTATTCCTGGGGTTTGCAAAGCACTGCTTTAGGGCATCAAAAAGCTTTGTGGCCCTGATGGCTGATATTCGACTGAATACCACACACATGCTACCACCACCAGGGAAGTCAGAGATAATGTGATGTTGTCTGAATCCCTTCCCCTCACTGCTTTGCACACATCAGCACTCATCCAGTCCCATGCAGGCCTTTCCAAATTGCAATTGCACATTGTGCTTCCTTGGAAATGTGCAAGCCATCTGCCACAACTCTGTTTGTTTTTGAGCTCATACATAAGCCATTTCTTTGTGAATAGGTGCTTATCAGTTTCTTTTGTTATTATTTATACTTTGAGGTAGGTGATGGGGAGTCCAAGACCACCAACGCTGTCTTCGTCTGACCAGATGCTTACAGACCTATTTTCTATAAATAATGGAAGAAGTTTCTGAAAACCCATATTCCTATTTATATTTCAGTTGGATTTTTCATTAGTTCTGGCTTGTGTATATATTTTTAAGCACATCACTAAATAAGATTAGCAAAATATCGTAAATGTATTATGACAATTAAAAGTGATAATAAGTCTTCAAAGAAAAAATCTAGTTTATAAAAAAGGGACAAGACAGACAGAGATTATGAGTCACTATAAATGTATGCTGATGAGAACCAGTGCTTTTAGCAAGCGTTTTGAAATGTGTCAAGTGCTACTAAACAGTACTTTTTTCCCCTGTGGCTGCCTCAGATTGCCATCATTGATGTATGGGAGGCAGAAGGACAGTTTTGTTGGTTTTTTGTTTTTTAACCTCTGCTGAAGAAGTGGCCTTTATATTTCTTTGACCTACCTCACCTTAGGATTTGGTCTGATCTCTTCCCATAAAGAACTTGATAGCCAGAAATCTAATCCCCAGAATATTTTCCCCAAGCACTGCTCAAAAATCAAAATACAACTTTCTCTTTGCAATATTGTCTCAGAGGAGCACAGCTGCTTCTCTGAGTTGTGCATAGCAAAGTGGTCTGATGCAAACTTTCTTTGTGCATGCATATGTACAGATGCATCAAAAATATTTTTCTGGAGGAATTATCCTGAACATAGTAGAAAAATAAATACACTATTCTCTCACACATTGGAAAAAAGTCTCAACAATTTGATAACCTGAAGTTTGATAGAAGAGTCTCTCTTCTCCCCTGAAGTTTGCAGGCTTACGGATTTATACGGATTTATTACAGTTTAAACTGTCAAGCATATTTATTTGGTTGGGCAAAGGGAATTAGTACTCCTAGTATCAGGAGGTCAGTTTTCTAACGGCAGTAGTTTTGGGTATACCAACCTATTCACTACTGTGTGTGCCATCTAAACTTTCTCCAGGTGCCACCTTTTAGGGCACTAGTGTCAACTCTTTGCAAACAGTCTTTGCAGCAGTCTGTCCCGAAAGTAGACTGTGTGGTGAACATTAGAGCAGCAGAGAGATGGGAAGAGTGCAGGATCTTTTGCCAGACCTTTTTGGCTCTTCTGTGCTAAATTTGGCTTATTTTGATTATGTTTTGACCTCTTTGGCATCTTGCTTTTGGGGCTATCTATGCATATATTTCAGCTGCAGCTGAAGACTCTCAAGCTCTCACTCACAGTGAAAACCCAACTGCTAATTCAGCAGGGATGTCAGGTTTTAAAGAGCTAACTTATTTTTCAGTAGCCAATACCTTTTTTAGCTGCAACTGCTCATCTCCTGGGTGTGATGTACAGAGGCAGCAAACATGCTAATAAAATGAATGGCTCCATTCTTTTCAATGTGGAGAGAAATGATGTATCGACTTCATTAAACTTTTAAATCTCCCAGTCTTTTTTATAGTGTGATTCTAGTTAAAAGGTCATGAAAACTCTGCTTACCAAGAATAGTAATAGTAACTTTTATTCCTTTTAATATCTTTCTTCCCATCATGCTTCAGAGACAGATAAACTAGATGTAATGATCAATCAGAACTGAAATGCAGCCCATTCTGAGGTGAAACACAGCAGCTGTGAAATGGCAAATAGAAACACTTCAAAATGGGTTAGGAGAGGACAGAAGGAATAATAGTATATGTAAATGAAAATTCAGAGGGAATGTAAGAATATAAAATTGGATGTGGGTCAGTACATACCATATTTAAGACTCATACTAATAACAAGAATTATTGGGTGGCTGAACAATCTTTTGAACCTACATTCATCTCATTGTTAAGAATGTTTAGTGTGAAAGAAAAGGATAAAAGCAACTGGAATGTTTGACCACACGTGAAACGCTAGGATTTTCTTTTGCATTGCACCCATAATTAGGAAATTACAAATATTTTTACCAGTAAAGGCTATTTTATGCAAAATAAATACCCAGCAACTCATATAGAGAAATGGACATGTAGAAGTTCCATCAAGTTCAAACCAAGGAGCACTTTGAGTAGGTCAGCACTGTTATTCCCACTTATGCCTCGTCCACAGAAAGAGGGGTGTGAAACTCGCTTCGTGCCAGTGGGGCACACAGCTGCTTGTGACGATTTTGTCCAGTTCTTAAAGCTGCAGCAGGTATGTATTTTGGGCACACCGTAGGAAGCGGGAAACATGAATAAAACTTCATATGTCTTATTAAAGAATTAAGTTCTGTTTCTAGTGTTCCCAAAAGTGCTTTGGATGACATCTCAGTTGACACCCTTTTACACTCAGCAGCTCCTCGGGAGATGATGAAACATTCCACAATGCTAGAAGTAGTGAAACTCGTAGAAATACCAATGTGTTCATGTGTTTCCTCCAGAAGAAAGCATGGCAAACATCAGGGCACAGCCTACTACCCCTTGGCCCCCTTGCTTTGGAAAGCTAAAGGCCACCTGCGGAATCACCGCAGCAGTTTCTGCTGCAGTTTGATACTTTTTCAGAGATCTCTCCTGCAGATACCCACTAAGGTTCCCATTACTTAGCTAGAGAGTGCAGTGGGGCAAACATATCTGATGTTAGGAGTGTTTTTAATTTTTTTACATTACAGGTGTCTGTTTACTCAGTGTGAAAGAGTAGCAATCCTGGAGAAAGACCAAATCAATATAAAGTATATTATTTGGAAATATCTTAAGCAGGAAAAGACAGAAAGTGTTCAAGAAAATAGTGTTCTGTACTGAAGATGAGGTATCCCACCACCTGCAGCTTAATTGGGAACTATTTATGTAAAGGCCTCTAGCTTTAAGGCACCGCTCAGCAAACACTGCTTTCCCTCTCTTCTCTTATGTATTTTCTCTGATTTTCCTGCAGTTCCTCTCGGGCAAAATAAACAGCTCTCTATTCAGCCTCCCATTTGCCCAGTGGGTTCATGGAAGTTAACATTGTTTTCAGTTTTCAGCAAGGTAATATTGGGGTTTGGACTGTGTAGGCCCAACTGCCTTGTCAAGCTTTGCCTGGCAGTTCTTTTCTATTTGCTTCTTGCCATTGCATTTTTGTGGCAACACTTAGCAGCCACCGGAGCAGAGCCCCGTGGTGCCGGCTCCTGTACGAAAGCGCAGCTCACAGGCTCTGTTGATCACTTGGTCTGTTCCAAAGGACAGAGAAAGCCTTATGCATTGGCAAAGCAAGATGTGAATGGCAGCTAGATGATGGCAAATACAGCAAAATCGAGGCTTTGGGTTAAGGTAAGAGACCCCTGAGTTAGAAATCCATCTTGACTTTGGCCTGGTTCAGCAGTAGAAGTAAGAGCAGTACCCCCAAGCACCATTTTCCCTGAGCAACTCAGGACACTAAGGTCCCGACTGCACAGCCCCAGGCAGGGGTGCCCGGGGCTGCGCGGGGCTGCCTGCCTCCCGCTTCCACTCCCCACCTGCCTTTGCTCTCAGGGCAGAGCCCCACAGACACCTGTTGGGGAGAATATAGACAACTCCTATAGTTAATCTCTCCCATCCTCCTGTCCTCTGCGCTGGCGTTGTCTCTGGAAGCTGGAGGAATGCATTCAGAGCTGGCTGAGGACGAACGGTAAAAGGGGCAACCGCTTTACTGCTGGTGCAAAGTCGAATTTTGCCACAGGTAGGCTGAGGGGAGAAAAGGAATCTGGTGCTTTGGGTCCCCCCGCTTAATCATTAGAACAACAATAATGGGTTTAGTGTCTATATTGCTGGGAAGCCTAGAGCTAGCTTTCAGGAGGCAGTAGAGCATAGGGGGTGTTTAAGTCCCTGATTTTGTTCACTCCGCCTGAAAGTTGGCTGGCTTATTCTGTAGCATGAAATTCATATGGATACCCTATCCTGTTGAAATTATTTTGCTGTCCTTCCAGCTAAAAGGTGAAGGAGTGATCTACCCCTTTGACATTTATTAGGCCTTTCTGATAGCTTTAATGGCCTCCAAAACCAGTTGTCTCAGACCAGAGCATTTAGCAGATGAGCATGCATTTCACAGAAAAAGCATGTTGCTCGGCAATACAGTCTGGGTATTCGGTGTGATGGGAAATATGTTGTACTGATATCCAGCTAGCACAAAGGCAAACTTCATTCTCTCTTTGCTGCATTGACATTCTTCAGCTTCTTTTCCACATTTTTTTCTGTTTGTTCAGACAAATCTTGAAATGATGGAAGGATGCCTGCAGCCTCCTGGGTAAACTGGTGCTGTTGGCAGTTCAGCTAAACACTTTTGCTATAGTTTAAGACTCCACCAGCAGTCCAGAGAACTCAAACTTCTGTAGACTACAGCCCAAGCAGACAGTGTGTAAATGTTTAGTCTGAGGTATTTTATTGTCTTATTTCTCTTTTATTTGACAACTAACATTTAACCTGTCCTTCTGGATTTTTTTTTTCATGCAATGTTTGAAAAATATAGTGAAGTCAATTTACTGAGCCTGTCCCCCTGGTCTTGGTGAAAGCATAAAAATTCTCTGGTTAAGGAGGGTGGGAAATTATTGCTCTGGACTCTGCTTCTGTGAAATCCATGGTTTATGCAAAGAAATGCCCCTCAGGCAGAATGTTTTCAGAAAAAGATATATCTTTTTTAATTGATGAGAATTTTTTTCAATATGGACAAGAGAAAACATCCTTCCGTGAAATGTTGGAGAGGTTTCAGTATACCAGGCAGTGTACCAGGCATGTGGGAGACACTGTAGATCAAATTTAAACCTTCTGAATTTAATTTTTAATCATAGTTGGTGATTATTACTTTTTACAGTACATGTTAAATTGACTTTGCTCACTCCTGGTGATTAGATATTCACTCTTGAGTAGCTGAGAGTTTTGGGCAATGGAATTGATTCCACTTGGAAGGAGGCTGCCAGTCTTCAGTGCAAGATATACCTTTTTGGTCAAGCATTTCCTGTCTTTTCTGGCTGGAAGTTTTTCTTACAGTGAGATGGCTTGAAAGGAAGATCTCTCTGTTATTTATTGCAGAGACGTGTGGGTGCTATTTTTTAGTTTTAGTATGTGACCTAACGATGTCTATCCTAAAATAAATGGTTTTTTTTAAACTCCATTTTCAGACATTTTGGATCATATCCAGGTGAATCAGTGGGCCAGCAGCCACCCCAGAAAATTGGTGCCATTAGTTTCATTAGAATGACCTCAATGTTCAATTTGCCCAGGACACAAAGGATTCAAGATGTAGTCATCTAAGTTAGGATGTTGAGTTGCTGTTTAGGATATTCATTCACTTAAGGCAAAATTAACTCAATGTCAATATAATCCGAGTACCCAACCACACACCAGGGGCCCAGAGAACCAAACCTCATTTTTTCATTTTCAGATACAGTGCATCCTCTGTCTTTGCAGCTGTGCTGATTAATAATACCAAAAAACTACTGCATAATTTTTTTCTAGTCCAGTGGTTCCTTGTTTGCAGACCTTATGGAGTTCTGGCTTGTAGTTTAGAGACTTCAGCTTTTTGATCTGAACTTTCAAAATTATCTGAATGTATATGTCAGCAAGAGGAAAAAAGGAAAGGAGGAGACTCCTCCTTTAGTGGATTGCCATGCTATAGGAGCCGGTGGAAAGAAAGGACCTTCAGCAGCATAGGTTGCTCTAATACCTCCTGAGTCATTTATTCAGCGGTGACTTTGGGACTAGAAACACTCTGAATCACTTATAGCCTTCGTCCTGCTCTTCATTCACCCAACTTCACTTTCATGTGAGGGAAGATTTGACAAATGCTTAAGTAGTATTGTCTTTTAAGTCTGTGTTTAACAAGCTGGACAGCACTGCAACAGTGAAGTACAGACAATGAGGTCTTAAAACCAGCGTGGAAAATATTTTAAAACTTCAACCAAGGTGGATGACTCCTGTCCACCAGAACCTCCCTACAGTATAAGAACAGGCAGCTTTTTACTTAATACTTTAAGTAGTAATTAATTTTTACTTAGTAACTATTTACTTTACTAAGAACATGAGCTTTTTACTTTCATGTTTACAAAGATGACAGTTGTATCTAGTCACTCTCTACCTCTGACACTCTAAACCTTACCCATCTCGTCACTATACAGAGCTGTCTCCCTTAACTTGGCAGAAACACATAGGCTTTGTGAGACTGGGACATTTTTTGGACAAGGTAGGAAAATTCACAAGCAAAGTCCTGCTCTGTTGAGTTGAAAGAGAAGGCTGTTCAGCTCTGTTGCCATGTCACATGATACAGGAGCATGATGCAAACTTCTCAAGTGAATGCTAAAGCTGTTTTTGTTACCCCCATTCAGCAAATCCATGCCTCTGGGTCCTACTATCAAGATGGATAACATTATTTTAGTGTCTTTAGTTAAGTATTGATCCCAAAGCCTATTAAAATCAGTGGATTCAGGTACTCCATGTGGTCTTCAAGAGGAAAAAAACCTTGGAAAAAATTTTGAAATTGGTTAAAATTACAAAAATAAATTTAAGAATCTTTTCATACAGACCTGGGAAAATATTGCAAAACGTTTTTTGTGAGTTTTCATTGAAGATTTTAATTAAATGCTTAATACAAAAGCAGTCAAGATGTTTCCCTGCCATATACAGCACATGGACAGAATGTCCTACAAGCAAGACTTTTTTGGTCTTTCCTCTTTAATCATATAGAAGTTCCAAAAATTGGATATTATTTTTCCTTTTAATTATAACGGCTTTCTATATGATCTAAGAGTTAGGATATATGGCTATGCATCTGGAAACTTTTTTCTACTTATCTGCAGCATCTTAGTACAAATGATACTAACAGGCGACTAACCAAGGAAATTATGATGCTTGGACTGTGTCTTTGAAAAGGATGTTTTGAGTGATGCATGGTTATAATTTTCCAGATTGCATTCAGATGTCAGAACTGGCAGTTGTTTCCCCAAACAGCAGGTGTTCAAGCTGACAGACAAGATGGTAATAATAGCCAACAGAAAATCGCATGTGGAATTCTATATAGCATAATATTCATGTTTGACGACATGCAGAGTCATTAGACAGTGAAAGTTTTATGTAACCCACAGACTGATAATAATAGAGACTATTCAGTCACTGAATGCATCTATTTTAGGTTCCTTTCCGAGTCTTAGGAAAGTCGATACAGAGATTCATATGAATGCCCCTTTTTTCTTTATTAGAATGACAAAGACTTTTCCAGCATATCTCGGTATATTTATCCCATGGTTGTTCTGTGCGAGCAGCCCTGTAAGGATCCTTGATACAATTATCTGTCCTAGTCCCTGCGATTGTCTCATCGTAAACTAAAATGAGCAAAAGATAGCAGTAATACATGAGCCATGTCCCTGGAAAGGCTTGAGGCATAGTCATGGATGCTAGAGGGAAATTTATGCTTTAATGAATTTTTAACCAGAGTAAGGCTCCATCAAGGCTTTCAAAACCTGTTGTGAATATGACAGCTCACGTAGAAATATGATGGGACATTTTAGAAAGAATCAACACAGTATTTCCAATATTTCAGTACAAACTTGGCAGAACAACCACAGAAGCCGCATGGAAAAAATTGAAGAGTCTGTTTTTAGGACATGCCTCTGTTTTCAGAATGTAGAAAATATTCAGCGCTTGTTCTAAACTGCTGGATGATCCTTCTGACAGAACTGTCCTCCTATCCTAACACGTACACACTCACTTAAAACATATATTGTTGAAATTTCTTCCAAGACAATACTAACCTAAAAGGTGGTTGATCCAAAGAAAATGAGCTTGCTGTCCAAAATGCCTGTTGTTCTCTCACTTCAAATATTGACGTTTGTCTGGGTGCTTCTCAGTGTTTAAGTTGTCCACAGACCAATATAACTGCGGCTAAGTTGCCAAGAAATAGGACTTTTCTCGGTTGGAAATTTCATAATCATTACCACTCTTTAGTGTACACTTTCTGTCTCATTTCATTTTTTTATTGTAATCAATCAATGTAACTTGAAAATTGATGTACCTTGTTACCTGAATGTCACACCATCTCACACTATCTGCTTTCACAGGAACATTAAGTGCACCACTTTTTCTATGTCTTTCACTTAATATGTGTATATATATTACCAGAGGAATAATGTTCAAAGGTCTGTTCACTGGTCTGTTACTTTGGTTTTTTAATTCACTTGTATGTGCTTGGTTTCAGAGAAATCTATTAGACGGAGAGAAGTATCACATACACTTACAGATCTGTAGTCAGACAGAAAATAGACAGTCTTATTCTTAGAATGGCTAAAAGACCTTGGAAGAAGACAAATTCTCCTATAGACTGGCTAATTTTTAAAGTGTGCCTTCTTAATCTGTCATTATTGTGTTGTAATGTTTACTTTATAATTACTGTAGTTTTGTTGTAATCTCAAAGGGCATCTTAATGGCACAGGAGAATAGAGGTGGCAAGGGAAGGTCTGATTAGATGCTGGAAAAAGAAATTCACAATGAAGGAGATAAACACTGGGGTAACATGCCCAGAAATATAGTAAAATCTCCATCCTTGGAGATATTCTAGATTTGGCTGGATATGATCCTGAGCAACCTGCTGTAACTTCAGAGATAGATCGGGTTTGAACATGCACTGGATGACCTCCAGAGGTCCCTTCCAACCTAAATCATTCTCAGATTCTGAGAATGTGCTGCTCTTTTGTGAATAGATTATGAAGTATCATCATATGAAGGCTTATAAAATCTGAAATCTTTAAGAATAGATAGCAATAAAATTATAATACTAAAATTTGTCCTCAAAAATGTCCTTTACAGTCACACAGAATATTCCACCATGTTACCATAGACAGAATTCACTATGATTTATATCACAAAGATGACTGCTGTCTCTCGTTGGCTAATGTTGTGCCTAACCTTTTTCTTTTTCATGAAAATAAAGCATCAGCCTCTGCCTTCCACTGTAATTTTGCCATCACTTTGCCAATAAAAATAACATAGATGGAAATCCTAACGGATGACTCATTCCACCTCCCAGCAATGGAAGAACATTCCCTACTGCATACTGCTAGTGCTTTTCCTTGTCTCCTACTAAATGTTCCAAATGACAAGGTTTCCACCACTACATTTGTCGAGCTAATTATTAAACAGCAGAGAGAGCTCAACTTCATGAAGTTTTCTGTAATGCCAGCCTAAGTTTTCTCTTCTTATCTCTTTTTCCTGTTACTCCTAATTCTCACATACTATATTAAAATACCTCTCCCCCTCCTTGGTGTTTAAATATTTTTGCCCTATGTTTAGATGCATATTTTGCAATATTGCAATATTGCAATATTATGTCCAACAGCTTAGATGCAATCACTTTCATTTTCCTCTGGATATTGCTCTTCCCAGGCATTTTTTGCTTCTCTGAAGTCTTTTTGATCATTGGGCATGTGGAACTGAGCACAGCTTTCAAAGCCATGTGTATCAGAGCCAGGAATTTAGGCTATTGTTTCCTTGCTCTGTGATGAGGTAGCTCTGCAAAAACAGGGCAAAGCTGCATTTAACTTTCCTGAATTTATAGTATAGTTCAGCTGTAGAAATTTACCATCCACTATCGCCATTGGGGCTCCTTCAGCATTACTGTGTCCCCATACAATAGTCCCACTTGGTAGGTGTGTTATGGGCTGTCAGAGATGATCCTTTAAAACAGATTGTTAAAATTACTGGGTTTACATTTCATGTTGGAGAAACAGAAGTAGAAGATAAATGGAGTGAAATGTTCTATATGCACCAGCCAAGACATGGGAGCTGGCTCCAGCATAGCCTTCCTTTCAACATGTTTACAATATTAGTAAATGCTACCTACATGCAGCGCAGCTGTATGAAAGCAGGGACTATGTAGAAATTTACATGCAATTCTTAACACTCACTGTGTTGTTATAAAGAGGTCACCTGATGGATGTGGGACCAAATAAGAATTACTTCAAGCATGTGAAGCAAACAAGCAGAGAAGGGAGGGAAGAACTAAATTCAGTGCAGGAATGGGGTGGAGAGAGCAGGTTAAGGGAAGTGAAATTCCCAAATATAAATACTCTATATAGCCTTCCTACTCAAATTTCATATGATAAGCGAGCAGCTATCCAAATTTTTATTCCTTTTCCTCCTGCCAATCTCCACTCTGTGTTCAACCTGGAGGAGCCTACAGAGAGTGTGTTTCCGTGTGTGCACAGACTGTGTGTGTACAGAAGAACCACTTGTACCTGCCTGTCTTTTAGACATGTTCTTCCTTCAGCACTACCAGGAATACGTTTCTTCTTAGTTAGAGAAGGAATTTGTTCCAGTTCACATTGAGCCTCCCTTGAGGGAAAGGCAAACAAACATGCTTAAATTGCAGGCAGAAAAGGTTCACCAATTCAAAATAGTCTTATAGGTTTCTAAACTCAAAACAGAAGCATGGGAGGTTTGCCCACCAGTATGAAGACGTGAATCTGAATCATCACGGGGGATGCCACGTTGCCAGCAAAGCTCTCCCTTCATTGCATCAGGCAAAGTCAGGGGCCCTGTATGTTAACTGACAGCTCCTCGGTCTCTGACAGTAATCCACCCACAGACAAAAGAGCTGTACGTCTACGTTTCCACATCAGCTGGAGTGAGGCACGCAGGCAGTCTCTTACAAACAGATAAATATTCAGCTGCTCCCTGGGAGATGTTACCAAACAGTGGCTGACCTGAGATACACTGAACCCAATGTCCCTTATTTAGAAGACCCATCTATATCTGTTTTTGTTTCCTGTGAAACTTGGCTGTAGAATCTGTTAGATAAAACAGCCTTTATGAAGCCTTTAAGTGATAGCTATGCTGCAGTAATAAGCTGGACATATCTGTCAAAAGCTTGAGAAAAGCAGTACTTGGTTCAAAACGGTACTTTTATTTCCAACTTTTTAACACGGACCAGCTTCTAAATGCTATATGCTTTTGCTAGTCTTTCTGGAAGTCAACCTTTCTGACTGTTTTTCTTTGGCCTCTACTGTGCCAGCAAAGAATGATCTTAATCATTTAATAAAGAGTTGGTTGTTTTTTTGTCTCACAGTTGTTAGTAGCGCAGCATTTCAGAGTAGGTCAGAGTTTCCAATATATTCCAGTTTGCATCTCCAAAGTTAAAGGAATAATGAATTTTTGTGTTTGGGCATGTCTTTGGAATAACACAAATTTTCACCTTTGCCTGCTTGTGGGCTCCCTCCTGCCGTGTGTTTTCCAGCAGCATTTGCACTGGCTTCTCTGCTGGTCTTGTGTGCTGAGTGATAGCAAAATGGCTTCTTCTCAGAGGGCGAAAAGGGTCATGTCCTTCTTGCTCTAATCTGACATCTGCAGACAAATTAAAAGCCCATTAAATTGAGGAGTGGATTCATAAGAGACATCACAGAGCTCTACCCCAGACTACTGGACTCTGCAACAGAAAACACACCAAGCAAGCTTTTCAGAAAAATTTCTACTGATGTTGAGCCTCTCAGTCTGGCAGGAAGGGAGCGCACCCTAAATGAACCTGGTTTTCAGAGGATATATAGCTCTGCAGCTTCTGAAAAATGTTCCCTTTAGAAGTGTATCAAATTAGGAGATCAGTCATTTTTCTGAACAGCCATTATCTAGCCCTGTCTCTTTTATCTCTACCTGTTGAACATTATCGACTTCTTCTAATGAGCCTTTTCTTTATCCAGCTATGTAATTTCAATACACTGTATCTAAATATTCAGTGAAAAGACACTGATACCTTACCAGGATTTTAAAAAGAAGCTTCCCTCTCTACATGTTAATAACTCTGCAATGCTGAAGTAGGCATCCTAGTTATTGAAATAGTTATAAATAGATGTGCCTGTATTTTACTTGTGAAAGTAATAATCTGAAAATACTCATTAGATTTTGTCAAGGGTTTGTTTTTTCTTCCCTGTGAAAATTTTTTGAAAAAAGAAAATTACCTAGAGATGGAAATGTTATTACAGCAGGATTTTCCCATAAGGTCTTTTTGTTTTGTTTTGTTTTGTTTTTTAATAATCTTTGTCCTCTTGGTGAAGGAAGGTGCAATATCTGCAGTCCATCATCAGGGAGCAGAGCGCGAAGCCTGGGGGATAGCGCAGCCGGCAGCACAGCGGCCTCGCCAGCCAGGGCCCGTCCGACACTATCTGAGCAAGGAGAGCAGGGCCGGCCCAGGGGCGGCAGAGTGGTGATGAGTCAGGTCCGAGGCCAGCCAGGAATGCCAGTCAGGGTCCAGGTCAGGCCTGGTGAAGGTAACCAGGGTCAGACAGATGGCTGGACAGGTGCATAGCACTGGGCAGCTCCTAGGTCAAGCTGGAAAGTCAGCCCATGGGACCGGGTCTGGGGCCAAGCCAAGAGGGTCCCTGGCCAGGCATAGGCATGGCTGTGGGGTGGCAGGGGCTGTAGCTCAGGCAGGGACAAAGCAGCAGAGCCTCAGCTTAGAGCAGCTCCCACAGGCAGGAGGGCTGCCCTGGCCGAGTCTTCCCCACAAACTGCGTGGGAGCACTCTCCCCAGGGTCACCAAAGGAAGGGTGACAGTCCTTTGCTGCACCCCGACAGCCAGATCTACAGGATGAGGGATGTTTCATGGTCCTTATGATCATTTTTTTAGATATTTTAGAATCAGTATTTTTAGATGCCACAAAGATGTTGGTTTCTCATGGCGATCGTTTATTTGTATTCATAGAAGATCTGAGGCTAGATAGCCACCCTGATGTTTTTTTGAAGGGGGGAGAAAATTCAAAGAAAGCACTTCCAAGAATTCCCTGCAAAGCTTCTCCATTCACTACTGAGAGTCATAACATGCAGAGACTTTGCTATCCTAAGGATAGCTAATATTACATATGCCATAGATGTTTTTAAAGAAAAGTTAGCTGAGGGGTGAGGGGGAAAGGATGAGAGGGGCAGTGTGAGTTGGTCGAGCTAAAAGTGTAGCACTCTGTTCAATATTGACTGGAAGGAAGATACTGAGATTCTACTTCACCGTAGTCTAACAATCTCAGCACTGCTCTTTGGATATGGAGAGCCATATTCTCCTCTAATTCTCTGCACTTAATTCCTAGTTAGAGCTTTTCTTCTGTAAGACCAGTAAGATCAGTAGGATCTTCAATTTCCTGCCAGCTTTTGTAAGAAACATAAACTGACATTGGACTTGAGTCTTTGGAGCTGAGAAGCCCCTCCTAGTTCATAGTAGTTTCTTTAGTACACCAGAAAGGATGACTGTCAAACTGTGTAATCATGAACAAGAGATTTCACACAGAGAGAACAGAACTTGAAAGGATAAGGAGTGTTTGTGACTTATTGATACAGCACCTGGCTCAGTGCTGTGTTAAACACCTACCGTTATAATTACCTCAAGTACCTAAACAGAGAGCAGGCCCTAAAATAAAACAGAAACCCCACTGTGCTGTCCCAGTCAGTCTCTATTCCATCCTTAGAAATGAGCTGGCTAGCTCATTCCCAAATGATGTTTTCTCACTTCTCCCTGTTGAAAACTTTTCCATTGTGAACTCAGACAATTAGCTTATAACTGTCTCTTTTGCCCAGCAATGACCTCTTGTGCAAAGTCTGGATGTAGCATAGGGAGAAAAATCTCTCTGAAACAGCAAATGTAACTGACCTCTTCTTTTCTTACCCAATCCTGTGCATGTTTTAGCAAATTAGTGTGGGAGAATAGAAAGAAAACTATTCATTCAGGCTTTTGTATCCTGTTATCAATATAGCAGAGACTCTGGAAAGCTTAACTCTTGAGAAGTTTGGCAAAAGTATCCTTAAAAAAAACAATGGAAGAACTAATTATGTTTTATCATTTTGGATATAAAGAAGTCGTATGTTACAGTAATATGGCATTGCTATAGGCTTGTAGATAATATTTATAGTAATAATATCTAGTTCTTATTTGGCACTTCCTATGGATTGGTCTCTTAAGTGTTTCACAAGCCATGTCTCTCATCTTATCTCCGTTTTACAGATGGAATAACAGACACTGACTGTAAAAAGGTTATCCCAAATAGTAGCAGGAGAGCCAGAATCAGAATTCGAGACTCCTGAGTTCCTGAGACTCCCTTTGCCCAGAACAGGAAGCCACACTGCCCCTGCAAGGGCACCAGCATCACCATATGAGGGGAGCTATCAGGAAGGAGTATCAAATGACAGGGCTTTCTTCGGGATTCGAGGAAGCACTTTGTTCTCCTTCCAGTCTGCTGGAGTTCTACTACTGGTGTCAGCTGAGCTGAGTTTTAAACCATGAGGCTTTTTAAGAACCGCCTGTCCTTAGTACTTCTTATGTGTAACAGCATCTATTATCTTGGTACCTGTTTGTCTTATTCACAGAGTCCTATATCGTTAAATCTTTACAGCTGAAAGTCCCTTCTGAATTTCACTTTGGGATGAAATAGCTGCCTTGCATGCTATCGGAGTCTCCACCCTATGAGGTAAGGCACCATACCTGTTATACCAGTGGTTTATGGCCTACTTCTGGAGCCAGAATTTCCCTGTGTAAACAGGCAGGCAAGATTTGGCCTGCACAGTTATTGTCCTGCCTCCAAAAGGGCAGATGGTTACTTTCAGAATGCCTTGGGTTTTTCTCCTGGCTGCAAAGTAGCCTGAACCTTCCCTAGTACAGGAAGCCCAGAGTCCCTGTGGAGTCTCAACCAGCAGGTTCCAAAACACAAGAGACGGGAAGACCTTTGAAGCTCTCAAACATCTTATCTCCTACTGACAAAGTCCAACACAACCCTTGCTAAAAAATGGAAGTCCCCACTAGATCCTTTAAAAACAGGCATAACAGAGGTATGCCAGGGAAAATAATTGTTACCAATAAGAAACTCTCCCCTTTTATTCACTGCCATTTGAACAGTTGCAGGTATCTTCTTAGTCTTGAAGCAGGTCATTTTTTATTTACTTCTATGCTGATACACTGCATTTTGGAGCTAATTACATGTGGAAAGAAGAATGGCTGTACCAGATTGGACTCAGTCATACTCTAGCTGGCCCAGGATCATGCAACCAAAACATGACCAAATCCAGACATCTGGAGAAGAGTATGGGAATGGGAAAAGCTCGTACTAATATTTTGCCAGCATACTTGTACTTTCCAGCAATCTGCAATTCAGAGACTATTTGAAGCAGAGGTGATACTATGTTTAACTGTGTTGAGGGAAAAGGCAGCATCAGCTTAGGAGGCGTTGTGTCTAGGTCTAGCGCATTCTCATGAATAGTACATTCGTTTGATGCTGTTTTGCTTCCTGTTTATTTGACCATTTTTTCTGCAGTTCACATTTGTTTGAGAAATATTTTTCAAAAAGCTACTTGGGCACAGGAGAAAATTTCATTACAGCATGAAGAATTTTTCTGATGTGATGTCGCCAAACTCAAAAGTATTTTCCCTTTCACCACATGCCTGCCTACAAGGACTGTTTCCAAAGGATGCCAAAATCGAAGTCTGTATGTTTCATGTTTAAATCATTTTCAGACATCTCTTGAAAAGGACAGTTCCTAATGGGAAACAAACATCTTCCTTTTATTGTAATTTCTTATCCATATATGTTCAATTTTTTTCAAAAGGACACTAGGATGTCATGGCATTTTTGTACTATAAGCTGGAATACTATGTGAGCTCTTCCTTTTTTCCTTTCTAACAAGACCTGCAGCTGCATCTCCAAGTTACAGGACAACTAATCCACTAAAATTGGGACCGTATGTGAAAATTAATGATCTGCCATATAATTAACTTCCTGGCTGATTTGACCAAAACCAGAGACTGGTTGTTATAGAAAAAACATGTCTCCTATCTAACTAGTCCGATCAGACAATTGCATTCCTTGATGGAAAATCTCCATTCAGCTTACATCCACAGGGTCGATATGTATTACAAGGTTAACATTAAGAAAGAAATGGAAATACATTTACATATAGAAGTTAAAATTTTCATTCTTAGCAAGTGAATTTATTGTGACTTTGGATAGTAAATTGTGCTTATACACTATTATGGTTAAGTTTTCTCTTATATGCTCACAAATACCAGGCTAATGCATCAGTATGTATCATTATTTATATAGTACTAACAATTAACATCCCACTTCACCTCTTTAGAGAACTCACAGAGCAAGGGCCAATCCTGCAAAAACATTCTATTAATTTAATTTGATCCAGTAGACTCTCATGGAATTATTCTCATGTGTAAGCTGAAACATCTGTAAATCCTGAAGAATTAAAGTCTAAAGCAGCCTGACGTGACAAGGCACTAGACCAAAGAATAAGTGTCAGGAATATGCAGGGAGTTATTCCAGAACATGAAAAAAGAAAGAATACCTTTGATGAAGTAGATTTTCAAGGTCATGGAAGTGTGTACTTTACAGAGCATACGAAAGAAATGGTTACTGAGAATTATACAAGAGGCCTAACTCACTGTAAGAGAGCTTATATTTCAGCATACCTAAACCGGAAAATGTTGTTTTCATTAAAGAACACTGTCTATTCTAATGTATGTATAGATAGGCTGTACCGCTCTTGTGCTGTCGATGTCCTAAACTATTTGAAATCACCCACGGGACTACGGAGTACAGTAAGTTGGTTCTGTCTAACCCCATATCAACCACACTGTTCCCCTACCCCAGAGGTTTTATCTCAGGCCTTAATACATATGCAAAATCCACATGTGTCTTTCTCACCATTTTGCTCATATGTCCACTCAGAGAAAGTCCCTTACAGTGCAGTTTGAGGTGTCACATATTTCTTTATTGCAGCTCCTGAGACACATGGCCCAAGAGGTGAGAAGTGCAAATGCTGGTGTTAACATGGCTTAACAGCTCTCTCACAGGCAGCTGTGGGACCTGAAACAACCTCTGGTATTAATAAGAACCTTTGTTTTTCTACCTTACTGTGCTCTGTACAACTGTGCCGCAACTTAGCAGCGCACTGAGTAGAGCAGGACTGCCATGTATAGGCATGACAGGTCTCATGCTGCCAGTATGGGACTCAGACACTTGGTCCCTGTCCCCCACTCCCCAGCCTCAGCTTCTGCACGACCATCCTTTGCAGCAGAGCATACTTCCTGCCGCAGGCTGCGCATGGGGCATAGAGCTCTGAAACCACAGAGAAAAAGGGCCATGTTGTGCTAGAGTGGGAGCTTTGCATCCCAGCCAGGCCCCTTGCCTTATCAGCCCCAGACCCCTCTCCTGTTACGCGGCTCAGCACATGCAGTGGCACGGTAGCGGGTCAACTCTCAGCCCTGGCATCCAGGCAACTTGAGAGCAACGGGGAGGCCAAGGCAGGGCCCAGTCTGGTCCCTTTGTTTCTGATACTGACTTTGCATTTCTTCTGTTTTCCTCTTGGATTCAACACCATCATAGGAAGGGTAAAGCCCCTTCCCAGAACAGTCAGGGTCTTCTCTAAGATTCATTCATTTGCCTGCTTTAGAGGATGTGATTTTCCCCACGAGGCTGGCCAGACCTCTCAGGCTGCCCAGACATTTGACTGCATATAAAGGACGTACAGTCTTCTTGCTGCTGCAGTTCAGGAAGACTAATGCCCTCCTGACAACCGAAAATGTTGAAAGCAAAAATACTCTTCTTGCAGTCCTCATTCAGGTGCTTCGATTTCAAAAATATTATTTTCATAGCTGCCTTTTTGATATTACTCATTAACTTCCTGGCTGCTTTGCACATTGTTTTCCTTTTCACTTAAGATGTATTGCTTACACTGGGAGAGGCAGTGGCCCAGTGGTTTGAGAAGAAGGCCAGGTGGCAGGAGTTCCCTCATCCGTTATCCAGTTTGCCACTGACATTGTGTGTGGCCTTGGGCAAACTGTCTATTAGCACTGCTTATCAGTTCCCTTACCCATTTGTAAAAGGAGTAAAAACAACAGTATCTATCTAACAGTATCTGTGGTAATATCCTGAAAGTCTCTTAAAGATTGCACTGCACACAGAGTGCCCGGTGCTTTGCAGGAGCTACGTGCGTTTGACAATATTCATCACAGAAAGCTGGATCGTGGCCTCCCACATCACCACCTCACCATAGTAGTTGTGTTTGCACACTCCAGGAGAATATCTACCTCTGTTTTGTCAGTGGATTTAAACTGAAAATTAAATCCGCTTTAAATTATGTCCAAATTGGATTTAGCGCAGAAAAGAGAGGGTAAGAAAGGAAAGGGTAAGAAAACAGGGGGTAAGGAGAATCCTGGCCCGCTTCTTACTAACAACATTCTCCCTGAAGGAAATTAAAGAAACATGAGTTTAGCAGACACTAGCCTCTTAGCTTAAATGCCTTCTGTGGTAAGCTTGATTCCAGCTGTTGTTGGATACCTGTGCTTGGGCTTCACATAATTTTTTCCAATGGAATAATTCTGTAAGTATAAAATTAGAAATGTGTTTGTTATTTTTCTTGGAAGATTTTTTTTCATAATAAAACTAAGAAGTTTTCTAACTACAACATAACCACAAGCCAAATTGGTCCATACAGCCTGTTTTGGTCTTGCTGTTTTTTTTTTTTTTTTTTCACTGAAATTGCTTTCAAATGAGGAGTGTGATGGGGAGCTGCTCAGTGTTTGGCAAGTTCTGTCAATCAAGCATCTTCTGCTTGAGCACAGCAGGTTTCTAACCTGAAGCACAATGTTTTCCATTGTGTATTATCCGTAAGCACAAGTGACTCACAGAAATAAGCAGGTCATCTTACACATAGAGAACTAGCACGCAAAGATTATTGAGTAAGCCACTTCATTTTCATCTTTCTCCAACAGAAAAAATATGTTCTCTACTTTGGGTGTAAATTGTTCTACACCACTCAGATCTGCATAGCTGCTAACTAAAAGTCACTGAGTAAATTTAAGTTTTATTAGCACAAGGATAGCTCTAGGATTAGGTCTACAACTGAATTCTTTTCCAAACAAACCAAAGACAGACATTCCCCAGAAGTATATATTGCAGTCTCTGACATGTAACCTTTTTAAAAATGGAAACCTACTATTTCTTCTTGAAACCAAAAGAAGAAAGTGTGAATGTTGATAGGTGAATTTTTTTAAAGATAGTTTCCTTCAAACATGATTATGAGAAAAGTAGTTTAAGAAAACGTTTTTTGTTTTTATATGTTATTCATGCAAAGCAACATGTTATAGTTGGTTATACTAAACATTGATAGCCAGGGGAATCTCTGTGATAGCTTTGCTATGGACTGTTTGTGCAGGTGTAAGGAAGGCAGTTCTGATGTTTCAAAAATACAATTCTCTAACTTTTTCAGAGAGAACCGAAAAACAATAGTTACATCAGATCCCTCTGCTCAGATTGCTTATTCTCCTGTGGAAGCACCTGTATTTAAAATCCACTCTCTGTACTATCCCAGTGGTGAAGCTAGGAGAATTATTATTGGCAACATTTTTAAGCCTTACATGTCTAGATTTAAGCATCTAAATACGTGGCTTGATTTTTGAAATACTGAACATGGACACACACACAGACACACAGACACACACACACACACACACACATTTTATTGAAGTCAGCTGGAGAAGCTGGGTCATAGGCATTTTTGAAAATCAGGCCACTTATTTAACTGTCTAAATATGGATTTATGAGCCTAACTTCAGACACACCCAAGTCTGGTCATAAACTTTCATAGATACTAGTGTATTGTCCCAGTGCTACACACTTCAGACTGACTAATATTTAAGTCTCATTCCAGAGCCACACTTCTTAAAAATTGCCTTGATAGAAATAAGACTGTTTGGGAGAGTTATTTCCATAAATGAAACCCATGTATTATTATTCTTTTTAATTCTGGGAGGGAACAGATGATAACCTTCCGCTTTTGCAGCTGGAACCTAAATATTGTAGCTGTATTGTTAGCTTGTGAGGATCAGAAAATCAGACTAATTTATTGCCTATTTTTCTCTTTTGCTTCTTTTTAAAATTACAGTGCTTACTGAAATCAGTGGGACAGTTTGTAATGCTGGTATTGCTTAAAAAGAGCAAGGATCACCAGATGGCCCTTGCTGTGCTGCTGGAGTATCATAATTGTACAGTGCTCTTTACTCGAGGCTTGCAAAAAAAATGCGAGCTTGCCCCTGGGGCCTTAAAACTGAGCACTGGAACTTGTTTTACTAAAATTTTGCTGTGAAAGATGATGTCACGACTAGTTGCAATTTTGCTGATTACACCTGAGCAAGTGTTCATCTACAGCATGGGTTCATATACACCTAGGAGGGCAGGGTTTTTACCATGCTGCAGACAGCAGTGATTTGCTGTCTTTTGTGTCATAAAATCTACATCAAAAAATTTGTGTCAAGAAGGCTTAGAAAAACTGTTTCAGTAACGGCATCTCAAATACAGAAGAAACATATTCAGTGAACTCTTTGTATCCTGACTGACAGCAGAAAATTGACTAAATTGACCTGAAGAAAGAATTCTTGGACTACTCCTGGGTTTTTTTAGCTTCAGTGCTTTTTCTTTTGCCTTGGATCACACTGGCTGCTAATTCCATTCATCAGGTATCAGCTGTGAAGCATTTCCTTTACTGGTAACTTACCCTTGGCCCAAAGGACTGCCTAATGCAGAACAAATTTGATTTCCTCTTCTCCCTCAGTTGAAGGATTTGCATGTTCTCAAAGACTAGCATAGTTGAAGGTGGTCCAGAAAACGTGTATGTGCCAATAGATTTGTCTATTTTGATTTAGCAAGGTATTTTATGGTTTAGTTTACTCTCTCAGGTAGCCTTAGACAGTTTTTTCTTGTATGCTTTTTTGTTTCTTTATAATAACACCAGCAAGGCTGGAGTAAAACAAAACAATTCAGTAGTAGGCAAGAGTGCTCAGCCATGTAAGACTTATCATTATCTTTTAGAAAGCAACTTTTAAAACAGTTGTCTCTGAGCTGGAAAAGACTGGAAGGCGAGCCTTTTTAAATGTATGTATAAAATGATAGCAAGGTGGGTTGAAAGATATAAAGTCATCCTGGACAAACATATATCTTCGCATCTTTCTTACTGCAAAAGTTATGAGTGTAGGGTGGATTCAGTTCTTTTGAAACTTTACAAAGTACAGATCCATTGTTTAGGATGGTGTTAGTCTAGATTTATACTATTTATGGGAACAGATTCATGCACTTTATGTTTCACTGAACCAAGTGTAAATTCAGCTGTCATGACTGATTTGTCTGAATTTTGTTTGTTCTTTTCTTTTCTACCTCTCCTTACCACAAAGGCGCTGTTTAATGCAGAGGGCACCTCAGGACTGAAACCAGTTAGGCTATAACTTTTGAGCAGATGTGAAATGGTTTTTGTCTCCTGGTAAGGCAACTTTTTTTCCTCTGCATTTTGACTATATAATTCATAAAGCATGAGCTAAAAAGATCTGACTGCTGAAAAACCAAGAGCTAAAAAGCAAACCTATGAGAGATTCCCAATGGCTGAGTCCACATGGAAGAGTATTTAAGTGAATGTCACCAGTGATCATGGGGAAGGTCCTAGGAGTGACCTAATTTACCTTAAAAATAGCTCAAGTACTATCAATTCCTCTTTTCTTTTTGAAATTCCCAGAAACATATGTTTAACATAGAACTTCTACTGACATTCATTTTGCGCCGTGGCAGGATGTGTTTCCCTTTTCCTCTGTTGTCTCGCTTACCTTTTCCATCCCTGTGCTGTACTCTTATGAAGTACTCTTACTTCCTGGATACTCCTTATGGACTCCATAAGCAACAGGTGACAGACTAAGTGGAGACAGATTAGTAGCCACCCTAGTCTCAGAAAAGAAATGGCAGGGGAAACTAAATTTAGCTCTGAGAATAATAGAAGTAGATGAACAAAAGAGAAAAAGTTCCAAGTGAAGAGTGAAATATGCTTGCCAAGACTGCAAGGGAAAGCTGGGAAAATTATCTCTCCAGACACCCAATAACAAAAGCTTCAGTCGAAAGCAGTGGGAGATTCCCCGTTTACTTAAATGGGAACAGTGTCAGAGCCCAACTTTATGGAGAAAACATGATGACGTTGTAAAAAGGTTCTTTCCAAAAATAGAGATATTGTTCCTTCCTCACAGTTCTTAGCAGTCTTAACAGACTCACTCAAAGCAAAGGGTAAGAGAATAAGCTGTAGTACAGAGCAGAGGGATCATCAGAGACAGGTACAAGTCTATTGGATAGACATTTGTCTGGCTGGCTAATGATGACTTTTTGCTTCTAAATGTATAAACGCCCTATCCTTTAGCTTCCTACCATGATTCAATTCCCTCTTTTTTGCCTGTATCAGTTCACTCTCCATTTAGTGTCATCACACTACTTCCTTACAGGTGTCCTGTCTTGACTACAGAAATACCAAGATAGCGAGTAAAGCATCTATATCTAGTTCCTTGCCTGAAAAGCTAGAGAAGTCTTCAAGAAAACAAGGTGACCAGTTTAGGGAGTGTGCGCCGCTGTGAAGAGGTGAAGGGGAAGAAAAAGTGAACTTCAGATAAATGGAATGACACTGATGGCACTGTGAAGGGGGCAAGGGAAACCAAGGCTGATACAGTCTCACAGAAGCATGGACAAATGCAGAGCATGAAAATCAAATTACTTTGAATTTTTCACTCATGTGGTAAAATGCAAACAATTAACATATCGGTGTAAGGTTACCTCTGGTACTTTCCATCACGCAGACAGGCTGTCTCACAGTCTGGGAATGATCTGGGAATCGTATGAAAAGTAGATCATTTTGAAATAATTGTGCCAGCCCTGGACAGTGAAGCAATAAGAAATTTTAGATTTGTGAGGAAGGAATGGCTCTGAGAAAGTCACGCTATGAAAAGATATTAAACAATGACCAAAAAATGCATACAAATTGGAGACTGTGAGAAGATGACATGTAAGAAAGGCTATTTGAGATGAGAAACAAATCAACATGTTTCTAAGATCTTGAAGGGTACAGTGAGCAAAGTATATTGCTATTTTAACCATAACAGGATTTTCACTCCCTGGCTACTTTCATCATTAAGGATCCCATTAAAATGAAAAAAGGTGTCACATCAGATGTTTTTGGCAGCAGGACAGGTGTACTTGCTGTTCACATGAAGTACAAAGTCAGTTACGACATCAGCAGGACAGTGATTTTGTTGTTGTATTATTCTTTAAAAAATTACAAAAATGAAAGTTTTTATGAAGATGAGCATGACGTAGAGAAGAGCAGATGCACACGCACATGTATGTGTGTGTGAAGAGGTCTGGGGCTGACGTGTTGTACCTCAGGATTTTGGGGGCAAAGGTGGTTAAATGTTTATATGTTCACTATTAGGACAAGTAGAATTGGTAACAGAAGCCCCAGTTATGGATATAGGTATATACCGATTACGGGTATCCTCGGTTCAGTACAAACACAGATTAAAAAGAGTTCCTTTTCCAAAAAGCTTTAAAGCTTTGTTTCTTGTCCAGACATAATATACAAGTTTTTAAAACACTCTTAGTATTAGACAAACTAAAGTCTATTTATAGGCTTTTGAGCATCTTGAGTTTTGTGAAGGGACCTTGGACAGAGTAGTTAATGTACATTTTACCTTGCTTCGCTTTCCCCTTGTACTGCCATGTGGTAGAAAGATGCTTCTCAGCATCATTAAAAACTAGGCACATAGAACTATTTGCCCTTCCAGGTATTCAGAACAGTATGCCCTGATTTCTCTCCTCATCTAATCACCTCTGAATCCCGGGCAGCATACTTGAGCATGATCGGTTGTCTGTCCATTATTTTCTAAAATATGTGTTTACCAAAATCTGGTCTTTGGCAGTATAGTATTGATTTGAATCCTGAGTGCAAATATGGATGAACTGAACTGTTTTTCATACATGTGAGGAAAAGCAGAAACTCTTAGGCTGAACTGTGTTTAACAGTAGACCTGGTAAGTTTATATTGTTTTACTGAACCACCTCATGTTTTGGGGGCTGTGAATCTAAAACTTCTGGACTCTTTCCAAAATGAATTTGGTTTTCCAAAGGACAGTTATTTAACTAAACTTCTCTTCTCCAGAAGCTTTAACACATGTAGTGCTTGGTCTTTTTCAGAAGTAGTTAAGGGTCATATATATCTGAAGTTTCTTGCCTCTTCACCATGACAGCAGCAACCAAAAAACTCACAAATTGCAATGGCTCCTAGTGTATCTCTGTCTTCACCAAATTCAGAGAGAGTCTGCCACTGTTCTCATATTTTTTTCCAGCATTGCTGAGCTGATGTCATCGTGTGACAAGGCAGAGAAGAAAGGATATTCCCCATCACGTAATGCAACCTAGCATGATAGGGTTGGGGTGAAAGGTATTTAGGTCACTTTTCACACTGGATCTTCATCTGCCCTTCGGAATAATTTAGCAAAGGGATTTGCTTGATTTGTTTCTCTGACATGGGATGCTTCAAGGATCAATGTCCTTTGGGGAGGAGTAATACTAATCTTTAGCATAGACATTGCAGCAGGTTGCATGCAGAGGTCAGATACGTGGCAAAGGGTTGATGTTGTGCACACCAGCCAAAATATGATCTGTATCTACTTAACATACCAAATGAGGCCCCACTCTTTCCTTGTGTGCTTTGTCAGTAAAAGAATAGTTGATATTGTTAATGCTATATGAAACCATGAAGATTTCAAAGCTACTGCCTGTTTGAGAAGACACCAGAAAATCGATGTTTCAGTCTCAGGCTGCATACAAATTAGTTGCCAAATTTGTAAAACATGCTGCTAGATGGTGTTTTGTCAGCTGTGAAGCCTGTAGATACAGGATTAAATCCTGACCCCACTGAAGTTGGAGTTTGGGGTTTGGGGGGTCATTTACTTAAAGACAGGGCCTAAACACCAGGGACTCACTACTGGTATGGGATTTTTGAAATAGCACAGAAATGACCCTCACAACAGACACAGCCCCCCACTTATTCAGCCTTTCCTGCAGTCCAGCCTCATGTGACCCGTACTAGTACATCTTCCTATGCTTCCTGTAGCAGGAATTTTTGTGTACTTTAAACTTGTCAGGCAAAAGGTTCTGAAAGGCGTTCTCCTTTAACATCACATTATTTTATAAGAGTGTAACTATGTAAACAGGAATTTGTCCTGATTTACACAAGACCAGGCCTAGTAGGTGAATTGCACTTCAGTTACACTGCACTCCAGTAAAGCTAGTGGAGTTGCGTGAGTGTAACTGAGAAACGAATATTCATTTATTGTTCCAGCAAGGACTCTCTCCAGTCACTGTTTTCATCTGCTTCTGCCTGTGAGCCACCAGCTCTTCTGCTTGAGAGTGTTTAAGTATTTTGGTTTTTTCATCACCTAAACCGTATCCAATGGGTAAGACATTTCCCCTTAGATATTTTATATTGATTAGGTAAATTAATTTAAATTTTAGAACTATGAAAATTTGGAAACATCTGCAGACATTGACTAAAGTCTGTTCTGTCTTTCACAGTCTGCTAACAGCTGGAATCCTCGGCCTGACAAGCCTTCTTTGTTTCCCAGGTTTCCATTACACATTTTTGTACCACACATGCAAACTATCTAGGCCTGTGAAGGAGGGGCAATTCTTATTTTTGTGAAAAGATGTTAGCCATTTTCCATTCTGCACTCTTCAGACCTCTCCTTGTCCAATAAATGTTGTTTAAAACATTCTTATTTTTCCCTCTACAGCTGTATTTTTAGTACAGATGCTGGGCCAAAGTTTGGTTTTGCACTAAATTTAATCCTGTCACACACAATTAACACCAGCAGGGTTTCTCTAGATTTTTATTGAGGCATGACATAAATTCAAAATTCGGAACTAAACTTACTTCTTGGTCATCTCTACAATGGAAGCAGTAGAACAAGTAGGGCATGTATTAACCACAGTACCTTCTAATCCTGTTAACACTAGCATTGGTGGAGAGCTATATGTTCCATTTTTTCCTTATATGTGTAAATTAAAAGTATGTCAGGGTGAAGATTTATGGACCTTACTCTGCAATCTGCTGTCAGGTGTAAATCTCATGTTGGTGTGTTATCTCACTGATGTTACTCTAATTTTCCATGGTTAGGCCCTATCAAAGATTGATCTATAATAGCATCCTGAGCATGTTGTGCATGTTGAGCATATGAAATTCTCCTGTAATTAATTGTGTGGAAAACATCTGCTCTTGAATATTCATCAGTAGTCTGGCCCCAAATGCTCGGAATAATAACAGTATTCTAGCTTTTTTGGTAAATTGCTGTCTTATTTTGTCCAAGGTAACAAAAATCATGAATCATCAAGTATAGGTACGAATGCGTATAAAACTAAGTGGTTCCCCACGTCCTGGAGTTATATGACAGTATGTTCAACCCAGGCACTAAAATGAAAAGATTGAGTTATGATATGTAGATATTCTTTGTCCTTGTGATCCTAGACTCAGAGAAGAACAGAGGGACTGTAAAAGGTCACTTAGGTACCTTTATCAAGGGCAGGATGAACTAGCCTAGCCTAGCCCAGCCCAGCTTAGCCTAGCCTATCTGCCATTCCTGACAGAAACATATCCAAGTTGATGCTAAAATGTTTCATGAAAACTCTGTTGCCTTCCCATGCCATGTATTCCAATCTGAAATATCCTGATACTTTGAAAGGTTTTCTGTGTCTTCTTTACACCCCCCGCCTTTTGTCTGTCATAGGACATGCTTTTGGGAATGGTGTACACACCTCCTCTTGGTAGCAAACTTTCCCTTTTTGAAGAGTGTGCCTTCAAAACGTTTCTGAATAGGCAGTCAGAAAGATTATTGAAATGAAGACATCTTGACTGACACAGGGCAACCTGGATTTAAAGGACTACCTTTTGGTGACTGTATCTAATGATACTTAAAAAGACCTGAAACAAGTATAAACAGAGTTCCTTACATCATTTATTTATGCCATGCTTTTAGTCAGCCTTCTGTATGATCTGGAGAAGTTACCAACTCCAGAATGACTAGAAGGAGGGGCTTCTTAAAGAATAAACAGATCAGGATAACATTGACAGCAATGTGCAAAACATATGGGAACTGCCTTACGTGATGCATCTGATCAGCAGAGAGGGAGATCAAAAGTAATCATACAATTAGCAGGATATCCAGTAATTAAGATATGTCAGAGTTTTTGGAATGACACTAGTGGAAAGGAAATGAGAATAGCATATACTAACAGCCAAGCAAGTAAAAAAGCAGATTTTCTAGAATCTTAAATTTGTTTCCACTGAGAGCCCAGGTTAAGGACTGGGTCCTGAGGGTAAAGCAGTTTCACATAATGGTGGAGCAGTTGTAAAACTAAGGAGCTGCAACACAATACAATGGGAGGTTTCCTGATGAGCATGGAAACTCATTTTTACAGAAACACGTTTCCACTAAACCCTCACCTTTCAGGCTGTATGCACAGTCCCTTAATGGCATGGACCAATCATAGAATAAATCCAACCACTGATTTTAAAGCAAAGCTGTTTCATTATTATTAAGTGGATATGTCACTTTGTTAACACCACATTTGTCCTGCCATTTCTGAAGTATGAAACACCTCATTTCAAAGTGACATTTTCAAAAAGACTCCTGTGTTAACTTAGCCTATGAAATTATCTTCATGCATATTTTCATCCATTTAATTTTCTAACACTTCCTCCTCCTGTTCCTAGTTCTGTCCCCTCTACCTTTTCACATTGTCAGTATTTTTCCTGGTCATATACAGAGATGTGATATCTCTTGATTTTATTCTATCGCAATCAAGACAGGAAGGGCACAGGAGCTCAAATAAATTATAACTCTGAATAATACTCTTGATAAAAGAATGCCAAAGCTTCCTGGCCACTGCATCCGTGAGCCAGAGCCAAGCAACCAGAAATTAATGTCTAGTAAGAGATGTAAGATTCAACTCTTGCTGCCAATGACTGGCGAGAAAAATCTGCTCGATAGACAGTTTGCCTGATATGACCTAGTTGGCGCTCAGAGCGAGGCTGCTTAACCATCAGAGAGAGAATGCAGGTAAATTAGAAGGAAACCGTGTGACACTTCCCATACATCCTGTTCCTTCCATATTATTCTCTGGATTTTACAACTAGGCATCTATCCCTAACAATCCTGTCAGGGAATTATAGCAACCTCTGTCTGCTTAAGATAGTGAAGTATTTGGGATTTGAATCATTACTGGCAGTGGATGCCAGCCCAGTGGATTCAGGAGAGCTTCTGCTCTTCCTCGCTGACACCGTATCTCTTTGACATCTTTGTAAGAGGGAGAGAAAGTTCTTGTATTTATGTGAAAACTTGCTTTCCCTTTGGCTTTCCCACTTCCAATTGAGATAGCTTTTGCCTGGTTTGCTGCCTCTTGAAAGTGGTTTAAATTCCACAGACTCCTGAGGGGAGTTTGTACTGTCTCCCCGAAGTCACAGGTGCTTGGCAAGAAAGTGGTTTAATTTGCTGCCCTGGTTGGGGCATGTATGTGTACCAGTATTCTTCTAAGTGTAAGGGGAAAAGTCCAGGGAAGGATGCCTGCTCACCGTTTGTCAGTACAAACAAGGCTGATCATGCCTGTGGCAGCCAGCTGTGGCAGAGGGCCACTGTTGTGTTTTAATGGAGGTCTGCACAATTGTGATCTCTGCTTCACAGCCTGATAATTGTGCCGCTTCCTGCCAGAGGCAACGCTGAATATTGCCACCCAAGGACAAGAGAGCACGGCCTGCTTAGGGCTCTGGTCATGGGGAAGAGAAAAAGAAAGGGGAACTGAAATTCAGTTTCTTGCTCTGCCAATGTTGCCATAAAAGGGGGATGGATGCAGTTGGCACTCCTGAGTTGTGGAAGCCTCAAAGCACAGCATGAGCTGCAACCTCATGGCTCTTAGCACCTCTCTCAGCAACACAGGCCCACCAAGCCGTAGGCCCATGACTGCCATGTCATGGCCCAGCACTTCTTTGCCCTAGGCAACTGCCTGCTTGGCCTACACCTTCAGCCAGCTCTGAAGCTGAAGCAGAGCAATCAAAAACCATTTCTTGAGTTATACAGTGTTATTTTAAGGTCAAATCACATGGTTTCTGTCAAATACATGAAGTAGAACTAGCCACAAAATTTCCACTCCTCATTTCCCAGAAAGGAGGGAGACTATGTGCGAGATATTTGGTAGCCTATTGGGGCTATTGCTGCTCAGCCCAGAAAAAGCCTTGAGTAGGTCCTTGCCACTACTGATTGTGACTGGATAGCATGATAGCAAAAATGGCCAGCAACTGTGTTTGATTATTGGTAAATTGGCAGTAACAGGAGCTTGTATCCCAGTACTCTGACATCTGCGTCAGACTGACATCTCTGAGAGCATTCCTTAGATGGCCCAATAAATTAGACATGGTATTAATAAAACATCATTTCCTTCAGTCAGGTTATTGAGGTTATTCCTTGTACAATAAACTCAGTGTACACAAACTGTTACAGATTGGCAATAACGTAATCCCCCCAAAAGTCTAAAAGCAAACTAAGCCCTATCTTCAGTACTTGAAGATCATGAATGGATCTCCATCACACAGTCTGTTACCTGGACAACTTGATACTTGTTAGGCCAATCAGATACGGTTGGCTATTCTTAAAAAGCAGATACCAACGCATCTCTGCTGCCCTCCTTGGTAAAAAAAAAAGGAAAAGTAAAGGGTAAAGAAAAATTCCTGGACCCCATGTTGTTCCTAGATAAAGGAACAAGACAAGCGGGTCAGGATTTATGACTACTTACCATAGAAAAAAACCCCAAATAATGTGAAAAGCACCTGAATTCCCCATTACTGTTCCAAGACAGCTCTGCAAAGCCAGAAGATCAAGTCAAAGCGGGAAAAGCATGCCCAAAGTGAGTCACAGCTCAGGTTTGACCAGTTAACCCTGGCTGACAAAAGGTTAGTCAAGGCCGAGTTGCTCAGCGCGTGCATTGGTCAGCAGGGTAACATTTGGAAGATCATTTCTTCATGATGCCCAAACTGTGCTCTGCTTTGGTATCAGCAGCTTCTGTGGTCATCGGAGAAGCTGGACCAGTCCACATTAGGGCTGCCCAGCATGTTTTATCCAGCTGGCTGGAGATGTGCCCATTCAAAAAAAATATTTCCAGTGCTGCTTGCAGTGTTCACGCCTGACTAGATTTCTGACTGACTAGGCAACTCCCAAATAGCAAAAGACACAATTTTCAGTTTATAAAATCTGATGAATAAAGTGTCCCCTGGGGTTTGGCAGGGCATAGTGAATGCCTGAGATCTGCTGCAACTCTCTCCGCTTGACCCATACTCTCTGATATGGGATGCCTAAAAGCTACACAACTAAAAGCCATCTTTAACCACTCGAAAGAGCAAACTCATTTTAGTGATGCTGAAAACTACAATTCCAACAGGAGCAGATGGTAGCAGTTGCCATGAAAATAGGGCCATTGTCATAAGTGAGTGCTTTAGGCACACAAGTCTGGGACAAAAAATGGCCAATAAATTGAACAGCATCATTCATGAATGACTAGCCTGTGGCACTCATTAGAAAGTTTAGAAATAGCTGTTTGGTTTTCATTCATTAAGAATTGCATGCAACTATATTTTTTCCATTTGCTGTTTAAGGAATATGATGGAAAAACAGCGAGTTTTCTTTTACGTTTGGGTTCTGTTCTTGAGTGCATCTTTTATGAGGCATGTGTTTGGCTATTAGTTGCAATTTCATCTTAGTGGCCTCTTTGATGACATGCATTTTTAAAACAGATGCTAGTGATGACAGAGTGAATGTTTCTAGGGTTAAGTGAGCCCTCTAAGAGATAATTCTGACTGACTGCTGTTAGAGTTGCTAAACTACTGTAATGGTTTTATTTTAGTTCCCTGAATGAGCCCCCTTCTGGTGGAATCAGTCTTCAGCCACATTCTTTCCCTTCAGAAGCGATTGCTCCTGATTTTATCATGCAGGCAGAGGACAGTCTCCTAATAATGCTCTCCTAACTACTTTTCTTTTTTTCAGCAGCATAGTAACTAATCATGTACGTGGGTCACGTATTGGACTGCCTGCCAAAAACCAGGGCACAGTAGCAAGTGAATATTGTTGGCCAAGTTTTTATAAGCTGGAGAAATCTCTTTTGCAGCCATCTCTCGTCAAGAGATGCATACCTCTCTATTCAGCACTCTAGAAAGCTTGCAAGAGAAGAGTAGCCCAGTTCTCTACTTGAAGTCTTTCAGGAACTTGTGTTCAACTCACAGTTGGTCAAGGCCACACTCTTACATTTCTTGCCTTGTCATTTGATCTCTCAGTGCTTCAGATCTGTCTGTATAATGAGATGATTATACAGTTCTATCTGTATAATAACACATTCTCCCTCTCCTTACAGTTTATTGTTGCAAAGTGGCTTTTTTCAGGGATTGGGAAGCTCTCTAATAATATGGTACAAAGTGCCATTTCATGGTCCTCAATTTTACTCCTGTCTAGAAACTGCTCTGCTTATGCATATGCATTTCACACTTTTAAGCAAGCTTGCTCCCAAGCAGTCAAAAGAATCATTCAGAGTCAGCAATTGTCTCTCTTCGAGGAAACCTCCCTATTTGCCCTCCAGGTATTTGTCTGTTCCCCTTTAAGTTCGCTTTACAGGTTATGTTGTATGAGAATAAGGTAAGAGCAGGTCCATGCAAGTCTGAGATCCTTGTGATTGTCCCCTTTGTCACAGTGTACAAGTACTTCACTGTCCTTAGGATAGCTATCCTTACATCACTGCTGTGAAATAGGTAAGAGCTAGTGCCCCTTTTACAGGGGTACTAGTACTCTTTTCTTCTTATATTAGGTGCTTTTCAACAGTAGCTCTAGAGGAGCAGTAAGAAAGAAATAGGTATCAGTTTTCCCGTTTTTGAGAAGAAATGAAGAAAAGAGTAGTGATCAAGTGCATAATGCGCTTTTTTAGCTCTAAAGTCAGGTTTAGACAGAATTTAGGTGCCAAGTCCCGGTGTGGAATCCTACTTTGTTAAGTACTTACATTCTCTAGCTTTGCTTAGAAAGGATCCCCCAAATGCTAAGTGTGTTTCTGCATACGTTCAGGACAGCTTCCATTTTGGCAGTAGGCATGTCTTTGGTAGGTAAGCTGCATTGGATCTTCAGGCTAAGCATGGTTCTGCCTCCCTTCCTGACAAGCACAGCTTGTAAAACCTACTCAGAACAGGCCTAATACAAAACTGCAGAGTTGCACAAAATGGTCATGAGTACCTTTTCCCCAAAACAAGGATGGTTAAAGCAGAAGAAAACTAAGTTCCACTTTCTGTTCCGAAGACCATGCTTGCATTTTATTTGATGACTGTTCAATACAAAATGCAAATACGTCTTTAGGAAGCAGATCTTCCCTCCCTTGAGTAAGTGTCCTAATAACTGAGCTACGTAGTCATGCACTTCTTTGCTCCCTCTCCCAGCAAGTGTGAATCTCTCTTCTTTTCCACATGATTAGGGAACAGCTTCAGCCTGAGAACCTGAGAGCTGTCCTATTCTCCAGTCTTTCACTCCATCCCTATGCCGCACAACCACTCATGAAAATAAAAGTTTGTCCCCCTTCAACCTGAGGACAGCAGTGAAGCCAAGTCCTCATGTTTTAGGACAAGCGTTCTAGCCGTTGAGCTAGAACTTTTTATAAAAGCTCTACTGCTATCCTTTGCATCAGTGTTGTTTTTTAAAGCATGTCCTTAAGCTTAGGTGCCTGCTCCAGAATGTAGGTGAGTACCTCTGTGGGAGCTAGAGACCAAGAACACACAGCTCCTTTTACAGCTGTAGCCTTACATAACTTCCTCAAGATGACACAGGAAGCACATGTCAGAGCAGGATTTGAATGTGCATCTCTAAAGTATAAGACCTGCATCCTAGCTCCTATACCATACAGCCTCTTCACCCGTTAGTTGTAACATCAGGATACGTTTATTGCTTTCCCAACATAGTTTTAATTCACACCCTGTACAAACTCATCTACCCCTAGATCTGCAGTTCAAGAGTTTAATCTAATTTCTCCAGCAATTCTTAGCCCAACCTCCTGCTCTTCTCTAATTCAGGTACCATTTGTAAGCTGTTTTTGGTAGGACCGGTATTGCAGGTCAAGCCAGTTTCTGAGGTTAATAACACTACTGTAGGAGTGTTAGTAGCTCTCCAGGATTAACTTATGAGTAGTTGGTCTAGTTTACCTGTAATGCTTGAGAAGATATTTCTCTCTTCTGCTCTTGATGTCCAGATATCATTTTGGCTACAGCGAAACATGTGGATCTCCTGAGTTTGTTTCCTTATCTTCTGTTTTCCATATGGCAAAGATGCTACTGATTATAATTTGTCCTTGTGCAAGGCAACAAGAATTTACTGGGAGCTAGAAACCACACTGTCCATGCAGGAGAAGAGGTGGGCAGAATGTGTTCAGAAAAGAAAGAGCATGCAGCTGGAGAAATGCTAGCTTTTGAGATTTAGGAGGCATGAGACCTACTGTCCATGCTTCAGGGGACAGAAATGAGAGGTCATAAAAGTAATGGAGTATTATATGCCAGTTCCCTAGAATAGGCAGTAAATAAAGAATAATTGATATTCAAGTTACCCTATATTTGTTAAGTATGGTGATCAATAAACTAAACTAAAGCTATAAATTGCAGTCAGTTTGAAATTCACTCCATTATCTAAAGAATGGGTGGAAAATATTTTTAGGCCCAGCACCTGTTGCTGAATTCCCCTGCTTTTCTGTGGTTTTACCACCACATTTCACCATTTTAAATGAAGTGAAGCAGACTAGACACAAAATACTGCCAAATGCCCAAGGTAAATGAACTGGAAAAATATTAAGAAAAATATATAACTTTCTGTAATAGCGAAGGGAATATTCAGTGAACAATATTATATTAAAAAAGGGTTCTGAAAAAAAAAAACGGTTAAAGGGTTGAATGGTGTCCCTTTAAAACAAATGTCCCAAGCTGAATTCTAATGAGTGGAATCTTTCTGTGTTGCTTCAACACAGAATATGGGATATGAATCCATCTTAATTTACATAATAGATTAATTGCACATTTGTAATGTGAATCAAATCTCTCAGGTTCTGTACTTACAGAAAATCACCTTTATTGGCCCCATGTGAGAGCTCAGTGCCAAGACCACCCAGTGACATGGCTTTACTTTGTGGGATGGAAGAAACTGTTTAGGCTTAAATTCTTGTGCTAACCTTGATTCTCAAATTCATAAAGTGTAGAATAGGAAGATTGAAACTCAGAACACACTACAGTAAAACAACTCTTTTCACCTAGAAAAGAAAAAGGCACTTGTGAGCTTCCCTTCAGGGCTTCACTGTGCATCTATGGGATGACCCCCAAAGGGAACAGAGAAGCCTCTGTCTTACGGGAAATTCACATCCACTGCTTCCAGCCTTGGGCATTGTAAAGGTGGTTTAGAAGCTGCATTGCTGAATCCGTTCTGCTGCTCTGGGAGAGAAAGACCTAAAATGGGAAAGAAGGCTGGTACCATGTTAAACTACTTAAGAGTTCAAACAAAATCTGCCTGCAGCCAGCAGTGTTTGGATTTTTCCTTTGGCTCAAAGACCAAGCTGTAAATCATCCAGCAAATGTGTACTTTACAAGGGGGTCAAAGGAAAAAACATCTGCCCATACTGGGCAGCCAGTTCAGTCCCCTCTCATTGCCAAGCTCCTCAAAAGTGCCCAGAAGCATCTGTCCCGATGTACCAGGTCTTCTGCTTCCTGTGCTGATGCGCTCCTGCCCGCCCCAGAGCCTTGTGCATTAAACGTGACGTGAAAGATGCAGGCAACAGGGGAAGAGCACTCTCATGCATCATTTGCTTGTCTTTTTCTTGACAAGGCTACATCTTTTGTGTTACATTTTTAATAATAACTTAACAGAGATTGTAGAAATGTTGAGAGAGGGAGAGCAAGCCAGCTCTTCACTCCTTTGCTGGCTTGTGTCCAGCCCGCAGGATTAGTAACCACCTATGTATCCTAATGATAGTTTGTCTACTTGCAAGAAAGGAGCTAGGAGTCTCAGTTCAGTGGAAAATATAAAGTCAGCACACCTACACCACATTCAGTCCCAGTGGAAGAGCCAGTGAAACGGAAGGTGGTGAAATCTCATCGGAGAGCATGGCAGCATAGGAAAAGTGAGTCCATGACATAGGGAGGGAAAGGAGGAGGTAAAGAAGAAAGACTATAAGGACAAGAAAGTCGCAGTGACGTTTCCTGATCTGTTTTTTTCCTGCAAATATTCATTAAAATATATGCATATATTTGTGTGTGTTTGTGTATTTATCAGTCTCCATAGCTACCAAAAAGTACAGAATTTGTCAGTAATAATATGGACTTTTAACAAAATCAGCTGTTCTGAGAAGTGTTGAAAAAGAATAGGCTTTTCGCAGATGTAGGGAAAACTTTTTTCACTTTAATATAGCTGTAACTCTGCTGAGTGTTGGGCTGATTTCTGACAGAGTAACGCAAACAAATAGAAGGAGGACTCCGTGGTGCGCTGAGCATGCTGAACTTTACAGCTACCTGCACTCATGACATTTTTAGTGTTTCAATATGGTCTGCGATGGCAGTAAATCTGCGAAAGGGCTGGAAATGATTTCTCATTTTTCTTTGAATGTGCTATCTACCAACCTGACTTTACTGAAAAGAATTTAGATTGGAGTCCGTCTAGGTATTTGGCTAATACACTGGCTTCCTGCCTTCACCTTGAGCTTTTTTTCCCCCTAGGCATAGAAAAACTCAGCAGCCTACTTAAAAATGAAGATGTCGTGACACCTAGTGGTGAGTAAAACAAAATAAACTTGTATTTCTTAAAGATTTCACAGTTGTTTTCCGCAGACATGTTGTTCTCAGTCACATTGTAATGTGAGAGGTGTAGGCATTATCCTCATGACTGTACACATCCAGGCAGCTTCTCATTTCTTTTACAGCACTGTGCAATGCATGTGTCTTGTTGCATCAGACTGTTGTGCTGCTCCACCGAAGGCCACGTTCATTAAGACCCAGCATGCAGCCCCTGGTTATGCTCCTTATTGAATGTGACGTTTTGAATAGCCATTTGTACTGAGATCAGGTTAAGTGCTTTGAATTCAAAGAGAAAGGGAGGACGGCAAAGTAGGATCAAGTGGGAATTTCAGACTTTTTTTCTTGTTAAGTATTTATTCATCAAGACTGTTTTTAGAAGGCGACTCAAAACTGCATTGTATGGCATGCAGCAAATTCCTGGCAGGCAATTTAAACTGACTCAGTTGCTGGCAAATTCTTTTGCCTTTGAAGACTATTCAGAGTCTGCCTTGGTCAGCAGCAGTCAAAAAGCTTGTACTGGCTCTGATACCATGACAAGAAGTCACACTGAAAAGCAGTAAACCAGTCTAGACATGTGCAAAGAAGTTATAGGCTCTTTCCAAACAGTGGCAAGCCTTAGAGGTTTGTTTTTTTTTTTTTTCTTTAGGGAAGCAGAACAGTGTTGAGTTGTGCTAATGGTAACTAAGCTACAGGCACCAAGTGGAAACCTTTCTTGGCTTGTTGAGCTAGCTGGTTGGGCAGCAGCCATATTTTATCGCAAACATGAGTTTCGGTGCAAGAGATTTCAAGTCAAAACATCACTGTATGTTGCTTAGGAATCTGGGTGCATGCTTCTTCGCATCTGTAAGAGTTATAGCAGTGCAGCTTCCCAGTTTCATGTCCATATTTGTGCATGCTATATCAAGCATAGTTTCCACTGCCTTCGATGAGAGAAACTCCTTCCCCCTCCTGTTTCAGGATAGATCCATGATAGAACTGTACATTGTAACACACAAATGGAAACTGAATTACTTGAATATACATGATTGTCTTCATCTAAAGATTTATTTTACTCCATCTCTGCATGTATTAGTACCTGTAACTTCCCCATTTTTCTGTCTTGGGTATAATTAACACTTCTACCACCAGAGTGTCTGGATGTAGTGCAAGTGAATGTAAAAACATTAGTTCTGTCCAAAGTGCTCCAGTTTCCATGCCTTGGATCACCAGCATGTGACCTATTCTGTGCCAATATTAATAACCATTGCTCATGGCTTTCAAACAACTTAAACTATTTAAAAATTAATTCTGTTTACAGTACCTTCTAAAGGAAGTATTTTGTAAAAGTGAGTAACTCAAACTGACTAGTGGCTACCCACAAAATATGACTATCCAGTAACAAAGTGAGTCGTTTAGAACTAGTTGGCAAGGACTGGACATATAGGTGGAGCAAACATAAAGCAGAGATCAGATCCAATGACTGGGAGTCCTAGGTTCTCTTTTAGCTGTACCACACATTTGCCATGCTGCCCTATAGCTCTGCCATAGGCAGGCCTAACTGCAGTGGCTTAGGCAGCTACTGCTCCCCGTTATCCTCAGTCACACAGTTTACTTTTTTACACTGGGCTGTAAGCTGTGTGACTGAGGTTAAGTGCCCTGTTTAGCTGTCACTGCTAGAAACACTTGCAGTCATGAGTTGGAGCCCATAGGTGTGCTAGTTTAATGCTTTGCCTTGGTTTTCCCTCTATAAAATGGAGGTGGTCACTAACTGATGCATGACATGCTTCTCTGAGGTCCTTGGTGGGGTCCAGGTGTTGATGTTACTTTGGTCTTCGCTGGCCACTGCCATTGCTGAAGAGAAACAACAAGAAATGGAAGAGCAGTGACCTCAACTCTCTAATGCTCCCAGCCCCGTAACCTGAAATGTGCAAAGCAATCCTGAATGGAACAAGTGCAACATCAGACAGAGCAGAAAGCTGGTCCTGCTAAATCCTTGGGGGCCGCTTGTTCCATTTTATATTTTCTATTGTTACTACAGACTCTAAGCAGCCCCAAAACAGTCAAAACCAAAAGGAAATCTTTGTTCTTCTAGTCTTTCTCTAGCAGAAATAGCTTGACAGGTTTATAAGGAGGGAAGTTGCATACCGCTTTGCGTGGCTGTGCTAGCCTGTGAGAAGTAGTCAATGGAATGCCAAATGAGAGACGTGACTATGGGCTGTAGGTCCAGCAGCAGTGAGGTATGTGATCATTCTCCTGCCTGGCAAGAGAGTCTTCCACAGTCTGTGTGGTACACAGGTACTCCAGGACCTCTGACATTTCTTTCTCATGTGTTTTGATGTTTCCCCTACTGACAGGCAGGACATAACAAGAGTTGTGAGGAACAACGTAGCTGTCAAAGACAGTATTGGTGAGTGAGACTCTAGGTGATAAGAATTCACCTCCCATAGGATGTCAAATACTCAGCCAGGACATGCTTTTAAGCTACATGCTGTTTTCAGTGCAGAGGTGGTATGGAGAGTGAACCCCCAAGGTGACAGACGCACTCACATGGCTAGGCCTGTAATCAGACAACCACATAATAGTTGAGGTTGGAAAGGACCTCTGGAGATTGTCTAGACCAACCCCCCTGCTCCATGCAGAGTCAACTACAGCAGATTGCTCAGGACTGTGTCCAGCTGGGTTTTGAATATCTCCAACCACTGAGACTCCACAACCTCTCTGGGCAACCTGTGCCAGTGTTCAATCACCCTTAAAGTAAAAAAGTTTTTTTCTGATGCTTAAGTGGAATTTCTTGTATTTCATTTTGTGTCCATTGCCTCTTGTCCTTTCACTGGACACCACTGAGAAGAGTATGGCTTAATCTTCTTCACACTCTCCCAGCAGGTATTTATACACATTGAGAAGATCCCCCCAAGCCTCTCTTCTTCAGGTTAAACAATCCCAGCTCTCTCAGCTTCTCCTCATATGTCATACGCTCCAACCCCTTAGTGATCTTTGTGGCCCTTTGCTAGACTCACTCCAGTATGTCCCTGTCTCTCTTTTCTTTCAACAGATGCTGTTGGCCTTTGCTGCAATGGTACATTGCTGGCTCGTGTTTAACTTGTTTTCTCCGCTGGGACCACCAGGTCTGGTGTCTGATGTCTGGTTCCATATTGAAGTCTAGTTCCATCTGCAGGTTTCTTCAGCTTCCTAGATCTAATGGCTTGAATTTATCTCTGTAAACACATGGATGGACATGCCCAGATCTGTTGAACTGCATGGCCTGAGGAATTTTGCATTAGTGCTATTTAATTTTCCAGTAGCACTGAAAGGTCTAAAAAGGCTTCCAGGCTGTTGACTAGTTTCACTGTCTGGATGCATATGTAACTGCGGTAAGCAAACAGAAGCAGCCACAAGTTACTGTGTTTTCCCCATAGGAGCCAGTGAACCTGGATAATACCAAACATTTTGCTATGCTCTAAGCTTTAATGGCATCCTAACAACTGCAGAATAGCTTGAATAAGGAGGAGCTGCTTTTCCCAGTGATCTGCTTGTTGTGCTTCTATCCTGTGGGCCAAACAGTGAAGCACTCTCCCTGCATACATTTGGGCCACCTCTGCTTCTGTTTCTCAGCCCCACAACAGAAAGGAAAATTCACCATTTCCCTAGCAATGTAGTGAAATCCTTCTACAAAACCTTCTATAAAAAATAGCTGCATTCTCCAAAGAGCAACAAAAGTGGAAACAGTGGGTTAACACTCCAGAAACAGGAAATATTCCTAACTAACACACTGTGCCATCACATAGCCTAGATTTTAGTCGAGAATTTGGGTGTTGCTTTAGATAACAAAATAGAACATGTGTTCGTCATTAATCTTCTTGAACATTTGTTTGGCCAGAAACTGTCTCTGGTCAACCCACTTATGTAAACAGGTCTGTGCTTCAAACAGAAGAGGTACAATGTTATTTCAAGTACTTGCATTGTAGGGAAACTCTCTTCAACTCTAAGCAGATACGGTTAATGACAGCCTCTGTTCTGGTGGCAGATTTATATGTACAGTTTAAATTTTGAAATTAAATAAAAATTTATCCTGCATCAAAGGGGAGAAATACTGCCTCTGAAAATCTACCATTTGCCCCTATTCTCTTTGAGGTCTCAGTATCAAACACTTTTGCAGCAGGAGACATCTGGCTTGCAAAGAAGTGAAAAGTTTTCTCTTCTTTCATTACCAAGTGGCAGAAGCTACATTTGTTGCAGCTGAACACCCTGGAGGGGTTTCCATTCATCGTTTAATTTCTCATAGTTATAGGACCATATACGAAAATGAAGAAGAAAATCAGAACAAATAAGTTTTGTTTATTTAAGGAAAATAAGCGGTGAGCTGCATTTATCTCTGCTAGTTCTGAGCATGGTTGGTGTATTTTATTTACACTGGAAAATGTAGTCACATAAACTACGAAAATAAAAATTGTACTTGTAAAATATTGGGGGTGCAAATTAAAATGTGTAACTTCCTACAAGCTCTTTTTCGCCGTACTTAGTCTTTTCATTCCATATTGGTCTTGATCTTTGTTCGTTCTAAATGAACAAGAACAAGAAAGTATCTGCAGTCATGCCACTGCAGTGGGAGTGTGTGAGCAGGGGGCGAGAATCTCTGTGAGTCCTAATCGCCGCTGCTATGGACTGGCTGGGAACCTTAAGCAAATCTCTTCATCTCCCTTTCCTCATTTGTAAAATGTGAGTTATATCTAAGAACTAGCCAAGAGTCTTTTACTTTTACACTGCTGCTTCTCACGTGAAAAGAGTTAATGCTTTGCTTGCTTGAAGGTTAATCCAAGGCTTTAAAACATGTGATAGGAATGGTGTCCAAATGCAAGCAGCCCCAAGTTTGTGATAAACATAGCCATTACAAATGTTTATCAGTTGAGTTAGAGCACTGAAGAGGATTAGTCACAACTCTGCCAGTTAGAGAACATAGTATCTGTACTCCATTACATATTTTGGACCCTGTCATGAAATGCTTCCTAAGATCTTAGAGATACAAAACTCTTGAGGTACAGTAACTTTTTAACCTGGAATTCAGTTTACCCATGACAGTTTCTTTAAGGAAGAAACAGAAGTTAGAGTTCTGCATTCAGTAACTGAGAAAGCTGTGCAGAAAAGACGGTGCTGATAGACACACAAATGTGATAAGGAAAGGACAGAACTTAACAGGATCTAAGCAAGAGAAAAAGGACAATTGCACTCTCCTCGTATTTCAAATGCCTGGGGTGGTGAAAAGAAAATTGTAGGTAGAAAGAGAATTTGGTAGCTTTGTAAAGGTGATAGCTGCTAATAAATTGCATGGCAGATGCTTCTTCTTCTTCCTCTGCTTGACAGAAACATGCCCCTCAGCAAATACACTGCCATTCAGCTGCATTTTAATAGTGGTACTGCCAAAGCCAGATCTGCAGATTTGTAGAGGCTGCCGCCAGAGAATCAGAAATGCTGACAAATGAAATGAGCTAAAGTTAGGCATCCACTTCCATTTCCAAAGGTATTAATGCCAGTCCTTTTCAGTTGGGGACTTCTGTCTTGGTATACTGAACTGAACAGCTGTAAATGTTCAATATACTGCTTTTTTTCTCCCAAGTATTGCCCTGCAGCCACTTCATGTATGCAGTTTGGCCTGCCACACTGCATATCTGCCACGTCTAGGCTTTATACCCCATTAGTGTCTACAAGTGATTGAGGTCCACGGAAGGCTAGACTGGTTGTCTGGAGTTGTCTGAAACTACAAAAATTCAACTCAGACTGTTATATAAAATTGTTATGAAAAGAAGAAGAAATTAGAAGCAGAAAGGTTGGCTTGTATAAAGCAAGTTAAAACAATTGTGATAGTATTTAAAGCCATTAAAGTCATGGAATAATCACAGCAGTGAGAAAAATGGGAGGAGATTTTTGTAGCTGAAGTCACTGAAATGTGTTTTAAGTGATGTTCATGGAATGCGCTTTCAGCCCTGAATGTTGTTTATCTGAGGGTTACTGAATAGAGGCAGAGGAAGACTCACTGGGAAGAGGTAGTGTCATCATGGCTGTCATCCTAGTCTATTTTAGAGGGGGTCCATCATTACATTAATATGCTTTCAATAGAAGCCTGCTCTGGTGCTAAGCTTGAGTTTTAGCTCAACGAGAAAAACTCGCTTGGGAGCCCTTATTTCCTGAGTCACAGCTCTGGAGAACATTCACTATCTGGATAACTTTGGGGACAGGAAGGTCAAAGCCAAGACCTTGAGCAATTTTTTTTTCTAAAACAGAGCCCTGAATCTGAACAGCTTCATGGCTCTCTCTTATGATTTGAAAACTTGGTCTTCCAGGATTCAGTATTCCCAGATTTTTTAATGTATGCAGAAGTTCGTGAAGGGCAAACAGAGCCAAACACCTTCAAGACAGCAATCAAGATAATTTTGTACTGCCAAACATTAGACATAACAAAATGTAACATTAGATGGTGTTATTTCATATTCTTTCTTCCAAAAGCAACTTTAAATTTCCTTTTTTTCCTTCTAAGGTTGTATTATTTCCTCTTCTTTCCATCCCCCTCCAATTTCCATCCTAAAGAAAATCTTGACTATGAAAAGTTCCATCATTTAGCAACACGGGCAAAGTGGAATGGTTGTGAATGGTATAGTAAACTGGTGTTGCAGAAATGGGCTGGAAGAATCTGGATTACTTGGAAATGGGATCTTAGCCATGCTCAAACCTTGATATAATGCAAGGAGAAGTAAGCTGGGCAATGACCAACTATCTTAAATATATCATAAAGTGGTTTTCTCTTCAAGTATCACACATTTTCTTCATGCTCTCCTATGTAATGGATAGAATTTAAACTACCATAATCTTCATATTAAGACTATATCTGGAGATTTTCAGAAGTCTGCCAGCTGCTGTGGATATAACTGTTACAATAAGTAGATATGTACAAAATGTTTGTTAAATTTCTGTTTGCTTATCTCTAATTTATCAGGGAACAAAAGGAGTTCTTTAAATTTGGAAGGGGATCGGATGGAATATCTACCTAAATTAATACTGACTGGCCTGCAAAAGACTGAAGTAATCTCATATTTAGGCTGAACAGACAGGGCATGAAACTGTTTATAGCTGATTGAAATTCAGATAGAGGTTTGAAGTGGTCAAGGTTCAAAATGGTCTTGGTATGAAACACACACTGTGGGGAAGGAATTAGCTTACTCTTTTATAATGTGAGTTACCTAAATTTATTTCGCATTTACTCTGTACATAGAAGTTGCAGTAAAAATATATTAACACATAATACTTTAAGGACCTAAACCACTGCCCATTTCTGGTATGTCTTAGTGTTCAAGCCATTTGAAATCTGACCATAGCTCCAGCTTTGCAAATGGCCTGTCTCTTAGCAATCCCAAGCAAAATCCTGACTTCGTCTGTCTCTGTTTTGAGGACATTTGAATGTTAATACCTGAATTTTGCTGCATCATCTTGCCCGTAGAAGCAGGCAGCCTTGTCTGCCTACTGCTGGTAGCTGCTTTTTATGTTCCCAGGGAGCAGCCATTCTGTTCTCAGACTACGTTCAGGGTCACACTGAGGAAACACCCTCCTGGAGGCTGCTTGGCTCTTTGTTCCATCAATCTGAAATAAATGCCGTTGTTTGAAAGTGTCTCCTTGTTCTTTGTGTATGCAAAGACCATGGGAACACTTATGAGTCAATCTCTCTCAGATATCAAATACAAAACTAGAGGAAATAATAATGTTTGGGTCTTTCAAGAAAATCCAAAATGTCCAGATTTTTTTTGGCAGACTTTCCCACTTTTTTTTCCAGGCTAACAGGCGTGGAAGTACCATTTCTACCTACCTGTCACTGACAAATTCAAGGCTGAGGACATTTGGACTCACAGAGATGAAACTTAGAAGTGAATGGAAAAATACTTCCTGAAAACAGCTGACCCAAAGGGGAACTGCATGCTGCTACCTGCTACTGTCTTCCTCCACATGTTTTACCTTCTTTCTGCAGGTTAAGTGAGTCAAAACATTCTTCTGCCATTGCCTAATCTGCTGTTTTCTCTGTGTGTACAGCAAATATGTTTGTGGGGCCATTCCAAGTTCAACAAAATTTTATTTTATGAAGGTTATAAGATTCTTCCATCTCCAGTCAAGATCTGGAGCCCGAGGGGGGTCCAGGTTGCATAAGACCAAAGTTCTGCAACAGGCAAGTGATATATATAGCCCATTAATACAGTTCTTGCTCTGAAAGTGTTATTTTCTATGTGGCAAAAGTCAGTTTAACTAACTATAAACCGTAGCTGAAATTTTAACTGGAATTATGCACACACAGTCCTGACTAGCATAAGCAGAAAGTATTTGCACAGTCCTGACCCATGGTCAGAGTTCAAACAAACGCTGATGGGAAAATTAAATTAGGAGTACAGGATATTGTCCTTCATTCTCTGCATTCAGGTTACTCAGATGGCAGAATCTGAAATTTATATGGCATTTTAATTGGTCATGAACAAATCCAAAATGATTCCAAGCTTTGATCTGAACAGATTTCATACATGAATATTTAACATTAATAAAACTTGCCAGAAGGACAACTCTGAATGTTGAAACCTTGCACTCATCTGCAAAACAGGGAAAACAATAGGGGTGCACAGGGGAAGCTTACACAAAATGTCCCATTGACTTGCTTTATGTGCTATTCTGTATTGTCATATGGTGATACAGAAAAAAACTGAAGTGTTTACTTTTTCACTAATATTATAGATGACTCTATTGTTCTCTTTAATTTTTTGTATCCCTATCTGCCTCCATGCATAAAGTTAAAAGTCAGATATTTCAAAGGAATATAACGCTATGAAAAAAAGCTTTTAGCCTAGCTAGCCAAACTGAAAATTTGGGGAGAAAAATTCTTTCTGGGAAACCTGACACTGACAACTTGCTGCACAAATCCTTAGCCCCAAACTCAGTCTTATTCATCACAATATCGGACCCCATCAACTTTTTCTGCCATGATATTAATCATCTATTAGTCACAGGTAGGGCCAGCCATGACCTGTTAGGATCCTGCGAGAAACTCAGTTTCCAAATTTAGCTTTTTTTACTCTAAATCTAAACACAACCTTAGTCTCTAAATCTAAACACAACCTTAGTCAATAAGCACAATAAAAACCCACCAACTCCAACCCCCTAAAAATTAAGATTAGAGATAAACATACAGATTTCTACTGGTATCAGCCCATATCCTATTCCACAGGATTTGGTAGATCCACCTGTTAACTTATTCTTTCCTGGACCATAGCCTAAATTTAATATTAATGATAGGGGTGCTTCCTTAATGCAATACGGATCTGTACTCCATATCTCATACCAAAATAACTGACTTCTCTGACACCAAAGTTTGCTCTTCCTCCTTGCCCTCTTGAGGAACCAATGTAAAACCAAGATGAATTATACATTATACATTATTCATTGCTAAGAGACCTAGTCCTGAAACTGGAACTTGAGGCCTGGCAGGATCCAGCAGCAGAGGTAACCCTACAATTGCTACTTTCCAAATGGAAACCAAAAATCCAAACACGGCTTTCACTGGCAGGTAACCTCACTCACCCTGTCCCAAGTCGCAATTATCCAGACGTTGCTGATCTCTGCAAACACCAAATCTCACCTCAGTTGTCCCTCTTCAGACTGATTGATAGGATTCAACACGAAGGTTGGCTCTCCATCCTCTTCTTCACAGAAGTCCTAACAGTGATGCTAGCTTTCAAATAGGCTTCTGGACAGACTAGCAACCACCACAAACTTCAGAATTAATGCAAAGCTAAGCACCTTTCTGGCATCAGCCCTTACTGTTTCTCTAAATTGTGTAGGACCTATCAGTGAATTGTCCTTTTTTGCCCTGAACTCCGTCTCCATAACTGTCAGATGCTTTTTCTGTAGTCCTATTACACCTTTGACCTGCAGATTAATGACTGACAGTTCACTGTTGGAACATCACCCCTAAAATGAAGAGTAAAAAGCTGGCAGGATTCAGCAATAAATTTATATTTCAATCTCTGCTTTCTTGAACCCTGACCTTTAATCCAACCCTAATTTTAACAATATCCTAATATTGTAATAATTAGCCTGCCTGTCCTCTATTCAATGCCAGAGCATACAGACTGCGCTCTTCCCTGCCCACAGCAGCCTCACCCTAATGGGCAGGATTCATCAATAATATAAGTTTTCTCTCCTCTCCTTTCTTGCCCCCAATGCCCCCAATGCTTCCTGATATGCCCCCTAATATATGCTTCATTATGGACTGTCAACTCCCAGATCAGTAATGAGCCCATCATCCTTTTGGGCATCAGCCCTCATTCCACATTAAAAGCAGGTCTCCTACCTTGTCCTTCCAGAATCCTAATTCTAACCACAACTGTGACAGTCACCTTAATTGTAGTCAGTCACTCCTGTTGCCTTTAGGATGGCGCATCAGCTGTTCACTCCTATAAAAACACCTCTGAAATAACTGACTGCAGGGCTGCTGTGATACAATGATTAGCACAGTTCCACAGGCTGCTTTCCTAAATCCAAACCATGCATCCAACCTTCATACTGCCTTTAATAACAACACTACTGCCAGCATTTCGCATCACAACTAGTCAGAAGGCAAAGCCCTTGCCATCACCAGCCCTTATCCTAGACCCACCAGACCGACAAGATACTGCAGTAAGTGTGCATTCCAGCTTTCTTTCCTGAACTCTAACTCTAACCATATCCACTCATCTCAGCTTCCCCAGTCCAGAGCATCAACCTGAATCCCAGTCATAACTGTAACCTTAACTGTAACCAGTAACTTCGCTCTATCATGGGACTGCTTATCTGGAGACTAATCATCTGTTTACTGCTAGAAGAAGAGTCACTGAAATTAGGATTACAAAGAGTAAATTGCCAATACAAGAGAATTATCTTCAAGAGATGTTTCTTTTTTTCAATCATTGCTTGAAAAGACACACATTTAAAAAAATATCTATTGTCTGTTTTAACTGTGTCTTTACTCTGAGCAATGAATTTTAGTTTCAGTGTAGCTTGTCAGTGCTTTACAATCCCAGGGCTAACAGACGATATTTATTTTGTCATTTGATAAAGACAGGAAAAAAAAAATCCTAGCAAATGTGCAAATACTTTTCCAGGTCTGAGCTCTATTGAGCTTTGCTGGATGGGGAATTTATCTCTATCTTTCTGTATGTTTGTATGTGCTGGAAGATACTTTAGTTTATTCTAAAGCATAGAATAAATTAATAAAACTGTATTCTTTCTTTGCATCTGTAGAACTCTGCTAAGAGCACTCATTTCTCTGTCCAGTGCTGACTGAAAACTAATGGAGTGATTCTCATTAATTTTAATGTGTACTGGAACAAATTCCAAACCAGAACTCTATAAAACTAACGGTGTGACAAAATAATGTCTCAAAATTAATATAAACAACTTCTCTCTATAGACATATTTCTTCAAGAGCAATTCACTGGAGAAAATATACTCCCCAGGTTTTCCTAATCATATTTCTTTTTTGGTAATGTAAGAAGTTACTCCCCAAGGACAATGTTTGGTTCCCATTCAAGTCGAAGATAAAAATTCTCTTGAGTTTCATGGGAACAAGAGTATTCTAAAAATAAAACTGTTCCTCTGATAACCTCTAGTGGATTTTTTTCCTCAGAAAACAAACACAACAAAGATGACATTTTCATCAGTTCCATTTCTGTCCTAAGGGTTTAATTCTGCTCAGTACAAACACAGCTTAGGGATATGCAAGGGCACTTTATGTCTTCTTTTGTACCCTCTAGATTCTGGACTGCCCTGATGCTAAATTGTCCCTTACTAATGGTAGTTTACAGCTGCTTCTGGGCAACACCATAGCTCAGGATTTTCTGTTTAAGCAGGAAAAAACATTAGATAGTCTTGTATTGAATCTAGGGAGAGGCAATTCTTTCTTGGACTCTTGCAATTTCTTACCAGCCCCTGTATGCTGCTAGGATTGCCATAAAAAAGACTTTATTCTACTTATAATCATTGTGAATCCTTCCTGATGAGGCAAGTAGCAGAGGTGCCTCAGAGAAAGATAGAACAAAGTATTAAACTTTTATCCGAAGCACACATCAAAATTTGAGACAATCAAAATCATTGCATAGATATAGCAATAGAATCATCATGGCCACTGCATTTCAGACTTTCTAACCATAAATTCTTCTGGTACATACACGTTCCCACAACAGCTTTGTGACACAAATCTCCCAGGAGAGAGGGGAACGTTAAAACTTCAAATATCATTTTACGTAAAACAACGAGCAGACTGTTTGTAGTGATTGCTCCCTATGTGCTATGGAGTTCTGTTTCATCTGCAGTTTACTCTTGCAGTTAAATGAGACACTGCAGGATATTTCCTCACGTCTTTCGGAGACTCATTTGTCATTCTACATGAGTATATGAGTCCTACTATTACTTTACTCTGGGGAGGCACTTAGCTGGGTGACCATGTTGGGCTTAGCAAACACCATTTGAGTTGGTGCTCCACTGTTCAGTTAGGTACTTAAGTGCAATGAGGAAGAGAAGCACACGAATGCAATCGACACCTGTCAAAAAGCAATGTCAGCCTTTTCTAGAAGACGGTTGCGAGTAACTATCTCTACTCAAATACATGTTGCCCACCCGGCTGCCTATTGGGGCAGAAGCTCTCCTCACTGGCATGTGCTTTGCACACGTGTAGTTCAAACTAAGAAAGAAAGAGTGTCTCGTTCTCTTATGTTCATCACTGTTCTTCCAGGTCAGCAGTGTTGACAGAAGGTGAGAAACAGACCATCCATCTCTAGCAGTGTGAAACAACAGTGGAAGTACAGTTTCTGTCGGTTAAACCTCCATTTACACAGCAAGACTTACCTTTTGTTGTAGGTCTTGCTATAGAAGCAACACAAGTCCTGAGCTATGTATCAGCTTTGTATTTCTGCAGATTGTGTTCTTTCTTCATCTAAAAAACACAGAGATTAGTATAACCGAGATATGTGTTTCAGTTCGAAGCACTGAGAGTAAGAGTGACTTCCATATCTGTTGGTTATCAGTTCTTCCCTTTAATCCATGGAAACAAAAGTTCAGCATCATTTAGTTGGTGGTGCCAGTGTGGACATTTGTCTTAACTCCCCTCATGATGATGGAGTAGAAAGTGATGGAGCATGAATGCAAAGTAGATGACCAGTATCCAAACCTATTGGTGGAAACTGAGAGAATTATAGTGGAAACAAAGTCATAATTAGGTGAGTGCTGGCCAGCTAACCTCAATGTGAATTGTTGCACTGCATTCAGGCTAGCAAACAAAGCACAGTTACAGCAAAGTTAGTGTAGAATTTGATCCAACCTCAATGAATTTTTTTCCATGTGTACACCTTAGAGCCTGCCTGGTGAATTGTTTACAGTGTCTGTTGCCAGGTTGATTATTAAAAGCATCATCGCTTATTGGTGGTGGTGCCAGCCAAAATCTCTTTCAATATCTAGAATTAGCATAAGTGCAGTGGCTCATTATCCCTGCCATACGAAAATCGTTACATTCACAGTTGTCTGCCAGTGCATTTCAACAGTAGTCTGCTGAAGACTAAAGAAAGAGAAAGTGAAGACTTAAGGTGTGACCCAGTATTTCAAAGTCACCTGCACGCTGACACCAATATACAAGACCAGACTAGTTATAAACCATGTGAGAGTGATGTCTGTAACTGACAAAAAAAAAGCTAGGGCTAGAACAAAAGAAAAGAAGGAAACTGGTTACTCTTAACATTTTTCAGGTTCCACGATTTCATGTGAGAAGGGAGCATTCACTCGTTTAGCACTTTACTATTTCAGTTTTTCTGTTTTACTTAAGGTGGATTGTGTTTTATAGTGGGATTTCCAAATTAAATTAATGAACACATGGGAATCTAGATTACAGCAGATATAACCATGAGAAAAGGCCATAGAAAAGGCTGCTGAAGAAGCCTGGGAGAACTACCATAAGACTATATATTGTGTGAGTGCTGTGAGACAAGTGAGGTGGGTGTTGTGTTAAGCTTCGGAATATGTCTGAGGTGAACCACATGAAAAAACCTTGAGCAATTTCTGTCAAAACTGAATCCTCCTGAATAAAAGTGAGAGCTATACTCTCCTGCCAGTCAAACTTCATTCTGAATTCCCATTATCATTTCAGAGAGGCAGTCTGGATGGAGTGAAGTACATAGAGTGACCGCAGAAAGAAAGGAGACCTGAGAAGTATGCAAGAAAGGGAAATACAGGGCTTTGAGAACCAGGAACTTGACATCTGCAGTGGAAGGTGAGCAGTGCAGGGGTCTGACTGGTGTGATCTGAATGGTGAGTGAGGTGGGTGTTTGTAGCAAAATGTTGTTTGCAGAGAAAGCAGTAAGGGATATGAAGCCATTGCCCCTGGGAGGTGGAGGCCAGAGTCCATGGGGCTGGGCTAGTCAAAACAGTGTATGTTCAGAGGTGGTGAACACAGGCTATGATAGACTACAGGAAGAAGTGAATTCTGGAGTCAGAAGTTGTAGGGATCCTGGGGACGTGAGAAGAAAAGAGGTAATCTCTAAGAGCACATGCTCATGATGGATAGCAAAGTTATGAGTGGGGCAAAAATGAGAAGGAAAGCATTTGAAAAGAGTAAGAAAACATTTTTGTCAGCCTGCAGACCCAGTCCTAATAGAAAGGTGGGTCCAGCCATCTTCTTTCATAGTGGCCATCTTCAAATCGAATCTCAGATTCAGATTTGAGGAACATTTTTTTCTTTCTATCAGTGTGTTTCAAGTAGTTACTCAGTAAATCTAGCAATCTACCACCACTTAAATGGGGGGGAAGAGTGAAACACCCCAGTAAGTAAGGCATTTCCAGGCATTTTACACATTTCAAGATTTACAGGAAAAGATATTAAGAAATTTGATTAGTTACTTTACAACATAAATCTAGAGTGCTAATCCTCTTCAATGATCTATCCTGCCAAAATTACCTCATATGAAATAGTGCTGGTGGTTACCTTTGCCTGTCACTTAGTTCAGATGTGGCTCTTTGAGACAGAATTTTAGTAATTATTTTATCCAAGATGAAATTCTGAGCATTATATTTATTTAATCTTCTTATCCTCAGTATAAGTAAGACTGAATCTCTACGATCTCAAACCATTAGTTCTTTAAGACTATGACTGTCCATCTTCAAGTCTTTGTAAGCACCTGTGTCATATTCTAGAGTAAAAAGAGGACCACATTTTTTTGTTTTAAAGAGTTCCTTAAGTAAATCTCTTGGAACCCATTTTCAAACACTCTTCAATATGGCTTCCACATTTGCAGCTACAATTCAGACAATGCAAATTCCCATTTAAGTGAAAATCCAAGGAATTTTGTCTAAGAAAGAAAGGAAGAAAGAAAGATAACTATTATGGTAATTAAATATTTTCCTGCATGTACAGTAATGGCAAAATGTTTACCTTAAGCTGCCTGATTTACTTGAAGCAACTGAAGTCTGAAGAGGAAATAAAGTTTCTAGACACTCACAAAAGTTAAGTTATAAATATTTAAATTTAATAATGATAAGATATTAATTTATATAGCTATTACAGCTTTTATTTAATTTAAAGTTTATTAAAATGGCTCTCATGCAATTTCAAGCATTGCTTACAAAGATACCTATGCACTAGTGTACTTCTAGAACAATGTGCGTTCTTCACCAGCAGAGAGCGGCACTGACCTAGCTATTGTCTCAATGCAAATAGTACTTTCTATTTTCTTTCTCCCTTAACTGACTGCGCAGCTATAACCAAAGGAAGATTTTTCCCCACTGCTCACATGTGGAATGCCTGGTTTCATTACTGAATATTTTGCAGTGAAATGAAATATAAGCATATGTTCTATTACCAGCAGAAATCTGTAATCATCACCGTGCTCAGAAAGTCACTGTTGTGCCTCAGTTTTCTTCCCTCCAGCGTACCTCTTACCTGCGAGACCCGCTAATATCTCTCACAGACACAGACAATACAGAAGCTAAAACTGAGACTGACAGAGACAAATGCAATGTGTTGCCTGCAGTTTGCTATTTGTTTAATATTTTTCCATGAACTGACCAAGATGGGAATCACAGAAGTGTAGGAAACACACAGCAAAACAGGGTCTTTGTCCTAGGATGTATTTTACTTCAATTTAACATATATGACCCACACAGGCAGGGAGAGGTAATCATGCCAAGGCAGTATGCTGCAGATTCTGCACTCCTCATCATAAGAGATGACTGGTATGTTGGGTGTTTCCTTTCTACCTCCAGATTCACCAGCAGAGCTTGCTTACTGCCTTACCCACAAGGTGCAGTGAATTGCTTTAACACCGCTATTATTTCAGATTTTGCATCAATTCTGACTCATGTTCCCAGCTTGACCTCAGACCTGCCTTGTCACCACAGGTGATCTGGACTTTAGGCTGCCCTTGGCTCCCCCCCTGGCCAGCCCTGCTTGTTTGGCTCAGGGGCAGTGGGATGGACCTGGGCTGGTGAGGCCTTCACCCTGCCAGCCTTGTTATTCCCCTCGGCTCCTGGCTCCCTGCCGGTCCTTGCTGCTCCCTGACGCTCGCTTATTCTGCTGGTGAATGGGAGTTCAGGATCTGCAGAAAAATCATGCAAAGAAATATTTAAGCTTTCTTTTGTGTGTAGCCTGGGCAGTACTATCTCTCCCTGCCTGCCTGGGTCATATTTGTTGAAGTTTTTGCATTTTTTTTTTAATGAGTGACAAGAGTTTCCAAGTCAGACTGTTTAATGAAATGATTATTTTTAATATCATTCTTTTAGCCAAATGGACTGTTCTATGACCTGGAAAAGTCTACTCTCAATCTTTTATACCCAGAAATTCAATACTGTAGTCAATACTTTCTGGCCAAGAAGTAGTTGTGGATAAGATGGCCTTTCTAGCTTGGAAACTCTAGTACAACTGCTTTAGCAGCTAAGCAGATCTGCTGGACTTTACAGGAAGTCCATGTCCAGCCAACAGAATGAGAGATTACAGAAGAAGATTAAAACCAATGTCTCCCACCAGGTAGGCCTGTAATTTTTGAGGTAACATCATTCCTCCTACTTTGCTGTACCTCTGTCATTAGCCACCACAAGTTAGTTGACTATGACCTTTTTATATTAGGTTTTGTGCTCAAACAGCCTTCAGTTTCCTGAGAAATCTGGCACTACACAGACTTATGCCAAGACCCTAAGTCCTTCAAAGAGTTTGGCCTTTTTCCCTTCCTATCTTGTGAGTGAATGCATCCGGCTGGTTTGGGAAGGATTCACCTTCAAAGTTGTCTGCTGTGTTCCTAGCTAATGCTGGGCAATGTCATTCTCTCATCTTTGGCTTGGCATACTATTTTCGGTCAATAAGGTACATGAAGGCCGCTTAAACTTGTTGCATGCAACATCTTCCTTACAGGCATTGAGCATTGTGCCTGTCATCTCTTAGTAAAACTGGCCTTTCATTGGTGGCTTTTTGTAGATTCTGGGTTTTTTTGAGGGGGAGATCAATTATTCCGTAAGGAAATAGAAGTATAAAAAATCAAAAATAGTTACCAGTCATTTGTTTGCTCAGTAATATGTCACCTTAACTTTTATGCTACAGCCAACATCACTATGTCTCCACACATTTTTGGCTAGCTGTCCTTCTCCTCAACTTATGTTCCTCTTTTCTTCCACCAGCAAAAAAGAGCAAAAAATAATTCATGGCAGGCAGGTTTTTAGATATGAACATCATTAAGTTAGACCGAAGCTAAGCATTTCTGGAAGCCATAGCAAATCGACTGTATACATATATGCCAGCTATTTTTCTTTTAAATAAAAGTACCAGAGGGCTAACTAAGAGCTCAACAGGATCTAAATAATAAGTATATACTGTAGAACAGATTAGGGAATTAGTCACCTTAAGTACAAATGCGTAAGTTTTCGGTTCTAGGTGGGTCATAACACTCTTAGATTATAAAACACTGAAAGAAGACACTTCACACAAGCCAATTTACTCTATAAGAATGCCGTATGGTGAGTTATTGATATTCAAAGCAATCCGAGACGTACCATAGCAAAAGTCAAGCTAATATATACCACAGCAGTTGCAGTCATATAGGTAGTACACAGAACCATGTTCCATCAGTACGTAGTAGTAATTTGTGGCATGGCCAGTAAGTATAATTTTAAAACAGAGTGGGGTGTTATTTGCGTATAAAGGAAAAAGGGAAAGAAGTGTACTAGATAATTTTATAGTGGATGCACATTACTGAGGTCTTCTGAGGACGTATGAGGAATTAGCACAGAGGGTGTAGCCCAGCCCTTCTGAGCACTGGCAAATCTTGGTTTCTCTGGTGGGTTTTTCAGGGTATTAGCAATGATTGCTAATTGTCAGAGCCCTGTATATCTCTAAAGCGTCCTGTTAAATGTAGGCTTAGCATCAGTGATACGGACAGCACAAATGTACCTTGAAGACTTCTTTTCAGACACCTCTCCTGACTTTGAGCTGCATGTCAAATGTAGGCCCACTTTGCACTTTCTGTAGTCTCTTAAAAGTAATCTTAATAACTCATGAGAGATGGTACACTCTAAGTTACGCAGCTCCTCAGGCTCGCTCAGACCAATGATCTTTTTTGGGAGAAATAATGAAGAACTAGGAAGATCTATAAATGGCTTCATGGAAGTTACTGAGACTGTCAGCAGCTAATACACATTCTTAGGTCTGTTTGGTTTTTCTGAAGATAAAGCAATACCTACTCAGCAATTTCCAGTGTTCTGGTTAGTCTGCAATGATAGCAGTTCCTCTTGCTCTGTTAAAATAATGTCTTTCTTATAGCATTCTTTATTTTGCATTCTTTGTTTTGAAGAACTGTTGTCTGCGTATAAAAAGAATCTGACACAATATGAATATTTACTGAGAACGTTTATTGCATTCAATCTTTCCAGGCTCTCTCTAGGTTGGGTGGAAGACTTCTAAAGAGATTCCTTTCTTGGCTCTCTGTAAATGCTGTCTACTCAGAGAGATAGGAGATAGTTTCTTCAGAACATGAGGGACGATATTATATTTTTATTATTACACATCTCACTGCTCAGTGATGGAATCTAGCCAAGAGGAATGTCTGGGAATTGTATAGCCTCCCCATGGCTTTGGTTGTCCCAAGCAAACTCTGAGGCAAATTGTAATGCTTATCTGATGTTTCTCAGGATATCTGAATTCTTTTGCTTGGTAATAACAGTCTTTCATCTTTTCTTTCATGACAAATATTCATTACATAATGATCCTTTTTTCTAGAAAGGAAGAAAAGAATGCCACAAATTAAATGCTAGGCCAGTAATTGCTCATCTTTACTGAGCAAGGACAGTTACTCAGCAAGTATTTTGCCCTTTATGCTTTCCATCGGAACTCCTTTTCTGCTCTTCCTTGAGGCCACCAGGCTCAGTGGAATTTAGGAGGAGTCTGTGATATTTCTTGGAAATGGCATTCTTGCATGGAAAGGCAAAATTCTTGTATTACAGATCCTCTGTCTAAATGCTGTGATGGCTTGATCCAATGCCCAGTGAAGCTAATGTTTCCATGGACTAATCAATTGGACTAGATAAGAACATCTGCAGCTTGAAGGAATAAATGCTAATAGCATCGTTTTTCTATTCAAAGCTGTATACTTTTCTGTGTAATAAATAATAGTAAAAATCAACTCTCATTATCGGAGCAGTCCTACGAGTTTATCCCACTTGCCAGGGTACAATCTGTGTTACCAAGGTGATTTTTTTTTAATATTAATAGAGTGTTTATTCCTTTAACCTATTTAAACTCTGCTCAATCTTCTAGGCCTTTCACTAAAGGAAATTACAGGCTGCAGGGTAATCTAGAGAAATATCTGTGTTTTAATACTAGCTGTATGTCATCCAGCTTCCCACTGGAGATGACGTTATTGCTTTTCAATGGCGAGAGCTAGTCACATGGGAGGTGATGTTTTTATTATAATCAGCTGCAGAAAACTGGTGAGGGTGAGCTCATCTGCAGCTGAGTATGTTTGAACTTTTGTACCTTTCAGTACCTTTCTGTGAGCAGTGGGAACACTCTCTATGTAAGTTAAGTTTCCTGTAAACTTTGAGATTTTAGAAAATATCCCCAAGAAATGAACTTTTCAAAAGAGGAGAAAATTGAACTGGAGAGTTATGATGCTGATCATTGAAGTAAAGTAGTCTCATCTGGGCTAGGTAAGAAGGCATTTTTATGGTTTAAATAGCTGATTTGAGCTTAGTCTTCCATTCAGAGAATTACTCAGAGATTTTTTGAATCTATGTTGTATTAAACAAAGCAGATTCCACTTACATTGTGGCTTGTTATTATGCTGGAAATCTCCTGAGAGATGTTGAACATCCTTAGTTCCTATCTGAAGCTTCAAGAATTAGTCTTTAGTCAAAGCCTTGATAAACACACATCACATCTGCTTTCCTGGGATAATTTCCAGATGATGTACATTTCATTGACTTTCTGTGAGGAATAAATGGAAATCTAGTGGCACATCTGGTGCTGCCTGCAAATCAATTTACAGTAGTTAAATAGATTTGAACAGGCCCTTGCTCACATAAAGAACCTGTTGTGCAGCTCTTTGTTTGCTTCACCCCACCGGGTTGGCTATTAAACAATCGCATTTACCTTAATGCAGATTTTGTTGGAAAAAAGATGACAGTTTGCACATGGCTGAGCTATAAGGCAGTTAATGAAATTAAAGCAAAGAACTCCCAGCACAGTAGGAAACCCGGATAACAGGAACAATTGTTTAGTCAGCACATTTCTGTTCCCACAAGAGCCAAAGCTAATTATCAGGGCCAGGTTGCATCCAGAGGGGTAAGGAGATGACAGCACAACAGTATTTCTCTGCACCGCTGCTCTAGTCAGATTTATTTACATGTTCCAGAGAAATAATGCTTTTAAACCAGATTTCTCCCAAGTGCAGCAATAATGGAGCTGTGTATTTTGCCTATCAAGTTTTCACAACAATTTGCAACTTATGAAAAGCAGCGTATGTTACCCAGCTTATCCAGTACCATCCATTTGGGTCGGCAGTGATCGCTTCTGGAAAGGATGTGTCAAAGAAACAAGGAGTTTACAGAGCAAAAGGAGGAAAGCAGATCCAAGTCTGGAAATTGTCTCCACAAAACAGGCACCTTTTTCTTTCTTTATGATTTAAATAAAAGCAAAGTAACATTCCGCAATCATCAAAGGATGTTCTGTTATCACAGAGCAGACTTTGGATTAACAGCACACTTCATGATCTCTCTGTATTCTCTTTGCTAAACTAGATCATAAAAGGTGAGAAGCAGCAGTTTTGTCTAGTGCACTTTTATGAGTTAAAAGAATTATTTTGTCCTTAAGGCACTGAGCCAGATCTTGGAACATCTGGTTCAGTTCCTGCCTTTTCCATAAACTTCCTGTGTGACAAAATATCTTTGTGCTTCAATTCCCTATCTATCAGGCAGGGATGATGTTATTTTCTTGTTTTACAGCGGTGGTCAGTTCATGAAGTGAAGTCTATGGGAGTACCTGCATAGGCCTAATCTGATGAAAACGTGACCTTAAAATGTGAACAAGATTTGAGTACCCATTATTCTTAGTATCCAGTCCTAGCTCTGGCACTGTTTTCTCTGCTGTTTTTAAGTATCTCTCTTTCAGTATTGTCATCTGTAATATTAGGATAGTGCTGCTTTCTTAATTGCAATGGTAGGTGTGTGAATAAATTGTCTGCAATGTTTCTTAGTGCTTAGAAAAGGGACAGTGGTGTAAGAATTTAAATCATTTTGATCATGAAAATCCCACTCACTAAAATATCTTTTGCATAACTTCGTGGTTTTACTGTCAGAAAGTTTTGCTGCATGTGCCAACAGAGCTTCTTCCCTGTTGTTTTCAATATGAAAAAGTTCATTCAAACTTCACACATTATTATCTCCCGTCTTTCAGATGCTTAAACCCAGCTGCATCACTGTGAAAGACAGAGCATGAATAAATGATGGCTGCAGTCTGATCTTGGCCAGTGTAGTTAAGATTTTATCTGAATCCAGCAAAAGGCATTGACCTGCAGGCTGTTTTCCAGCTTGTGCCTAACTGGAATGTTGGCCGTCTGCCAACGGCAGAGCAAAAAGTCAAGTTGTGAAACAGGAGAAATCTTTGAGTCAACTTCTGAAATAGGTGGAGCGGTCATAGGGAACTAATTCTAATTACTGTCCAGTCTGGGCTACATCTCTACTTCCAAAGATTTTATCATTTCTGTGGCTTCCAGATTATTTCTTGTCAAGATTAAAATCTCAGCCTACAAAGCACTGGGAAGATCAGTCCTATCTAAAACTTATCTCATGTGAACTGACAAGTTTCTAAGAAGTTTACTTTTCTGAAGGGGAACAGATTGTTTGGGGCAAATGCTGCAGACATCTCCTCTGGGCTGATAATAGATGTCATGGGTTAGTTGAGGAAAACGTTTCTAATTGCTGTGTAGGACTATTGCTTTCCCAAATGTAAATATGTAAATTGTCTGGTCCTGTTCCTATGATCATATGACTCCTTCCTTTTTAATTATTCATTGAAGAACCAGAAACCATATTCTCAAAATTACAAATTGAAATGTTGTGGGTAACAATCATTTTATAACGCAGTATTAAAACTGTGAACTAGTCTTGTTATTGCCTCCTCCTAACTCACCTGACATATTCATATTTTTCTAGAATGAAGGGTTTGTTTGTTTGTTTTTCCACAGCAATACAGAGTTCAGCAATTGTCTGGAGCACTGAGCAAGTGGTGTGAATACCCTCTTTGAGCCAAAAAAAGAAAGGAAAGCAAGCAAGCGGGCTTTGGAGAAAAGATACAACTATTCATTCCAACGTTCTTAATCACAGCAATACATATTCCACAAGACAGCTGGTTCCTGATAAACACAGAACACATTCTGCTTTCTTGTGAACAAATATTTTCTAGCAGTTTAAAAGTAAACATTTGGACTGATGAACCAATAAGCTGGGTGTCTTGAAAGAATGCTTTAGACATCAGGACAGCTTATACAAGTCCGCTCATACTGTTTCTAGGAACATGCCGAATATTCTGGCATCCCTCAGAGTCTCACTGGTGAGTACCCCAAACTACCTTCTGATTCAAGAAACACTTAAGGTTGTTCCAGGATTTCACTTAGTGCTGGGGAAGTAACCACTAATATTTTCATTTTTTGAGAACCGGATAACAACACAGCACTTACTTACCTCTGGAAAGCAGAATATGAAGAAAAGGTAATAAAGCAGGAGCACAAGGATGGGAATGTTTGAACAATCCTAGTTCTCATTCAGTGGAATGCAGGAGTCCCTTCACACCAGTCTCTAGAAACGCTTAGTAAATGATGAAAGAAACAGTGATGACTGGTTCTGGATCAAACCGTTAGTTAGAAGCTACCTTAAAGTACTAGATATAGTTTGTAGAAAGCTGTATCTTTCATTAGACTATTCACTGTAGATGAGGTTTGTGATATGCAAACAAGTCTGGGTTTTGTTAGTTCTATTAGCTGATCTAAAAGATGATTACCTCCTTGCCTCACTTGTAGCCTTAGGCTATTGTAGCTACAGCAGCACTGCTATATTTTGATCCTGTTCTTATGGTCTCTCTAGACAAAAAGAGTATAAAGGACCAGCTTTTGAAAATCTATGCATCTCCAACAACTTCAGTAGAGCTTTTCTAATTTACATGAGGTGAGAGTCAGGCTGGTGCTGTACATCGAGTCCTTCTTTGAAGAAAAGTCCATCAAGTCTGATGCAGGAAAAGCAGAGTGTTTCGCAAGTTGTTTCAAAACAGTGTTACAGATAACTAAGTAGATTTGAAAGAGTAAGAGTGGAGATTACACTAAAACAAGGGAATGCCACAAGTGGAATAGTCAGTGACATCTTAAAAGATGATCAAAAGTAGATCTAATAATAAAGTCTTATGACAAGTATTGTAAACAAGCAGGACTTTTACATCTGAAACTCAGTACAGAGAACTTCATTCTCAAATGTAGGTCAAGTTTCCAGATGCTTCCTGATAACATATGAGGCACTCTGTGCCAGCATGCAATTTCTCACTTAGATAACGCATAGGAAACAAAATGATCTAAACTCCCAAGACACTTGACCTTGTGTGCAGTTGTCTAGGATCAAAATTTTGTACAAAATACTCAGATATTATCGGGGCCTTGTATATATCGTGATTCCATAGCAATGGAATTTGCTGAAAAACTGCAGTCTCCATGCTTGTTTGTTATTAGATGCGGTATGAAAGGATAGGAGAAGGATTCTGGAAGTCCTGCAGGGAGCCTCTGTGGTGGGCACTTGGCAGTCATCTGGCAAATGACCGTCCCCTCCCTAACTTAATGCAGGCTACAGAATGGTAAGATGCACCAGAAGGTTTAAATCACAATAGTTGCCATAATAGCTGTGATGTATAAAAGAAACAAAGAGATTTATAAAGGAGATATGCTTCTAGTCTCTGTGAGCATTAAAGTACCTTTGATAATGCCAGCCAAGTACCATCAGTGTACTGAACTACACTTTTATGTTAGCTGTGAGAAGGATGAGCTCCCCATCACCTGGAGGGGATGGGGGGAGGGAATTTAGAAAGGAAAGATGCTCATTTAGAAGCTGCATCATTAACCATGGTACTGCAGTTGTCAGAGCAATTTTCTAACACTCTTTTATAGCCATGCTCATCCCACAATCCCAGGGTGCCTTCCCTGCTGTTACAGGTGTGAAAAGTACCCTCTGCTCTTTGCCTGATTGCTAAAATTTCTACCTTTTGCTATGCAAGTGGAAATGCTGTCACTGCAAATATGTAAAATTATGGAAAAGGCAAAAAAATAATTTTTAATGGATATCAAACTACAGAGCCTTATTGGACTGTTTGAGTTAATGCTCAAAATATTTTTTTAGAAACTTACTTTTTAAATATAAATGACGCAGCTTTGAGATTTCCAACATACTAGTCCAGAACATCTCCATATCTGAGTTTCTAGGTACAAATCAAACATGCATATGATTATATTTTAGTAGTCATGAATACAAGTATTACTAACATATCTGAAATTTGGTGACATGGCTCACATTCCAGAATCTTTGAAATAGGCCAAGTTATGCTCTGATGACATTTTAGCTGGGAAAAACAGAAGTGCTTTATACCATTTTTTTCCCAACTAATATGCAAAATATAATTTATATATATGCTATTTTATAGTTCTAGAAATGCCTCCATAACCTGAAGGGTTTTCTCACATGGCCATGAAAGCTAAGCACTACACAGTTCCTTAAGGGAACTTAAGTATTGTGAGGCCATGGGTAAGATGCAAAATTAAGGAAGCCTTCATCTTTTTTGTGTTGGTATAATTATAATTAAAGGTACTAATTTTTTCTTGTCTGCATAATTGTCTAACCAGTCAGCTACCTTCAGTGTAAGTACTAATAAGATTTTATATTCAATTTAAATGCAACTTCTTTAAATAGCTCTAACATAGAGTTTAAATAGCTCTAACATAAAGTTAAAAATGCAGTGCCTGCCATTGAGCAGGCCCAAGACTCATTCATACTTGCTGTGGGTAACCTTTTCTCGATACTAACAGAAGCCCAGACCATTCCTTTCCCATTTTCTTTCGATGTCGACATCTGATTGTTGGTTGTTACCTTTTGCATTGTCCAGCCTCAGTATGGAACAGAAACTGCAGCCACAGCACCCCACCAGGACACAAGTAGTCCCTGTGCAGAAGCTATCCATAGCCCATGAAGGGGAGGACCAAACCAGGAGCCCTCTGGAGGTAAGCCAAGTGCAGGAGAACATGCCAAGCAGAGCAGAAGGCAACCACGTCAATGGAGCAGTGTACGGATGTCCGCACAGGCACTCTAGTTACGTGTGTTTGGCACTGCAGTTGGCAAGGGCATGTCTTGGGGTTCCTTTCCCAATCTGTGTTGGAGCTTTTTGAAGAATTGGTCTGTGATATGTGGAAAGTGGACTCATGGACATGCCTCTCTCTTAGGGATATTCTTCTAGATGTGATTTTATGAACCCAGATATAGTTCCAGAGCAGCACAGCTGTGAAACTGAGATTGTCTGTCCCGCTGTGATTAGGCTTGTGGGTGTTTGGGGATCACCTAACAGTTACTGGAAGTGAACAGAGTCAAGTTAAGAAAGCTAAGACAGGGGAGCTGACTATCTTGGGAAGACAGAAAGCCAAGGGTGCATCATATTTCATAGGCAGACCATGATCAGGCAAAGGCAGACCATCATCAAACATCTTGTTATATGATATCCCAATTCTGTTGAGATTGTACCTAAACCCCGCCTAGTCTGAGAGTTACCTGAGCCTCACCAGGAAAAGCTGAGCTTAGAAGAGCACTGTTGCAAGGAGCAGGAATCCTACAGAATGAAGCAGAGAGTTGTTCAGAGGTCAGAGAAGGAGAACCGATCCAGCAGAGCCTGAGGGGAATCTAAACACTGCTCAAAGCATTCTGAGCCCAGAGGGAGTTTTCCAAACTATCTGAATTAAAGTACAGTCCTCAGTCTTAAATAACACTGGCAACTTTAAATGTCTCTTTCCCTTTTTGGCTTGTTTTTTTCTCTTTTGGGAGAAAGTGGGAAAAAACAGACTTGAGGTCCACGAAGTACAATTTTTAATAAAAATCTACTTGCAAACTGCAGCAATCCTTTTAAAATGTAAATAGTGGTCTTGTTCCTACTACATCTCTCAGAAGGCTGTTCTAGTAAGTCCTCACTCTGCTCTTTAGAAACCTTCCTTCAGCTGACATTGTGTCAGTATCTTCTTTTGGAATGAAGAGCAGCTCCTCTTCCATACAAATCCCTTGATGTTTTCATGGGCAGCAGTCGCATCCTTGCTTATTGGATTGCACATTTGAACAACCTCACTCTTTTAGGCACCTTTAACAAGATAGGTTCTTCATGAACCTAGTATCCAGTTTCCTGACCAGCCCAGTTTCCAGTCTCTGAATGTGTTCTGTGTACATGATCCAGGTCAAATTAATCTTTTAAATAATGACAGCTAGAACTGTGCTTGGCATTCCAGGGGGTGTCTTACTGTTTCATGTAAAATGGAATAAATAATTCCCTATCTCTGTTAAAATATCTTGCCTGACAGATGAGGATCACATTTTTCTTTTTCATGGCTTTATAACAGTGGCATCTCATAGTTGGGTACCTAACATGTGGGTCCTCTCCCTGGATGCCTCTAGTTGATAAACTGCCAACTTAAAGCAGAAATTCTTACTTGTCTTTGCATTCTATTTACAGTTCATCACATTTCTTTTACTCCTGTCTTCAAAATCAGTCCCCATTTCCTGTATGATGTTCTGTTCCCTCTTCTTATACAATATTCTGCCATTGTAATGAAAATGCCTCTGACTTTGTGTCATCCATAGATTTCATTAATATGCACTAGTCTTTGTGCCAAAGCCATCAGTAAGAATATTTTACAATATTGATTCCATAACCAGACCTGGAGGATGTCTCCCTGTAATCTCCCTCAAACCCTCAATGATAAACCCTTGTTCTGTTTCCCTTATTCAGCTCCTTGTCAAATCCTCTTGTCACTGTCAGACTAATTTGTATTCCCATATTCAGGTGGTTCCTATACTAATTCAAGTCTTCTCCAGTTTAAATTAATACTGTGGAGCTGTATAAGAAAGCTTTGTAGAAGTCTCGATGGATCTCCTGCATATTCTTTCCCTAAAAAAAAATTGATTATGTTGTCAGAAATGCCAAATGTATGTGTTACAGCTCATCTTTGGTAAGCCCAGACTTCATTTTGTCCTATTTTTCATATTCTATGTTTTTTTCCTTCACAGCATGTTCTAAAGCCTTGTATACTATTGAGATCTGCAGATGCCTAATCATGTTTTCTCTGTATTGTTAAAAACAGAAGTAGTGTTTGCTGTACAAGATGAAGGAATAAAAAAGAACATTTTGTTTTGGGGTCTTAAGTAGATAATCATGCATTTCTGTTCTGTTCTTATTGCACAGTTACCCTGTCTTTTTTTTTTTAATGTTTAAAGATTCTTTCTTTTTTTCTTTTTCCTTTTATTTGTGTGTATTTTTGGCAACTCATACTTTATTGCTATCTTCTCTAGCCTCTAAGGCAGAGCAGTTTTACTCAATTAATTTCCTTTTCCATTTCTTCTAGGCTTTTTGTTTACCCCTAATGTATTTTTCTAGATAACAGTTCATGCAGTTACAGTTAGGGCCTTCCTCTAAAAGTGTTTTCCTTTACTTGGGATTCAAGTTACAGAGGAATTTTGCCTCTCCCACTTGCAAATGCTCGAAAATTTTCTCACCATTCAGGCTTTTGAGCTCTTCAGTCCAGCTGACTTCACTAAAAGGTTCTCTTTAATTTTCAAATTTTGTTCTTTTTTTCTGGCACTGCTTTTCTAATTTAAATTAATTTCATGTAGATTGATCTGAATTAATTCACAAACACTTGAACCAAGCTGCTTTTGTATGCTACAGTTGTTCTTTAGCTAGTTGGAGCAGAAGACCAGTGTTTAGGCAATAGCACTGGACAGTAAATTCTCAAATGTTATCCTTCCCCAAGGTAATTGAAAAACAGTATAACAGAAAAATCATGTATTCCTTCTGTTAGAACAGCACATCACATATAGTCCTTTCAGTATACATGATGGCAACTCTATCTACCAAGTCTGATTTATAGTGATGAAAAGACTGATTCATTCAATCCATAGTCTCTTCTTCCCAATGAAAAACATTTGTCTCATTGATTCAAGACATATTAAATTGTTTCAGTGATGCCCACTTTATTCATTAAGGCTAGACCTCTATCCCATGAATAATCCTGATGATTTTCAATGGGGCTAATTTACAGTAAAAGACAGGATATTCTGAGAAGACGTAACAGAATCTAACCCTAAAGGAAAGGCAGTGAAGGCTACAGAGCTTGTGAAGGAGAGGAATTTTTAATTGTGTTTTGAAGGGCTGTACTAGCAATTGTGGGAAGAAATTCAGTTTAAAAAAAAGCATATCAGGAAGAAACATACTGACACTGAAATACACTGCAGTCCAGAAACATCTCCCAAAAGGAATCTTGGAAACACAAAAGCCTTGGACTTTTAAAAGCAGATTTGACAATGCAATAGAACATATCCTGTGTTTTTAAGCTGGCTAGCACAGATTCTTTTCCATTTCTAGCTTCCTGATGCTAGCTTCCACAGGGCTCCTGACACACGTGTCTGTGTTCCCTATGTCCTCTTTCCCTAACAGATGTTCTACTCCTTGTTGAAAGGGGAGTAACAGCACCCTTTACTGACTGTCCCTCAGTTTTCACCCATATTTAACCACAGATTTCAAGTATTGTTGCACTGCTTTGCACCTAGTCCACTGACCCGAAGTCTAGCTAATTTCTGACTTTTAGGTACTCTTCCTGTCTGTGGCTCAGCAAAGGAGGGGAGGAGGAAAGAAATGCTAGCTGCTGTTTAGCAGTTCTGTGAATGAAAAAGATTTACTTTTAAGGCACAGCTTGCAACCTGCAGGTGTGACCCAAAACAAAAGTGTTTTTATTCGTTCTGTTTAATATCCCATCCTGAAGTTTGTGGCACCAATGGCAAGAGATTGATTTTTTGTAGAACTAGTTCCCATACCTCTAATTTCTTTACAATCTTTCTGTGTACAATGTTAGATTTACATACATTCCACCCCTAAAATAAGGCTGGAATCATTCTTCATCTTCCAGGGCTAGCTAATCCATCATTAGATGGACCCATGCAGATCTGTAGGAAACGTTTACTTTTAAAGCCAAGCTTTCTTACATCAGCTTTTGACATTTTGTTCACTTGGACAAGCTGATTAATGGTGTCAGCATTGTACATTTGCTTTGCAATGAATACTAAGCAGATGTTATACTGGTTTATTGCCCCACACTTCGAGCATGAAGAGGTCAGTTCTACAAGACCTTGCTTTTGTGAGTGGGTCTGTTACCGAAAGGTCAAAGGGTGTCCCAGAGTCTGTTTTATATATAAATATGATATTGACTAATCTTAGATATTTTGATAGATATTTTGATTCAGGGGAAGCTTTATTTTAGAAGTAGAGGCTAGGCAAAACTTCTGCTGACTGCAAGAGCAATTTTCTCTACAAGGACTTCAGTGTTTAACCAATTTTGAGTTGCTGTCATTATACCTAGCATTTTCTCTCTGTAGGTGTGTAGGCAAGGTCTGTAAGGAAAAGTAACATCTTTATATCAAGTCAGTGGGATGTAACTGAAACCAAAGGAATATTTCAGGCATGTAAGCCCCTCTTCAGGTCTGAAATGGAAGCTACAACCTTCAAGCTAAATTCAGAGTGAAAAGGGAACAGTTCTTCCAAAAAAATCTGAATAAAGCTCCTGTAGGATAAAAGGAAAAGGTAGCAAGAGAAGAGATGGTAAGATATACATGCTCATTGTTCTACAACATGGGCTAAGCTTCAGAAATGAACCCACTGAAGTAGAATTACATCTGTTTGACACAGGTAGAAGAAAATCAAGTGCATTGATACAGATTTCAGAAATGGGCCTGTGCTACAAAATTGGATTCAGATCTGAAGTCTCTCAAAGTTCAGGAAGTCTTCAGATCCTGGGCCCTTAGGCCCTTCTCACATAATTTACAAAAGGTAGACTGTGTGTCTACACTGCTTGTGATTCTGGGACAAAGGTTTTGAATGCACTACTCTCTCAGATAGAATTATTATATCCCTAGCTTCTGAAAACCCAATGGTTTGTTTTGTATAATTTAATAATGTATTAAATGTATATACATAGCTGTGTAATTATTAATTTATTAACACCCTGTGGGGTGTTTCCCCCTCTCTCCGCTGCAAAAACACTTTCTCCATTCTAGCCAACAGAAGAAAGAAAACAGAAAAACTACACAGTAATCCCACACAGGTAAAACTTAATCTATTTCAGTGGATGCAAGATAGGAATATTCGCAATGCCTTTGCCTTACTGTAAGGCTTGGACATTAGCTCCCAACTTAATCTCTTTATTCATGACCTTTTTTCACCTTTAAATGAGATTTTATAAAATAATTTTGATTCTTTAGGATATTTAAATACCAGAATTAGGATGCTATCACATTTATGTAATAGCATGTCCAAATGTAAGCTACCTCAGATAGAATGGCACAATTATATTGGCGCAATTCTGCTGGTCAGAAAAACTCTTCCTTTATAACAGTTCTTAAGCCATATAAGCAGAAGTAGGCCATCTTCTGTATGATGCACATTTTCCTGATAATTACATGTGGGTTGTTTATATTTCTCTCCCTAAGCACAAATCTCCTAGTTAGCTGTATTTCATTAAAATAAGCACTTCTCTAGCTTAATAACCAACAAGTTTTTAAGCCTGTTTGGTTAAATCAGTGAGAGTTGATGTACAATAAAACCTAAAGGTAATGAGGCTTTTGCTTACCGAACATCTTTTGTATTCCCAGTGTACCTTTCCCTGTGTAAACTGAGTCTCAACGGTGACATAAAACGGCTTCTAACCCAATTCATTACCTTCCAGTTGACTGTACCCATCCCCTTGAATACAAATTTGCAAGTAAGAAAGCTATGGAAAGGGTCTAGGGGTAGAGAGAAGAAGCACCCTGAACAGAAGGGCACTTGTTCCTTCTGCCACTTCAAGTGACTGCCTTCCTTGCTGTCCCCATGCATTCATTTGCATAATGGAGGTGATCATCTGGCTGTTATTGCGGCAGATTGAATGTAAATCAGTTACTGAAACATAAAATACGTCCCAGGGAACTCTGTGCGTGCTGGCATACAAATGAAGGTCTTAGTGCTGCCTGGGGATACTGGAGGTGACAGAAGAAATATATTAGTGTTGCTGGTTGACTCTTATTGTTACAAACTTGTATGAGAGGATACAGGAGGATTTCAGTCTTGGTGAACAAAGGGGTTGTTTTAGTTCATCTCCCTTCTCCCATTACTGTCAAGTTGTTTAGGAGACTGGGCACTACACTTCGTATTTCAGTCCAGAACTTACCACCTTTTAGGAAGTGGTGGGAAGTGGTTGGTTTGGTGGGAACTGGGATGTTTTTTTTATCCCAATTTTTGACATCCTCTTGGACTGAATTGGACTCCAAGCTGGGACATTTCTGCTTGCATTCAGATATAATCATGTACTTAATTGTATTATTTTAGGCACTAAACCTAGTGAAAAGACCCTCCTCATCTGCAGCATTTTACTGAGCCATTCTATGTAGCGTATGTTCACATTTTCTCAGGTAAGACACTGTTTTCCTTCTCAACATAAAAATGTCTGCAGCCTTTTATTCCTAACATTTACAAAGAAACAGAATGTACCCACTACACTCCTACCCAACATTTCTGACCAGGATTCCTTGCCTTTCATCTGTGCTAGAGAGGGCTAGGGCTTCATGCTTCCTCTACCATGTAACAGACTCACTGCATATACACACTCAGTTCAGTCCATCCCAGGCAAAAGGCACATATCCATGTTGCTGTGCCTCCGTTCCAGAAGCCTGCCAGTTACGGCTCTAACCTTCCGGTGTTCGATGTGGTCATCCTTGAGGAGATATGATCCTCTTATGTGCCCCTTTTTCTTGAAGTTTGCCTGTAAAGTAGGATTTAGTGCACCTAGCCTTCAGCAGCTTGTACTGGGAGAATACTGCAACAGAGGAAAAGGGATTTCTGTATAGTGCTGGTTCTCCAACTTAGTGTCTCTTTTCTTCACATCTGCCACAACTGGCTGTCCAAGTTCTTCAAGATCCTCTCTGAAGAGGTTCTCACAAGCACTCTTATAGGTCACATCTCAGTCACAGAATGAGAGATTAACACTGCTGGGTCATACGTCCTATCCCATGCAGAAACTAGTATCTTTCTCGTTTTTTCTTCAGTCTTGCATGAAGTTCATTGGGGTTGTGTTGGCAGAGACGCTGTGGTGCTTCGCTTTTACAGGAGTGCATGTTCTGTTTGCCTCATACATCTGAAAACAGAAAGGGCTTGGGGAACTAAGTATTGCCAGTCATAAACTTTCAAAAAATATTAGGGTGCAAAACACAATGGTATTTTTAAAAGATGTGGGGACAGGGAGTCTTTCTTTTATCTTTTGGTTCTATCAACCTGTTAGGTTGATTTGGGCCATATTGAAAAATTCCTTCAACAATCATCATCGCCAGAAATTTATTCTTCTATAAAATCTTTTTTCTCTTTTTTTTCATTTGGATTTTAATTCTTGAAACTCTTGCTCAGTCATTGCTTGTCAACATCCTAGTGCTGGCAATAATAAAGAACAACACAAATTTCCTGGGATTTATAGTAACTGGCAATGCTGTTTTCCAGGGAGAAGCATTAGCCTTGTGCCTAAAGCTTGGATTTTATATAAAATAGCCGTATTTATTCCCTAAATTTGATCATATGCTCTCATTTTCATGTACGTCTTTATTAATATAGTGCAATATTTCTTATGAAACTTTTAATATTTTTGGCCTTCCTCTCATTTAAAGTCACAATTCTTTGCTCTTTCAGTTAAAAGATACAGCAATTTTTTTGAATCTGAGTCATTTTTTCCTGCAGTTCTAGCTTCATATTTCATCAGCACCAAATAGTGAGGGCTGTCCACCAGCAGCACATTACTTAAATCTATACAAAAGATATAATCAATTTTTATCACTGATCTGGTGTTCCTAGGCTTTATTTTCACATTTTGATTCTTCTTTACACTACAAGTCATTTTACTCATCACAGTACTGATGTGGTTGCAGCTCAGCTCAGATCACTTTGCTTTGGTGGGACTGCAATCAATCAGTCAAAAAAAATTAGGCTCTTGTCCAAATTCTTTATCTGGAACAGACAGGGCTGATACCAATATGTTCATGGTCTGATTCACAATTTTAAGAGCAGACAAAATATAATCTCTTGAAAAACTGAACTTCTTTGCTACAGAGATTACTAATCTCATCTACAAGAACAAAAGAATGCCTTTACTTCTGAAACAGAAAATTTTGCTTGATGTTTTACCTTTTGGATTTTAGCTTCCAAATACTGTCTTAGCAATGCCCAGATTGTAACATCATAATCTTACCTCAAGTTTGTGCTTACCTCTGAGGCTCCTCTATAGACAAGCATCAGGCATAAACATACTACAACTAAATGTTGTCATCTGACCTTGATGTATGTACATGGTATTTTCTTTAGTTTGGAAATAAAGACTTGAAACATGCAGCACTTAACTCCCTTCTTTTACCCTCATAGAAGGCCTAAAAATGTATATAAAGGTTATCTGTTCTCGTAATCATTTTCCTGATTTCATAAATGTGATCAGCTCTCTACAAACATGTAAATATATCAGTAAAAAGCTTCATTTTGGGGGGAGCTAGAAGTCTAATATATCTCTAGTTAGCACAAGTTGGTGAATTGGAAGCAGGAGTTAATGTGTAATTCAACCTGGTACAATGGCTGAAAAAAATCAGAGGCAAGAATGAGTAAGGATGCCCACAGTGAAGAGGAATAGAAGATATAGGCAACATACAGAATTTGGGGAAGGTGCACAGCGCATGAGAGATTGTTTCAAACAGGGGTTTTCATAAAAAAAGCAAAGCTGAGAAAGGAAACTAAGGTCCTGACCAAAATTTTAAATATTGAAAAGAAGGTGGAGAACAGCAGAGTAGTTAGAAAATAAAGAAGGGATATATGGAAATAACTGAGCTAGCAGATTCATGGATCCTGATTCAGCAAAATCCTTACAAACTTAAGTGAGCTCTCCATTTCCATGGAAGCTAATCCATTATTAAAATCCTGCCTGTGATTAAGTGATAAATTAGTCCTTTAGTAATCAGTCTCCTCCTTCAGCTTTCACTGAAGCGTAGCATTCATTTCATCCAGGGAATTTAGGCTGCTCAGTACTTCCAGATACGGCTTTAAAAAAAAAAAAAAAAAAAAAAAAAAAAAAAAAAAGAGTGCCAAACCCATAGTTACAACACACAATTCCTCTTTAACATTTTTCTAACTGTTTTTGCTTGAAGGATCTTAGTAGTACCGGGCATTGATCCAATAAACATGAACTGATTCAAGGGCAGAAGACAGTCTGAAATACTGCCTAATATTTTCCTTCTCTATGTTACCATGTTTAAATAAACAAAAATAGTTTAATTTTTTCACCAGCATCTTTGAATAGTTTCAGATTTACAATGCAATAAAAATGTAAAAGAAAATTGTTCTTGGAATTTATGCTACCAATTTTTCCCTTATAATGACTTTTAGGCCCAGTAAAATTAACAGATGTTTCTTACCAAAATAACCCAGAACTAAATTTAAAGTCTCATTTAAAAACACAAAGCAATCATCAACCAAGTAACTCTAGAGCCTCAAATAAATGTCCTTTACTTATAATTGTGAAACTCCTATCTGAAGTGAATTAAAAATTAATCTTGGGAAAAAAAATCATAGTGGTTTTTAAATGTGTTTCTGAGGATGAGATTAATTACATCCATTGATGTGAATAATAAACAATCAATACCCATTTTCCTTTCTGAAAGGATGAAATCAGATCCATCGGGCATCTAGGGCTTTGTTGTTGTTGTTGTTCTTAAAAATATCAGTATAATAGGCATTAAAATGGGAACAAAGAGAAAATGAGAATAAAGAGAGGACTAGAAGGATTTTTACTGAAAACCATAGCAAAAAGTAGAACTTCAAAATGAGATGAAAATGAATAACCAATAATAATGAAAACCAAGGCCTATATCCTGCAAACTTTTGTCCCCATACATTTAGCTAATGCCACAGAGCATACTGTGCTCCCGAAGCTCCAAAGATGTTTCCATTCTGTAGAGCTCATGATAAGTTATGTTATTCACTTCATTGTTCTTTGGATTTTTACCTAAAAATGCTCTGGAAACATTTATCAAAATGTGTTTCCCAAAAAGCAGAATTATGGCAAAGGAAAACAATAACCATTTCAACAATTGTTTCAGTATTGCTTTAATTCAAATACTTTAACAATTAAAAATAAGAAAAGGGTGGGGTTTTGTTCCAGTGTTGTTGTTGCTGTTAAATTATAAAGCAATATTTCAGTGAATAGTCCTGTTATACACTATGAAGCCTGGATAGTTTTAGAGGTGGCGTGTTTTTTCCATGGCCTATGTCAAACCAGCCTGCTGAGCTGGGTCCAGTTGTCCTTGAGCAGGCAACAGGACAATTAATCTATCCAATTTTAGCTAAAAAAAGCTACTAATTTAATGAACACCGAGAATGAACAATTCCTTTAATGATCTTTTCAGAGTGTGACCAAGACAACTCTGTATTGTGGTAAAAACGCTGGCTTTTTCAGTAAAAATGCTGGATGGGTCGTAGTGTCCAGGACTGTTTATTTAATTAACATGGCTTTACAAGAATGCTAGGAGAAATGAACAGAGCAGAAGACCTTATTCAGGTCCTCTGCCCTGGAGTGAATTTTATTCTTGGTAAACTCTTGGTAAATGCTGAAAAATATTTTGGCTAAAGAAAATTCCACAATTTAATTTAATTTTGAGTATTACATGCTTAAAATCATTTGCATACTTAAGTATGATTTCTCAGCAGATTGCAAGATCCGCACTATATACTGGGTTTTTTATAAAGCACTTCTGCAAAGTTAATGTGCAATAGGCAGGCTTTTGTCTCATGTTTTTCTGGTGTTAAGACCTCTAAATTCATCAGCCAAATTTGACCATACTGCCCCTGCAGCTGTAATCTAAACAACTCTAAGATAACATTTGATATGCTCATTAAGCAAATAATATAATTCTTTTGGCTGGAATCCCATCATAAGCACTGGAGTTTGTTTTCTGAAAAAAGAGGTAAAGTGAATAATAATTCAGTGGATACCAGCAAGAAACTGTGAACCTGAGTATGGATCTGGACTTGCTCACAAGTTGCTGATCTGGGAACAGTTTTAGTAATAACTTTCCAGGTATCTCCTAATATCAAAAAGGAGACGTATTGCCCTTAGATGCATGTATAGCACTTCTATTAGCTTGGTGGCTGGGCCTTTGTACTTACTGTCACAGAACAAATCTGGTGGCATGTGTGAGATTTAAAGGTTTAGATTTTAATGAATAGGAAAACGGAGGCAAAGAGCTGATGTGTTAATTTGGTGAAATAATTCAATAATTTGTCTGTTTTAAATGTATTATTCCTTTCCTTCAAGTGCAGAAGAGTCAACCTTCTCAGAATAAATCCTCTTTCAATTAGAGAACACAGATAAGAAACTATGGAAACTGGAGAAAAAAAGATCTTTTTTGCTCATTTAATACATCCACTGTCACTGCAGGAGTCTTCCCGATAGTATGCTATCTAGTACTTTCAAATCACAGAACCATAATTTAGGCTGGAGGGGACCACCAGAGGTTATCTAGTGCAACCCTTGCTCAAAACAGGTCTGATCAGATCAGGTTGCTCAGGTCTGTGACCAGTCGAGTCTCAAACACCTCCAAAGATGGAGAGTTACGAACTTCTCTGGGCAACCTGTTCCGGTATCTGACCACCCCCACGGTGACATTTTTTTTCCTATTATCTGGAATAAGGAATTTCTCACATTCCAACTTTTGTCCTGTTGCCTCTTGCACTTTCATTGTACATCTCTGAGAAGAGTCTAGCTCCATCTTCTCTGTATCTTCTAATCAGATAGTTATAGACAGCAATCAGGTCTCCTCCCAGCCATTTCTTCTCCAAGCCAAAGAGATCCAGCGTTCTCAGCCTCTCTTCGTACATCATATACTCCAGCCCCTGTCTGTCTTGGTGGCCCTCCTCTGGACTCCTTCCAGTATGTCAGTATCCTTCTTGCACTGGGTGGAGCCGAAACCCAGACACAGTACTCCAGATGCAGTCTTACAAGTGCTGTACAGAAGGACTACTTCCGTGGCCTGGTTGGCCCCTGCTGGCCCTTGGGCCTTTCGCTAATACAGCCCAGGATGCTGTGGACCTTCTTTGCTGCAGGGGCACATTGCTGACTCGTGTTCAACTTGCTGTCCACTATGGCCCCTAGGTTATCTTCTGCAGAGTGGTTTTCTAGACAGTCACCCCTCTCCCCCCAGCCTGTAATGTGATGTAGGGTTATTCCCTCCCTGATGCAAGACCTTTTACTTGCTCTTGTTGGACACCATGAGGCTCCAGTTAGCCCATTTCTCCAGCCTGTCCAGATCCCTCTGAATAGCAGCCCTGCCCTCCAGCTGAATTTAGCTTTTGAAATACAATAACAGAAAAAGCCAGGGTGGGAAAGAAGCATTGTGGCCCAGAAGCCTTTCAAGGGAAAAGAGAAAACCAGATGGAGATGATAGTTTCATTTACTTCTGGAAGTTACTACTAATGGGAAGGAAAGATTACAGAAATGTTTGGTTGGCTACGCATTCTTACATCAGCATTAGGAAGTTACCTTGAGCTTCTGTCCTACTGTCTTGGAAAGAAATTATTTGTGTTCATTTCTTAATATTTGTTGGTAACTGGCCTCCTGATATTGATATGCTGTGATACTGTGTGTGTATTTGCTTTCCAAAACATTTTAATTTGGTATCTTTTTGATTTGATGACAGGGACAGTTGTGAGTCACAAACTGAAATGGAGTCCTTACATACAGTTCTGTTTCCCCAGGAGGAGATGCCTGGGACCTCTCACAGACTGAAATGTGCAGTACTGTGCAGCTGGTTTAATTAAACTCATTTTGTGCTGAAATCTTGTTAGAAGAAGGAAGATTCTGAAAGCCAGGGAGACCATCTGGATTTATCTAATTCTTCAGATTTTTTTGTTGTGTAAAAAGTAAGTGTGTATTAAGGCAAACCATCCAAACAGTTGCATTGCTAATGGAATAATATCCCTAATTCTTCAGCTCTGTAGAATCTATAAATCTTTAAGGCATTTAGAGTGTATAAGCATTCGTAGTTTCTTCCATCAGGATACTGTTCCCTTTGCAAAATAAGTATCCTAGGGCTCCACATAAAGCATTTGTGGTCAGGGAATGTGGCTTTGGGACAAACTTCCAAGACAGATTAGGCAAATCCAGTCTCTGGCCACTTTAGGAATTGGTACAAGTTTTCCCACCCCTTTTAGAAATCAACTCCTTCACAAATCCAGAGATCCTATTCACACAAACTATAAAAACCTTTAAAACTGTCAAATCAAGCTAACAAAATACCACACACAGCCTTCACAACAGACAATAACACAGGAGAAAATCTGTATCAGGTCAACCAAAGATTGTCATTGATTTATGTGTAAGATGTTCAGATGCTCCTGTTAATGCATGGCAGTATTAAGCCACAAATTATCCAGGGAGTGATTTTTCCAATATACCACAAATACCGCAAGTGATTACTGATCTTAGGAATGTGCTCTCTGTAGCACAGAAAGGATGTTATTGTAGTGATATAACTGCTTCACGTGACCTGTGGTACCATCTTCCGTGTCTGGTATATGGAACAAATAGGAATGCGTATAAATTACTTTCAATTCATCTTCCCTTACGTGTTGTCAAATGTATTGGTAACTATCGCACCTTACAAGCTCACTTAAAAGACCCTCATCTGAGATAGCTTTCCATTGACTTCCATTTCATTGGTGTCTCTTCATGTGTTGCTAAAAATGTACTGAAAGGGGAAAATACAAAACTTACTAAAATCCTTATGCTGAAACATTCCCTATGTATGAAAGAAGCCATCTTCTGTCAGCTCTGGCACAACTTTGGGGTCAAACAACTCACAAACGTGCATCAAAATTTGGCTGTCTTTAGACCGAGTAACAAAATCTGTTCTGGATTCTTCCATGATTTGACCGAAAAGATTCCATGGACATGCTCATGGAAGGCCAGATAATGCCCTGCATGTTTCTTGGTGAAAAAGCCTCAATAAGCCCTAAGCATAGACTTGAACATAGTTCAATTTTCATCATCTTAACAAAAAGCACTGATTTTAAAATAATTAGTAAACATCATTTAATTACTTCTCCAAGCAGCTCTGTTCATTGTGTAGGACTGATTCCTGAAGATGCTTTTCCTGCCATTGTACACACCACTGGCCAGGACAGCATTATCTCTTTCACAGCGCTGTTTGGGACAGGGAGTGGAGAACACTTTCTACCTTAAGACAGTTTTACATTGGCACCACTGAAACTGGAGATACCAGGACATAGGTTGACTTGCAACAATGCTTTCACAGCACAAAAGATGAATCCTGATGCTGGTCTGTACCAGCAGAGAGGCTGATTTTTGGAAGCTGTCATCTCCCAAATCCCATCTTCCTTGCCGTGAGGGAAAGCAGGGTCAGCAGAGGGCTGAGAAGGTTTCGATTCTGAAGCTGAAAGAAATGTGAAATGATGTGTGCACGGGCGCCTCTCGCACCCTTCCTCTCGGCCCTGCTACCTTGCTGGGAAGGGGCACGGCTGGGACTGGAAGCCAGAGTATGGAAGTGTGGACGTGCGATATTTCATCAGCATCTGCAGATTACATTTATTTTATCTACTGATACAAAAAATCTACTACTACGAAAAATACGTATCTATTTTATCTACTACTATGAAAAATAGTGAGGCCACTTATGCCCTTCCGTGATGGTGATGATACTACAAAGCTGATTCTTTTATCCTTTTATCCATTATGCTTGGGGTGCTTCTTTCCCCCCAAATATGCTTTCATGACAACCCACGGGAACTTACTCCTTGTGAAACCACCTCCTGCAAGTCTCTCCAGAAATAGTATTTTGCCATTTTGTCATGATTGTAAGACCTGAAACTTTAATTTTTTAAAAGTGTCTAGTCCTCATGGGTGTTTTTAGCCTTCTAAAGCAAACCTGTCCAGTTACACAGCGTAAATGTTGAAAAGCTAGAAGACAAATAAGAGCTGAAATGGCAATGTCTTGAGACTTCTTAGCCAATCTCTTGCTTTTTTAGAGCTGAAATCGTAATGTTTACGTGTGGCAACTGGCAACACCCATTCATTCTGTTCCACTAGCAACACCGGTGCTCGTGTTTCTACGGAGTTTTATTTTTCCAGGCAATTTTGTTTCACTTACACATCTACTTTGGGGAAAAAACGCCAAAGAAAAGGTAACGTATTCTTGGTCGAATGACAGAGGAGACGAGAGAAGGTACAGGGGAAAGTCAGGGGAAACGCGATCGGCGCGTTAGCTCTCGGCGGCACGAGCGGGGGCGCGGTGAGGCGCGCACGGGCTCGCCGGCGGGAGGCCCCGCAGCCGCCGGGGGCCGCGCCGCGCACCCGGAAGCGGTTGGGCCGGTTGCAGGGGGCTGTTGGTGGCGCGCGCGCGCGCGCGCTCGCTCCCTCGCTCGCGCGCTGCTTCGCTTACAGGCGGCGGCGGGGCGCAGGGCAGAGACGTGACGCGGCCCGGCCCGGCCGCCCCGCAGCCCGCGATGCCCTGGGAGCGCCGGCCGCGCTGGCCACGCCGCGGGGCATGGTGAGCCCGGGGCGGCCGCTCCCCGCGGGGACCCGGCAGGCGGCCTCGCTGCTCCGCCTCAACCTCCTCCTCCTGCTCCTGCCGCTGCTGTGGGGCACCGGGGCGCAGAAAGGTGGGTGCGGGAGCCCGGCGGGCGCCAGGAGCAGCCCGGCCGGGGCTCTGCTGCGGGGAGGGGGCGCTCCCCCCGCTGCCCTGCGAACAAAGGGCCCGGGGCAGCCCCGCGCCTGGAAACCCCCCGGCTGAGCCGCGGCTCTGCCGAGGGACCCCCAGCCGGGGCCGCCTCCCCGGGTCCCCGCCGCGGGGGCGCTGGAGGCGGCGGGGCGGCAGCCGGGGGGCGGCTCCTTTCCGTGTCCCCGGCGGCCGCGAGAGGCGGCGGAAGGAGCGCGGGGCTGCGGCGGTAGCCCCGGGTCGGCCCGGGAGGGGGTCGGGGCCGCGGCGCCCCTCTGGCTGCGCGCTGCAGCGGCCCCGGGGGTCTGCTCCGCACGTCCTGCGCGAAGCTGTGCGGGCCGGGAGGCAGCCAGAAGCCTGATGCTGCTGGCTCTGAAAATCAGCTTGGAGAATACGTAGGAGTGTGTGCTGGGGCAAGAGTCCAGAGCCTGTGAGAGAGAGGGGGTTTGGGTTTGGAGAAGTTGGTGCGATTTCCCCTCCTCGGGTGGAATTGAACCGATTAGACTTGAGCGCGTTGGAAATTGCAAGGCACGATCGGGTCACTTCATGGCAGAGGATCAGAGGATGCCACAGTAACTGTCACTTTGATCATATGCTTGGAAGAAAGTGGTGGGAGTGAATGTTTTGACAGCATCTTGAAACTTTCGCTTCGGTGAATACAAGGGTTGAGAAAAGATATTTTATAGTTTTCATTTAGACTTGTGTCTTGCACAAATCTGACTTCATTTCAGAAACTCAGCTTTATTTTCACACAGTTTTTTCTTTCTCTGCATCCCAGAAAGAGATGAAAACTTATTAAAGTGTCACAGATGCTACTCTGGGACTCACAAATACATGTGGCATACTGCTAAAGATATATCTTAATGGACTCCCTGAATGCAAAAAGGTCAGAGAAGTGTCCATAGAACAAATTAGTCACGTTGTCTTGCTTTTTCATGTTATTTCTGCCTAATTGCAGTTATTATTTTTTGGTGTGCTGCCGTACATATACAAATCTAACACTAGAAAGCAGTTGGCATACTTGTCATTTATTCTTTAAATCTGTAATGGAGGAGGAGTACACTCATTTGTGGCTGAGAGGAAAATGGACAACTTGTATTTTAACATGTAGTCTTTTGAAAGCTGCTGCTAGATGGGTCAGGCAGCTGCAAGGTGTTAGTTCAGGCTACAGGAGCATCACGCTTTTGGTTGTGTGCTCTAAATGCTTGCGTTGACCTGACGCTTCTCTGACACCTTGGTGAACAGACTGAGTTTGTTCTTCAAGGAGAAAACTGAAATAACCTGGGGAAGAAAAAAAAGGAACAGTTTTCTGCCATATTAGTGAGTTGAATTGGCTCCGTGCATGGTCCGGGGTGTGCTAGAGGGGGTGGAAGCGTGTGGCAGGAGTGGGACTGTCCGTCAAAGGGTCCGTGGGCTTTTACATATGCTGTTCATTTTATCTTTCTGTACTCTGAGAAACTGCTGAAGAGCCCCTACCCAGGATTTCAAGTTGACAGTGTCACTCTAGTTAATCCTTAAAACTTGCTCTGAAGTCTTACTTTTGTGAAGGTGGGGAACTTTTTTATTGACAAGCTTTGTTTCATCTGGCAACAAAAAGCAGAGCTTGTTTTAAGGTTTTTCCTTGCCAAAATATTTTCATTTATCTTTTTCCAGAGAAGGTTGGGGAGCCCATATCCTGTGTCTTTAAATGCTGCCATAGTTCTAATTTGGGTGAAAAATCCCGTGTAGAAATGGAACCCATCTCTTGCCCATGAAGGGTCTGCACAAAACTGTTAGTAAATTAGTGGATTAAATATATGCACAGACTTGTAAGAGAATGCCTTGTTTGCAAGGAAGCTACCAAAGGCTTAGGCTTTTAAGCTTTTTTAAAAGAAGTACAGTAGGTGATGCTGTGGAGGAACCCAGCCTCATTCATTACATTAGGGAGGCTGATCCTCTGTTAATAAGCAGCCATTCATTTCCTTTCCCACTGTTCAGCAGCTGTAAGCCACATATTGTGTGGTATTTAAATTCTGCTCTGAAGATAGAGTGTTTTCATTTCTCGTAGACTTTTCTGGAAAGCACTTTAACTAGTATGAATTGACTTAAAAACAATAATATGATTTTGGGCAACTTGAAACTCTTCTGAATTTTGGGTCAAATGTCTGCCTAATGTTCTCCTCCTCCTTCTCTTCCAAGACAGACACAAAACTAGTAACAAAAAGGTGCAGGTAATGCTGTGGTGAAGGTACTTTTCACCTAGGAGTCCACTGTACTGCCTTTTAGGATTAGGGTTTAGGGTCCCTCCCCACCTGTCACACTGAAAATCATCCAGTGTATGGAATTCTGCCTTCGTTGGATCAGGGTCTTGAACCTGAGTGTCTTACTGTGTCAGAAAATGTGAGCATTTTGTATGAGGTCGAGCAGCTTCAGAAACATTGGAAAAGGCTCAACAGAAGCGTACTCTGTACTATAATATAGATTCTCATGCATCTCACACTGTCCACCTGACTGCTGTGCAAGTCCTTTCCCTCTTCTGATTTTTAAAACTGCTCTGTGGTGATTCTTGGTTACAAGAAAAGTGATATTAAGAAAATACTTAATGCGTTTTAGTTGTTTTTCGTGTAGTTTAGCAGCTGGAAATGAAAGCAGGCTAGCACCATAGAAGCCGCCTGCTCTCATGGAGTGCATTTTGGAAAACAGTGCTCTTAGCAGATGTTTGGCAATTGACATAAATTCAGTATGGCCTGTTTGTTAGGTAAGCTTTGTTTGTAGAGAACCATCATAAAACAGCTAAGAGAGAAATACAGTCATATGAAACACACATCTTTCATTCAGATAGAAGTTAAGTAATGTTTTGGTTATTCTGAAGGTATGAAGATTGTACGGTCTTTGGGGCAAGAACTTCATTTTGTTGCCACACACAGTTTGATAGTCATCCGTTGGGGTTCCTTAGTGGATACTGATTTGTGTATAAAATAGGAATGAAGACCTAAACTCAGAATAAATAAGCTTTAGATTCTGAAGTTGATACCAAAAATGATTTGAAGCAGGTTTGGTTTTGTTTGCAACTTTTTCTTAAAAATGTTCAACTTAGAATGCTTGTTTTTGAAATGTGTTATTCTTGCATCTTGTTCTGAACAGTTACCAACCTTTTAGAATATATTATTACATAATGCTTTTTTATTTCGAACCTCATTGAAGAAAGTAAAAGAAAATGATTTATCACTGTAGTTTCACAATATATTTGCTTCAGTGCAGCACAGTAAAATCATTTTTTGAATGTGTGGTGCTGAGTTACTGTGATATGAAATGTTAAGTAAAAGAACTAACGGCTCTGCATGCATCGAACCTAATGAAACAGTTCTCCACAGCTTTGTGCCTTGTAATTGAGCTGCAGTATTCCTGGATCCATTTTGTGTTCCCTGTAGTGCTTCGGTTCCCCTGCCTGCCCTCCCCTTGCCTCTGCGGTGCTCCTGGTGCCCCCTGCTCACCTCCGCTGTTCTGCGCAGCGAGGCAGTAGGCAGCTGTGGCCGTGACTGATCAGTCCAGAATTGGGCACGTGCTGATCAGTGAGCCTAGCCCTGCCTCTCTGCAGGATCCAAAATAGCTTGTTGTCATTCAACCGTTGATGGCTCAAACAAATGACTGTAGGAACTACTGTAACTTCCTGGCCACTTACTGTACAGGACTGTCTGAGTGTCTGTCACTGAAATTGCTGCCTTTCTCCTCCACTGTAGTGAGTTCAGAAGTTACTGTGGTAGATGAGAAGACTAGAACTAGCTGTGTGATTTCATAAACTTTGTTTCCTTAAACTTTATTTCAGGCTTAGAAATAAGTGACTGTCCCTTTTTGTCACTAAGGTAACCTTCCAGTTGTGAGCTTCAAGCATAAAAGGATGTAACAGTGCCCTCCAACTATAGATTGAGAAGATAGGTGGCTGGGTTTGAGAGGAAGAGGGAGTAGAGGAAGAGAAGGTGGGTCTAGCTCTCCATCCATTAGCTGGGCAAGATGGAAGGAGAGGGAGACAGACTGTACCTGTGGTTTCTTTTTAAATGTCCTGGAGCAGGTGGTTTCCTTCTGGAATGAGACTGGTGAGCGTTGTAGCTGCCAGGGTAGCACATTGCAGGTTCTGCCTTCCTGCTGCATTTGCAGGGAGCTCCTGGGATGAGACTGTGAAGCACTACTCCACAGTCTTCCACCGTATGAGCAATGGTCATGTGTTGCCCTTAATGCAAGTGCCATTTTCTGCTATTGCTCAGTGAGATTGGATGGTGTCTCCTCACCCTTTGTATATGTTGTCCTTGGCTGGGCTTGTCTGGAAGGAAAAGGGTCAAAGCCAACCCACAAAGGATTATTTTGTTTAAAAAAAAATCCTTTGGATGAAATATGTATTATCCTCAAATTAACATTAGAGTAAGTCTTTTTTGAAGTGAGGGTGGAGCCTCTATTGAACTATTTGGTGTTCGCTAATAGGACAGTTTTAATTAGGAATACAGAGTGTTGTAAAGCTGCAGTTGTGCAGAATACTGACTCTTGCAGATTCAAAGACTGGTATTGTGTAGGCGGGAGCACTGAAGAAAACCCCCTTCATCCTTGTGCTTAGAACTGTGGAAGAATTTTTCAAGAGGAGGACATAAAGTTCTGCCAGGTGTAGCTGGCAGAATTTGAGATGTTGTCTCCTGAGTCGGGTTTTCTGATGCCATCTTCCTTGCTTCCCAGCATTGTTCCTTTGAGGTGGATGCAGTGAGGAGAAGGAGGAGTGTGAATTGTGTGGAAGAATGCTCTTCCTGGGGGAGGAGAAGCTGATACTAGAAGCATAGACCTGAAAATGGTGAAAATACAGGGGAATATTTTGAAAACAAGAGTCTCAGCAAAGTTACTTTTCCTCCCCTGGTTGCTTTTAGCCTTATTTGAAGTAATTAAGTGGGTCTGATGGGCAGAAGGTACATGTGTTTTGCAGACCCATCCTTTCTGGGAGGTTATTTTGCAGGACTGATTCTGTTCAGCCCAGCTCACCTCTGGGAGGTGACGGAGGTTGGGCTGTGCTAACTTAGTCCACTCCTCTTTAAGGAATTCAGGAATCGCCATTTTGTCTAAGCACTCTTATAGTTCTCATCCTTGATCCCAGAAAGCATTGCATTTTGCTTTGGACTCAAACAGTACAATGCACATTGTTTATATAAATATATACACACTTTTAAAAAGTAAATTTCTGATCTAGTGTTACTGTGTTTCGCTCCAGCCAGTGACCTTCTAGTGTATTAGTGTAATCTCCTTCAGGAAAATAATTTTCTGTGTCCTGAAAGGAGATGGAGGTGTTCAGCGTTGAAAAATTGAAGAAACGTTTTCTTCAATCATTAGCATAAGAAAAAAATAATAAGTCTCCCTTTTTTGCAATCCTGCCACCTGCTTTATGCTTTGGGAAATGATGCGTTAGGTCTTTAGTCTGATTACTGCTGTTTTGTACGGTTTCTGTCATAAACTGGTTAAGTGCTGCCTCAGATGCATCATCTTTGAAAGCTCAGATAATTATCAGTAAAAATGTGATCCTTGACTTGTTGGAACTGCTGTTCGACTTCTTTGCAAGTGTTCCAGTGTCAGTTACTTTATCAATGTTTTTAAATGAAAGCTGAGACAGAACAAGTAAGATCTGCCTGTGCATTTAAGCTGTTGTATCCTTTGTAGCTGCACCCTGCACTTCAGGGAAGCACCTGCTCAGGATTGCCAGAAGTTTAATTTGTGGTCGAAGGATTTTCCTCCCCTCCTGTATTTTCTAATGAAGAGTTGCTTTTAGATTAATTTCTTTAATCAAGTACTGTAAAACATCAGTGAGGCATTTTTTGATAGGAACGTACTTAAAAACATTGTCCAGGTACAGACTGTGGAATGCATTACCGGACTGATGTTACAGGAAGTGGGGAAGGCAGTAATGTTTACCTGAAAGACCATATAGCAACTCATATCGAAATAGGTTCTGCAAAATGTTCAGTACAGATTTTTGTAGAGTGGTGGGTTATCATCCGTGAAGCCTGTTCATTAATGTGATAAGACTGAATATCAGATTTTGCTAAGCTTCATGCTTTGCTTCTGTTATTTGTACCAAAAATCTGAGCTGTGTTACTCATATTCTATTCAAACTTGTTGCTTGTCATTTGAATTGAAAATCATACCTGAAAGCATGACTTTGAATTGACGTTTGGACAGCATTGATTTTGAAATCAGCTTTTATCTGAAAAATTCTGTGTGTAGTGTTTGAAAAAACAAAACAAACCCCAGACCTTGGATGAGCAAGAAATGTTTAACTTACGCTGTCTCTTTTTGTGCGTTTGTCACTTCCACTGTTTCTCTGCACAATCGCTTCATTTCCCTTGGTGTGTATCTTTCTAAGAGCAATAGACAGATAATGTTTCTTTATAGTTGTGAAAATCTTCAAAAATGAATTCAGGCAGAGTTGGTTTCTCACCAGTTTAGCTACTTGGTATCCTGCTTGTTTCAGCAGGCTACATTTTGGGCTTGATACACAGGCACTTGTACCTGCAGTAGTCTGTAGCATTTGGATGCTTCATGTTGGCATTTCTTACAAAACCTCTGCTTCTATAGCTGTCACATCTGTTTGTATTAGGTGGATTCTTTTTCTTAGCAGATTCTTGCATAAAATAATTCTACTTCAAGTTTGCAGTTTGTAAGGTTTGGACCAACCATCAGTTGATGAATGCTGAAGCTTAGTCATCAGTTGTCCCTTTGACTTAGGTGAGACTAGTTGTACCCTGAAAATCGAGTATATGAGTGTTTATCTTTGATAGTAAATGACAACCTATGCTCTTAAATGTTTCACTGTGAGTGTGCAGTGAGGCTCTAGTTTTAGTTGAGTTCTCTAGATTTATATGATTGAAATACATTTGCAGCTACAACCTAAAATATAACACAAAGTGCGTGAACCATCGAAAGTGCAAGGATACTTAGCAGCTTGGTAGTTGTTTTAACAAGGTAAATCCTGTTGAAGAAAATCTAAATAAATCAAGGATTCCTTGAAGCAGAATTTGTGTAAGTGGGGGTGAATACATATTGGTCAGATGTGCTCCCTTTTAGTTTTTGCTGACATGAAAAGGCTATTTTAGCCTATTCACTGGTCTGTCTTGTAAGACAAATGTTTTTGCATTTTAACTGGCTTGTGTATTCATTATTTTCTTAAAATTATTTGATTGCTGATCATTACAATCTCTGTTCTTAGTATCTTACTGAAAGTACTAAGCCTCAAGTTTTCAGTTGAACAAACCTCTGTCCTTTTAATAGAAATGCCACACATCTTGTTAATTGAAGGGTAATGCAATTAGGAAAGTTCCAGTTGTGCACCATTGTTGCGATAGCCTACATAGTTGTTGCATTAGTAAATGTTTTTGTGTAAGCTGAATAAAGTTTATGAACTTAGTTGTGTCATTCTTGGCAATAATAGGATTGAATAATAAGGAATACACGCATATGTTGTAAATAAAGTAGGGATATCTTTTAAGAATAAGTTAGAAACATCTTTTTTATCCCAAGTGTTTAAAGCACTACCTTTATAAATACTCAAAAATTCTCATTCTGAAGCTTTCTTTAAATCAAGTCTGAAAACTTTCTGGAAGGTTAATTTTAATTGCACATCCTAAATTCGCTCTGGTTAAAATCATGACTAGCCAGCTCTAATGAGCTGTGGTATACAAGGAATCATACTCTAATCCTAATGACCTTTCAGGTTTTCAATTCTGCGAATCCATCTTTCCTTAACATGGTCTATAAATAACGATCAGAGAAGTTCAAACTTGTCACGTTTTTCTGTTTCTCTTTGAAAAATCTGTTTATTTCGGTTTTGTTATTTTTTTAAAGAAATATTTTGTCATTCATCTGGCAGACTATTACAATATCAGTTTTGTTAGTCGTAGCAGTAAAAAACTGGAAAATCAGTTGATGAGTTTAGATTTCTGAGGAGTTCAGATTTTTTGTTCTGTTCTGTGGTATCTTTGTTTTTTTTTTTAACTTATTTTATTGACCAGTAAAAGTTTTAAATGAATGTATTGCGTTTTAACATTTCTCCGCTCTTTATGATGTGAAAATTCAGATAGGTGAGATTCAGCAAAATCACGGGAGACCAACTGATACTCCTCAGGTTATGTACCGTTTGAGGACCAAAAAATTTGAAAATTAATAAATTCAATGGTCAGATCATCTATATGCTTTATAACTTCCCTCCCATATGCTTTATAACTTTTCTCCTTAATCCCTCCTTCTAAACCTTCTTCCCAGACAAGTTCTTTCCAAATTAACTCTAAGTTCACGGAGGAACCTTTTATCATCCCGAATTGGAATAGTATCCATCAGAAGGATAATCTCTTTCCAGTTACTGATCTTTAGACCATCAGCCTTGCTGAAAACGGGTGTATTATGCATGAGGCCACATAGATTCCCTTTTCTAACTTTTCTCTCTCACAGCAGTTCTTCTGATAAAACCATGTCTCTAAACAATACACCTGGTTTCTTGTTTTTTACTTAAAGTGCTGTGAGAGTCAATAATATTTCTCAGAGTTGTATCAAATAGTTAGTGGTGGGACAGGGATATTGAATAGCTTGGTGTGTAAATGGTTGTGAGCAGATAACTGCTTGTACAGTTTCAAAAAGATGTTGGTGTAAAAGCTTCCCAGAGAGTGATGCTGTCAGCTATGCTACACTGATACCGTTGATTTTGGACTAGCAATTAAACAAAGCCTGTAAATATTTTGTAAAATTATTCCAATTTGTGAAAGGTTAATTATTTTCATCTCTAAATGCTGTTTTCTCCTCATATTCAGTGATCTGTTTGTGGCTTTCCTACTCTCAGATTTGGCAAGCATAACCCCCTGTGCATGCCATGTTACTGACTGCTGCTTAACCACAAAGAGGAAATCTTTTCAGTTCTCTTAAGTGGTGTTTCTTGGAGTAGAAGTAGCTATGTCAGTGCCCAGTTGCTGCTTCAGGTATTGAGAGAAGGGGATAAGAGCCTTAAACTGTTTTAGCAATTTTGTTACAGTTCACGTAATACATCCTATTTTTGGACTTCTAACTTCATATTGAGGTAGAGCTACAGTGATATATGTATATCAGACTTAGGGTTGATACTTGTATATCTTCTTGGGTATAAATATTCTTTATACAGACAAACCCCACAGGAATGAGGGAGATGAAAGTTTCTCAATATCCTGAATGGAAAGGAGATGAATTAGGAAAATAATAGAAAGAGATGATGAATTACAGTGGTGCAATTTCACTTGGTTGCTCTTAGAGTCAAGAGATTTTAACTCTGAAAGCATAGCTGGCTGCAGCGTTGTAGCATGTTTGTGGAGAATGTTGCGCACCTCGACTTGCCAGCAAGTCCACAAGACCTTTCAGAGTTGGCAGCTCTTGCCTCTTCAGCAGGACTGTGGCCAGTTAAATCCGTATCTGGTTATTTTAACTTTGCTCCAAATTGATTAGCATGTGGAAAAAAATCTTACCTTGTACAGTGTGGTGGCAAGCAGCCATTGGCAGCTAACTTTTCTCTTATAAATCTGAATTTTGCGAAATGAGGAAGAACTGAGCCCCATTATCTGTTAATTGCTGTTTGTGTGGTGTTGTATAGAGGTGTCAGAACATGGCTCAGTTCCACAAGTGGGGGGAGAGAGATGCATTAGATGTAACTCTTTTGAACATTCGTATGTGAAGTCCAATGGTGATTAGATTTTATCTTTTTCTCAAGTAGATTCGAAAAGGTCAAATAGAACATTTTCATTAGTTTCCTTCTCTTCATTTTTAAAGAGCTGTTTTCAAGGTCTTCGGTTCTATAGTACCTAGCATCTCTTTTTTTCCTGCTGTGAAGAAGTTACAGCAAAACTGAAGAGCAAGGTTAGAGTTTGCAGATATTTTTTTCTAGGGCTTCACATTACTGACTTCCTATGTGGTCTTGTCACACCATTGGCATTGTAATTTTGCCACTTGAAGAAAATGACACAAGGGTGTAAATTTACTGTCATCTTTCTCATTAATCCTCTTATTTTTCAGTGGTACATAATGTCTGTTTTATGGATTGTATTCGTAGAAGATCACAAGTATGAAAATATCTTCTTTTGTAACGGTCATCTACAGGGCAAAATTAGGAAAGAATTACAGTATCTTCAAGAACAAATTGTAGATTATATTTCATGACACTGGAATTAAGCCATGTTGTTCATAACAGAAAAACTCCAAACAGTCCATCATAATTGTGAAATTAATACGGAAAATGTGTTTTAGAAACTAAGACAATGCTGTTTATCAGCTTCACAGGCAGAAGGAAATATTCGTGGAGAGACGCGGTATGTTAATGTGTCATCAGTTGGACTGCGAACTTTAGAGATGGTTAGGAACTGATATTTAAAGTCACTGTTCTCAGTGCAGTTAGCGGGCACAAATAATTCCAACTGTGTTTTTCTTTCTGAAAGCATGTAGCTGCCCTACTGTTCTCTGCCCAAAGCCACCTGCTTCCTTCCTGCCATCTTCTGTTGGTTCCATGCTAGCCAAACATGAATTTACAGCTGGCTGCTGCTGTTGCGCCCTCTCCAGTCTGGCTCCCATATTCTCCACTGTATGGGGTCTGGTGGTTGTCAGACTCCTGCTTATCCATACTTACCTACTTACTCGGTAAAAGGCAAATAGGCTGGTAACCTGGAGGTAAAACTGCTTCACAGCTCAACAAGGGTCCAGTGCATGCTGTCAGTGGGCAGGGGAGAAAGTCGTAGGTGGTCACAGAACTGAAGATGGTACTGCAGCAGCTCATATTTAGATCAGTTTGTGCCACCATAGACCTGCAGTGACTGTTGTGTCGTATTGATTGCAAACTGATAATGGAAGAGAGGAAAAGATGATGGTAGTGTTAATTTAGTGTGGAGTGATTAATTTTGCTGGAGTGATTGGAGAGTTTTTCGCTTCTTTGTTGTGGGTTGGGTGTGTTTGGGACGCGTGAAATTTCATTCTGTCCTAGTGTGATGAGGAGTTTGAAAGACATACAAAAGATTTGGAGTCTGTTCTGTCCTCGGATAGTGCTTATTCTCACATGCAGTTTTGCATGACCATCTGTGTGTCTTTCATTTCCTTCATCAGCTGCGTTTCCGCTGTGTAGCGCTTAGATTGAAGCACAACAGTGTTTATTTTTATGAAAGTGTTAGGGCAGATTGCTAAGTAAACGATATGTCTTGAGAAGCTGGCAAGCTGTGTGTGCCAGACAAAAGACAACATACAGTTTGAACTGTCACTATGATTCAGCATGGGTAGCAGATCAGGAGGGTTTCTGCAACTTCTATTATTGCAAGTAGAGCGGTATTTTACAGAATCCTCTTGTAAAACACTTTTCTCCATGGCTAGCCTATCTTCATAGGCTGCTTTTGCCTGGGTGCTGCTTAAGCAAGTCATAGCTGTTCCCTGGGGACTTCATTCATGTCGTTCCCCTGACATCAGTAAGCAAAAGTTCTGCAACACAAGTTGATCTTTCTTTTCTGTTCTTTTGAAGCAGTCGTGGTAGCAGAGGAAGCAGATGTCTTACTTGCTCTGACAGTGTAATAATGTGAGAGCATTCTGCTTTAAAATGTTACCATATTCTGGATGTTGAATTTAGCAAGGCTAAGTGTTAAGCTTTTTATGTCAAATAAACTCAGTGGCTGAAAGCTAAGACTGTGTTTCCAGGGATAGTGATTGAAAAGCTGTGTGTACAGATGAAAATAATGAAGTGCTAAGTATCACTAGCCCAGCATGTGGCTAGGGCTGCGAATTAAAACAGTTAAATTTTGTTGTAATGACGTCTTAAATTTTGTACTTTTGCTATAAGAACAAGAAGCTGCAGCTGTCTTTTGCCTCCCCCTACCATGAGCTGCAAACATTTTGAAAGACAAAATCCTTACTGTGTTTCACCTTTCTTTTTGTTCCTATCTCTGTAGCACCTCAGCCTGTAATTTAGTGACTATTTTAGGAGTGCCCCACAGCAGAGTGGTCCTGATTGGGATTAATACCGTTTCAGGAGAGTTTAAAATGCCAGCACAGACTAGCAGTGCTGATGAAAGAAGTAGTCTCTGGCACTTCCTGACCTTACGCTATCCCATTCCTCTGCCAGAGAAGGCAGTGGTACATTTGCACAGTAAAATAAGTTGAAGGGTTGCTCTAGGTTAAAAGTACCAGTTATTTTTATCTCGGGTCCTTGGTCTGGTTTACCATGTGGCTGCAGAAGTACTTACTCCAGTACCAGAAAGGGTGTGAGAAGTGGCCAAAAGCGAGATGCGGACAAGTCTTGCTTTTGTTCGTGGCTGCACTGACTTTAAGTGCTGTGAAGTGTTTATTGAGCTGTGGCCTTGCTTGTGAAGGCGTGGGGTATTTTACATTGTGAAACATCTGCAGTGGGATGAAGTGTTTTACTGAGGCAAATGAATAGCATAAAGGTGAAGGTGGACGGTGTGCTTGTTGGCTTGTTAGGAAAATGAACTCTGACAGATGCGCAGATTCCCTCTTGAAGAACATAGTTCTGTGGATTTTAGTAGAAACAGCACTGAGTTTGAAGGACAGAAATAACAACGTTAAAAAAAAAAAAAAGCTATTTGCAATTTGTCCTCTCTGTGGCCTTAATTCTTCTGTGTTTGTTTTTCATGGAAATTTTCTGGTGGTTGTGCAAACTTTCTTGTCCCCGCTGAGAGGTAAAAGGAGAAGCAGTGTCTTTTTGTGTAAAGAATAGGGAAATACAGTGCACATCAGCTAAAGAGAAGAGGAGGGATTATGGTAGTGTATCAGATCAGAAAGAGTTGCACATTCAAAGCTAAAATAAATGTTTTAAAGTATCTTTTTGCTTAAATAAGGCTAATAGATCTGGTTTTGCCATCACTTAGTTAAGAAAGATTTAATTACTTCCTGTATGTGGTCATAAACTTACAGCTTATATATGTAAAATTTCCTCAGGAAACCCACTGGTTAAATTAACTCGCTTCCAAAAGCCGTGCCACATGTTAAAATTGAGACTAGTGTTTTGATATGCATCAATTATGCTTTATAGACTGTAATCTTAAACTGTCTGAAGTCTGTTTTATCATTCGTCTTCGAGTAAGGATTCGCTAGTCTTCCAGATTCATTTTTAACATGTTTGGGTAGTGAGAACAAGATTAGCAGTCATTAACAGCAGCCAGTCTCAGGGGGGAAAAAAGTTCTGATTAATTATCTTTTATAGTTGAAGTCAATCTCTTTTGTGGGTATTATTAGAATATTTAGCCCCCGCTCCTGCGTGCGCATATCCTCTCATTATATTAAGTTTCACATTTTCTTCTGATCGAGTGCATTCTGATGTGTTTGTGTTGGTTCAAGTTCTGTATTTTGTTGATGTAAAGAACTTGGGTATGAGAAGATATTTTAAATCATCTGCGTGATTACATCAGACATCCATGTGCCATAACCCAGGGGTCATATGTGATCTGTCAGGATAATTCATCCAGGCTGCATTTGGAGGCTCCTCCAGAGCAGATGGATGGTTCTTCTGATGACAGCAGTCTGCTTTCCTTTCCTCTACCAGCTTCTTAAGAGGCGCCAGTGTTTCTGGTGCATTGTTCTGGTGAGGATCTCTGGGTTTTTTTGTTTGCTGTGACCATGGTCCCCAGGACACACCAAGTTCAACGCATGTGTGCAGACCTTGCAGAAAACATCAGGTGTGATGTGTACGTGTAAAATAGGTCTGGCGCTTCTGAGAAGCGGTTGATCTATTGTGCAAGTTCCGTAGATCTGTTCTTGAAAGAAAGCAAGGGACCCGTTCAGCTGTATACTGATGGCTGATAAAAGGTGCCGTCATCCCATTCAAGAAAAACTGATTTAGGACTTGACATCAGTCTCTGTGTGTGATCTCAAATATTCCACTTTCAGGCACACAGTTTAACAGAAGCAAAAGATTCTGTGGTACTTAATTAATGACTTCCAAATAAGTAAAGCAGATAATGCTGCTATACGCATGGCTAAAGTGCAAAGAATGCTGGTGTTTTCTCTTTTTTTCGAGAAATCGCTGAGCATTGCAGATTGCTCCCCCCATAAAGGATATATGTATGTGTCTCTGGGGATGATTGGTGGTGTTTAAACAACTTTGGCAGAAATGATGAAGCACCATTTATACGGGAGGGCTCGAGAATCACCCTTTCAGAATCAATAAAATAAAATGAGGTTTCATTGGTCTGCAAGTTTCACTGTTAGGTAAATTTTAGAAATTTTCAAATAGCTCCTGAATGATGATGCTGTCCTTGGCAGACTGCATATTGCATGCCAGACATGCAATGGTAATCTTTAAATTCTTCAGGCACGAAGCATCTGGCACTTCTGCTATCACTAACCTAAATGAAACACACAGCCAAAAAAAAAAAAAAAAGAAAAAAAGAAAAAGAAAAAGAGAGAGATCTAAAATATCTGGCCAGAATGAGCTACTTTTTAAAATTGACTTCATGGTACAGTGACCTTAGACGATGCTGTAGATGCAGTTCAGCAGCATTTGTTTTCCTTCACAGCATGATTTGAGAGCGAGTTCTCTAGTGTAGATAGATCAGAGGAGTATTTTGGCCTGCTTGTTTTCAAGAAAACCTGCAACAAAAGGGAGATTAGAGATTTGTATTTCCAGCAAATTGCGTGACACACATCAGAAAGTTTTTATTTCTAGCTACTGGAAGCAAGACTGAATGTTTCAAGCTATGAGGGGAAATTTGATATTTCTTAGCAATGTGTCTTTAAAACAAACATCTTGACATCTTTTTAAAACTCACAATATTTTATTTGCAATTTAAGGCCTAAAAATGTAAGGGTTTTTTGTTTGTTTTTGTGTGGGAGTGTTGCAGTTCTTTTGCTTTTCTCATAAGAAGTGTGTGTCACATTCACCGTGCGAATGCAACGCTGGTATTTTTCCATGTTTCTGAGACAGCTGAATAGCAAACTAGCGAAGAGAACAGTTTAACTGAGTGCTAGGCATGTTCTTTGCTACTTTTAAGTGGAGAAATTTGCAATCTAAGTACAGTTTGAGTCAAAGAAGAGACCAGAGCTCTCCTTTGTCTTTGACGTCCAGCAACGTATGCTGAAGAAGCAAAAGTGTGGGGAAGAATCAAAGATATGTAATCATGTGCATTACTGGTATTCTTGGTTGTAAGAAATAGTGTTTCTGTGTGGTTACTACATTGCAATAGTGGCCCAACTGAAACAAGAAATAATTACCTGCCAGGTATTGTAGATCTTGCAAGCATTTTACCTACTCAATGAATTTACCTTGTAATAAACTCAGGATGGCATATCTGACTGGGGAGGTCAATGCTATGATTTCATGTTCAAAAGGCCACTGGATTAGCATTCCTAACTAATATTTTCAACCTATAAATGAGTGAACAGTTGCTTGCCCCAAACACGGAACAGGAAAAGCACCGAGAATTGGTTGACTGACTCGTTGCTTTTATTTAGGACATAACCTGAAATTGATTGTGGTTTATCCTTAAAATTAATTTTCTATTTCTGCAGTGTAAAGAGTTTTGAAATATTGGCCACAAATATCAGCATGGATAAAGGCATAGTACTTATTTATCATTATAATTGTTGTAATGTGGTATATGCCATGTATTTTGTAACTTGTACGAATATTTGCTGGTGAAAAGCCCGGTTTTCTAGCAAAGGAGCCAGTGTTTTTCCCAGATGTTAGTCATATTGTGAATAACAAGGCATCTGACACTCAGAAGTTTCTTAACTAATAAAGGCCATACAGATTTTGAATAGAACGTCTTTCATTTGCTCTTAGGTTTATAACATGCCTTTGGAAAGAAACTGGGATTAAAATAATACACAAAATGTGCCACTTAAGCTACCCTTTTGGTAACATTGGACAACTGTGTATTCATGTATTAGAACAATACCAATTTAGGAAGGTAAAGTACAATACTTTTTGCTAAGGGAAAATGTAAATTAAGTAGAGTGTAATTCATCAGCTATCACCCAAATGGAAATAATATGTCAGGGGATGGAACAAACTGTTTTAAAGCAGGCTGCTAAAAACAGATAAAGAGAAACATTGCTAAATGAGAGCTTTGCAAATTGAACTTTTGATTGTACTAAAGCAGATATTCCAGTTACCTTGTCTAAAAGAAGGTGAATCCTTTTGAGTCAATATTGCTAGCAGAAAAAAATGTGCAGCATGCATCTGTTTGTAATACCACATATACCAGCAGCAGTCTAGCTTTTAGAACTTGCAGTTATCTTTTAAGGTACTCAGATTATAAAGAGAATAGTTTTTGTTACTAAAAGTGAAGTGCTTTTGCAAACAGATTGATCAAACATACTTCAGTTTCACAGGGTTTATTTTTCCCAAGTTACCTCAGCACATTGGACTTACTGTTCCATTCAGTACTTCATGAAATCCATCTATGTTAAGAATTTCTTAGTGTAGTTAAAACTGTGAAATGTCTGTACAACTTTTGTCTATAAAGCATGGATTACTTTAAGTGCAGTAGAGGAGCAGAAATGTGTACTATGAAACAATTTTAGCCTGTAAATTTTAGCTGTTGCAGCAAACACCTTCCAATACTAATAACGTTGATCATTGTGAATTTCTGGAGTGTGAAATCTTGACGGAGTGTTAATTCTGTAGTAATCATTTGGTGGGTATATTGCATGCACAGCTTGAATTTTGAGGAGCAACGTGGAGTTACAAGTAGTAAATGTATTTGGGGTGTTGGTGAAGACAATTTTTTTAGTAGTGTATCTAATCTGATTCTTGACTTTAGCATTGTTGCTTACATTACTTTACTCTTGATGATGTCCGATCTTTTCAAGATCCTGAAGGGTCCTGATTGCTTTTAGGGTAGCATGTACAGCGCTCTGCCAAAAGAACCCTGGACTTCTAGGGTCAAGTCCTGAAGGTGATAATGCTGTGCCTGGCCTAGTTGTTTCATGTAACCGAATTCAATAGATAGGCTTTGCTGGGGTTTATGTTATACTGCACGTGTTAATTTTGTGGGATGTGGCCTTGTACTCGGAAATACTTTGTTAGATCTTGATACAGTGATTTATGAGGAGCCAGTAAGGGTGGATGCTACTCTAAGAACATTCTTACTTTCAAGCAACATATAAATTCTTGTGCTTCCTGTACTACCTACTGGTGGCAGTTCACATTGAGCTGTTGAGTAAATAGATTTATCAGTTCTTTTTCAATTGATTTTGAGATTTCTCAATTTGTGCTAATTTTCCCACTTGTTAACAAATCTTCTTTAATGTTGTTATTGCTGTTTAAAATTAATACTGTAATGTTAGACAGAGGACCCCAGGCTGGAGTTATAAACGAATGTATTATACACACCCAGAAACACTATGTCCCCTAAAAAGCCTGAAGGATTAATTACAGCATTAAAATTGTTTTACAGTAGAAAACAATGCCACAACAGTTTGAGGTTCAGAGCTGGCAATTATCTTCAATAAAATATTTGCTGTCCCGTGTCCTCCCACTTGTGTTGTCTCCCATCATGTTACAAATACAGCAACAACAGTAAAGCTGACGTGCTCTTGTTTTATTAGTGGGTTTCTCCCTCCTTTTCAGAACCTGTTTTCTTGTGTATGTAGGTTTTGAGGGAACATGAAATAACAGGTGCCCTTTATGTACTGCTTGTGCAGTTTTTTAAGTCATTAGGGGTTAATTTTATCTAGTTGAGGAATTTGTAGCAACTCTCTGATCTGCTATCATCCAGACTTGAACACTGAGGAACAATAGTTAAATGGTATTTTGTCACAGTTGCTCTTGTACCTGTGTGTGACATGCCTTGGAGCTTTCTTGCAACATGATTACAAGGGTTAAGAGACAAGATAGGCGTTGTACCACTGCTAAAGACCAGGCTGACAAAGTCACCAGTGAAGCTTTGAAGATGAACGTTATGCAACTGACTCATTTTTGTTCTTTTGTAGGCGATGGATGTGGACACACTGTTCTGGGCCCTGAAAGTGGAACTCTTGCTTCAATAAACTACCCACAGACCTCTCCCAATAGCACAGTCTGTGAGTGGGAAATTCGTGTAAAGCCTGGACAGAGAGTTCAGCTCAAATTTGGGGACTTTGATATTGATGATTCAGATTCTTGTCATTCCAGTTACCTAAGAGTTCACAATGGAATTGGCCCCACCAGGACAGAGATAGGTAGGAGTTATTTTCGCTATTTGAAAGCTGTTGTGTTGTATAGAACTTGAAAGATATTGTTAGCATTTTTGTTACTGTTTTAAGTACCCTCCGTTAACCTGCTGTGAGAGTAGAGTAAGTACTATGTGTATGATATTCAGTTATTTTCTGAAGTCCTGAAAAACTGTTACAGTGCAATTGGATTTGGGGCAGTCTGAGACCTTGCCTGGATATATGCATGCAACAGTTTGTACTGTGTGGGCTTTTGGGTCTTACAAGAAGTGGTGCGTACTATATATGGCAATCTCAAATGAGGTAGAGGAAGGAATTTTAGTAATTCTGTGATCAGAGTTGTATTTTTTCTTCAACCTCTCATTGGGGGAACCCTGCAAAACTTACCTTAATGCAGCATTGTCTGTTCTTCACCACAGTAGAAAAGCAACCATCAGAGATCAGTTTTAGTAAATTTATTAATGATATTATTGCTAGAAAGTACAGCTAAGGAAATGTTCTACTATACGCTGTAGGGGTCTCTAGTAAAGGGAGAGAATACAGATGCAACTGTATAAAAGTGGTAAACAAAATGGTCTGATGGTCTCTTTCTCTAGTGACTTGCTCATTTCAGGGACACTGACCATTGCTGCTCAGCAGAAGAGCTCTAAGTTGGGAATGCTGGAATATTTCTTAGTCTAGTTACTCCTAAGCAATTTCATTTTATTTACTGTGTTATTAAAGTATATGTAAATGTCTGTCCTTACATCTTGGCACAATTCCTAGAAATGTACTGAAAAAAATGATGAAGAATAATGATAGAAGAAATCCTACTTTCTGCTTGTACATACAACTAATAGATGCTAAATACAACATACATCCTGTAGTAAGCTTTGATTCTTCAAACTCTCAAAGGAAACTCCGCTATGATTCTTTCTCAAACAATTCCCTGCAGCTTGGCCAGAGACTTGGTCACCAAGTTCTTGTGAGCAATGGAGAAGGCATTCCAAAATTATGAAGATCTTCATTAAAAAAAAGGGGGGGAGGGGGTGCAGGAACAAAGGTATATATCCTGCCTGAAATGCCTTTCTTTCTGTATGGAAGTAGCTCTAGTTTGAGCTGTTCATCTCAGTGGTATTGAAAGGATGTTAGACTTCAATAATTGTGTGTTTGAAGTATCCTCTGTCTTCTGATAGATATCCATAGTTTTCCCTGAGAGGACAAATTGAATTTCTTGACTGTATATCAGTTTTTTCAAATAGCACTAATCTGCTTCAAGATGTGAGTAGGGTTTTTAAGATCTTTGTGACTATTTTGCATTAAACTCAAAATGAATTGTCATTTTTCCTTCACTAAAATTAGATTTTATTGTGCAAATTAATTTTCTTTTTTTTTAAAGCTTTAATCTGTGGAGAGAGAGGTATTTACTGCAGCAGGGTTGTTTTTGTTTGATTCAAGTACTCATCCCTCTAAATCAAGTCTTTTATAAAGAGGCTAGTGGAATGTTAGCTTTCTTAAACCTCTTGTCCAGCCGTTACCTAGGTAAGTGTGTCTGAAAATAAGTATGTGCTTGGAGCTGTTGAGCCAGACTTGCTCTAAAATAGCAAAACATCGAAGTCCTTAAATGGCAAGGAACGTCCAGTTCTGATAAGTCTGTTACTCACTTTTACAAGTGACTTAATGGGATCGAGTAAATTTTCTACTTCATTTGTTTCTCTTGACTTTTAGCTGTTCCCAGCTGATGTGGTAGCCCAGTGTGTTGAGCAAATGTATGTTGTTCTGCTCCTGATAAATTAATTCACAGAACAAACAGTGCTATTAATAATGACAGATGCAGTTTCTTAAATGTTCATATTTGAAACAATAAGCAATGGAGAGATTAGACAGTGGCTTAAATTTTTTTAGAAGAAATTATTTTCTGGATTTATCCTTAGTTCTTAATTCTTTGCATTCAACACTGCTGTTGTGATCTAGCATTGAAATGCTTTTATTAAATAAAATCTGAATATCAGTGATAACAATTTTAAGATAAAATGAGTTAAAATTAGCTGCTTAGATTCAAAATTGAGTTGTCACTGGGTTGTTTCATTGATAAGTGAATAAAGTCTCTAATAAAGTTCTCAAGGATTAGCTCTCATTCCATAATAATAACAAATATTCTTTTGAATATTTCTCAGTAAACCAAAAGAAGATTTAAATCCTGGGTATTAAATTTGCCTGTAGTTTAAATAAGATCTAGAAGTCCTTAGTCTAGAAGGACTATGGGGTCCTTCAATGCATAAACATAGGCAAATTAGTAATTTTACATCTCCTGTATGCAGCATTGACGCTAATCAGCACAGTCATGTTTCATCCATTTCTGGTGCCTCCTTTTTAAAAAGTTTGTTGAAGATCTGGATAGAGGCCAGGGAAGAGCTAGAAGGATGATTTATAGGCTAAAAAAGTGTGTCATAAGGTGCACCAGTCTACAGTTCATCAAAGGCTGTATCTGTATGGCACAGAGCAACACCACATAGTTTACCCAAGCTAGATTTAAATGTCTTGCTGTGTGTATTTGCCCAATGAAGAGGTTAAATGGTGTTTTGAGGACAGTCCGAATAGCCTACCCTGAGAGGGGTAGGTCTGCTGGTCAATGGTGTAACAAGATCCAGAGGCTGAAAATGAAATTTAAAAAAAGCTAGTTGGAAAAATGATGCAATTCGTCATAATGAATGCAGTTAATCACTGAAACAAGACTTAGAGCAAAATACAGGATCATCGTGGAGCCTCGGTAAAAGAGAACTTCTTTCTTTGTAACTCTTGCTGATGACCAGCTTATGCTGTGAGTTGAAGTGAGCTTGTTTATATAATTTCAGAGATTTTATTAAAAGATGTTAAAATAATCTATTTTCATTAGAAAATACCCACATTTTCTTTAAAAAATCAGAATAAGCAACATTTAGAAAACAGTGAAGAATGATAGGAATTTGTATTTATAATTTATTTTAATAGTATTTGAGAGAGCAGTTCACTTTTTAAAGGCATTTAATATGTATTAGCATATTTGTTTACAACGGTTTCTCCAGGGCATTGTTATCCCACTCCCTCTACCTTAGTATTGTTATTTTCTATAATTCAGAAGAGAGTTTGGCTTCTCTTTTGCTATTCCCAATGTGATGACAAATATGTCAACTGGTGTTGCAACTCTGATTATCCACTGCAGAATCTTAAATAGGGTTGTAGATGCTTTATATCATTGGGAGCCTGTAGATGAGAAGATACCTTTCTCTAAACTAGTTAATAAACTTGTTAGTAGTTTCTTATGGTTCCTAGTTAGTAGGATTGGAGACCTCCATATTGACTTGGGTCTGCTTAACAGCCATTCATCCAAATAATGTCAAAACTTTTGGTAGTAATTTTAAGACTTTATAGGCAAATATTGTCAAATCTGCAGATTCCAGCTTCCCACTTTGAAATGCATTATTTTTTATTTTTTTATTTTTTTAAGTTGGTTTCAGTATCTCTCAGGTTTTCTGGGTGCAGCAAAATAGAAAACTAACTAATTGACAGTTTATAATAATGGTACTCAGATATGATTGTATGTTAATGCTGACATGCAATGAATGATGCTTGCTGTTGTCCAAAATTAAGAAAAGCAGTTGAAAGAAACCCTGAAACAGTAAACAAGGAAGAACCATCCCACTAGCTGAGGCAAGAGTAATAGGCTTTTTCTCATCCCCTTCTGTAGATGATTCTTGTTGCCCTAACTTGATCCTTTTCCTTAATAGCTTTCTCATGATCTTTGAAAAAATGTGAGGGCTGTGCATGGATAGGTAAGGTCACATTTATTTCCATGTGTTTAAAGGTGTGAGAGGCTCTCACCTGTTGGTGGTGACGAAATAAATAGGGTACCCATACTCTGTTGTTTGCTTTGAATGCACACTGACTGCATTCCTTAATATCATGTACATGGATTTGTTTTCGACTATACACTAGGAGTAATGTGAGTTTACATTGCATAGGAAAAAGACATGCTTATTACATATGTTGTTTGTGTGTCCCTCCCTCAGGAAAATACTGTGGGCTTGGCTTTCAGATGGATGGTTTAATTAAATCGAGAAGTAATGAAGTCACAGTACAGTTCATGAGTGGAACACACACTGCTGGGCGAGGATTTCTTGCGTCTTATTCAACCACTGACAAGTCAGGTATTTATCTGATTCTGTTCTCACAGATTGACCCCAGTCCTGTGCTCTCAGAAATTAACTTCTAAATTGAAGGATTTTAAAGCAGTCTTCCTAATACTTCTGCCAAGGAAACTGGACGATTGAGTTACTATTTAAGTTACTGTAGTTTAAGAAAATGGTATCAAGGCCTTCCCTGGGTAACAAAGTAAGAATCACAGTCAGCTGTTATGAATGAAACAGCTGTCTGGATAAAGGATGAAATACATTTATTCAGAATATAATATTCAAGACAGCAGACAATTCTGAAAGGTTTTCTTATGGAACATGTATATATTTTATGCAAAGCCACCTCATGGAAAATTTTATTTCATTAACAGTTTCCTATACTCCTGCAACTCTTCAGTTATATGATCTGCTCACTACTTTTTAGTTTTCTTTGCTGTTTCTTCCCCCCCACACACGTGTTTTTGGTGACTCCAGCCTTTAGAAGAAGCTACTGTATTTGTTCTGCATCTCTTTCCACTGACTGTAAACATGAATAACTTACACAGTCTATAAAGAAATGAAGGATTGCCAGCAATTCCTTTGCAAGGCACAAAGTTTGAGAAAACACTTACTAGAAATAGCTCTAAAAAGAATAAATGAAGAATTTCCGTTTTTAATGTTAATTATGTGTGTTTTATGATGTTTTTCTCTGTATTTTGGACTTAACAGTCTGTGCTGATACAGAGCAGATAGAACTGTAAAATTCGAGGTGTTGGTCATGAGTGCCAGTAACATGGCATTCTGTTTTCATTGCTGCAGGACTGCTAAATGCTTAAAACTCAGGCCTCTTTGACTAGCATATTAATTTATCTTTCTGTTTCTGTGAAAAGAGTGTATGTTTGTTGCCTTCATAAGTTCTATAAAGCATAGCTATACATGAAAATTAAGCTGCATAAAAATTGAGTATGTTTGTAGTGCTTCTTTTCTTGTCAACACAATATTCTCCGTGGGTTTCCCAGTTACTCAGACAAATTATCAAGGTTCTACTGTAATACAAAATCTATTGCAATGATATTTTTTCATAAGAATATGTTTTTTTCATTCTGAGACTTTTGGTTGAGCCAGAGAGGCTCAGATGTATGATTTTTGTGCACTTTTAAAAATCAGACTCAGACTTGTTATCTTTATCATCCTCTTGACCTGACATTTTTTCTTTCCAGACCTAATTACCTGTTTAGACAATGCAAGTCACTTTTCTGAGCCAGAATTCAAGTAAGACTGTTTTAGCCATTCTTCTCCTACTGCTCTCTATTGAAGTCACTGTAATGTTTCTTGTTCACTTACTTACACCTGATGCATCTTGAAAGCTGGTTGTCAGAAGACTTAAGAAACAAAGTAATTAGGATTAGAGCTGAATGATTTTGACATTTGCACTCCTTCTTCCTCCTGCTCTCCCATTTTGTTACTTTACGTGCGGTATACGGTAGAACCTCGTTAATTTGCACTAACACATAGAAGCTATTAGAGTATCTTATTCCCATACAAAGAATGTTGCTTTTACAAACATGTTACAGCATATATGCACCTTAAATACTGAAATTCATATTACAGTTCTCAAAGGAACACTAAACTGTGAAATGAACTGTAAAAAATTACAAACCCATCTCACAGTTTGGTGTGAATTAATGAGGTTCTGTAGAGACATAAAATGCTGTTCCTTCTGATAAAGGAAACATGGTCATTTCCCTGTTTTCTCCTTCCCCACTTCCATATAAAGTAAGGGCAGCGTTTAAAGCTGCAGACTAGTATGAAGTCTGTAAATTTAACGTTTTGGAGAATTTAAGTTCTGGCATCATGAAACCTTTAAAGGTGCAGCCTTTGTATTTCTCTTTCATTTTCCCAAGCTCCAAAACAGGGCTCTCATTGTAGCTTCTGCCCTTACTCAACATGTGTTGCAGTCTCCAGATCCCACCACTTCCATGGGACCTGAAACATCTTTCAGTTGTTGTTGAATTGCAGTAAAAATGCGGACAGTTCACTTTTGAATCTTTAAGATTTAATGGTTTTTGTATGCACAGTATAAAATAGCATTAGAATGCAAATGTGGGCTTGCATCAGAGGTGCAGATGTCTTTCCACTTGCTTTCGATGAGATAGCGGTATAAATTAAATTTGGTCATTCTTTTATAATCAAAGCATTGCCAGAAGCTATTATAACATAGCATTACTTTTCAGATGCACTATTTAAAAGATGCAGAATGTGTAGATATAGAAGTTTTAATTCATAAAATAAATTCACAAATATTGGCACTTAAATGTGCAAGTGATTTCCATTTTATGTAAGTCATGAAGTATTTATATTATAAAATGTTTGCTTTATTAATTTACTACATTCACACTGGAACTGTTTCAGCTGAGATATTTTTAACTGTCTTCTCAAAGGTCTGTTCTCTTGTTGTGTACTTCTCTTCCTGCAGATGTTTTTGTCTGGTTTGATATCTGTCTTGAATTAGCATGTATGATTGCATAGTGATATATGAATGATAACATAGTGTATTGCAAATCAGAAAATACTGCCTGCTTTAAAAAAAAAAAAGTTATAAGAGTTTTAGGCATATGCATATCTTGATTTTTTTTTTTCTCTTCCAGTAAGTATTGTCCAGCTGGATGCGTGATTCCTTTTGCTGATATTTCTGGGACTATTCCCCATGGATACAGAGATGTAAGTAACTTCATAATACGGGCTCATGTCAATTTTGGTAAAAATGCGTATATGATTGAAATTATATTGTAGGTATCTGCATTAGCTCTGCTGCCTGGAAGCTGTACCTCTTAAAGTGAATAGCATGCTACTAATTTCTTGCACAGCTGCTAAATGGCTGGCGCTTCAGATGCAGCCACTTCCAAGAAGTGGTGTAGTACACTAGAGACTCAGACATTTTTGCAAAGTGTGCTGAGAAAGTTGGATCACCAAAATATTCTTTCATGCTTCCTGTTTTGTTTTTGTTGGCTTTCTCAAGTGTGTAAAGGTCATGTTTATAAAGACAAAGCCAATTTTTTAATGGTGTCCTCTAATTTCCAATGCCATAATACCTCTCTACACAAAGCCTGTCAGTGGTTATCTAATTTATTATCACAAAATGAGATAGGAAATACTATTTACACTCACCAGTTATAAAATTGGTTACAAAATGAAACAGGAGAGTTAGTATTGTAACATGAATAGTTTTATAAACTGGCAGGTAACATCTTTAGAAATGCTCTGTTTACCTAGAACTCTGCAAAAACTTCTGCCACTGCTTTTCAGATGTAAGCTTTTGTACTGAATTAGCATACCTGCCATAGGACTGGAAGTTGTTTGCTCTGTTTACTTTAAAATGATTATCATTTTGCTATTAAATTCATTAAATTAAACCTCTGTGTCTACTTATCTTAAAATATTATTTTAATAAGCAGTTAGCTCTAGTACAAATGAAAGACAATTTTAAAGTTTTAGTAAGCAAGGATTTTTAATATTTAACATGAACTTAAAGTGTGCCCATCTCTGATTTTCTTTTCTCAAGTATCTGTCAATCTCAAGCCCGGATGCAGTACTGCCACCACGTATGTTATATGTGCTGGCCCACAGTGACTCCTTCCTGAATGGCAGTCAGATAATTGTTCTGCCTCTCAATAAGATGAAGTTGATTCTCTGCCTAACAGGTTTGCAGTATCTGTTAGGAGTTTTTTCCCAAAATCTGGAAAAATAAAGGAAGTTTTGGGAAACAAATCCTCTGGGACTTTCTTTTTGTATACTCTATTGCTCTGAATAGAAGGCAGAGAATTTCCCAGAAATTGAGTTGTGGAGAAGGAAACAAAATTGTCCTGCACTTTAGACAAAGTTTCAGGTAGAGATTTCGCTTGCAGCCCTTTCTAATGATCTGAGCTGCTCGCTGGTTTAAAAATACCCTAAACCTTGATTCATTTGTGTGTGACGCAGACGTCCACAAGCCTTGGGGACTTGGTGCGCTCATTGCTGTCATCTTCTGGTGTGCAGGGAGGAGACCTCCACTGACTGCAGAATCCCCTGCTCTTTCCAAGCAGAAGTAGGAAGGGAAGGGGAGCTGAATGGATGAGCCAGACCTAATTACATTTATTGGAATTCTTTTGGGATATTTGGGGGATGGGGAACAGAGAGGAGAATTACCTTTGGAAAAGTCTTAACAAGCAGTTCTTTTCCCCAGTGTGCCTGAGACATAGGGCCATCCTGGGCTGCTGCACCATGCAATTGTTTCTCAGGGAGCCACAGTGGAGAAAGCTGTTCTGTTTTTGAAATAATATGAGAAAGAAATTAATCCATGAAGTCTCCCTTTTATAAAATGGACCTGCTGATTTCCCTCTAAACGAATGGGAGTATTGTGGTGAGGCTGAATAGCTGCTAGGGGACTGGTTGGCAGAGCACTGCAGCAAACATGCTTAGCAGTAGGAGCTAGCAGCAAACATGGTTTGGGGCAGGAACTGTTACATGAAAATCTGCAGTTGCCATCTGTTGTTTATTAGCTTGGGTAAGTCAGGGCTGGGATACCCCACTAGTAATAGAAAGCTAAATATAGCTACTGGAAGGTATGTGGGGGATACCCAGATGGCCCTTCACAGATAACTCGACCCTACTAGAGCTTATAAAGTTGTTCAGGTTGGCACCAGTCCTGGTGTGAGCGAGGGGCCTCAGAGCTGCTGTGTATCTCTGTGTACTCCAGTGCTGCACGGTGCAGGAGTTCCTGGCGACAACTGTGTATCTCCTTGCTGCACTGCAGATAGCCACAAATCCTCTGGGAAATGTGGTGCAGGCAGTGCAGGGACACCGCTGTGATTCTGCGCAGTCGCCTGTCGCGGGGACAGGCGCAAAATGAAGGCTACTAAGTCTTTTTGTAACTGGACCATCTCCCTGCTCCTTGGCACACGACTTCTCTGTCAAGCCCGTTTGGGCCAGAAGGACTCACTTCTGTGCTGGAGAAGGCCTCCTGGGCTGGTTTTGGTCCAGGAGGCAGCAGAGTTTTGCTCTGTGCTGTGCTCCGTGCTGTGCTTGAGCGCCTTGATGTAGTGAGCCACTTCTGTTCTCTGCAGCACGGCTAGCTGGCAAGCCAGGGAAATTAGTCATAGATGACTGAGTGTTAAATGATGTTTTATTCTGTTGTGAGCCTATTTAAGCTTGTTTAATTTGTTGGAGAAATGTTGGAGAAAATGATGCTGTAGTAGTGCTTAAAATATATTCTTTTTTTGCTAGTTTTGCTCCAGCCTTGTTATAGGTTTGAGGGCCTGTTCTAAAACACTTGATGATTAAGCAGTAAATGTTGACTTGCAGGGTTAAGTCTGTCTTGTGTCTGGGCAGAAAAAGTGCAAGTGTGACTATACCGCATGTGTTAGCAGATCTAGGCCAACAATCTTCTGAGGGAGAAGGGAGGAACAGGGTGTCCTGCAAAAAGGCTTTGAGTGACTGATCTCAACTGGCCTGTACAGCATAGGTAATAGGAATCCTTAGAACAAATTTTATTTGTGTATTATTGTGCGTTTATATAGGTCAGATTGATGGATGGTTACACCATGTTCAACTTGACTTCCTCAGACTTGTTCACCTTGCTGTTTGCTTATGCCTATCTGATCATAGGTGTTACATTACAAATATATCTGGGCTAGGTGGCAGTGAAATCTAAAAGCTGCATATTGTGTTTTTATAAATTCCATAACAAAACAAAGATAAATAGTTTCTAAATAACAGGAACGCAATTAAGTAAGAACAGTTTCTTTATAGAATATAAGAACAAAGAATATGACTGGACAGTGGAGTATTTACAATATACAATGTACATTATAGTATTTATTTACAATTATTTATTTACAATGTAGTATTTGATTTTTCTTCTTCCTTCTTCAAGTCCTCATCACTTTGCATGGCTGGTGTTCATGCAGGCGTTGTGTCAAATACTCTGGGTGGCCAAATTAATGTTGTAATCAGCAAAGGCATTCCGTATTATGAAGGCTCTCTGGCTAACAATGTCACATCAAAAGTGTAAGTGTATTTCTTATGTCCTCCGTGTCTTTAGCACCATAGAGCTTGGCAATATCTGATCTTGGGAGTAATTTCAATTAGTGGAGCTGCCTGTTCCATGGGTGGACTCTGTTCTGTAAGGTCCTCATGGGGCTCTCTTGCTTTGGTATAATTATCAGTTTGTGGGTTCTTCGTTTGTTTTGTTTTTTGGTTTTTTTAACCTCTAGACCATAAAGATTCATTTCCCAAATTCTACAAGGAATGTTATCTTCGAAAATACAGGTGTGAGCATCAGCTCTGAACTGTCTCTGGAAAACAATAATTTGAATGCAACTTACAGTCCAGTTTCTTTTTCCTAGTTTGTCATTGCTAGCTCATTTTTTATTTTAATGAGATACTCTCATTCCCTTTCCATAAAAAGAAGGGGAAAATAGATATATAAGGTGGATAATATTTTTCTCATAGAACTTTGAATTTCACAGGATAGTACTGCACAATGCTAATCTTGTCGTCATGTCAAAACAATGTGCGTGGGATTTTCTTGAGGGAAAAGCGGGAGAGGAGGTTGGTTTGTTTTTTTTCCAAAGCTGTAGTGTTGTCCAATCTGAACTGTTGGAATTATTCTGCAGTGTATCCCTGTCTTTTTTACGAAACCCTAAAAAAAAAAAAAAAGGTGGTAAGTAATAACTGCTTTGTTTCGGTAGTGACACTAGTGTTAGGAATCTGATACACAAAGGTCACTTGCCCTTGGTCATTTCTACTAAATTAGAGAGAGTGCAGTTTCGTCCTGAGAGGCCTGACATTGGGTTGGGAAGCTCAGTCAGTGTTAGGAACAGGCTGTGTGCATTTGTGGGGAAATTCACTTTGGGAAACGGTTAGATGAAATCTGAATAATGAGTAACAGATTTCTGGGGATTTTGGAAATATCAGTACATAATATTTTGGAGATGGTGGAAATTTCTGAGGGTTTGAATACAATGTTTTTGGAAAATCGAAAGCTTGAATTTTTTTTCCCTTAAGCTTTCTCCAAGATTGAAGCATGACAGCTTTAGTTGAAATACACGAACTTGCAGAGCAGTGCTTGCATTCCAATTAATATATTGGTGTTTCCATGGTAGCTGTGTGTGGATGTTTGGAAAAAGGATATTGTGCAAGGGAAATCAGTGTAACTTGACAATTTATCTCAAGCCCCAGGAATGGAAGCGACCTAAGGATTCTTGTTTCTATTATTAGCTTAACTTAAAAAGCGAAGCATTTTAATGAACCTCTTATATTCTGCTGGGTGGATGTTTGTCTGAAAGCCTTTAATACAGATCGTATCTCTCTACTAGATTTCAGGTGAAAAGGGATTTGTGTTTAAAGTGCTGCAACTTGGTAATGGGAGGTGTTACTTCAATTGTGATGCAGTGCTTATTTGGGCGTATGTGCATAGGTTTCAATGGCAAGCAGTCAGATAAGAAAAATAAAGGAGGAACAGTTTGTTTCAGTTTTGTCCGCTGACTACCACAAAACCCAGCTTCTTTTGTTCTCTGCAGGGGACCATTATCTACCAGTCTCTTCACATTTAAGACAAGCGGTAAGCATGATCACATGTACTGCACGTTATTTTCGTACAAATATTCTGAGTAGAAATAAGTGTGCATGTGTTTTATTTCTTAATTTTTGTTCTGGTTAGTGACGGATTTTTTTTTTTACGGCATTCCTCTGTAATGTATTTTCTTTTAATTTACTAGCTCATTTTGGTGACTAGTTTGCTGAGTGCTTCATGTATACATAAATGAATACAGTATTTAATACTTAAGTTTGATGATTTTATTCAACTGCTTAGAGTCAGATCCATGTTTGTTGTACTAAGTTAATGTCCTCCCTATCTGCTTTCTCAGGCATATGGAGTGGTTGTCCTGCCAGTTGTCTTTTAAAAATCTTTTCCTGCTTACTAGTATTTAGAAAGCTTTGCTCATCCACAGAAAGATTCTTTCATGTTTTGTTCTTGTATTATAATCAGGTTTAAAGTGACTTTACTTCCATACTTTAAATGCACTGGTAAAGCAGAGTTTGGCACGTATAGTTGCTCTTTTTTTGTAACAGTTGTGTATTCTAGGGTTTGTTGTTTTTTTCTGGTTTTACTCTGTACAGTTTCTTTGTTATCTCTTAGGAAAGCTAGCAGAAAAGCCAAAATGATTCCTCAACTTCCTTGTTCCCCTTCTACATTTGTTCTTTCACCTGTACTTGTGTTCTTTGTGACTTTTCTTGGCTGTCATCTTGTTTTGCAATTGTGTACCACCTTGCTGCTTGGTATAATATGTTGCCCCTTTTTAAAGCTTTACTACTTTCCATGCTTTTATTTTGAATTGATTATCTTCTTTCCAGATCAATTAGCTGTAGTTTTCTAAAAGGAAACTAGCTTTTCTGTAGATCCCTTTAAATGTCATCTTTGAATGAATGTTAGAAATACCATGAAAATAGCGGCCTTTCCTTAGTCTCATAACTCATGCCATTTTAATAATAATAATAGAAAAAATCTAAAAAGAGCAGTGGGTCAGGATTTAGAAAGGATAATGTAAATATGGAAAATCATATACATTACTCCCCCCCAAAGTAAATAAATACTTTGCCTAAGTATCTGTAAAGGTCAGTCATGCTGCATGGGGAGGTAAAGGCAGGAAGCTGATGAGTGTGAGTGTTTTGAGATGAAAAATAGTACAACTGAGCAAAAATTAGAAAATACAATGCATATAATATTCCAGTAATCTCTCTCCCAGACCTCTGCAAGAGCTGGAACAAGGAATTTCACGTCTGGTAAGCTTATGACTAGAGAGAGTATTAAACACAGTGATCAGGGAACTACAGACACATTAGTTGGTTGCGGGGGGGTTGGCTTCAAAATGTATTCTAATAGTACTTACAAAAGTAATTAAATGGCCTGGAAATATGAAGAAATAGGACAAAATAGCATATGGCTTTTCCCAAAGGCAGGCTGTGGAAGCTAACATCTTTTTCTGATAACTAATTTTTCAACAAGGGAAATACTGATCTAGGTTATCTGGATTTCAGTGAAACATTTGGGAAATTACTGAATAAGCTAGAGACAAGATGTAGATTAAAACGTGTGTAGTTGGGTGGGTCAGAAGTTAGCTATAGGACAAAAAGGGCTGTGTATCGTGCTTAAATGAGGATTATCTGACTGTGGTGAAGTTACTAGCGCAGTTCTTCCAGAGGAGTTGATTGCATGACTTGGCACGAAATGGAGTGTTACTGATGTTAGAGGTGTGGTCAGCACAGAGGAAGATGAAACTTTTGTACAGGAAGACCTGACTGACTTGGAGACTCAAGTAACTGAAATTAGTTGAAGAGTCGTAGAGCAAAAAGTACTAGGTCAGGTAGCTAGAGATGGAGGCATTTCTGCTGAAAACTGGCAGCACTTAGGTGGAAATGAGAGATGATGAAAAGGATTCAGGTTTATGATCACAACGTATATAGTGACGTGCTGATGTGATCCTATGCTGTAGCAGTCAGAGTATTTCTAGTAGAGACAAGGAAGTCTTAACGCCATCGCCGGGGGCACTGGCAGGGCCTTGTGGGCACACGCCTGCAGGCTCTGCTCCTGTGGCTCGCTCAGCGCAGGCCTGGTGTGGAGGAGGCCGCGGGCGCCTGCAGGAGAGGGGCAGCTCCCACAGCAGAAGGGAAGCGAGGCTGGGGCAGACAGGCCGTCCAGCTGAAGGCAAACATTGCTGTCTACCGATATGTCCAGGGAATACAAGTCGGAGAGGGGAACCTCACTGGTACTGCAGAACATGATTTGTATAAGAGCAAATGGATATCCACTCACCACAGAGAGATTTAGCCAGGATTTCAGGAGATGTTTCCTAGCCGTCAGAGGACTATGATGTGGGAAGAAACTTTTGGTAGTAATGGTGACAAAAAATACAATTAATTTCCAGGAGGTGTTGAAGCTGAAGGGCAGGATTCTGACATGGCTTCCTACATACGTTTTACTGTATTCTTTAAACTAACATTGTGATACTGAGGTAGGCTTAATAAACAAATTATATAGGCCGAAAAAGGAAGCAGTGACCAAGTAGTCTGTTCCCCAGCCCTGCACCAACCATGTGATAGAGTTTTACACCATGACAGCTCCCCCAAGGCATCTGTTCTAGTGCTGAGTGTCAGCGGCAATTGAGAGAATGCCCACATTAGTCCTGGGCAAGCGAAAAGTCATTTAATGCTGAAGACCAGAAGTTTGGTTCCAGTGTCACTGGAAGAAAGCAGGAGAGAGCAGGAGAGTTTTGACAGTAGTGTTGTTATAGAATGAATTTAGATGTCAGTTTGTAACATTTGCATGTCGAGTTTTGAACTGAGCAAATAAAATCATTGTGTAACCTTGAATTTTCACTTTGAATCTTCACCTCTTTCATTGCTCAGGTTGCTATGGGACACTGGGGGTGGAATCCGGAGTAATCCCTGATTCCCAGATTACGGCATCATCTATTCTTGAGTGGTCTGACCAAGCGGGACAAGTGAACATCTGGAAACCTGAGAATGCCAGACTGAAGAGGCCTGGGCCTCCTTGGGCTGCTTTTATCAGTGATGAGCATCAGTGGTTGCAGATAGACTTGAATAAAGAAAAGAGAATAACAGGTAAGTGAACCTGGTGTGGCTTCTAATTCAAAGAAAAGAAGATTGGTACTAACATCTTTTTTCCAGTGCTGGGTTGTGGATAAAATCCAGGTAACTTTTAATTGCCATTACAGCAAGATTGGGTCCATGTCCTAGCTAATACACCGAAAAGCCTGGAATCAGTGATGAACAGTTTGAGTTCCATAGTAGAAAGCACCCTTTTCATCAGAACTTGTTGAAGTGATTCCTGTGTTTTTTACTGGAGCCTCAAGACTTCCCTGTTCCTGCTGATTGTCTCTTTGGAGCTACAAACCTATATCCAGTTCAGCTCAGTCCATTAGTAGCTCTGATACAAGTACCCTGACTCAGGCTTCTAGATTTCCCTAGTACCCGTCATGGCAAGCAGTGACTCCAGCAGTGGAGATGGGAGCAGTTTATGGCAACTGTGCGATAAGCAGAGGAAAGAGTAAACTGGCTGGCAGCCTCCCCCTCATCTCACTGCATGAAGTGGAACTGGGATTGCAGGCTGGGATGCTGGGTTTCCCCAGCAGAGTCCGTTGTGTTTTCCTTGAGCAAATGGACCTAAGGATGCAGACTGGTGCAGCCAGAATCTGGGCCGGACTCTGCTCTTGCTCCCCCAAGACTGTATTGGCCTGTCCATCGTGATTTAGGAGGTGTGTTTGTTTGGAGAGGCAGCTGGATGCGCTGTTTTCCCTGGCACTCCGGATGGTTTGCCTCATGCTTTTGGGTTGGGTGAGCGCATGGGTGAGTGCATGGTTGCATGAACTGCGTACTGCAGTTGACAGCAGCGTGGCTTATGCCAAGTAGTGAAGCACCAAGGCGCTTGTATGTTGGGATTCACTTCAGGGATAGCCTAAAAAGAGACTATCTGAAAGTAAACCAAGGGGTAGTGCAGCTGTTGTATCCTCTGTGCTAATGCTAGTGTTTCCTATTTTGATTTAATCATTCAGAGCTGTTTCCCTGTTGTTAATGGTCATGTTTGCAACCCGACTGAAGTCAAAATGTAGAGTGCTTTTTTAGAAGTGCTGGCTTTAAGCCTGTTCTGAAGCATCCTCCTTTGATCAGTTTGGGTTTGTCTCTTCCTCAAATGCAGGAATTGCTGTATAATCTCAGCTGTACCCCCTGCTGCAGCAGCTGGGGGCTTCCTGTCATTATGCAGCTCAGGTTTACTAGGTACCTACTGTTTTCACCTCCACCAGGGGTGTCACCAGGGAGTGTTTGTATTTTTACATTACTACTTTAATTCCTGTGCTAATAACCTTCTATAAAACACCTTTCTTGTACGAGTCTCTCAGTGATACTGAAGTGCCTGCTTTAGGAAGCTACAGTTCTGTTAAAAGTGCTTCTAGGCTGTCAGTACAAAAGCAGGGAAGAGTGGCATTATCTGCAGCTGCAGGCCAGAAGTGGGCCATGGACCATCAAGAAATGGGGATAGGAAAGTTGAATCATGAGAACTAAAATATAAAAGTAACTAGAATGATTTAGGAAGTTTCAGTCACTTGTAGGCATTGCAGATCCTGATGTCTTGTATAAACTTCTCCAGATATAACTGGACTAGTGGAGGTTCTGTCCAATTTTATAACTCTGATTTTAAAAAGCTGATATATGAATTTTTACAAACTGGTAACTGGCTTTTCTATAACTGGAAACCTTCATTTTCACAGGTATTATAACCACTGGGTCTACCTTACCAGAGTACTACTACTATGTGTCAGCCTACAGAATTTTATACAGTGATGATGCACAGAAATGGACAGTGTACAGAGAACCTGGCATTGATAAAGATAAGGTAAAAATACCACACATTTTCTAGGTATGTTCTAAATAGATTTCAAAATTGTAAATATGATCGATTTTGGTATGGTGAGGAAACGTTAAATAACTACTTTTCAGTGTAATTTGAATCATAAACAGCATTTATACAGAAGCAAATGTGCAAATATGTAAGGATCTGAAGAACAGTTCTGAAATTCAGAGATGACTATTTGGAGATAGGAATATTCTTTACAAGAACGTTCTGTTGCCAGTAGTAGGCTGCTTGGTACTGCACCCCTTGCAGAATGATCAGACTTTTTTCAAAATAGGCTTTATTTTTTCAAAATTAAGATTTCTGATTCTCATAATATAGATACTAGGGCATTGTATAATTTCCTTCTTTTACAATTTTTCTGTTAGTATTGCTTTATTTGACAAAATACTGGTGAGTTTCTCACTTGATATAATAGAAGACCTTCCTTGCAGAGAGGAATTTTTTTTTTTTTTTTTTAAATGCAGTGCTGTTTTCAGATTCCAAATGCTTACTTGCCGCAAGAAAAATTACCTAATGGTAGCAACAAGATAATCTCATTCTCCCTGTGTTTAAAATTTCTCAGTATTTAACACATAGTAAAAATGAGAAGATTAATGCAATACCTGTTCTTCCCAGTGGTTCACATCAGATTTTGCTAAAAAATGATGGGATTCTTTCTAATCTCACTGGAACTAGGATTTTCTCAGTTTTCTTAAAATTCTGAGATGCAGTTTGCATTACTTTCATAGGCCTGTGGTATCATATACAAATGGAAGAGAAAAGCTAGTTAATTTAGGATCCTTTTTCAGTTGATCTCATTAAATCAGAGTCTTTCATTTTCAGACTTCCTATTTAAGATATATTTGGTTTTTTTGGTCTATGCAACTACTGAGGGAGCTCACAGATGTCAACCACAAAAGAGCGCTTGGCATGTTTTCCCTCCATAAAAATTCCTAGTCCACTTTGCTCCTTTTTAGAAAGATAAAAGCACAGTTAATCTTAACAGGGGTAAATCTTAAGCCATACTTGATTTTCTTCTGTTTACAATGGATTAAAAGTGTTTCCAGGTGGGATATGACAATCGTTTCCACTCTGTCTCCCTCCTTCAAGTTTGCCTCCAGATTCTTTCTCTTGTGGTCATAAGGCAAACATCTTATAAACGGTATTCTGCAGGGAGCTACCTGTTTCTCCCCAGTCCCCATCCCTGCAGATGGTCCCCAACCCGTAGATTAAGCCACAGAGCGTCCTGCCAGCAGATGAAATAAGGGACTAAAACCTCTGCACTTGCTTGCAGTTCTTGCTGAACAGGAGAGTGCTGTAGTTGTTTCCCAAGTAGTTGTTTTAGCTGAGTTCCTAGCCAAGTTTAGCAGTCTGAACTTCAAACTTCTGCCTGGGAAACTGGAAAGGATTTCCTGTGTTTAAAATACCTTTGCTGTTGCATTTCCAACCCTACTGTTGACGAGGTGAGATGTAAAAGTATCTTGCTTGTTAAATTAAGAGATTTTTGACTGCTGGACATCATAATCACACTGGGAAACCTTCCTGAAAGGAGGAGATGTTGGTGACTGTCAGGATCGGTCCATCTCCTTGAACCTACACATGAACTAACAGACTGTTAGTATGAAGTATTCAAAACAAAAACAAGAACAACCCTTTTGCTAGCTTTTGAGTGCCCTCTTCTGGCCTTAAAGTAAAATACTGGTTAACTAGAGATTCCTAGCTTCAGGTTTCATATTTAATATTATTTGCCTAGGAAACCTTTGTTGCTGTTGCATTATAGTCTGAGCATGTTCTTTTTCTTGCATGTTCATGAAGTGAAACAAAATGTGGAGTTCAATTATAGGTAACTTTTCTTTTCTTTTTTTTTTTTTTTTGCACTGTTTATGTCATTATGTGCAATGTATGAAGATGACTACATATCCAAAAAGTACCAGCTGTAATGGAAAATGTTGAAGTGACACACAGAAAGGGGGATCAGTATGGTTAATCTTTAAGACTAGGGTAACAGATCTTTCCTCTGCCTGGCTTGATCTCATTTGATATAGCTTTGCTTTTAGGTGCATGTGCACATTTTTTTTTCCTTTGAGCCTTACATAATTGCACACCAGACAAATCAGGAGTTACTGTTCATTTGTTTTCTGAAAAATGATTAAAACTGACAAACAATGGTGGTCTATGTTGTTTAGGAGCTTGGAAGCTTTTCTAAGGATTTCCAATAGGCCTCTCTGATGAAACTATCAATCACATAGAGGTGTGCTATTACTCCTTTTCTTAACCTTTTTAATCTGTAAAATAGAAGAAAATGTTTGAATTGAGCAGAGATGACAGGTTGAAGTTGCTCTGTTGAAAAGATCTGTTTGAAAGCATAGAGGCATTTGTAGGGAGTTTGAGTATAAATGGACTATGAAAGTGATTTCTCATCAATAAACTTGCACTGTTTGTATTGAGCTCAGAAGCAAATTTTTGTGCAAAAACCAAATGAACATGAAATACTGAAATGCAGGCAAAGTTGAGTTAGTAGCCTGATATTTGATGTCAAAAGTTGGTCATAATAAAAGCCTGGAGTAAGGAATTACTTTACTGTTGATCTTGTTTAAAGATAATAGCCAACATTAATGATTCTGGTTGTCTTCATTCTTTCATGCTTATCCTTAGAAACCTGAAGTGAGACTAACTGTCAGACAGTGTTGCGCAGCTCCTGGAGATCAGAGACACAGGCTTGTAGATTTTCTATTTGACTTTTGCATTTGTTGCTAAAGTACGAGATGCTGCTTGTGCCTCCTTTTAGTAGTGGCAATTGGCATGATAACAGCACAAACAAGATTATAGTACAGTAGTTTGGCCTACGCATGTCCTCTCAAAGATTCAGCATTGTATTTTGTTTCGCACTTGTATTTTTACCAAAAGAAATAATCCTCTGGTGTGACCTGTAGCTACTTGTCAGCCTAAAAATAAAAAATTGTAATAAAGAAATCGCCTTCATATGTAGAAAAGTTGCTGTAAATTGGAACCCAGTGTTTTGTCCCTCTATTCTTGTGATGTCTCATTAGACTGTGAATATGTGAACATGCAGACTATTTTGTGGACTGCTTTGTATTATTCATTTATTTCCAAAATAACAGCCTAGACTTGCCCCACCATTTAATCTGTCTCCATTCCTTATAGGAATATTTAAGCATAATAAGAAGCTTACATTCAGAGTCCTCTTCAAAAACAGGATAAATGTCACAGAGAACCATTTACTTCTAAAACTAAACTACAGTAAGTTGGGGAGGAATACAGACTATATGCTTTCAAGGCAAATAACTTGCATTTCCCACATACATTCAATTGTACCTAGATTTTTAGTATCACAATTTTTGATATCATGAATGGGTTAGCAGTTAGTTTGGTAGGATTATTTGGATACCAAAAAATAAAAATGCTGGTAACTAATAAAAAAACAAATGCAACTCCTACATGAAGTATTGCATTTACATTTCAATTTCTTTTTCCCTGCATAGCTAGATTGACTTATATGTTTATTTCATCAGTCAGTGCTTTCAAACATGAGAACAATTACAGAGTATATAATGACAAATCAAAATTTTTGCACATTAGTAGTGCTCACAGGGCTTGTGCATCTTTTGGGAGTGGAGACAGACACGTTGTGTGTATCAGGGAGCCCAGGCATCAATCCCTTAAAGGCCACTGGGGTTGTTTTGCTGGGGTTTTTGGTTTTTGAATTGCTGGTCTCTTGGAATAATTGTTTACTTTCAAACCTGTTGGATATTGCAGTCATTCTGTTAAAAAGACTTTAAACTTTTTAAACAGCAGTGCAATAACAGAATTACCTAATCTTGTATATAAAGTATGAAACACCAATATGGATTGATCAGAAGTGTGTTAAAACTCTTAACTGCTCAATTTTATGCAGATAGTTCAGCTGTTGTGCAATACAATGACTGCACTTACTAGTTGTAAGTTGTAATATTTATCAAGTGCTCTGAGTGAGCAGAAAAATCCTAGGTGTTTATGATACTGACTTTTCAGGTTTGTGTAGGTAAGTGCCATAATTCTATACTACATAATTCCACTGCAGTGTTGAATATAATTTGCAAAATCTATACTGACATTTTAAAAATAAACATGTCATTCCTTTACTATGTCCCTTCTGCTGTGGTCTGTGTTGCAGTAAGATCCAAGAGATGCATCTGCAGTGCTGAAGCCCAATTGCTAGGCACTAACAGGGAAAGAAAATTCACTTCCGACCTAAAAGACATTAATACTGAACCAGAGTCCTCCCAAAGAAAATAATGGAATGGTTTACTTATTTGGCCTAGTCTTCTATATTGTTTTAAGCAGCTCAGCAAAAAACCTACAGCTGGCCAGAAGTTTGTAGATAGTCACTGCATGATGCAGAGCAGGCACATCTGCTTACTGTTCATAAATTTCAACCAGACAAAGCAATTCTTGTCAAATTATGAGTTCTTTGTGTCTGAATAATACACCAACAACACTTTGGCCAGCAAGGACTAGCGGTGACTGATCAGCTTTAGCTCCTTCTTTATGCAGATTCTGCTCCCTTTTCTTCCTGAACTGAATGGTTCCATGTGAGATTGTGAACTAGAGATCTTACATTCTTAACCCCAGTCCTTTTATTTTGCTTGCAGTTTAGTCTTTGTAGACAGCAACCACTAGAGGACAGTGATTACATACTTGACTTTGTCTCTTAATTCTTCCCAAAAAATACCATACCCATTCACAAAACAGACCATGCTTAAACTATTACACTGTATGAAGGCACTGGTAATTCCTGCTTTTCCCTTGTCACAACTGCCTGCTATATTTGAGGAGTAAGTGGAAAATACCAAGACAGTACTGAGTTAAAATTATTTCTCAATGCCATTAGCATGCAGGATATTTTGGTAAAAGGTAAGCCTGGGTAGCATTAGTAGACTATTGCATGGTACCCTTATATGAAATAAGGCAAGAGGTACCCCCCCACGCCCTTTTTTTTTTTGTGCAGGGCAGGGGGAAGGAAGATGTGCAACAGCACTGTTCTGGGGTGAAATATTCTCAGGATTCTGCACTGCTTACTTTTGGTAAATAAAATTCTGTAATTGGTTGTACTTAGCATTACATTTGTATAACATAGTCATTTTTTTTTTTCCCTCCCCCAGGTATTTCAAGGGAACACTGAATGTTACCAGGAAGTTCGCAATAATTTCATTCCACCTATTATTGCACGTTTTTTTAGGATTAACCCCTTAAAATGGCACCAGAAAATTGCAATGAAAGTGGAACTCCTGGGATGTCAGTTTAGTATAGGTAAGACAGCTTAAAGCCTTTCAATTGTGCAAGACAAAATCTGTGAAGCAATGAAATATGTTAGTAAAGATTACTTTGTAAGTAGATTTTTCAATGAGGAAAAAAACCCAGTTCTTAGCTGAGCAATCCTTCTGTAACTGGTACTTCTGTGGGTTTTTTTAATGTTATGAGGATTGTCCTGTAACAAAATAATATAGAAAATAAGTGTTTCAAAAGACGTTACTTGCTTTCCATGTTTTTTCCCCTGCTTTTTTCCTTTCCTCATCACATAACATAGACAAAAGCTTTAAAATAAAAATGGGTCCGGCTCTTTTCTTGAAAAGGAAACATGAAAAACTAGCACTTCAAATACCTTTATAAATACTTTTCTTCTAAAGGCCGTGCTCCAAAAATTACCATGCCGCCACCACCTCAGAACAATGACAACAAGAACAACGATTTCAGTGATGACTTCATTCATTCAGTGAAGACTTCGTTGCAGACAGATAAAACAACTTTCACACCTGAAATAAAAAACACCACAGTGACTCCCAGTGTAACCAAAGGTATCTAAACTTAAGCAGTAGAAGTCTGAGAACTCCTTACAGTACTTTGCATATATTTAAGTGGTTCTTCTGCATTTAACTTTTCTCCACAATCTTTATATGCTATAGCAAATGATCACTTTTAAAATACTTATTGTTGTATTAAAGATGCTTATGATAAAAATGTGCAGTTGCATACTGTATGCAGAAACAGAACCAGTTTTATAAGAGATGTAAATACCAAGTGCCCACTTTTAAAACTGCTGTTTAAACCAAGTTCAGCTTTTAATTACTGAATAGACTTTCCATTAAAAGAAAAAGTTGTAACTTGTACTTCCCTTCAGAATTAATTAGGAGTAACTGCTTTGTTATTTAATTTGACAATTTCTTAAGACAAAACACTTTTGACATAGCTAATCATCTTTTACAGAGCAGTCATGTTGGCATGAAGTTTGAAAAACACATCGCCTGGCAGCATCATGTTGTTTATCAAACAAAATGGTCAGAAAGGGAGCAAGATTACTGCAGTTGTAGGCATTGATGAAGCATCTTTTGGAAGGCAGCAGACAGCATGGTCTAATGTCATATGCAAACCCAGCCTAGACTAATTGTGATTAATTATGACAGTACTGTGATACTTACTTCTTGTAGGAGGGACAAACCTAAGTGGTTGCCTATTCCTGGCCTCTTTTGCTTTTCTTTGTTCATAATAAACTATGTCTTTTTAATAGAAAAAAGATCTATTTATGACAAAACAAACATTGATTGTGATTTAAAAACTTAAAAAAATGCTGATTGTGCATATATGTAGAAGACCTAGCTGTTAAAGCATTGATGTTTAAACTGTAGGAGCATCCAACAGGGTAGCATAGCTGCGCTATAGCTATAGCTGTGCTATAGCATATCCAGTGCGATAGACACTATAAAACCATTTGGAAAACGACATGCTTTTTTCCAAGTCATTTTCAAACTAAAAACTGATTTATGAGAAGCTCTTCTGTCTTATACCACTTTGTTTAATGACTTTCAGATGTGGCATTGGCAGCAGTTCTGGTTCCAGTATTGGTGATGGTCTTCACTACTCTGATTCTTATCTTAGTTTGCGCATGGCATTGGAGAAACCGGTAAATGAATGGATTAATAGAAGTACTTTAAATCAATGTTAGTCTGGTGTGTGGGAATAAAATATTTTGCATGTATTACTATGGGAACTACATGGTCTGCATTTCTGGAAAGGCTTTTTTTGGAAATTGTGTTTGTGAGAAAATGTTCATTTTAATAGCTAGTATGATGAAAACTGCTTTCTGTAATTATTTGCATCAAAAGTGCTTTTCCTGAACAGATTTTTCCAGTAGCAGCAGACTGGTAATGGGAAGCCAGGCTATTGGTGCCTGTACCTGACCACCAGTTACAGCAGAGGGAACAGTTGCACCTTCTGATAAGCACACAAGCTAAAATACTCCCTTTTCTTTCTCTCATAGCAAGAAAAAAACTGAAGGCACTTATGATCTACCTTACTGGGATCGTGCAGGTAACAAAAATGGTTTTATAAAAGCCTTTTCTTGGCACTCTTGCTTTAATACGTATTTCAAATTGCAGTAACTTAGATATTGTCCACTAGCAGAAACTTTTCTGTAATGTTGGTTATCATAAATATAGGGGTAGTGAACTCTGAATTTCCTTTCTGAGCAGACTTTACTTTTGGTTCTTTGTATTTTCTTCAGAAGTAGATGTCTTTTAGCTACAGCTTTAAAATTCTTTTAGTAAACAAAGTATAGAGCCTCTTAATTACAACAGATGGGAAAAACTCATTTCTAAGGAATGTTTTTATACAGTTAATAATCAGTACCTGGTATTTTTTCTCTTGGAAAAAGCCTTTCATCTTGGCATACATGTCTTTCAAGTTTTATCTTTCTTCACTGCCCTATTAAGAGTGGGATTACTTGAATCCCCTTTTAGGTGGATTTTTTCCATTCTTGCATTCTTGTTCCCCATTAATTTGAGATCAGACGCTTCTGCAGAGCAGCACTTATCAAGTGTCCTGAGAACTCTTACGCTAGAGCTTAAAGACCTGGTGAAGCAGTGGGGTTCTTACTATCTATCTGACTATGCTTCATTTTTCTGTCCTCATTTTGGTAGTCCACATCTGTGCATTTGTTCACTGACAGTCTTAAGTGTGCCTTAGCCTTTAGGCAAGAAATCTTTTAATGATCTTATTTTTTTATTTATTATATGTCCACTTCTGATAGGTCCAGGCCTTGTTATATTAGAATGTTACAGTCACAATGTCCCATATTTAAATGTTAATAATGGACATGCTGGATTTTTTTCCTGATTGTTTAAATATCAGTGTTCAGTATGTAAGTGTGTTATAAACGGACTCTGAAATTCAGCAGAATGCACTTTCAAAATATGTTGTTCTATTCTGTGGACCCTCTCTCTAACCCCTCTCACAGGTTACTTAAATTTTGTTAAACACTGTCCTGTGTTTTTTGAATCTGCTGACTGGTCATGCAAATACTGATAAATACTTTCTTTACCTGCTACTACAAAATGTAAGCTCAGTAGTATAAAAGACTCTCTATTCAGTAGCATAAATAGCTACTGAATACACAGCACATCATACATATACATTCTTCCTTTTTTTTTTTTTTTTTTTTTTTAATCTGTATGAAGGGTGGTGGAAAGGAATGAAGCAGTTTCTCCCCACTAAATCAGCAGAACATGAAGAAACTCCTGTTCGCTATAGCAGCAGTGAAATTAGTCGCCTAAGACCAAGAGAAGTCCCAACAATGTTACAGACAGAGTCTGCAGGTACTTTTTATTATTGTTGTGGGGTATGTAATATATGTGAAATACCAAAAACAATCAGGAATTTTGGCTGCATGTTTGTTTTGGTGAATAGAGCAGAAATTAATAATTCTACTGATAAATACACTTCTTAAAATACAGGCTGATTCAGATCTGTTCTCAGAGTACCATAGAAGTATATTAATTTACTGATTATGTGCTATGGATAGACATTTTTGCAAGTAAATATAATAACTCAGTTTCTTTGCTTGTACTTGTTCTTAAAACTCATGAATGTCTCTCTAGCCATGTTTTCATGCACTGAAAATGATTTCATCACATCATATTTACTCATAAATCTGTAATCTCTCACATGGTTTCCTGCAAAGATTGTATGAATTAAGCCATCCCTTCGATTTGGAAAACGAAGAATTACTGGTAATAGGATGTGCCCGTTTACTTGGTGAACCAGTCGTTAGAGGAAGATGACTGACTCTGCCTTTGGGTCTGTGTTTACTCATTGATGGCAGAAATACGCAGACCTGCAGCATTCTGGCTTTACAGCAGGCAGAATTACTTCTTTTTTGGCTGCCAGCTTGTCTGTTTTTACCCAGCTATCCCATTTTCTCACTTCCAACTTTTGTTATTCAGATTACCTGTCAAACTAAAACATCTCAGCAGACCATGTGCAGGCTTGCTCCCCCACCCCCACAAGCCCCCCACCCCAACCACATTTGAGCCAAAGCCAGCCAGGATAATTTCATTTAACTCAGATTTTCCAGGGAAGCAAGTTTCAAAAAAATGTTTGCTTTAAGGCAGATTTGCAACATGCAAAACTGCAGCTTACATGGGAATAAGTGTTACAAACCCGAGAAGTCAGGATCTCACAGCAGAAACTATCCAGCAGCTTGGAACTGACTATTTTTTTTCTGAAGCACCCGGCACTGGCAGACAGAGCCCACTGGTTTGATCTAGGATGATAATTTCTGTGACACTGTTGATAGGATTTATTTAATGTGATGCCACTGTGGAAAAAAAAATGCATTAAGTGTATTTGTATTTTGCTTTGTTGGGGCTTGCTACACAGAGTATGCTCAGCCACTGGTAGGGGGAGTTGTCGGCACGCTCCATCAGAGATCAACCTTTAAACCAGAGGAAGGTAAAGAAGCAAGTTACGCTGATCTGGACCCTTACAATTCACCTATACAAGAAGTTTATCATGCTTATGCCGAGCCACTGCCTATAACTGGACCGGAATATGCAACTCCAATAATCATGGACATGTCCAGTCATACCAGCACACCTCTTGGCGTTTCTTCTATTTCCACCTTCAAAGCTGCAGGGAATCAAGCTCCTCCACTAGCGGGAGCTTACAATAAACTCTTATCTAGGACAGACAGTTCCTCATCAGCTCAGGCACTGTACGATACACCGAAAGGGCAGCTGGGGCCAGGTGCTGCAGATGAGTTGGTGTACCAGGTACCACAGAGCGTGCCCCATTCCACTGGGAGTAAGGACGAACTGAGTTAGCTTGTGAGTAAGGTAGGATGACGGCAAAAGTGGCTTGCTTTTAAAAGCCATCTCCTTAAAGCTCATAGTTTCGGGTTTTTTTAATCACATTGTCTTAATATTATTTGTCTTAAATAATACAGTTGAACCAAAAAATGTGTTATCGGAGGTCTGGGCAACCAGTAAGTCTGCCTTTTCCTGAGGGTATACAATTACAGCATGTTTCCTGAGAAACTGTGGACTTTTTTTTACTACTGTACAATTGTCTGTCAGACATGAAAGAAGAACTTTTCAAGATTAACTTCAGCATTTCACAGATGTGAATTATAAATTGGGAGAAATTGCTTATAGTACAAAAGTCAGTAATACAGGTCTTGCTAATGGTACTATATCTTAAAAAAAAAAACAAAACTCCTAAAATCTATCTGTAAGCACTGTAGCTTCTAAAATTCATTTTCCCCTATAGAATAGCTGCACAACTTCGAACTTCCAAAAAAACACTGTTGGGACTGATGGCAAAAAAAACATTAGCATCGAGACCATGTGGCCAGGAAGTTAATTTACATTATTTCAACTTTTGTTCACAGAATTGGGAATCACCAGATGTGTGTTCCTCACACGCTTTTCACACTATTTTTCTTATTTTTCTAAAACTAGAATCTGCTAGCTCTATAATTTGTTTTCTCCTCTGTCTGATCTTAAGCTACTAAGTCCTGTTGCTTTCTAGAGATACAGTAGGCACAGACTAAGTCTTTTAAGGAAACGACAAGACAACTGCTTTCACATTTTCCCTAGTAAGTGAAGGCTACTCTGAATAGTGTCTGCCTTCAACTCAAACCTCCCCCAAGTGGTCAATCTGCAAGAAGTTTCCAGGTGTTCAAGGTGACCAAGTTTGGGAGTTTTTTTCCCCCCAAAGTATCTATTGTTGTGTGTTTTAAGATGTAAGCATATACAAAGAAAGATATGTATGTACTTCTGTGCGTGCGTAAGGAAGCACACAAATATTCTAATGGTGCATAAAGTTGGTGTTATACATGCATTTAGCACATATGGTACATTTTAGCACAATTGGAAAACTTGGCCCTAGGGCTTTTTTAAGATTGTTCCTTATTAGAAGTATAAGATTGCAAAACCTTTGCTAGAGATGCAGCTTGTTTCAAAGTGTACCAATTTCAGAAGCATTTAATTAATTGAATATATAACCTTTGAATGTTCCAGTTTTCTCTATTACGAAAACATTGCAGTCTTCTATTTGAGATAACATAGACTAGTTTTATTTAGGTAATCACCTAACGAAAACAATTTGGATGTCTTATTTGCCATTTTTTATCTTGTTAGAAAGAAAGCACAGCCTTTTTAATATAAATATAAGTAGTAGAAGAAGCTCTTAAAAGTAAAGCCATTTTTATTGTAACAGCACTGTTGGGAGGATGCTGAATTAACTTACAAATGTGAAAACCCCCTAGTTATACATTAGCCCAGTTTTATGGACTTTTACTGTTTTGTTTTTCTATGATGTAATTCAAGTGAGCCTTGTTTATTGCCTTTGGTCCACATACTGGATGGATAACATCCAAAGAGAAACTAAAATACTGTTAAAATGGCTACCATTACATGGTTATACCAGTACAGTGTTCTAACTTACCACTTGAAAATTTGTTTGCACAGAAGCTGTAACACAGTAATGCAACATTATTTGTGGCCTATTCAATATCTAGAATATGTTATTACATACACTGTACTGCTTTAAAGCCTACTTCTACAATTTTTTTCATCATGAGAATGATTCTTTAAGAATTGGGTGTCTAATGCCTAAATGTGAATATGAAAGTAAGGGGTGGTATACAAGACCAATTCATGAAAAGGAAATTCCTGCATATAGTTTTGTTTTTTGATACTCTTGCAACTTATTCTGCTTGATAAAGCTAGTCTGCAAGCTTTGTAGTTTTGCTTAAAAATATTGATTGTTCTTACCCATCAGTAGCAACTATGATTTTGAAATTAAAACTGAGGTGATTTTATTTGAAGAGTGGAAGGTTGTTCCTTTGCATGAAGATATGACATACTGATTCCAGCCAAGTGAAGAGCCTTCTGCTTTCTCAAACCATACCAGTTTAGGCTAAGCTGCCATAAAAATAAATGGATGTGTTCAAGGCAGTAAAAATAACACTCTTGGAAACCTGCATTTAATTTTTACTGTAGGCCAGGTATGGTATAACTTACAGGTATACCATAGGCCAAGATGGTATGAGAATTAAACAGTTCCTCTACAGTGGACTGGGTTATTCTGAAGCAACATTAATACAGTTTAATTATCTGAACGGTGTGAGCAGTTGACTGAAATGGCTGTTTAAGAATGTAAGTTCTTCTTATGAAAGAAGTTGGTCTTACACTTTGCTCCCTGCTTTCAACTTTGAACATTTTATCTGCTGGGGTAAGGAGATAAGGTTGAATATGTAAAAGTTGGGTATAAAACGTATGCTACAAACTGCTAAACACTGATTCACAAATATAAGCTGCATATGACACACCTAAGGTCAGCATTTTCCTGTGTACAATACAAGCAGAGGTACATTTAATGAGGCTCTTTTTTACATATAAAGAAATATGGAAATAAAATGCATTTCAATCTTGTTTGGAATAAAAATGGCTTGAGTATTCTCCCAAAATGTACATTTTTACCTCAGCATGTATTGTAGTTGCTCAGTATTTGTATATGTTGCTAGAACTTAGATTGTATAAATAGTGAGGCGTTTTTTATGTATGTTAAAGTATTTTAAATAAATTGTACATACGTATTATGCTCCATATCTTTGTATTTCTTAACTACAGATTAATTAAAGTAGGTGTTTGGAAATGCAAGGGCAGTATTTATCAGTTCATACACTACAGTGGGGGTTATGCCCTACCTCGAAGACTGACACTACTGTTTGCTGTGACATTATTGCTGGCAGTAGGTGTACACAGCAGCCACCCAGGGAAGACTGATTCCTCCCTCCCCCATGTCACCTAACATTAGAAGTAGCAAAAAGACACTTACCAGAACTGGGCATAGCTGCAGTCTGCTGCATGGACAAGTGCTATTTACAGGCAGGACCTTTCCTGGAGTTACCGAGTTACCAGCTGGCTCTGGAGTCCTGCAGGAGGAGGGGCTGAGGCACAGCACAGGCAGCTGCCCCCTCTGGTACTGTAATGAGGTAGGCAGGCTCTGCTCCAGGATCCTGCACAGCTCAGCTGTGGTGACCACCTGACCTCCCCACCTTGGGCAGCCTATCAATCATCTCTGCACTGGCAGAGGCACTGCTGGTTTAGTTTTTAACCAGACCACAGGGATTTTCCACATCCAGAAAAAGCTGCTTTTGTTTTCAAAGCCTTCCACGTCTTCATTTTACTTCTTGCACTACAGCGATGCTCCTAAAGTAAAGGAGTAATTGTGGTTTGGTTTTTTTGTGTTTTTTTTTTTTCCCTTGCAAATACATGAGGTTTAAATTGGGTCCTAACTGGCTTAGTCTGGTGCTTGGCAATTGAAACATTCTTGTAACATTACAAGCAGCTCGGTCCTCAGAATATGAATGCCAGCACGTTTGCAAGCTTCTCTGCATTACTGAACTGCTATGTTAGAGGCCTTGTTGACACAGCCTCGAATAGGACAGCCATCTGTGTAAAGCAGAACATGAATCACTTCTGTACCAGCCTCTGCATGTTGCTTGGCATGCATCTCGTGTGAAGAGTAACTTACTTGAAATACTACTACTTGGGTTCAGGCTGCCTCAATTTCATGTTTAAGGTTCTGCATATCTGAACTAGGGGAGGAGAGAGAAGAGGAAAAAAAATGATGGAGATGTGTATTTGGCTTTGTGAAAGTGCTTCAGTAGCAGATGTAGTTTTGACAGGAAAAGCCCTTTCACACCTTAGTGCACATCAAAGGGACTGAAAAGCCTCTTGGCCTACCTTTTTTGTTACTTTCCTACAGCTGCTTTAAAGCAATAGCAAAAGCCTATAAGAAGTGCTTAAGGTACAAGGCCAAGCAGTCTGTTCACTTCACAAATACAGCATTATTTCTAGGAAGAAAAGTTTTCATAGTAGTAAAGCCTTTCGTGTAAATGAAATTTGTCCTTCATCCATAACAAGGGGTGTTCATACTTACACTGCTTTGGTTTATACTGATGAAAATAAAACTTACTTAAGGAAAACTTTGAACAGACAGCTTTCTTACAAAGCTGATTTTTCTTTTGACTACCATGTACAATAAAAATTGCTCAATGATAGTGCCCTCACAGACTGGCATCACCCCTTTTCAATATGTACATTTCTTAGATGTTTTACTGGTAAGTCAAATTTGAGGTGTCCAGTAGAGTGACAAGAGTTGTTCCTTCCAGCTGACAAAGTGAATCATAAACTTCCTGTACAGGACATGAAAAGTGTACTGCAAGCATAAGTAAGTAAGACTTGACACAATTATTTATAATGCAGTCAAATACACTGTAGTTGGACAGATGCACAACAGTTGATTATGAACTCACATGATCAGCAACCAAATTCTGATCCAAAAAAAAAAGACATATAAAACTTCAAGTCAGTTTTCAGGAGACCCCCCCCCCCCCTTTTCCCACATGTACATAACACTACTGTATGTGAAACTGGATGAAAGAATCCTACCTACAATCAGATTTAAATGGAGAAAGCCCAGAATAATATTTAAGCATACTTTTGCCTGCATGCAAAACTCATCTAGAGTGACTATATTAAAAAAAAAACACACACACACACACACACAAAACAACCCCCCCCCCATCAAATTGTAGTATAATTATTAAAAATAAATACTGTCTACCACTGTCTAGCTAAAAACAAACTCAACATAAAATGATGATTCTTTTAGCTCTTTCACAACATTTGTTTGTGGCTTTCAGCAGGACAGCAGCCAGAACAGCCAGGCTGCAATTTTAAATGACAAGTGGAAGTCTACAGGTCAGGTTTCACACTGATGTTTTACTTATCATTTTACCTACTTCTGAAGTGAACCACACCACTTGTACAGTTAAGAGCTGTATTATTAGAAGAAGTTACTAAAAAGTAGGATTTGGTAAGGAGATTAAAGCTAAAGCTCTTGTAAATGAAAGCAGTCAGACTTTGCTGAATTACCAATAAGCCATAGTAGTAGACAGTCATACTGCTGGGCATCACGCTTTTCAGGTGATACAAAAAAAACAGTTAACAGTGATCCACTTCCCGCACCTTCGAGCTGTCAAGACACCTGCTGCAGCCGCTTCAAGGATGTCTAACAGACAGCCTTGGCCGGGGGGAAACACACTGCACCTCACTCCCTGGTCACCTCCCAGCAGCTCGCTGGCATCCACAGCAGCCACACATGCACATGGGTATATACACATGTACACATGTATATGTGTATATACCCATGAGATTCAGGGAATAAAAAAAGCAGGTTTCCTTTCCTTCTACAAAAAGCCTCAGCAGTATTAAAAAACACCAGCAACAAACAGTGAAAGCTCTTAAAGCAACTTTTCAGCATTCCTGTACTGCCTCTCATACACTGTGGATTACTTTCTTACCATTTCTACAAATTCTTGCATTTTCTCTTCTTGTGCCAGCAGGAGTGCCTTTGGCTGCTGTAGAGACAGCAGTTCCTGCTGTAGATGAATGTACTGTGCCTCTGGAAGGAATCTGGCACTTACAATCTTAAAGCGTAGTATCTTACATGTATAAAATATTCTGTAAGTATAAAGACTTCAAAGAATGAAAAGCAAAGTATGTGGAACCTCGCATCTGAAAAACTAGAGCCAGGTTCTTTTCTAAAAAGTAGTGGTTTTTTTCATCAGAAATCCTACACAATGCTGTGAAGGTAAATCACACAGTAGCAGAACTGTTTTCTCAACATCATCAATCATGAGTCCACATGATTTTGTTTATACTAGTATACATATTTTTGAGCTGTTAATAGTACCGCTGTCCCAGACAACCAAGCTCCTCTCCCTTTAACTAATTTAGGTAAAGTTATAGCTTTACTTTTGCCAAACACACTAGTACTTGTTCTAAGAGGAAAAAAAAACTCTGACCTTAGAACTCAACTCAGCTCTACCTGTACAGCCTTCAGGGGCTACCACCGATAGTTGTGGTAATACTGAGCTAATGAATTGCTACCTTGCTGTAACTGTAGGTACAGGTCACACATTTTACAACTACCAGGCAGTGAATACAGAACAGGAAGGGACTGGATCATCCAATAAACTCACCTGCAACCCAGGTGAGCAGCTGCACTGAAAGGAGATGGCCAAGGTTAGAATCTGATTTCTGATATGAGGAAATACAGAAGTATGGAATAGTTTCCTATCTTTTGCCCACATTCTGTAGAAAAAGATTCCGTCTTTTTACCTTCCTCATCCTTTGAGTCCAATGTATGAATAAACTCACCTAAAATATCTTTGCTTCATCTTGGATTTTCACATGTTGAAGAAATTCTATATCCTCCTTCAGGCACTGGTAGGCTTACATTCTGTTAGTTACCACAAACAAATTCACTTCAGCAAAGCCTGGTCACAAAGAAATCCATGCTTTTTTCTGTCTAAAGGGAGGAGTTACAACAACTTGCTTACTTTGAGAGAGGCTCAGCCATTGCACAGGGGAGTAGAAATCATTTACTAAAATATATTCTCATCTGAGAAGAGCTCAGCTCTCTGCAGTGTATTATTAATAATCTAGAGTAAGTTAAATACGATTTCTGTCCTGTGTGTCCTTATGTATGCACTCCTCCAAAACAACCCTACTTGCCTGTCTGCCCACTGGGTCGTCTGCCAAACAGCAATACGGTGTGCACACCGTCTGCCCTGCTGGCTATTGCATAAGGGAAGGTTTACAGGTGAGTTCTGTCTGCTCCTCTGCAGTAGGAAGCACTCATTTGGGCTTCCTCCCCTGCAGCCACCCATTTTTACAAAAGAATTGAGCTTAAAGTTTGGCTGAAATTGGCCTATGGCTTTTGGCAAAGGAGAGAGTACAGCAGACATGGACAGAGAGTGCAGAAAGCCTCATCTCCTTCAGGAAACCACAGTAAAAAGGATTTGAAAAAGCTCTGGTCAGTAAAAAAGTTTCTTCAGTGCAAGCAAAGCATGAAAGTGAAGCTTCTCTCAAGGCTGCTTATGAACCTTCTCAGGGAAGGAAAGCAGGTAGAGACAGGCAGAGGAAGAGAGGTCAATGGAAGCTATTTCTATCACAACACATGTACCATTTCTATATTACCAGTTTCAAAAAAACAGTTGCACTGCCTGACTTGACAACGACCACAAAATTCTGCAGTCCCTGTCTCAAAGCAGGTGTGTAATATCAACATAAATGGAGCAGTTTAAGAGGTAAACCTTATTTCAACAGTTAAATGACATTTCTGAGCTGCCAAAGCTCTGAGAAAGCTATCTGTTTCGCATTTCATGAACTAAAACAGAAAAAAAAAAGAGGTTTTTTTTTGTAGCCATTCTGCAGTTGTTTCTAATAATTACTAGGAAAAAGAGCAGATGGTATTTTAAATGATAAGGACCTGTTAACATAGTATTTTTTGTAGCTGTTTGAGATCAAAAAGCAGACAAGTTTCACACATACCTCTAGGAGGCAATAAAGAATGTAATTAAGAGTTTGATGCCAGAAAGGCCAGTGATATTCTATACGCCATCATACTTCAAAGGCAGAGAAAACAGAACTTCACTTTTAAGTTAGCTCTGCTCTACCATAATAAACTCAATTTAAAGGGAAGACAAAACTATGACAAACCACTGGAAAACTCTTTAAGTGGAAAGAAGCAAAGATTCTTTGTAACTCTCTTCAGTACACAGAGTGAACTACTTTAAAACTAGAATGAACTGTCACACAAAACAAGCTATAAATAACTGACCAGAGAAAATAAGAAAGAGCAAATGTAGAACTACTAGTAGCTGTATTTAAAATTCTACAATTCAGACCAATAAAGGGAGCTGTAAAGATCCCAGCCAGAACATTTGGTGCTTAACATGGCTAGAGAGGCCCTTGGAACAGTAACCAGGTAGGGGATGGCTTTTCTTACAAGAAACCAGTCTGTTACACAGATGCACCAAAACCGGAAAATGGTGACTCTGCATTTCACACTTCTCTACTTATCTTGTTCAGATACAAGGCTTCTTTTATCATTATAAGAGAAATTCAGATATGAATTTGATGTAGTGTTCTACCAGTGTCACTTAGCTTTGTTCCAAGTTTGTTCTAGTTGCAGTTCATTCTAATAAACTATACTGGTAACTGAGCAGTAATAGCGAAGGTTGTGATAGGCAGGATCTATTTTAATTACTTGCTCTTAATTTACTTCTTTTTTTAAAAAAAAATTTTGACTATATCAGGAGAGATGCTCAGAAAAGGGGAAGCAACCGCGCCAGCGTGGGAGGAGTGAAGCTTTCAGACCTTACTGGGACAAGGTGCTAAAGCAAGAGCTCAGCAAGGAGCTGGGGCCTGCAGTTCAGACTCTGCAGAGATGAGCAGGGAGCACATGCACCACCACATCGCATGAGTGACAGAGAGACCCTTCCTACAGACTAGAGAGTGCTTGTGGAGGCAGCACCGATTAGCTGAAACCAAATCTGCAAACAATAACCTTCACCACAAAAACACAATGGATTTGTGATGTGTTTATTTCTGTTTTGTCTTACTTAGTCACTGAGTTCTAAGTTGCTCTATTTTTTTTTTTTTTTAGTTTGAAAGCCCTTCTGCTCTTAGGGGAGCTCACTATAAGTAGAGGTCCAGGGAAATCCATCTCAAAGCTCTACCCCACAGAAGATCCCACTGCAAAGCTTCTACAGAATTTGCACAGAAACTGAGATAAGAATGTATACTTCACATTTGTCACGGTCTAGCAGATAACAGTGTATCAAACAGAAGTGCACTAAAGACATGAAAAAACGTACTTGCCTTGAACTGATCATTGATGTATTGTTCAATTTGTTGACACAGCAATGAAAATTTCTGATTCACAAGAATCTTACTGAGATTCAACATTTGCAGATCCCACTTTGAAAAAAAAGTAGTATTCTACATCAGAAATAACTGCATTGCCAAATAAACACACACAAAAATGTAAACTCATTTGTGTATATAAAGCAGATATAATAGACTATCTTCCAGATTGCATTTGCAGAACAAAAGTAAGAACATCCTCCAGAAATTGAGAGTAATACTGCAAATATGCCTCTGGTCTTTTCTACAGATTTTAGGATGATAATTTTGAAACAGAAAACAAAATGGGAAAAACTTGAAACCCTGAAGGAAGTCCCTAAGCCATCTATACTAAAAGGCAACTTACTCCAATGCCTCCTTCTGCCCAAAATGACCAATATACTGGAAGCAAGAATTTACATTTTTCATTAACACTCAAATAAATGGTTCACAACTTTACGCCTCAGTTTCCTGCAACAGTAAAGCACTGCACTGGTCCAAAGACTCACTAATGTAAAAAGGTAACCAGAACAGGGTTTGTGGCTTTCACTCCACATAACAGCATTTTAGCTGTAATCCTGGAAATCATCTTCTTTCAGGCAGGTGGGCAAAAAGACCTTATGTTATTATCTTCAAAGAATTGCTCAGCATCCTGTCTTAAGTCATATCTGGCACAATAAACACCATATAAAATAAGCATGCACTACATACTTTAAACACACAGTATTCCATCCTTCTAGATAAATCTATGTCGATATCATAAATTATTCAAGACACAAAAACATTTCAGAGATCCAAACACTAATAATACATTAATTGCTAGTGAAGAACAGTTTTCCCAAATACTTTTCAAGAACGACGCTTTTTCAGTTAAAAAAAACAACAACCAAACAAACCAAAAAACCCCCCCCCACATCTTGCCTATCAGGTCAATCCATCAAGTTTCTAAGGCTTCTACTGAGTAACACTTTCTAATAAGTACATTCTCATTCCCAGCAGCAGCTAGATCCCCAACATAACATTAGGTTTCAATTTTTCAACTAGGTTAATATAAGATTCCTTCCTATCTTCCATCTTTCCTAGCTTCCATACTGATTTTGATGGGGCAACACACAGAGCATCACTGAAATAATTGTTTCAGAATATGCTCATACAATGTATGGCAGGGGCTGATCATACAGTGTGCTCCAAAAAAACCCGAGACTTAACTTTTAAAAGGGATTTTTTTGTGTGCTTGTTAAGTCTCGGGTTTTTTTGTCCTTCACAGTGTCTTGGGTTCTATGTCACTCTTTCTCCTTCTATACCTACTATCAATCCTTCTGTTACTAGCCTAGATGGCTAGCTGCCTAGCTTATTATTTTACATTCCTCAAGATATTTATCAGCATGTGTTACACAGCTATAATTAACCATGGGATACTTAAACACACTCCTCCAGCACCACTGACCTCTAGAATTTTCAGTGTTGTCTTCCAACCACAACCAGCTTTTTGGTAAACATAGCAAACCACAACACAGTGTTATTTTGACAGCAGGAAACAAAGTTAAATGGGATCAAAATCAATACTTCAGTGTAAAGGGGGGGGGGGAAGCAATAATATATCTTAACAGAATTCCAGTTCCTAACAACAGGTCACATCTGAAGATGTTTTAATAATGTTTTCAGAGGAAAATAAAAATAATTTATGTTTCTAGGCATTTTACAGCATTTTTTCAACACAGTACAGGAATAAACCATACACACAGAGAACCGTCTCCTGCATCAAGCAAAAGATGCTGAATATTACACCAAACTTCTCTCATAAGACCACACCTCCACTGGCAGTATTCCTATTCAAAACAGTACCAGATACTAAATTTGTCGACATCAAGACACTGAAACCATTACTCATTATTCCAAATGTTTTAATGCTTTTTGCATCTGTATCAGACTTTAAACTCATATAATAATGAAACAAATAGTTACATGATACCTAATACTAATAAAGATGGCCTGGAAAAATGAGTTCCTAATGTGTCAATGTCAATGACCACTTTAAAATACAACTATATTACTACTTTCAAAACTTGCGCACATTTCCAAATTTGACTTTTTTATAAGGCATGTGTATGACTATGTTAATGTTAAATAATTCCAATAATGTTTTTTCATAAGTCTTAGTACCAACTCGCTAATAAATTCAAAGAAGATACCCTCCCTTATTCTCTGCTGTAGATGATGCTAGCACCTTTTCATTTTCTATAATGCCAACAGAACTTTAGGTACCAAGAGGTACACAGACATCTTCACATTTGAGAAACTTGTTTTTCTGCAAGTCTCCTCTCCCAGTGACTTCTCTGATTTATCATAGTCTGCAGGATAGGTGCATCACAGTTGGAATGACTAGGTCCAACTGTACCATTTGAATCCGCCTTCATAAATAAATAACAATCTAAAACTTTCTCTAGTGATGATCTACTTTGATGGTCCATACAGAGAGGGGTATGATGAACCTGATTCCCTGTGGGAACAACACTCTAAGACTGCTATACTTCAATCTACCTCAAGGAACGTTTCTGAAAAATAATCTATTTCTGAAACATCAGACTTCTGTAGGATCTTGGATGCAGGACTTCTCAGAGCCAGCAGACCAACACAGCGTTCCAAGAGGCTGTATAGAGACTTTTAGACTTTATTTCAATATGGCTTTATTCTTTTCATTTTCTATTTTAAGTTATATTTGACAAACTCGCTGATTTCAAAACCTGCAGTTCAAATACAAATATTTTCAAAACAATCTTAATTCACGTAGTTAAAAAGAATGCCTACCTGGCATTCCTTTTCACATGTCTTCAGGCTCTGCCTGAGTATAACCTGAGATGGTTTGCATGTTTTCCAACTACGGAGCTTCATACAGAATCAAACAAGAGTATATAACAGGAAAAAAAAACCAACATCAAGTTAATTTACTTTAACCAATCATATATCTATAAATACATGCAACAAAAACATACTTACAATCCTTGCTTATAATATTCTAGCACAGAAGTAGGAAGTTTTTCAAAATAAAAACATGGCTTTATTTTCACATAACTTGGGAAAAAGAACATCTGAAACCACATTTTTTCCCTACAAACCAATTATATACAAATGCCACTTTCTTACTCAGTTCTTAACTTTGTTTTGTACGCTTGCAAATCAGTTCTAACACAAACTAAACTGTATTGCTTCATAGCATTGATAATTGATAATCCCATGGAAGCAAAGCAGGCAGATTCTATTACCAGCTATTTTGAGGCCAATTAGCAAAGTAAGACCTGGTTCTACAATCAAAACATGCAGTGGTGAATACACACACACACACACACACACACTCTCACACAAAACCAAAACACCACACACAACTCTGTCAAATTTAAAAAGTTGTCTGAATCCTGATTATGGGTTACCTTAGCTCTAAACAAACAGGAAAAAAATAACATTTTTGCTTTTATATCAAATAAATGAAGTGCTGTCCACCTCAGAACACTATTATTTACATAAAACAATCATTTTACACTGAATTATCCCTTTTCTTTACATAACAATTTTCAGTTAAGCACTACATCCAAAGAGCCTTAAAAAAACAAAAGTGACCTGCAGGCTTCCTGGGTTTTCTGCTAGAGAAAGAAAAAGCACGAACAAATGCCATGATTGATCCAACATTTTCTCTCAGGCATAAACACCTCTACCGATCAGCGAGGGCATGCTTGAACTGAGTTCTGAGAGCAGCATCCATCTACGAGGCTCACAAAATAAAACCATTTCCCCGTACCTCATTCCCAGAAAGGGAACACAACTCACCCAGCTGCAGATGCCCACAACGCTGACACAAGTTACCTGGCTCTGCTCTAGCAGAGCATAAATTGTGTCCAAACGTGCCTACCACTCTCTTTCATATAAAGGATTCTGGAGTAGCTGAAATGGATGCAAACCACACAGTCACGTAAAACACAACCTAGAGGGTATGAGATTAGACACCGTGCGCTGCTTGGGATAGCCTGGATGCAGCTGTCGCACCATACCCTCTTGCGTTCGCCTTGTTTTTACTCTCTCCTAGCTTATCGCTGACACTAGAAGCAAGACCACACTAACAAAGGCGAAAACACCATGAAATGCTCCAGCTCCGAAGGGCTTTTCCGACATTCAGCGCAACCGGCCACGACTCTCCCCGGACAAGCCTGCGGGCCGCACCCAAGCCCCTCGGGCCCGGCTGCAGCAAACGCCAGGTTCGCCCGGGCCCCGCCGCAACCACGGGGCTCCCCCAGACCTGGCGACAGCGGGGACCCCGCGATCGGGCAGGGCAGCCGTTTGCCCCCGCCATTCTCGGGCACCGGCGCGTTCAGGCGGGGCGGGTCCCCACGTCGGTTGGCCGTTGCCGCCCCGCGCGGGCAGTGCGAGCCGGGGGCACCCAACTCTCCCCCCCCGCTAGGGGATGTTGCTCCAACGTCGTTGCCGCGAGCGGTACTTTTGACACCCACTCCATATCCTCGGAATCCCATTGGCTGCAGCGAGCAACTAGCGACCTCCCGCCGCCCTCCGATTGGGTCAGACACCAGCCGATCAGCGCGCGTGCCCGCCCCCGCGGCCTTCGCGGCAGGCTGGCGCTCGCCTGGAGGGACGAGGCCGTTAACGCCCACGTTTCGGGGTCGGGGCGAGCGGCTCCCGCACAGCAAGTGCGGCGCTAGCGCCACATGGCATAACTAGCCGCTGTTTGCAGCTTAGCAAAACTACACGACGGCCAATATGGAGGGAAGCCAAGCACATACAAGCCACCCTGAAGTCAAAGGCTCCGCTACTGATGCAACCGACTTTTGCACAACACAACATGCTTTTATTCTGGCTGATCTGCCTTCACTGTCAGATGATGAAGCCAAAAGCCTGGTGCCACTTCAATATAGGGTTATCAAAGATACAGAGTGCTACTAGGAGAAAGAGTTGGCAAGCACTAGCAGCCAGCAATACCTCCTTTCCTTCTGATGGAAACCTCTGCCACATTCCTACTTGCAGTGTTTGGCAACTGAACACAGAGGGCACAGTATCAAAAGACAAGTCAGTCCATCACACAGGGAGCCACCCAGGTTAATCCACTACATGGGTAACTTTATGTAACTGAACCTTCCTCCACATGGGACAATGTATGTGCCATTTTTATTGCAGGCTTACCTGATTTTTTGTATCAATCTTAAGAAACTGAAACACCTCCCATAACTCACCTGCAGGACCATTAAAACATGCAACAACTCTCAAGTAATGCAACAACTATGATATAATTATTCAGATTACACTGAATAGCAACAAAAAACATATATGCTATTTTTCCTCAAAAATGCATGCAGGAGGATGGCAAGGGATCCTCTTGCCAGAAACACACGTGGGATGCCAGATAAACTGGAAGTAGATCAGTTGCAAATTTATCTCTGAAAGCACCTGTGGAGCACCCTGTTCCCAGCATACATTAACAGTCAATCATATTGCAGGGGGAAGAACACTGCTTGTTGAGTACTCCTGAATTTCTGAAGTCTTTCCTTTGACAAAACTCAGCTTGTAGGGTCTAACAGGATCCCAGTTTCTTCCCCACAGTTATATATGTCAGCCCCATACAGAAGATATACAAGCATCTACAGTATGTTACAAGGTTTTGCGCAAGGCCAGAATCAGCCAACCACCTTTTCCTAGTACAAGAGCAGGAGTTTTTACTCTCAGCACAGTAAAGTCTAAAGAATAAACATTATGCTAGAGACTTAAATACAAAAGACAATACAAAATGCCCTGCCTACCTGTATCCCCTGCCCTCCCAAATAACTGTAAAGTTTGGCTGAGGAAAACTTGCCGACATGTCAAAGATACTACGGTTATTATGAGTTGTATGAAATCAGAAGGGTATACAGGACAAACGCCCTCCCCACCCCCCCACACCCCTCGCCCCAGTCTCCCACTGAGGGGAAGACTTCTGAAACAGCTCAGTAATAACATTACAAATCTGCACAGGGATTGACATGATGCCTGCAGCCATTGTGACTGTTCCAGATGTGGAAAAGGCTCTGAGCAGCACTTAAATCTCCTAGACATTGGATAATCCAAGCATGAGACACACAGCCAAGGGAAACTGGCATTCATAAGCTTAGCAGATCAAAAAATTACTTGGTTTTCCTGGTATCGTGGGATTCGTAGCACCAGCATCAGGTAAACAATCTACCTGAAACAGAAGTGAACAAGACAGAGTAAAGACAGAGTTACAAATACATGCCTCAGGTTGCCTCTTTATAGCCCAGTTGTTTAGGAGCCACTCTTCCACTTCTTACAAGAGAAGTAAGCCTAAGATCCAAAACAAGGGCAACTCAATGAACTCGGGTACCCTCCTGAAACTTTAAAGTATATCTACCCTGTGGGAAGGGAATTGTTTCCCCCCAGAACTTAGCACTGTTGAAGCAAAGTCATGACTGGAAATAATCTTGTAGAAAGATCTTGCAGAACAGCTGAGAACACTTAAAATATACTTAAAATATTAATATTTCACTTTTTTTCTGCGATACAATCACTATCACCTACTAGGTGGATATGAGAATTTTTGACGAAACAGGTACATTTCAGGGCAAATCCCAAATCTAAAAATTGAGCTTGCTTACTTATGCTGTGTAAGAAATTCCATTTCAATCAAAACCCTGAAAAAGCCAAAAATGATGAAAATGCTCAATAGGCTTGTGCTCTCTCTTCTGATTTTCCTACCTCACTTTGAAAAGCAGCCCTTGACCTCTTTAGTTAAGATCTGGCTTTCCACTGGTTGCCTGAGGTGAAATTATGAACTTAGAAATCGGAATATATTCCCCAAGCTACTCCCTCAATAACAGCCTAAAAGTCATTGGCACAATTACAGCTTACACATCTGCTAAGCAATCATTATATTTAATTTATCAGTAAAAAAAAAAAGCAGAGATAAAATCTTATCTTCAGCTTTACTTCTTAACTCATCAACTTTGTACAGGACCAATGACTTGTTTTTATGATTAACTGCAAAGCCAGAAATGACAGTGTGTGAAGAAAACTTGTCCAAAGATTTTCTGTGATCATCACTTTGGATCTTACATGAGACTTGGCAACAGCAAGCCTAAAACATGGTAATATCACTGTAAGGACTGTTCCCCCCTCCCCCCCCCCCCCCCTTTTCTCTGCAGGACTCAGCAAACAAAAACCTGTACTTTGTTTTGCTCAGTCAAAATAGAAATGTCTGACAACAAAATTACATGCGAACACCGCTGATTTTTGTCAGTGCTGGCTTCTGATGGGAGATCTTTACTTCTTTACTGTGAGGGTGACAGAGCACTGGAACAGGTTGCCCAGAGAGGTTGTGGAGTCTCCCTCCGTCTCAAAAAGCCTTCTGGACACAATCCTGGGCAATGTGCTCTAGGCGACTCTGCTTGAGCAAGGGGGTTGGACTAGACGATCTCCAGAGCTCCTTTCCAACCTCAACCGTTCTCTGATTCTGTGATCTCCAGCACTGGCTTCTTATCGTCAAAAGATAACACTATGAAAGACCCTAGATGCAGAAACCTATCTGCTAGGTAGGCCTTCTAATTCTTGTAATGTTTAGCTGATTACTTACTGATTAGTCTTTTATTATTTTTACTTTTAGTGACTTTAATTTAAAGTGACAATGCTCCAAAATAACCCATAGCGTAGAACCACGGCAAAACTTGAAGCAAGGCCCCTCTTTCACCAAACTAATAGTACTTCAAAAGATGCTTACGATCTAAATACTGTTTGTAAATACAATTCCAAGAATCTGAACTAAGATCAGCAAAAAGTAATGAGTTGATAAAAGCATTCATGCCACCACCTGATTTCTCCATGGCTTGCTCTTTTTACGACTGTATGTCATTTCTTTAGACTCCAAAAAAGACAAACTGCATACTGCTAATTGGTGTGCCACTACCTTGGTGCTCTTTGCACTCCTTCAGCTTTTCTACATTTGCATAATTTAAGTGTGCATGCAACCCAGACCATTATATAGATCAATTGCACATCAAGCCATAAAGACGTTCTGACAGCATACGCTGGTTTCAGTGTAACACCTGCGGGGGGTCTCAAACTCCTTTTGGATGGCCCATGTTAATCCTTTGCACAACACAGGCCAGGAAAACCCAGCCCAACCAGGAACCGTAACCAAATTACACTACTTGGAAATACATTCTGCCCCCCCAACCAAGATGAAGCATTGCTAGCATGCTTCCTTGGAGTCAAGTGTTAAATCACTGCTTCTACCCAGCGTTAGGGGACATAGTGCTGGTGTCCTCTGCAGCCATGACCGATTTCTTGGCACACTCACTAAGGGAGGGGTGTTAACTGCAGATGTTATTATTGCCCTGAGCTGTTGGGAAGTCTCTCTCTGCACTGTCAAATAACTGCCACATTTTACTTCACAAGCAGGGACAGCAGTCCAGTACATGTTCCCCAAATCTCAACTCATTAGAACAACTGGGGCTCTGGACTGGGTTAGATACTGCTACTTATCCTTTTCACTGCTGTGTTTTTGTTGATACACATTTCTTCTTACAGTGTTTTGAGGTACATCATCACTACTAATATAGTCTGTATAGCCCAGGGATTCATGTAAAGTATTTGAGAAACCTCAAGAACTTTTAATCTAATCTTAAAATAATCTTAAACCCTGAATCCACCCAGTAATACAACTGAGCTGTTAATGGAACAGTTTCTCCTTACACACAGGAGTCATCAGGTGAAAAAGGCAAATAACTTTGGAAAGCTGGGTCTGACAGTAGAAAACCTAATTTTTCACTTTTTTTTTTTTAATCGTTCTAGTTTGAAGGGGATAATTTTAGCTATAAAAGAAGGCATCACTTTAGGCACTTTTATGCAAAAATGCAATGGCTACAGTTGAGCAGGAATATAACACATAACAGCCATTTTTCATCTGGATTTGATACATGCTGTATGTTTGTCATGATGTACTTTTCTCAACCTAGTACATACTACTCAGAAGCTAGACAGGCATTTACATTAGAGCCAGCCAAAATACAAGCTTTCCAGGGTGTGGGTAATTTTGCCCCCTTTAAATAGGATTTTGATCAGGATCTAACAATCTCAAAACTTCTTGTGAACTACCGTTTCTGCAAGGAAAGAGATAATCCCAGAAAGAGTAAGCAAGGTGTTTCCAAAATGAAACATACTTCCCCCAGACCCTGCAGCTGCTGAAGGAGACAGACGTTCATGCTAACTTCATGGCTGCTGAAGTTTAATTGAGAAGCCCAACCAGCTACCATCCCTAGACTCAACGACTTTCAGATACCTTGGTCACCTACCAGACTGCCCATGAGCTCTTTCCTCCCTTCTGAGGAAAAGAAGTTAAACATTATCGATAAAATCCCTGTACATCCAAAGCCTGAGGCAAGAGTTCCACAAACCAACACGCCAGACCCCCCCCTCTCTCCCAGGGCCAGGAGTTCAAAGTGCCCAAGCACAGCTCCTGCTATTTCTCTCAGAAAACCCTGGGAGCAGTATAGATTAGGAACAGCTGCTCGTTGCAGTTTTAACTTTTGGAGGGACTGAAGAGGCATAAGGAGCACCATTTCTAATGCTCTGAAAAGAGATAGCCCACTGAAAGGTGAGTTTCACATAGAAGACGCGGCGGCTTGATCCAGCATGAACGCTTGCATTCTCTTCACTGTTTATTCACCACCAGCAACTTTCCCAGCTTCTTGGACTCAGTGGCAACTCTCCAAGAACCACCACTGCTTTAACAGTTTCGCAGTCCACCTTTCACCACTGTATTAACATTTTTTCCATGGCTTAGCCATCTCATAGCTCCTTGTAACTTTTCTTTCTAAAACAGCTTGCTGCATCTTAGCTCTTCCTTGTCCAATGGGACCGAAACACCTATATTCTAGCCACACCAGCTCCCCCCCCACCATACTCCTTCTGTCCACAGCCTCTGCTCTCCCTGCAGTGGCATTCACTTTTTACACAGAGAAATACATATACTGTGTCAAAAAACGGGGTAAGGGGACTGTTTTATACAAGCACGCCACAGTTGCATAGTTTCTTTCACCTACCAGCAGTGGAGAAAGAGCTACCTGAAATCCCCTCCTGCAGATCCCACCATGAGAGATCACCAGAGGTTGTACAGACTCCATCTGCTACATCTAATAGGAGCCAGAAAAAGGAAAGGCTATTTGACATCTTTAGCTTTCTGGTGATTCCCAACTGGTGTACAACCCACAAGGCAACTACCATTTGATATCATTTAAATACTGCCTCTAACCTCCACTGGACCAGAGTCAGCACAGTTGTCCTTTTCCCCTCCTAGATGGCTGTATGGGGAAGGGGGGAAAACTTTCCTCCTGCACCTGTGAATGTAAAGAAAAGCCAAACAAACCCCACTCTTCCTCTGCCTGGACTCCCACAGCCTAGGAAGAAAGCAGGCCACGGAGAAAACAAAAACTGCTCAACAATCCCTCCTCTTCAAACAACAAGCCACCAAAGCAAAAGCAGCTGCCCAGAGCACTCCCAGCTCACACCAAAATTGTTCTTGAAATTGTAGGAAAAAAATAAGATAAAACACCTCAGTTCAAAACCTACAGGCTGTAGTTCAAGGAGCCTCCACTTTCCATTGACAATATAGAAAATTTTTTCTTAACCTGGCTGCTTCCCAGAGTCACATGGGCTTTCCAGATCACATTTCAGGATATGGTGTCATAGTATTGCATCTCGGCCAAATTTCCTTGCCTCCATATCCAAGACCAGATAAAGTACTTTGCCCCTTGCACCATTTTTCCTCCTTGTTAGACTCGTTTTTTTCTCAAGTCATTTCTGACTCACACCATACTGCCCCAACCAAGGAAGATGGCACCTTCTTATCACCTGACAAGGAACTGCTTTCTCTTACTTTAGATCTAAACTTAAAGCCAAATTGATATATAGTCTCTCTTTGCATTATCAAAACTTTCCAAGCCCTCCCTTTCCTGAACTGCTATCCTCAACTTTCCACTGGTATTAGTTTGGTTTCTCAGAGGAAAGAAAAGAACTTTACATTGTAATGCATCACTGCATTAAAATATGTGACACCGTATCCACATACTATTACTAATAAAATCCTGCAACACAGCTGTTTATATAAAATAGATACAGCATGTAATTAATTTTTCCAGATCCGATAGGTCTGTTATCATTCTAATCTGTTTCATTCTAATCACTTATCCTTTTATTTTTGGATCAAATGAGTTAAGCAAATGTCTATGTTTAGAACAGAAAAACTAACCAAGGCAGACAGATATTTTAAGTATCTGCATGAAATTAAAAAGCCTGAAAACGACTTGGCAAAATACTGTAACTGAACTGCTATTGAAATATCCTGTAATTCCTGCTTCAGTTTTATGTATCTATATATAGATACATGTATATATCCCATTAATGAAATTCAATCCTAAAGGGAGCTGGGAATCAGAAGTAGTACAACAGTTTTCGACATTAAATGCAGCTCCCTTTACTGCCCTGTAATTTAAAAAGAAGATTTAAACTAAGTATAACATTTTTATAACAGTGGGATCTTTTCACCTCCAGATATTTTTGCCACTGTTAAAACTGAACTACAGAACTTCAGAAGATAAACTGCTGCCATATGTAACTGTCATCCTCAAAATTACAAATACACGTTACAACATATTGACTAAAAACAGCACAGAAACTTATATCCCATTTATAGCTCACCTGTTTTAGTATAAATTTACCTCATATGAATTTAGATTATACCTATTGATGTGAGTCCTTTGTCCAGTCTTCCAATTATTTAAAATACCCTCCCCCAAAACAAAAATTCTACAATGAATAATGCCCTCCTTTATTTATGTACTTTAGGAAAAGCTGGGGAAAAGAAAAAAGCACACTCTGTACTACTTAAGCATCTACGATATTAACTTGGGTCCATCAAACTTAAAGCCCACTTCCAGCATGCATCTTTCTTGTTTTGAATGTGTAAGAAATAGGCATAGTTCCATCAACTCACAAGGGGCTGGATATACGGCAGTGATGCAAGATAAGGTTTTAAGCAGCAGTTACAAAGGCAGTATTTCATTTGCAAGCAAAATAATTTTTTTTTTTTTTTGAGCATTATGTTATTTTCTGGAATGCTGGCATCTGTAGGAAAAGGATTCAAACACAAACTATTTAATAATTTTGATGTGCCAAAATATTACAAATAATGGCAATAAGTCTTTTATGGCTTAGTGATGGAGCACTCACAGTGATGCTGCTGACTTTTACTTATGAGATACTGCTCTTAATTTCATTCAGCAATGTTAAACCAGGACATCTTTGTATTGAATCAACAAGCCTACATAAGTTGATAGAAAAACATCCACTTACTATTGCTGAAAATATGCTTGATAGTTAAACTGACTGAAATTCAGTTTTGAAAAATTTTACCAAGGCACTTTTTTTCCTTTAATCAAGACACACAGTCCTAACTCTTAAAAGCAAATGTGCAAGGTAAAAGCAGATCTCTACCAAAGGCACAGCATGGTCATGACGCTCCAGGTATTATAGCAGTAATTTGTACCTCAGAAAGAGTGCAACATTTCTGGTTCCTTCACACTGCTCTCCAAATCTGTGTATGCTTTCCCTGATCGGATTTGACTTAATGATCTCCTGACAGCCAGAAGAAGTTGATTCAAAACCATACCATATTTTTGGCTGGAATTATGCTTCCTGCTGATACATACATACATACATATCCCTTATAATGCTAGGGGATAATTCCCTGAAACACGCCACAATGAGAATGAATTAACAATGGCTTTTATTGTCTTTCTGTTAGGCCAGCACATCAGCCGGGCTCCTCGCTTCTGTTTCAGCCCCTGCACAAGAGGGAAAGAAGCAGAAGGAGCACAAAACAATTCCCATAAACTTATTTTATACAGGTAGTGGAGTATCCCCCAATGTGGGTGCTGAGATTTACATCTATAAAACTATCTTAAAGAGGGCACCTTCATGCATGTTGTGGGATAAGGGGCACACCAACAGGCTAGCTGTAGCACTGGCACAAAACACAGTGTAAGGAGGTTGTTAAAACTTTATTTTCCATGCTTTTGAGCAAGGCGTATTCTTTCCAAACACATCTACTGCAACTATTTTATCAAAACTGGTGTTCCCATTGTTCTGGACTAGGCAGCACAATCCAAAATGACAAGAAAGCTGCAGCTGAGCTGTTCAGAGTTAACAACAGTAACCTCCTGAGTTCCAGTAGCAGCTTCCACAGAGACTATTCAGAGAGTACAAGCAGGATGGAAGATGTGATTAAAGCTGTGGTAAGATGAAAATGGGCTTTTGGTTTTATAAGCCAAGACTTGGACAACTTCTGGAATAATAACAAGAGGAAGATTAGTTCAAAGATACGTTTTCCCCCTTATAGGTTTGAAGACTTCATAAACTTCAAGAGAAAAGTCAGGGTTCTTGCACAAACCTCGGGGAGAGAACAGATATATTTTAAGAACTGGTTGAGAGGCTGAGTGTGTTTTCTAAATATGCTTTTTCTGGTAGACACTGACTCACTGAAATACATACCTCATTAGCTAGTCTCCTTTTACCTAACTTTTTTACCAGATACTTCATGAAGAAATTAAATCAGTGACAAATGTACTGTGACTTAAACACCCAGATGATATATCAGTTCCTGTCGGTCATCCTGTTCTCTTTTTGGAGCCAGAAATCTTGAGTTCAGCTTTGGCAGCAACTCCCATCAGGGCTCTCCAGAGGTCTGCATGGCATTAAATTTTCAAAAGCACTTAAAAGTTTTAGGAGCATGTCTCATTGTCAAAAGTCATTTAGACTAATGAGCTTAAGCATCGCTAAATGTACTGCTTCCTGCCCTGTCTTGTCAAATCCAGTGAGGGGCAGGATTCTCACACAGCCCCTGACAAATGTAGATGCAATGGTTTGAAATACTGGAACCCCAATTCTCCAGCTTTCTGATGGAGATGACTGGTCCCAACCAGGAAAAGCAGAATGTGACATATGCCTTAGCCCAGTAGATCAGCATAAACCACTGATGGAGCAAGTCTATATGTAATGGGCCAGGATGTGAACCTGAGTGGCACCACTTCTGCTGTTCGTAGCACAATTACGAAGCAGACATTAAAGGAAATAGTATCTTATATTGCTGCAAGCAAATTCACCAGAGGCCATCTGCCAAAGGCCATAAACTCTTAAGTGTCTGAGAAAGTTTTAAAAGCAGACTTGGATGGTCCTGACAGTGTCACTCAATCTCCCTAGTCTTTCATTCCCTTCCTTTGCTCTAAGGGGCTGATGCTTATTTTAGAGGGTATTAGGTAACTTAATTAACATCGGTGGTTTCTTGTTTTAGTATTTTGGGGTGTTTTAAGACATGCAGAATATCAATCAAAGAAATTCATTTAAACTGTTTTATTTTGTTTGCAGTTTTGCAATTGAAAAATTACATTAAAAATCACATGTACCATGGTATACTTGACCCAGATCCTTCAGCACTATTCCTATATTTCATGAAAGATTAGAAATAGCTTCTAAATGTTTAAAATTGAGTTTAAGAATATAATAAACATGAAAGTGGTAACAGTCTATACACCAGCTGCAGTGTTTATTTTTTTAAAAAATGAATTTTATGGATTTTCTGATGCTTTATGTTTTCTATTGACAATGAGTCAAGTGGAGCTTGAAAGGAGAACAGATGCTTTATGTCACACAAGAGTTCATGTGAACTTTTGTGTGGATAGGAAGGGTAGAAGGGAGAGGGATTGTGGGCTTACAGTTACATTAACTAGACATTTCTACTAAAATGTATACCACTGAAACAGCTGGTGATCTAAAATTTAAGCTTTCTATTAAAATGTAATTACTGAAGTGTAAATCAGCATTCTGATGCCCTCCAACTCTGCAAGTAAGTCTCAGGACCTAGATAAAATCAACACAGAGGGTTTAAACACACTCCAAATGCCTAAAAAATGCCCTGTATTCAATCATAAATCAAGTATCAAATCATGATGAATATGCCTCACCAACATGCAAATAAAATAGTTGCTTTGTCAGGATAGCTGATCTTTATATAAAACCTGAGCCAAGCCATTCAGCCCATGCACATGAACAGAGTTCAGCAGTAAATTCTACCTGCTCAAGCCTTTTTTTTTTTGGATCAAGACCTCACTTTTTTTTTTTTTACCAGTCCAAAACTCCCATTTAAGTCAATAGAAACATTGTGTGAATTAAGGGCTAAGTAAGAAATGAATAAGGACCCTGACTACTGGCCAAACTTTAGTACCATATAATTTATTTGCTCTGGAAATTCCAAATCATGAAGCTATCTGTTGTTTGAAGCTCATCTCACTACAAGTTTCCTAGGAAACATACATTTAGGAGCACATATATGTTAATAAGAACATAGCTCCAGACAACTGTTGGCTTGGGATGACGGAAGAGCACTGCCCCTCAGTTCACTTATGTTCACCACACCCATTAGTGAAGCGGATCCAGAGCACAGGGGAAAGAAAGGAAGGACTGTGTTGACTGTTCTTCATTCACAGCACACCTTTGCTTTTGTTCAGAAAGCGAGGGAATTTTCTTATTTCTGGATGAATGTTTTCTTTTTTCTGAGCTGTAAGTGGATGGCAATTATAACAAAACCTGTCAGGGTTGCTGCCGTGCCACAAACTGTGTAGGCAATTCCCAGGAATGGGTTACTTCCTCCGCTCCATACCACAGTTGAAAGAATCACATGCTTCTTCCCCTTAAATTTGCTAACAGGGAAATCTGATAGAAGGTTGTTAAAGTTTCACTAACAAAGTTTATTTCCAGCAGGAAAAGATGTAGTGACGAGTGCTCAAAATCCTTTCCAAGGCATAAAGGAGCAAGAGATCTGCATTTGCTGTAAAGTGCCTTTAACTGATCTGTGACCTCTCTATTATTCTTAGTCCGAAAAACCCAGCAGCAGCTGGTGGAAAGAAATGCAGATACTTTACATACAACCTCATTGTGATTCTGGAAATACTGCAGTTCTTTCAGATTCATATCATATGCAACTGCTACTGCACTAATTTGACATGTCTCATAATATTTTCAAGCAGTAAACAAAGCTCATTAGAAAATAAGCCTTTTGGGAACTTTATAAAAAATGCTCCTCTTTCTCTCATACCCTGTCTATCCAGAATGTTTTTACCTGTTATCTCTCCATGTGGAAACCTTCAGAATACAGCGATGCTACAATATATTAATACCATAGCTATATTGGCTGAGAACAAGGACAAATTTATAGTCATCTTGGCATAACACTTGTTCACCAAACAACTGCTTTAGTCAACAATGTTCACGCTGTTCAGCATGAGAGTGCAGTTTCACCGTGAGAAAAATTCCTGTCAGCACACGGCTCAAATCTGCCAGAGGGCTCTGCTGACGCAGACATCCCACACAGCTCAGTGGCAGACACTCCTCTGCACCTCTTGCTTCACAGTAAGGATGTAGACACCCTTGTGATTAGACCAATATTAAATATTTCAGATAAAACAACATCTTGAACCATCTCTTCAATTTCCCACCTTTTGTGTAAAACCTGCTACTGCCATGGTCAAACATGCTACTGCCTCTGGCCAAAGGTAACCATCTCAGAAGTCAAATCCAAAGCCATGTGCTGCCATTTTGAGTAATACATCTTAACATCTGTGCAGGCTAAAGGAAATCCACTTATACTGTCTTGTCACCCTCAAAACTAGTTTTTTTTCATGGTGATTTAGTTTGGGATATTTTGCTTGGTTTGGGATTTTTTGCCATTTTATTACACGAACCCGCTTCCACCTAATGTGTAACCATCTAATAGTTAACGAGTATCTTGGACAATATGAAAGGATACTATAGGAAATATGAAAAGTGTAATTTCCTGCTGGGAGGCCATCAGCAAACTGGTTTGTGCGGCTGACACGACGGTAAAGATTTCTGAATGTAGAAAAGGCTGACACTCGCATCCAAATAAGGAAGTCATCATTGATATAACCGTTGTTCCCTTCATCTTCCTCATCTAACATATATACCGGTTTCTGCCAGTAAGGAGGTCTTGCTGTCCCTGGGGAGGAAGAAAGAAAGGAGGAACACCTCGTGTCACCTCCGACACGAATGAACACAGTTTAACAATACCTGATGGGTCAGTACGCATTAGAAACCTCAAGTCGAGGAAAAACAAAGTGACTTGCACAAACAAAAGAAAGTACTGTTCATTCTAGCTCCTCAGCAAGGAACATACTCCCTATAGGGAGGAGTTTAGCTTCAGTTTCTATACATTAATTCACTCCTGTACAACCAGAAAGGCACCCAAAGATTATGAAATAAATTCTGCATATTACCTTTTTGCAGTCAAAAAGCGTATTCTATGATATTTAGAATATGCTACATGAACTACTTAGATAATTAACTCTGAGGCAGAAAGAAGTTTCTTTCATATAGCATCTAGCATAGCAATGCCCTAATCCAGATTACAGAGTTTTTAGCTCCACTTCAATACAGATTAACCCTAACACGAAAATAGCCCTAGCGAATGACTGTTTGAAAGAACTACTGAAGATGGCAGTCTTGCTTGGCTCACAGCTGCCTAAGAACCTGCAAAGACAAGAAGAAGGAAAGAAGTGATATGCAATTCTCCTTGATAGATGTTTTCAACAGAAAGACTAAAGACAGATACATCCTTACCTTCCCCGGACAGACTATACTGTTTTAAGAAATAATACAGAAGGGTATTGACAAAGGCTAATAACTTCAGCCTTCTGAAACCACTCTCTCTCAGCTTCTATGGTCAGTGGAAAGAGAAAGACAGATTTTTGGTAAATCTGGCTTCTGCTGTCAGTCACCCTCAAAGGCAGCTTCTTCTACCAGGTATTTCTCCCAGGAGTGGTTTCCATCTCAGCATGGGAGATCTCCATACATTGGGGCTGGTGAGGAGAAGCCACAGAAAAATAAGGAACGCCAGTAGAACCGTACTTACCTGCAAATGCAGAAGAAAGATTGTATGATTTTGGATTGCGAAATTTCACATTTTTATCTGTCCACCAACTGTTTCCAGTCTTCAGCAGTGGGACTTGAATAACAGATGAGTTAAGGTTGTAAAAAAGATCAATAGTATCTGCAGGGAATATGAGAGGCAATCCGTATGAGTAAAAGACAGATGTTTACAATCATTCTAATGGCCAACATGACTAATGAAAACTGACACACTGAAGCACCTTTCAAGTGAACAGAAAAGAAATCTTGTATACTCCACAGGAAGAAGAATTAACCTTCCTGAGCCTTAGGACTTTTACATTTTTAAAGACTGAACATACTCCTACCAATAAATTCTATTGAATCCCTGTGTAAAAATATGTGCAAATATCTTTTGTCCCTCAACTCCTCCGTGACTATCTTCTTTGCGATTTACTTTTGGAGCTAGAGGGAGAATGCTAGTTACAGCAGTTGTTCTGCTACTTAGCTTTCCCTAGATTTTGTTTGACAGTTGTCCTGAACTGGTTGTTTTGCTATACAACACATGTGTTGAGGCAGTAGGGGAGAGGTGAAAGCACAGTCAAGGGAATCCACAACCCTTGGGAGAAAATTTTGCTTTAGTTTTATGCTAATGAGGCCCTGTCTATCAGCTTGGCCACAAATATTCTTTTAATCAAAAAACACTTAGTTAAAATTGTGCTGACCCCTGTCATCCTGTTTCTCTGGGCAAAGGTATTTGTTTTTCCTATGATATTTTCTTACTCAGATTAATTAGTTTAACACAAAGGAAGAAAAAAATTTTAGGTCTCGTTAGCATCTATGTAAATATCTAGGCAGCCACTGAGATGACTGGTAGGGGAATTAGATGATGCAGATGGAGACAAGCTGGATTTTAAGAAACACTGAGAACACAACTCAACTGCATGAACACTACCAAACACTTCTGAAAACATACTGTCAGATGCAGTCTCCTGGGTGAATGATTATTCCCTGCCCCACTGTTTGTTACTGGCTTATTACTTAGAGTCACCAATTCCTGAGCTTTGCCTGTTCAGCTGCTTGTCTGACTGCTTGCTTACCTGCTACCTCACATTAAAAACCTTCTCCGTAGCAGGAATTTGGTGGGCTTCCTCATTTTAGATTAGAGAGCAATTACACAGGCAGTTGAGCAGTCGTAAGGGAATGGGAAGTACCATCTCCCAGAAGAGAGAGACAGTAATGAGTAACTGGAAGGGGAATTCGCCACTCTTCACCCACATCACCACCGAGCAGAACATTTCCTCATGCTGTGCACCTTAAGGACTGACGCAAAGGCAGGCACTGGAGGATTTACCTTCTGCATTTTAAAATTTTACTATCCCTAGTTCTCCACAGGAGAATAACGTTCCTATAGCCATGGCTCCAGGACATTATGGACTGTGTGCCAGTACCTCAGCTGGCCTAGGTTTGAGCCCTACAGCCTAGTCCAATAATTAAGCTTGCAGTGGAGCAGGTGAGGACAGAAGAGACAGACAAAAATCAAGTGGATCTAGAAGTTACTGTGCACTGCTGTCCCTCACAACCCCTCTGGTGCAGGTGGAACAGCTGCTTGAGAAACAGCTGCTGCATTGCCAAGAACTGCTGTGTGGCTCGTGTGAAAAGAGGAGGAAGAAAAATGGTGGGGTTGTGGAGAAAAATCTCTAAAATTTTTTTGGGGCCCCTTTGCTCCCAAAGAAATCCATTCTGAAACCTTCCTGCATTCATGACTAGAAGCCCTTTCCTAGGTTTCAACCTAAATGTATTCCTAGGCAGATTATGCCCGCTGGGTTACTATAAACAGGATCAAACCCAGGATCAAATCAATTCAAGTAAGATTACGTATGGGCTTTCAGCATTCAAAAAACAAAATAAAATTGTGTATAGATCCAAAGGTTCAAACCGATTTCAGGAACATGTCAGCTCCTTCTAAGCACTCCACTGTGGGGAGGCAGAATCTGGGCTCTTCCATCACTTTACAAGAGTGTATTTTTTAGCATCAAAGTACACTAAGTCTGTTGTGTACATCATCATCCCTGTTTCACCAGGGCACTCAATTCCTCAGTCCTGTAGTACAGTCACACTGAGGAATGCCTTAGTAAATGAAAAATCTTCCTCAGTTTCAAAATGAGAGACAAGCTGCTGAACAATAAGGAGCAGAGCCCAATATCCACTTTAGAAGCACTGCCAGACAAAATCCTAGGTGAGAGGAGAGAAATCCTGCATTATCAGGACTTTGGTGACTTGGGGTAGCAGCATAATTTCAAGTGGAAATCAATAAGCCAGATGTGAAAGATAATTACCATTGAATATGCTGTTGGCAATGGCACCGCATGGAGCCATTGGTGTTCCGTTTTGATAAGTCGTGAAAGGCGCACAGTAGCTCTTCTGAATCTGCATTCAAGGTCACAGAACAATTAGGCACAGAACCTGTGGGGTTTAGTTTTGATCTACTGGTGTTAAAGTTTTCCTCTCATTTCCTCTTCTGAAAAGCCATTGAATAATTAAACGTCTCCAGTACCTTTTGGTCACACTAGAGATACATCCAAACGAACGAGTCTGTAGTTGAGGAATATCTTCCATAGTATATAGCAGGTACAGTAAGTTAACTTAAGGTCTTCACCAAATTCTGCTGCAGACTTGCAAACTCTAGACCACAAGCACTCTTTTTGGGACCTGCTCTGGCAACATAGCTACAATTTAATGTGTTCCATTGCAGCCCCAACTTACCCTAGAACATCTTATTTTTCTTTAAATTTTGATACAGACTGCTTCAGTGATGGAGCACAGGAGATGCAATTAGCCACATTATTTCAATTCTGTGTGGGGAAATCTTGACATATGAACGTGCAGAAGGAAAACAAAAGGCTCATCTCAAATTTATCACCTCTCTACTATCCCAATTTCTGAGAAGCTATAAATCTTCACATTTAAGGGCACAAACAACATTTCCAAATAATTCTGAAAAGCTGTTTATCTGATTGACACAAAAGCCAAAAGCCATTGCACCTGAATGCAAATGAACAAGCTGGCTGGACACCTGGAGAAGCAGCTGTGTGAGGAACATGTCCTGAGAGCTAAAAGAAGCATTTTATAAAAACAACAGATTATGATGGGCCAACTCTATCAACTGACAGGACAGTGCATGGACCATATATATTTTAACAAAAGCTACTTTTTAGCTAAAGAAAATACATTACAGATTTGTAACTAAAACCCAGAGTTAATGCAAAGACTGCAGTCTCCAATTTCTTCATGCAGGCATGCTGCCTCTGCCTCCTCTTCAAACCCCTAACTTGCATATTTTGGAATGTACAGGATCACCTATTTCACTTTATACCTTTTCCTCATCTACTTCCAAAGCCAGATGGCAAAATGAAAGATTTAAAATAATTTAATTCCCTAACCCAAATAAAACCACATCTCAAAAGAATAAAATTGCTATGTAAGAAGACTGAAAACACTAGAAGGAAAAGCTTTCTGTAATTGTATTTGAAAGCGAGGTTTTTTTAATCACCATCCCTAAAAGGTGCAGGTTAGAGACCTGCAACATTGGACTGACATCTTTTATTTTATTTATTCCTCTCTTATTAACTTATTACAAATGGGCCCTTACAACCAGAAAAGCAGAGACCAAACACTGAAAATCTGTACCTTCTTATTACTTCCTGGAGTCATCCATATAGTCAAAGACCCACCTGATGAAAATACTGATGATCTCATAATATAAAGAAGAAAACTTACATCTACATCTCGACCCAACAATTGGGCATCACTTCTCGATATCACATATCGACGGTGGTTCTGATAAAAGTTTTGCAGGCCATAGTACATAAAAACATCACCCTAGAATTCAAGGACAAATCCTTTTAATTAGGTAAGTTTAAGCAGACAGGAGAAATCCTATTATTATTCACTAAAAAAAGAAAGGGGAAGGGAGTGTTGATAACTACATTCCAGACACACTGGCTAAAATCTATTCTTTACCCCACTGAAAGTCTTTGTGCTTTGGCACAAATTTAAACATACTTCAAATCCCCAAATGAAACATAAAGTTAAAATGCATGATTATTATTTTACTCAAGATGGTAATGACTGGCCATGATCCTGCAATGATTACGAATAATTTCATGGAGGCACCTGTTTTCCATAAAAGCAAGGTGCCCAAACAACTTCAAAAAGCAGCCATTAGCTCTTAATTCCTTCAGATTTTTTTTGTAAAAGATGGCTGCCTATCCTAAGTTGTTTGAACCCTTGGGAAAGTTTAGCCCCATAATTTAAAGGAGAATGCTAGACAGGCAAATATAAACTGGAAAGAAGATTATTAAACTATTCTAAAATCATAATTCAGTTAAATAATGTTCTCATCTAAAACATTACTCTAGCTGAAAGATTACTCACAGAATATTTTAACAGCCTCTTTAATATCGAAGAACCCTAAAGTGACTTTGTAATTTAAATCACACTGTAATTTTAAGGGATCATTTATGCAGTACCAAGCATAAGATCTCTTTGGCAGAACATGAAGTGTTTTAAGAACATCACCAACATTAGCCAGTAGACAGGAAATGAAGGATACTTTTCGCAGCTGAAACTGCAGAATGACATTACTAGCCTTGAAATGTATCAAGGACCTTAGAGATTAACAGCATAACCCCTGTCAAAAGCGCTATGGGGGCTTACTTATGACAGGTGCTCAGAGCTCCAGTTTTACTTCTCATTTGAGAGCTTAGCAGAGCGGTAACAACTCACATCAAGCCAAGTGCAAGGGTTTGCTACTGACTCAGAGAGAGAGAGAGAAATCACCTCCTGGATCAGCAGTATTTCCTCCATCCCCTAGTCTTGGAGATATTCTTGGATCCTCAGAGATTTCCCTGGGCAGCCCTTTTTTAAGAGGTGCCAAAATCAATAGTAAAGGCAAAAGTGTAAAATTTTGAGTATTTCGTGTTCCAAAAAAGTACAAAGAAAAGTACAGTCAGGAGCTCCACAGAGCAGAATTTATGTATTTTATCATACAGCAATGTAAGTAACAAGAGGTACTAAGCAATTTGAGCTGGATTCTCACATCCACTTACCAGCATATCTTCCTTTAGCATGAAGTCAACAGAACAGTAGCATTCATTATTCCAATTAGAGGAATTTTCACGAAGTTTTGAACAATCTGAGCATTTATCTGAATAATTAATCTGTCAGAGAAGTGAACAAGCACAGAATATTGTACTAAAGGACATGAATATAGGAAAAGATTAGTGTTTGAGCTTCAAGAACTCTCAGAGCAGTTCTCTTCTAAAGGTTCTGGACTGCCAAAAAGTATTATTAAAAAAACCCCCAAAAAACAGAGGTATAGAGAATCAGGACTTGGGCTCATCACTTAGACTGGCACATTCACAAATTTAACCCCTTGTTTAAAGCTGCTTTAGAGTCTTTTGATTGTTGGAGAACCATTACATTTACTCCTTAGCAAAGGAGTGCTGAGTAGACTTCAACCACTTGGTCTGGCTGACCAAGTAATGCTTGACAAACACATCAGCCTTCCCTCATTAATTATGGCCTGCCCCTCTTGAACAACAACCTGGATGTAGGGCTGAGAGCTGGCTCTAAGCACACGTCTGTGAACACCACCACAGGAAAAACCAGCGCTACCTCCAGGAGACAACATTTAAACATCACTGCTCTCTGCACTTTAAGATTTTGCCCCAGCAAATATTTATGTTCTTTTGGTGCTGAACACTATCAAAGGGACTGTTTTATTTCTCTTTAGATACCCAGGAAGTAATGACAGTATTTCAGGCATTAACGAGTGTTAACCACTTTTTATCAGTGACCACTTATCTCTGAGGGTTTTCACAGGTATATTGGCTGTTGGACATGTGTACAATACATGAAGCCATTGCTGTCATCTTTATCCAGAAGCACGAATTCAAACCTTTTCCCCCAAACATAGCCCGGTTTCTCTTTAGCAGAATACTAAGAACAACCCCCCCGAACATACCTGGATCTCTCTGACGCTGTTTGTGGACAGTATGAGACAGACTCCCGCAGAAAGGCAGAACACCCCAGTGACAAAGAAGCTAGAGAGCACAGTTGTAATAGTGAGCTTGGGCTTCCAAGCTGGCAGCTTCTGCTGTTTGAAGGCACTGTTATCCGGACACCTGGAAGGAAGCGTCTGTGCTTCCTGACTCTTCCTGTTTTTCATATTCTTCTTGGTGAGAGGAAGAAGTAATATACTCAGGCTGGAGGGCGTTTAAGCCGAGGTACTATCCTTTCTGTTGGGAAACTGTACTGTTTGTTCAAACCTGCATTATGACGAGGAATTACTTATTAACTAGACCTCTCTCTTCCTCGTTTTTTACATTTGTGCCTGGATCACCAGGATCAGCTTGTGCCAATCACTTGATTATGAACTTTAGTCAGAGCATCCAGCTCACACCTCCCGGAAAGACTTAAATATATGTTTTTTTCCTGCCCCACAATTCAGTAGTATTTGTTATATCTTATTCATCTGTAGAGATACCGGAATTCTTGTGCAATCTTGGATTCATGATTTCTTCTTCCTTCACTTTCATAGCTGCCCAGCTAAGAAGCAAGGGATAAAATGAAAGAAGCTTTGCTCCAGTTGCACTGGATGCCACTGGGGAGGACTGCTGTGACCCAGAGACTCCCTTCTAAATGTTCTAATGCCAACCTACATTGCTTTAGAAGACCAAATCAAATTTTCTAAACCTATTACATTCATTGCTATTGATCTAGATGCAGTTTAGGTTTGTAGAAAGGCTGCATGCTCTTTATAACATGAGGGCAGTTAGCTCTAAAAACACTGATTTGGATTAATGGCCTCCCAAGATGCTGATGAGTTGCCCACCTATATTCATCCTGGCCTTCTATGAAAAAAAAAAAGTTTTCACTCCCTGCTATCCATAAAGACAACAGAATCACCCAGAGACCATCTCCTTTTAATATAAATGGTCAAATAGCAGAATATTGTTCGCAATTTAACCAAAATAAAGTCTCAATTTAATGTACAGATATTTTAAATGTAATTTATCATGTGATACCAGAAATTACCATTTGGCCAAGTGTAGGACAGGTGAAAAACATAAATTCACACAACATTGTTAAAGACTCTCTAGGGCAAGAACTGGCAGGGACTGGCTTACCACTCTCATGAGAGAAGCAAATATCTCCTTTGGGACAGCAGAAGGAAATATCAGGGAATCGAGCTGTGGGAAGACTTTTGAACCCATGTTCACTCATCTTAAATGTCTTATAAGTGAAACAAAATAGTAAATCTACCAAGTGAATGCAATGTAGATCTAATTGCAATATCACGTTGCTTGTGCAATAAGAGTCTTTCATACTAAAACTACAGACAAAATATCTCTTTTATTATTAAAAGAAAGGAAACTCATAAAAATTTGCAACATGCATAGCCCTCTGAAAAGTCAAAATGCTTAATTCAATCACCCACTGATCACTTGCCAGTTGCAGACAGGATAATAGTAAATTACAACTGCAGGCTACTTTCTTGTTGGTAAAGCCATTAAAAGAGTCCCAGCTTCACAGATCCCTCTCTGCACAGCTTTATAATACTCATCTCCAGCAGGTCAATTGTTTCTTTCTTTATCTGGAGGGGAAAAAAAAAAGAAAAAAGAAAAAAAAAATCAATCAAAGCACCAACGGTTACTGATAATGCTCTGGGTACGCACCACTATTTAGTTTATTTACTTAGGCACTTCATTATGGGATTCAAAATTAAAGGAGAGGTTCCTGTACAGTGTCCTGAACTCCACAATGTTTCCATTTTGTAGAATATCTAACTGCTCTGCAATCCTAAGGTACAACTACAGCTCATATAGTCACATATAACATAGCTACAAATAAGCTGTACGTAATTGGTACAGAGCTGATAAAGCTGGCCATGGCAAGAGATCCATCTTGGGCTGCAAAATTCTTGTGGGACTTTCCAGAGTATCATCCCATATCAGTAAGTCCAATGGCAGCATTGCACTACTACAGCCATGATGTTGTTAGTGTCTGAAACACCTGAACAAAAGTAAAACATAGGTCTACGTGAGCTGCATGCAAACTACTTTGGATTATAATATAGATATGCCTGTAGTTTATTGCTCATCTAAAGTAAAAAGACAAACGTATATGAGAATAAACTTTGGCTACATATTTTAGCAGGGAAAGAAGCCTCTCTAATATCATCATTACTTTGAAGCTTTCTTATAGCTCCTGTTTCCCACTTATAAATACCTTATTGGCAAGTTTTCTTTAAGGATTATACCCTTCCCCACTTCCCCTTGGTACAGGAATAAATGATGTAAGAAAGTCTGACCAGTCTCTACTCCACACTAGATGTGCTACATCAAGGTAAAAATGGTTTTCTTTCTATGACAAGTCCATTTCTTCCAAACCTTTTTACTGAGATAGGTCATGAAACCTGAAACTTAAACTTTTAGTATTTTCAAATCTGGTCAAGGTTCAGTGCTTGTAATGGTTACAGAAGGAAAAAATATAATCTGTTATGCAAAATGTTTGAAAAACTCCCTTTGAATCTTACAAACAAGTCACATTAGGAGTTGAAACAGCTCTGTATTGTCATCTACATCTATACAGGAAGCTTTCAAAGCAGGAAACCTGTCCTTTAGACTTATTAGAAGTAAACAATCAATTTTTATTTAAATCTTTATACTTTAGCAGAATTCAAGCTCTCCAAGATGAAGTCTGATAAACTCATTCACCCCCCTCCTCCTGCTTCTTCACAAGCTTTGTTTTTATTTCCTTCTCTCCACTGTTTGGGATGAATAGAGTAAGAGACATAGAAAAAAAAGACAGCATTAATTAATGAGATGTTGAAGCAACTAAAAGAGCCCTGGATCAGGGTGATCTCTATTCTGTGAATACGACGGGGTACAGGAGTGATATATGGGAGGATTTAATTAACATATTTATCAGAATATACCTCTGTGTGTGTAATACTCCACTGAGTATGAAGTGAGCACAGGAACAGCAAGTACCTTGCACCTTGAAAATGAGGCTACAGATTTCCTCTTTAGTGAAAAGAAAAGTATACGTGCTTCTAGCTGTTCTTGCCTTCTACCTATTTCGTTATACAGACTGGTTTATTTATACTGAAATGTATCCATGCAGCACCTTAGAAATAAGATGGAATTATTGACAAAGTTAAGTTTGCACTGGAAATGGGTCAGTATGCCTCATTTCCAACTTTAAGGGCAGAATTTTCCCTCCACAGCCAATACAGGTTACAAAAAAATTAGTACATCTAACCACCAATTCTTTAAATTGTGTTGCTGGCAGTATAAATCCTCTGAGGAAATTTGTGACCATTATTGCTGTAGTTTCACGATTGTGTGCAGAAAATGGAAAGTTACTTACAAAAAGCAGATTACTAATGAGCATGCATCTGACAAATTTTATACAAGTAGGAGAGTAAGATGCTCTGCTCACTAAGACAGTATTCCATATTTCAAGTGTGCATGTTGCCAGAATGGCCCATGGGTTTCCACTGCATCATGGTGCCTTGTCTCTAAAACATTTTCTGGGTACCTTTTATTACTTACATTCTGTATAAATGACTTCTGGTAAATCTGTCTGCTGCCTGCAGCAGCACAAATTGCTGCAAGATGCTTCACTTACATACTTTGAGTTGTCAAAAATATTTCTGTATATTGTATCATCTGAGCCACAGTGCATGTTTGAAGACTTTTCTGTGATCACATATACACTGTTCTGTAATCATACATACACATCTATTGCTTAGGTTACCACTATACATGAAGGTGTAACATTCCTACATACTTGATTTCAACTTGAACTACGCCTGACTTCTGAGCATTTACTTCTGTACTTTTCATGTTAAGGTAGACATTTTCCCGTAATAAAATGCAGCTGGAGTCACAATTTTTGGACTGTGTTCCCAGACAGGCATGCAGAAATGCTGTGATACTACCTATAGTCAGCTGAAAGGGATACCTCAGGTTTGCAATAGCCCAAAAACAAGTATTAACAATATAACTTTCAGCTTTTTGAAGTGGATCGCCTATAGTCTGTGTGTATACCTGCTTCATCTGACTTGCAAAAATTCATTGCACCACAATCAGCAACTTCAGAACTACTGTCTTGTGCTAATGCTTCTGTGCCTTCTAAATCTTTGGTCTTTAAAAAACTCCTGCACTTACACGCAAGTGCAAGCGCCATACAAAAAAGCCTTGTGTATTTACCACAAGAGGGAGCCTTCTTGCCTCAATAAGCAAAGTTGTTCTTTTTTGCTACTTTGTTTCTGCGATGTATTTTTGCAGGCAAGGCACATTATCCAATATTATTAGAAATGTGCATCTTTGTGTATGTGGGTCTGTAATTTAAAGCACATTCAAATACACGGACAAGTGAAGAGCAGCATTAATGACTGACTGTTTCACTTGTGAAAGAGCTCAATGCCTATAGGCAAAAAAAGTTCTCTTCCCCTGGAGATTCTGAGTATTGGCCTGCTCTAAAGGTGTTAAACACTGGCCAGGAAAATGGGAGCTTTTTAGCAATGATGGGTGGAGGAATCTGCTTCTTTCCCTCTCTGCTGGCTAAATACAGGTTGATGCCACACAGCACATGCTAAATATGCCCCTTGACAGCAATAAATGTGAAAGCTGGAATACAGAACTGAAAAGAAGGATGAACTATCAGGAAAGGAGTCTACAGATGACAGATGGCTTTACATGGTTTGTACCCTAACTCTCACAGAACAAGGGGAATTGCCTATAGCTTTACTCACTGGAAGCTATCTTACCCTCAGCTAGAGGCCAGTAAAAGCCTCTTCAAGGGTTTTACTTGGTTTTTGATGAAACTTTTGCACAGGGTCCTCTTACTGAGAGCACATCCCTGGGACAGGCAGAACAACTATCAGGAACCTAGGAGAGATTCACAGAACAGTTGCAGAAGTCACAGCTGTGACTTGCAAGGTGATTTAACAAAAAAGAACACCCCCCACATGCCTGCAAGTGCTGAGTCCTGAGAGTACAGACTTGCAAGAAAAATGTTGACTCCTTTGTGTTTCTAGACCACTGAAGTCTGCTTTACAGAAAGGAATCCTGACTGACAAGACCTAGGCACTAATTTTGTCTGAATCAAAAGCACTGAGTACAGAGAATACAATACATACAGGTGCTTATACAATACCTCAGGGATATCCATCATTCTCCTTAGTTTCTGATCTCTCCAGTTCCAATCCAGAATCATATACTTTGTGGAATTCAGGCACAGGCCATCTGAAAAGGCAACACAAATTTTACTACCAAGATAATGTGGCGTGTGCTTATCAAAATGATTTTTGGTTTTTACATCCTTTGCTCTCAGTTCCCAAGGAAACTAATCTTTGAACACTAAATACTACATTTGCTGGTTGGAAAAGTAATGCAATGACACTGCAAACTCCCTTAACCACATAATCCCATGCCTTTTTGGAAGATAAACACAGAGGCAGAACAACTACTGTTGCCAGGCTTGTCAAGAGCTAACATCCTGCCAGCAAATAATTCCCCAAGCTTCCTTTCCATGAAACCACAGGAGTTGAATTTCCACAGCTGATGAGGAGCTGGTAAGTTAAAAGGACCCAAGCCTGAAAAATCCCATTAATGGGAACTGACAGGGCTCAGCAATTTACAGGATTGGGTGCTATGTGAATGTGAGTCAGGTGCTACTGAAGTATTCCTTTATCCTTCAAATAAATGGTGGTGAAAGAGGAAAAAGGTCCTTTCTGAACTGACCCTCCAGGAGTCCCAATGCATCTCCCTGATCTTCTTTATGATGTCCACAGTTTTTCACATCAATTTTTTGACTCCTCTTCATTCTTTAGTGACCTGCCACTACAACACCGAACTGTGACCCTGTCATAACCTGCCTCCTCCTAACATGGCTATGTGCTGATGTGTCGAGCAGTATGGGTTTTGTGTTCATAGAGGACATAGGAAAGCAACAAAATTATGGTATTCTCGTGCCCCTTTTGGGGAGAAGTACAGTCCCAATCTATAGCCAGTCGCTAAACAAGAAACCACAGCTGGAGTGAGGCAGTGATTATAAAGTGGAACAGAAAGAGTCACTTTATCATCCTGTGATTTTGTTGTTTGTTTGAGTTTTTTTGTATACAATGTCTACTGAGTAAGTAAAATTACTCAAGTCTTGGGAGGAGAAAAGGAGATTTATATAGAATAATTAATTTCATTACAAGGCAAATCAGGAATAGAATCAAATCAGCAAGCAGATCTCTTCTTCATCCCCCACAAAAGTTTACACTGAGCTCAGAGTGATACATGATACAATGACTTCTGCCATTACTTCCTTTTGATTCCTTTGCAGTGTTTGGTTTCCTGGAACTTTAAATCTTACAGCAGAGTTTTGCAATCACTTACAAGTCAGCATAAATCAGTATTGTTGCCAAAAGAGGAAGTCCCCCACCTCTGCCTGCTCATTACCCAATTTTGCATGTGGGTTGCATTTGGGGTTAGTTTTAATTGGGATCAGTTTTAATTGGGATCAGTTCACTCAACTGCCAAACAGACTTGTGTGTGTGTGCACGCACGCATATGCGCGCGCACACTACTCTGTCTTTGCGTGATAGTATTGATTTATGCCAATTTAAAGAGATCGTGAAATTAAATGTTAGAATCTTGACCTCATTTTGACCAACGCAGTAGAAGTAGAAAAATAAAACTCCACAGCTTAGTCATCAAATCCACAGACTCTAGTTAGCCTAAGACCATCAAAAGCAACAGAATCTCACTTCTTGCACCATGTATAAGATACCTACTGAAAAAGCCCTCCTTGCTCTCTTACCTTGCTGCACTAGCGCTTTTATTCTCCCAGGAGTTCCCACTCCAATGTGGAAGATGCCTTTTTCCAACATAGTGATCTGTTCTTTTATCTAATTTGAAGAGAGAAAGACAAATCACAGTAAAATCACAACTGTTTAAAATTTCTTCTCAACGAGTATTTCAAGGATGGAAATAAATTCAAGATGACACAGCTCTCCTTCTAGGATACCATCAAATAGCAAATGTAACTCATCTTTCAGACTGTCAGACTGATAAATTTGGGAGAGAGTTTAAGAAACACAACAGCCAGCTGGGCATCAGACTTTTCTAGAAGGTCAGTCATTTTCAGCTTTGAAAGTCTCCCATTGTACCAACTATTTCTTAAGGCATGAACAGAATGCTTCCTTAAACATTTAAACAAATTGTCTAAAAATATCTGCAAAACTGATAAAGCTGTATCTGCTCTAATGTGCCTCAAGACAAAGACACTGGAAAAGGGTCAAATAAAGCATGTGACATTTGTGTGTTTGACAATGTTTACATCAAAGGCCAAGTTTCCACTCATTATCTCCAATATTGCCATCACTTGTGCTCACCAACAAGTATGAATATTGGGGATCCAGGCATTTCACTACCATATGCATGTATAGGTAGTGGTACAGTTTGCTTCTACAAACATATGTGTGAGCCTTATTTGTATTTAGACATGCAAAAGCCATCTGAAAGAGCACCTCACGAGAATGGGGAACACCTTTATAACATAGTACATAAGCATCTACACTGTGTATAGGATTGCACCAGAGTTACAGGAGAGCTCGGAGATGTCGTTTGGCTGCATGCATGAAACTGCAAAGTGGGCTCCAAGAGGAACACTAAATGAAAGGCATTATCATCCCCCTGCAAAAGCACCATGACACTAGTTAGTGGTTTAGTTGTTTTACAAAAACGCCCTTGTAGTTTTCTTACCTTTATGTGCTTTGCAAACAATTTCAGAACTCTGCAGTCTCCTTTAAATGCGGTCATTGACCTAGCAATAAAACAATTAAAAAGGAAATGGAGGCATCAGGGCTAGCATTAAGACCACACAGGAGGAAAGCAAAACTAGCTGGCATTTCTCAACATGCTTGAGACACCCAGCTCCCCAGTGACCCTTATTTGTACTTTGAAAACTATGTTCATCCTTGTTTGCTACTTGGAGAAATCAACAACTGGAAAAACACAACAGCAGATACAATTAAGGAGCAATACTGTTTAGATAGGTTGTCAGATGATATTTAATAGTCATGGCCTGTACTTTCACAACTAACTTAGTTCTAAGTGGACTAATCACTAAATTCAAATTCAAACTGCACTGATGTGCAAGCATGACTGAACACATGTGTGCACGCACACAAAGAAAAGATCTATGAATGTACATTTTACAGAATCTTCATGCAGTGCTGCAACTAGGAACACCTAGGCTGCCACAGTCTTTACTACAGAAAGAAACACCATTGTCCAAATCCCAGTAGACCAAAACTCATTTGTCTGAAAACCTGACTTGTTTTTTGACTCTATACTTTGGCACATAACCGAAAACTTTATGCTCCTTATTAACCAAGCAGGAGACAACACATTCTGTATTTATGGAATGTCATTTAAGGCAGGCTTTTTCTGAATACTTTTTGCAGCAAGCCAAATTTTCAAATTTCTCTTTTGCAAAGCTAAACATTTATATACAAATATCAAATCTACATGTAAACCATCTGAGTTTCAGATGGTATTATCTGCATGCAGGTGCTAAGCCCTACAGGCACATCTGTCATTTCTACGCTTTCATCTGTGGCATAGGGTTAAACTTCCCAACTCGTGATCTCATTTTGTACTAACAGATAATCACAGGAAACATGGTCAAGACCCAAAAGACAGCCATGAAATCTGTGAGATACACACTAATTTAACAAAATCACCAAGATTTTCTGGAATGAGGTGAAGGAAGTGAGGGGAATAGAAGGTAAAAAGGAGGACAGGGCACATGGAAAGTCATCCTGAGCCAGCTGAGAACACTGACACAGATCTTAAGGCATTCAGGCCAGAAACCCACTGCGCCACTGGAGGTCCTGGAACGCCATGTCCTCATTACCATTGGTGCCAACAACATCATGACCCTACAGTCACAACTTTTAGTGGTGAGTCGTGATGTTTTATGGGTTCCCAAGTATAACATGTTGTATGTTTCCCCTAAATTGGCTACACTTTATTTTTGTTTTTTTAACAAAAATAGCACTTCCACGCAACTGAACTACTATGTGTTACTTTAGTCTGAAACCAAACACCTCACCCCCACAGTTTAAAGAAGCAAGGGATGTTGCCTCAGTTTGAGTCAGTAACTTTGTTGGCTAGCAGAAGACAGTGTCCTAGTTTTGCCTTTACATCTGTGGTTCCAAGACAAAACCTCTGACTGACTGCCAACCTCAACATAACATTTGCTATCAACATACTTGATTAGTTCCAAGGAACGAAGGGCAGAACTGCAGATAACCAGCATCACCACTGACTTCGTCTCCTTGTGGTTTTTACGAAGTTTTGCCCATTTAGGACAGACTGCAATGAAAAAGCCCATATAACACATTGAGAAAGTACTACTCATATACACATCATGATTTTAAATTACAAGAGTACATGATGGATGGTAGCCAGCAGCAAGAACACACATGCTGACTCCCATGAGGTCTGGATCTGGGGCAAAACTTTTACATTTAGTCATTGGCCACTGGAAAATGTAATGCCCAATATAAATAAAAGACACATTATATAACTGAACAAATTAGATAAGCATTAAAATTCAACATTTTGTAAGGTGACAAGCCCACTGTCTTCATTTGCCACATACAGTAATTTGTATCAGACAAAAACAATTGAAAATAAATGTTTACCAGACCAGAACTTCTACACAAATATGTAAGAGAATAAAAATCCTCTTTGTTAATTCCAGTAGACGGTCTCAGGATTGTTACTGTAAGATAATACACGTACCTACTTAGGAAGCAACCATAAATTACTTAGAAAGGATCTCAAGCAATTAAAAGAACCCCCAAAACATTTTGATGAAAAGAGAAGTTATAGAGTAAAAAAGAACTGGGAACATAAAACCTGTCATGCAAAAACCAACCAACCAACCAACCAAACAAACAAACCCTTAAAGAGTTATTAATGTTTCATACTTAAAGACATTTGGGGGTGTAGATAAAAAGCTGCAATAGTATTGCATTAATAATGTTTTTCATACAACTCTTCTCATCCTGACCAACATTTTAACTCACTTTCCTTCAGGTATGAAGAAAAGCTGTGGGTGAGATCATTGGCTGGCAAAAAGCAGGAATCTGAAAACAGAAGGGAGAAAATATTTTTGTTGATGTATTTGTAACAGCAAAAAGAGCATATGTTTGCAGCATAGCCACTGATTATGCTGATAAAATCACACACCTGTATTAAAATCCATCTCCAATAAAATACCATTTGTGAAACCAGATTCATGTTCACCTCTAGAGAACAACAAACTTTAAACTGGATAAGTCAATTAAGATAGCATCTCTCAATCCAACTGCAATTCCTTTCTTTTCTCCCACCGTATAACCCTGCACACAGTACTGCACAAGTGTGATCAAACACTTTAAAGCAAGTTTTCACATGTCTTTGCTACGATCAGTCAAAGGCTTTAAGCCAAAAGCTGTACAGTCAACTTGCCAGACCATTACTGCAGTCTAAGATGGAAGACATCTGTAGGTCGCTCGAACAATTTATACGCTGTAAGTAGAACGTACCAATAAGCGAGACACTGGCCACTCTCCTGTCAGTGAGTTTGTTTTTCTTCCTGGCCTTTCACATTGCAGCAATCTAACTCACTACACCAGTGCAAAGGGTAACATTTACATTGCTTTTGAATACATTCCTCTTCCTTCATTTCCCACTGACTCCCTATTTACCTGGTCACTATCTTAACTAATGAGTCTTAAAAAGACTCTGTGGCAGAGACATACTTTTTAGCTTTTTGCTCCACATACAGCCAACAAAGAAAGACAAGGTCCTAACTTAGGTACTTTCTCCAGAGTCTCTCTATATAAAGTCTAGATTCTTAGAGTGGTAATTAAAATTAGATGGCCTGAAAACATGTCATAGTTTTTAAGGGTCCTTCACCTGCTGGAACAATATACTCTCTTGGAGCATTAACAACTCTTTCTCCAGGCACCAATACATTTATTGTCTTTCTGCATGAAGCACTGCCCCTCAGGATATGTCTTTGGAATAGGACATTTGCTGATACATATACTAATGACACACATTAAATATTTCCTATTTTACAATAACCAGTTATTTAAGAATACACATCTGAGATAACATGCAGTAACTAACTGAATTAAGGAGGCTTCCTTACACGTTATTCATGTTCATATGGAGATGGCATGCAGTGTTAATACATGATTTCCTCTGGAACAGACAGCATGACAAATTTATTTTATGGCTGGAGTCTGACAAAAGTCCTGCCTGTGTATTTTTCTGAGAATAGCTGCTCTCCATCACTGTATCTTCCATTTAATGGGCATTGTCTATCTAAAAACTGTGTGGGCACACAAAACTTGTGTATTGCCCTGATCACTTTCATTAAAAACAGTGACTGAAATTCAGTAGGACTTGAGCTCCAAGGGAAGTTGAGTGTGTTTGACTGAAGAATCAGCAGCTGATTTACCTGATGCCGGTGATGTATCTGACGGCAGTGGGAAAGGGTAGGGGTTGGTGCGATACTGTAAGTGTTTGGTGGTAACAGGAGAAGTCTTTACATCCACCCTAGTTCTTTCCATCCAATGTGTTAGCTCTTATTTTGCTGATCTAAAAACATTTGGTCTCATTAATGACTGAACAATTCAAAAGATTTTTTTTTAAGCAACACACTGGTCTCAGTGACTGATTTTTCACCAGCAAAGCAGAACTGGTGTATTAACAACAACTTTAAATAAAAGTCCCAGAAAGGGGGGAAAAGCAACATAGCTCCAGCCTGCAGCAAGAGACCATGATGACTACAGACCTGAGCTTCTGCATTAACTATGTCTGTTGACAAGAACACACAACTCCAAGTAGTTGCTTGTTACTTTGCTCAGTGCTCTCACGCGAATAACTTGACAGCTGTAGGAGTCAGTAAACTCCTTGGCTCTCTAAGCTTCCAACTCCCAGCACAAAAAGAAAGGGAAAAAAATCTCCATCCAAGCCAAGAGCCAATCCGTATGGAAATGGATCACTTCACTAGCCTGAAGGCCTCTTTTATTAGGAAAAAAACCAAAGCAATGTATTATTTGCACACAACCCTGAAGATCTAGAAATATTTAACATAAGCATTTCAAAGCCATCCAAGCAGGGCTCCTCCAGGTTTTCTTGATTCAAGAAGAAAGCTGAACTGGGCCTGAAGAAATAAAGAAGGGTCAACCTAGAATCATGGATGTCTGAAGGAAGCTGTAAGAAAGAGCATATTTCTCTAGAAAGATAAGCCTAAACACTGAAAAAGAGAAAGCACTGCCGGGCTAAAAGGCTGCTAGCTTGGCCATGGGTCACTAAGAGTTCAAGAAGTATGAAAGGAATACGCAGACTTGTTACCAGGCAGTTTGGTCTTCATATAGACAGTGCCTAGAAAATGAATTCCTCTTTATCTGTAGAGTAAGAGGCAAAGCAGTTCAATGTTGCCTTCATCTCTAATGTAACCTGAAAGAGAGAAGCTAACCCCACTCTGCCCTGCTTTGCCTTTTCTATCACTGGCTTTTAACTGGAGACAGACTACAGGGAACCCCAAGGGTACCAGTCACGGTTAAAAATTGTTCACTTTACGCTCGGACCAAAGCTACCATCTTATTTCATGCCACCCACTGACAAAACACCGCATTCAACATCTCATAACCAAGTCAGAATGATGTCGCATTATTTCTCTGTCTACACCTGTCAGCCCTTCTATTACACATCTGGGCAGATTCAAGTAATCCCAGAAATAAGATAATTTTTTGCAGTCTTTTTCAGCATCTTGGAAACTACTGCTTAGGAATCATACCATTTCTACAAGAAAAGTGAACTCCTGTAACTAATATTTTACAATAAAAGCACACATTTAAACAATGTTTCTTTTTGTTTCCACCGCTACAAAAAATCCACATATTTGTCCCAATGAAACTAACATCTCCACTTAAACAGCAAAGCAATATACAGTACAAGACAATATTTCCTTAAAGAATTTCAGCCGAGGAGACCTGTCCTAAAAATATCCCCTTTCTTCTACAGCAAAAGAACTCACTGATATCGTGAAAAAAAAATTCTTTATCTATTTAATATAGGATAAGTTACCTGACAGTTTCAATTCCTCCATTTCAATCACTGAACGTTTTGTACCAAAATGTTGGCTGAGCAGGTTCTGTAGATCTTTAGGGACACCAGGTTTTGGCGCGGATTTTTCCAGAATATCAGAAATCTTCTTCTAAAAATAAGTAAAGGGGATATGCAAGGCATTTCTATCATTTTTGCTGTTTGACTAGTTAAAACCACTATAAATATACTATAAATATATGTTCCTCCGTAACTTGATACAGGAGCTTAATTACAAAAAGACCTTAGAATGGGACAAGATTCCCATTGTCTTTGGTGTGAATGCAGACTTCACAAGTGAGTTCAGAGTCCTTGACAAGATGGCTTGTGAACTTGAAGACAAAAAATCTTCCGCACTCACCTGAAACATCGCCAAAGCAAAAATGTAACTGAAAGCTGGTTTTGTGGGATTTGCTGTTGTTACACCTAAGTATTCGTTTGAAAATTCAGGTTTCCCCAACATGCATTTTAATTTATCATTCTTAAAGCATTAGTGACAGGAGTCAAACCATTATATATAAGTTGGCCATATTTCGATTAGAAGGGAAGCTGTTACCTACTTTGGAAGGAAAGATGGTAAACTAGATTCACAGAATAACTTTGAAGTGCAGTGGAAATGAGTGAAAAATTCACAAAAACAGAGGGCAAACAAAAAGTGCAGCAGCTATTTTGTTCTTTTAAAATGTATAACTTTTTAAACCAATCTAATAATTTTGAGCCTGGAACATGACTTTATGATACTATTTTACACCTGTGCAACATTATCTCAGAAACAGGTAAGAAAATTGTTTGCTTTTTTTTTTCTTCTAATCCCTTTAAATAAGGAGTAGAGAAAATGATATTTTATAAATGAAAAATCATTGAAATGAAAGTGTTGTTGTATTTTTTTGCATAGTTAAATGAATCATGGGGTAGAACAGCCCAGGATTCCTTTCATGGGAATGATCATTTAAAAATACAGGATCATTTCAGAATATGGGAGATTTTCCAGGAGAGACACAGCCTGGAGAGAATGGCATCAATGCAAAGCCCTTCTTGTTCTCACTGAGAAATGATTCATTTGTGAAAAGCCAGCTAAAGATTTCTCAGCAGCGTAAGCTAAACTGAATTTGCTGTCATGAGGACATGTATGCTGCCATGAGGACAGCATAATCCCAGAAGCGAAAGGGAGCTGGAGAGTGTACTTTTAGGACAGAGTTAGGAGAGAGCACTAGGGTAAGGATTTTTGAAGAGAAAGTGAGATTTCACAGAGACAAGGGAGCTTGTCCTGGGAGCTGTGAGTGCTGCTTCAGCAGGGTGGTGGGTAGCTTCAGTGCAATTTCAGCAGGCTGAGGGGGTGGCAAAAATCAACAGAAATGTTGAAGACAGCTATAGGAGATGTTGTACGTAGGGGACAGAAAAGCCATACAGATGCTGCTGAAACCAGTCTACCCCACAGCAACGTCAAAGTAGGCAGCCTGCCTCTCTCAACCCTTGGCCACTTCAGGCCACTGCCTGTTTCACTTCTGCTTAAAGCCAGCTGTGTGTTTGCAAGATCGCAACCACATCTTTGATAGTGGAACATAAGGAGATCAAGTGCTTATGCTTTCTTTCCAGTCAACCTTTGACCTGGTCTAAAGCCCTCTGAAGTCACTGGAAGACCGTCAGCGCACCTCGGGCTGTTTATCAGATTTTTACAATGGCTAAATCTGCAGTGTTCCCTCTCAAGTTGCACCTTCATTTAACACTCTTGTATTTTTCTGCCATGCAACAATTGCAAGCTCTGTCACTCTCTAGTAATACTTTTTCCTTAGACTGTTTAAAAAAGGGCCTTCCCAAAGAATGGCCACAGGCCATCTGCAGCACACGTAGCCTTTGTATGAGGCCCACAACAGAGCTTCTTCACTGTTACTCCTATCCAATATACAAGGTACTGCACTAGGGAGAGCTGCTCCTGCCCAGCCCCAGCCTTACACCCTGCCTCTTCGGTGACCCACATTTGGGAACCCCTGATTTAGCAGATAATAACACAGAACTATCAGCTTCATTTTTCACTTGGTAACTCAGCGTAACCTGCCATTCCACAGGACCCTTACGTCATTCACTGGGCCACCTGATTCCTTCAGGAAAATTATGGTCCTCTTGAGGAGAGAAGCCTGACACTAACGAGAAATCCCGTGAGAGTAAGAGCAAGGACACCTAAGCAAACTCTCTTCCTTCAAGGAGAGCTGTGGGGAAATATTCCTCATGCAGGAAGTTTTATTATTTTTCTTCCAATTCATTCCAGATGCTTAAAAGCAAAGGCTTTCTTTTTTTCTTTTTCTTCTTTTTGGAGAAAGCAGTTTGTGTGGGAGTTATAGATTAGCCTGATAAATATTTCCTGATGGATTTTTTGACAGACTGTATATGTCACCTTAGTGGCATATCCCTACTGAAACTAAAGGTGTAACTAAACGCCTATTGTTTGCCTGAGAATTAGGTGTTTTTGATAGGTCTGGTTCACTAGTTTCTATTGTGGGATGCTTTTGCTGTGGCTGCAATGGAAGTAGTACCGAGGTCATTTCTGCCAGAGCTGCATTTAAAGCTAAATCCCACTCTTCCCTCATCTCATTCCCTGGATGATTCAGAGGCCTGACATAACATAAAAACGCCACCTCTCTGCCCTGTGAGGAAGCCAAGTATTTACAGTCTGTCCTGAAAGACAATTAATTTGCTTGGTGCCATACTATTTCCATCTAGACTGCAGCGTGTTTGTTGTTGAGGATGAGGATGGAGCATGGCCAGAAGGACAATACAGAGCATTTATTTATATACCTATGCTATGATGAGAAGAGGGAACAAGGACAGTTCTTGGCTCAGGAGATGTAACAGCAGCTGGAGCCTGGCCACGCAGCTGAAATAGTGTAGATTCTGCAGCAACTGAAAATCCATCTTTCTCTGATACGGTTATATTTTCCCAGTGAGCAGCAATTGCAAGCTGGATGTAGACATACACAACCCTTGACTGGGGTGTAGACAACTGCCACAGCTCCGTTCACATGGGGAGTGAGTATTCGGAGTGAAGTCAAAAAAGTGGGAATTTCTATTCTTCTCTAAAATAGGCTGCAATATCTTTGACCATATTACTCCACATTGTCACAGGGTTGTGAATCTTATAATAGCATATGCACCCGGTGCCCCAAATACATCCTAGGACATTTATACCTTCTTTCTCCTCTTTGCTTTTACAGTGTTCTCCTGTTTTTCTTCAGGCTGAGTTAGAAAACACTCTGTAGGCTGCAAAGCACAGAAGAAGAAAAAAGAAAAAATCAACATTAGATATATGATCATCTAAAAAAAAACAGCAAAAGGAGGTAAGAGTGGGATACAGAAATTGTCATACTGGGTAAAGGAAAAACAAACAAAACCAAGCCTCCCCATTTGTAGAGGGAATCAAGTAATCTAGAGTAATTTCAGAATAAAGACCTCTGTTGTAACCAAGAACAGAATAAAAGAAGGGAAAGCGGAAACATACACGTTTGTAGTCATAATTCCATAAAACGGTCAAAAGCAGGTTTGGATAAATTAAAAAAAAGAGAGAGAGAAAAACATGAACAGAACTTTCAAAAGTTATATACACTGAATCCCTGTTACTGCATACAATCATTTTTCTAAACTTTGTCACTAGGACTCTAAAATAACTAGGTCTAATATGAACATCCAGATGGTGAAAGATACCATGGAACTGGGAGAGAATAATTGGAAATAATCATGCTTTGGATTTCCTTTGACGTTTGTAATGTAAAATTTAGGAAAACATGTTTCAGATTTGCTCTGTCCCATTCTTGCCTAGTCTGCTCATAGCAGGCACGGTCAAGTACATATTAGAAAAATATATGTTGCATTTCAGAATAATCTTTATCCAGCACGTGTCACTATTATTAACTCTCTTTTGTTCCTGAGTGAGCAGGCTGAATTCATCTGTTAGCCAGAGTCCCTGTTCACAGAAGCCAGGGTGAGGATTTGTCTGAAAGCCCCCTAAAATTGTCCAAGACAGAAGAAGTGAGGCACAGGTTTTCCTTGTTTTAAGCACAGAAATTCTCTTTCTTTGGCCTTCTTGGGAACTGAAAATTACAAATGCAAATTAATCTACAAACATGGGCTTTAGCGCTTAACAGGTGATTCGATGAAGAGCGACAGGAAAATGGCCTGAGTTGCGGGAAAAAGCTCCTTTTCACTATGATGCATTTGGCTGGAAAAATCTACTCCTGTGAGCAACTGTGGAGAAGCCTCATCACTTGGATCATTGAAAGCTCAGGAGCAGCCAGTCCTGCACTAGCCCCTGGGGAAGGCCTGGAGGGGAAACAGCAGCAGTAAAGGGAATCTGGCCGAGACCTAGAGAAGTGCTCCTCCGTTCCCCTCTTAGGGCAGAAGCCACAGGACCAAGAGGGCCAAGGAAAAGCCAACAGAGTATGCAAGCCTCTCTGAGCACTTCCTCCACTGCCTTCTTGCCAGGAGGCCACTTCTTGATAGCTTGCACCCTCTGGCCCTTGCCACTACATTTGTGCCTTTTCACGCCCATTCTCACAACTTTATTACTTTACTCAGAAGCATTTTGGGGACTTTCATTGTTCATATTTTGGCCACACTTCCCCTTTTCTCCCCCTAGCCCCTCCTCAACTCAGCCATAAAAAACAGGGTACCACCACACTCACCATAAACGAATGACCTTTGCTTGCCCCTGTTTTAAGTGCCGCAATGCAAACACAGTTGACACTAGCAAAGGCAGTAATACTGTACGGAAGTGACCCTGGAACTGGCTGAGGTTTGAAGTGAGACTTAGGAACTAGCAGAGGAGGTTTGGCTGGGGGCTGACTACAGCCAAAGCAGCACTCTACACCTGGGGCTGGAATTCATACTATGGTCTGGGTCAACACCTACCCATGAGAAGCTGTGACAGGGTCCACATCTTGCCTCAACAAACAGGGATCTGTCCCTGTGATTTTTCTCAAGTATAAGCAGATGTGATCACTACTGGAAATCAAAGCACTGACTGCAAGTAGAAACTCACTTGACCTAATAAGGTTGCTCCAGGGTTAATATAAGTTTTTTTGGTTTTATTTTTGTTTTTCTAAATCTCTGTCCTGACTCTGATTCAAGTGCTTTTAAGAATACCATACATTTCTTCATTCCTAACCCTGCTGTTAGCATTCCCAGACATTCAGACTTCAGCTCCTGCTCTACCCTTACACATCCCAGCTGTCATAGATATTCAAAGACCACTTGCCAGGTGTTTTCATCATAATTTCCATACTCAGCATCACATTTTAGGCAGTGAACAAGCCTTTGTACTGATTTACTCAAGGGACACTACCCAGCCATCAAAAAGCCAGAAATGGATGACCTGAATCTCTTTCCTCCCACAGAATACAATGGTTCCTTAACCCAGGAAGCTTCACCACTCCATTTATGCGTCTTTCAGAGTACAGAAAAATGCCACTCAGTCATGTTGGGCCCACTTCTCTCTTCACATACACTGTGAACCATTTCATATAAATGTGCAAAACACCATGCGCACTCCCAACTTGTATCTGTGTGAGAAAAGACTAAAACCCACAAAGCTGAAAAATGTTCTCTAAGAGAACTGAACAGTTATCTCACTGATAACTGTTCGTTCAAATGCTTAAAATACCACCAAATGTCATGGCTTCTTTTCTGAACACAGTATGAAGCCTTTTCTTTCAATGGCAACAGAAGTACACAGCAGGCTTGTAGGCAAAGCCTTGCTTCCTCAGACCAGCATAAGAAGACTCACAAAACTCCTCTACAGCAGCACATGCATACATACATATATGCATATATGTACATATACATACACATATATACACACACATATATATGTATGGTATATTGTTAGCCCAGAAATACAAGTCCACTGTATCTAGACATTAAAAATAAAGCCATAAAAGTAAGAGAAACCAAAGGTTGGTGAATAGCTGTAAATCTACATGTCTTTTGATGATCTGCAATCTTAAAATATTTAGGCATCTGATCTAGACTGAACTTCTGACCCTTTCACAACTGTTAGTTGCCTACCTACTCATTCAATAGCTCTCTGCATGCCACCCTTAAGAAAAGGTCATTTGCATGTTTCTCTTACGCAAGATACAGAACAGACAACCAACTGGTTTCTGACATGGCTCCCTTGTGCTCTGTGTTCTTATGCTATTTTTACAAGGAAGTTCTTAAAATGCAGAAAACAGGAAATTTGTGCTGAGACCACTGATTTATGAACTAAAATGTCATAAATTCCTTGTTTGTTAATCACAGACAGAACATAAAATATTTCCTGTATTATATTTCTAACATGACTTTTTTTCTTAACATGTTGCCAAGTTACTGGAAATTCAAATGTAAAGGGAAAACATTCTTGTGTGTGTGTGAAAGTTTACATTCTAGGTCAGCCATGTACTCTGACTTTGGGAGTTAGTGACAAAGTAAACACATCAATGCTCCATTCAGATTGGAGACAAATTAGTCATTTCATTTTAAGCCTGAGGACAGTTTGCAGACTGGAAACATAAATGTTCATAATTCTATCTAGTTGTCTCCCGACTGGTTTTAAGATGCCAAGTCCACTGCAGAATAGCTTCCAGACTGTGAATGAGGCAGGGATCAGTGAGTAAAATAGGTTATGTTAAATACACCAGAAAACAAAACTACCTTTGTGTAAATACATCTGATCAGCAAGCCTTTTTACTATAAAAGACCTGCAACAACACATCCATGACACTGAGCTCCTATCAGCCATGAAACTCTATAAGGCAATGACTTAACATCAAATTACCTGTTCCAAAACACAAACGGATATTTCTTAATGTACAGGAAGAGCTGTGGCATGTGTTCTGGGCAGTCCCCATTCCCATTTAGCAGGATAACCTGTGTAGGTTTTTCCTTTCTAACATTCTTGTAGTATGAGCAAAGTACCTCCCTCCAGATACACCAGCTTATTTTGTTTTGAATGTATAAATGAACTAAGTGCTCATAAAAAGTAGCTCTATAGGCAACCTTGCCGAGTGGAAGTCCTCAATATCTGCCACCAGGTACAGTGCGTGGAAAGGCAATACAACCTTCTATATTGCTCGGTTATCTCCTTCCTAATGAAAATGTGGAAGCAGTTCAGATTTCTTGGCTCACTTAGCTCTTGGATGTCTGAGGAAGACACCCAAAAGGACAGTAATTAGTACTCCACATTTACTGTGTTGCTTCTACTTCTCTGTTACAAAAGAGAATATTACTACAAATGTTTTTCACTTGGGCAACTGCCTAGGCATCGCAGAGTGAAGGCTTTTATTTAGTACTGACCTAGGTCAAAATTTATACTGATCTCAAGGAGAGGGAGCCTCCAATGTTGTTTCAGCTCCTTGACAGCCATTCAGTTCATGATACTAGGAAGACACAAGAAATTTACCTTCAAACAAGAGACTTCTTAAAATCAGCTGAGCTTTAGATGATTCTTTTCTGCTAAAGTTGGGGGGAGGCTGTCTGTCAAAGATGTCACTGCCTTCTCCTGGGTGCACTCCATGTAGTTCTGAGAATTATAGCTCCTGCTGGTCCTAGAGGAAGCTTTTAGCAGTGCAAGGCTATGGAAACATCCATCCATGTGGACCTAAACTCTTCCTCACTTGGACATTTCAATGGAGTCATATTTGGGTGGAGATGCTGTAAAACATTTAAAACACAGCTTCCAAGATTTCAAGTGTGCAGGGAGAAGAAGACGGGCAGCACCACTCAGGCTTTTATCACTAGAAGTCACAATGCAGGAGGCAGCCTCAGCAATCTCAGTTTACACAAAACAAGAGTGAAGTTATTATTGAAATGTACCGGAACTCAACCACTTCCAAATAAGTCAAAAGCACTTTATAAAAGGATCTTATTATGCAAAAAGATCAGACAAAAAGTGAAGAAAACTGCCCCCTTATTGAAGAAAAAGGGACTACATTTCCTTACGCATTATCATCTCTGTGCTCTACACAATTGCTAAACTTACAAACCTGCTTTCTTTTCTTCTTCACAGCAGGTTTGGAGTCTGAATCCTGATGCATTGCTCTTCTCTCATCACTTGCCTTCTCACTAGCTTCATCATCTGACAGATCTGATGAGAAAAAAAGAAGTTTTGTTATTCTGTTTTTTAAATCCATCTTCTACCTTCACATTCAAAAATACGGATAATATCTTCAACTGAAGGTTTGTCACAATAATACAATCCTAAGATTGGCAATAAACACAGCTGTAACAGAAATTAGTATCACTTTACTAGTATTTGACATTTACACTACTAAAAAGAGGTCCAGTTTTCCCCTCCTCTTCACAATATTTCATCTAGAAGGCAATAGATTTCCTTAGCTTTCTGGAATTCTGCAAAGCTGGTACCATCTGCAGAATCACAGGTAGAAATGTCTAATTTTTCCAGAAACCTCACTTCAATTGAGCTAAGTAGTGAACACCGAAAAAGGACCTTTCTCATAAACCACAGTGTCTCAAGATCCATGACATCTCTCTGCTTTATTTCAGCATGAGTAAAACAACCTGGGTTCCATAGCACTGCACTCACCAAACACAATTACAGACCTATCTCAGCAAATCATTGGACCAAAAAAACCAAGCAACAGCACTGCTGCTAGAAACTAAAAAAAGCAGTGGCTCTGTGGACCAGAGGTTCACTTAGAAAACACAGCTTTCCTGCTAAGCTTGCTGACACTTCTCTTGGAATGAGTCACCTCCTCCTACAAACACAAGTCTTGCAGATGAAGGAGGAAAAAAAAAATCAAACCCAACAAACATACACACACATGCACAAAAACCCTCCAACCTCCAGCTAAAAGACCAAAATGCCTTACTAATTACCTGCAAGAGTAAAAATCCTAAGAATGGTACAATGTCCGACTGTACAGCATAAAAATATATACAGACTTTTTCTGTGAGCCCATTTTTCAGTTGTGTGACTCTTATTGGTAATAATTAGGTAAAGGCACTATTCCCCCATTTCAAGCAGAATGACCACAAAACTAGCACATGCTGACGTTTTCAAAGCAAACTCTTTAGATTAAGATGCTGTCCACTCATCTGCCTCACCTCTTTCATGAACAGAGAGACTTGGAGGAAAAAAGTACCCACAGGCCCCCTCATAGAGCTATATTAGTCTCTCATTTTAAAAGACTTTGTATTCAAATACAGAACTTTCTGCTGGGGACTGAAGTACTTCACTGATCATCACCAGGAGCATTATCAGCCGGCTAACGGGACAGTGAGAACTGCAGAATTCAATTTGCACTCCTGAAATACTCGGCAATATTCCTTTCCCCCCAACCCGGTGTTCAATCATCGTGGAAGTCTCCTGTATTCTGCAGCTATAAGTTGACAGTTTAAAAATGAAACTACTTATTTTAAATAGGATCAGTATGATTCCCTTAAGCATCACCTGAAATAGGGAAGACAGGACTCCACTCCGAAGTATGCACCAGTTGAAAAATAAAAGGTAAAGTGGAGGGGAAAGGGTATGAAGGGGAGAAAATGAATCTTTATTCCTCCACAGCTGCGACACTGCACATTGCATGACAATAAGGCAGTGGATTGGAAAATCCTAATGCAACAAAACGGCTAACAAGTTGTGTACGTATTTACGACCGAAAAGTACTATCTTCTAAATTCCACCCCTTTTCACACTTCGAAAAGTCTGCATAATAGTCAGCACCCTAAAACTGGGTTGAAACAGCTGTTAAAGAGTTTTAAAAAGTCTGGGAACTTGAGAGCTAGCAATTGAAGAAAATCAGTGAATATTTTAGCAGATTGGATGCCGTCTGTCATGAAATCTTATTTGGTAGAGATTAGATTTCTGGCAAACTTACAAGCAGAGCAGAGACTGAAAAGAGAACTTGCTTTCTGTCCAATACAACTAACAGGTCCTAAACGAAGGGGTTACATAAACATGTTAATGAACTCTATTCAGACCAAAGTGCAGGCCAGGAAAGAACTAGCAGAAATTGTTTGCTGCTCAGTGTGGGCTCACAACATATTCTGCCATCCTGAACGAGAATCCCACAACGCCCCTGAGTCGTTTGCCCACCTACAGCAGTAATACAAGCGAGGGCACCAAGTGGACATGACATCTAAGCTCACCTATTTGCTTTCTGCTCTTTGCAGGTTTAGTGTGGCAGCAAATCAGCGACTGAACGGGCCGTGGCCACGAGAGAGCCTGATTCCATGCGAGGAGAGTGGCTGGTGGCTTCCCAGCTGGTGCAGGATTGCTCCTCTTGGCAGCCCCATACCACAGGTTAGCGGCAACGTCAGGCTGCGCCCACCCCACACTGCTGCTAAGTCAGCCTCATCAGAGGAGACTGCATAGTCGTTTTGGGATCTCTTCTCAAAGGACATGGACAAGGCAGGTGGCAGGTCTAAACCCCAGGCAGTGCGCACACACACTAGGAAGCGTACAGCACTGGGCTCCATGAGCTGCCCTCGCAGCTATTTTCCCTCTCCTCCAAGAGGTGAGGTGAGAGTCGGACAGAGTCCTCTTCTGAGCTGCTGCTTGGATCATGAGCTAGAAGAACAGCTGGCATTCTCTAGCACTACTACTAATTTTACTAGTACGTCGCTTACTACTGTCCCAATAGCGTTCATCAGACAGTGGCCGAAGGTGTAAGATTTTCTGGGAAAGTTTACTGGCCACTAGAAGTGGCCAGGAGATAGTATTCCAAAGCTCACTTGTTTTGTTTTGTTTCTTGATGTCTTCAGTGGTGACATTGGTTTATTTTATACGTTTTTATATTAATGCTCACAAAATTCTATCTAGTCCTGTATAGCCTAACACAGGGCAGCAGGTAAAGAGTGGAAGATACAAACTTGAAGATTTAGGAGACTAAAAAATGTCATTCTTACACTGGAGCTCCGATATCTGTGTCAATCTACTGGGTTCCTAATTCCTATTGCCTTGGGGATGTCTGAGTGGACCTGCACCATGTGCTTCCCTCTACACACCAACAGCTCCTTCCTGCTGCTATTCCTCTCCAAAGTGACTGGCCATTTATATCTTCCAGTCACTGTGGAGTCTAAGATATGCTGCTTCATTAAAAGAAACTGGGAAATTACATCATCCAGTATATTCTTGCAAGTTTAAGCATGCCTTGGTGACTTGATATTATCACTGAGCTCTACCATGGGCTTGCTTCCCCCAATATATTCCTCCAGCAAATTTCTTACATTGCATTTTGGTGGAGCAGCTTCTGGGTTTCAGAGACCGTTAGTGACGTTTGTATATCACCCACCTATATCTTCCATCCTGACTCCAGAGATGCTGAAGAAGTTACCAGCTTTTGAACGTACCAGTGCTACAGCCCTGAAACCCTGGATGCACTGCATCCAAGCAGGCTCTAGATGGACTACACAAATGAAGTACACCCAACAGTTCGGAACGAGTGCACTCTTCGTTCCTCTTGCTTAGCTTCTCCCTAGCCCTAAGTACCCATAGCTGAATAAATCTGTGTGTATCTCATCGAACTGAAATGGTGAGTCAGCTCCTTCGCAATGCATTTACCTCCCCCATAAATAAATGAAAGTACAGAGATTCAGGGAAAACTGAGTGCAGTCTCCAAGCAGTCCTTTTTAAATCCCACTTGGCATGCTTTGAAAGGCAAACAGGAGGAGCCTTTAAGTTTTAAATAACCTCTTCTCTCTCTCTAACTAAAAGATATGCTGCTAGTAATAGCAATCTAAAACTGGACAAATTGTTTCCATGATATAGCCTGACAAACAATGTACCACCTGCTCACTGTCCATCTGAACTTTGGACTGCACGTTGTGACGCAACGTCCTTCTCCTCTTTCAGCTAGATACGAAAGAAAAGGGAAAGAAAAGTCTGGCCCCAGACTCAACAAACATCTCTGAAAACACTCCTAATCTGAGCACCTTTCTGCTGTATCCCAACACCTTTCTTTCATACACCAGTAGGATTTCTCATCTGTTCTAGAAACAGCCAGTCATACTCCAGTGAGACAGCAGCTAGCTTCAAGCTGTGATTGTTTGTGACACCACGTCAACTCCAGGGATAACAGGAGGGTTTTGTTGGGGGTGTCCAAGTACCCGAGGCGGGGTTCTGCCACCCTTGCTCACGTTGAGCAGTGTATCTCACTCTGTGAATAAGCACCTGGAAGTCAGTGAGGTAACTCATAGAGTAAAACATAACTATATGTGAGTAAACGCAGAGGCACCCAGCTCACAGATTCCAGACGTGTTTGTCGGGGTAGCACTGCCTGCCCTGCTTCGAGGCGTCGAACTACACAGAAGATTCCTCCCTCTGTCAGAATAGGAGAGGGAACAAATCCTTCCTTAGTAACAAGTTGACACAGATACAGAATCTGATTAACTGATTAATACAGTGTTGACTTTCATCTTTCTCGTTGTGTGAATGACCAGACATGCAGGCACCGATGGAAGACACTGCGGGATGGAAGGGTTTACTCACAACGGCAGCCCTCCGTAGCTGCTTTCCTGCAATGTATGTATCTTATAGAACCACAAGGTCATAAAAGGATGCTGAACTGCCACAGAGTGCTCTTGATATAGATAAATAAATGCAAATTCGAGAGCTCTTCACTTTCTTCTTTGGTATTACATCAGCAGGACACCACATAGACAACTACTAACAGGCTTCCGCAGTCATTAGATATTTATATTTGAATTTATTCTGAACTGCGCTGAAAAGAAAAAAGCCATTTATGCTTAACACACACACACACACAAATAGAATTTCTCATTTTTCTCATTGATCACATTATTGTAAAGTCATTCAATACAATGGTTTCAAACTTCTTTCAAATTAAATATACATACACATATGCCTGAGTGCATCAATACACACACACACATATATATTAACACACATACACCTGTGTATGTGTTTATCCACACAAATAAAGAGTCATAGAGATATGTATATCATTTAACAGGTTTACTTTAATCACCACCTTTATTAACTATTATAGTCATGAAGAAGTTATATTTGCCTGGTCATTTATCCCAGTATTTTTACAGGCAGACAAGACAATGATACCTGAGGTCATGACACACGCTATGATGTGAATGCAATTTTGTTCCTATTACCTACTGCGTACAAATTTGTGTTTGCTAGGCTGATTCATCATTATTGAGTTTTTCGACCTTTACATGCCACTTTCCTACTCTAAAGTGATTATTAAAGGACTTAAAGTGACCACACTGTAAATAAATTCTTTTAACAACTATGCTAGACTGACTGAGAAAGTGAAATTCTTTTAGGATCATAATGCCACAAAATAAACAAAATGTTACAACTGGAATGGAACAGAAAATAACTTTACAATTCTTCGGAAAATGTGACTTACGGTTCTGGCTATTCTACCACTGAAATAAAGGACGCGAACGAAAAATGATTCAAGGCATGGGAAGTTCTTCATAGAGAGGATGAAGAGAACAGAGTTTTATTCTTTTTTTCTTTTTTGAGACAAAGAAGAGGCACGCTGCGTACCACTCTTCATAATATAGGAACAACCAATGAACACATAATTAAAAAGACAGTTACTGAAGTTTGGGTTTGAAAAATATTCTTTTGCTCAAGTACCTAAAGGCACCTAAGCAAATCATTTCGATTAGTTTTTTGATTTGGAAGCTTAGTGAGAATGGACATTTATTTGATATCCAGAAGACGCACAGTGACAAAGGGCAGTAAAGGAAAAGTTCACTTCTTGCAGTTAAACTAATCGCTAAAGTGGAATTTGGAGGGAACCTGCCTTACGCATCCACGAGGGAGATCCCTTCAACTTTTATTTGAAGTATCTGTCATGGCCACAGTCAGAGACATACGGTGGGTCAGAAGAGTCCATGGGTCTGAACTGTTACAGAAAGTCCTGCATTCTCCCTTATGCTCCCATCAGTCCTACCAGTATTCACCTAGATGTAACTTGCACAAAAACAAACTTTGTATGTGATTTACTACTGCAAACTTCATCGCTCCCGTTCTTTTTCCCCTGACTTCCACCCACCTCTGACTGTCCTAAAATTGCCTCATACCTAAAACCAGAACATAAGAAACTTTGGATAGGGCCTGTGTTTTCCATTTTTTAACAAAAAGCCCTGGATTTTTTATTTGCTATGCTAACCTCCTAGTTTAAGAAACACTGCAGGAAAAATGCATGTGCTCATTATTACGCTGTAGGTGGGCAAGGCTCATTCAGTTCAGGCACAGTGTGATGGATTAATTTCAGGCAGCTTTGAATGCTATGCTTTTATTTATTGATTGATTAAACAGTACTGATTTACTCTGTATTCATGAATTTGAGGAAAAATTATTTCTCAGGCCTCCAGCTTTAAATTCAGCAGAATGAGAACTATTTGATTCTGGGTAAAATGTCAAGTGTGTTGGGCAGATCTCTAGTTCTTTCCTCATCTGTCATTTTAGATTCCTTCTCTTTGGATGGAAGGATGGAGAGGAGGAAAGAGGGAAGGCAGGGAAAAAGGAATTAAAATCTTTCTTACCATTTTCATACTTTTGTCATTAAAAGTTGGCCTAAATCTTCGGTGAATCAAATTAATTAATATAGATGCCAATGCATTTCTTTGAACTTTTCTCATTTCAACTCCCCCGAGAGTCACTTTGGGTACACACAATGCAATGTCAACTAATTTTCTTTTAAATATAACAGCTGTCAGCAAAACTGGCTCCCAGGACCCTGTTTATCCTAGTTCAGTTAAAAGGCATCCTCTTGCCACCACAGCAGGGCTGACCGTAGTGACTGGCCTAAAAGCAGTGATGACAGTATTTTAACATCATTCTGGTATCATTCCTCAAGGCGGCAGGAAGCATGAAGCTCCCTGGCCCAGTCAGGAGCCCACCAGTATCCAAAAGAACAGATGAGGTCTTTTAAATTAAATAGGCCTCACTAGGGGCTGCTCAACTATGAGAAAAGATTAACATTTAAATATTTTAAAGTACTCCAAACTGAAGTACTTCCCTTACAAAGGGAAAGGGGTGGACAGACAGACTAAGAACGAGCCAGCCAGAAGGAAGGAACAGGTTTTGCTTAGCAGTGGGAGAAGCAGGCACTGAAGTCAGCAGTGCATAACAGCAATAGGGAAATAGTAGTTTAACCTGCCTCCTGGACAGAACCCAAATTACTCACCCATATGTCACAGGCACTGCTAATACCAAAAGGAGGATCTCTCTCATGTCTACCAGGCCAATCCTCTCCAAGTTCCTTCTCTACGGGCAATGAAACGTTCTGATTTTTCCTGTAGTGAAGCCTAATAATAGGTCGAATTCCCTGTAGCCCATGGTTTAAAGGCAACTGAGCAAGCGATAGCTATGAAACCTTTTGGGGGCCCCTCAGCCTAGCCACATGGAACTACTGAGAATACAAATTTTATTATTAATATCTTTCTTTGGACCAGTAGCTTGCTATTTACCACAGTAGTAGTTTGGAAATTGCTAGTAAATGAGATAAGATGGTCATCAAGCAAATTGGTTGAAAAAGTAAGCTGCTCTTTGGAGAAGATCGCCACATAACCATGTCATCAAAATAGCTACAAAAATGGCGGCACCCTTTTCCTTTCTCAAGTTGTTCTCACTAAACTAGAAAGAGTCCACTGGCACCTTCAGAAAGGTAAATAATTCTCCCCATCATGGGCATGCATCATTGGCAGTGGCAGTACTGAGAAATCAAGATGACAGTAAGGAAAAAAAAATCATCCCTTTACCTCCTTGAACAAAGATTAGCCAAACCATTTTAAACAGTGCAATAAAAGAAGATGCAATCCTAGAAACCAGTAAGAGCACATGTGAAAGCTGCCTCTATGCTTAGGTTGAGATAATCTCCATAATTACATACGGTGCCTGCCAGCGCTCTATGATCCTAAACCCAACCACTGTTTCCCTGGGTCTGGTCACTGCTTTTCTTTCCCACCTGTAAGCACTAAGAATTCCTTTTCTAAGACCAGCCTATCCCGGCAGCACAGTACGCCTTCCTGTCTGCGAGGACACTTCACACTGCAGACTTTATCTGCCAAAACATTTTAAAAAAAGGCATTTTAAAGTGCGCTTGTGAGGCATACCTAAGGGGCATATGATATGCGACACAGCAGGAACAGACACAGTCTTACCAAGATATAAATCCAAAGAGCTTAAATTTGGCCCCGTTAGGTAACAGCCAGACAGCTTCAGCTCCTTCCTATTCCATCTTGCCTAAGCTTGTGCCAAGGCAGAGCTTATTGCAATCTGTAGGACTCCAATGTAATAATTTCCAAATACTGGCAATAGTATGTCCCATAAATACAACAGTCCTATCAAAACATAAAGACTTTTCTTGGCTAGTTCTGAAGATACATCTATCACAACCCACCTGTCAGACAAACCTGGTAGTAGGATACTTGGTTTAAGTTCCTCTTTTGTACACTGGATGGCAATTTAAAGTAAAAGCACAGTCCATTCCAGCAGAAAAGAACTGATCTTCTTGGGAACATTTCAAAGTAATTTTAGATATGCTCTGACATGATAGGAAACGTTTAGCGCACAGACACGACTATCTGTCAGACTGTGCCACGCAAAGAATCTCTTGTAGAACATTTCCAACAAGTACCTCTCCTTTCACTCCTATTTTTCAACACCTCCCTCTTCTATATTAAAACCTGGTACTTCCAAACCCGTTTTTGCCACATCTTGTCTTGCTGACTGAGAGTGAATCAGAAGAAAAAAATGGTCACACCTGGGAGCAAAAGACCAGATGAAATCATCTGGTGTACATACGCACGTAAAATACCAAGCACAGAAGAATCAACCTCTTACGAAACAAATCAAGGTTAGGCCTAGCTTGCAGTACAGCCACAGTCCAGATTATTTGCAATTTGACCTTTTCATTTTCACATGTTGCTTTATAAAACCGAAACATAGGAGTAAAAGACTGATCGGACATAAAAGTAGTAGGCTGCCCTCTTTCTAATAAAATGACTTTTTCTCCTAGAAGAGAACAGTTGAATATGATATTCTATTGCTGTTTCATAAGGAAGAATGGCATCACCAAGGAAAGAGATTCAATATTAATTTATTCACTGTAATTTTAAAACCCATGGCAGGCAAAGGGCAAACACAAATATTCAACATGTTTGGAATATGACAGGCCATTTTATTGTATGCCATCCAACTTAATTTCTTCATGACAGGCCTGTCAAAGAAGAGCAACGGTAGCCTGAAGATACAGTTATACTTCAGCACAGAGTGCAAATCAGTTATGCCACCGGCTTCAGTACTCTTATGCCAATGACACCACGAGTGAAGGCTCAGATGACAACTGCAACCCACTGCAAACTCATTACACTTAGTTTTGTTTTCTCAAAAACTACCCTTTATTCTGAAGCTTCAGATAATCTCTTTAAATCTCCAAGTTCACTTTAAAAGCATATTCCTAGAGAGTTGAGGAAGTGAAAAGCTGCTTGTTATGGTTTGTTTGTTTGCAAGCAGCATGGTATTTGGCTGTTTACTTATGTACTGGATGAAAGTTAGAATAATACTAAACTAAATACTTACCATTGTAAATAGGACTTTTCTTCCTGACAGATGCCAAGCGTATATCCCTACAATCATTTCACAAACCACTCAAAAGGGTGCCAGCATGTTGCACAGCAAAACTGTGCAATGATTTACAATAGCAGGAGGACACCATATCCAACTCCAAAAAGCAGGGGAATGGCGAAAGTCAGAATACAGATGACTATGTTGGAAATTGGCCAAGACATTGTGGTTCACATATCTCGCCTTGTAAAATGTTCCATGGGATCTTTAAACAAGCACAAGTGCCTAGGAATTTGGGCTTAATCAAAGAAAAAACAACTAACAAATATTGGTTACAGAATGCATGATCATATCTGGGGGAAATAGCTTGAAAAAGCTATCAGTCTTAACAGGGGCATTAAAGAGAGGAAATAGCCCGGGATCTAGAGAAGCCAGACCCAAATCACTCTGAAGGAAATGCTACCCAAGAAGGCTGGATTGCCAAAGAGAAAAATGGTCTGCAAGGAAGCAGAAAGACCAACCAGCATCGTAAGAAAAACCACAAGTTCTTGAGTCTGGGAAAAGCTAGGTACAGACCAGGGCCTGACTCCCTACTGTACTTCCCGCTTGGTGCTCTAGATAGGAAACTCATGCAAAACTAGTCTTAAAAAGAAACTGTGTACATACTGCTGACAAACAAAATATGGCTCCATCCATCTTGAAGAACTAATACAGTCACTCTTAAACCCATTTCACCAGGCAACATTTACAGCCCTGTACACACAAACAGCACTGCTCTATAAAAGCCACCCCTGAAAACTAACCTCCCTCCCCAAAACCACCCAGCATATCTCATTTGCGTAAACAAAAATCACCCCTTTTCCAAAATGCTCATATAGGAGAGGCATGTGTCGCAGTTTCTGGCAAAGTGTTACCGTTCCTGTGTTCTTAGGACCTACTGTGCAGCAACTCTTCATGTGCTCTAGAGCCTCATCATTTACCAGATGATACCACAAACACAAATCAGCTTAATTCACTGTGAGGAGCAAATTCAAAAAGGTTCTGTAAGGAGGACTAAAACTCATGGTCAATGAAAAAAATCTCTGATAAATTTCCAGTGCTATACATTACAGATTTGTCTCTGGTTATGAAAAGCGTCCAAAGAAACCCAGCTATTTTACAAAAAAAAATATATCTGCAGGTGTGGACCAAGATAAAAAAAAATAATGATAACCTCCTGAAGCATCTGGTCTTCTTCAGTTCAACTGGGAAAACACAAACCTCACTGATATCAAAAATTTTCTCTTTTGTTTCATCAGAAGAAATAGTGAATAGGAAAACATTTATTTTAGTACTGTAATCTCTCCCATGTGAATATGTTTGCAACATGAATGATGGGGTCTCACGAGCTCATGTAAATCTACAAGTGAAAGGCCAGAACCATGCTGGGTAAAGTTACTAAAAGGAAAGTATCAAAAACACAGGTCCTCCTTATTACCAGCATATTCAATATGCCACAGGACCAAAACCCAAGAAATCAAAAACATCATGCGCTGCTCTCCCACAGACTAAACACTTTCTTTCCATGCAAGTTCTGCCACCACCTGGCGTAAAAGCATGAAATCATATTTTAGTACACTGTGGATGTATCCAACAACTAACTGTCCTATCTCGAGAACATCCAGAGCAGCTCTCTGCACTGGTGACAGACAATGCCACTGAATCCTCCACAACACAGTCACCAATGGGAGGTATCGCAGTGCCGCTAAAGGTCATATTACTCCTAAAATACCATGTACAAAGGAGCACAGTGCTCTTTTCAGGGGCCTCAGGTAGAGCCAAGGTACCTCCCTCAACACAGGCTGCCTTCCAGCCAATCTGGTCTGGTGGGTGACAGCCAGGACCTACCCCTAGGGAAGCTGCACCCAGTGGTAGGGCCTGACAGATAAGATGGCACTGGGATTCCTTTTTTTTCTCTCTAAGAACTACTTAATTCTCATATATGGAAACTGCTTCAGCTCTTTGCTGTAGAGGGAGAAGAGCACCAACGGGTGCCTGGGAGGAGGAATACATATTCCCTCCCTTTCCTTCTCTCCTTCCTGCTCTGGATCAGCGATTCTGTGGCGATTTCAATATCTCAGCATGGACAAGAGGGGCACACATGGCAGTGGCACTGTGGAGCCGGAAGCGGTCAGGTTGCCCTGGACTACCAACCTGGAGTGTAGCTACTATGATGCTATCAGTGTTTACTAAAGTTGGTACCATATACTTTTAGAATCTCAGTACTTCCATGGCCCTGGTATGTCACCCAACATTTCTCTAGCTGCAGGCAGACTCACTGCTTTTTCAGGTCTTCTCTCCAAAGTCAAGCAGCAACATTCTTCATTACAGTTCTAATATTCACTCCTAACAAACACTCATTTTCATTAATCAGGGGCAGAAATGGGTAGTTACTTGTGATAAATCCACAAAACTACTAAATAGTGGACTCCAGTCTAGATCTGACTATGAATAAGTTTTGCCCAGGAATGTGGTATGGTCCCAGATGTGACATCTCCCATAATAATGCAAGAGATCCACATTTTCTACTGTTCTCCCATTTATTTTGGGAAGTAGGGGTGGCTCACAGCTGCTGTGCTTGTTGTGAAGGTAACACACAGTCTGGCTGACCCTATGGACTTGAAGCCAATAGATCGTGATAAAATTACATAGTGGAACTTGCCAAAAATAGTATGCTTCAATAAAAATATAGAACACATTTTGCAAAAAATGAACAGCCCAAATTGCGTTATTGTTCATAGCTATACATTGATATTTTACTGACCACTTATATCATTCAGGTCCTTCTGGCTCATACATATTTTGCAGGCATACACATCTATAGCATATGGTTATTATAATCTCATAGTCCCAATATTTTCTTTTTATTCCTCAACATTAAAAATTGCACACGTGCATATAACGTGGCATCCACTTAGCTAAGTGTCATCAACAATCCCATCACGACAAAGAGTAATACTGCAAACAAGCTTGCATTCCAACTCCCCACCACACCTTAACACAAAATGTGAAAGAAAACTTCGAGTTGTTCAGGTTTCCTTATCTTTTTTTATTCAGAGGTCTTTATATGACATAGCAGTATCAGGTTTCTGTTTGACAGAGTATCAGGTTGATCTGTATCAAGTTAAACTCTGCGTCAGGTGAAGAACAAAATACCCTGCCATGTTGCAACATAGTTAGAGTGGCAAACTCCCTGGATTATAAAACATCTGTTGAAATGCAGTTCCCTACCCAAGGCCCCAAGGGTTATATTTCTACCCTTCTTATTCTTTTGCTTACTCTCTGCCTCTGCTACACATTTCTCTGCAGTTTGGTCTCAGACACTGCAGGTTGCACTGTCCTCCCAAGCTACCCTAGCATCTCAAATTTATACAGTACTGGAATATACACTTGTCAATTTAACTCACATTCTTCCAAAAATCCCACTATAAGAGCAAGTGACAGGAAGGATAGCTTTTTATAGATAGAAGCTTTGCACATATGAATGAACATTAATGGGAAATACTACCTACTTTGCTGAGTTAATATTTTTGAAAGGGGAAAAGGTGACAGCCTTTCATCTATGTCAGGGATCTCTATTTAAGGCAAGAAATTACAAAGCGATCTCTCATCCGTACATTTTTTTTGTGAAATGGCATGCAGCACATTTGCCTAAATGATCAAATAAAGCATATTATGATTCAATCAGTTGCAACTGCCATAAAAATAGAGCTCATACCTACATTCATTTGCTGCAAGCAGATGGTTGATTGCTTTTCTGTCCTCTTACAGTGCAGTCCTGTTCCCTTAGATCCTCTCTTTGCAGAGAGTGACAGGCTGTGAGGTCAGTTTTCTGACAAGGTCATTCATCTGCTTTCAGAGTATGAAGAGAACTGCACGGAAAGTGGGTTGAGTTATATTTAGAGTTTGGTCCAACTCAGTGCCAAGGTCCCCCCACTGCCTCTCCCTTGCAGCACCGTCTCAGGTCTGCTCTCGCAGATTCGCAGCCCACAGAACACCAGAAGAGAGGAAAGTCACTCTCAGCTACTACTGGATCTAGATGGTTGCAACTTGCTAAAACAAGTGGAACAGGAGCTCAGAGGAGGGCTCCTCAAATCCTTCGCTTGTCTCTTATTTAAAGACTATTTTTTTAAATTCAAGTGGATTTTCCCTTTTCAACTGAATAAGTAGGGGGAACTGCCTGGCATACAGCAAACATTAGTCTCCTGAGCTAAGGTAAGCTCACTGCATTTTGGTATTATTATCATAATTAGTGAATAATATTTGATGACTTGGACAAAATATGATTTTTCTACTAGATCAGTTTTCTATACTAGTATTAAGGTTTTTTGGGGGAGGGGGATACAGAAATTCTCAACTTCAAAATATCAACTGTCATTATCAGAGTCTAAAGGAAATGGCAAAATAAGAGTAGATCTGCATGTACAATAGACTATTCATTGTCTGAATTTACCTGTTTAAACTAATGTAAAAAGCAACTCCCAAGCAAATACACTGTTTCATTCTGAAGGTAAGTAAAGAACAGATGTGTGACTATGTGCATGATGATTACATAAATAGGTGTGCATCTAGATGGGTTGAGTGATGTTTTATCTGCATTATTTTACACAGTATCAGAAAACATAGCTTCACGGTTATGAACCTGCAAAAGCAGGGCTTGTTGCAAATAGCAACAACAAAAAATCAGTGTTTAAAATGGCCCTGCGTTGCTTCTCCTTTTACAACCACACATGGCTAAAGTTTTCCTCATCCCTGTTTTAAACTGTTATGATTCTTAAGAGAAAAAGCCGGAGAGAGTACAGCATGGCATGTTTGCCTGTAAGGAGATCCTAATACACTTCAGGTCACATGGACATCATGATACAGTGATATGGACTCAAACATGAGGAGATTATTATTATGTGAAGACACTTTGGAGCTCATGGATATAGCACTGGTGCTTACACACACACACACACACACTCACACACACACACACACACACACACTCTCTCTCTAATGAAGAATGCAGAAAGGTCCAAACACCAATGCGATAGCATCAAAAATTTCTTCATAACAGAAAGACTGCAAAAGTCTCAGCAGAGGCATCGGAAGAAAGGCAGAGGGGTTCTAGATTAATAGTAAGCAAAGGGCAAAAGAAGTCACTAAGTCACAGTGAGTTCATCTGAGCCATGACAACCAGGTAAATTCCTGCACTTTGTTCAGGTCTTCATTTTCTTAAGTACCAACTAATAAAACAATATCATACATCAAGCTACAAATGTACAAAGATTACATGATGGCTAAGTCCCATCTGCTGAAGAAAGTTCTGATGTTGCTTACTCCCAGCTCTGCAGCTTTTTCTGATGTTTCTTTGGTAATGTATGTCCAGAGTTAAGTGTTAGCTTATTTGGAGCATAAAATAAACACCATTTATTTCACACCAAACATATTTCTAGTAGTTCTAAGACTCTTTAACAAGTAACAATTAGGGCATCATGCTGGAATAGCAACTTGGGCTGTGCAACATGTGACAATCCAGATTCATATGGAAGGTTTTTGTTGTAAGAACTTGGAGAAGAGGCTCTTACATGAGGGCTATTAGTGAAAATGCATTCATGAAGTTCATCAGTAAGTAAAGGACTTCACTGTATAAAAGCAACTAGTGTGGTCTAAAATTGGCAACAACTTTTTGTAAACAAGTGTTTTACATTGATAGAAAAGTGAAGAAATACTTCTTTATACGTTTTTAAATGGCCAGTTTTTGCCTGAGGGTATGACTTACTGAATCAACTTAGTTCTTGTGACACTCTGTGGTACCTTTTCTCTGTCAGTGCGTGGGAAAATGTTATTTCCCCAAAGGTATTGACGCCTGCTAAAGGCATTTTGGTGGATTTAAAAGAAAAGCGATGCAGGTCTGAATTTAGCCTACAAATACAGCATTCGCAAAGAAATTCTTCCAGAAGAGGGGCTGGAGTACAGCTGAATAGCAGGGGAAGCAGGGGACTAACTTGCTTTGGAGGCAGCATTTTGATTTCTGTGGGAAATTCATCACATTTTCCTCACAGGAACTGAGCCTGAAAGGTCTTTATCATACATATCAGTGAGAGATTTGTTTGCATATGATGAGGACAATGGAAAATGCCAATATTGTTATTATGATAAATATGAGCATGCCATTAGTATAAGAAGTTAAAGAGAAGCAGATCTGACTGAACAGGCTTCATGTTCTAGCACAGTCAAAACTAATGTTTAGGTGTAAAAATATTCAGAGGAATGCTAACAGCCTTCACTACAAATGGCATCTAAATCTGCCTCTAATCTCTTTCCTGTCAGGACCCATCCTGCTTGGTAGGCTCCTTCTGCTCTTATTCTCTCCCCTATCTTATAAATATCCAGCACCAGAATGAGCTGTCTTCATGCTCCTGAGGTGTGACCTCCAGTAGGCATGGCTCTGCTCTTCAAAGGGTGTCTGTAGTGGAGACCCTCATGGAAGGGGAAAGAAAAAAAAAAAAAGAGGGGGAAACTTGCGGAACTTTATTTTGTCCTCCAGTGGATGAAAGGAGGATGACTGATGTCTGTCTTTTCCAGTTTGATGGCAAAGAGGGCAGTGGATTGGACTGGAATTCACTTTCCTCCCTGGAGGTGGGATGGCTGTATGTAATGACATGACCTCCCGCCCAAGGTTGCGGAGGAGGAGGCTTGGCTGATGATATATGCTGCCAGCTGGCCAGGCAAAGCGCCAAGGGCACATTCACAAGCTCTTGGCATTGGTACCGTCACCCTCAGTTGACAGGTGAAAGCAGAGCCAGAGGGCTAAATCCAAACAGTGCCAGTGGGGATAAGTAAGTCCAACCAGCAGCCACATCTCCACTACCACTTTTAACAGTGTTTTTCTGCCTGGGTGGTGCCTTTCTCCTGGTGCAACCAAACAGCAAATGGAGCTGGGATTTTCCTCCCTCCCTGCTATCCCTCAGCCAAACTGCACTGAAAGAAGCAAGCTTGGGTTTTGAGTCAAAGTGTACCTCAGCTCATCCTCAAGGAACTACCTTCAAGCAGCAGTTAGGGAAGCCCTGTCGGACGCTGGAGCAGCACTGGCTTATGGCTCTGCTGTCACTAGTCTACCAGCAGGGCCCGAGACCACCTCCACCCACCACCACTGTCGCTGTGCAGCTGGTGCTGCAGCCAGCGTCCAGGCAGAGTCACCCCCAAGGGGCTGGAAGAGGCTGTGAGAAGAGGAAAGGTGGCACCAATAGTTGTCAGAAGCGGAAGTACGGTAGAAAAGAGGGAGCGTGGTGGCCAGAGGCAGTCCAAGAGTAGTCAGGAGTAGTTCTCCATGCGTATGCTTGTGAGAGGAGGGAATATGATACGTGCTATGAAAATGGGTTGCCACAGCTGCTAAAGGAGCTGTACCTTGACATCTGTGCAGGAATTCACTTTCAAAACCATTTCAGGATTATGGTCATGCCTTCGGAACGCACTTTCCAGGAAGAAAAGGGCAGAGGATGATGTGCTAATATATGCTGGATAAGAGAGAGAGATACTTAATTGCAGAGAAAAATTACAAAGCTAGAGTTATAAGAAAGAGTGTATTAAATCATTTCAATTATACTGCTAAAGAGTATTTTCCCCTGAGATCTACTGGTAACAAGGGAGGAGGGGGAGGCAATCAAAGTTCATACTTGCAATGCGCCGCATAGCCCCAAGCCTTCTCTGACCTGCTTGCACAAATCCATCTCCCCAAAACAGGGGAAAATAAAAACAACAAAGCTTGTCCATAGGATCCCCAGATACATTTTGGTCTGTGTACACCAGAGACATAGTGACATCTTGTTGCAGAAAAGACAGTCTGCTTTGAGGTGAGTAGCAGCCTCAGCAGACTGCATGTTCTTGCAGCTTGATACAATGTTGGGACTAATGGAAAGATCTCTGATTCTGGTTTTCACAATTTGCACTGGAAAATATTACTATTCAGCCAGGCAAATTCACTCTTCTCTACCTAAAGCACAATAAGGCTTCAAGCTCATGTCCAAGCAGAATAAAAGACAGAAAAAAATCCACTTGAAGGCCAATGTACTCTACTTGCCTGCAGTACCACACTGCTTTGCAGCGGAAATTACTAAAAAAAAAAAAAGAAAAATCCAAGTAGACTACACTCTGCCACACTCACACGCCTGCCTTCCTATCCTGAAATCGTTGGGCGCTGGTGCCACTCAGCATAATTTTATAGGGCTCTTTCTGAAAACGTGTGTTAGGCCTTACTTCCGTAAATAATTATTCAGAATTGATATATAACCTTTTAATGTAAAGTAAGGTTTGTTGCATGCAATCTACGCATAGCTGATGCAGCCTGCTTTCTCCGGTCACATCTGCATCTCTCATTTCTCTCACACTCGCACAAATGCACACATTTACATATGGACACAGCTGCCTACGGGCAAATGACATAGTGGAGACCCACTCGCTATCCATTAGCACCCAAAATATTCTAGGCTAACATGAAGCATCTCCTTCAAAAAATTAATTTATTTTACATGCACTTTCATTTTGGCTGGATGAAATGGAGACCACCGACGAGGACTTATTTAGAAAATGATGACATGAGAACAAAATAAACCAACTGACTGTCGTTTATCCAAAATGTTAAAAAACAGGGGTATAAGAGAGAGTATAGATATCCAGAGCACTGGTGGTTATTCATACCTGAAAATATGCTTGTGAAAGTACTAAAAAGTGAGGATGCACAGCTGGTCACCTGCGTGAATTTTTTTTTTTTTAATTTCCATATAGCTGTTCCCAGCTCCTAGTATACTGACAGCTACAAAAGTAAACTGGGAAGAGAGTGCTACAGTGAGGGATATATTTCTTACAGTGGTAGTAGATGCATACAGCATGTTCAGAGAAAGATGTTTGCTCTTTCAGGGAGATCCCTAAGAGCTGCACAGCCTAGGAAAGCACCGGGCTAGCAGTGGCTGGGCTTTGCTGAAGCAGCCTGTCTAAGGACGGTGCCCGCATGGCTTTCTGTTGCTCGGTGACATCTGCCAAGGGAATGTCCTGTTTGCACTGCTGAATTGTATCAGTACATTATATTTAAGGATGAACAGGGTTGACTTTAAACAATTTCCAGTAAAAATCCCACCCATACAAAGTGGCATTGTTATGCAGGAAGAAATAGTTAAAATTGGTATTACATGCATTTCTAACGCAAATCCCTTCCATTACATAATACTAAATTCCATCAATCTCAGCAAATTTGCAGTGATCGCTTCTGGGGCTAAAAAGGTACAGAAAGCAATCCAACAACACTGAATTCTTTTATCTCTAACATCACAGAGCAAAAAACATGCACAGCTGCAAAACTGTAAATTTCAATTTTATATAAAATGAAACCTGCATTAAACATAGTCCTGTTAAAAGTAAATTCTTGAAGGTGAACTTTTCCATTTTTTACTCAAAACTACCTTTTCAGTATACCATTTTCCCCCACACATTCACTTAAACAAGAGAAGAATAGCACACAAATAATTTTTTTTTAAATAAGTATTTATAACCTAATTGCATTTGCCACAGCACTCACGGCACTTCCTCAGCCACTAGTAACATCGCAGATGAATATAGACATGAAGGATGAAAGGAATGTGTAATACTTCCCAAACTGCAGATGAACGACAAATGTTTTAAGATAGTCTCACTAAGGAAACAATTTAAAAAAACTGTGTACAATACAGTGAAAAATAGGCACTTTAGGTCAAGTCTCATCTGTTTTTACAAACGCTTCCCTAAAATAAAGGGCGGGAAACATTGTTCCCGTTACTATGTTCTATTCTTTTAAAATAATGGTTAGAGATGTCATCCCATATGACTTGATATGTATCACTGTATGTCCACTCCTACCATAACCACCTAAAGGAATGGGAAGACAATGAAGGAAATCCCACTTGGGAAGAAGGTGGGGAAACACCTGATTAATATGTTAGAATACAAGAAAAAGGAAGAGTTGAGACTGCACATCAAGACACGTGCTACTGCTTTGCAGTTTTTCTCATGTAGCAAAGTGAAGAGGCTGCACATTCCCCATTGTAAGTTCATACATCGCCCAGGACGAGCCCGCTTAGAAGCTGAGCTCAGGCTCAGGCAGTGATGAAGTTTTTCTGATACAGATAAGTAGACATCTAAAGATTGAGATGATATGACCTCTCTCAACCCTTTTGCAACAGAAAACTTGAGAATCTTGAAGGGGAAAAAACACTGTGTTTACTTGCCCTCACATCGACTTTCATACCACCTCCAGTTGTCTGCGGAGGACAACGCATGGTCTAATTATAGGTTCCTCAGTTCTTCCTGAAGATTGTCCCCTTACATGGGCAAAGAGCCTTATGAATCTCTGTTGGAGCACAGATTGTCTTCCATTTTCAAACCTCCCTTCTTCGATAACACAGACGTGTAAAGCAGGTTCCCCCATCAAGTTTGTTCCTGACTAGTGAAACAAAAGAAAAAACGCCAGGTTTCATCAAGCAATGCAGGGTATTTATTATCTGACCACTAGAGATGGCAGAGAGAGCTTCTTCTCTCTGTACTTGCCTGTGACATGTCTTTTAAAGAGAGCTGTTAACACTGGAGACATTTTTACTATGAAAAGTGCAAAACTACATTATGTACCTGGAAGTATCATATTTTGCAACTGTTGAGGATATATACTACACATATTAGTTGATACTCTCTATTTTCTTTGCACTTTGTGCACATACCCATTACAGGTGGTCAGAGGAGGAATCCCTGGAGGATTTCTTTAGCTTGAAGTCAGGTGCACGTATGTGCCTGGTTATATGAAGGGTTTGGGAGTAAGCATTTCTAGATCTGATAGGGACTACTTAGCCTTTAGCAAATCACTAGCACTTCTGTCTCAGTTTGTTTTACTGGAAAAAAAAGAAGGAGAAAAAAAAATAATGCAGAAATACCTCTTACCTCATTTGGGTGTTTCGGAGCTTAAATAACATATGTCAAGTGCTATGGGATTCTTGGAGAAAGTGCTCTAGTAGAATAAAATACTAATAATAGGGGGTTTTTTTACTACACTTCAGAGTGAAAGGCTATAAAGTTCCTTTTTTAATCCTGAAAAAGCAGCAGTGCTCTTTAAAGTATTTTTGAAGAACCCAAATTCAAATCATTAACAAACTTGAGGCTCGCTCTGTCAGAGAGACAAGTGAAGCTCAACAGGATCCCGCTCAACTTGGAGCTGCAATTCCACAGGCTCAGTATAGATAGCCGCGCTTCAAGGGTTGTCACAGTTTTGTTATATAGCAGCTTCTGGGGAGAATGCCTCCACAGGTAACAAAAGAATGATAAGGGTTAGGCCCCAGCCAAAGGGTTTCACTCCTGCACCCAGCTCACAGAAAAACTGATGACACGCTGTGTAAAGCTGGGGTCAGCACATACAGTATGGCAGAGACAGGAGCAGTGCTTTATCTAGGCCCTGAAGGTCTCAACTCTGGAGACAGTCTCTTAAGGCACATGTCCTCCAATATCCTATGCAGTTTCACACACTATGAATTCTTCATTCTAGACCCTGTTGGGAAATGCAGTCTCCTTCGGCTTGATTTACTGCAAAATTACTGATAAGAAAACTACACTGTAGCAGAACATTACCCTCAGTACAGCAGAGATGAGATAGGCAGTACTTCTGTAGAGGGGAGATCAGCGTCTTAGCCAAACTTATAGAAAACAGATATCTTAAAATAATCCAAGTCTTACAATGTAGAAAACAGTATATCCCCTCAAATCAGGGATATTTTGTGTGTCTCTGCTTGCTTCTGGCTGCAGAAAAAAATGTGTGTATATAATTAATGCTATCAGAGACCAGCGTAGAAAGAAAAAAATTAATCCTTTGTATTGTCATGGTAGATTTTATCCTCTTGTTTATTTTTCTGACTGAACCGATCACTCAGCTCAGCAATGGTAGGGACTGGGAGGCTGCACCAGGGCTGAAGGGAAAGGAAAGCCTTGGGGAACAATTTTGATTACAGTGGAGGTTTCGGCTGACTACGTTTTAATTAATCGGAATAATGCAGCACTCTGAATTCCCAGGTACCCCATTTCAAATTGCAGACTAACATGACTAGTTTTAGGGCATATTTTAACAATGTTTTAATAAATTCTTTAACATTTCTTTTACGTCCCAGAGGTAATCTGATTTCTTTTTGATTTTTATTATAGAAGCTTTCATTAGGTACTTGGACTATAAATCTCAAAAATGATGTAGCTGTAAAATGCCAAAAATAGATTCAGAAATCAAATTCCTCTTCAACACATTTATTAATCAAAAGCACAGTGAATTTTCTAATTACAAGTGTTTTCACATCTATAAAGCATTTTAATTTAAAAATATGATAGGACTTTATTATAAAGACAACCCACAGTTATATTTAAACTGCTCTGCAGTGAGCCAGACTAATAATAATAGTAGTTAATTACTGCTATAGGATATACACAGAAGTAGTCAATGACAACAGAAAAGCAGGATATGTAGGGTTCAACACACAGTGCAGCGTCTACACTAACTCCATAATCCAGGCTTAAATCAGCCATACTTAGGGGCCGACAAAACACGCGTAGTCTGAGAAATATGCGGCAAACGAGAAACCGGGTCCCAAAATATGCAAGTTTTGTACTAATAAATCACAAGACCGAGCAGAAATGATGTAATTTATATCTTAAAATTCACCAAGCACACAAGTTAGCTTTGCATTCTCCACTGCATCCTGCGTTCACCAGTGTTTTGCTACCAGATGAGAACCTGACTGCTGAGCTGTCCTGGAGTCTCCTGGTTTCCACCAAGACGCTCCCTAATGTTCGTTGAATGCGACCTGCAGAGGTGGCTGCATGCTCGCCAGGCCTAGCAAGGGTAGTAGATACAGAATCTTCCTCCAAGAGGGATTTAGAAAATAAAAAAGATCCAAGCATTACAGAAGAAACAGGTGAAAAACTGAAGGCTGCAACCAAGCAAAGGCGGCTAAATGCAAGAGAAGGGCAGAACACACCCGTAAAGCTAGTGATAGTCATGGCGGGAAAGGAGTTGAGGACACAGACAAGGGACTCTAGTTGAGAGCCAGAAAGCTTTTCCATATCTATGCTACAGAAAACGCCTAGTTTTCTACATAAACTGCCCCTCTCTCCTTCCCAATGCAAGTGCTGCTCCATTACCTGCTTGGCGTTGAGCCCAAGGGACAGCTCCGTTATCTCGGCTTCAGGGCAAGGCGGCAGAGGTGTCTCTCTCATGGTTTAAAGACATTGTCATGCCGTTGTTGTGGACATATACTCCCTCCTAGCAGTACCTACCCCTCCCAAGGCATCCTGAGCCCCTAATTACTTACGATGCCACCGGGACAAACGCATTGCTGATGGGTGCTCACTTTTTAGAAGGAGACCTAATTATGACTCTTCCCTATATAAGAGAAGGCTAAGGGGAAATAAGAGAGGAGAATAAGCTTCCTTTGCATGATTCGTTGTCCCAGTGTTTCCATAAAGCTGCCACCAAAAAAGCTCCCCCGCCCAAATAAAATCAAATACCAATTTAGATTAATTTTCAAGGGTGAAAGTGTTTTGTGTAGGGAAAAAAGGGTAGCTTACTTCTGTGTACAAGCAACAAAGCAAAAACGCAGTTTAAGATAATGATAATGGATTTCCTTTGACAGCAGTACAGATCTAATTTCACGTCTCTCACAAGGCAGCTATTTCAGCAATCACTATTTTCTGTCAGTTTCTGCTAACCTGACTGTACTACAGAAATTCTGTTTTACAGTTGCCATTACCATAAACATTACAGTAATAATTTGCTGCAGTAAATAATCACAGAACTGTGCAAAGGCAATGACCTTCCCAGGTGCATGTAAAATTATTCCAGACTGAAAACCAACCATTCATGTCCAGCAGTAACTGCTTGTGCAACCAACACTGAGACGCTTTAGCATGAAAACCTTCAAGAGTGAAAAGCGTCAAATTACTGCCTTAGAAAAAGGCATAAGGCCCAACTTTTTGATTTGGAGAGGCAGCTTCTGCATTGATTTGCAAGCCTGAAGCAGATTTTTTCACTCTGAGCCATCACCAGCCAACTGAGTATTTAGTTCAGGTTTCAGAAAATCTCAAGCAATGCATTTCACACCTGCTGTGTACACTCCAGGTTAGCGATGCAATCAAACCACAACAAAATGAAAAGATGCGATTGACGTCCCTGCCTCAAGGTAAGCAACAGAGGTGGGAAATCCCCCACCACGAACATGTGAAAAAACCAGCACTCACACAGCGTGGCCTCAAGTGATCTAGAATTACCCTCCTAATTTTCTCCTCTTCATTCATACCTTGTCTTTTAACTGTATCCAAGGATGAGCAAAGATAAATAATGCAGCATGTTTTACCTGAGGCTGACCCTACAAGCCACTTCAAAACTGCAAGCTTGGGCAGGTCCTAGCCAGTATCTCTACAGAGATAGATCTCTGAAGAGCTTGAACCCATAAAGAACAGCTCTGAATTCTCCTTTGGCTGTTAACCTAAATCCTCAGCAACAGCAAGAGCCACTCATGTCCCAGGTTTTTCTCCATGCAATAAACAAGAAAGTGAAGATAAATTTAAGAAGGGTGGGAACCCAAGTATGTTGCCTTCTGGCCAGATGATCTGGACAGGAGTAACATATTCTCAGCTCCCTTTAAGCTCAGACCTCCAAGAAATGTACCTTGGCAGCAGTTCAGCTGTAACAACCGTGTTGCAAGGAATCCTACAGCTGCGTTAAAAGTCCCCCCCGTAGGTGATAGCAATGGAGTCGCTGAACGCAGAGAGGGAGCACTCTTTCTGAAGCGGGCAGGGAGAGCTCTTGCTCATTAGAGAACTGTGCTCTCTTGCCTTTTGCACCAAACCCACACAATGTTGGATCAGCACTTTATGAACACACGTAACAGTAACAAATACGCTGCTGTCTCCAAAATACATCTAGCATGAGAACTCCCACTCAAAAAGGAAGTGGGCAGAGAAAATGCTTCCTTAGTGGAAATATTTCATTTATTTATTTATTTTAAACTAGAGAATCTGTACATCTCCTCTTCCTTAAATTTCCTTAGGCACATGGTGGGAGCAAGGACTCTGTCCTCTCAAAATGGTTGAATCACTGCCATGCCTACTAAGTAAGCCTTGCAGGGGCAAGGGGGAAACTATACGTACAAATTTCTTCAAACTGTCTATGCAGCCCAGCCACCTCCTGCAGTATCCCTGGAAAATGCCATTCAGTCATTCTGACTATTCTTAAGAGCAAGGAAAACACAGACAAAAATACAGGGCACTGGGGGGGTAAACATCTCAGAAAAAGCAAGTCATTTCTGGATGAGTTTGGACAGTTTCTGATCTATTTTAACATCACTTCAGATTGGTAGCATTTCTGTGGAGGAGAATCATTTTTGTCTCCAGTATTTGAGGAAGATGAGGATCGTGGCTTCATTGCATAGGGCAGCCTCAGTAGGAGAGTAAAACACACAGTGCAAGAGAGCTAGGTCAAAAGTCTCCAAACCCATGCTCGACACAGAAAGCATTCAAGAGATCAGACAATTTTCTTCATAAGCTGCAAATTCAAAATGGCAAGCAGAAGCAACTGCTGAGTATTTTCATTCAAAAACAGCCGCTGTACTGGTTTGTCTGTCAAGACTTCTATCAGGACGTACTTCAGGAAGCTCATAGTACCCGTGTGTTCTGCTATACAAGTAGCAAACATAGCTCCTTCTCCTGTGTTGAATTTTGGGGTCATTTTTCAAAGTGAGTTTTAAAGTGTGCAGAGCCAGGATTTGGACACAATCAGAAGTCCACAGATCTGGCTGCTGCTTTCAACATAGTCAACTGCAAGGTGTGAGCAACTTGCCTGCAGAACAGGAGTCAATGTGCAACAGCATCAGCCGGTTCGTCTCATTCCTATCAAGAGACCCAAAACAGGCAGCTGCTCCTCCTCACGAGGAGTGCTTGCCATGGCATCCCAACAGATCAGGCTCTGCTCCCCATGAAGCTATACATTATTAATGTTATCTGAAGCAGACAGTGCTGACGCCCAGCTTCCTCAGCGTCTGGAAGAATACCAGCTGTCTCAAACCCAGCCCAAGGAAATGGAGAGAATGCCTGCATGTGTCATGGGGAAATACATCTTAAAACTTTGCAGGACCTAGAATCACTCTCCTCTTTTTTCCTACGCACTATCAAAGCAACTGCCGGGATTCATACTCTGCTCCATGTCTCTGCACCCCCAGATATGAGACACCTTTTTTTGTATCTGCTGGTTCCAAGAGAACTATGCCACTTCCTCTTGGAGAAAGACTGGGCCCCAACGGTCTGTCCGTTTGTTTATTGGGAAGGGCTACTGCAAGACTCTCTTTATCAGACCAACAGAAGGAGAAGGCCAGACTATGAGGCAGCACACCTCGCAAAGCACTGGGATGCACACTGTCAAGAACTACTTTACACAAGATAATTCCTTGGTTTCCACCTCCTAAAAACTCTTCATGGGCTGGGTTCTAGGGCTCAGCAATCTCTATGACCCTGTTCTTTTTCCTCATCAGCCTTGGAGCATTACAATGAATAAATACCACAGGGTTGCTTGCACCACGGAGAAAAAGTTCATTTCCAGTGAAAGCCAACCAAGCTGAGGAAGAACCTACTACTTGAACTTATGAATTAGTCCTTGAAGTGTGCTGGATAAGACTTGTGTTCATCAGCCCTTCTCAGAAGTGGTCATAATCCAGTGGATGGCAAATTAAACAAACAACGGGAAGAAACGAATCTTTACTGACTTGCAGATCTTCCAAACCTTCCAACAGTCTCAGATAAGTTTTAATAGTCACATAGACATAGCACACACTGGTGCAATACACATACATGGCTGGATAGATAGATAAAGCCCTTGAAAATCAAAGAACACTGAGAACTGTAGCTAATTTTGCACCAGAAACTGGTTTCCTGTACCCATTTTGCATTTCAGGATGTAGCCCAGCAGTGAGCGGCGTTCATGAATGCTCACATCACCAAGACACACACGTGTCTTGCATACGCCACCTTCCCCCCGCCAAAAAAACAGAGATTTCTCTTCTGGCAACATTACATGTGAGGATGAACTATTTTTAAAAAGAGTGAAAACAAAGCCTGTTTGGAAAGAAACTTTTCACTCTGGAGCAAAAAAAAAATTCCAAACAGTTTTATCTACTCAGTCAGGGACCAAGACTTTGTTAGCAATTGGGAAAGTGCTCTACAGTTTGAAACATTACAGCCAAGGTGACACAAGGTAATTCAAACAACCCGAATGCCTAACATGCAGTTATTTTTACTGTAAAACACCACACTCAGACCAAATGAAACCACATTGTTCGTTATTATGGAAAACACACTAATTCTACTCACTATTTCCTGCAGGTTTACAACACTAATAAATCCAGATTTGTGTCATTAATCTCTAGAATTAATGACTGACCGCCAGTAACAGTGCAGTAAGCGGTGAGTAAAACACTAGAAACGCCCCGTAACACAGAGGCTATTGCCTTTGTGTGGGGAGACACTGTGTGGTAAGTGAATATTAACTTGAAGGATACAGCTCATTTTACACTGCTGGGCTCTCCTATAAATGCTGGATTTGGAGCACATTAATGTAATAACATGCTCCCAGGATTTTTTTTTTTGAATTGGTAATTATAATGAAACACTTTGACTGAATAGTATCACCCTCACCCACTTACATCATCAAAACAAGATTACATCGTTAGGTTTGCTTTCTAAAGCCCATCTTTGGCAAAGCAAGTCACCTGTTCTCTCGGGTTCTGTTTAGAAAGCGAGATTAGTAGATTAATCCATTTGTTTCCTCAAGTATTGGGCTTTCTACACTGCCGTATTTACCATATGACTTAAGGCACAGCAAATAAACTCTGTCTTAAATCTGTGACTGCCTCAGACCTGCTTGACTGGGCTCTCCAAGCCTCTGGAAGTAGGCTCCTGGTTATGTGGCCTGAAGTCCCAGGCCTAATCCCAGTATATAATACCTGAAGAAGTAAAGATTTCCAGATACAAGGCTGAAAAATCTTACACTTCCATCCTCAAATTCCACAATGCAAACTTATTCATATACATTTACCCAGCAAGCAGGTGTGAGTGTATTTGATTAGATGTGCTGAAAGAAGATCCTCTTTATTGTCGCAGCAAAGGCAGGCTAGATAAACACATATATCCCATCAAGTTAGACAATAGTCTAAAGGCTTTCCCACACTCATATCGGGGTTTGGCCCTCAGAGTCATCAGCAAAATACTACTATTAAGCTACATCCACCATGCTTTCCTCACAACGCTTAATTTCCTCCTTTACTCCATTTCCAATTAACTAGTGGCCTTAAGAGTCTAATGTCTCACACACTAACCTACAGAGTCGGAGCCAGGATCTGCCCATATATACAGGACAGAAAAAAGTTCAAACAGGCACTGAATAGAGAGTTTGATTTTGCTTACATTGGACGCAGTACTTGTTCAAGCAAAAACACAGGGGGAGTATATTAAAAAACAACACACACACAACTTGGCATGTTGAAAGTAAGTTACGGTCATGTCTCTAATGTTAGAAATGTTGACAAAAGAGTTCAGAGTCACTGCCAAGCTTATTGTCATCCTGAATATATATTGGCTGTTCAGACATCAGTCATAAGATTTAAAGAAAAAAACAACATTTAGTTTTGTATAGAAATGTTAATACACGTAAAATTAAACAAGTTGTTTGCCCCCCCCTCCCCTTTTTTTAAACCAACCACCATTCAGCACATGCTTGTTGTAATACACATCTTTCAGGAGCCTTTTAATCAACCACAGCGATTTGTAAACCATTTCAAAAATAAATATTTAGAGGTCATGTAAGCAATGAACTCAAAGAATGGCTTAGATCCAGGCATTGTGTAGACCGAATGATGTGATCCTCCAGACATTTTTCTGCCCATGCAGTGCCATCAAAGAATTTTATTGTTTTAAACAATATGACCAAAATTAAGGAAAGAAAGAAAGATATGAGGAATTGAGAGCTGTGAAGTGAGACGGGGGAATGAGAGAGGGGTCATACCCCACCACTTAAACATAAGCAGCAGCAGGTTAGGAATGAGGTAAGAAGCAAGGTCAGAGCAGCAATGGCAGCCATGTCTTTTCTTGGAAAGAGGTTAAGAACTAAATTAACACAAAAAATAACCCCCGTGCTTATCATCTGACATCAGCTACTCTCTGCCCTGTTTTCTTTTCACTAGCCTGATTAGGATTTTTAACAAGACAACTTTTCTTAACCACCCATTTGGACATTGAAGTGTTTGAGGAAAGAGCTGGAGGCTCAGCTGCTGCCCCAAGATGAAGTGCAGCTGGCAAAACACTCAATTCCATTAATTATCTTTCCTTAACCAAAGACCTTCCTGGAGGGCAAGGAAAACGGGAAGAGCAGCTCACCTCACAGAGTTACCTGTGAAATGTGACAGGTGCTCTTCATCCTAAATAGCAAGTCCACCCTGAACCTTTTCCCTCAACCAACGCTCCCCCTTTGGGAAATGATCTCCCATTTCAGAGAGCTCTGTTGGTTTGAACTCCAACTGACTTGGGAAAGTGCTGTTTCTCATTTAGTTCAGCAACAGTACACAGGGTTCCTTCTCTGGACTTTGAAAATCATGCAGAAGGCCTTCTTCTGCCTTGTCACCAGCCATGTCCAGGTCTCTATACCACTTTGCAGCAATATACTTCATTCTGCTACTCTGCTAAATTACTTGCACATGCTTCTGTAGTAAATCTTTCCTTAGCTGTGTGCTTCATAAAATGAAGTGGAAAAGTCTACTTCACAGGCTCCGTACCAGCCACAAGAAGCTGCATGAAACCATCCAGTCAAACACAACGTCCTCTGGAGAATTCTGGGGCACTGCTCTGCCACATCCTGATTTTCAAACTTTATCCACTCAGCTGAAAGGATGGTTAAAATCAAGTTTTCTGGGAACAATGAAAATCTTATTTCACTCTTTTCTCATTATTCAAGCGTGGCTGAAACCTTCTGTTCTCTGAATAGCTCCCCCTCCCCCAAATGCTGGTACATGTGGGGAAATTTCGGCCTCAGAAGTGGAAGTTCTCATAAAAACTCTGGAGTAACGGAAGATGTGGGAAGGGACACTATTATTTGCTCTCAGCTAGCGCAGTTGCTAGCATGATGATATCTGCCCCTTTAAAGTCCACTTGCACAAGGGGAGGTTACTGTGTCAGTAAATAGTACAGTACTTTATCACCAAAACTATAAACCTCTTTTCTTGGAATAGGCAAACATCTGAATAACAGCTGTAAAAGCAGAATCCATGCTCTGGGCAAATGGCATCTAAGCCCCTGCTGTAGCCAGAGCCTAGGCCCAGTTTCTGGACAGAGTGACTCAGGCCAGCGCATTAGAATTCAGGCTATTGCTGGGAAATGCCATTCCAATTCCACACCTGTAAATTTGGCGCTCTCCTCCTTTCTCAGGTTTATCTTTATAGCTGCAAACTTTGTTTGGCATTCCTGCTCATGAGTACCGTGAGTTAAAATGGAACACATTAAAAACTTAATACTTCATGTTGGGTTTAAGGCTGAGATTGAGAAAACCCACGAAACCCAGGATGCTCAAGCTGTAGTTTAGAACTACAAATACAGTTCTTTTCCTGGCACCTTCTGTAGGTACCTTAAAAAATACTCCGAAATTTATCAAAAAATACTTCAATGCAAGTAGAGTGAGTTTTCAGAGGATAGTTATTATCTCTATTGTGAATGGATAAGCTATTGCACAGGAGTGTAAGAGGATTTGCCTCGGTCACATACTGAGTTAATGGCAACACCAGGAGCAGAATGCAAATCTCACTTACATGGTACAGCAGCAAGAAGATTGTGTGTGGCTTTTCTGCTTATTTACTGTATATGCCTCTAAGTCTCCTTACTTTTCCACACATGGATTATGCAGGACTGAAGTAGGCTTCTCCCACTCTTGGAAAGCATTATACGTAACTGCTCATTATTACCACTGAGTGTATTACTGCTAGAGTGTGAATCATACCTTTGAATAGCCAGACGTAGTTCAGTTAAAATCCCAAGCCTTTATGCTTGCAACTAGCACATTTCTCTTACGCACTGAAAGCTCCTAGTGGTTAAATAAGGCAACCCCCTGCCTTGAGTCCTGCTCATGAGCTAGCCTCCCTCAGCACCTGCTACACTGAACTCTGCATGGTTAAGCTTGGCTGACAAGTTAGACACCCCTCACCCCATCTTTTTAAAGCTTTGCTTCCTAGGAAATGGGGCTTATATGACCTCAGTAGCTACATGGGTGTATTCCACAGATCCCCAGATCTTTTTTTAGGCCCAGAGTCATTGCAACAAAATTTGACAAAGGGCTGGAGAAAAGAAACTCTTGCAAGTTCTCGCAAGTTTTGTGAAGAAAAAGGGCAGCAAAGCAGAGGGAAGAGATCCTATAATTATCCTCACTGAAGGAGAGGTCGACATGCAGGATCGCATTCTCTCAGATCTCAGAGAGAGAGGAGAATCCCAACAAATTCTTCGGCCGTGGGAAAAATTTCAGCTGGGACTCGCAGTCAACCACTGGACACAAATTTATAGGAAAGTAGGCATGTTCAGCTCCAGCACTCAGAAAACTACATGTTTGGCTAAGCAATCATTGTAAGACATACTCATTTGAATGATTTATTCCCTTCTTTCTTCTATGAAATCTTTCCCAGCACTGGAACAGGAGGGAGCAAACCTGTGGGTAACACATATTTGCTAGCACAGAAAGTATATTTACAAAAGCAGCTTTTGAATTTCCCAAATTAAAAAGAAAAAGAAGACAATGACAGGGGAAGGCAAAAGATCCTGTTTGTTTCTGATCTTGCCTTTTCAAACCACTTTGCATCCATCTGCTTTCAAATACAGAAAAGTGTAGTTACCCTCCAAATGAGCACTGGATAGTGCCAACATATGTGTTTTTTGACAGCTGAGCTTATTTTCTCAAGGTTGGTATACCGGAGCAGAAAGCTCTGCTTGAGAGTCCTGATCACATATCCCCTCCCCACACCAGCTGTGGCTGCCGAGCAGGTCGGGGGAGGACTGACTCCCAGTACTGACCTTTTCCGAGATCTGCCCCTTGGCTGCCCTTGCCAATTTTACCCCAACGAACCAACCTGGCAACGACCCGCTACCCATGCCTTTTACTGCTACCCTCGCTCACAATGACCCAGCGAGAGAGCAAGCACAAGCCACTCACCTGGCAAAGCTACAGGCAGTTGTGGGAAGCAGGCAGTGACCTTTCCAGAATTGCAGCAGGAAAACAGTGCTTTAAGAATAAACCTTATTATGCAACAGAAAACTTCCCCACTGGCGTAACAACAAAGGGGGAGACTATTTCCCACCAGCAGTTCACTATATGAGGATGTATCAGGAGTACAAAATTCAGATAAAGGAACTTCGACTTCCAGGCTAAACCAGTTGTCACAGCACCATGCAGTGCACCATTTTTAGTCCCCTGAAGAGCTCAGACTTGGCCAAGCACATACAAGGTTGCCTTCTGCAGCACTGCTCCTCTTAGGATCAGGTATTTAACCACGTAGGCAGCACCTGGGATATGGAAAACACAGAGGATAGGAGACTCATGTATCATTGCACTGCCCAGAACATCCTGTGGGTTGGTGAGAAGAGAGCTTTGCCACACTGTCTCCCTCTCAAACCTTCATTCTCCAAAAAGCAGAATAGACAGGACAGCAGGAGCTGTGTGGGAGAACTCTTTTGTCCAACTACCAAGAGTTTGAAAGGCTGGAGCTTGACATAGAGAAAGGCATAGGATACAACAGATTTTTCTAAGGAAAAGCTCCATTCATGCTGTCCTGCACAGCAATGCGAGAACCCTCGGTGGGAAGCTCCACAAAAAACTTCTCTTTGCCAAAGAAAGCTTGGTTAGCAGAACATGAATATACACTAAAAAAAAAAAAAAAAAAAAGAAGCAGAAAAATGTTCTTAAAATGTCAGTTTAAATGCAGATTGATTCTTCCTTCTCAGTAATACTTTTTGTGGCTGCTCCTATTAGTGAGGTATTGGAAGATGTGATATTATAGGCCTGGTCTTCAGCAATTCTCTAAAACCCTTGGTTATTGAGCAAGCCTGCTAATCAGCCACCTTTCCCTGCTTGCACATGAACCCAAGTCAAGTAACCTGAGGAGACATTAGCAACTCAGCACTCACCACAATTTCATGTCGTGGTCTGACCAAGCGGCACAAGCACTTAACCACTGCCGTTAACAGCAGCATACTGTGCACATTAATCCCTCACTGATATTTCATGTCAGCTCCCGTTGCAAATCAGCACAGACAGCGATGGATTTTGGCTTAATATACTGACGCAGTTGTGCTTGCGCTTTTTGGAGCAGGGAAGATTACTGTTCCTACCTAAATTACATAATGATCCGGACGGCAGCCTGCCAACCTCCTTTGAATCGTGCCTCACCAGAACTAGTGTGCAGCCAGGACTGCTTCAGCTAGGACTGCCTGAAACACCTGGAAGCTCCCTTCAGAGAGGAACACCTTAGAAGTTGATGTCACTTACAGGTTACCTGACTGCGATGCGCAAACTTGCTAGCAGCCAGACACAACACAACAGGGCCACTTTAAAAGAAGTGTTCAAGGCACGGTTTTCATTGCTGCCGTTAATGCAAACACATCATAGCCACCACCTTACCCTGGTGTACAAGAGACATTACCAAGCTAAAGCAATTGCAACACTCAGATGATGGCAACATTCTCCCAGCAGACTGCACTATGCTGAAAACTGAGTGGGAATGTCAACTTAGGTATTTACCCTACCTTGAAGTGGTTTTGCACGGCAGAGAGAAGACTTTGTGATTTTTTTTGATAATTAATCATTGTGCTCAAGCATCCCAGGGCCTCTTTTTTGCAACAAAGTAGAACTTTAGAGGTATAAAAATCAGTTTGAATAAAGTTAGGGGGAAAAAAAAAGAGCCAACAGCTACCCGAACATCATCTTTTCCCCCCAAATGAGAATGCATTTTTTCCTAGTATCTTTTCTGATTCTCTCTACATTCTTCTTGGTCTAAAAATATGACTGTAGAAAGGGATAACCTAACAAACCAGAACTTCGCTAACAATACCCCACAAAGAACTTACTCCATTAGGTATTGATATCGTAGGTTAATAACACTAGCTCTAGTCAGAGTAAGTGCCATAGTTCTTGCTTAATCGAAACTTAAACAGCATCAAATTTCTCAGCTCTCCAGTAGGCAAGGGGAATGAAGAAAGAAGTTGAAAGATCTCAGAGCCAGGGCAAGGCAGCAGCCTGAGTTAGTGTGGCACAGCAACATGTGCAGTTGCAGCATGTAGGAAAATAATTCATTTGACTCCCCCTTTCAGAAGCACCAGGCACTTTTGGAGGTACCCAGTGCATTCACAGCTGGCTTGAGGGAGGGAGCTGTTGATGACATCTGTTATGAGTACAAAAGCAAGGCTCCAACTCAGTCATCTGGATTAGTAGCAACAGTCTTTAACCACACCACTTAAGAAAAGTTACTGGAGGGACAACTGCTCTTGATGAGTGTGTCAATAAACTAATACCAGCACCAAAGAACACAGTCATCTGAAGACAAGACATGGCACAGTGTCACATCTAAAAGAAAGTCAGTTTTTTCCTTCCAACTGGTATCTGAAAGTTGCAGATAGTAACAATAAGGGTATTCAAGAGAAGAAAGGGAGCCCAAACATGGGGATTATTTTGAAAATTAGACAGAAATCTGTTATTACTGTTACTATTTTTAATTGGAAATGGAATCAGAACATACTCGCTTAGTGACATGTAATTTAAGCAGTCTATCATTCAGTATTATGTCAAATCAACATTCTGCAGAACATTAACTTCCACCTCAGGTTCATCCTCCTATCCCAACCCCGAGATACTCTTTCCAAAAAACCACTATATTTAATCCCCATGTTTATAAACCAGATAATACGAATGCTTTGGTATTCAACCTTAGGGAACTGCATAGTACTTTTAAAATCTCTAAGGAACTCTTGCTGGGATAATATTTTAGACTTTAGTCCCCAAAGCAACATTTCTCAAATGACCTCAAGCTTGAAGTTACCTTGTTTAAGTTGTGTAAGGGCTGCTCAGACATGTTGTTGCTGGCATCAGCTCAAGTTCTTTTAAAATATAGTTAAATTTGCAATAAACAGAGAACAACGAGGCCAGCAAATGAGAAAGATTTTAAAAGGTTACTACCAGAAAAAGCAAGGGGGATCCTGCATATAAGCACAAGCAACAATTTTAAAGAGTGGCTAAATGCCCCCTTTACTCACAAATTGCTCAGCGTGTTTCCCAGCCACTATGCTCTTCAAAGTACTGCATGTCTTACTCTCCAGCTGTGTCAAGACGTTATTTATCAAGGCCCAAGATACACATTAATACGTAACCTGCCAGAGGTGTTTCAAATTCCAATCCACAAAGAAAAGATTCCTTGCCATTATTACAGAGTGCAAAAAGTTATCCAATGCCCCAGAGTGGGAAGGCTACCTCTCTGGAATACTGCCTTCCTCCCACCACGGTACCATCAGCTCCAGGTGAACGATACAGCTCCTCCATGCTGTCTCCATCTTTCAATACTGGCTTTGAACCAAGAATTTTACTATTGAAGAACAAGTGCGGAAGGGCTGAATCCCAAGATAAGTAAGAAGCAGGGCTGACCTCATAAGCTGCTCCCTAGGGCATACCATTGGGATTGCATTAGGTTCCTGGAAACATTATATGAAAAACAGACATTGAGGTTTTACCATTCAGAGGCAGGAAGTAAACAATGTTTAGTAGCAACTAAATATGCTTATTATTCAAAGAAATTTAAAACACAAACCCCATGTACAGATCATGTCGGGGTTAAAGGGATACTTAGATCTAACAAGGGAACATAGCAGGAAGAGGTCATGGCAAAATCCAAACTTGCAGCTTAGGTACATGTGCATGCTTGTGAATATTTGCAGAGAACTACACAGTTATCTAATGGTCTTCAAGAAACGTGGCTTCTACATTATAGAAAGAAGATTACAGAAGCACTTAGTTTGGTTCAGATCCACTCCCAGATTAAGTCAGTAGAAAAAATAACAAAAAACCCCAACCTCCAAAACAAAACAATCCACTTCAGCAGGAGGAGAATCAAGCAACTGATGAGTACTTTTGAAAATCCTTCCGTCTTATTAAAACGCTCTGCTGAGAATGAGCTACGCGAGCTGCCAGGTATGTCAGCTTTTGTCCACTTTGAGGTCACATGCAGGTGAGCCCCAGCCCTGGTTTCTCCCTTTATACGTGGAAGAAATTTATGCTGTATTTAAAGTATATGCTTTAGACATTCTCTAATAGTGAAGATTACCTTTCTATTTTAACATGCCACAGCCTTCCAGGTGAAATCCACTGGAAAAAGAGAGGTTGGAAAACATTAGCAACACAGAAACAAGCAGAAGAAACATATGGTGGGCCTATCACTGCAGGAAGCCATGATCTTTTACTCAAATTTCTTCACTTTTTTTCCTATTGCGATGACCTCAAGGACAAGTATCTTTGGACCTTAGAACATGGACACCTCCATTGCCTGAGCCGAAGCACTGAGACCCGCAGTTGGAGGCACTGGGCACAGGTCTCACTTTGTACACTCCAATACGAGCTCATGTAGACCAAACTGACAATTCATATCACAAACAATATGAGCCCTGTATTGGTCCCCAGACATTTTGATTGCTGGGAAACCCACTAATTTCACACTACCTAGGTGCTAAAATAATGGTTCATCACTCTTATTTTTGACTATCCTAGCAATCAATCTTAAAACAAAGTAAAATCAGAATAGTGCTACTGAACTAGCAGAACATCACAGAGTGAATATTTCAGAGGAAATACTTCAGTGTTTTTTTCTTCTTCTGTTGGGATATACACGCTTAGACTGACATCCTAAATAATTCTTTTTCTCCTAAAGGCACAAGTTACTCAGAGCAGATGAGGACACTCAGTCAATACTCTGAGCTCAACACTTTTGTGTTTTCTCCTCTTGGAGATAAATTAATTACTAAGGAAGAAACAATTGTAAAAGTACTATATTTAATGCTTTCCTAGTCTCTTTTATCAGCAGGTCTCAAAAAGACGCATGTACTTTTTAATGCACTTACTCATCCTCCCAACCACAAACCTGAAATCCAGAAAACTGGACCTGCAACAACTCAAAATCTTTCACAAAAAGCATCAGCCTTTGGACAAAAACCTTTTGGTTTTCCAGTATTAGCAAAAATCCGCAGTTTTTAGGACCATAGCAAGAGAGGGAAAATCAGCTTTTGACCAGTCCCATCCCACACAGTCAGTCTCATCCATCCCCAACTACTAATGAAGAATCCTCTTGATGTAGCCAAGCTGCACTACATTGAGAGCTGTGCATTATCCCAGTGCCTGGACCACTAGATTCATAAAAATATGGAATTCTGAGAAAAAGCTGAGGGAGACTGCAAAAATTCTCAAGTGACACCTACACCACCGGGGAGCTGAGAATCTCACAGGTCTGAGTCCAAACATTACACAGCCAAAGCATCCACATTCGGTTCTATAAGAGCAGGCAACAAACCCAAAAGCATCCTAAGGCCAGTCAGTTGTCCTGTCTCCCTGGCTTTGTAAGTCTAAATAGAATCGGAATAAATCCAGCTTAAAGTGGGATTCTGAAAATTCAGTATACTAAAAAGCTGTTTTAAGCTTATGTTCCAATATCCTAAGAACTGTACATAAAACACGACAAAAATATTAGCAATAAAGCTTTAGGGATTGTGATCTCACATCAGCATGAATAAAGAACAATTTCAACTGTAGTCAACAAAATTACATCCACTGACACGAGATCACAATATGGCACTCATGAAATACCTTAAATCTTAAAATCCCCAGATGCAATGGCTGTGGTCAATGTCTATATTAGCCACATGTGCATTATCCTGAAAGGAGGTTTCAATTATTTTTATAGTGAGATAATGTTCCCCTGACTATCTTAAAGTCTTAGTAGCACATAACAATTAAATTTCGTTCCTGAGAAGACAAGAGCAAACATCTGCAACTTTGAATCTATACAAAAACTAGCCATTTTTCCATCTTCTTTATGTGAACAGTGACACCGCCCTGGCTTTTCCGCAATACCACAATGCTACTGACATACAACAATTTGAAGGGAGAGCAGAGGGAAGTCTTAGACTCTGAGGCCAAGCACAAACTGGAAGTTTTACACTTTGCCAGTTGCAAGAAAAATGGGAAACGAAACACTTCATTCTGTAATAAAGTATCGGCTAACATACTTAGCAGAAGGAAAGCCACTCTTCAGCAGCCAAATCTGACATTCATTCTGTGAACTAAAAATATATTTGCAGAGGTTTGCTAATACGGTTGACCTCAAAATTTGGAACTTTCTTCCTTCCAGATGCAAATTAGCTCAAAATTATGTGTTTTCAGGGAAGGATCCAAAGGCCCCTCTACCTTCTATTCCCCACAGAATTTAATCACCCAAGCATTACTGAATGTAGCCAATCCTACAAACTAAGGAAACACTTTTATCCCTACTTTTGGATATAAAATCGAGCAGAGTCTTCTGTGATTCCTAGGTTATACTTTACAGCGTCACTATGCAAGGTTTAGCACACTGCATGATGCCAAAATTGGTCTTACCCAGTACTGCTCTCCTGTGTTTGATCCTAAACTGATAAGAAAAAAGAAAACAGCATAGTTATCAGGGCTGCAAGCAAATGTAGATTTTTCTTCTGTCCTCCCCACTTTTCTTAAGATGAAGTAAAAGAACAAGAGAGATTAAACATATTTAGTAATAAGGAGAAGGTAGCAGAACAGAAACAGAACAAGAACAGAAAAGGTAGCAGAAAGGCGGCTATAAGAAAAAGCTACTTAAAGCTTGTTTCGTCAAGAGGAAAAACAGGGAGCCGACATATGTTAACCAGCTACATTACTACAAGTCAAGCCAACTGCTTACCTCAGCTAGCTAATCCAAACTACAATTTGATTTGTTTGTGCTAGGAATTGAAGAAGAGCTATTTCATACTTTTCTTTTAATAAAAAAAATGGTTACTGTCCAGTACCTAAGGATTCATTGGAACATGTCATCTCAATGTTTATTATGCCATGGCTGTACATAGGAACTGTCACTCAAGCCAGATTCCTTTTAGGCCTAACAATATCAGGGACAGTATTTTAATAACCATCCTGTTCTTCACTATGGACATGTGATTAAAAAAAAGTGTATAACAGCACTTACTCTAAATTTTAGAATCCCCTAATTCTCCTAGCATGACCCAGGGCAAACAGACAGGAAGGTTAGCTATGTTTGTGCATATGGAAAATAATCTCCAGTTACTGGAGAATAATGTTAGCTTCTCCTCTAAATGGCTGCTCACCTGTATGGCGACACTACGCGGGACCTCATTAGTACGTCCTTCTCTTACCCCGCTCCCCTGAAATAGGATCTCCAACTCTGCAGCAGTGCAGTGACAGCAGAGCCACCCTGCAGCAACAACTGAATCCCACCTGGTGCTCTCTTCACCAGTGCTTAGCAGAGATGGAGAAGTCGATAGCTGCTCTGCAGACCTTGGGACTGGGAATATTCATTCTGAGGTCATGTGTACTCTCGGGGAATGAACAAGTCCCAGTCACCACCAGCAGCTCTACCCTAGCGCACTAATCACAATGTACAAATGACAGTCCACCAGTGTCACCACCTCTGAGCTCAGCTGGAGCCTTTTGAACATGGAAATGCGGAGCAATGTATTTTTCCACAGCTTGAACCCCTGGCGGAGGGGAAGAGAAAGCACACGTGCCACCTGCGGTGTGGACATGCCTCAGGCAAGGATGCCAGAGCCAGAGGAGAGAGGAGGGGAGCAAACCAGCGCAGCTTCACTTCCCGGCCAAGCAAGGAGGTTAGCTGGTCCAGGAGAAATGCTGTATCTTAGAAAAGGGCTGTGTAGTGCTGGCGTGGCAGTAAGAGAGCAGGTCAATAATTACAGCCTGAACCCCTTCAAATTTCCTTTTTAGCAGGTATGATAGACCCCCAAACACCTAATCCTCTTTAAAAAAAAGGGGGGGGGCAGGCATGTTTACACTCATTTTCTTGTGAGAATTGTCAATACCCAATAATGGCAACCATGAGAACTATCCCATTTCTCTGAGAGAAAACCTGTCACCAAATTCATTAGAAACTGAACTATAACCATAGCTATAGATGCACAGAGCTTAGCATGTATGCATTTCTACATCTACAATTAGCATAGAAACATACAACATAACACAGATACAGAAAAACATCCTTTTAGAAGAGACTGTAGGGCTGCAATTGCCTCAAGATGCAGCTTTTCTTGTTTAACAGGGACACCTGCACAGGAAGGCAAGCCTCCAAGTACTAGCAGAGCTCTCTTGAAACACAGGGAATAGTGACAGTGGAAACAAGCCCTGCCTGACTGGTCCACACTGAGGATAAGATGGATCTTAACAAGGTTATGGTAAGAAGGATGAGGAGTCCAGGGAGATGCACATGTGTGGGATGATCTATAGGGAACACAGTACCTGTTCCAAAAAGCCTACCCTCGTCTAGTGAGTCACTAGGGTGAAAAAAAACCAGCCTTGCCCTCTTCCTTCTGAGGAGGGAGCCACTGCAAGGCTCTAGTTGGCCTCACTGAGGATCCCCTCATTAGTCATCGTGGTTCATGATGAACTAGAGGTACTTTCTGCGAATGGCCAAACCACAGCGATGAAACAGCTTTCTTTAAGAGGGAGAGATGTGAAGCAAACTCCTGCCATAACAAAGATATAACCAGCTTGTGTCACTATCCTGAATTTCCATTTGTGAACGAAGACGCTCAGTTGACAACAGCCTGACCACCTGTGCGTCCAACAAAAAAAAGGCCTGCTGAGAAGGAAGCTTTGAGCCTTCTCTCGGCAATGTCCTCTGGCCCTGGGCTCAAAACTCTGCCTCTCCACCTGTAAGTGGACTGTGCTTTTCCCTTGGAGAAGCAAGAAGGTGGATACGCACCTCCTCTGTGAGGAACGGAGCTCTCAGGGCTTGTATGTGGCTACAACTCAGCCAGGAAAACACAAGGCAGGAAATTAGGCTGTCCCAGAGCGACAGAAATTAAATACTACAAAGATGCTAAAACCCTCAAAATTTACAAAAGAAGTGAATTGAATTAGAAAGGCTCCAATAACCTCAAGCAAAGAGCAACAAATGCCCAAAGCATTCTGCCTTGCCAAGACAAATGAGAGGAGCGGAGCCAGTGAGGGCAGGCGCCCTGGGGCAGGCTGCCTAGGTGTGGAAGGAGGAGGAAGAGGAGGGAGGTGCATGGGCTCTCCCTTTGCCGGCACTGCTGGCTCCCAGACCTCTCTAGCTCAAACGGCAGCATGCACACACACACCAAGGGAGAACATGCACACAGACAACCATACTGGAGAGCATACTTTTTCCCTAGCAGATGTAGTTTACAGCTGAAGCTGTTTGATTTTTACCAAATTTAAAAGACTAGCTAGCCTGTTAGGACAAATTCCTATGACACGGTCATCTTATATTGGCAAGGATCAAGTGTACCAGCAGGATTCTCCACAAATAGGTATATGAAGGGATGAAACTTCTGTAGCTTTTTTTTCTGGGGTCGCCCTTGACATTAATCCAACATATACTGTGTTTAAAATTGCAACAGTCCCACATACATGTGGATAATAATCTGGCAGATTTTCTATTCTATGGTTCATTCTTTCCCTCCTGACAATTAATAGTTTGGGGGATTTCTGCAACTTCAGTTCAGCTAGCGAGCACTGCTCGCAAGTTCTCAGCTCTGTTTTGCATTCCAGTAAAAGAATCTCCTGGAAAGCAGGCACACATTTTTAATTTAAAAGGAAATTCAAGACATCCTCGCCTTGATTCTCTAAATAATTCTCTGGATGTCTTGATATATGGGTGTATACATAAAATCATTAGGAAGCAATACCTTTATCCTAGAGCAGAAATTACACTTGGGGAGGCGGGGGTGCAGGGGAGAGGGGAAATGGGGAGAGCTACAAATCATGCAGTCATTAGGAATATGAGACAGCTGAAAGACAAACTGAAAACAGGTGGACTAAATTTTTCTATAGCCACCGACAAAGGAAACGTGCACAGTTACACAGAAGTGAAGCACCAAGGCAGCCATCACCTCTCAGTGCAACGGCACTGAGCAACTCAGTTGCATTATGTTATGTGTAGTTCAGAGGAGTAGGGCAGTCCCTTGATCTGAAGAATTTAATGCAAAACAAGGTTAACAAATAAATGTAACAAACAGTTGAAAGGACAGTCTAAAAAAACAACCAGAAAAAGGATGTTTGTTTCATACAGGACAAAGATGTATAGTCAAATGGTTTAATTGCTTAATTACGAGGCAAAGCCTTGTTTGCACATTTGCTTCATTCAAAGCACAAACGAGGCAAAGCATATTCAGGCACAATCTTGGCTATAACCAACTTCTATCTGTAACAAAGCTGCTTCATTCTGCTTTCGACTTGCCTTTGAACTCTAATTACTTATATGCCTTTGCAATAAAAAAGATGGCAGAGTTTGCAGACTGACTTGAGTCCATTTCCGCTAAACATGTAAACAGGAGCTCTATAGAGCTGGCTCCGAGTAAAACCTTCTGTTCGCTCCTCAGTGACAGCTGGAGAAAACCACGACTGCTGTTAGCCCTGAACAAACCAGACCTGGGGAGGAAAGGCCTACTGGCTAATTGCTTTTTTCTATCTCACATTCAAGGCTGACAAAGTGACACAGCTCATCACATGAAAGCCAACGCGCAGGTCTGAATCGTTCAACTGTATCCGAAGTTTGTGTTATGTTACGTTGACATAACTGCAGGAAAAGTAAACAAAAAAGCAATGTATTATGTTTCTAAGCAAGGAGCAGCCACAAAAAGGCAAAGAATGAGCCTGTTGGCAACATCCTGTACCGCCATGCCAGGAGCTTTGGGTCATGAACATGAGCAAGTGGGAACAGAGTTGGGTAAGCAAACATCTTGTTTATAGGCTCAGAGTAGGCGAGATTTCACAAACTTTGTCCTATTGTGACATTTCAACTGGTTTATCCAGTTAAATGACTGAGCTCTCCAGGATGAGCCAGCAACGCTGTAAGGGAACGCAGCTGACATCCTCTTCCCAAGGATGCTAAAGGGAGAGCAGGAATACCCACAGGGCAAGCAGCTCCCTGCGCTTAGGCCCGTAATTGTAGCACTCCGCATCTTCATGTAATCTATTTTAATATTGATTGGGTTCTTATTTTTTCCTGAACCTCTCGCCCTGAAACTGCCCACTTTCCCTGTCCTTTGGCTGAGCGAGCGTTCACACGTGTCCCTCACACCTCAATCCGATCAGCTCTGTTAGCCTTCCAGGGGTCTTTACTGGGCCTTGGACTTAGGCAGGAATTGAACCAATACAGCAGTTAGATCATCGATTACATTTTCTTACAGTGATTAAGAGTTTGTTTTGTTTTCTAAAATCAAATGAATAACAAGACTTACAGTCAAGTGAGCCATGGAAAAACATTTAATGTGCATTTTCAAAGCATAGCATTTCTGACACTCTGCCAGTAATGCAGGGGATAAAACAAGGCATACCTTACTAATTATTCTCATGTGTAACCACAGTGACATTATAATACAGGTTATTTAAAGCCCTGTGAGATTCACTTACAATTCTAGGTAAAGCACTTTTTTTAAAGCATTTCACTGGCCACTGTCTGAAGCTGCGTTCCAAAAAGTGAAGTGTAAATTTCACAGCCTCTAGCACTGGCAATTCATGTCCTGTAAAACAATTAGAAACTTTCACCTTGTACAGAATAGCTGGCATCCCATGCCCTTGCAGACAGTTTTTATATTTTGCCCCCTAAACTACAAAAACGTCACAAGAGCTGCTAAGCAGGTTGGAAGGAGGTTAACAAAACTAGCATTGGGGTTTTTTTATCTCCTTTTCCCCAAACTCCTTGGGGAGTCTAGCGATCAAAACTTAGCAAAGCGTACAAATATGTTGCATAAGAGGATGGTTAGATCTGTTGGTTTCATATTAAAAAGACTATAAAACAAATTCCTATTATGGATATTTCTTGATGCTTGGTGGTATGTCATGCATTCCCACTATGGATAGTCATTTTCATTCTCTTGCTATAAGATCTCTGACTAAAGAACATTACTGCAATACTTCCACGAAATTACTGTAATTTCGGAATTTTTCTTTTGGAAAAAATGTAACAGAGTAATTAACGTGTCTATCAATTCTGCTGCTCTTAATTAATGCCAAAACACTTGGAAGGGCTGAATTATTAACCTCTTGCTTGCCCTGGCTATCACACTTACAGACTGTCTGACCAGATTCTAAATTTCCTGCAATATCAGAGGCCAGAATCTGCCTTCCATGCTGTCCACAAAGATCTGCTCAAATAGCCAGCACAGATGTACAAGAACATCTGAGATACAGATTTATCTTGCTAAAGGCATCTTTAATAATATTTCTCTGCTGTTCCACACAAAGGGAAAGCAGACAAACCTGAAACATTTTTGTAATTACTCGAGTGACTGCTGGGCGAAGCTCAGTAAGCTGGTTTTGATCTACAAAGTTCTTCATATTTCATGTCCTAACTACGTAAGAACTGCCTCTTCTTTCCTTTTCCGATGTGATAGCCTAAGACTTGGAATCAGCAGAGACAGTCTACCCAAAGCCTTCCTTATTGAATATGAATACTAAATCTCTTTGGAGTACTTTTATTTAAAATAACCCACCACTGTGGACTACTGCCAGCGGCCAGCAAACTACTTTCAAACTACTCCGGTGTGACTGAGAGAAGAAGCCAGCCCGACAGACATAAACATCATAAGCAAAATCTTAGTCACACAAAAGTAAACATCAAACTTCCTATTGATTTGGTAGAGACCAGAGTTTAGTTTCTAGTTACAGAAATATAGCCATTAAAGAACAAAAAAGGAATCTGATATTCAACTTAATATACACAGTAATATAAAGTATTTATTTTGCTACATTTTTACAAGTGTTTAATGTTGAAAACGCCCTTCCAAAATTAAAATTTCACATCCTTTAGGATTTCTTACAAAGTAGTCCACCTTCCCACTCTCATGGGACTCTACAAACAACATGTTTTAACATCATAAAACAATACAACGCATAAGACTTCCACGTTCTCTCTCCAAGAACGATAAAGTCACAAATTCTGTTGACAGCTTAGCAGTTTCTCACCTGAACAGATAAGTCAGTCCTTCTCAAAAAACAAACCTAAAGCAGCACTTCCGACCTACACATACAATTTGAATATTATTTCTTAACTCTTCAGAACAAGTACCAATACTGAGCAATCTTTATTTAAAAACAAGACAAAAAAACCCCAAAGACCCAAGAACTACATTTTCTTTTACACACGTTTACATGGAAAAAAAGAGGGAAAAAGTATTCTCAAAAAAAAAAAAAAAGCTACAGCTGAAGTAAAGAAATTAAGTGCTTACACATCTGCTGGAGTTACACGTATCTCAGTCACTGAACTATACAGTCTCCAGCTTATCTGACGTGTCTCCATGAATGTGTCTCTGCTCCCAGTAAGAACTGTTAGAGATGTTTTAAAAGCCTCTGAGGACAGTTTAAATGAATCAAAAACATAAAACTGTAACCAAAAAAAAAGCCTGAAATACAGTCCCTGATACACACAGAAGATCTGTGCTTAATCTCATGAAAGACTGATTTTTAAGCACATACAGTAATTTATTGGCTATGAAAATGTTAATAAATTTCATAGCTGACATTACCCAAGGACCTCTTCGCTACTAAAGAGATATTATACCAAATGTTCTACTTTAAAAAACAACTCATTGTGCTTTCCACTGAGGACGAAGCGGAAGAAAACACCCATTTTCAGGACTGATGGGGAACATACTCCACTTGTGCATGTGTGGGACAGGCTTCTGTGTAACGGCGGAAGCTGGTGCCCCAAAGAACACAGCAGAAGCACTGCCCACGGGAGGATATTGTAACATATCTGCATTCAACAAGGACAGAGGTTATAAAACAGAATTACTCACTGCTTGGAGGGGTTCCTGTTTTCCTTCCCAAGCCCATAGAGGTTTCCCTCAGCACAGCTGAGTACCTCCTCCTACCTCTCACTGTTCAGGTATAGGGAAACAGAAGTAGTCATATCCACACACAAACCATGACCTTCCCGCTAATAGAAAGAAGATATAACCAGCAAGAATTTTGTCCTGGCCGTAAGGAAGAATAGAAAAGGAGCAGGCTAGTCAAAGGAGATTATGGAAAAGCTGTCTACAGGGAAGGGGCAGATTACGTCAGAGAGAGGAAAGACTGCCTCTGCCAGTAGCTTCTTTCTGCTCACTGTACGAGCCTCACTCCACGAGTTTCGTTCCACTGATTTACCAGGTCAAATGCTAAATAGAATGGGATTGAATGAAGGCATGTGTTGCAAGTTTTTCTTTTTCTTTTAAATGACCAGGAAAACTGCATCCTGAAGGATAGGAAAGGAACCTCATGGGGGGAACCAGGATGAGATTTCTGAACATAGTACGTTTTTCAAGCTTCCAGACTGAAATCACCATACAGCAGCCCAGAGTGAAGAGTATGCCCAGCCACCTATTCAGGCTACTGTGCCCTATGGGCAGGGGGGATAAGTCTTCTTTCCCTTGCCAGGTCAGCAGCCTCAGCCCCTCTGGAAAGAGTTAATGGAGCCCAGGAAAGTAGCTGGTAACCAAACCCCCCAGAAGAACTGATCTGCTTTCTACATGACCTAGCTCAGTTGTGCAAAGCCCAAGCATATCTTTTTTTCTTTGAAGCCTCGACCAACGTAAAATTGGAAATAAAAAATCACTGCTGAGCTTACTATCAACCTCAGGAAAACTGTATGTGACATGCTTTCCTATAGTTGCTGTACACAGGTTTTATACTGGGCCATCCTTCATCCTCAAGTGCTACTGATCTAAATTATGGTAAGCAGTGCTCTTCTTTCTAGGCTGCTTACTACAGGCACGGCTCAGAGCAGGCTGCAGGATATTCAAGGTAGGCTTGTATGCCCTCTGCTAGCCCAGCTGGCTTTGCGATTTTTTGATTTGACAAAGGTAAAGAGGGAAGGTTGAAGGTGCACCAAGTGGAAGGGAAGAAGCCAGAGGCTCACAAATTACCAGCTGAAAAAGTGGTTCACAGGAGAGGCTGTAGCTCTTTCAGCACCTAGTGAAAATGCAATGTGAGATACGAGATACATGTTCACCGTGTTGCTGTGCCTAACTGTGAAACATGCTCAGTCCATACATTAGGTGAAGGCTTTTACAAACTGCAAGATGAAGGATTTGAAAACTGTCAAATTTGATGAGCATTTTTCCTCATCACCTCCACAATCCTGTCTTCAAGGGAACGAACACAGAAGCATAGCATGTCCCCAACATCCAAATCTGACCCATAGCAATTAATACCTCTCATGTTACACCAGTCAGGCAAGCTCTTTTCACCAAAATACTGCAGAGTTGGTGGGAATAAGGAACAAAGGGTCAACAAACCATACAAATTTGAAACCAAAAGGAAAATGTAGCAATATCAAGTAAAATGCTGCCAGGTCTGCAAAGTTTCTTTTTGGATTACAGCCATACTTAAAGTAGTTTTTTTAATTTTTCAAGGGCTAAACATTCTTCTTTAAAGAAAATCTTACCTCACTGCTTTCCATGTAGCACTCTAGAAATAAGTGATTAGTTCTGACTTTGACTAAATTATAAAATGCACTTGAACTGTAAATATTGTTTCCAGCCACCAACTGGTGGCCAGTCACTGAACAAGTAACTTTCTTTGTATTCAAAGACTCAAAGCTCAAATATGAAGCTAAATAATTTCCTGCATGTGGCTGTACTTGCCTCAAAGGGCCTCATGTACACCTTCAAAATATAAACAATAAATAATCCTGTAATTCTAGTTCCAGAATGTATGAATATGATTCTATTACAAGTTTTGAATTACTTTATTTGCTTTTTAAAAAGGCCAACATTTAATTTGATGTTCCTTTCTATGATTTTCCCAGCAGAAAATAAATTGATTACTGGCCCTGAAAACTGAGTTCTTTTACTTCAGAATTAAGCTGTCTCTTTTTTGTGGAGAGAGAACTAATATCAAATATGCACTTTAAAAAATATCACAGAAATAATAAACCCACAAAGTGGGTTTATAATTTCCCAGTTTTAACACTGAAGCCAGAAGAGTTCAGCCAGAAGAAGAAGAAATGAAAGAGTATAGCTCTTGGTCCAATCACATGTATCATGTAGTTTAATTTTGATACTAGCCTGTGTTCATGAAAGCCCAGAGCTGTCTTCTTTTTAAATCAACACTTAATTATGCAGGCAAATTGGAGAAGATAATCAGACAAAGCTAACACGACAAATCAAATAAAGCATGTGTAAAATTAGGCTAAAGGACACACACGGCATATTAGCCTTCAGAAAAAAAAATGTGACTAGACTTCTGCAAGAAGCAGAGGCAGGGGTAAGGAGCAGCAGGTACTGCTTGAGGTAGTTAGAGCAGCCCATGCTCTGTCATCATACGTGTTGCAATACTTTGATGTAGTGAATGGTGTTGGGAGAAAACACGGTCCTCTTACTCCAGAACCCAGGTAGACATCAAGGATAAGTGAGAGCTGACTATAACGTAGCAAGGAATTAACCCCTTACATATGCTATTTTACAGCTCCGTCCTGAGATCTCTCTCAATTGGAAAGAAAACTGTGTTCCAAATTCAGTCTCCATCGCTAGAATGAAAACAAATGCTACAAAGGGTACCACGGGATGGAGGCCTTCACATAGCCACTGAATCAAATGATGGGATCTCACATGTTGCTTCATTTACCATATTTAATAATTTTAATATGCCTGTAAAGACAACCTCAAACTGACATTTTTCCAGAAACCACAGCTCAAAGATTTCAGGCAATCCATCATCAAAACCATTCAAAAGTAGCAGCCAAATTTAACATCAGCACCTGACGGGTATTACTAAACAGGCAGACCTGCGACTCAAGTGTTCTCACATAGGAGCTTACACAAAGCTCTCAAAAAATACGTATTGTTATAAAACATACTTAACCACCTCATCTGACCTCAGCAAGCACACATGGGTGATTTCATCTAGTACGGCATTAGCATCACTGCTCAAGAGTCAGTATTTTATAAAGAACACATCTCTCTCCTAAGTAAGGATGAAAGCCCTCCCTCCTTCGTAGCATTCTTCAGGATGTTCTGTTCTGCCAAAGACATAAAACTTAACTCTTGGCCACTTATGCTCATTAAAGATAGGAACTTGTCCATCCTCCCTCCCTCCTGGCCTGGCCAAATTCCAACCTTAATTATTTCATTCCGCCTCTCTAGTCTTCCCCTGTGGTGACAACTGAGCAAGTGGCTACATTTTCTTCACACAGCTCTTTCTTCTGTCTTTTTTTTAATTGAACTGTCAACAAATTTTTCAAATGGAAGAAGAGTCAAGATAGAGACTTAGTGATTTGGAAGTCTCTCCTTTTAGTAAGGTAAGGTAAGGGGAAGGAGGAAGAAGAGGGGCAAAGAAGCTGATTTTTCTTTTAACTTTTTTTAAATGAGCGGTTTATGAGTTATCCAATCTAGCAAGATTTTAAAATCCAAAGGAAAGTAACCACGATGAACAGATGCATTTACAACAGCAGTGGTGAATGAAAACTAGCCACCAGGCAAATTCTAACAAGCCAAATTGGCTAAGGATCAAGGAAAGGGGTGGTTGCATGCCGCTGCAAAATAAGCAGCTGAATTCTTTTTAACAGTCTTCGGAAATCATGGCCAGATTTAACTTGCATTTTCTGCAATGTGTTCTTACAACCACGTCCATCAAGAGATGGATGTTATATTCTAATGTTACTAATCCTGCTACTAATGTATTATAGAAACTGATTACAGCTTTGTATGGAACAGCCAAAATGTGAAGGCACTGAAGGAATGAAAAGGATGTCGGGGCTTAAAGGAAACAGGATGTTGTTGCTCAATTGTCAATGCTCAAGAAAGTCAGTTTGATCATACCACTTTTTTCACTGCATTAGCATCAGTATTACTAGCTCAAGCTCCAGCCATCACTGGGCACTGTACAAAACCTAAAAATATATATGGTTACCAATCTCAAAGATCTTTCAACTTGTATGTTTATGAGTTACATGATTTCAGGTGGATCTTCCCTATGTGACAGTGCCCAGGCAATCAAATACCCTCCTAGCTTTTTTTTGTCCTTTTCAATTTATTTATTTTTATAATTTGCAAACATCTGCTTTCCCCAACGAGCATTTGGTATAATTTAGAGGAAGAATGAAAGGCATTTATATTAGAAACACAAACAGAGGCACTGGGATCAGATCAAACAACCCTCACAGAAAACATGAAAATGAATTCCAGCTAAATGTGAGGGTGAATTTTTCAAATTCCCATGCTCTTCTTTTTAGAAGGGGAGGAATTAAGCGTTTGTCTGTGGTCACCAACTTTTAGATTATTAACAGTTAAAGAATTCCAAAATTCTAATTTAACGTTCACCACCCTGACTGTGCGTATCTTTAGTGTAGCCTTACCAATATGGTCAATGGGCTGGATTTGATAAGCCAGATACTTCCAGCTGCTTGGGCACATCACCTTCGGAGAAGATGATGAATAGCTGTCGGTGCAGCAACATCTCTGGTCTGCGTTACACAGATTTCACATGACTTGGGCAATGCAGACTGGCTTGCTAACTTCACTCCTGTGAAATGTTATTTTTACTTTCGAACATTGTAAGCACCAGCCCAATGCAGTTATGGGGAATTCTAAAATTTTCCAACCAATTCTTTCTAAGTGTGGGGAAAAATACTTCTGTTTATGTAATCTTTCTTTCGCCAAACATGAACTTGGGAATTCAGCTGAGCTGACATTAGTATTTCTTTAAAGGGTCAACACATATTCCAGTATGATGCTCTTCTGACTTCCGCCGTTTACTACAGATTCTGTGAAAAGTTACACCACAGTCCTAAATGCCATCAGAACTATTGCATTAGGATCAAGCAAGGTATTTTGTTTAAGGTACAATTTAGAAGACCAGATGTGGCAATATAAGCATGCTAAGAGTCCTGCATAAGCAAACAAGCCGCAGCAGCATTATAGCATACCTCTTAAAAAGGTGAAAGTTGAAAAGTTCTCAGTTCTCTATCTCACTTAATATAGTTATATATCGCTCAAAAAGCACAACAAAAGACGTACAAGCCAGCAAAAAAAAACAGAGGCAAATAAGGATTCCTCTTTTAACAAAAACAATACACTTGTTATTTTAAAGCCCATTTCATAATTTTTCAGGAAATGACAATGATGCTGATAAATTTCTAAATAATAAGCATTAAATAAACACAGAAAACCAACTCAAGGAAAGGCTGTTATGAAAGTCTTTTACAGCAACAATAAACTGAAAATCCTGAAAGACTTGAGAGGGACTAGGACCACATGTTCTTAACAAATACAAGAACTGACATATAAACTGCATGAAAATTAAGAACAAAACCACAGCAATAGTGTTCAGATCACATTTGCAATGAGAAGTGGCCCGTGCAAGGAAAGAACCTCAACCCACCTGCCTCAGCTGTAACTCAACAATTTTAAGTCAATTCTTACTCTCACTCAAGCCAACTATCTGTTAACTTGAATGATGTTGGATCATACTAACAGTCAGAAAACTAGGACCTCAGGTGTAAAAACTCAATAGTGGTAAATATATTTAGGAGAAAACAGTCTCTTCTGTTAATCTTACGACACCATAAAAAAACAACCCATGAGAACATGCTAATGTGAACAGGTGCAACAGAAAACACTGTCTCTGTCTTCTTTAAATAGCGCCTCTTGGCAGAGCATAAAGGGGCTACTGCAGAGCACTCAGTCTGTGAGATTACTACTCAGGGATGACTTCAGGTCAGCAAGATTAAAGAAACAGCTGAGAGCAATACTTCCACTTTTAACTATTTTTCATTCACAAACCCCTCAACACCTTCCAGGGGAGGAGCATGCTCCTTTTGAGCAAATTTAAACACTTTAAACAGAAAGGTAGCTTTTTTTTGAGCCTGCCCCTGCCCTTTTTTTAAAGTTAAATTTTAGCAACGCTGTGGAAAGGACAACAGACTGCTGTCGCACCCAGTGCAACCTTTGGGTCTTGCAGTGCTCTAACAGAAAGGGAACATTGTGTTTCCGCTGCTCTCAAACAAGAGCATTCTGCCACGGCATACAACGCATCTGCGTTTTTGTTATATCTGCTGCTAATGACCTTTTTGGTTTTTTTAGTAACTGCAAGCTTCTTCCCTTTTCACCGTTTTCTCCAAAGCTGATTGATATTTCTACTGTTCCCAGTGACTTTAATGACAATGAAACCCAACCAGCAATTCCTCTTAGGGATGCTACCTTAAAAAACAGAAAAGCAAAACAAAACCCAAAAAGTTTTGAAGGCTAAAGAGGCTTGCTTTACTTGTTCTGGCAACATAAAAATCCTGCTTTAAACAAAATGTTATAAAATTGCTGCTTCCTTCAAGACTGTGTTACCACCTGAACCCTGCATGTAGCAGTGAACAAAATGCCAGCCTTCAGGAATTGCCCTGAGAAACCCCATTGCAAGGTATAGTTTCTTCTGTGGTGATCAGGCTAACACCAGACAGGCAAAGTGCATGATTTGCACTGAAGCTAGCCATAGGGGTCAGTGAAGGAGCCAGAAGCCGCAGCAGGGCAAGGGAAAGGGGCTCAGTACAGGTGTTAATATGTCCTGGTCCACTCTACCATTGACTCATTTTTAGAAACTTTGACACATTTCAAATTGTGTAATTTCCTTGGAAAGCCTTTCAGACTTCCCCAAAGTTATTTTTGTCATGGCAAAAAGTAAAAGCTGAAGTACTGAGATACTGGTATTTTAATCAGCACGACAAAAATCTCATTATAGAAAAAAAAGAAGAGATGGTTGGTTTGGCTATGGTTGCTGCTGCTGTTGTTTTGCTCTGCTTTGTTTTAATGGTACATTTTTTAACAGTGACAGAGCTCAGGAACAAGCTATTAGCTATAACTTGTATAGTTAAGCTATGTTAGATACTCCATCATCTTTAAACCAACATTTGTCACCTCCTTAGAAGATAAGTTGTAGCTCAGCCAAGTTTTTTGAGTGGTATAAAAAACCCACTAGATTAGGCTCTATGATTTATGCTTATATAAGATTGCAATCATTACATAATGCCCCTAAGCACAGGTACCTATTATTATATAAAATATCCTAAATATGAAGGCTCTGGGAGCCACTGATTCCAATGGATGCAAACGTGGGTACTTAAAACAGATTAATGTATGACAAACATATAATCAAGTGCAGAAGCATTGACAGGGATGACTTCAGCGAGGTATGGAAAAATCCTGCAAGCACTGTCATGCTACAAATGCAGTGCTGACAATAAAAACTCTCATCTTCTAAGAGCACAAACACATCTACAGAACATATCTGTCTTACCAGTGCCATGGCAACTGAAGAGAAAACACACACACTGACCTGAAATAGTGGCAACATCGTCCAATTAAGAGCATTGTTTACAAAGGGAATAAGCAAGAGCCGGCTGACCACGTATCCAGAAAGCTGGGAATGTTTTCTGTTTCCAGAGAGTGCTTTAAAGCCTTTACTGTTTTCACAAAAAGTGGTGGGTTTGTCCCTAGTCTTTGTCCCTGAGTGCATGAAGCAACAAGCTGAACAGATGCACACTTCAGGGACTTCTAAGCCAACTTCAGGGACCTCTCCTAAGCCAGTCTGTCACGTTTGCAACCCCCCAGGAGCCCTCTGATAATGCCTAATGCACGATCCCCTAACGAGACCCCCATCCCCCAGGCTGATCCAACCCTCGCACAAGCACCCCATGCCTCTCCCTCAGGGTAGGGACGATGGCCTGCTCTCACAAATCAGCCAGCAAATTCAAAATGAAAGAGCTGAACCTGCCTGCTCCGGGATAAACTAGCTTTTCGCTGCGGCCTTTGCACTGAGCAGCCACCGTGCTACCACAGCTCACCGCTCTAGCTCCACTAAGTGCAACGGATTCCAGAGAAGTCATATGAAAAGCGACGCGCAAATGAGTGCAGCGATAAGAAGGCGTTTATAAGGTTTGTTCTAGACTGGTTCCCAAAGAAACAAGGATTGTATATCCTTGTTTATACTTGCATATAACAAGCTGTTACACAGCTGCCTGTTCAGCAGCCCCTGTCCCCCCAGTGACTGTTGGCCAGTTTCAACAGGAAGAGAGAAGTCTTGAAGACACCAAGTTCCTAAAAATCTGGTGAGAAATCAGGATGGACAAAAAAAGGAGATAAGAATCAGAGCATCTATGGAGGAAAAAAGATGCTAAACTGTCATTACACATTTTATTTGGTGATACAGCACAGACGTCGTTTCTAACTAGACACAGCACATGCTGTCTCTTGCCTGGTTGAGGTTTCAACTGGGAGCATGGTATAAGCTGAGGTTATTGCAGATTTGGAGATATCCAAGTAGAGATATCCAAGTAGAGAAGGATGCAAAGCTGTAGGAAGCTAGTCTTTATTACCTCTTCAGTTGAGAAGCAACTTGGTTTTCTTTGATTACCCATAGTATATTTTGCTATTAGCAAAAAATAGTAACGTACGTACGTTCACAAGGTCTCCATGTCTTAGCAAAAACTGAAACAAAAAGATCTGCCTAGAATTAAGTATTATTCATTATCTCCTACAATAAAAATGACTGTAACAGAAGTAATCTTACTAGCATACTGCATCAGACATTTAAACATGGTAAAAAATAAAAGATAACTAGAGTTTTTTCCCCTTTTCAAAGTAACTCTTACAACTGTAAATTTTTAAAAGTTTACGCATGCATATGCCCTTCACATTTTGACCACAGACGCAGAAAGACAACAGCCTAATTTGCAAATGGTTCAGAAGTTTGTGAAAATGTAGAAACTACTCTGCAGCTTAGTGACCTCCTGCAACCAACCCAAAGCAATTGCTGTGCACAAATCCATTCCCACTAATGCAAGCCTGCAAGCCACAGCATGGGGGGAAAAAAAGCAAAACAACAGTTTTTTGCATTTAATAATCAGTAATAGTTGAGGCCACTATTCTCTTCCCTGATCAGTAACTTTCAAAATGCTGTCATTTAGATGTCAGGAATATCTTATATGTCACGACAACCTGATCTGCAGTTCTCCAGTCTGCAAGTCCTAATGACTGCTGCTGTTTGAAGGATCCAGAACATTGCTTGCATATGCTTTATAAAAAAGGCACTTGCTGGTAGGAGCAAAGCTTTTAAAGTCTGGGGGAAATAGCCTCGGGAACTTCCCCTTTTGAGAGCTTGAAGTTTCATGAGTGAACCTAAAGGACTGCTGGACTTCTAAAGTGACAACACACTAGGAAAAAATTTCCTATGTGTTTAACAAATTTGAAGTCAGCCACATTTCACAACTGACATCAGAGTTTTTAATATCTGCTCTAATGAAATATAATTCTCCAATGACACAGCTGTGAAGTACAGCATTTTCATTTCACTAGCTGGCAGACAGGTTTTGGCCTTATTATTATTATTAACTATGTAGAGCCAAAAGTCTTCTAGGTCCTGCACAGACATGTCTGAAGGCAAGGCCTCTTCCTTGTATCTGCTGTAAACAGAGACACCATAGGGTATTCAGCCCAACAGAACAGATCAGATTCATTTTCACATGACTGCTATGGCCAAGTTGTATGCTATGACACAAGGATATGAACACAACATAAGGCATATTTTGCCTCCTTCTTCTCTACGGCTTCGATTTCACTAATCTCTTTGGGTGGGATAGAGTAATTTTTAGCTTTTGGTTTGGGGGAGTTTCATCATTTTCTTTAAATAGCTACAGTAAGCATGTGAATTCCAGCCAGTATCAAAATCCTGGGGGGTGAAGGGGACAAACTGGGAATTAAAAATGGTAATGTTGTTTTTAAATTTGTTTCTAGTTTAGGTCACATTTCTTCTGTTGGCTGAGGGAATGCGAGGTTTATTTGAAAGCAGAGGTACAGGTATACTCCATCACAGTTTAACTGTAGAACAATAAAAATCAGAAAGCCCCCATTTGAAAATGACTGATCTAACCACATAACTGAGATGAGCCCTTCCTCTCCCAAGTCCCAACAATGCATGAGGCAGGGATGACAGAAAAGCCAAAGTTCCCCCCTTCCTTGAGATCTACACCCACTGAACTGAGATGAAATCAGAGCATGGGAGGCAGCATTAGGGAAGTGAGTCTTGCCTGCCCAGCAGCCCCAGAATAGTTGGTAGGAACACCTGCCCACGGCTTTTTCTTTCCAATTTGTTGCAGGGGTGAGTGACGGCATCACTCATGTTGTCGCTCATTGTGCCACTTCATGTGTCCATCCTGCTCAATGCACCTCTTTCTTCAGGGTGCCAGTGGTATCACCCTGGGAAAGAAACATGTCTCACTGTGTCCATTCTCAAGACACTTTGAGGCTTCACAGACTGAGCACTCTGCTCTGGGACTGAGCAATGACCCCGGGGCCATGCGCTGCTCAGAGATCCTGACCTCAGGGAGACTCCTATGCACACAGAACCAGCCTCTGTTTACAGAGGAGCCTGAAAGGGGTATCTCATGGCAAAAAACAAAGCGCCAAATTAAGCCTGATCTGACAAAATGTACCTATGAAGAAGAAAAGGATAATCAGTCTTCTTGACAACTACGAAGTGGAGAGTGCTGTTGCTAACCAAATGCAACATCTCCAAACGGTGATGATGAGTGGCAAGCAGCAGGGCCATGGGGCTGATTAACACACACTCACTTAGGTAGGAGAAGGAATGAGATCCAGCATTTGGTGTATGCACTTCCAAGAGGTGGAGAGAAAAGCCTCAAAACAGCACGAGGGACAGATGTGTGATGAGAGGTAACATCAGGCTTCCTTTGGGGGGAGGTTGGCCACCTGTGCAACTGTTGCATTAACCTCTTTTTTGATTCAGGAATGTAAAGGCAACTACAGCAGTAGCAATTTCTCCTCTGGGCTGGACTCTAACCTCATGCCATACCTCAGGAACCATGCTTTCTTTTCGTATCTTTCTGAAATCCTCAAGGGTTTTAGAATGTGGGTGTGCAGTACATGAAAAGCAGCCTAAACACATTTTGAATTCTTGGTGAATGACAACTCCGTATCAGCTCCATTTGAGGCTACAGCAAATGTTGGAAAGAAATTGTGTTAACTGTTTCAACTGTACTGGGGGGGGGGGGGGGAGGAGACTTTGAGTACATGTTATGGTGCAGTGGGCAGTTGTCTCTTTCAGTGCTCCAGTTCCTTTCCAAAAGATAGATGAGGAGGATGAAGTAAGTGTTACCCTTCAGTTTCTCTAGCTTGCTGACAAATACTAGACTTAGCCTCCAACTGAAGTGGAGAGTAAAAGGGCACTGGCAGTCTTCTCCAACTCCATGCAGCTTACCCAGGCATAAATGAGCCCCAAGAGAGCCCCCAGTCCCTTAGGGGCTCTTTGAAACTTGCAGGGGGAGATAGCACTGTGGGGGAAAATGCACTATTCATGGCTGCTCTACAGAGCTTGTGATCAAGACATAGTAACACAGTTGCTGGAGGCTTTGCTTCAGTAAGGAGAGAAACAAACCCATGTAAGCATGCTTGTCATGAATGCTGGCATTTATAATGGAGAGCAGAGTGTCAATGAATGCCTGTTGCAGACACTCCTAGTTTGCTTTTTCATAATTTCATGTAATGATACTTTATACTGAGATTTTATATAGTGGTTCCTTAATTTAATTAAATTGAATTTTGTGGTAGTGGGAAACAGCCTGCATTGACCATACCCAATAGCTCACCCAGTGAGCTATTGTTTCACCAATAATTTTTCCATAATCTTTTACCACTATTTGTTTTAAGGCACTGCCATTTTATGAGAGCTCTCTTCCCTCTGTTAGAGGACAATGCAAGCCTGAAACCAAAAAATGCACATCTCCAAAGACCACATCCCTTCCATCGGGTGCTGAAGCAGTCAATGGTTTAGGAATGGGAAAAAGCACGGGGACAGTAAAGAGGATCACAGACGTGGCCCATTCAGCAAAGTAGTTTTTATTTGTTTGACTGGTTGCTAAAACCATCACCAGCCCCTGCCTGTGAACACAGAAACCCACTATTTCTCACATAGCTCTAGAGTCTTAATATGTAAAGTTATACTAAAATGGTCTGAAAACTTTTACATCTTCCACCCACACAAATGGAGCAGTCCCCTCCTACCCCTCCACAGCTCCCAGCCTCAAATATCCTGGCATAAAATGATCAGACAAAATAGGTGACTTATGTTTTTATTGGTTCCTCCAGACTATGACGACATTTCCTAAAATGCTGAGCCAGGAAACTATTAATGTCTCTGAAAAAGTGGAAAGGGTCAGGCTATTTCAAAGGGTATGTGTTTGCTAAGAAGCCTTTGTTGTAGATGTATAGGCCACTTAAGATGCAATTAATAACAATAACACTCAGCATTCACATAATATTTTTAGCTTTAATGTATATTATGAATATATTTCTAACACCTCTGTGTGGTAAGGAAATATTACCCCTCTTTATCTTTTGGAGAATTAAAACTGGAAGGTTAAACAGCTTGCCCAAGGTTTTATAAAGAAGTATATCCACTCCAAGATTAGAACTCCCTTCAGATTTGTACAAGCTCCTGATCTCAGACTGTTTTTGGAGGGAGAAATGGAAATGGTTGCAACTTATCAGCATCAAAAAAAGAAGACCAGGAAGATTTTCTAGATTTATCTCAGCTGTGTGGCCTGTGTTTGGCAACACAAGGCAGCTCAGGTTGTAGGGTTAGAGATTCCTGAAGAAAGCTCTGTGTGCTTTATACACAAGTACTAAACCAAACCACTGGTCCTCTAGCAAGAACACAGCACATGAAATGCAGGACAGAAAGAAGGACCATAAAGAGGCTCCAAAACCCAGCGTACTTTCCAATTTTCAAGCACGTACTATATACTTGTTTTGGCTCCATTGTCAGCAGGTTTGGGAAGTATCAAGGGGGGCACAAAGGACTGCACAGAAGTCTCGGGAGTAAGGGTGCTTAAAAAGCATCAGAACTTTATTAGTGGCAAGTTTCATCTGCAAACCCAATTCTGATCCTGATTATACTAGAGTATGCATGTAGGACAGCTCCCCAACACAGCAGTGCAAAGCAGATTTAAAACCAGCCTGCCTACAGCATACAAAGTATGATACATTTTACACAGAAAAGCATGCCACGACATCCTAAAAGAAGCAGAAGTCAAGACTTTCTCTCCAGGAACTACATTCTGCTCTTACTGACTCAAGAATCTCACTAGTTTGTCATGTCTCAAACAAGCATGATCCTGCCATCCCATGCACGCTGCAGATAAAATCCCACTATTGCACAGTGCCATCTCCTGGGCAAGCAAGACTGAAAAAACCTCACGACTCCCTTTCTTCCCATAGCATCCAATGTTTTAATATCTCCTTTCAGGGCTGGCAGGCCCAGCATTACCTCTGTTCTCCGAATACAAGCAATGAATTCACGGAAAGAAGAGCAGATTGTTTACAGCTCCCATTGCAAATCGTGAGACTCAGCAGTCTGCTCCTGAGAGAAGCAATATGAGCAGACGCAAGTACCGTGCAAACCTGCAGGATTAAGTTCACTCTGTGCTGCTGGCTAATCACAAATTAGCAATCAGGGCTTCCTTTCAACATCCAAACAGGAAAGGGGAGTGGAGGAAGTAAAAGCTTAATAATTTCTTGTATGTTAACAAGTTACACGAGCCACTCCATTAAAATTTTTTGTTACGAGAACTTAAGCTTAGTGCATTGTCTGCCACAGCAGCAAGCATTTATCTTTAAATTCAAGCCATGCATCTTGGAAAAAAAATACCAACGCAAACATTTCATTCAGCACACCTTAACATACAGGATTAGAGACCATCAAGCTATGAAATAAAGTTGAGGATCCCATCTCACTGTAATCACAAGTGTTGAGATTATGGTCCTCAAACCAAACCAGAGGTGGCAAGCATGCCAGTCTCTCTAATATTCAGTGAAGGAACAGGGTAGAAGGGTAATGTTTTAGTTATCACAAATTGCTAAAGCCATAATGGCCATTGACCAAAGAGCAAGAAAAACAGACATATGTGTTACATCTATTTCTTTCCACTACCTTTCAGTGCTACCGGTGGCTCTGTATATTCCACAGTATCTACCTGGCCACAGTAGAGAGCTGGGGAAGAAATCCCTGTGGGACACGACGAGACCGCTAAGAGGCCCGTAGGAGCAAGGGCTCTCAGGGATCTGTGCTGAACACAGCAAGGAACATTTTTCTCTCTCTCTGTCTTCAGAACCATCAGATCACAGCTGCTGCCAAAAGTGGGAAGCCTGGTCCCATTACCGGCCCCTAACTTCATGCTATCTTCACCATACAAGGAACAAAAAACCTTTGTACCATGGTTGAATAATTCTGGAGAGTTCAAGACAGATTAAAGGCCAGTCCTCTCACTTGCCTGGAGATATTAAGACAGATTAGGGACGCGAAATAAGATGAATGTTGTGAGTGGACACAGGTTGGTATTTTGGGAAACCAAAGTTGCCTTGGGAATATAATGTAGAACTCATTTTTTAGGGACCCTTTGTGGATGTGTGAAGCAAAAACATCTCGTGAAGAAGTTCTAAGACTTAACAGTAGAGAGAGGGATGATTTAAGTGGGCTGCATGGAGAACACAACAAAGACAATTCAGAAAAAAAAATCTGTCAACATACCTGCTGCACAATCTCATTATCTCCCATGGATGCAAACAAGAACAGACATATAACGCAGATAGTTACCATGGCCCACAATAAACCGGCTGGAGCAAACAAGGAGCCAAATCTGTGTGGGAGCATGTTCTCCATTATGGAATCTAAGGGTAAGTTTTCCCTCAGATTCAGCAGTGGAGACAAGCACAATCCTGGTTCTGCACCACACAAACCAGCCATGTGCCATAAACTATCTGAACATACCTGTTACACTATGCATGAGCTTGGAGATATGGACCTTACTGTGGACTCTTATCGCTGCTCTGAGCAATGAAAAAAGTGTGTGTGTGTGGGTGGGTGGGGGAAGTGTCGGTTTTACATGTGAGCTTCCAGTCTAGATCCTCTAGGGTCAGATAGTTTTCACAGTAGACATTCCCTGTTTCCAAGGCAACTGGAGGCAGATCAGATATTTCATCAGCCTGGATTTTGGACCACCCATCAGCAAAAACTCTATAACAAGAGTTTTGAAAGCTGAAAAACACTAACTGTACGAGATTGCTAGGGTTTTTTCAGACTTGAATATAAGGTAGGAATTACCTCTTCAATCAGAAACACTGATATTCTTTCCACAGGACTCCTATTGCTACCTTGTACTCCAAGACTTGCTATGTCTACTGTGTCCAAACATGTACTTCTCTGTCATCACTGACTACCTTACTCACTTCTCACTTAGGATGCTTTTACTCAAAGCAGCAATGCCACTTCCTACTACATGAGAAAGACCATGATGACTTTGTGGGACTGCAGCCTGCTCAGTTCCCAAAATGATGACGTCTTCCAGAACATTCAGCTTTCCAGACTGTGATGCCCCAGCAGGTTAGTTGACCTTCATTTAATTTCTCTAGTTTCAAATGCCTTTTGTTAAGCCAGAGACTTGTAATTCTCCTTCCTTCTCCTCCCAAAGAGCAGGGGAGAGCTTCTAGCCATAAACATTGTCATGAGCAGGGTTACTTTGGTAAGGAGTGCTAAAAGAGCTCCTACTTGTTTAGCAGCTATGACTATATCAAGGATCAACTGCCAAAAATGGAGGCGTAATGTGCTTGACAATTCTTAGTGAGAGACAAATTATGATCCATGTCCTCCTTGCCCTACATTCACACAATGTCCCAACTCATATGTTCCATTGACTTAAGCACCTAAAGGAATACATACTTGTGACCAGTTTCTCTGGACCAGACACCAGGTAGCTGTTAAATAATATTACGAATGATTTCACCATGAGATGCTTGTACTGGATCTCGCCCAAGAACTTTTTATGTATTACATATATTACTGTTTTGCTGCAATTGCTGTCTCAAAGCAAAGCAAGAACTTTGACAGATATATGCATGACATCATTCAGACAAGGAGATTGTATGTTTGAAGAGGTGTGGTAATACTTGACAAAACAGATTATCTTTTTCCTTCTCTCTTCCAAAACAAAGATTTTCTTGGGCGATTATAAACTCAGGGGTTCCCGGAGTTTTGTTCAAGGAGGGCTTACTTACTGGGTGGGACATCAGGCTAGGGGCTGCATAACAAAAATCAATCTGCACTACAGTGCAGGACAACCACAACTGGAAAGTTCCTCTGAGGGTTGTATTTAGAAGCTTTCCAGTTTGACCTTTGGGAACCCCTGACTTAGATGCTGAATTTTTGTGAGAAATGTAATTGATCCTTGCGAGGTTTTTTTCTTCAAAGACATATTTCTGAAGGTTTTCTTTTTTATATGATGACTACTGGGCTCTGCGTCATGCAAGGAGGAGGTTGACTAGGCAAGAGCAGACATGCTGACCTTTCAATTTATAAAGTACTTGTAAACACGTATAAACTGAAAACAGGCAGTAGTCTGTACTGAGAAGGCTTTCTGCTCTAGAAGCAGCTCACATTATATGGGGGGGAGGGGAAGCAGTTCTTACTGTCTAAGTCTTCGGTAGATCTTTTAAGTTTATTTTCATAGTATGAAGTTTGGGGGATGTAATGATAACTTTCAGTATTCTCTAGAATAGTGCTCTCATTATAGTCTTGTTGAGATACTTGCATGACATGGTCTCTCTATGCCACACATACGTATAGAGGAATGATTTCTGCCTTGTATCGCCTGTACGCTGGAACCTGGTGGTGGAGGAGTGACAGTTGTTGAGAGAAAGGATCTCAGCCCCCCCATTCACACCTCTTCAAGCAGAGGCCACAATTGTAAACCATTCCTTATAAACTCTCAGAATACTGGAGCATACAACCAAGCCAGTCAGACAACAGCTCAATCACAGCAGAGTAAGTTAAAGAAGGTGTGAGGCACTGTTGGTATTATGGACTCGCCCTCACAATCCCACTTACGCATTCTGCATACATTTTCAAAGGCTACTCACTCCCAGTTGCACTTATGTTCACAAAGTGAGAGATTTTAGCCTCTTGCTCTCTAGTTTGCAAGGCTGAAGGCTTGCTCAGCTGGTATGTCTACACCTGCTATTACTGCCCTAAGTAAGGGCTGCAGCTTACTTAGCTTTAGATAAATTAATGGAGAACATCTAGTTTAGTCCTTAAGTACAACTAACTCTCAACAGAGAATTCCTATTCTACCTACAGAAACCATCTGAGGAATAAATTAATTCTTTCAGCAAAACTTTTTTTGACTTTTAGCTCAGATGTTTTGTGGGGAAAAGCCTCCAGCGAAATGAAGAAGCAGACAGGTAAAAATCTTCGGAATGTCCTCTAAGTTCTTCCACAAAGGCAGACCTGGCATCAGACCCACGCTCCCCCCAGACGTGGGGGATTCCCACAGAGAGCGGGCTCAGGCCCTGAGCAAAAAATCTCTTTTGTCTCAGCCTGGCAGCCCTGCCAACAGGCATCTCAAGTTTTGAGCAGGAGAACACATGTTGGGTCATCTATTCTTGTTATGCTGGGTCATAGAATAGTGCCGGTGTTTGGAAGACTGGGTGACAACAAGCACAGTGCTCTGCTATAGCTGGAGCTCTTTTTTTTTTTTTTTTTTTAAGGGCTCCTTTTAGTAGCAGGCATAGCTGGATGGCAAAGACCTGGCTGCAGTGGAGCAACCTCATTTTTACTCCCTGCTCCCTTGTGACAGGTGTAGCTGGTCAAGAAATCATGGCTCACACTGCCCAGCATACCTGCCATGCCTGCTCACTGAAGAGAAGAAAAGTGGCTGCCTTCTGCTGTAAAATGCAAGAGATCCAGGTTAAGCTGTGGGGGAAAAATGAGGCCAAAGCTTCATGTGATGGTCTCATGTTCACTACATGCAGTTTGACAGGTCTAGTAACAGGGTCAGAGCTCCCACCGAGAGTGGTCCATATGAAACAGTAAGGCCCTAGAAATATCACTTGCTTTTACTGAAAGCTGAAGATCAGTGAGCTGTACTGCAAAACCACACAAATGACATAAATGAAACAGTTTTTCTATGCTGCAAAGAGCCAAGGAGGCGAGATTTGTTGTGTGGTCTGTTTAAGAAACAGCCTCGCTGTTTTCCGTGTTTTATCTCATTCTGATCATGGGCAAAACAATGCAGTCAGGCTATTGTTCTTACCACATGGTAAGTTACTAGCTGCACGTAAACAAAACAATTAAGCTCCATCAGGAATGACTTGCCATTCAAAACCAAACTAAAAGTTGTAATTCGTTAAAACTGAAATAAAAGTTACAATTTCTTCCTGGAATCCAAATATAGTAAATTAGTTGACAGTTAACTATGACAACTATGGGATTATTTGCTGAATAGAAAGGTAAGCATGACAGCCAGCACAAATTGGAAAAGTCATTCTTCCTCTTCACCTCCATCAGTATCCACTTCAAGCCCCTTGTGGTCTCACTGCCAGTTGTGTCTTGCTGAGTATCACCTTAGCATAACAAATTCAAGATAATGGGCACAACAGAGATGAACTCCACATGTTGGCACAGCTGGCTCTAAAGCCCTCCTTCTTCAATTGCAAAAACACCAGGCTCTTTCACTGCCTCTTAAGGAGAAGGTTGAGTTGTTAACCTCTTATGACATCTGACATTTGGACAACTCATTAGTGGACAGCATAGCACACAAATACACACCAACTCATCATGTTCCGATTAGCTGTATTCCTGCTGCATCAAGAAGCCCTAATCAAAATCAGACGGTCAGCTTGCTGGACAGAATACACATGAAGGAAGACAGAATTCCCGCCCAAACGTGTACAGCATTAAAAGCCTGGACCCTGTAAAACCATCTCCTCTCCCTGTCAAAGGCCCCCAGACCAACAACTCCCACACTGCTATGTTGTGTACATGTATAGCTCTGCAGGCTGAATATTCCTATTTTAAATAATCACAGAACGTAGGATCCTTGAATATACAAGGCATAAAAGAATATAAGAGAACAAAACATTGCTAAATCATTTTATGAGAGGATAAATAAAGGCAAAAACAAAAAGCTATGCATTCTCTCCTCGCATTTGCTGGAAAATCCACTTTTATATTTTAAATGTGCATGCTCTGCTTCTTCGCAAGGGTTTAGCCATTAGCCATGATTAGAAACATGCAGAGCACTGCTGAGTGTCACTGTGGGGCAGAAGCAACTGCACTGAAGCAGGCATAAAGCTGGGGCTGGTGGGAGAAGAGCAGGAAAACCAGGAGCAGCAGAGGAGAAAGGACATAATGGGGTGCGCGCTGGGCACGGAGGCAGAGAGGTCATAGGAAACCAAGGGGACGAAGAATCTGGAAGCTAATGGTCGTTTCCAGAACAAAGTCAAAAGTTTCCTAAGGGAGATCAGCAAGTTAAGCCCACAGTCATGGTGGATCTTCCCATTCTCATTAGTCAAAGTCTCCCAATCATCTTTGTGACTTGGTATCTACGCTTGTACTGCCTAGAAAAATCCCAACCTTCTGCTGAATTTAACAGATACATTGTAAGCTATGGAATAGCCAAAGGTTATGAAAACAAGCTAGGGCCTTTTCACTGCAGCACACAGGTACCTCCATCTCTGATGAAGGGTAAAGGACACAATGTTGTGCAACAGACTGATAAAGACAGCTGCTGGAAAGGTGAAATGGCCTGTTATGGCGGTATTATCCAAATGATGGATAGCAAGGGGAGAGTGGGATATATGCTGGAGAGAATGGCTGCACAGGCTGTTAACAGAGGAAGCACAACTTCCACGAGAGACAGAAGCCAGAGCACTCTGGTTTGCTTGTTCTTCCAAATCCAGGCTGCCAAATGGCAGGAGAGGAAGGCAAAAAGGGTGAGAATAGCCTTTCATTTCTTCCTGAGCTTCCCCTTAGATTGCAGATATTACTGGACATCAGATTACCACCACCTACTTTCTTTATTATTTGCAAATACTTGTGGACACATATTCAAGGGTGCCCACATACACTGGAGGATCACTAGGCACCCTAAATATGTGGCAACAGAGCCAGGAACACACAGAATGAAAGTCAGCTGTTCTTGAATGGGCTCAGTCCCTAATGTGTTCACCCCTCGTCCTCTGCAGTGAATCCCTCATCCCACAGAGACAAAAAGGTCTAGAGTTCCTCTCAGGAGCAGGGTGGGATATGCTGGGAGGGGAATCTGGGCCTGGACCAAGGCTTGTTTGGAGGCACCCAGAGCATTTGGGACGCATCCCATGCCAAGTTCAAATTAATACAGAAGAGTCCAAATTTGTGGAGGGCTGGACCCCAAGGGACGAGAATTGGGACAGATCACAATACAGTAGCTGGCTTCTAGTCTCAGGGAGACTGGTGTCTAGAGAAAGGTCCCATCCCTCTTGCAGCCAACGCAGGGAGAACAGACATGGTCTTCCATTTTCTTATAATGGGATGTTTGCAATATTAGGAATAGTGACTGTGAAGCACTTGAGATTGGAAAGCAGAAGGAAGAGCTGCTTCTAGCCCCATGCAAAAGATGAGAGAGATACCAAAGCTCATTTCTCACCACACGGAAGTTTTCACCCAATGGACACAACTACTTTCAGCCAACTGTGCTTGTCCTTTGGGCAGTTCTCCCATTCCTCCTTTTGAGTACAACATTTCAGAGAAAACTACTGCAGGAGCCCAGGTGTATGGCATTCAATATGCATTCTCCAAAAGGAGCAAATGTGGTACAGGTGTTAGACTTGCCCTTATTCTTTATTTAGACATTGTATTTCTCTGCTTGCTCTAACCTCTGCACTCTCTCAGTCTCTTAATCTTAGCTTCATTAACTGCATGCTCTGCACTTTCCTGCCTGGCCTTCACTCTTCATAGCTTTCCTACTCTTCACTAAAACAAGCCTTCCTTCTTGCATGTTATTTCCCTTCTACCACAATAAAAATTATAGCACTAATCTGATTTCACAGGTGTAGCACAGCTGATTTTGCATTCCCCACTCTTTCCCTTGCACTGGCACTGTCCACAAGCCCTTTGGGACAAGGTCTAGTCAGCATTTGAACAGCGCTTAGTAAAACAGCACCCAAAAAAATTAGTCTGTCTCTTCTGCATATCCATAATACATGCACTTAACAACACGAGTTGGATAACTGGTTTCCTACACAGCCCTCATCCTATTTGATTTTAGAATTTGCAGTTTGAGATCAACAGATTGATGCTGCATCTTCCCCCAGTATTATACCAACTGCAATTTTCATCCAGGTCACTTTGCCACTGACTTTAAAGGCAGTTGAGAAATTCTACCTCAGACCCCACGCAAGGGGCAAAACTCCTGCTGATTACAGGGGAAAACTCTTTCTACGTACAGAGCAAAAGGCCTCTGAATTCGACGCTTTAAAAAGACAGCGCAAAGTGCCCACCCAGGCCTTGCCAGTGTACCTCTCGGGGCTTGGTAAGCACTTGCATACCATGGTGCTGAGCACGGCAGTAAAACCTAGACAGATTGTTTAAACAGGCTAGGACGTGGGCATCCTGTTTCTCACGGCACCATCCGCATAACATGCGACTGCTGCCAAACATTACAGTACGAATTTCCCACTGCGCCTAAGATGCAGTTGAAAAATATCCAAAAAAAGAATAAAAATATTTATATCTTAAACATGTTAACTGGGTAAACAAGATTGTAACTGGGCTGCTGTTATGTCTGCTTACCAACATGCCGGCTGAAGCAGACATAAATGTTTAGAGCAGTTGCTGTTGTGCGTGCACATGCACCCGCTGCCGTGCCTGGCAGGAGCACAGCGACTCCTGCACAGGATGAGGGCAGCCCGCTTACGCTTCAAAGAAAGTGATCACCCTGCTCAGTCAGTAAATGCTAAGTTTTCTCAGCCAGCTGAAGCAAGTCACTCTCTTGCTGTATGCAAACATCGTGCACAGCTACTGGGGCAAATCTATTCTTGATCTGCTGAATGCGAGGTGTACCCTGATTGTGCCTACAGTAATGCCTTTGATCACCTTTAAAAACTGATTTTATGGCCTCAATTTACTTTCTCAGATAAGATCATTATCTAATAGTTAAATAAAACTACCACTGGCTAAAATGGTCCGTCAATGGTGAGATTTGTTACTTTTAAGCAAGAGTCCTCAATTCTACTCCTCACCAGGCCTCACTGCAAGCCTATGGAAGTCCGTCTTCTCACACCACAGTCACCAGCCCTTTTCCCCTCAATGCCTGCATGCTAGAAGTCCTTTCTAAATTGTGCTGTTAATGTGAAAAACTAATCATCTGTTACCTAAATACTCTGTGTCATATTTGGCCCAAACCAGCACTCAACATAACAACTCAGTATTTTAAGATCAGAGGTCCCTAAGTGTAAACATCCCGCCTACCTATATCTCAAATGATGTTTTTCAAAACTGTCCATAATGACAAGTGAAAATCTGTAACCTGTAGAAAATTTGCAACATTTCAGCCCCAAAGAGAAAGTAACTTCTATGCTTGAACTTTGGTGAGTAATCATAGGAGAGAACCATCCACTTAAAGGTACCAGTTACCTGCTACGGGACATTTTCTTCAGTTAGCACTTCAAAGAATATCATCATCTAACTTTAGGGGAGCTCAAATATTTAAGGATATTTTTCCAATAGAAGCTAAGCACAACAGCCCTGTTCCAGGAAAGCCCGTGAGGAATTCCATGACTTCTCTCACAGGAAAGTTTTGACACTGAGGCATCAGGTCCAATTTCAGAAGCCCTCGCTGTATTTTCCAGCTCAACTGCATACTCATATAACAATATATATTAAGGCAGAAGACCTGTTCCAAAGCTCCTAACATCTAAACCCCTTTTGAAATTTGCCACCTTAGACGCATCTATTTTGTAAAATTTTGTTAAGAAACAGCATCATTAAATGGACACAACTTGAAATCTCTTGATCTGTTATAAAAAGACTCAACAACAACAAAAAAGCAAAGTGCCACCGATTATCTATGCAATTCTTCTAGCTAATTCTTGTGGTTTTATCATCACTGTGTAGTCCTTTTTTTTTTTTTTTTTAATGGTTTTCTCCTCTTTCTTTGCTGCCTCAGAGAAACAAACAAAGGATTTGCCCAACTAGCCATGCAAATATAGCAATGAAAGACGATAGGCTTGAAGAACACCAAAAGCACAATATAAAGAAGAAAAAAATGGATTTTTTTCCCAAGAAATCACAGTCATTACTTGTAACATTGATACGCAAAAAGCATTAAGACAGATGTACGAATTTTAAGTTGACGACGTGCCTTTGCAATATCTGAGGAGCGTTAGAGTGAATGTTAGTGAGAGCATTTTGATGTGGGTCACAGGATCGGTTGATACTAGTTTCATTGCTCAGTGTGGCATATTTTTCATATTATGTAATGCTTATTGTATGTATTATAATGACACATAGCAGAAAGCCATCAGTAAAGGCTTTCACAAGGCAGCGTGCAAAGAAATGTGATACAATGATAAAAAGACAGCATTTGATTGTTTTTCCTTATACTCTTCTCTACCTTTTGGTGGCTGTTAAATCGGTACGCTCTGATCAGCTCCCCGAACCTCACCTGCCATCTTTATGAAGCTGTTTGTCAGACCAAATTCAGAAACCAGCTGCTGGGAGAAGAGCTGCAGTCTCATCACTGCAGGAAGGTCACCACATGAAGCAGGGGGGAAGCTCTGCCCATTCGCTTCATGTCAGTCCGTGCTGCACAAGTACCATGTTTTGCAGGTGACTTCTTTCAGCACATGCAGATTCCAAACCGCTTAGAAAAGAGGGTAACTAGCCGGAGCGATTACAGGGAAACTATCAAAATATGAAACCATATTAGGTGCCCTTTTATAGACTATGCCTAATTTAAAGTTTATATGTCATCAGGGCAGACTTGCAGAAATCCTCATGAATGTAGTGTAATCAAGCTTTTATTAAAACTAGTCAGAAGTTTTCATCACCAAAGCCAAGATTTCATTAGGAGCCTTTCTCTGGTTACTCTGTTTAACTTTCAACATTTACAGAACCCTGTCAAAATTACCTCTTAAAAGATTTGAGGCTGAATTAACCGATACCTTCCAGGGGGCTATTTGTCACCAAGAAAAAGTGCACAAATTTGGATAGTTTAAATTATTTATATCTTATTTCTTCTCTTTTGAGAAACTGCAGTGTACGTAAGTGCTATATTACTGTGCTAACGATGAGAAACAGATGAAAAAGAACTGCTTCCAATCTCAACCTCAGATACTGTAATTGTATTAAATAATCATTTAATTATTAAAAAGAGTAGAGGGCAATGCTAATGAGAGTTCATAAAGTAAACAGTGTTATGTCTCGGAATCCCTGCGTCACTCAAAAGACCACAGAGGTCTAAGAATCCACACCAACTGGAACTTTAATAGACTAAACAGGTTTGATTATTAAAAATTAACATAAAATTAAATGACTGAGCTGGGTCTATGAACAAACTGGTGGAGTAACTGTACACTTCTTTCCTGGCCAAATACTCTACATTCAATACAATATCATCATGAACTGCTGAGCTGCATGTCAAAGTCTGCCTTTTGCTTCTTTAAAATACCACAACAAAGAGATGCTTGCTCTAACCTCATTGGGCAATACATAATTTTGGAACGCCTATAATTCCAAGATGAAATCACCACAACTGGTCTCATAATATTCTATTTTAAGATGTAGTTCCTCATATTTGGGGGAATAAAATGCTTGCATCTTGCAAAGGGAGAGAAAGGCAGCTCAACTATGTTTGTTCTTAAAAACACACTTGTCACATAATGGAACAAAGAAATCCTCCAGAGGCGCATCCCAAAAGCAGCATTCAACTGCAAGCCCCAGGTAATTTGGGCACCTGGCCACTTTTCACAGTGCAGAAGGATATGAAGCAGGCAAGGCACAGACCAAAGTTGCAGCTGGCTCCACATTGTCCCGTTTAGTGGAAAAGGGGTAAAACCTGGAGGAAAACTACTGGGCAAGAGCAGGCCCATACATTCAGCGATTTCAGATGATTCCTCTCCTTGGTTTGTCTCTTCAGGGCCGCGTGGGCTACGAGAAAGGCAAGTTCTTTCAAGGGAACTCGGTGAGGCCATTCAAACACCAAAGGCAGCAGCAAAGATGACACAGAAACAAATATGAGAGAGGGACATGAGAGAAGATGAGTTAGAATAAAGCAGGCAAGGTTGAGGCTGGAGGCCAATAAGAGATCAAAAAAAGAAATGCTGGCATATTAGCATCATGCTGAGCAGTGAAAGCAAAGAGGGAAAATTGCCTTCTGTTCCCCACTGGAACAGAAAAGCAATCAAGCTCAAAGGAAGAATTCGGTGAAAGAATGCAATTATCATTACGGTATTAACTTTGCTGATTTAAACTCCCTCAAAACAGGCAAAAATCAGTATTTAAGACATGCAGTGAACAGGAAACAGATGCTCTTCATCTGGCAGTCAATATTTACAGACCAAGCAGGATGAAATGAGAGAATTCTCTTCTCGTGCGAATACAATTAAGCTTTTTCTTCCTTTGCAACTTGTCTAAGATGTTGCAAGTGTAAAGGATGCAGAGCTCCCATTGCATGTAGGCAGCTAAAATGGGTGTCCAAAGATATGTCTAAGCTAGAGATACTGCAATAATAGTATTAAGATACTCTAAGAAGGTCAGGTACAGGCAGCAGTTCTGCTGCGACTACAAAGAACTCGGTGCAGACTTATTAATGCATAATTTAGCAACCTTGTTAGTAATTTCACTCTGGCAACAGCAACTCTCTCACTATAGCAAAAATGCAGTGTAAGAGTACAGGGCACCTAATGCTCTGGGGGATGAAGGAGACCCCTCCACTCCTATGAGTATGTGTCAAAGTGGAGACAGCTCCAAGTCAGGCAGAATCAGAAAAATGCATCTCTGCAAGTCAGTGCATGAAGTGTGACAACAAACATCAAGGATAAGCTTGAGGCAGAGCTTTGCTTACATGATCTCTACATGAGGAAGGATCAAAAAAAAACCCAACAGTCCCCCCCCCCCTTTTTTTTTGTATACAAAGGGATTGCTGAATACAAGGGATAGAGCAACCCTGAGCTACAAAATCATTCCCTGATTTTCTCATTTCCCGGTCAGGAGCCAATTAGACCTCAGGGCTGCACCCTATATCCTTCTCACAGTTTTTGCAACCTCTGTTTTTTCCAGACTAAAAACAATACCCATCCAGGCATAAAACAGTATTATGATTTAAAGTGAAATCAGTACCATTAAAAATGCTGGATCAATGCACTTCAGTCCCAAAGTCATTTGTTCTTTATATTCACTCAGTTCTCCTCCAAGCAACTACGCAACGCCTAACACCATGGCTTTGATGGCATGGCAAGCCACATAGTGGGAACTCATCTCAAAACTACCAGCTTCATCTCAAGTATGAGATCAAATCTTTACACAACAGTAACTACTTTAAGTTATGACAAATTCAGGCTAGACTTCAACTCTAACAAGGGCATGACATACCCACATTTATATGAAGTCCCCGTGTAATATCTTACCATGTCCAACTGCTATAATAGAGGTAGGAATTGAATATATGTAACTTAATATCTGGATACATCATGCCTGTGTACAGAATGTAGTCTGCATCCCAGCTACACTGCAAACTAAAACACCATGGTCAGACAGTACAGACTTTTTGCTGTGCTTGTAGATTAGGTAAATCCAATCTCAATTTACCTAACTTATGACAGAAAACAGAGCAAATACAGCCAAAGATTTTAGGAAAAAAAATACTAAACGTAGACAGAAGAACTAAAGAGCTAAGACCACCACATGATATGGACATAATTTGTGCTATGGAAGCCTAGAAAGAATTGACTGGTCAGGCTTTTTGTGGTTTTGCACAGGCTTTTATGGCATGACAGATATTTCAATAAACACTATGCCCATGCCCTGAGCGATTACATAGACATTCTCAAAGTTATTGGAAGACAAAACTGATAGAAGGCTGAATCATGACCCCAAATGGCCAACGTGGTGCAATTCCTGTCCAACATCCACATCTCAACCAAAAAAAAAAAAAAAAAGAAAAGCGAAAAACCTGTACTAGAGTATAAGGAATATTACAACAGATTAAATCAAAACTGTTCGAGACGCATGTGTTCTGCAAGGCAGAGAGAGGGGGAACGAAAAAATTGGCTTGAGGGTGCACTCAGATTTCCTCTGTGACTTTTGTCTGTAAAGTCTTGCGTCTTCTCACAGTCTCCACACTCTAGGCAGTTTCCATCAACTATAGAAGAAACAACTAGGAGTCCACGATGGGAATTATTTGGGCCTCTAGCTATTTGTGTTTTAACATAGAATTAAACTGTTGAACTGAAGTGAATTAAAAACCGGCTAATTTATCCTGTGCATGACATGGTGCCTGGTCAAATACGAAGCATATTGGCGAGTCTGATTTTCCAATATAAATGCTTGGTCTCCAAGCCTAAATATTTTAGAAAGCTATTCAAATTACATATGAAAGACATTCTGTACTTCTCTATTACAGGGGCTGAAAAAGTGCCAGTGAACTTCTGCAGTGTTCTACCTTTTGAGGACTACAAATTACAGTCCTGATAGAAATATGGCAACTGAATTTAGTAAAAGTCCTTGAAGTTTAACTCTGTAATGAATTAGACTGAAAGAATGTATATTGTTTAAACACCAACACAGACATCCTTAGTAGTTTCAAAAGGGGTGAAGATGTCCTGATAGCTTGCTCCTGAGCTGCTACAATGCAACTCAAACATCTAACATAAAGCACAAAGTAATTTTTAAAATTTGATTTTGAGAAATGGACTTTCTGTATTTTTAATTGTTTCCTAATTAGAGAATAGACTGTACTGCTTTTGTGGTTTATAACATTACATAATATAAATAGCATTCATTTTAACGATTGTCTAAATGCACATTTAAACAATTAGCTAGCGCATCATCTCAAATATTATCCTGTCCAACGAAAAAAAATATTTTCAAATCACACATGTATAATGATAGTAGTAAAGCCTTAAGAATCTTTTTTAAGTAATGCAAGAAAACAAATTTAAACCAGGTGGAAGGAACATCAGTTCTGGAGTGTCTAGATTCTTTTTTTTTTTTTTTTTTTTTTTTTTTTTTTAAGAGGACTGTATGTGGAAAACTCATGGGATTGCAGGCAAAGACGTGGATAGGCTGGCTGACTTCTTTGTCTGAATGTATCCCTCCAAATTCAGCTTTCAGGAACCTTCTCCACCAAGGACTGTACTCCATTTCTCCTTCCCCACTTTTGTCAAACATTGATGGTGTAGGGGCAGGACAGGAAGAGACAGGACAGATCCTAGAGAAGGAAGCTTCCAACCATATGCTATTCCAGTTTCTACTACCATACATTAGATGTTCTTTAAAAAATTTATTTAATATAGGTCATATTAAATAGAATTAATGGCCCCTACTAGCCTCAAAATCTCTCAGTCAATGCATGTTCCCTCCTGCTTTCTGTGAGGGCACGCACATTTCCAGGGCATATTACCTGTTTTGTAACATAAGCTAGAAATTGGCTTTTCCTCTCTCATTCTAAAGAACTCTTGTATTTCTCTTCTGCGTCCATGCATCTTTTCTTATTTTCCCTTTATGGATAAAGCATTTTCCTTAATTAAAAATAAAAATTGACAGTAGACTTCCCTCTTCTCCTTCTCCAGCCATGCACTGAAAAAGCAGCTTTACCCATTATGTGCTCACTCAAATTACACAAGAGTAAAGGACCAGGTATTCTGCCTCTGGCATAAACAAAAGCTCAGCTATTGTAACAGTAACTTGCTCTCCAGAAGGAAGTTGTAGAGACCTCAGGTTCATATTAAAAATCCTTTTTTGAGAGAACTCTGTAGCTCACATGCAGAGTCAGAGATGTCAGCTCACTCTAACTTACAGGGTGAGAACCACAGGACAAACGGCAGTTACCAGAGACAACCCATCAGCAAGCAATGGTAGTACAAGTAAGAGAAGACTGGCAAAGTTGGGGATTTGGAGGAGAGAAAAAAAAAACAAAAGAAGGGAAAAATATATACACTTGGGACAGAGAGACCACAACTGAAAGGACACAGACAGACAGACAGAAAGACGTGGCAACACTGGGCTGTTGAAAGAAAGAGCCCATGGGAGATCACTAGCTCTGGGATTGAATCCCATAAAAGCTTCCAGAACACAGCCACATTTGCTCTGAAAGCTTGACAGGTATATGGGAATTATGAACAGATACAATGTGATTAAAACAGATGCTTATTTAAGTAAGAGATCAGGACAGATAGGAGTGAAACACCTGCTGATTCAAGTGATACAGGTAGGTTTCTCCAGTAAGAAGAGTATTGCATCCGTAAAAAAAAACTAGAGCTGAACCACAGAGGTGCCGGACTTGGTTCTAAATATCTGAGGGGGCGAAAAAGACAGGAGGACAGGGCTATTGCAGCAGCTGGGGTTGGAAAGCAAAGCAGAGCTGTGATAGTTTGACTCTAGTTCTGGATGTGCAGTGCACTGAGTTGACTGAAAATAGCTAGGCAGTGACGCCTGTTGCATTCTGGAGATAAGCATCAGGCAAAGGTTTTATGCTGGCTGCCAGCATCAGAACAGTTTTGAGACATTTCAGAATATTATGTGATTCCAGCAGACTACTTTTTTTTTTTTTTTAACTAGTGGGTGCTTTTAATAGATGCTGAGTACAGTCATGCTTTGTTTGAGAAAGTGCTGCTTACTCTGAAATCAGCAGGATGCAGACAAAATACTTCATCAGTTCACTGCTACCTAACATGAGTTTTATCTAAGAGCACCAGGCTGTCATTTACCCATTGCTTTAAGTAAATCCAACTGGAAATAGAAGTCAGAAGGATCCACTTGGGAGTAAAAGTTCTTGGCTAAATAGACATGACTCAAGTGACGTTAAATGGAGAATCATGCCAGGCCAAAGCATTTTCTCAAAAGTTTGTACCAGGAGTCTGAGCTATGAATATCAGCTGCCTCCAGCATGACTGAAGCCTCCTAGCAAATGTGATGAGGGAACCACTGTTTACCCTCACTCACCTGCAGAGGATCCTCACCGTGTACAAGGGGACGATCAGAAGCCCTAAGGAAGGTGAGCTGATATTTTTGGCCAAGTGAATAACCAATATAACCAATGTCTCTTATGACAACGGTCTACGTAATTAAGAAAACTCTGAAATCACTGCATTCACTCTGTGAGTGATGACAACTGTACGCCTTCAGTATTACAACCCAAATGGATAAAAGCACATGGAAAACTGATATCAGATCACCACAAGACCAGTAGTAGTCATGAGCTACAGAAATCATTGATTGTTTCTTTTTTCTTTTTGGTCCCTCTTTTTGGTTAAAAAAAAAAAAAAAAGTGACGCACTAGCTCTGTATCCTACAAATCCTACATCCCCAAGGGTGTTTAATCATTCTCAGGCACTCTATCACATCTCTATTAGTTGAGAAGGCTCCAGTTTTTAAAGGAAACTTGTGACTTTCATAGCATTTTCTTCTGACAGTGAAGTAAGCCATTTAAATCTCTCCACTTTTGTTACATGCTCCAGTACACCAAGCGGTCTGTGAACATAGGGAAATGGATTAGATAAATAGAAATATTTTTGTTATGACCTAATTTAAGGATCTTAAAAATAATATGACTACTTCAAAAACTGCAAGGCATCAAAAGGCTTAAAAATATTACAGAGACATGAGAGTGCAAGAGATCTGGCAAGTATCGATAGAGTAACATTTAACTTGAATGAGAAACAGGAGGCATTCAGAGACACATGGTTACCATTCACATAAATTTATGACCAGGGCAGTTTTGTTACTGTAATACTTTTTGTACCAGGAGCCATATGCAATGGCTCTTTATGTGCAATGTCCATTTATGTCATATTTGGGAAAATTAAAGAAAGGTTTGAATTTGGAATTCACTGGCTGCCAGTACAACGTAAAAGATGAAGGTAGTACAGCTTCTGCTCTTTGTAAACGAAATCAACGGCACTCGGCGAAGGTATCATGCAGCTTTTACAAATTTCACAAGTGATGGAGGAAATGGTTAGGAGACAAAAGCACACTTACCTCACCCGATACACAATTAACATCAGTCTAGTACAGTTCAAACTATGTGAGGCACACCTTTAAGAAAGATGCCTAAAGTTTCCATCAAATTAATGAATGTACTACTTTGATTACCTTAAAAGTTTATTTGTGCATTTTCACTAGCACTGAAATTTCATTAGCATTATAGCCTGTTCTAAAGGACACTTTTGATAAGCCATTTCCCATCATACAGTCAACAACTTGCAGGTTTCTTGAACAAGTAATTTAAAATGAACAGTACAAAATACAGTCTGCAGAGCACACACACAGTGCTTTCTGTATTGCAATTCTCTCATTAGATTTAGAGTTTATATTATCTTCCATATTACATTCCTTCTTACAGAAGTACTTAAACATCACAGGAGTCTGAGTAATAAAACCCCAAATTATAAATAGTAATGACTTCTCCTTATCAGGCAGTAAGCGTCCACCATTCCAAATATGGTGAAGCAATTCGTAAACTGGAAAAACAATGAGTCGCAGGAAAAAAATATTCTAATTCTTATCAGCAAACTGGTTTTCGAGATGGTTTCTGCCTATACCTGTATATCATGTCACATTGTTAAAATACAGTGGCCAGAACTCCTCAGCCACGAGGTTCAGCTCAGCCTTTTGATTATCGAGTATGATGCTTGACCTCCTCAAATCACTCTCTATCCTCTCGCTCGCCAGGTTCACGTCTTTTCCTAGAAGTATTTATTTCAAGGGGGGGTATCCTAAGTTTGAGTGCATAGTAAGTACCGCTGCCCTGACCCTAACCCAGTTTATTTTAGCTCTCACTGCTCCTTTAAATTCCCCGTTTGTCACCTCCTGTACTCCATTCTAGTCTTTCTGAGGGTATTTGCACAGCCCAGTACAGCACTGCAAATCTGTGAACTAGGGATCAGCTTATAGCACAGCTATACAAATGCAGCACACAAGCACAGCATACCCAAGCACAGTGCTAGCCCACCTACATTTCCAGTGCCCAAACGAGCTTGTTCAAAACCAGGGGAGGTATTTCTGCATGGCTTTGCATTGCACTCCAGAGTTGGGCTCTCTAAAGAAGAAATCATCTTTCTGCTGTTTGTGTAAAGCATCTTCTTTAGCATCAGGGCTCATAAGTGAGGCTCCTGGTATTGCAGGAATAAAAATAATAAGCAACAGAAACAGGTTCCCCTCGTATATTCCTGAAAACCTCAAGTACACTCAGTTAGCTGCTGAGATAAATGGTCTCCCTTTTCCTATGATAAAACAAGACTGTGGTTCTCTATAATAAAACACATACAAGGAAACAAGAGAACGGTTCCACAGAAGGCCAGAAACAGGGGACAGAGCCCAATCCAACAAATAGGAGAACTCCAGTATGAAATCTAAGCAAGAAAAGTGCACGCTTTAATGGCTCATTGTCATTTCGTTACAACAGTGCGGCCAGATCCAAAAGCAGCACGCCCACAGCTGAGGTTAGACCTAGTCAAAAGCTTTGTGAAAGCAAAAGGCTCTTCAAGGCTCTTCTTCTCTGGTTTATTAAGCCAGAAACACTTTATCCTGTGAGCTGGTGAAGCCTCAAAAGCATAAGAGAATCATTGCCACAAAGGAAAAAAAAATGATTTACAAGTAATACGCTTCTTCCCCCAGCTTCCCCGACCATTACTTAATCGAGATTGTCCCTTTCCCTACATCGTTCTATTAAAAAAGTTTCTCTGGAGAATAATAGGACATTTTCCTAATGGAACATCTTGTTTTGCCTCTTTGTTTGTTTGTTAAAAAAAAAAGACAGTAAAAAAATAAAATAATTTCCATTCAGAGGAAGCATTCTTGGCAGGAAAAAAAAAAATTCAGTACCTCATGCACCCAGCAGAAAGATTGTTGGTTGTTTCACTCTGCTGGAAAGCTTTACAAAATCACTTACATACCCATACGGAATAAAATGTCACGGCAATTCTCAACATTTCACCTAAAATACCTCACTTAGGAGGTTATGTAAATTTTGCATGCAGTTCTTTAATCTGCTTTGGTCATTAAATATTATTTTTGAGGAATTTTCAGATTAAGGCATAAAATGGATTCCATTTAAAGGACATGGATTATCATAAAGGATAGTAAAGAGGAAAGAATAGAAGTATGTGTAACATACAATATTTTCAGAATTTCATACAAGGTTTACATGCCTAAATCCCATGGAATTCAATGGGACTGAGAAGCCCAATATGACCTAGCTGCTGTCCCCAATCTAATTAGGTTAAGTGCCTGGAAATACCTTGGACATATTAGCGACAGACTCCTAACCAGGGCTTTACCTTATTCAAATAAAATACTAGCTAGTGACAATCCCTGCTGGTGTTTCACAATAAGCCCAAAGCATACTGGGACACAGCATTATGTCGGTAATTGGGTGTTACAAACATCACAAACACACGTCACGATCTGTCTTAACACATCTTCCTCCTGAGTCTTATTACCACAGTTTAATCCCTGGTCAAAGCCACAAAATGGGAAACAAATCATCTCGGAAGTCAACGGCTTTTTAGATTTGTAAGGGCCTATTTTTCAGTAAGAAAGAATTTAATACGAAATTCTTAAGTCAAATATTAGAAAGAAATTACCTGACCAGCTCTCAACACAATGTGGAAATGTCTGCTTTTTTCCACTGGCATCTTGAGAGGCTGGTAAGTCAGAACTTCAAGAACTTTTGTAATGTTGCCAGTTCAGACATCACTCCAGACCTTTAACAGTAGCTTGAGCATATTATAAACTGACTGCTGATGAGCCCAGCACACACAAATTAGACTACAGCCAGCATGCATTATAAGGGCAGGGCAGCATAACGACGTTACGCCACTTGTAACCGACCGCTGATGCTTGTGTTATGCAATTAATGCTATGGACACTTAAAAAACCCAAACAAACAGTGCTTCACTGCTTTTACTAGAACCTGACTACCCCTCTTCTGTGTTTATTATCAAGACATTTCTATTTGTATGGATGAATGGGGGGGGTTACAAATTAATAATTCCCCAAAGCTATGTTTCACAGGTTTTTTAATTCAAGTTCCATAATGGACGTGTGTGTGTGTGTGTCATCTGCATAGTAGGATAAAGACTTAGAGAATTTTGAGTCAGTGACACTGAAATAAGCACAATGCTGCACAGGAAACTCTTACCGCGCTTATAATAGCTCAGAATATGCTCAGAAATGCAATGAACCAGAGGAAAAAAAAACTGAGACATAATTCAGTATGTTCATACATTTAAAATAAGGCACACAGTGCTTTACAATTATTTGCTCTTCTATAAACACTGGTAGTATTTCCACATTTAAGCGAAAAGTCTGCTCTGATTTATTTGCAGATTAAGTTGTATTTTTATGCTAAATGCTCAACTACTCTTCACCCTACAGACCAAATCATAACATTTGCTCATATATGGTTATTCTGTTAGTTAGAAGCTCTCTCCTTCTGCCTGGAGTTTTATTAATAACTCATTGCCATGGTATCACAGCATCTTAAGGAAAACAAAACAGGCAGATAGTTGCTAGCTTCTCCAACCATAGCCTTATATCCTTATCCTTTAAGGATAAAAGAGAATACTTCTTGAGGAAGAGTTGGGGAAATAGTTTTGGTCATCTTTTATTGCAACCCTAGAGGGCAAGGCTAAGGCTAGAGATGGACCTCATAATGTGTTCTGAAAGCTGGAAAATATCGTGGCCATCACTCAAATCCGTCACCCATGACACAATTCTCTGCACCAGCACATGCATGAAAAAAAAGAAATCCAAGCTGGTAGGAACAAAACTGAAGCGAAAGGGAGGAGGATGAAGGAATATGTTGCTTTCTTCAAGACTTCAGTTTAGCCCTCCACAGAACTGCTCAATCACATCGCTGTTGCCCCCATGTACATTAAACGATAGCGAGCTGTCTCCTGCCAGGCACTGAGCCCTTCCCTATCGAAGGGGTGGGCTCTGGAATCAGCACACGGCAAAGACCTCCCCTCACTCAATCCCACAGCCACGTGTTGTAAACGTGTCTGACAGGAAGAGCAGGAACCAGGGAACAGTTTGAAGACAGGACCTCTACCCAGAACACTCTCAGCAGCTTCTCAGAAGTATTTCCAAAGTTATTGAGTCTGAGAGATCAAACCCTTTGCCTTTAACACAAGCGAAAGGAAAATCCACCCACCATCAGTACAGATGGGGAGAATCTCCCCATGCCTCTGCTAGGTCTAGGCTCTAGAAGTAATGAGCAGAGCCACAAGTACCTGTAAATATTAACTGCCTCAGTAAGTGAAGCAGGATTTTAAAAAATGCTATAACGTTGTCAGAAGAAGAATATGTTGAAGGATCAAGCAAGCCTAAATACAGTAAAACACATAAGGTGGACAGAGCTTGTTTGCAGTCCACATCTCCTTTCAAAAAGTATGTACTGCAACATTGCTCGTGTCCCATTGTTTGCGCACTATTATTCTAGGAAAGAATGGGACGGTAAAAGGAAATACATAACAATAGCATACAGTCTGGAGACTACAAGAGCATGCTTCCTATTTACAAATAATTGCAGTCTCGGCTAAATCCATTCTGAGGCCAGAGTGCTGCAGTCAGAAGTCACACCTTTAGTTGTTAGCTACTCTGCTGAAGTGTCTAATGAGCAAGAAAGCCTTCAGGCTGGTGACAGGAAGGGATGTCCATGTTTATGGATTATCCGGTCTGCCATCTGGGATGCAGTGGCTTGTTACACCGTTTCCTCTCCTCCCCTTCCCCCCATTCAGATGAGAAAGTGAGCAGAGTTGCAAAGAGAACATAGGATGCAGCAGATTCACCTCGCATCCTCTTCGTAGGATGCCAGCACCCGCTACTTTCTTCACATGTAAGCTTAAGCAAAAAGACGGTGCAGCTCAAAGGGGAGAAAAGGCATGAAGCAGCAGCAGATCGCCTTCCCAGCTAAAGGACGGGCACAAGCAGCAGGCCTGCTCCAGTCTCCTCAGAGACCGTGCTGTAGCTCAAGAGATTTCACTCTCAGGAGGAGTTTCATGCCTGGGTGGTTGTTCATTCAGTGTTTTAGAAGGAAGGAAACTGCCCTTTACCATGTCTTTGTCATACTCAAGTTACCGAACACTAAAGCAGAAGTCTGTCATCTCTATGTAGCATACAGCGCTGTATTTTGTTCTCTTAGGTGGCCTCATTTTTAATTTCTTACAGTTACAAGAGACATTAAAGACAAAAAATGGGCAACGCAGCGGCTGTAAGTGCAGAAGGGGACCGTTCTCCTAGTCTTTCAGCTGCCTGGCTGATTCGTGCAAGCCACAATAAGCCAGCAACCCTTTTTCTTTTTGCTAGATAGTTGTAGTTCTCACAAGGTACGACTCCTGCTACATTTAACAGTGTGCAACTTAGCCTCCTCCTTTTAGGGTAAAAAAGAAACAGAGGCCAAGGTAAAAATCCCTAGAAAGAAGAAAAAATTTCACCCTATTTTACCCCTGTCTGTCATGCCGGGTGCATTTTGTCTCTCTCTGTACCCAGAACATATACAACTAATTCTATTTTCTAGAACAGCAATTGTTGATTGATGAGTCATCTTTCCTGTAAATTTATTTTTTTAAGTGATTTTGGCATTGTTCCTTGAGATTCCTCTCCAGCTATGTAATGGAAATTTTGACCTCACACTCTGGTTTCTTTAACATCACAGATACCGAGATTATGAGTTTAAGACAACCAGGCAGTTGAAGAAAGGCTACAAAGAAGAAATGTGTAGTTTAAAAAGAAACAAAACTGCACTAAATAAACTATCAAGTAAATATTTAGCTGTACGGCCATTAGGTTATATTCATAATAATACAGCAACTCATTTATTATAATTAAGAGTTTTTGGGGGGAGGGTTGTTTCCCTCTTTCCCTTCCAGTAGTTGGTCATTTGGCCAAAGCTGTCTGCAAGTTAAGCTGTATATAAAACAAAACTCAGTCTATTTTTCTAATTAGTATCTCCCCATATTACAGTTTCAAAAAGACATTACAATTAGCAGTCAGAAAACAAAAAAGTAAACCAGAAGAGAGTAGAAAGAAACCAAAAGCATCAAATCATTAATCCGCAAGACGGGATTATTGCATTAGGGTAGCGTAACATTTTTCAATGTGTAATCAGCAAGATGAATTATTTTTTTAGTCTCCATTCCTTCTCCATATGGGGGTAATATGGAAAGTACATAGTAGCCAAAATTTCTCAGATATGCTAAGTTGAGAACATATGACATAGATCTTGGAATTTTGCATTGTCTTAATGTCACAAGGTTTAGATGGATCTTTATAGATAGAATCAAAACCAAGCACACTTATGAACTACCCTGAATATATAAGATGTGACAGTATGTCACTTAATAATTAGAGTAGTAACTCCTCAATTCAGTCGGCATTCAGCTGGTAAAAAACAAAAACAAAAAAAATGGTGTTCAGAAACAGGCAGATGCATCTTGCACCCACTGGAGCCTCTGACCAGTGATCACAAGCAGCGAAGGAGAAATCCTAGTAAGCTAAACCTAAGAAGCAACAAAACCATGACTCATGAAGGCTAAGCCTATTTAAAATGAATCGACATTCATGCCTATCTCCAAGTGTTAAGTGGGATAGCCAAGGGACATGACAACACAAACTGCAAGTTATGCATCCTTGGAAAAGTTCTAAGCAAGATGTCCCAAGTGAGAATAACATTATGGTCTCTGGTAATTCTTCATGGTCATGCCAAGGGGCATCCCATGCTGTCCCACCCATGTTTTGCTTGCACCAATGAATTTTCATTCTGGCCAACCAAAGGAGAAGGAACACGTGGCAATGAGCTCCACCAATGCTCTAACCATAATGCAGCCCACAGCACTCTCTTCACAGATTTCAGTTAGATATTGACCAGCTTACATTGCGCACTTAAGTCATGAAGAATGTAACAAGTTAGAAACTTTGAAGGGACTCACCGCCCATCAATGTAGCACTCTGGTGGAAAAAAACAGTAAAATAGCGTTGACCAAATGTGCTGGGATCCGTGCTTGTGCTGCCAGCAGCCCAGAGTGCTTAGCAGCTGTTCTAAGATGTGTCAGAATGTTTGTCCCCAGTCTGTTGCTATGACAAAGAGAGGTACCATGACTCATACAGGTGAGACACTTGACTGATAAGGTTTCAAAAACATTTGTGGTAAGACACTACTAAAAATCAATACATAAAACCACATTTCCAAGTCTTGTTATAAACCTTATAGACATACGTAGGTCTAAACAAAAAGAAACCACCCAAAACACCCTTTCCTTCAGTTCAGAATCTATGAAGAAAGGTGACAACCAAGCTAAATCTGTTTCTATATACATGAATGTCTCAGAGATGGCTGTAGAGTAGCAAGTAAAGCAAGTAAAATTGAAAAAAAATTAATGCTAGGCAGTACTCCTTTACATACATGTAAACTCCCTTTCATACAATTATGACTGGACGCATGAGAGAAATGTCCAAGAGCTTTCTTATTACACTGACTGATGCATATACTGAATTTCTTTCTAATGTAAAGCATTTCCAAATTCTTCCAAACGATTCTTTTCATCTCCATAGGCCAACCCTCACTGATTCAAATGCAAGCCATACACTGTAGGGGAATGGGACATTTTAATAATAAAAATGCAAATATCTATAACTGAGGTTGGGCAGAATATGAAAAAAAAGAAAAAAACAAAAAACTTTGCATTTGTGTGGTTGCTTGAGCTACTACAGAAACTTCCACCAGATGTTCCTAGATGTTACCTCAGCTGCCTCCCAAACCACTATCACATCTGTGCTCTTCCTCACTGAATACCAGTGTTGTTAACTGAAATCAGTTTACTCCTGGGATGAATCTTAATATAGCATTTATAAGCCTGCCCCATGCCACATCTCTATTTTAAACTAAAAAGCTCAATAAATGTGATATGCTAAACTTAGTAAAACATTATGCAAAAGAAACAGGAAATAAATATTTTCCCTAATCTCCTCTCACCAACGGAAAATTCAGCAAGTATCAGAACAGCCTCATTTTCAACTAGTAGTACTTTCTAATTCATTGTGCATGAGGTAACATCTTAAATACTTCCATCTACCTCTGAAATTATGTTGCCTGTCTGGGAGAATATCCTGCTATCAGTGCAAACACTAAAATATCCAGCCTCTGTATCTATATAGAAATCAGTGATATGATTATGTTGTGCTCAAGTGTATCTGAGTCAGCTTGGGTAACAACTTGTGAAAACATGATAGCAGAAACTTTAAAACATGGATCAAGGGACGGAGGTGGATCTGTGCTATTCTAGAGGAAGTCTGGGTCATTCTTTTTACCTTACTACTCTTCTAATCTTGTTACTCCTGCTAACTAGACTGAAGGTTCAGCATGATGTTCACTGCTTCACCAGTCTCCTCAAGCCCCAAAGTTCCACAAAATACCGTATTTAAAAAAAGAAAAAACAAATCAGAATGAAGATGATCTAAAATAACAACTTTGTTATTTCACATCACATTCCATGCCATTTTCACTTGCAAGAGCTCATAGTAAAAACCTGGGATACTGTGTGTTCACAGAAACTCCTACTGTCTTCCTGAAGGACCCCAGGCAAGCCTCCTTCAACTTAATAATGTCACATCTGTAAAGTCAGGCAATACCACTGTCTCTGTCTGACAGAAATGCCAGGAGGGTGAGTGGGGAGACACAAGGCATTCAGGTAAGGTAGCAGAACATAAGCTCAACTGTTACAAATGAAGTCTTGCCTTTTCCATGGGACACTTGCAAATGGCATTGAATACTAGAGAGTTCTGTCGTAGCTTTGGGTATTACAAAACTAATCCCACCCAACACATGTCTGAGGGCTCACGAATCTGCCTCTTTCAATTCCTTCTGCAGGCTGGGGAGACAGTCTTAAGTCAACTCGGGCCGCATCCTTTGTCTCAGTGCAATTAAAAGGGTAACAAAAGAGATACATATGTGAAGTGCAATGGAGAACTAGGAAAACCTCAGTGAAGCAAAAGTCTTATATATTCTGATTGAGCTCAGCCAAGAAACCACCACCACACCACCACTGATGTTGCAGGGAGAAGCAGACCGGTCCTGCGGTCCTCAACTTACTGCCATAGCGTGGTGGGGAATTCCACCAAAACAGCCCTCTCTGTAACAGGAGAGAGAAACCTCCACCTTCCTTTGAGCACTCTAGTCAGAAAGCACTCTATTTTCTGGAAAACAAATTTATGTCAACTTTCTCTTCATCCTCGTCAACCCTCCTCCACGTCCTCCATTTGAAAACCACTTAAAATAGAGGTTCACAGGCTGGCGGGGGAGGATGGATATTCACATCTGGGGAAGGAAAAGAGAACATATAACCTGGAATCCTGAACGGGGACATGGCCAGAAAAGGAGAAGAGTAGCTGGGCCAGAGGACGGTCTGACACTGAAAAGGAGAAGGGTTTGGGCAGCACAGGAAAGAGGAGCATGTTTCTGCCAAAATACTAATGTTACCAAGAAAGAAAAACAATAAGGAAGGGACAAGCTGCCAAACTCTATCTCAGCCTTAAGTATAAATAGCTTTCAAATCCCACAGAACACTAATGAGAGATGACAACATATGCTCACCACTCAATAAAGCACACCTGTCATATACATTCTAAGTGCAAGTTTTAGATGTTTTCATAAATCAGATTCAAATGCCTAAAGTTTAAAAAACCCTGAATTTCTTAACTGCTGTCTGAATATTGTTCTTTACTCTTATGCAAGAAATAAATGAAACATGAGTTCAGAAGCTAACTCATTTTCATAAACAGTCTCAACATGCTAGAAGAATTCTTCTTAATTCTTTTTTAGGAGATAAACTACCATAGAAAGTGAAAAAACTGTAATTACATGATTGAATAACCTGAAAATTTCAAGCTATTTCATATATCATGAATATATCATCTATCCAAAAATACTATTGGAAGTGAAAATATTTTTTGATACATTTGACAAGGACAATTTTCTTCTCTCCACAAATATAGGGATGGAAATAGCATCAGAAATAATGGCCCACCTAAACTGCCAGAAATAAAGAGGGGAAAAGGAAGAAAAATCATTATTATTAAATAAAGGTTTTTACTAGGGAGAGTAAAGTTCTTCTATGAGGCCTTCATTTTGTGCCCAGTACCAAAATTACCTGTTTTTCAGCTACCTAAAGTACTCTCTGCCTATCACCATTGTGGCATGCAGGTTTGACTACACTCAACAGCAGTGTAAACAGTACAAGGGTAGCCATCAGGATTTAAAAAAAAACAAAACAAAAAAAAACCCCAAAACCCCAACACCTTACCTTAGCAATTTAGAAATTATTCTGAGCTTAAGTTTACACATAAGGAATATATAGTATCTGTGTCTGGTCTCAAAAAAGTCTGAGAGGAAATCTGTTCGTAAAAATGCAGGTCTAGTCCAGCACATCTCTTATTCGCAGTGATCCTAGTTTTAAAAAATGCATAAGGAAGTAATAATTGATTATTACAAACTATCTCTTAAGTTATTCTCCAGACTTTTACTCTCAGCCCAAAGAAATTTTCTAGTTATTTTCTAGCTACATTGTACTATGCTATTCTGCATAACACAGAGAAAAATATAACTGAAAAGCCTCAAAAGCCAAAAATTTACAGTTCCAAGTTACCACTATGCTACACAGCTGATACATTGAGTGACCTCGAGCAAGTCACTTAGCCACATTCCCACCAAAGAATAGAGCAGGCTCCAGAAACTGAGAAATAAACTGCGAGGCCAAAAAATGTTTACAGAGCGGCTTGCAATCATCAGACAGTGGGCTCTACAAATGGAAAGTATTACAACATATAGTATGTTCTAGCCATGAGTTAAAGGCGGGGGGAAAGAGGAAGAAAAAAAAGCCTCTGGAATCATGACTAGGCACATATGTTCCAAACAGAAATGAAACTCCTGCTTCTTGCATATAGTTCTTTGATTTTCCTGACTTATACTGGATAAAGACTAGGTTTAGAAACAAGAAGAATAAATCAGCAGTTCACACGTGAAGAATCACATAAAAGCTGCTGTAGTACTTCACAAACTGCAGGCAAGACACAATCTGTAGCTAGCTTTGGTATTTGTAGCAATAGCTTTTACTATATTTATTTCCTATAGTTAAAAGTCAAGTTTCCAGGTACTAAAGCCCTTCTTCAGGCTTTAGTAGAATCAGGAGCAAAAGGAAGCAGGCTTCATAAAAGGGAGCGAGGCAGAAGGGGAAACAAGCTTTGTCAGGCCGGGATTCAAAGCACACGAGTCCATCATTCCACAGGTGGAACGAGGAGCCCTCGTGTTTGATTTGGGCATGACAAATCAAGATACCTTCATGTCAATTCTCAGGAAAAGGTGGTCTCTCCCCCTGAAAAGACCTCAGCAATCTTTTTTTTGCACTTCTGCTCGGGCATTGGATGAACGCTGAGAGAAACCAAGTGGCACTCTACCTCCCAGCAAACTGTCCCTCCATTCAAATTACTGGTCCCTGAGGAGGGGCAGCAGCAGAGTTGGCATCAGCTTCTCCTGCAGCATGTCTGCTCTGCGTGTCAAGGCTCAGTGAGCACCAGGAACCACAAAAGCTTTAATGCCCACAAAGGCTCAGGCTGCAAGGGTCTGACAATACATTGATGAAACAAATCCTGCTTTGCATTATATATTGGCCGGTATTACTGCCAGTAATTAATTATGGCTCCATACGATGCTAGCTAAGACAAAAAAAGTGACAATACGATTAGTTACAGTGCAGGGAATCAGAGCGGCAAACATACTAGTCACAACTTTGTCTTTAGCATCCATATAAGCTAGGGGTATTGAGGTTTTCAGGAGTCTATTAAAGGAAGCCCCTGAGCCTAGTCATCTTGTTACAGGATCACCTTTCATTTGGTTTCTAATCTTTTAGACCAAACAAACAAGCCAATGAAAACTAAGGAAACGGGATTACGAACCGTAAAATAAGGGTATGGACACTTTGTTATCCTTGTTTATGTTCTTCTTCTCACTTGTCTCTGCATGAAAGACCCCCCCCCCCTCCCGAAACAGAGGAAGAAATACATTCACTGATTACAAAGGTACTGTGTGGAAAGAACTCAACACATATTTGTTTCTAAATGCACAGCACAAGCAAAGCAGAAGACTACTATATTTACCACAGCTATCCTTCAGTTATAGCAACCTTCTCACAATACATGTAGTTTTCATACGGAACGTTTGTTTCATTTTATTTTATTTTTTTAAATCAGCTGTACCCTTCATTCAACATGTAAATCTAAATAGATGGAGAATGGAAATAAACATTCTCCCTCCATGTGTGAAATTCATGATTATTCTAAACAATTAAAAGCATCAAAGTGCATCACACCAATTGGTTTCTCCAAGCATTCATCTATACTGCATGTCTGGCAGTGGTTTCAAAGAAAATCTGGATTAAATAACATGATTCAGATGTGAAAAGACTGACAATAAACAGAATTTTAGTACCACTCAGTCATAAAACAGCAAGCTTTTGTACTGTGCGTCTACATTAGTAAAAACGAAACTGTTTCTTCTGAGAACAACATGCTGGGTGTTTAACCTGTGTGCCCCACAACAAAAAACAGGGAAAAATTGTTTTTTCTGATTTCCCTCATTCCATCAACAACTAATTAAAGCAGCCATATACAATAAAATACAACTAGTAAAAAAACCTTTTATTTTAAAATCTTAGAAACATTCTAAATTAGATTATCCATTTTTGTCATTCTTAATAAAGCCATTTTATGATGTTCTCTTTCTTAAAGAATAATACTCACAGCAGAACTGCAAACAAGGCCATAAAAGGCTTTTCTCAGACGTTAGCTAAGTGGATCAGATAGCTTTTAATCAATGCAAAGGCTGTTCACTGCAAGCATGTCGTGATGTTAGCATAAATGATAGGCCTAGGCCATGGCAAAGCACCAGCTACAGAGCTGCAGGAAGAAAACACAAAGTGCAGCAACTTCTCTTAGATAAGGAAGGCCCTTATAAAATGTATCTCTTCAAATCCCTATAGGAAATGGTCTTTTGTTAGTTCCCATAACCAGTAATTTTTCTCTAAAAAGGATAAAGGAACAAACAAAGTAATTGGACAAACCACATTTCTGGAGTTTCCTAGGCTTGGGTGGACAGATGAACTTCTCCTGCTGTGAAAGCAACTTATTATATGCAGGTATATATGACAACATGCCATTAGCAGATCATGATTAAAAAATATGTATGAGGGAGGCTGGGATGGGCTTAGTGATACTGTTCATGTGAGAACACAGATTACTATGGATACGTTGTTCACGATGATGTATAACTTTTATCAAAACCAGAATCTAAAGCTGCAAATAGATTTCAAAATAGAATTTGAGCAAAATGTTGCCAAAACCAGCAAGATATGACAAAGACAGCATGACTGTGCTTGCCTTGTTGCTGTAATCTCTCTGTGGCTAGTGGCTACAGCTGGAAACAAGATACCAAGCTAGATGGACACTGGTTTGATCTAGTACTTCTCTTCTGCTCTTCAAACAACTCGAATATAAAGACACGATAGCCTTTCTTACAGAGTTTATTATCTTACTTAATGATGGTGTGATCTTTTTATTACTTAATTATTTAATAGCAGTTCTTTTATATTTAATGGATGTGGTTTATGCAAATCTTACCCACTACAGATACAGATTTATAAATTACTCTAAATTACAGTGCTGTAATTGGACAGTGTTGACATGAAACTTGAGCAGTTTAGGAATTTCCAGAGGCATGACGCCTGGAGCCAAAGTTTAATTTCAGCTCTGAAACAGATTCCCTCTCCACTTTTAGGCTAGCCATCTCCATTTCCTCCTCTCTAAACTTGCCTCCTAGGATGGTGGTAGAGTTTTAATTAATGGATGTGAATCATCTTAGCATTGCCTTCTGAACTCCAGATAACTAATAATGAGCCAAAGTTTTACTCGAGCACACCTCTAGCTGCAGTTGAGGACAGGCATGCCTTCTATGCCACAGTCAGTAGTAATCTTGCAAAACACCAAAAACATAGTTGTGCTATTTTTAATCTCTGCCAACAACTGTAGTAGTCCACCTTTAAGCGTTCAGCCACTTACTCTGTTAAGCTATTCTACAGCCTGCACTCTGACCTGTGCCATCATGGCTTCTCTGTTAACTGCACTCAAGTTAGCAAACTGAGACCCAGCGGTCAGAAGCTAACCTAGGTGTACGTGACTCCTTAACCTCCAGGTGCAGAGCAGACACTGCCACTGACTTCAAGCATGCCTTCTCCTCCAAGAGTCCCTTCTCCTCCCTGCTCATCTCTCCCCTTTTCCCTAACTACAGGGAAGGTTAACACTCCTCAAACTAGCCGAACTGCCTGTGTGATCACTCCATAATCTGTTTCCATCCAATTAAGAGAGGTTAGCACAGGTGAACTCCTCCAGCTTTTTCAGTTCAGCCAGTTCATTCTGACCAAAACAGGCTAGAGAACAACTGCAGCTGAGAAAGAGGGAATGAGGGGGTGGGGGAAGATCCCAAGAAAGGTGTGGTAACTTCTTTGTGGACACCACCTCACTAATCAATGCCAAAGAACCTGCTCAAATTACAGGGTTGCCACACATATCTTTTCCCCTGCCCTCCTCGTTTGCGTGACTGCACCTCCATGTGACACCCTGTGCACCAAATTTGACCACCACCTCCCTCTCTGTCTAAATACATTTGTACACTGCCTTTCCAGCTGATTGTGGGAATCAATACCAAGAAAATGCCTTCATGCATGTGTTACTCTCTTTTAGCAAGCTTCACATTGTAGAGCAAAAGGAAAGAGAAGCTACTGAAAGTACCATAACTGGAAAGTATCATTACTTTCCTCCAGGACCTCCTGGCAGTTCCAGAGGTCTCACAGCAGCAGATAGGCTTGACTGCCACCTCCCCATTTCGTTTTTTCTCACCACCTTCCCATCTTGTCTGGCCATTAGAATCACTTCACCATACAGTGCAGGCCACAGATCCTCACCGAGTAATTTCAAACCAACAATTTCTCTCTAAGTTATAAAACAGCTCATGGATGAATGTCCAGTTTTAAGGACCAGATGTAAAGTAATGGCAAAGCTGCTATGGCACTCAGAGGCAGACTGTTACAAGTTTCAGCAAGCAAATGTCAGGTAAAGACCTGCCAAAGAAAAATAATTAAACCTACGTCAGTCATTTATTACACGGGAAAGAATTAAAGTGCTATCAGTCATAAGCTTCCCAAGGTCTGACTGCTTCTGTTTCAGTACCAAGCATATTACCAGACCTATTAAAGAAAATAACAACAACAACGATGCACACGCATGCATGTGCACGTGTGCACACGCACACAGACCGTATGAGAGTCGCTTTACTAAAATCTCATGGCAAGATCCATTTCAACTACCTGCCGATTACCATCCTGCAAAAGAGATCACATTCTTTCTTTGTGATTAAAAGACATGTCTGTATTAATGCAAGACAAAACATGAGCATCATAGAATTATCTGAAATCTACCACTTATTTTCATTTAATTTTCTCAAAACTAAACAAAACAGGTGGTCCACTCATTATGGAAAGCTAGCTATTCTGAGATTTCAGCCACTGTGAAAAGTTTCTCATGGGGTTACAATCAACAAGAGATGGAAGCTCATGCAATGTTGCACTTCAATAAATTTCCATCAATCTTATTGCACCAAGAAATTATAGTCACCATGTTACTGCCTGCAAACTGGATATGTGAATCCTCAAAGGATTAAGATTCTAATCTTACTCTAAATGGTTAACTTTGTTTTCACTTGGCAAATTCATGAGGTCAAAACAAGCACATAAATAGATATTTTCCTAAACTGAACTGAGACATCAAATCTTTCCACTATACATACCATTTGTTAGCAAACTTGCACATACTTTCCATCCACTTACATTCACTGGCACTAAGTACAGGGAGAGTATGAACTTTCCCCTCTTCTCCCCCATGTAGCCTTCTCTCCAACTTCATTAGCCATTCAGTTTAGCTTCATTAGCTAAACTGAAACTAGTTATAGGAAGACTAAAAGCAGCATATGTTTAAAAACAATACGTTAGACAACAACTGATCATATTAAAAATGTGATACTCATTTGAGAATATCCTTTAAAAAAAAAAACTAAAAAAATCCCATGGCTCTTTATAAGCCTTTTAAGCGGTAATCTGGTTTATATACACAATTTATAGTGTAGAAACACAGTCAGCTGTTATGTAATCAAGGCTTCTCACAAGAAGTACAGCTTTGCACTGGTTCAAAATGCATTATTTTCAACCTACACAAGCCCAAAACACTGCAATCATTCCCAAGGGTAGTTTACCAACTCTCTCCTCTAAAATCCACAGGAAGACATTTTTGCCTTCCCCCTCCCACTCAGATATCCTTATTGCTCTCCTTGAAAATGGAGTCTCTCTTTCCCCGCCACAACTACTGCCTCCCAAATACGACTCCCACCTTAAGACATGTACAGATAAGTAAGTGCCACCAGTTTAAGTGCGAGACCCCAGTGCCCTTATTCTTGTTCCCATTCCAGTTTGATGTCAGGCTCCATCCCAGCCTAAAGCTGCCTTGACTTCTCCACAGAAAAGCTGACCCTGTCCTGAAATGCTTTAATACGCTGGAAGAGGCTGGAGGGAGAGGAACAACACGACTATGTTCTGACCTAACTTTCACTCCTCTGTTCCTCCACACCCTGCTGTGTGTTGTCCCCTTGCCCGCAACTCCAGATCGGGGATGCTGGCAAGCAGGGATGCTGCTCCCTTCTGCAGAAGTGAGACCTTCTTTGTATGGAAATGCAGAAACTGTCCTGTGAAAAGCCTTACCTTGGCAATTGGATGGGACCTAGGTTTAACGAAAGGCGAATTTTCCTATTCGAATGGGAAATGAGCAGAAAATGCAAGACATACGAGTAAAAACTCAACTTCATGAGAGCTCCTGTTCCTAGCACATAATTACTACCTGCAGTAATAGGCAATGCGGATCCTCCTTTTTTTTTCTCCAATTGCAGCATCAGAAGAATACTAAGACCTTTAAAGGTGTAAATGGAGCATTCCTGCTCTGGGACGGCATCAGTATCCGGACACCTGGCAAAACACAGTTCAATACCTCCTGTACCTACTTCTCTACCCCCTTGAAAGCAAGCATGAATATTCTTGCTTTTTCCTTAATTACCAACAACATTTAAAGAGAAGAGAGTTCTGAAGTCCATTTCAATAGTTTTTATGCTGCTTACATTACAGCAAAATGCTTTGATCTGGAGGAGGAGGAGGAAGAGGAGGCAGGAGGGGAGAAGCGAACATCTTAAGTTCACAGAACAAAAAGCCAAGATGAACAAAACTGAAACATTCCAAAGTTAAAAATAATCATCTTTAAACTGCAAGAGCAGAGCTGTAATTTTGAGCAGTACAGCATGACATCATGGTTTATATGGGTCCAGCTCAATAAATCAAACTGTGCCTAATTAGAGATCCTACTGCAAATCTACATTATTTGGACAAATAATTAAAACAGGACAGTCCATAACACAAGCCAGATCTGTTTACTAAAATATGTTCTTTTCAAACTTTTAGCTTCACTATTGCTTACCAAGCTTTCACATTTAGTAAATTATAGACCCCTAAGCTTTTATTTTAGTCTGACTTCACTTTCAAGGAATTCTTCAATTAACTTTACGTTGCTTTAAGCTCTTCATCCAATGAGAAAACAATCTGTGGTTTCTTACTTCTCTCAGTGCCAATGGCTGCCCTCCATGTTTGCCTTGCAGACATACTGCCTTTTTAGAGCCAGGCTCTGTTTGTCTAAAATCAGCTAGTTGTCATAGCATTTTGACAAGTGCTGTGTAAAAAGAGAACAAAACTTTGTGGTGGGTAAACTGGTAAGAATAATGAAGGTTGCTCTCGCAATCTCAACAGATGAATGCCAAATTCAAGGAACACACAGCAACAAACCCAAAACTGAAAGCCCTTACTGCCTAAGTTGCCTTTCTTTCCTACCCCACTTTAACTTCCCAGCTTCTACTTTTCTCTTTTCCTCTTGGTTGTTTTTCTAAAATTTGTGCTTTTTCTCAAATCTAAAAGCTATGACATGCCCGAACATTTAAAGCCTAAAAAACCCCAGGGCTATCAAGCATTACAATCTGTAGACGGTCAGGACGCTTCTGGAATTGCTTGATATGCTGTGGAGACTTTAACTATCATTTACTGCGCAGATAATGTTAAGTCAAGAGCCAGACAGTTTAATAAAAAGCATGAGCTGAACCAAAGGGACAGGGTTCTTTGCTAAACTGCACATTTTTTCTCCTAGAGTTTGAAAGAGTTGTATATAATTTTTAAATCTTGGATTAAAAGAAAAAAGAGGTGGCTCTCCCTCCTTTTCCCTTCTGACATTTGACTTGCCAAATGGACCAACAAATGAAGGATTAGAAAAACTGTTAGGACAATGACTGATGAGCAAAATGTTTGCCACATTCAACAAAATGGGAACATACGAAAATGAGAGATGGGTCTATTATTTCAGTAGTTATTTTGGCCAAATAACCTTCTTCTGCAGAATGTTAACCACGCACCGACATGAAGAGAGGATCATTCGCTTCTATGTATTAGGAGTTCAAATGAATCAAAGCATGCTAAATATCATCATATGCAGTCCATACTAATGCTTATAAAGACATGGCAAATGAATCTCTCAACCACAGCCACCATGATCCACATCCTTAAACAGCAATGCATCTTTTGGACCTCCATTTGAGTTCTTTGTTACGATAAAATGCGTCAAGCTTGTAAAATGTGATTTCTTACTTTGAGACTGTCTTTGTGAAGAGAAGTACTATGACTGACCTCTGTTAAGTGTGAGCATTTGAAGTCACAGACACTCAAATTCCCCTATGTTCTCAGTGCGCAGCAACAGATTTCTCAGAAAATCCCCATAACTGTTTGGACATACTTCTGAGAGCAACAGTGAAAATTAAAAGAGCAGCCTTCCCCCAAAGTATCTATTTTTGCAACGTGTGCTTTTAAAGCACAATGCTTAGGGAGTGAAATACTTCAGTTCTCTTGTGTAAACTTGTACAGATTGTTTGCTATTGATCTTTTGAGTCATACTTTGGCAGTAAACGGGTATCCTTCTAGAAAATGTAAGTACTACAGACCAAGTGATGTAATCTCAGTCTATATTTAACTCATTTTTCCTTTTTTTTTTTTTTTAAGAGGAAAACTCTGGAAAGAAAAAAAAATCAAAGAGAGTGAAAACAAAAAAACCCCAGCATATTTGCAGTTAAATTTATATTTCAAAATAAAGAATACGGACTTCAGTTCTATTTCCAGGTTATAAACCTCATGATAATGAAAAACTTTCAGGAAAAATGGATTGTCTGTTTGCAGGAACATTATTTTTAAGCCACAGAACAGCATTCAGATAAAAGGGAGTAATATTTCTACTTGTGCTCAAGATGTAGGACTATGGATTGCTTTCTTTTTTATTCGAATGATAGAAAGTGACTCCACAAAGGCAGGGCAAAAAATGATCCTTCCTTCTCCAGGAAGCGACATCTACAATTTCTTCAGACCTAATCCTTCTCTCTTTTGGGCCCAAGAGAGGGAGAGAGAGCATGAGCCCACTCATATGACCTGGACTTGTGCCGCACGTGCAGTATACACATGTGCACTGTACGCTGATGCAAAATTCCCTCTACTTTTTTTCCCTCTACTTTCTCCTATGGCCCAAAGCAGGTGCCACAACATCAGGGTCTCTGCTTCTCTGTGCAGCACACACCACTGCCTGACACTTTTGACGAAAGCAGGAATAGTCTATAGAGGAAGGAAGATAACAGAAGGAAACAAATGCAATCCTCTTGACTGGTAATTAAGACTTTGCTCTGCCTCAGAGTCTCAAATGTGATGAATCTTTAACTTAGAAAGAGATTGCCAGGAAGGAGAATAGTGAGAGAAAGAGAAAAAGAGAGAGGGAGAGCAAGAGAGCATGTGCTTCCCTTTTATGTTTTGTCGGGTTTCTCTCATTAACTGACAGCCACTACCTATGGGCTCAAATCTCTTCAAAGTCTGGTTACCCTTAGAAGAACAACATGATCAGGCCAATGCGTAGACACAAATTGGAAGAATCATACTCCTTAACTCTTAGGTCAATGCTTCCTTATCTTTCTGAAGCAGCGCCTCAGTGATGCCAGCTTTTTTGCACCTTTTTCTTACTCCTTCACCTGCAACCTGTATCCCTGCTGCTCTACCCTCGCGTCCTTCCCACATTACCACCACCTCTTTCTTATTCCCAAATAGGGACCAATGGTGTGGGCAGGGGTCAAGATGAACACCTTCTGTCCCTCCTGTGCCATGCATGCACTTCTGGGCAACCAGAAGCTGTGTCTGCTGGCGTAAAGCATCTCAACATCCAGAGTTGACTTGAGAATGTCACGTACTGCCTTAAGAATAGATTGATGATGAAGAAGCATATTTAAACCCTGATAAAATTAAAATTCACATGACTTGCATTGACTTCATTAGAAGCTGAAACCCAAGTAAATCAGTTTGAATACCAAGTGAGAAATTTTGGCCTTGCATTGTACAAACAATCAGACTAGATGACTATAGGGGGCCCTTCTGAGGTTAAATTGTGACAATACAGATGCCAGAGAATTTTAAAGATTAGGAGGCCTCATTTCCCAGTATGAATTACACTATTTCCTCATCTGAGTTTTGGTCTTCTAAAAACACACAAAACCCAAAGGAATATTATGTTTATCAGCAGCGCAGAGCCTGCCTTAGATGCCACGTATTGTCCAAATAGCTACATACCATCCAAATGACAGACGGTTTTGACCAAAGAGATTGCAATACCAGTGTTTCCATTAACCCTTTATTAAGAATCGCAGAATTCAAAATGCCTCTTTGCAGCATTACCTCATGCTGGAGCCTCTTACTGATTGATTAAAACTGTACACATGGTGGGGGGAGCAGAACTGCAACACTACGAACCAACAGTGTCCCCGACAAAAGAAATGGCCTGCTGTTCTCAACCCGTTTCCATAGGTTGATTGTGAATTGCAGCCAGACAAGATCTCTTTTTTAAAACTTCCAGCAACTGGCAAACATGCCTAATGCACAGGAAGTCATATTTATAGTTGCACGACTCTCTACAATATACCAATTCTCTTGTAACCAGAAATTGTCTCTAGGCCCACTAAATGAAAGATCTTTTTCCTTGGGATTGCAGTCTTTTTAACAAGCAGCTTTTAAATCTACAGTTAGTAATGGCTGTGGAGGGAAGAGTGCAGTCCCCACATCATTACTAGAAAGTAAAGATATATCAGACTTGTTTTTTTTAAAAAAAGCAAATCTGGAATCCTGGTCTTGCAACTCATGTTAATTACTTTGTTGAATCATGATTGAAGTTAAAGTATGTGTTTAACATTATCTACTAAATATGTTTCTTTTGCTAACTAGCCTTAATTTCTTTCAGGGTACACACAGGTAAAGACATTACTACTATATAAGCTTAGCTATAAACCTGGACAGGGCCTGTGAGCATGCTGACATCCCAGAGTATGTCTGAAGCAGCTCACTCTGCTTCACTAAAGGAAAATCTGTTTCCAACTTCTCTAGGTTTATGGCGGCTGTATGGATGTTTCTGGGCAGTTACTACAACTGCAGGTGACAGTCAACAACTTGCTTGTGCACTTGTACTATCTGTCACCTTCCACACAGAAAATTATTAAGAAAAAAAAAAACCTGACACCTATTTGAAATTTTCAAATTCTCTTCTAACAACCATGTCAGAGCATTCAAAAGGGCATAACATTAACCTTGGCAAGGGACTTTCTCGTTTACTTGTTTCTATTATAGAGAAACTTTATACCATTATTAAAGGAAGACAGAAAAAGGGCTTAATACTTTACCAAAGAAGAAATTCTTCAATAGCAAAAACCACTGCAAATGTTGTTCTTACCTGGAATTGAAAGAAAAGAGAGGGAGGAAAAAACAAGTATAAGAATCATCACTTGGAACACTGCACCTTCAAAACACACAGAATCCCAGAACAATGTTTTACAGGGCATCATGACAACCAGGGAACAAATCTAAAGAAAACAAGCAACATCAGAACAGGAAATTGCAATTTCTTTGAAACAATAATTAACCGTAAGAAGGAAACCACTACCAATGTAAACAAACAAGTAATTAAGGAAACAGTTTTACCACAGGGAAACCTGTCTTAAAGCAGCGGCACAGGGGAGTATAAAAAGGGGTTGTTAGACCAGATGGGTCTCTAAAGAAGAGCTGAGCAATTTTTGTAGCAAGAATCATTCGCATAGAGCCTTCAGATATGTCATTTTCAAGGGTTAACAAAGCAGGCTTGACTACCCGAGATTCAAAAGGTTGCTAAATAACTCAAATTTAAAGTGAATGTAATATTATACTGCTGGGCAATTACACATAACCATGAGGAGTTTGAAGATGTCTGATCCTCACTAACAGGCTGAACTGCTTTTACAGACATAGCTTTTGATGAACAATACTTGCCATTTATAAGCAGCTATAGCCAAATTAAGTATCTTGGTGATTATTTCATTATTTTCTCTCCCTGCTCTATCCCCTACTTTCTCTACTGGCATTGCAGAGAAATGGGAAAATATGAAAAACTAGAAATATGAACATTTTTCATTTAAAAAAGACACTTTTGAAATTTTGCATGAAAAAAAGTGTGAAAAATTTAAAACATGTCTAACTTTTATAGTTTAGAATCATTACTTTTTACATAAGAACTCATTCTCAAACCCTGAATTATTGATTTTTGCTTCCTCTTCCTCCCTTCAATTATTAAATACTTGCAAGTGAGCAGCAGTATTTGCTGATTTTCCAGTGAGGGAAAACAAGCGCATAGGGTCATAAGAAAGCTGTGACTAAAATAAATACTAATAACATTGGAAATAAAAATTGTTTCTAAGTCAACTATCCTCAAATAATAGCATTTCAGAAACTGTACTTATTTGTTCTTGTTTATTACACTGGTCTCCTTTGTGGTTTCTAGTATTTGGCAACAGTAACATACACAGAAAAGCTAGGAAAACAGCAAAAGTTTAGCAAAGACAGTAATAATTTTATTAAAAAAGAAACACAAAAGAGCAGGCAGCTCTATGAACAGTAGAACCAACACGGTTTGGCTTCCTAAGGATTTGTGTCCTATTGGGACTCTCCAAATCTTAATAAGGTCCATGAGCTCACACTGTAGCTTTCTGCTCAATGGAGCACTAAGCTCTCTCTTATACCTAGGAACCCATTTTTATTAAATTTTTTGAAACTTAGTATTATCAAAATCTCTATTTCTCAACTGGTACAAAAGACACTGGGGATCACTGTGCCAGACAGATAGATGTAGGCCTTTCTTCCTTAGAAGAACAAGCTAGTAAGAGAACCACCAGATTCATTAATAAGTACTTTTAAGTAGATTCACTCAATTTTTATGATGTAAAAACATTTATTTATTAGCAGCTACAGCTAACAGTATTTAGCTAAGAAAAAGGACTTTCTTGCTTGTGTCTTCTGCTTATTTTTTAGACTCACTTAGGAGGACTACTGCAAGAGAAAAATCTTTATAAGATGCTAAAATAGCATCATCAAATGGTCAGCAAACTTAAATACTTACCTAAAGGGAGATGTTGGTGAAGTAGGAAATGGAAAATACTTGTTATGGAGCTCTGAAACATAAATATACCACCTCTGCCTCATCACCCTCACAGAGTGAGTTTTTTCCTACCTTTCCTAAAGGGATTTGGGAAATGGAAATTTCCAAAGCAGGACAAATAGCAAAAAATAACGGGCATAAATTAAGACTGTCACAGAGATAATCTCCTAGGCTTCCGGAATGTATCTTTGGAAACACTCACCTTCTCACATGGAAAAATGGCAGCAGGCAGCTACCATGTGAATGAGGGACAGCCAGGTCTACCTAAAAACAAGGCCATCCCCCCAGTTCCCAAGAGGAAACTTAAAGTAAGAATAAAGGACCCTGCATTCAGGAAGAACGCTGATTGTTACACTGTGCACTTTTCCCATGATGGTAAACCAAAGAGCAATAGCGCATTTAGAAACCCTTCACACTGCTCTGTAGCTGTCGACCTACTTAGGTTCATCAAAGGCTCCTAGGGAGATAAGCAATAAAAAACAAAGCTTAAATGGCTCAGTGGTAATCTTGCAAGGGAGTGTTTTAAACTATAGGAAGACCAACCACAAATGGGAAACACAGGTTTTGACTCTGAGAAAGATCTGACGGAGGTAGAGTCTTGAGAGAATTTCAAGAAATCCCAAGGCAGAGATGGCATCTGGGTCCTTCTCAAAGACAGGAGAGAACTGAAGAGAGGCTCTGGGTACAGACCCATGCGTGCTACTCCACTTGGTCACCAGCAGGAATTGGCTGTCCTTGACATGTGGTACCCACATGCATACCCACTGATCAGTACGCGTACTCCAACACCCTCTTGTTCTTCAGTTTCACTTGTTCTATTCCTTTTTTTTTTTTTTTTTTAACTTCAGATTCCCTATAACCTTTTGGTATGTTGTAATGAGAGACTGCTCAAATGATGAATGGACATAATGAATGCACAAAATCTAAGAGCGGATTCAAAGAAGCGTTTTCGTGCTTTTGCCTTGAAAGGTAAGGTGCCAACATCTAGTTCAAAGAGTTCTCTGTATGGTCCTAGCATAACTAATAGACCAAGGTAAATTTTACAACAGAAAAAGTCACAGAATTAAAGGCACTCAGAAGAAAAACAAAATACTAAACTCTTGGCTGTTTTGGACACTTCACAGGGTTTTCTCTGAACATGTTGGACTTGAATGTTGGCCCTTTTTACGTGCTGATCTTTTGCCAAATACAAGATAAAAACACTAATGTACTAAAAAGACAATTCAAAGCATGTGGAGAAAACTACCTAGCTGCACACAGTGACAAACCTCTGGTAATTTGGAAATAAACGATGATGGTGACCAGCACTGTCTTCAGACAAGCTGTACATGAAGGCAAGATGCTATAAATGCTGAAAAAAGCAAAACATATGCAAAAAGCACATAAGCCCTTGCATAAATCTAGATTTAGGTAACCCAGTAACTAAAGACCATGAACTATAGTTCTGGCCATGTAACCAACTTAAGTTATTTTGGCTTGGTACACTTGTTATTAAGTTACCTGAGCCAGGACACTCTTACTAACATCTGTTTCCTGCTCTTTGGGCCCTTCCTGAAGCAGAACTTCCACCGAATTTGAGAGTTTTGCCTGAGCCAAGGAGGCCGACTGGAGAGCACTCCAGATGGTCTGCTACTTGGAGTAGCAAAAGGCAGCTACAGCTTGATGTTAACTGGAGGGCAGACAAAGTCCTGCCTCATAAACTTGTGAGAGGAGTGAGGGTAAATGTAATATGCAAGTTGTTTAAAGACAGTTTCCTTTTTCGCTTTTACTTCATTTAGGACAGTTTATTTGGAGAAACAAACATTTAAACTTCATTTGATTTCTTTTATAATTGAAAGAGCAAAAGAGGGATACATGCAAAAAGCGAAAAATCCATCACAGTTTTACAGCCAAAACATTGCTCGTTTAGCAAGAAAAAAAAAACCCTCAGAATTACCATTTCACTGTTTAAGCTTAAAATTAGATTTTAGATGCACAGCTTACATAAAGGCACATGTCAAAAATATGCCTTTTCTTTTTTTTATGTTGTGACTCACTGAAATCTATGTTCCTCTCACATGTAAACAGTTCCCTTAAAAGAAGCAAAATGAAGTGCAGACAATGAATTCAGACATGTTGGACATGAGCTTTTACCAACCCCATGCAGGCTTCTATGCACTTAAATTCATCAGCTCCATTCGCCTATACTACACAGTATGCAAGGTGTATTACATGTTGCTTTTAGAGCACTGAGATTCTTTTTTTTTTTTTCCAATACGTTTACCCTGTTTGAATTCTGCTCATCTGGTGTACCTTCTGTGACTAGCAGATTATTGGATAAGCTTTCCTTTAAGATATCTTTGCAAAATGTAATTGGCAAGCACACATTGTATGACTTGCTTTCAGGGATCAGCATGGCCTTTATAAGAAACAGTTGAGAGGTATACTTTATTTCCTTTAACTCTGGGGGGCTAGTGGTTCACTTGGACCACAATTTATTTCTTAAGTGAATGCTCCCTCTGAAAAATACCACTTACTTAAATATCAAGGTTGTTTACAATCTACACAAATGTTACACTCTCAAGCTTTCATTTTTGAAAATACCAAAAAGTAAGGAGGATGACGTTGGGCTTGTAAAAACATTCTTTACCAACAGAATGAGTCTCACGGCATTTTAAGTTTCCCATATGACATTTTTCTGTCTATCATTTTAGAACTTTTTCCCACACGTGGTGTTCCTGATATAGGCTTTGGCAAGCATAGATATGAGCTGTCTGGAAAGCGATAGCTTATTTTCAGCATAACCTTCTACCATTAAACATTAAGCACTTCTTGCATGAGGCAGTTCAGGTTGAGCAGTACATACAGCCCAGAAGTGGCCAGCTTCAGCTGCGGCAAGCAGAAGTTCTGAGGGATTCCAAAGACTTCATGACAGTCTACAGAGAAAACCAAGTAATCTTGAAAAATTAGCTTTTCTTGCAAATTGTTCATTGTCTTCACATTAATCTCCTAAGGGAGGCTAAGGGCATTTGACAGCACGCTTTCTAGCAGATTTAGTGGAACACTAATACAGGCACTCTACCAAGAGCCTACAGTTAAAGAAAGCACGTACACAAAGAGTAGAACAAGCACTGATCTTCCCAGAGGAAAGAGGTGCGATTGCTGCAGTTGTCCTGCCCACAGTTAGCCAACCGGTGTGACTAAGAACGGGAGAACAGGTTTGCCTGTTGTCTTGCCTAATAAGGTCAGTTCCCCTGTAACTCTATTAAGGGGTCAAGAGCTGAAAATAATTTGGCCAGAACAGTTGAACCTGCAGTTAGATGTAGTTTTAAAAGGTGCAGACAGCATCACAAATTTGCCATCTGTCTTCAGTAAGTTTATGCATGTGCAAATACATGCAAGAAGAAACAGGATGCTTCACTGACAGACAGCAAATGACTCACAGTTCTGTTGCAAACTGAACTAAGGACATAACATTATCATTGCTAAATTGAGGAAGGTGAGAAAAACTTAAGCTGATAAAATCGGAATTTGTGGACGGACAGAGAAAGGTTCTAAAACTGCTTGGACTACAGATATCTAATGGGGCTTTCCATTTAGTATTATGGTCAGCTATCTGTAAAAAGCATATTTAATGTTTCATAAATATAGAGTTTAAAACAAAAGTGCTTCTAATCGGATCTGGCATGAAAGGGAGAAATGCATACATAGAATGAGGTAAGTGTGATCTTGCCCAGCTGAAGAACAGGGAATGGCAGGGCTTCAGCCCATGACTCACACAGACACTAAACAGTAGAGAGCTAGAGATAATTCTCAGGTAAACTTTGCGTGAGCCGCTACGTCATCCCTCTCTACCCTTCCTGCATTAATCATGTCATTAGTAACCTGATGCAACCCGAGAAGAATGTCTGATTTACAGGGAGCAGAGCAATGCTAACACAACATTTTGGCATGTCAAGAAAGGAAAGACCAACCTGAATTTCATTTTAGCTCTAACCACACCCCAGGAGAACAAGAAAAATCAGAAAAAGAAAAACCAAAAACAAACAAAAAAGGTTATCCTCCCACTCCCTACCTGGCTAAAGCTTCCTGATGAACCAGTTATTGAGAGCACAAATACTAGGGATATGTAAGAGTACATGGGTAAAGAACCAGCCTGAACGTGTACCTAAACAAGGCAAAGGGGAAAAAAAAAACCCAAACTTTCCTTTGAAGTTTGCATCACAGTTACATAATTTACACATTAGTCTAAATGTTTTTAAACATCCTTTATAGCGCACAATTGTGAATCAACTGTATTGCGGGTCCAAAGGGTACATACCATTAAGAAAGATTCAGGTGCCAGCCAAGTATTTTGGTTATGCCACCAAATTAAGGAAGACAAGGGGAAATACTAGGGCAAGAGACAAATTTAAAGATTCAGAATTTCTTTTTAAAAATATGATTCACTCAGAATTGATAACAATCACTTTAATACACATCACTGTTGTTTGAAACATTGTACATGGCTATGTCAACTAAAACCTCCTCAAAAAGGGAATAGTCATTTGGGGGAATTGCAGATCACTTCGCTCACCCTAAAGTAAGTAAGAAAACACTACAGATTACTTTAAAAGTAGAATGATGTTATCCTTGAAGCATTCTCTTGAAGCAAAAAAAGCAAAATTTTTGAAAATTATCACCAAACATATGCAATGGGTACAAGTGCCATCAGCAGTTGCATCAAGGAAACTCTACAGGAGCCACCTCATGGTAGCAATTCTCAGAAGAGTACTTAAAAAAGATAAGCAATTAAAAAAAATCACTCAGAAGAGCAATGAAAAAAAAAGTTTGCTGAAGTCTCTCCAAATGTATGGAAACCTCACTTCATTACTCAAAACACCAGTACTTATAGCCATCAGGTTCTCACAACTTTATCTACTTCTAACTCTTCCTAAATAGGCTGCCTATCTCCTTAAAGTTTCCTTCCCATAGAACACTCCCTTCTTTCTCACTTTCCTCTCATTTAATCCTAGTGCCAATCCTGTGAATTGCCGACTTGATTTTAACTTTATGACTAAATCACAGGGTTGCAGGCTTACTTTCTGTCATAAAGCAAGCTCTAAAAAGAGAAAAAGAAAGTCAGGAGATAAAATATCGATCTTCTTTTCTCCTTCGTCTTTGTCCCACTACAATGGTTGCATTCGAGTTATTGATACCTAAATGTATCACCCTCAGTCAGATAATCATTTTGTTCTTGGTGATGATTTCTTGGCATCTTTTTCTCAATATTAAAAGTAACATACAAATTATTACTAATTTATAGCTGAAATATAAAGATAATACACCAAAATATTAGTGGAATATGAGATGACAACAAAGAAATTATACCATTTATTTTCTGACACTGATTTGGAAAGCTTTTCTCTTGTACCATGATGATATGACTAAATCTCTTTCATTAAAGTTATAATCAAGATATTTTGAAGGTTTTGTCAACTTACATAAGCAGGCACTTCCCCTTCCTGGCTTCTTGTTTCAAACCCGACATTGACTTGAAACAACAGAAAACCATTTTGCCCCGATAGCTATTCAGTGCCATGTGCAGAAAAACGCTAGCAATCTCAAGTCTGTAATAGGCAGTCATCTGTCTTGTAACTATGCCATTTCTCATCAGTCTTCAAAGGCTGCCTAGAGATTAAATGGGCAACAGTGAAACATCTCTCAGAAGAGCCCCTGCATTGATAAAATAGTGTTTCCAGAAAATGGTAGCTTGGTATAGGAGAAGGATAATTTGTTTATGCCTCAAACAGGGAAGGTGCTAAGGATAGCTTCACAAGTTTGGGTGTTTTTTTTGTTTTGTTTTGTTTTGGGGGGGAGGGTACTTAAGACCTTCTGAAAGCAAAGAAAAGAAACAACACCAACAGCTTAATGCATATTCTATAATCCAGTGTATGTGAGAAATTCGAGGAAAAAGTGCTTTCTGAGAAACAGCAGATTCCATTTTCAGGTGCCCCGAGGAGAATAAATCAGGATTACAATTTACTAAGCCTGATGGTGGCTTTCAAAACAAACACATTGCAGACATCTCTGGCAAATACACCTCTTCCCACCCTGCATCCAAAGCCTGATCTTAAAAATAGTCCGTCTTCCCAATGGAGGCTTCAAGGATATCTTCCAAATCTCCCCGCAGTTTGCCTTACATAGCATACCCAAGAATTTTAACAGATGACCTCTGCCCTCTGAGAAAGGCATCAGTCGGTTCTGAACGACCCACTGTGCAGAAAGCCAGAGCTCCCCCAAATGCTTTCTAATCCAGAATTGATGTGTCCCGCAAGGTGAGACTCGGTGTGCTTTCATGCACGCACAAAAGGGTGAAAAGAGCATTCATTTTCTTGAATATCTCACAACACGCATCTGGTCTCTACAGGCCTTTCCCCGTTTCTTTCTTTGTGGACCTGCTTCCTTCTATGTTCAAACAGGGTCTCAAAAATTTACTCACAGCTTGGGGGTAGCGTTTGTTTGCTTGCATGACGTACTCTCATGGGCATGCACATGCACTTTGGCAATGCAGGCTGCAGGAAGGCATGGAAGAGGAGCAGCCACAGCCCACTCATGCAGGACACCCGCTGCAGCTCAACTCCTGAGACGGGAGCGTACACCGCGAATACCTCATCCTGGAAGCTGCCCTTTCCCAAAGGGAGTATGCAGTGGAGCTCACATGGCTCTTATGTGCTCGGTGCAAACGCACCAAGTTTTCTGGTGGTGTGAAGCAATTTTGATACCTTCTGCCAACTTAAAAATCTATCCCTAGTGAGGAAAAACAAAAACAAAGAAACAAAATGGACAATGGCTATGGAGATGCCAAAAGAATGCAATGACTATAACAAAAGGCAATAGCAGTATTGTGGCAAGGGTTTATTAATGGGTCCAAAAACAGCCCTGAAATGACTTAGCCATAGAATCAGATCCCAGCAGGGCTGCCTTGAATTTCCTTCTGAGCTTACGGGCTTTCAGGCGGTTCACTCAACCTAGTTCTCTTGGAAGAGACCACTGAAAAGAAGGATCCATCTGCTCTTTCACCTCTAGATTTGAAGGGCACTTTTTAATGGAGGTGGGACAGTATCACCACCCCCTTTTAACAGCATGGAAAACAGGCTCAGAGCATCGAGTTGGACCCTCTCAGTGGAGTGAGTCAACGCAGAGCACACACTACCCTATCTCCCAGCAAACTGCCCCTGGTGCAATTCAAGCAGGTTTCTTAACATGACTGTAGAGCTAGAGTCAGAAAATGATCGCTTTTAGAAAGTCACACAACAACTGCAATTACTAAAAGAGCACATACACAGTCTATCAATGTGGAGAGAGGCGACCACACTGGGATGGCTCAGGTATTCTATAACACCTGTTCAAGGAGATGCTGGCCTGAGCATTTTAACCACAGCTTTACTCCTTCAAAAACCCTGCCTACCTTTGCTACTCTTAGGAAATAATACTTTTGTGTACCCTACATACCTTGATATTCCCACTTTTTATTAATGTGTACACAGATGGCATTCAAAGTGTACAAGTGGCAGGACTTTGTTGTTGATTTTATTTTTCTGAGCATTTCCGCATTCACATGTACCTTTACTCACTAAATGGAGAACTCCAACCCATCTATGCCAAGCCCTCTGTCAAGATCTGCCTTAAATATCTCAGGGACACAAAGTTAAAAAAAAAAAAAAATTAATTAAAAACCTTATTTTGTTAGTTTGAATAATACTCAAAAATCAATTAAGAAATTTGCAATAAGAAAGCCACAGATTTTGAAATAGAGCTTTCTAAGCAGTAGGGCATTTCTCTCCTAGATGTTCCATATGCATCACAGAGCAGTCTTTGAAGGGATTGTCACAACAGTTTTAGTTTCTTTCAGATGACCAAGTCAGGTGCCAAATTCGTCTATGTATTTGCTGGTAAATGCCTGCAGGAGTGCTTTGGTTGGATATCTAAAGAGGAAGGAGAAAGACCAGAGTACCCTGACATCAAAAATGGACAGTCACTCATCCGGTAGGAATCCTCAACTGCCCAGGGAAAAAACACTGGGGACAGTGACAGGACAAGGAACAGTCCCCTCTACAGTTGCCAGAAAAGCAACAACAAAGCCCAAAACTAAACTTGCTGCGAACAGTGACTCAAAGAGTGACTCAAGATAATAAAGAGCTATTTGGATCTTAAATAAAATACTATGACAATGTGTCAAGAGGCTTTACATTATCATAGTATGACCTAAGTAGCTGTGAAAGTTATGTGAAAAGTTTCCACTCTCCCTCCTTGAAGGGCTGAATTCTAGTAAGAAATCATTTACTTAAGGATTTAGCACATAGGACAAGTCACTGTTCTTAACAACTTAAGGGATTCACATCTAGTATTGTTTCACTCCTGATGCTCTGTCTAAAGATGAAAATGCAACCATAAAGGATCTAATTGTGCTATCCTGAAAATTAGGAGAAGATTGTTTCCTCTCCTCTGAAGCAGAAGCACAGAATTCCCTTGTATACATCTTACTGTTAGAAATAGCCCAGTATGGTGTAAAAAAACAACAACAAAAAAACACCCTTAAGTAACACAACTAACTTTCTTGCTACAAGAAAGTTAAATGAGCTGTGAAATGCTTTGTGACAAATTATCTTGGAAAACCAAGGAGACAGGCTGATGGGCTTCACATCCTTTCCCATACCTTACATCACTATATGGTTTTGCAAGGTGCATACTTATACAGCACTTCAGAGAAACTTTCCTAACACAGCCAAATTATTTTAACCAACAGTTAGTAAAACAGGGTTCTGGGTTGGCTTTTATATCTCTCATGTGATTTAATCAGCAATGTTTCAGTAATTACAAAGAGCAGATAGCTTCTCAAAAGGTTTATGACTTTATGACTTTAGAGCCTAAATTCTACCCTTCTCCTCCAAAAATTAGGAGCTTAAATCACAAAGCCACTACAGATCCAAAATCTAGCATGTGTAATGTTAAAAAACAAAAATACATAAAATATTAGTGAGAACGAGGCATTTACAATTTCAAAAACTCCAAACACATCTACTGTAAGAGATGCTATTATAGTCATTTTGGTATTTATTACCTTTTTATAATACCTAATAAAAAGTGACCAAATAGCACATTACCTGGAAAAGCATGAGGAAGAATATCATGGTAATATCTGAGATTACCTGATGCTGACATGGGAAAGGAGACAATTCATCGTGTCAAAAAAGCAGTGAGAAATCAGCATAGCATGGTAGAATTTCACAAATCTAAGAGTTCAAGCAAGAGTTATCCAGAACACATGAGCTAATGCAGACTAACTGGTGCCTTCTCTCTCTGCTCTGTCATTATCTATCAGTAATAGATGGTTTAATACTAAAAATATATTATGTTGTGTTCACTCTTGGCAAAAAATTCCAGAAACCGTGGGCAAACATAAAATATAATTTAGTTTGAAACAACTCTGAGTGCATATGAAATAAGTTGCTACCAGTAAATAACAAAAACTGTCTTCCTATTTCCAAATAATCCCTGTTTGCTTCCCCTTCTCTTCTGTTATGTCCTTGGATCATCTTCTAAAAATACAGATCATACTCATTTTATTCCTCAGCATATGACTGGCTGAAGTCAGTATCCCTCAGGTCTTCATTCCAGGGGCCTGTTTTCATCTCCTCTTGTAACCTGAGTTACTTGGTCATGCCTCAGTACAAACAGTTGCCAGTGTACAAGGCAATACGAACACAGTGGCATTCCTCTTGCACCCAGATCTGCCTGGCTCACAGCTAGACTTTTCAGAGGGTCAAGCATGACCTATCTTTATGCACCAACAAGTTCCCAAACACAAACTTTTCTGTGTAACTTCTAGCTAGAATTTGCTCCTTCCCTATCACGGTAAAGGAATATTTTTGAAACTAGGGGAGAACATAGAAGAAAGAAGTCTTTAAATGAAACAGAAACAGACAGTAAATAGCAGTGCTTTATTTTAGTATTCTTACGGACATGCACTACCCTTCTAAACACTTCATTACAAAAGCATAGTACGAATGTGTAACTGCTTGGTAGAATCTTTGCTGCACCTAGTTTAACTCTTCATAGATTAGTTGATACAAATTTATCAAATTAATGCTGGACCAAGGACCTCTGAAATCAAAAGAAATCTTTCAGTTAAGCAATATTTACTCATGCTTGCTAAAAAATATTTATAATGGACTTCCAAGTTTTACTGCAGATTCACAGTACAAGAGACAATTCTGAACACCACCAAGCAAAAATTCAGGGGAAATATCCCTAAAAATCAGTAGAAGAGTGCAGAACTGTTAGGGAGTATTTCATTTGCATACTTTTAAGAGGGTGCCAAATAATAACTCTAGGTTCAAAAAAAAATTGCAGATGATTTGGTAGACTAACTGCCAGTCAAACACATTAAATCTTCTCAAGAAAAAGCATTCTTAGTTTCTTGGCAGAAATTTGGAAGACATTCTCACACCTCCTACACAGAGTGGGCACTGTCCTACTTATCCAGTCCTTTTCAATTCTAAGCCATGCAATGCAATGCAATGTAAAAAAAAAAAAAAAAAAAAAAAAAAAAAAAAAAAAAGACAGAGATTTTATTTTTGTTAGTACAGAACTCTTTTTCATTGAATAAGCGAATTAAAAGACTGTCAGATTTAAAGGCTGACTTGGTATCTAAAGTAAACGTGAAAATGTATTGTAATTAGACTTATAATTTTTCTCTCTCCCACTTTTTCAAGGCAAAGTCCCTCTTCAAAATAGTAAACAAGACCATCAAAAACATAACTGAATCCTCCTGCCATTTAAAAAGCAGGTTCATAGAGACAGTAGTCTCCTTACGTTAAATACGCACAGTGGTTAACTCCTATTCTTTTGCCATTTGTGCACTAGAACAAGCAATGCTTTTTTGGACAGAAATAATGTTTCTGTAAACAAATTCTGGATTTTCAACGTTTATAAATTAGCACGGATCCTACAGTAAGTGGCCCTTGGAGAGAGCACATTTCTGATGTCTTTGCATGAAACACATACCTTCCTAAAACACTTCCTGTCTCGCACCCGTTTTTGGATGTTATCACCGTTGTCTGACAAGGATGAGGTCAGCTAGGACTGTAGGGATACTTTACAGCAGCTGTCGGGCATTTCTTTGAAACTCCACAAGCCTTTAACTCCTTAACTGCCTCACCAAAACAAACCCTGCGGTCTTACAGGAGCACCACGAGAATAGCGACTTCTCAGGGTGCGCGTGGTGCTCTCCACTGGGCAGTCTCTAAGTGCTTCATCGAGGGAAACAGACTAAGCTCCTCAGGGGAGCAAGAATGAGAGAGAACATGAATGAGCCACATGATGTAAAATGGAGAAATGTTACCACCTTCATAGCAGCCAGGCCCAAACACAGCTGGGGAGGCAAGACGGTATCACTTACGCAGAAGGAGGAGAGATGTGCTTGAAAAGCAGCAGAGACACACAGCCAGGGTTAAAATTTTAAGGTTTATCAGCATTGTCCCACAGAGACACACTTGGCTGATTCTCAGCAAGCAAAACTACACAGTTGTTCAGGAGGACCAATAAAGCTGAACGAAACCTGTGTAAGCAGCAAAAAGTACTCTGAATTTGCACAGAACTTAGTTATGACGTGGCACCAACAAACTTCCACTCCCATCTCCCTCGCAAAACTTCCTCCAGTTTTAAAACTAGCTGGGTGAGGTGTGGAGGACTGTCCGAAACCATTTTGACTTGCTCGGGAAGCTGCAGCCCCACAGTTGCTGACAGGAGCTCTATGCATGACTGCATCTTTCAGTAGGGGGGAAAAAAAAAAAATCAATCTGGATCAATCACGCCCATACTTTGGTCGAATGAGTCAGAATTTGTGCACGTTACATCGGCTGTGGGAGGACAGACAACGTTATAACAGTGCAGACTGACAACACCTCTACCAGTATAGAGGCTAACTTGATGAAAACTTTTGAGCAGAGTAAAAAGTTCTACCTGCCGAGCGTATTTACTCCAGTTCAGCGCATTAAACTACGTGGCCACTGTTTCCATTTGAGCGCCAGGCTTACTTTATCATCAAGTCACGGCTTGGGAAGAGTCTCTTGGCTGCTTTTTGATGCAGTGTGGTGCCTTGCATCTTATTTTTCCTTTCTGTAACAGCATGTTAGGTGTTACAGGTAACAGGCTATGCTCAACGCCAGAATCTCGCCAGGTCAGGCTCCAGAAGAGCCTGCAAGGGACCAGCAACTGGGAGTAGGAAGGCAATGTCTAAAAAGGCTCAGTTATGAGACAGATGAGAAAGAGAGAATATGATCATGGTGCACAAATGTTCTGGTAACACCTGGTTTTCACGCTCTCTGACTTTCCCTACTGATATGTGTTCACATGCCTTGCACACCTTCCCCTTTTCTTACAGTAGACCTGGTTTACAATTTGTTTCAAGGATGCTGTGATGATTTTGTGATTTAAACCATGGTTTAGTTGCAATATTAGCGTTGGCATATTTATAAAAAAAGTAAAAATAAATGTTCCTCTTTAGGCTGTGTACCAGTCGCACTTTGCAGGGTTTTGGCAGCGAGCTACTTAGCTCATCTGTTATCACCCTGTAAAACTTCAGAGCACATACCAGATCTAATGAAGCATTCACAGACTCAACTTGAAAGAAAAAAGGAATAAAAAACAAACAAACAAAAAAAACCCAACCCCCCCCACCCCACCCCCACCCTTTCACGAACTGATCCTGTCTTGGAAAAAACTCTATATGCCTTTGGCTGATTCTGTCCCCACCTGAGCTAGGGCGTATACACATGTAATACATTATACTTGTGTGTGCAGGTCCACAGGGCAACCCTCTGTGCTTCTTTCTAAATGGCAACTTTTCAAAACGTAGCAGACACTGTGTACCTTATTGTTTACCATAATTCAAGCTAGAGACCCATAGGAGAAGCCAGTGAACACGGAAGAAATTAGCTCCATTTTGCCTACAGTAAAACCAAGCAAAATACAAAGGCAAATGCAAAAGTAAGTAATCTTTCAACCATTTCACCTGGCTCGGGAATCAATGGTAGCCTCCTAACACTGCATTAAGATGTGCTGCAATAAATGTTACACCGCTCAAAACTAAGGAAACTGTACCACCAACGGGGCATCATCATTCTCACTAGAAGAGTCTCCCCCCACAACCCCCGCTTTTTGTTTTTTAAACTAGCAGGGTTTTTGGTGTCTAAGCACAGCTTGCCTTCAAATTCTGCTTGCATCCGGCAAAGATTCTAGTTCTTTGAATGAGCTAAAACATGATACCTAGTGATACCAAAAGAGCAGGTCCTTTCTGTAACTCCCTGGTTCTATAGTTATTGTACAGTTATGGATAACTAATGCAAAAGGTCTGAAAGTCAAACTCAGTGCAAGAGAGGTTAAACTAAGCAAGTGCTTCTTTTCCAAGCCACGAACCAAAACATCATATGCATGCACCAGGATATTATATTTAAAGGCCTAAGGGGCCACAAACAATTATCGAGATGGCTAAGGCATGCTTCATTTAAGCTGATTTCATCACGTAGCATCACATGAATAGGACTGGGTTTTTATTTGTTTATTTTCAACTGGCTTCTGAAATATAGTATTTAGTACAGGGAAGAGACTGATAGACATAGGTAAGATAAAATTGCTCTTCCCAAAAGAGAATTTTCAAATGACTTGATCATTACATACATTTTAAGTCCAAATGGATGGAACAATTTTGTGGTAAAAATAGGTTCAGTTTTGGTGAAAGAAAAAGAGAAAGGAAAAAAGGAACTCTGTATCCGGCCATTTTTGGCACCTGAGCTCAGTCAGTATCTCCTCTGCAAGAAGGCACATGAGCTCAGCTAAGAATTAGGCAAAACTATTAACTCTAGACAAATGGGCAAAATCATCCATTTTCATAGCCTTTTCCCCTCCTGTGTCTTCTAACCTGAGGATAATATATTTGCGCGAATCAGGTGACAAAGGAGTAAGATCTAGATGCAAGCTCTAAGAGCACACAGATACAGGAATCACACAGGATAGGGTTCCAAGAATTTCTAATGTATATAAAGTTGTCAGATGCTTTCTTTTCTCCCAGATCTCTGAACAAGTATTAAAAATCCCTTTAGTAAGCAACTGTTTCAGAAACTTCAGGCAAGGGTCAAACCTCCCTGGCCTTCCAGCTCCCCAAACCTGAAAACCTTTGAGAATTATGTATGTACCAACAATGTTATCTTTCTTGTTTCAACCTGAGGGTTCTCCCCACCAACTACAGCCAATGCCTTGATGTTTCTATTAGCTTACATCACACTTTAGACGACAAACAAGACTTATGAAATCTCAGGAATAAGATAACAGACAATTTCCCAGAGCCAAAAATGAAAATGTGTATACTACTGCTGACATTTGCATTTCATTTGCCCTCGATTCCCTTTTTTTCCCATAGCTACACTCATTAGAGGAAATATAACAAAAATAGAGGGAACTAATTCAGTAATAATAGACCAGAAGCATTCCAGGTTTTGAAACAATTGTAAAGGCTACCACATTGCTGCAGGCTCCAACAACAGTTCACAATTTTGTCTTGTGTTCTGTACACATTGGCACCTAGTTCTTGAGATACAAACAGCATGTTCTTAAGGGTCAAATTATCTTTCATGATGTGGGGAAAAATGTCCACTCTTATAAGCAGTTTAAATGATTCATTTTAACTTCCACATATTAGTGAATCAGAGAGTTCATCTGAATCTAGCTTTAAGCACGTGAATAATTCTGTAGACTATAAGGGGCTTTTTCATGTGCCTAACCTAAGTTTTAGGAGGAAGTACCTTAGTCTAACAGGGAAAGGGGTCAGGTAGAGGGGAGCAAAGGGAGAAGGGGATAGGAAGATCTGAGACACCAGCCTGGTGCAAAAAATCCAGTCTGAAACAACTTATAAGAAAATACAGTAGAAGAAATTCTAACAGCTACAGCTACTTCACCTTACACATGCAGGCTGGTTTACAATGCTCACAGTACCCTTTTCACAGAATCACAGAATGGTTGAGGTTGGAAGGGACCTCTGAAGGTCACCTCATCCAACCCCCCAAAACGGAAATATGAAGCAGGCATCGAGGGAAAAGTTTCATGAAGTCTTATGAGGAGTGCAAAATAATTTCCAAAGGAATGCAGAGGAAGTCTCATCCCTTGTGATACCTAAAACTAGATGGAACAAAACAGTGGAAAGTAACCCAAGGAAAAAGCCAGTACTGGCAAGTTAACAGACTATATGGAATACATTTTTCTTGCATCTCTCTGATTTCTATTAACATTTTTGTGGCTCTTGAGGCAGCAAGGTAGAAGCTTCAGTTCATACTCCATAAACATAAGCCTAAAACCTCCCAGTTCCTTTTCGTAATGTCAGCTTAACATGCTCAAATACACACAGACTTTCTGACAATGAGTCAAGTTCCCACTCAAGCGTAAATTATGCCAAAAAACGCCCAAAATTATTTCAACTAATAAACACTTGGTTAAAAAACATGTCAGACCAACTTGGTCCTTACATCAGTTTAATTGCCTCTTACCACAACCATTGCCTAAGCCTTAATGTGCTGCAGGAAACAGAAAAAGATAAAGGAGATGCAAAACGTTCTTCCACTGCTCCTCTGACTGTCATCACTTCCGTGGTTTCACAAAGCAAATGACTCTATATTCTGAAGGGAGATTCTTCAGCAATAGGGCTTATGGTGCGAAAATCATTTTTGAGATGTTGACTTCCTGACTCCAAGAGACTAGAACTAGGGAAAAATACTGCCCCAAAATTAAGCCCTTGAAGGAGAGGTCACAGTATTTATCCTGTCATGGTACTGAGTTTCAAAGCTCTCTCAAAATGTAGTCCTTTTATTCAGCGCTCACACTGTCATTCTCATAAAATGCATCTCTTCAGAAGAAATACAATACTTCAAAACACGCAGAATGTTTTCCCAAGTTTATACAGATGCTGTTCATTAACATATTTATTCTCTTTATAAAACTACGACATTTGGACTTCAGATATTTTCAAATTCCATTCTGTCTCCCCTGCTGAGTGCATACACTGAATATTAAAAGACAATCAAAGCAAAAAATAAAAACAAACTCAACACGAGGACACAACCAACAGGCAGAGTAACTTGTGAAATGTTGGCTTTATTATAAACAAGATCCTCTAAATCCTAAACTAACTAAATCTTCTTCTCTAAGTGATTGTTCTTTCCAGAATTTCATGTGGAGTTACAGTAAAAAACTGAATGGGGCTGGTGCAGTTAGCTCTTGGCCAAGAGGTCTTTGCAATATAACGAGCATCTTTAATAGACCACTAAGACAAGTGGTTAGAGAGAAGCAAGGCAAATTTCTACCTTACAGATAAAAATAAAACAGCAGAAATACATTTGTCAGTTAAAACATGGATTGGAATAGCACCACCACCACCACCACCAGTTTTATCATGGGGAAAAAAGACTGGAATATCCCAGGGAACGTTCTATTACACTTAAACCTATTTTTTCTGATTAGGACTAAACCACATTTGAAAGGCTAACCTGAGGTCTGCCTTTTCCGTAACAGCAAGCTTTCTTTTTCCATCACTACTACGCTGATACTAGCAATGAACCAATAATAAATTTGCTCAAAACACTTCAGAGACAAATGAAAGTTCTTAATGTCACCCCAGTTCTATTGAAAACACACGTATTCAAACGTAATATCCTGTCTCCATATGTAACTTCAGTATTTCCTTTTAGAGAGTGGTGACATGAGTTAACATTTCATTCTCACTGTGAGATTTCATGACGACTCATGGAAAGATGAATCATTATGTTCAATGGAAATAATGACTTGTGATGGCTGTAGTTACTAATATTTAAAATATCACATGGGCAAAGCCAGCATGCTTATTCACTGTAAAATAATTAGTGGATTGCAACAAAATGTATCCACTACTAAGTTTTAAAAGGGACTGGAGCATTGACAGTCAAGAGTCTCAGGTGTACCAAAGGGTATAGATAAATGCGTAAGAACAGCCAGAGATTCAACTAGTTCCAAAACCTTTCAACAGGGGCCAAGAGCCCACACTTGGACAAACAGAGATCAAAGGAGACCAAAGACAGCATCAGCAGCAATCTTTCTCCTGATAGCCCTCAGCTGTGATTTCAGGATTTAAGCTGCCTCCAGAACATCCTGCTGAACAGTCACAATTGAACTGATCTTCTATAAATCTTCTTACCAAATCCACTAACACTTCTGGCTTCCATCCAATAATGTGGCAGTAACTTCCATGGCTTGACTATATGCTGTGTAAGGAAGTACATGACTATTTGTGCTAATTTCATGTTGACATGCTTCACTGAGTATCCCCTAATTTTCATGCAATGAGAATATAATTACTTCCATTTACTACATGTGTGTCATTCAGGATTTTTGAGTCCTAAATCAGATGCCTCTTACGCATTTTCTTTCCAATTTGAACAGTCCTGGTCTAGTAGTCCTAGCAGATGGAGCAGGGCTAGTCTACTGGTGTTTCCATATTTTTTTTTATGTAGATAGGGAATCAAAACTACATCTACTACCAAAAATACATGTGCACTAAAGCATAATCATGCTTTCTGGTTTGTCTCAATTTCTTTCTTAGTATTTCTTAACGCTCTCTGGTTTTTGACCAGTGCTAGATACTGAGCTAAAGTTTTTCAGGAACAATGAACAAGGATGCCCTACCAGCCCTCTTTACTGAGTAACAGCTAATAACAACTACTTCAGATTTTTTTTTAAGAGATATCATCAAAAGCACCTAATTAATAGGCTGATAAGCCATCTATTTTAATGATTTTTCTGCTACAATTCTGACAACAATTCTGCAGGGCTTCAGCAAAATCAGTTCTGGTATGTTGTACTGAACTTGCAGTTTGACATCTCTGAGAAGCAACGTTTATTTCTTTGGGAAGGAAAAGTGCAGAATGTGGAAGAGAGGATTTTTCGCAACTCCATGTTTAGGTACTCAACCAGCTCATCTCTTCAGACTCCCAGTATATCCCGTGGAGAAAGTGCAGCTCCTCTTGAGCTGGAATTTAGTCTGGGATTCACAGAAATGCCCTCTGATGGGCCCATCCCTCTGCACTGGCTAGAGCCAGGTAGGCTGACCACATACACATAGCTAGTGTGACAATCTCTCCACACATTTCTCTACATATCTGAATGTAAACATTTATCTTCAGATATCTGATTTTGGACAAAGAGTCATCCTTTTTTTTTTTTTTTTTAAACAAGGTCACATGTCAAGGTTTCAGCCCTCACAAATTTCTTCACTGTGGAATAATATGTCAATTAACATATATATCTGTATGTTAAATATATATCTGCATCTGCAGCATATACATATAGAACATATATTTTTTTTTTTAGCTAGGAGAGGTAGAAGTGTGTATGTGGCAGGAACATACTGAGAGAAATCAGGAACCTTATTTGAGTGTCCCACAATATGGTAAAGTGTTATTCACAGGCTTGCAGACTCTCCACCCCATTCCTCTTAAAACACCCACCTGCATAACTTCTGCAAAACAAAAGGTGAAACACCAATACTGGCAGCCACTTCCCCAAAACCGCCGCAAACATGTTGTGCCAAGGGCTTCCCTCCTTCCTGCCAGATTCTCCTGTCCCTTTGTGCTCCTGCTTCTCCGCTGGCGGTCCTGCATGCTCTGGGCAGCTGGTGAGCAGGTGCAGGGATGCTCCGGGCATTGGTGCACAGCAGCGAAGCCCTGAGCCACCCGGGAGCCGGGGGCAGCCCGCTGGCGGCTGCTCAGCCTGACAGGGGGCAACTCTGCACAGGCCTCCTAACAGCAGTGCTGGCAACCCCCATCACTCCGGCGGTGAGACAACGGCCATAATCCCGCCTTTGTCGTACCTGCCAAGCCAGGGAGCAGATGACCAGGGTCTATGCTTAACAAGGCAGCTGCAAATTCGACAAAGCTATTTCTTACAAGTATTGTACAAGCCCTTTGGGAAAAGGGCCTTAAATCTCCACAGGGTTACGTCTTGCACAGGTGGCCTGTATAACTTCACAGGATCCTGTTCTTAATATATATTTTTTCAAAGCTTGCACACTACATTTATTACTGTAGTTCTGACTAAGCCTCCAAACTATTTTTACGGGCCCTGAACAATAGTAATCATTTAGGATGAGGTTCAACTTGCTAAACCAACTTATATCTAGTCCAGATCCCTAAGACCTTACACCTCCAACAAATCCTGCTATCAAAGTGTAAAGAACTTCAGCTCGGACACTGCTGGTTTAACACAGAAGTGAAGAGCACTGCAGGCACAGGGATTTGCCATGGGGTTTTTCATTGTTCAGCCCCTGGGGAGGGACAGCGCGTTCTAACACCCTCCTAGCACCAATATTCATTTCAAAATCCACACTGCCAATGCAGTAAGGTAGAGATGACCAGATTTTTAAATGGTAACAATCGCTCTCGTCGGTGTTTTCAATGACATTTCAGAATTGTCGCTGGCATCTAACAGGACATTAAGAAGCTGCACATAGCATTCTTCAAACACTGTTCGAAGCAACACTAAAACTCGAACATTCATTTCCAAGAAACTATTTTTAGTTTAGCAAAAAAAAAGACTGAAGATTTTACTCAACTCTCTTGATAGGCTGCAAAAATCAATTCCTTTGGCTTGTTTGTACAAATACAACTTAAAAACTATTCCAATTTAATTAAATTTCCTGCAACAAACTCTGATGCTTAAGGAGTACTACTTACTACTGAAGCACTTGCCTGGAACCACATGCATTCGAAAATAAATACATAAATAATCATAAATAGCTGGGGAAGTTTCAGGTCTGAAGCAGTAACTTTCATACAACAAATTATGATAGAAACAATCTAATCATGTGAACACTCCAAGGATAAACCTATATAGTATGTCTTAGACTCATGTAAAACAAGAAAATAATAATGAATGTGTATTGCAATATGTGTATTGAAAATGGTATTGCTTTCTTTACTAAGATCAGTGCTCTAAGCCACAGTCTACTTTACTTTTTACCAGATATATTAATTTCCTTTTAATTTTTCCTTCAGTTCTAACTCTAAAAAGCCAAATCAGAACAGCCATGTTTACTTCTCACATATCATGTAAACACCTCCCATCCCAGTGGTTTTTATCTTTTTTTGTTCAAAGAATGTATGGCAGGGAAATCACTAAACCTTAAAGTAAAGAGAAAAATATCATAGTGACTCTAGGTTTTTTTCTTTAATTAATGAATAGACTTGTGTTAACACTAGACTTTATAAAAGCTACACTTTGGGACTGACCAGACTAGACTTAAAGGAAGATACATTTAATTGGATTGATACTGGCAAAAAGGGTCACAAAAATACAATCCCCAACCCTGTAATCTGATTTTATATGTGCAGCCCCGTAGATTTTAATGGGCCTACCTGCCTGAGGAAAGCTTGCAGAATTCCACCACGTGTGCTCTGACTGTTGACTGGGTATTTGGTAGTCAAATGATGCAGGAGTGATTCTCTAGTCTTTCATTCAAAAGTCTTTTTTTTGATTTTAACTCTACAAATTTATTTCAGCAGAAAACGTAACTTTCTGGTGTCAGAGAAGTGTTATGATGTGGGATCATTCCTCAAACAGAATTGCTCACAAATACAGGAACAACAAACTGTTCAGGGCTGTATATTGTCTTAATCAAGGTAAATCCACTCTATTGTTAGCACTTCCTAAATACTTATTCACCCACTCGAAACAGGATTGATTGGAACAGAGCGCTACAAAAACCCTACCTCAGAGAAAGAATATAAATATTATTAATATGCAGGAATATAGAATCACTCCATACCCACCTGCTATGTGTTAAAAAGACTCCTTTATAACTATTCAGAAATCAAACAGGGGGCTGCTTTTTGGATTTTAACGCTACACAAACACCCATAGGTAAACTTGCACGCAAGAAGTCTGACTAGAAAGTGTCTTTTTCACAGATGCCTAGGAGAGATGTATGCACTTACATAACGTCGAGATAGGAGCATATGCTCAGATGATGCAGTGCACAGACACATCCAGAAGTGACACTAACATGCTGACTTCCAACAAATTAACACTGCTTATGCACACAAAAAAGAGGCATGGTGCTCTCAGGAGCTAAACATCAACGTCAGCTAAAATAACTTCAGTGAAGTCCTATTAAACAGCAGCCCTAAGGAGGCCCTCTGCGCCTGCTGGGTATGAGTCACGGCTTGGCTAGGAAGGATTTGCGTGTGAATGCAAACCTTTATAGTCACCTGCCCATGCCATGCCTTCCTTAACGGACCTAGACAACTGCAGACCTGTCCTCCCCTGCCGGGAGAATCCCACTAGGCATCTAACATGATTGCCGCTGAAATCAAAGAGGAGACCCTAACGGGACTCTCTCTCCTGGCACACCAGCGTGCTCGTGCTGTTGGTGCTCAGGGAGCAGCTCCTTCCAAGATTCGCCAGCGATAACTGCAGTACTGGACGCAGGCAGCTGAAGGGCGTCTTCTGCTTCCCCAGCCATGTGTCTGTCCAGCTGCAGCCTATTTCATCCCTGGCCATCACAAAGACAGACAGGAGAGTTTAACGCAATTCCCTCTAGGGCCAATGCATACATGACCGAACTCCAGCAAACCATATCACAACTGGTGCTGAGCAGCTAAGCTGGGTATTATCAAGACTTTGCTTTAATTTTAATGACTATGGCTTCCAAAAGGATAAGCAGGTATTTTAACTGGGCTTTTCGGAGATACCGTTATGCAAGGGGAGGGCTGCAGGCATCCAGACATTTAAACACCCTTAGGACCTCTCTGAATATCAGAACCTTGTGAAAGATCCATGTGTACACACCATTGAGGTTTGCAAAATCCTGTTACTCGACTCCCATTAGCCACTGGGCTCAGAGCTGACCACAGCCATATTTTATTCAAACAAGTGGAAAAACAGAAAGGAACGAATGACAGTACGTGCTGTAAGCCACCTCTGAAGTACGCCTTGCCTGCTCTTCCCCTCCAGAGGGCTCAGCTACAGTATAATCAAAATCAGGGTGAAGTCACAGCTGTGGCCACAAATCAGCAATGCTCTCTTATAAGTACAGAGCTCCTGCAGCAAAATTGTGGGGTCCTTATGAAGCGATGAAAGGAATATGTGAGTTTTCTCCATTTGTCCTATGCCAAAGTACAGATGGTGACCTCAAGACACACAATTTCAAACAAGACACACAATTTCAAACAAGGCAGGGGGGAGTTTGCGGGGGAGGGGGGGGGCAGGAACGTGGGGACACACAGGAGGTACAAGTACCTTGCTTACCAAACTGCAATCCGCTTCCTTTTCTCTAGGAGGAGGCAATTTAACTTTACTACTTTTAAGAAACTTCCTATTAGAAAGCTGTGGTTTCCACTGCATATTTATTGCATTTTCCAAAGTTGCGTCATCAGAGCTGGGCATATTCCTAAGGGAGCTGAATGTCCAAAACTGTAAACCGTTACAATAAATAGTAATGAATGCCATGGCTAGTAAAACCTGTAATCTGAACACACAGAAAAATTAATTTCACTGTGTACAGTTACCTTTCAAACTCTGTGCTTTTCACATTTTCCTGGCAAACACATACAGCTACAGTCACCAATTAATATGAACAATAAAAAAAAAGCCATCACAAAGTCATGATTTTACTTCAGCTTATTTCAGGGAACAGGTAATCTCAATGAAATTGAGACAATGAAAGCACTTCTTCAAAAACTAAAACTCAACCATACTGCTGATTTGAGAATCTGCTCAGAAGCTCACGCTCCCTTTGTGTTCATCTATGTGGAGCACAACGTGCACAGATAATTAAGAGGCACAAGCCTGCTGCCAGCAAAATCAAAGCAACAGAAGGTACAAATCCAAATTCCTGCAACAAAAAAGGACATTTCAGTTCAAAAGACTAATGCTACATTGACTTCAGCTTCCACTGAAGTCTTGAAATGAAAGCACTGAGAACTTCTCAGGAGCGCGAGTACCTTGCCACACTAAGGCTCCCTAAGCAAAGTCACACAATGTGCCGTTGGCCACCGCAAGTCACGGTGACGGCACAAGCACACGAGCAGCATTTGTGGGATGTGATGACAGTGGTATGGGACACTGTCAATGCTGCAAGGGTGGGAGACAACTCATGCTATTCTCCAACATTCTTTCCTTATGTTGAAAATCAAACCCTTGTTCAATAGGAAACAGCATAACCATATCTTTGGAGAAAAGTTACAATGACAGGACTGATGATTTAAGAGGGATTTAATTCCCACTGGGCTCCAGGTAAAGAAGCAGATGGATTTCTATCCTTTGGATATTAAATATGGGCTATGCAAGTGTGGGGGTGAGGAAACTTCCCCTGCTGTTAGCATTTTGCTATGATGAGTTATTTTACAATTGTACCTTGAAAAGCAAAATACCAGAGCAGATTTCTTGCACGACGCAAAAATTGTCTCATTCAGAAAAGATGTCTTAGCCTGTTCTTACAAACTTAATGTGCTGTCGTTAATGATGGAAAAAAGTAAACAGAATAATAACATGCAATCACACTGTTTCTATGCTACAAAATATGAAAAAAAGTCTCAGTATTTCCCCGACTACAGGAACACAAAGAACCAAACCACAGAATGTAATACAAATCTCAGCTTTAGGTTATGTAAGGAAAATCCAGTTCACAACTAAAAGAATAATCTAAAATACAGGAAAAAGAGAAACTTCAATGATTTCATTCCTGACAAGACAAATTAACAAAAGGTTATTGTCTGATTTCTAGATAGCAGCAGAATATAGTCATTGATGGAGACTAAATGAAGGACTCTGGTTAAAAATAAAACAAAATAAAACTCTCAGAAATCCTAGGTTTAATCACAAGCCTGACATTCTACCTAGTATTCTTCTCTGATGATTGGTGCCAGCATGTCAAAAGCAGCAAGATTCTCCAAACAGAACAAGATTATTCTAAATAGCTTCCATGAGTTAAATACCTTCCATTACCAGACAGAGCACCAAAAAAAAAAAAAAAAAAAAAAAAAAAAAGAGGTGTGAAGCATAAAAGATGCATTTAATGAAAGCAGGCAGGCAGGCAGAGAGAACCCACCCAACTTCTACCTCTGCATTTACTGCTAGCAAGGCTGGGGATGAGTAAAAATTAATCAGTTGTCCCGAAAGCTTTCTAAAGTTTGGAAATTCCAGATGAGAGAGAAGTTCACAAACTTTCAGAGCCTGGCTGATGTGTGACCTGTGTTGCTTAGATGCAAAAGTAGATGATGAGACATTGTGGGGGGAGGGGGGGAAGCAGGGGGAATCAAATACACAATTTCAGTGAAGCCCTGAAAGCTGTATCTGGATATTTCATATAATTTCAATAGCCACAAAAGTGGATATAACTGGATATAATCCTTACACAGAACTTTTGAACATGTAAAGTGCCAAATACAATTGTTCTAAGTAGATCATCCTACACAATACAATGGAAAACAACAAAGCTTTTGGGTTTATCAAAAGTTATTTTATTCACATCTTGACAACATTAGGGGGCATCTGGAGGTTTTCCCCCCAGTTCTCCCTCATCAAACAAGTCATCTACTCTGAGTAGGCTGCAAACGAACAAACCAATGGAATAAGGATCTCGATTGTCTTAGCCAGCTCTCCATAGACATGAGTTCACAAGAGAGGTAGCCATGCTGCTTCCTCAGACATTAGTAAAGACTTTTGATCTTTCTTTGAAGAAACTTTTCTCAGGATATTTAAAAGTCTGTGGTTTATTTTCATGTGTGGAGAAAAACAAAGCTGAGGAGAATACTCCCACATAAAGAAAGGTCTCAACAAAGCAATGCTTGTCAAAAATACCCTCGAAGAAAAAGCAGAAAATTAATATATATTCACTTTGAAGGTGCAAATTTTTATTCCGTAGTCCTCACTGTGATCTCTGCTGCCTACTTCACGACTCATGCACGTATGGCACTCCATGCAAACATCAAGCATGGATCAAAAATGAGTGAAATTGGAATGGAGATAGTCACACAGGTTTAAGAAGTTTGAGCCCTGGACACTTTGGACCAGTTACTGTAAGCTAACGAGTTATCAGACAGTACATAAACCTTGCCTCCTAATTATGCATTTTTCACTGATAGCAAATGCAGGGTAATTCAACTCTATTTACAACTCTTTTGTGGCAAACTAACTAAAGACCACTTATTTAGTGTCTGCCACAAAACCTCAAGCATAAAATCACTTGTGTAACTAAGCCCTAAGTGCAACATAGATGCACACTGAATATACAAATACATTCCTAAAAAGGTATACACAGACATACATGCACATATATAAGTAGACACTGAAATACAAGAAATACCACTGTCTTCTTCCTTTTCCTTCACCCACAACTATCATAATTAATAATATCGTAACACACTGCATTTCTCCAATTAGATTCTTTTTGGAGAGATGAGATTAGAAGCTGCTTTTCAGCATGACCTTATACCACATTACCAGCATGTTTAAGGGCACACAAGTACATGGCTTGTCACAAGCACTTTGTCAGAGTCATCCTACTTTGCCTCAGAAAGGAACAACCATATTATTGAAGATGGTACATTGGCTAGTGGAGTGGTGAGTGTGAATGCATCTGTGTACCGGGGAAGTTAATCACTTAAGTCAGAAGTACAAGAATTGCACTGGAAGATTTAAACTTCTTTTGTCTTCTATTCTTACAGACTTCTCTACCTTATATTTATGTTTTGCTTATCATTACTTTGATCAAGCATTTTAAAAACAAAGAGGTTTGTCATGCTACTGAGTAACATCACAAGAAAAATAACCAATTGACAGAATTTTAGTTCTGCCTAGATGATTAAAATAGAATATTCTATGTTCCCATTTTGAGGAAGACGTGAGGTTTTTGGAGGGGCGGGGGTAACACTACAAAAATGCAAAAGTTTTTAAATCTTTATGTCACAAAACTTGGTTTGAAACTTTTTTTGGGGATTAACACACAATGACCACACTCTGCTGAAGACACCAAAAGAAGTGTGAGCAATAACCTATATTGTCAAGAAGTCAGAAATAGCTGCTTTTGCAGATTCCCCATTTACTGGTAGCACATTCAGCCCAGGGAAGGAAGGGTATATGCCTGCAGGGGGGTGACAAGCTAATACACAGCATTTAGAGATCCATGTTCATTGAGAAACTTCGCCTGGGTTTTAACATTGCCAAGAGTGTTGTAAACTTGCACAAAATGAATTCCACTGCTGAGACAGTATCTTCAGGTTTATCTGTACCATGTTCGGTACAAGGAGATCCTAATCTTGACCAGGGTCTCTATATTTTTTTTTTTTTTTTTTTTTAAGTCTCTAGCAGGAATGAGGATTCTTATTTTACAAATAAGTAGCTAGTCCCTTTTGGAGTCCGCAGATACTGTGCTTCAGTTATCACCTGTGGTATTTACATAAATGTGTTATTCACCATGCAAAACTCTGCTTTGCTTCACAAGTCTGAATATGCCACCATTCCACCCTTCAGCTTCACAAATACCCCCATGATATATGGTTCTGGGAAAAGGTCAACAGAAGTTTCCAACCTGCTCTTCCTAAAGATTTACTTAGCTTGTTTTTCTAAAGCAATGAGGCTATGCACTTTGTCTAACCAGAAGTCCCCTTCTGAACCATGGGCCCAAGTCAGAGAGAGAGGGTAAGGGGTCTCAAAGCTAACGACATTTCTACAAGTTTCAGGAAAACTGATGCCTACAGAAAGCACCAAGAGACCGCCACAGTGAGGAAAAACTGAAATATGAGATTCAAAATCAGCCACAGCCCCTGCTACCTTGTGCCCCGGTGGTGTTCTGGGGAAGGGCAAGAGAGCTGAGCATATCGGGGTTGAGGGGAACATTTAAGGGAACTGTTCAGAGAACTACAGATTTAGTGAAAGAGAGACAGAGGAGAAGGCTGAGGATGCAGTCGAAGCTTGGGGTTGTTACGGTGATTGGCCACAGAAAAGGTGGGAAGAACTAAGAGAAGTGAGGAGGATAAGCAAAGGGAAAGAAGAGAGGAACTAGGTTAATTAATGCTTGGGGTATGTAGATGACAGAGGACATAGACCTATAGCAAACCAAGCGCCATGAATTCAGCTTCTCTCTACTAAACTTCTTTTCCTTCTTTCTCTTCTTTAAAATGTACTTGGTCATATAGTTTACAGTACTTAAGCTAAATCGGAGTTGAATTTTCCTGCTTACATAAATGTCTACAATCCAGTTAATTTCAGGGTATTTAGCAAAAAGGATGAATTTAGGTGCATAATTTCTAAGATAGGAACATTTTCGTTTCATGTAGAACTATTTTCAGTTTTTGCTTTGGATAATGCTGTAATTACAGAATAATTATACACTGGAGCCAAGATTACAGCAGCCGAATAATAAGCATTAAACCACAAACAGTCTATTAAATGATGCTAACTGTTCCTTATGATCATAAAAAAGAGAAAATTGTATGTTTGGAATGCAAACTCACATAATTGAAATTGGAGCAGCTGACATTTCAGGATGCTTTAGTAATAAATCTGTCACACAGAAAACTGCGAGAAACAGAAGCAATGGCCCTGTACAGTTTACCTTTTCAAACATCTAGAACTTTATGTTATAACATTTTTTTCCACATACATCAAAAATATCCGTCTCTTACACTAGTTCTTATAAAGAACCCATTTTAAGTGTCTAATTACAAAACAAGTGTGTGAAACATTTTACTTAAAAAAAAAAAAAAAAAAAAAAAAAAAAAAGATAAACCTAAACCCAGGTGGGCAAACAGAGAAAAAAATCCCTCATATTAATGTCTCAAAGCACTTCAATGTAATTGCATGAATTCCCTATCACCTTCAATTCTCACAAGTAGAACGTTAAAGAAATTCCAACTATTGCATTTTGTTTCCTCCTCAAACTCCTGAGTCCATGAAAGCAAGGAACTATGCTAGTGCTGTGTCACTGCTGTTGTACATTCAAGCTATAGTCCGTGTACATCTTCAGAGTCATTCTCCCATTAAAACCAAAATCTTTAAATAGATTCAGCCCAAAGAGCTTTGATACATGGTCAATTTACCATACCTCAGCTGTGCATTCTGGCCTTGTGACATGTGTAGTACCTCCCTGAGAAGATAAACCACCTCAAATAAATCTACAGTGTCTAGTCTATTTGCTATATAAATGGTATATATATAATATAAAACGCATACTGTAATTTTCTAAGACTACCACACACTTAGCAAAATGCTGGACCACAAACTAGAAGAGTTCCAGTCAGTCTGTGGAAGAGACAGACAAAGGGTTTAGCAGGAGGAGAAAGTAATGTGTAGTAATGCGAGTGCCTTTGTGTTTTAGAGAAAAGTAGTTCAAGATAAGACCAGAGACAATGAGAAACTGCACTAGAACACTTTCTCAAAGTCCTGAGTTCTGAAAGGGAACCTGCATGGAAGCCAGGGCTTTGTGACTGCAGAACTGGTGCCCAGCTGTGCCAAAGAAATGTGATACAGCGTGGAGCCCAAGCTCTGGGATCACCATGGAGAAAACAGCACTAGTGCCCAGATCACTTTGAGTTCAGGAGCCAATGCTTGCCATGATGTTACAGCCTATCTGAAGAACTTGGCGTAGAACTGATCTAATGCCTAAAAGGATTTGGCATCTCTGAATAGGAATATACCAATTCCTAACCATATTTTCCTGTTATGAAAAATTCAAGTTCATTCCAAACAAGCAGGTTATGCTATCAGAGCACTGTGAACATAAGTTCTTTAAACTGCCACTGTATGAACACAAACTTATGTGGGAGGACACAACTTGAGACACAGTAGGAGATGGGCTGAGACTGGTTAATACGCAGGAAGGGCCTGGACTGAGCCCAGAGTCATCAAACCAGCAACTGGCCACAATAGTAGAGGCTCTTCCAGGCGCTAAATCCCATTATATATAAAGAAAACCCAAATCAACCAACCAAACAAACCCCACATAACACTCTTTCCTATTAGGAAAATGTGAAACTTAGCTCTGTGAAACTTAGCAAGCAGCTATAATTACCCTGGCAGTTTTCATCACTGTGAATACAAGTGAAGACCTGAATCACAAGATCACATGCAAGTACTAAGACAACAGACAACTGACGCAGCCATATTCTTGAGTAGGAACTGGTGAAAACTTCCCACACAGGCATGTTCTTCTACAAAAGATTATGAGATTCTACAGCTCTCAAATGCAAAGTGGACTGGGGAAGATCTTACATAGCCACAGTTACTGCATATGTGCAAAACGCTATGGGATTCAAAAAGGCAGAAGAACACAAGAACAGCTGGTGAAAGTGCCACAGCACCTTTACCCTGGCCGAGTAACGTAACATTTCTTTCTAAGATGCTCCAAGAGGCATCTTTCTGTCTCAGAAGAGGCTCCCTGTCTCCGATGGATGAGAAAGCTGACTAGTGATCAGAGGAACATAAACCACCGCTGGCACAAAAATGACATCTGATTTTCACCCATGCAGATTTCCTGTCTGGGAGTATTTAGATTCTCTATTGAATCCAGATTTTCTTCCCATTTGAGTAACTGCTCTTCTGAATAATGACAGAACTGTTCCTGCAGGACCCTTGAGGATTTCAAAGATCAAGATCTGACAGAATTCAAGGACAGAGAAATAAGACTCTTCATTTATTCTTTCTTGCTCCTACTTGACTCCCTGTGACTGCACACAGCATGCCAACAGACGCGTCAGGCAGGCAGGTAAGAAACCCTTATCAGTTTTCACAGATAAAGTTTGGCTTTACAGACTCCATGCCAGGATGGAGAGCAGGGGCTCTGCTCTCATCCCGCAGAGCCCCTGGGTGAAGAACCCACTGAAGAAAAGAACTCTCTTTTCATTTATTACCTGGGCTATGCACCAAAAGAGCACAAGAGTCTACTGCACTGTGATAAAGAGCACAGCCCCAGTGAGATAATCGGCCAAGGTAAAACAGAACATCCCTCTGGACAGAGGCCACTGCAAATGGTTTTCAGGAAAGTGCTGTATAGCAGCCAGCCCAAAAGGAAGGGCTGTATCTTTGGAAGTGATGCCAATGTACCACCAAGCACTGTATTCTCTACTCAGGGGAAAGATGAAAAACGTAACACTGAGACGCACATTCTGTCAGAAGGCAGCAATTCCAGAAAAGGCTTATTGAAGGTACTGAGGGGGGCAGATCCAGGGATTCCAATTCATAAAAGGATTTTTTCATCTCTTCCTGTGACTCAGTATGGTTCAATTGCTTGCCCACAGGCCACATCAAGACTACCGGAGAAGAACAAGACAAAACTCCTCCTTTCTCTGGAGGAGCACAGGATATGGCAATCAGCCCAAAGCCCCTTCCTGTGCCTGCACCCTGCCTGGCACACAGCCATACAAGAAAGCAGGAGAAGAGAGACACAAGACTGACTTCTCCTTGGGCATGCATGCCTGGCACAGCGCTGAATGTGATGCTTCAAAGCAGCTTTTGCTACATGGGCTCTTCTGTCTCACAAAGGTGAGACCACCTTTTTTCTTGCCCCAAACCATGCTCCTAGTGAGGGATTTCTATAGAGGGCTTGACACTTCCTTCCAAAAGTCATTATACACTTCTGTACTCTCCCCTTACACTGGCAGGCTGAGTAACAGCATCACCACTCCTCTTAAAGATAAGTATGTTGGTAGAATCCCTTTCGACTTCAGCAAACCAAAAGCATTGCTATATCCCTTTAAGAGATTTTAAGAAACAGAAAGATGTAATTCCTTCCTAAATTTTTGGAAGAAACAGTAAGTTCTCACAATTCAGGATCTTTACCCTGGGATTAAGGGAAGATTTGGTTCTGTGAAGGATTTTGTTAGCTCATAAGTCAATCACTGACTAAAGAGAAAACACTGAAGGGAAACTAGATGGAAAAAAATGAATGTCTCTTAAAACCCTACAGTGTCTGTGGTGAAGTAATCTCTGAAAGATATTTCAGTCACAAAAGTGAAGGGATTTCTGAACCACCTGCTTGTTCACTGCTGCCAAAGAGACAAATGCAGTTTCATCTCTTTTAGAATATGATTGAGAGGGTGGAGACCAAGTTAACATCATAGAAACGTTTGGTCATTTATTCATCTGGCTCTTCAGGAAAGTATATTTTGATCCCACAGATTACTTGCTCATCACCAAGGAGAAGAAAATTTCTCCTTTTAATGCAAAAAGACAGCATTCATGTTCAGAGATGAGCAAGCTCTTTAAAAAACAAAACAGAAAGCAAAATTATAAAAAGAACAAAAACACAAACATCAAGAATAGATTCAAATTTAGCTATTTAAGTTACCTGTGATAATTTGGTTTTCCAGAGCTTTTCAATGCAACCCTCATTTACTCTGCAATGCTTACAATGCAACCCCTCATAGACTGGGGACCAGTCTACCAAGCTGCACTGAAACTGGCAAGCCTAGGAATGATCACCTTTTGACTTAAAGCAAGATACTGCTGCAAAACCTTCAGGAAAAGAGATACTCCATAATACGAAGCAAAATATTATGATACTGCAAAACGCAGGCCTTGCTCTCTTCAATTAGGACACTTACTGCAAAGGTCAAAAAACACAGTTAAAAGCTTAGTTTGTTAGAGAGTGTTCTGTGGCATCTAGAGTACAAGCACACAGGGTCAGAGTTGTATGGTCCAATCTGTGGACCCATCTGGATGAAATACCCACTGCATAGTTGGTTGTGATTTCAGGTGACTTGACTTCATAAACTAGGTCCCTTTCAAACTCTTAAAAAATTTTTGTTGTTGTTTTGATGCAAGCAGATATTGCTTATAGCTGGTAAGCAAAGCATCACATGAGAATGCTAACAAGTATCTAGTTTCTTCTGTTGCTGAAGCTACAATCTCTGCTGTGTAATGATTACTCTAAAAGAAATGAAAGATGATAGGTCACACTCAGCCAAATAACTCCATCTGCTTTCTCATTTCTTAGCATTGTTGACAGCTGTTTTCTGAAGTATTTTATGTTGTTATCTACTTGGTGGTACAGAGAAACAGGGCTTAAATTAGCTCCTGTCTGGAGTTTGCCACAAAATGCAAGAGACCTATACCCTAGGAGAAATCACAGAGATTCTATATGGTGAGCAACAACTCCTATTCCAAAATGGAACACTTCTTTCTGCCTTTTTTGGAAGATAACCCTTTTTGTACACAGACTGCATCAATATGCCATGTATAGTGAAAGCTGTCTGAAAGTTTTCCACTCATTAAGCTAATCTTGAGAGCCCTGGCTGTGGAGGGATGAGAGACCTTTTTGAGTGCCATGAGACAACTGATATCCACCAATTTTATGAGCCTATTAACATTTCCACCTTATTAAAAAAAAAAGTTTCTCTTCATTAATCTTCAAGCACATGGAAAAAGTTGTCTGAAGTATAATATAACCCAACACACCAAAACACACAACTGGAAAATTTTAAGTGACACTGTTTCCAGCCTGCATGTTACACTAGAGCATTTCAAGGGCTGAATAACATTATAGAAAACCAGCATCCTCTGGACTACAATGGATCACATCGGTGCCATGGTAAGAAGGCAGCACAGGGCAGCTAACATCCTGTCCAAACTCTCAGGAGCACTTTGAGGGTTAGTCACTTGGACAGTGCTGCATCAGGAGGTCTGACAATTTGAAGATGGGGAGGAGTTTCAAGATAGGTGGATGAGATGTTTACTCTTCTCCATTTCTAAGCTCCTGCTTTTCTTGCTGCACCAAAAGCTACATTATCTGCAATAATATGAAGCTTCTGAATTGCCCTTCTTTTACTGCAAGAGGAACAATGCAGGTTTACCAGAATGCAGAAGCTAACTGATGGTAGGGCTACCACCTTGAAATGAGAACAAATCATTTGCAGAGTAATTTCTTTTTTGTGCAAGAATGTTTGGCATTTCATGCTGCTCTAACATCAACTGAGGTATCAAAGTAGCTTACAAATATCTGCTCTGGCCTAAACAGCACGTTTAAGTCTGTGCTTCTCATCTGAGAGTCATGATCAAGGTGCTCTGGTTCCTTCACAGAGTTCAAGATAAACTTCCAGTCCCTTGTTCCCTACTTACCACTCTCTGAACAAACAAAAAGATAATAAGCAGAGCAAGCCCAGACTCTGGAGGCTTCCGTCAGAATTTCCCTCTACTCTAAAAATCTGTATGGACTTTGCACTCTTTAGGTCTCCTACAGCTAATACCATGGAATTACCATGACCTGAGGCAAGGTGCAAGGCCAGTCTATTTTAGCACCAATTTCCTTTAACATCTCTTCATATTGATTGTCCATACCGGAAATAATAAAGAGGAAAGAAGCAGAAACTTTAGAGTATGTGTAGGGCTGTACTTGGCAGAATTATGCTTTTATATTACACAGGCTTTGTTGAGGATCTCAAAGTACTTTACAAAAAAGAAAAGACAAAATTTCCTAAAATTATGTGAAACACGATGTTACAACTGCCTTATCCAGGCTCATTAAGCAAGACAGCAGGACTGGCAATGACGGGATCCCAATACCCTGCCATCTAACTTGACAGTCTCTGCTATGTTACTTACAGTAGTACCAACACTGCTTTATTTTCCCAGCTCCAGAAATACAGCGTGGTACTGTCTTTTGTGTCTAATCACTGCACCCGCTTTTAGCATAAGCTGGGGAAACAGCGTACGGGGGTGTGTGTGTGTGTGTGTGTATCTTTTCAAAAGCAAATGGCCTCAGAAACACCAGGGAAAATATTTCCACTAACCCAAACTAAATTAAGCTTTAAGTAAAGACACAGAAAAGATTGATGAATAGAAACATTGATTAAATGAAGCTGTTCACCATATATATCTTCTAATAACAGTATCAGCTTCCTGAAAGATATTTAATTAAGGAAAATTAAGGTAGTGTAACAGAACAGCTTAAACTGATGAAGCATAGTGACTGAGAGCTTGTAGTTCTGCGCTGCTTTCCTTTACTTGCTCATCTCAAGTCAGATTTCTAGATCATCAATGCAAAGTGCTAGCTAGTGTTGCTGGACATAACTAAATGGTGTATACAAAATCGTGAGCAATAGCTGCAAATTAAATGAATAATGAAAATAAGATGACTAAGTTATATCTTTTCTCAGGGATGTACTATTTCTCACTTCATGTAGCCTTTCTATATGTGTATGTATGTAGGATACATGGCACTACAGAGTTCACATGCAGAAAATTGCATCAGCATCAGAACATGTGCAGAGAGCTTGAAGCTTGAAAGCCTCTAATTTTGAACTAAACAAATGTGTGCTTGAAATCTTGTCTGTTTTTCTCCAAATACCAGTTCAACTTGACATCAAATACCACTATCAATTGAGCAAGTAGGAAATACTCCTTTTTTCTTCAAATCTGTCACACACATATCCTTTGACCACTACAAATAAGACACTAGCTCTAGTATCATAGAGCAAACAGACAAACACTCTGTACAGATAATAAGAATGCCAGCCAAGAGTCTGTACAGGTAATAAGGAGGCCTAAATAAATCAACAGAGAAAGAATACGTTAATAAGGCAGCCTATTAATACCAGAGCATTGGTGCCTCTTATGTCAGTTACATTTACATAAATAAATAAATAGTTTAAGGCATACATTTATCATGCCACTTCAGTCTCTAATCATTAGTGTTGTTTGCTAAAACTAATAAATATTTTCATTAGCAGATTTAATAGTAGACATACCGGCATTCAGAAATGCCAGAACAGAATGCAGGGGAAGTGCAGGTAATGACTCTGCTCAGGAGGAAGAAAAGAAAAAAATCCACTCTGTGGCTCTGCAAAGGCACCATGTCCATAGGAAGGTGACCTATTCAGCAGGTCAGCCTGCCTTCTCAGGCACCAAGTGCCTTTTGTCAGTGCAATAACGACGACTGATCCAGCAGATCAAGAAGCAGGCCCAACAGGCTCAAGAGGGAGTCCCAGCTAGCCCTCTTCAGCTGTGAGAACTGTCCACAGCATCACTGACTTGCAGTCAAGAGCATATGTAAAGTGCAAGAGAAGGGGGCGGGGGGGAATGTTTGATTTGTCAGGACTGCTCGGACTACTGTTCTTTCAAGTTCTGAATCCTGTTTCCAGGTGCAGACAACTCAAAAGAAACTTTAAAGGGTACAAACCTCTTCGCTATGCACCTGTTCCACTGCTCCTTCAGCAAGGAAGGCTGTATTTATGCTTGCTGTCAGAAGTCTGGCAGTAGCTTGATGCCCAATTGAGACTGCTGCTGCACCTGGCACGCATGAGGGGAAAACAAAGGACTTCTTGGACTGCTTATTCATTTCACAGTATCCTGTGCTTGCAGAATCAGAGTGCATGGATAAGCTCAAAGTGAATTTAGGTCATCTGATTTAACCTGCAACTCCTGCACTTGACACTGTTGCAATCACTAGCCATTAACCATATGTAAAAGCCAAATAGGCAGACAGCATTTTATGCTCAAAGGACCTTGTTCCAAAACCATAATAATCTATAAGCAAGATGCTAAGCGTGAGTAAGCCAAATAAGCAGACCACAATGAAAGAAACAAAATGATTGTAAACTGAAAGGACAGGATGAACACTGATTTCAATTAACCATGAGCAGGGACTATGGCTGTCTGCGTGCTATGATCAGCTCTCAGCTTCCCATATGCACAGCAACGAGGTCCCATCCTAACCTGACACTTAATGCACAGCTTCACAAAACAGGTATTCAGTGCACATTGGCGCGCAAATCTGACACACCCTGGTCTTTGGAAACCTGGAGAAACAAGTTCTCTTACGAAAGACACAAGATATTATGAGTGCTTTAGATTAGACTTCAGCTTCACAGAAAATTTCACTTATTTTTCCTGTCCCGATTTTGATCATTTTTCCCCACTATCAACCTTCACTCAAACCAAAACAAAAGCTTCTTCCTTCCTCAGTTCTTGCAGATAAAATACAATAAAAGCACGTATTTGTAGTATTCAGTGGAAAATCACCATGTTTGAAGAGTGCAGCCACAAAGTTTAAGATTTAGATTTAGAACCTGGCTGAAGAGGGAGCTCTCAAAGAACTTTACTAGCCACAGATTTGTGAGGCCAAAAAGCAGCAGCATGGTCATCTGCCTACCTTAGGTCGTAACAATTTTTCTAGATAAAATCACTGCTTCAAGTCAAACAGCTGCCATTGAGCTAGAGCCTTTATTTCATTTTTCTTTTCCAAAGTAATGCCCAAAATTCTGATTTGAGAACTTTCAGCAATTAGATTCACAGTTCAGTATGAAAAATTGTGGCAAATTTGGATTTGGAATTTGCTTAACTTCATCTTTCAACCGCACGATCAGGCTTTTGTCTGCTAGACTGTACCTGTCACCACATCACAGTTTTCCTGTAGAGGTAGACTGTAATCCATTCAATCCTCAATCTTAGCACTAATAAGCAAAACAGAGTCCCCTGAGGTTACTCAATATTTATACAGTGTTACTCATTTATCTGCAAAGGCATTAAAGTATATTTACAGAACAGCAGCACTTCAAAGGGGCCTAGTTAGTATAGGCTCTCCTTTTGCCTAGATACTAATACCTGTATTACAGCCTCAGAGTTTAGCACCAAAGAAATAGTATGTTTTCACACTCCATGGTTGTCAGGGGAGACACTGATCAACAAGCTGGGGATTTGGGGGTTTTTTGTTTGTTGTTTGTTTGTTTGAGGGATGAGGCTCATGCCTTGCCCTCTGGATGTGCTGACCCTTATCATTTTGCCAAACGTGTGACTCATGGTAGTGGAGGACAGCTCTCCCTTGCAAAGAAACAAAACCAAAGCATGGCTATCCCTGTAAGAGGTGGGATGTTAAGAGATATGAACAGAAACATCTTTCTGGCAAAAACCCTCTAAACCTCAACTTGCCTCATTGTAGAAGTACTATGGTAAGGAAAAGAAGGAAGGAAAGGAAGAAGTACTATGGTAGGAAAGGTGAAGTACCCACTATCTCTCAAATGGGAAATTTGGTCTGTTGTGACATACACAGTGCTGCCACTAAAGTTGCTGCCTTTGGAAATATTAAGGATGAAATTCTTACAAGTGCATAGGACCAGAAAGACTCAAGTACTTCCCTACACCTCAACATCCAGTAAAGATCACAGCCTAGTGCTGTTGGTTGACGTGAGGTTGTTGGGTCCACTCAGATGACATACAGTGCCTTGCGTGGGAGGGAAAACTTCTAGTCTGGAGGGAACGCTACCGACCATAAATCATGGTAAGAGTTTTATATTCTCTTTTAGTTAAACATTTACTTTTTTCTCCCCTTCCTTCAGCTTCAGAGCTATAAACCATGCGCTCCAGAAGTAACAGCACAGAAAGCCCAACCAGACCCAAGCTGTGCCAACAAAGGCTAAAAGACCACCATAAAGAAGAAGCCGGTTACAGTGCGAGAGGAAATGTGCAAAGAAGGCAGAAGGAGCAGGATGATGTAGCCCAAACCAGCACTATCCTAAGCAGCCCTAAGGCAGAGAAAAAACACAGAGGTTCCTTCAAGAAAACAGAGGATCTCTCTCGGGATGACCTGCTATTTCTTCTTAGTGTCCTAGAGGGTGAATTACAGGTGATTTATTCTCTTATTTTATATTCCAGATTAAAGCATTGCTTTTTCACTTTACTGCAAACATATACTGCTTTCATTTTAAGGAAACATCCCACCTAATTTGCTGCAGGAGGACAAACATGAACGTACATACAAACGCAACTTATCCAAATATTAGGAATAACTATCAGCTGGAAAAGTGATTTTTACACCTCCCCTAGATGCAAACAAAATTGATTCACAATGTGCCTGTATCATGCTAGAAACATTCTTGCTCCATTGTGAATGACTGCTTAACTCTCAAAGCAGAGAACCCACAAAACTTTCCTATTACGCTGTCCCGTTCTACTAAGTATTTTGAATATTAAGTATTCATCATTGGAAAAACTATTTGGAGACTGTTTTAGAGACTTTTAAGATCTGTCAGGTAATTATTTCTCATCTCCCCTCTCCTACAAAGCCATGAAAATTAGTCCTTATGAATCAGTATGACCCAGGTCACCAGAGGTAACTCAATCAACTGTGTCCTAACATTCTTTATTAGCAACTCAAAACGCCCATTTTCGTTCCTGTAGGATGAAGAGTAAGTGCTCGGTGCCACTTAGCCCGGAAGATACTGGATTTTAAAGACAAGATAATTTTTCTATCTGAAAAAGAAGCCAGCTGCCAAGCTGTTTACCATTGGTAACCAAGTTTAGCATTGGTAAACAATGGCCATCCTGGCCAAATAAAACTTCAGGAACCAGATTTCCAAAAAACAAGGGAGGAGTGCTTTCCGTGGCAGGCTGATTGCCCAGAAGTAGTGACAGCCACTTAAAAGTGCTCACCAGCAGAGAGGCAATCAAACTGGCCAAAGGCGCACAAAGGGCTTCATCACAAGGTTTCGCGGTTCATCATCTAGACAGCACCTGGGTAGTTCCACTCTTAACATAAAGATTTGTTTACATAATAATATATGCTTATAGAAGTGCTTCACAGAACACACATGCAATATTAATACTTTTTCACAGTGGTACCAATCTCTAAAGTCTACTGCTAATTATTATGAAACATTTCATCATGTGAAAACAGAACAACTTGTGCGTTTGCAAAACATTATGCTTCCTATCTTCTGCTCACTTGCTCTTTCTTAATTTAGATTAAAATTCAGATGTCACACACTCCTTCAAAACAGTTCTCTCCTCCTCTCAGAAATTGAAACTAACATTTCAGATACTGCAGATACACACAACCATGTTTCTCCAGCATGGACTTACAGAGCAATGTAAACTAGGAAGGTATGTGCACTTGCCAGCTTGTGGGAGAATTTCTAAAATATATGAGAACATAGTGTATTTACTCTTCAGTTACCGGATGTCATCAGATATTTTATATGATCAAGAAAACAAATGCAGGTACTTTTTTTAAAAAAGTGTAGTCTAAAAATGTGCATTATACTTCTTTTTTTCTTTAATATGACAGCATTTTTGGAAACCCAACCTCATGTTTGATTTCCAGATAACACCACTTTCTATTAATCAATACCTTTTAAAATGCATTTTAGGATGCACTCACAAATTGAGAATGCCACTACAGTAGTTAATTCCAAAAAACACTTGATGCCACAAGGCTGTTTGTTATTTGAGGGCACATGCACAACTGCATGCACATCTACATGCCTATAAATACAGAAGGCGTGGTTTCATATACGCATGCACACATACATATAGGACCTACAGCCAGCTTTGAAGGCAATTCATCTTGTTTTAAATTACTGCATGCTTTTGGAATGTGCGCTGCGAAAGGTCACAGCCCTGCACCATGCACCTCGCTAGGTTCAGTGCTCAGACGTGCTCTAGGTTCAGTGCTCAGACGTGCTCTACGTAACAACACAAGACAATCAGGCTCCCCCAGGCTGATTTCAACTACAAAAGCTACCTTTGTACCCAACCTACACGGAATGTGCAACACTTTCGGACTTCAGAAACCATCATAAAATCTTGCACCAAAAATTAAAATTCAGCTCCTTAAGCCACAAGTCACACTTTGTGCTGAGATTTTGTATTGTGAATGCTACACACTAGTCCAGAAACAACATTGCAATCTCTTCTTTAACAAAGTACTTAAGCATTGAAGAGGGTTCTGACAGTTTGATGTTCTACGCAGGACTCTCAAAACACAAAGACCAATACTTCCTCCACTTTTTTTTTTTTTTAAACCTGTTTTCATGTTAGTAGCTGTCTTTGGGCACTTTACAGATAGCATTCTAAGAATAGTTTTTTAGTTGTCTGAACAACAAAAGAAAGTATCTGACTAACCTGCTAATACACAATTCTAGTTTAACAAAATAAAATGTTATATTGTGTTTCTGCAGGCTCAAGATGAAGTGATAGGAATCCTTAAGGCTGAAAAAATTGACCTGGCTTTGCTTGAAGCGCAATATGGCTTTGTTACTCCCAAGAAGGTGTTGGAGGCCCTCCAGCGAGATGCTATTCAAACAAAGGCTGTACAATGGCAAGAAGATATCTACGAGAAGCCTATGGGAGAGGTATGAATATATAGCTGATGCTTAGCCATAGTTCCCCCTGAATTCAGCAGAAAACATTTCACTGACTTCAAGGGAAGAAAGCAAACGTGCTCTACAGCAAGCATCTGACATGGGTGTAAGTGACAGCAGAACAAAGTCCAGGACATTAGGGCTCCCTCACAAAAATAGGTAGTTAACGATCTTTATTTTACACTACATGCTGGTGGCTATAAACATAGGTAACATGTCTACCTCAAACTCTGATAATCAGACTTTATCTTTGCTATGTTTTTCTTTTCTCCTTTCTGTGATCCAAATTCACAGCTCATACAAACAGATATATTTCCATTAATCTCACTGAGGTCATCTTACCAATGACTGACAAGGACATGTTCAGCAGTAATGGCACAGATGTGTGTCTTTGTACGCCCCACTAATTCTATGGGAATCGCAGGTATACAGTAGCTACTCTGACCAATCATGTAATGAAACATCATTAGAAACTCCATCCAGACAGAATCACATATTTATATAAATATTAGTTTAATTACCCTGTAGCAGAAGCCATACTTTCTGAACAATGCTGTGAATTTCTTCTCTGTCCTGCAATGCAAATCATTACATATTAAAACCCCTTTATATCTGAATAAGTGGTTTTTTTCCAAATAAGAACTCCCACAGTGTCTCCTCTTGAATTTAGATAAACATGTTTTTAATATGCTGCTGATTACAGATAATCATCATAAAAAGAAAAACAGAAGTTATGAATAAAATTGTTCTATCAAGTGTTTTCCAAGCTTTCGGAATAAAAATCTACTCAGGGATACAGAGTTCACTTCAGAGAAAATAATGTCAGGCAAAAGGTCAGCACTCATTTCAGAGGCTCAAAGGTTAAAATCTCTGGCTATAATCTGAAACAGATAAAGTTCAGCTGCAGAGGTTAATTTATTTTAGAACGTTGCGGCATTATGTCACAGAAACTTTGAGTATGAGTGGAAATGATCTGAAGAGAAGTCCAAAAAAGCCTGAAACATAAGTTCAGTCTGTTACTTTACATAAGTTTATACACACTTTTTCCTTCTTACACTTTATGGCAGAGAAAGGATTTCTAACACCACTGGAGTTTGGCACTTCCAAAAGGCAGAGGTAAACAGAACATTCTGAGAGCGACTGAAATGGTAGGCGCATCACTGGCACTCAGTATACCTTGGTAAACTAAAGGATGCCATAATTGGCAAATATATTTTCAACTTCAACCCCCCCAAATTAAGCTAGAGATCCAGTTAGTTTTTGTTTAGTTTTTTTTCCAGATGTTTACAAAAACCATGGGAGAAGTAGAACCAGTCGCAAAGTATAGGAATGGACCATTTAAGCTTCCTCATGCCACTGTGACAACGTACCTCGGACTTTGCCCACAAAAACTCTGCTAGTTCAGTTTCTCTAGAGCATTTGCCTCTCAGTCTCGATAATTTAGCCTGGTAGCCTTGAACGCAGAGGAACTTCACAAAAGCTCCACTGAAAATACGGTGGCTTTCAGAATGCCTCTGAGAGACTGCCGGCCCTTTTTGACTCACAAGTCACCCATCTAGCATAAACACTACCGAGTTTTGCTCAGCAAATTTGGTCAAGAGTGCAATGGTAAACTTTGGTGACCAGGCAACTTTACTCACTAGGAACAGGATTTGTAGAGGAAGAAATCTAACATAATAGAAAACAGTAGTAACCTCCCTCTTCCTTTGTAAAAAATTATGAGGACAGTGATAGACCAGAAATGTCTCCCTTGCTACAGTGATTTTTTATTTTTTGAAAGCAGAGGGTTTTCAGACAAATTTACTCTACAGTTATTGCTTTCTTCAACCTTACAAATGCCAGATAAGCTTACTCTTATTTCTCTCGGTGAAGGATACAATAAATCTTCTAGTGTTTAAAGGGGCATAAAAGAAAACAGTCTTTTATTTTGTTTTTGCTTCTGTCTGACACAAAAAGGCTTGAAAAAGTTTTCCATCCTTACATGGTTTATAAATTTAGGCTATTATTCAGTTTTTCATGAAAAACACTGGCTTCAGGTCAATTGCTACTTCTCTAGCATAGAAAAGGAACAGTTTTCAAAATTCCAGTAAATACAGGCTAAGAACCCTTTTCCCAGAAACAAAACAAAACAAAACAAAACAAAAAAAACAGAGGTGGTGATGTGGGATAGGAGAGGAAGAAGACAGAGAAGGAAAAACCACAGAATTAATGGTGTCTTTTCTCATGTTTGAAATCTTCCTGGACTTTGAAAGCCACTTCCAACTTGTAACTCTCTATACCGTCTAATAATATAGTCAAAGATAAAAAAAATCTGGGACTTTGCGGTTTGATGAACAAGATGAACATCGACTGCCACCACTTTGCGACGTCCTCCAAAAGCACCAAAACTAGAAGAAAGTCTATATTCTGCTGATGCAGGACAAGGAGAATCCAAAATATAATCCGTTTTTAAAATTTCAGTGCCAATCAACTGGGGAAAGAAGTATTCTGATCATCTGTTTAACAAAGTATATCCAACCACATCCTTGCAACATCCTACGAATTTTGGGTAGAATTTTTCAGTGAAGGTGGTGCAAGGCAAGAATGGGTTACAGACGCAGGAACAGACTGAAACAAAAACGCTGACAACACAGCAGTCAGGAAAAGCAGACCAATATATCTGCATGGAAATTCAGCTGAAGTAGGGTTGAAGAAGACAAGGCAGCAACCTCTGATTCTTACTCAAAAAAATCCAAGTCTCCAGTAATCCTAAACTCAGCATTATATAGTTATACACACACGATGACCGTAATGATATTATTAACAGGAGTAATATTTCAATAAACTTTGGAAGCATATAAAGGAATGTAAATAATTGGATTTTATTCTGGCACAGCGCTGAGCACAAAACAGTCTAGAGAGAAAGTTCAGTTCCAGCGTAACGGACATGAGACACACCATTCTATTTTGACTTCAGACACAAGTTGGCGGCAAAATGTTTTTAAATGATTAAATTCCCAAGAATTTTTAGCTTGCTCAACTATTCAGTTACATAAAACCATGCCTCTTATTTTCCATTGCATTGTACAGCATGTTCAAGAATTAATTCTAGCAAAACCTCCATATGGTTAGCAAGAACAGAACAACAAATCACTTAATCAAGATTTTATCACCATTTTTTGTCTACAGAAGACATTTATATGCCTGCTTATTAGTGCTCTTTGTGGTTTTTAGCCAAGCATTGTATATGCAGAGTAAACGTGTGTGTGAGTGTGTGCGCGGTGCATGTGCGTATGTATTTTTTGTGTGCAGATATAGCATTTGCACAGAGTAATCTGAAGGACAAGGGGGTGCTGTAGGATTCCATGCTAGCAGCGGTTCACACAACTTTGCTCCCTCTCTGCTGGAGACATGGGAGTCAGCTACAAAGTCCCACAGGGAAAATGCTAGAGTCAAATTTGCTCCCCTGGGAAGCGCCCTTATCTCACACGCGGGCACAACTAAACTTCCAGGCAAACCACACCAAAGTGTGGTGACCCAGTATCAAACCTCCGCTCATTACGTGATCCAACAGGGAGGAAGCAGCATGTTGTACAATGACGCACGAGCACCACAAGGCCAAATGGGCATACTCATTATGCGGCTTACGCATAAATTCTCAAATGTCTGCATTAATTGTTGCTTAGGACTTGCTACCCCTCCAGTTCTCTTTTCCACTATGCCCCTCTTCAAGGGGACTGGCTCAGCTTCTCTTTCTTTCTCTCTGAGTGAATCCCACAAATCCTCACTCTTCACCTCCTCCCCAGCTGCAACACCCACACACCGTGACCGTTCACAGCAGAGCTGACTTGACAGCTTCTCAAAGTAGGGCCCTACGGAACATGCCTTAAAGAAAACCAAAATGCACTTTCTAATCCAAGCAACAGGAGCAAACCGCAACATGAAAAGCGGTTTTGATGCAGCAGCATATTTCCTTGCCTCTCTTTTCCTTTCATGTATGCAACTCTCCCCAGGACTCTGGCCCCCAGAGTTGAGTCTCCTCTTCAGCAGTAGCTGCCCAGTCAGGGACTGTTCTTTTACCCCCTTTTAAATTCCCTGTTCCACCTACCTGCCTTGAATACACACACCTCACCCGTCCCAAATCCCAGTTTGTAATCCAGACTGCTAATCTCAACACTGATAAAGGCACAAGTGCAAAGCGAAAGACACTGGCATTGCTCACTGAACACCACACAACAAAAAATGGGAGTTACAACACTTTCTTCGTGCATACATGCAAGTGACTACTCCCTGAATTAACCCCTTGTAGCCATTCAGTAAATACTCTAGAGCAAACAAAACGTACCAAACTCATAAAACACTGCTGGCAGCTCCTTCGCATCCAGCAACGCAGAAGCAGGAATATTTTCTACTTGGTTAATCTTTCTGTTGATCAGTTTGACTAACCCTTATCTCCATCAGACATTTATATATTGGGAAACAGAAGTCATTTGATTTATGATCAGCTTTTAATGAGAAATTTCACTTTGTTTTCCCATGACAGCAATTTAACACTTCCACTCAGATTCATACATACACTTTTGAAGCAGCAGTCCAGTCCATATAAATGGATCATTTTACTTCCTCAACTCTGTCTGTGCACACAACCTGACAAAACCCCCCACAATTTCACACCTTTGCCTTTTTCCCCCACCTGACTTCACACTGAGGGCTGAGACCAGTGAATGCTATCATGCAAGTCTGATGCCCAGTGCATTTTCAGTTGAAGCAAGACAGGCTCATAGTTGCAGACAGCACAGCTCCAGAACTTCACCCAAAAGCAGAAGGCAGGCTGCTTTCAGAGAACAGCAACTGCTCACATGCATGCACGGCCTTTGGAAACTTGAGGCTTAGCAATTCAGGTGACGGTACTTCATGCATCTGTGTAATAGCTGCTCCAAAAGACTGTGAAATCTTGAGAAGAAAAAAAAAAACCACATTTTGATCGTACCAAAAATTCTCTTTCTCCTTCTGGTGAGCTAATAGATGAACAAAATATTTCAAATTTTGAAATTCCTCCTTCTGGGGGAAGAAGAGACAGGGCAAAGAAAGTAAAAATGACCAGTTTTCCTCAGCACTGTAAGAACTTCATCCTAATCTTTCAAACCAACTCAGTTTTCAACCCTTGCGAAAGACATGGAAAACACAGATAGGAGGTACTGTAAGAGATGGCACTGGTTTACTGAAACGGCCTGTATATCCAAGGCTTTAGGTAAGAACTGCTTTCCCAAGAAAGATCCTCTTTCAAGATTCCAGAAAACATTGACTTGGCTAGCGTAAAAGTGCACAAATCCTGAGTGAATGGGATGGGGGCAAGGAAAATCTTAAGCTGTAATAGTAACATCACAAAGCAGCTGAAAAGGATGGTCACAGGTTTCTTTACATATTTAGATCACAGACAAAATGAGTTCATGGATGTTGCAAGAGAAAAGTCTCTCTCTGACACAAGGAGGAGAAAGAAAGGGCCATTTTCAAAATGACTCATCATTTCTGTTGGAATATTTTGGACCCAAACCATCTTAAAACTCTTATCAACAGCTCCAATTTCCTCACTCATGTCAGCGTCACCAATTAAAGTTAACAACAATTCGAGAAATAGATGAGAGTGTATAACGCTTAACAAGAAGCTGAGGTAAGCAGGAGACTCGGAAACCATAAAGAAGCTGAGGATATCCTCACTCATTCAAGAAACTCATGTTTAGGGCATCCCAACACTTTCTGTCATCACTTGTATCAGCCAGACTTCAAATGAACAGGACGAGAAGGTAAATAAATAGTCATGCCCCTGGGACTCAATTGGCTGCAATAAGCAGTGGCCCTAAGCATCTGAAGCCCCACTGTTTTGTGTGGCATGTGAATTCCTTGTGGGGGACACGGAGAGCGAGAACTAGTCTTGCTTCTCCCACACTGCCCATTTGTGAATTCTTCCATATTAATAGAGTGAAATACTGCAAAACAGCTTGACCTACTAGAATAGACTGTAGTTAAAAGGAGGTACTGGGCTTTGCACTGAAAAATTCTCTTTTCCAAAAAGGACATGAGGATTCCTGTGTTGATGATCAGGAAGGCAGTCTCCTCAGAGGAAGAGGAAGGAACAGCAGAACATAGATTCTCACAAATGTAGATTCCTCCCAGGTCTCTAGATGGCTTCCAGCAACCCTTCCTCAAACTTCAGCTAGATCGATAACATCTAAGGAGGAAAATCCCTTCTGGTTTCATACACACATGCTTGCATAACTTGGTCAGGTATTGAAATCAAAAGAATATCAGAATCATCAGAGTGATGATTTCCAGTTTGTGGAAAAGCCTTTTGTTCTACAGAGTATTAACTCTGGTGAATAGCTGTGCCAATACCTTAGTGGTTTAGAAAACCTAAAAAAGATTACCTAAATCAAGAAAAAGAACAAAACACAATATATAATTACTTTTGGAAGCTGAACAGAAATCATTGGGGAAGGGATTTGACTTTCAAGATGTGCTATAAAGGCACCATCTGTCAAACAGACCCATTTACAACATACGAAATTTCAGAAACAAAACTGGAAAAGTCACCTATTTACTCCTTCCTGCAGCCCCCCAAATGATTAGTCCCTTCTTGGGGCTTATATTTCTAAAAGTATATGCACTTCTTTGAAACAGTCCTACTGTTTAATAAAAATACTCTCAACCATTTCAAAGTAGCAGGATGATGGTTTAGTGCTTATTTGTTCCAGAAACGCAGAACCATGCACAGAGTAAGCCCAGGAGACAGGATTGTTTTGCACTTCTGGTTCTATCGCACATCTGCTGTGAAACCACAGGAAAACTGCTTTTTGATCTACCTGTCCACCCTACAACGAGAATTCAATACTCGTGCTTTCTATGGAGCTACAAACGAGACAGCTATTTGTATTCAACCAGAAGCAAGTGAACTTCAATGTGAAGTAGAGGCTTCTTTTGCCAAGACATCTGTTTCCCTACCACACTGATCAATGAGAAAAGCACAGCCCTTGGGAACAGTAACTGCTAATTAGTAGCTGTTAAGGATCAGTCATGGCAGGAGCAGAAAGAGAAGGTGACTTTGGGTCCTGCAAAACACTACCTTAACTTATTTTTCTAATTTCTTGGAAATAGGTTGGCAGTATTAAATAACCCTTTCCAAACAGATAGGAAAGGATCTGGCCATGAGGCTATGAAATGTATTTTATATTATTAAGCTTCTGTTTAAATATTTTACTAATGAAAGCCTAAGAAAGAATCTCAAAGGACTTCAGATGAGTTTTTGCTTTTTTTGTAGCTTGATAAAGTTGTAGAGAAACAGAAAGAAACCCACAGACGAATGCTTGAGCAACTTCTAATGGCAGAAAAATCACACAGACAGACTCTGTATGAGCTAGAGGAAGAGAAGAGGAAGCACGCTGAATACATGGAAAGAAGTGATGAGTTTACAAACTTACTGGAACAAGAACGCAAAAGGTAAGGTTACCTCTTATGTACTACTAAGAATTTAACATTACCTCTGAGTATCTGTCCACTTGCTTATTCTGCATCCACTAGAAATCAGGAAGATTTGCACAGCCATATTTTGAGAGTTCAACTATGAAAACCTGACTAATTACTCCTAAATAGCAGTACTGTCTACATCTCCCTTAGCATGTGATGGAGGTTGAAAGGCTGGCAAATTCTTCAGCACTGTTATAGAACAACAGCTATGTTACACTGCAGAGCATACAAGGAGATGCACAAATGTGTTACAAGTTGCAACCAACACAGAGCAGGTGCACCTGGCAATAATAATATTCTTTTTTAAGTAAGATCAGTGTACACTGAGGTAGGTAACACAATATGGAATCAGGCATGCAGCCTCAAATGGCAGAAAAGCGAGGACATGAGAAAAAATAGAAGGGATTTGGACAGACCACAGAAATACAGTGAGGAAACGAAGGCAGAGGGTAATTTACGGAAAGCTTTGGAAGTAAGAAAGTCATAAAGTTCATACATCTGGATTGGCATAAAACCATAAACAAAACTTCATGTTTAAGTGTAACCTACAAGCACAACAGGTTGTTTAAGCACAGTGTGAGGACTTCAATATCAACTCTTGGAAGAGGGATTGAAAGGAATTTTATGTAATTTACTGTCTTCAGAAAAGCATTTTAAACTGTGACTTCTCTGAATCTGAAGTAAACTGAACACATACTCAGAAGGGGAAAAAAAAAAAAAAAAAAAGGAAAAGAGAACCGAAGAACATTTCCTATTCCCTGGATAGCTATGCCAGAAGATAGGAGAATATTGTCTCTATTTCCTTTTGCTTAGGAACAGCTTCCAGATGGAAATGTTTGGGTGTGAGAATGTCAAGCCTATGCTAAACTCACATTATGCATAGATAATTCTTCCTTTGCTTCTGCTGTGTAACGTCATGTTCCACATATTTTGGCAGCAACCACTACTTTCCCACTACACCTCTCTGCTTCAGGTCTATCAGAGATAGCACACACATGCCCCACCAAGCACACAGCTGTAGGTATGGATTGCAATTAAAGGCAGGGGGAGAAATCTTACTTTTCAAAAAAATATATACGAATGTAGGCAAGCATAGGTACACAGGCAAAAAACAAAAACAAAAAAGAAACATACAGTTCCCCCCACAAGGCACAGAATTGACTTTTTCCTCTGAAACCATTTTTGTGAGACATCATCATCTCAAGCACCAAAACAGGAGATGAACAGAAGTTTTCATGTATGCTTTTTCTGACAATCTGTGAGACGCTCATCTCTTGGAGACAGAGCTAAACAACTACAGTTGCTAAATATGGCAAAATGTTACTTCAGACACGTGCTCACACAGCGTGAAAAGCTGCACAGAAGGAAAGACACCATGATCCTTGTATTTTTTTTTTCTTGTGCAAACAGGATAAACCTCTGATTAAAATTCTCCTCCCTGCCCCTCCTCCATATTCCCCAAGAAGACTATAAAACATTTACCACTATTATCTGCAACATTTAGTATATCTGCCTGGAAAAAGGAAAAAAAATTTATTGAGGTGCCTAATGAGACCTTAGAGGATGTAATAATAGATTTCAGATTAAGTCTCAATTTTTGTATTTTCTTTGGAGGACTCATTTTATGTGGAAAACCCTAAAGGGGTATGATGTCACATATTGAGCTGATTCCAAAATGTTTGCCAAGTAATGTCGCCATCAAAATCTCCACACAACTGCCTGCCATTGCAAAAAAAAAAACCAAAAAACCAAAAAACCAAAAAACCAAAAAAACAAAAAAAAAACCCAAGCACCAAACTCCCAAAAGCAGCAACCTCCCCCCCCCCACCGCAGCAAGCACAGCAAGTTAAGGCCCAGCTCCTCTTACACTAGCCTGTATGACTTGACGTTCAAAACACACGCCCATACACCAAGTGACCCTTCCTTCCTTTTCAAGCACCCTAGTCCAATTGCAAATCTTCTGAGGATATGAATTTTGCACTTGGCTTGTGAACAAACGTAACTCCTTGAGAAGTTTTACACACAAAGCAATGACAATTAATTTTTGTTTTCCTTCAAATCCATTAAAAAATACACACAAAGCAGTAATTATTGGTTTCATATATTCATATTTTTTCCAGTAAGCAGGATGCAGTATTCTCTTGTAACTGTGGAAAGGTACATAACATTCCTAACTATTTCAGTTTCAAAGCAAAATCCTGAATGTAGTAAAAACAGTGTTTTGTTTTATAAACCAACAAGGCTACAGTATATGCTAAAGATACCCTTGAAGATTATAGAACTTATGCAAGCCAGACAAGGCACGTGAATAATACGTAACTATGTGATCAAAACAAAAACATTCAGATGTCATGGGACAGCAACTAGTGACGCTGAAGCAGTGAAAACTACTGCTGACAGCCAGAATAGAGAAACTATTAGTCAGCTCCAACTCTTCCATATGACCATGAATATATTTTTGAATAAGGAGGACAGCATCTCTTACTACCCTTAAATTTCAATCAAAAGAAAGCATTTCCTCTTATGTATACACTCAGGAAGAATAAACTTATGAGTTCTTCAGTGAAAATGTTAGAGATGAACTAATTTTTCAGTTGGTCATATGTTTTACAAAAACTATGCAAAGCCTCCATCTCTACCATCTTTCTGCTGCATTATTTCTTACATGCATGACTTTTCTTATTAAGAGAGTTAAAAATTATGTTTGCATCATGCAAAAAATTGGCAGTCAACAGTGACTCAGTAAAACACTTAATCATCCAAGAACCCCTCTGACTTCAAGACAACAAGACGAGGTTTAGCCAAGGCAATTGTACATTGTCAGATTTGGGAGTTTAAATTTACAAGACTGGTGACAGCTTTCTAGATATGGGAACTGGGTTAGCTCTAAATGTTAAACCTTTAGGCATTTAATTTTTTTTTCTTCTTGCCAGCCAAAACTACCCCTCCATAGCCTTGCTGTAGCTAAGAAAGACAAAATCGGTCTTCCATGTTGGAAAAAGCGTCTCCCTCCATACGTTCATCTCAGTGTTATACACATGGAATTGATTACTCTTCATTTGGCAAAAGGAGAAAGGTTACCTTTACTTATTTAAATTCCCTAGCAACTGGCATTTACTAGCAAAGAATGATAAACCCATACCACTATCATTTTATTTTTTCTATCTTCAGCCAGATACACTGACAAACCCCTATTAAATAAAAAACAGTTTTGTGGAGAAACACAGGCTAATGGGCAATGACTGGGCCTTCCTACAATTTAACATGAAGTGCAATATATATGCATGCAGATCAGACAGGGACACAAAGGCAAATTGCACGTGCATAGTAGTGTACGACAATTAAGTCTACCAGATCTAGAAGGGAAAAAATTTTACTGTATGGCTGGAGCCTAAAGAAATAACAGCACCCAAACTTATCATTACAGGTTCTCACAGGAACGTAATCCCAAGGAAGTCAGATATAGAGACCCCTATAAAAAAGGGTGCACCTGTAGAACCATGGCATAAAAGCCATAGCGCTTGTATAGAAGCTCTTGTATTTCACAGGGGCAAAGAGGATAGGATTAAGGATTAGGAAGAACACCTGCTTTTTGTGTCTCAGACCTACGCAGCTAAGACTTGGCTCCAAGGAGTCTCTTCTTCCCAACCTTTTGTTTCCTCAGCCCTTTCCTTCCTGTCACTTTCGTTTCTCCTTTCCATCGCTCCTCCTTGCTTTTGCCATTTTACTTGACATCTATTGCATGCTCAGTGCTAACAACACCGAAAGAACTGTCGGGTTTACAAGCCAGAATCTATTTCAGGATTAAACATCCTGTAATCAGTTAATGCAATCCAGTGCTCGAGGATGGTAGTAGAAAAGAAAAAATATGCCAGAAAGTACAGATGGGTATTCCATGCCCCCTACTAAGAAAACAGCATACTCGCTCCTCTTCACATGACTCCCGTTTTTGCCCCATAAAACAAAACAGCAACTACAACGGATCAAGAATATATTCTCTATTATTCCTTTGCCTAATATTATTTATGCCTGCTTTCCTTGCAATTTTTCAGAAAACACGTTTAAAAAAAAAAGCAGACCTGAAGACACACACAGCACTTTTAAATACTTAGATTGAAAAGGCAGATTCCACTGTATCTTTCCTGAGGATACACCTACTTGACTAAATATACTTATCCACATTCCATATTTTATAATATAATTAAATAATAGAAGCTGTTATTTTAGGAAACATTTTATAAAGATAAAATATGAAACTGGAAGGTTTTCCAGACAGGTACATATGAAAACATACACTGTATGCATGCAAGTGTTTATGTGCTTACATACTATCTCTCACCCCTGCCCTCAAGAAAAAAAGACACAAAGGAGAGTAAAAGAGTGAAATGATTAGCACTCACACAGTCCTTTTCCTCCTCAAATCTCAAAGAGGTTTAAAAATTATGCAAGCACAGTTGTTCCCTATTTTCTGAGTACTGAAAGGAAATGAAGGTATGAGTGGAAGAAACCTGCCTGTGTTCGCAGTCTACCTAAATGGTTCAACAGGAGAAAAGGAAGCATTCTTCCAATGCATAGGTGTGTCCCCTCTTCAAACCTTGTATATACTATGGCTCATTTGTTGACTCTCAACTATGATGAAAGGTAAAGCTTTATTATAAACACTTGCAGTTAAATAAATTAATGCTGTTCTACAGGACAGGAAAAATACCACGGTGCTAACAAGCAATATAAATACTTTTTAAAAGTTGTTATCATAAGAAATGCTGCTCACAGAAATTCAATTATTAGCAAACTTTTTATGTTGTTATAGCAGTAATTAATAAAGTCTTTAGTTTAAGGATCAGCTACTGAAAAAAACAGGTTTTCTTTACACTGAGGAAAGCCATCATAGATTTTCATTTGTGCACCGAATTCACACTCACAAAGATCATAATAACGAATGTAGGCAAAAGAAGAAAGAGAACACCACCACACCCTCCACAAAGGTCTGTCAATCAACATGGTATCATATATTAAAACAGGTTAGAAGGGACCTCTGGAGGTCTCTAGCCCGACCTGCAGAAAGCAGGGGTAACTTCCAAGTTAGATCAGGTTGCCTCATGCAGCTGAGTTCTGAAGATCTCCAGGGACTCCACAAGCTGCCTGGGCTCCTCTTGCAGCCTCTACAGCCCTTGCCTGGAGAGCCTTTGCTTCAGCTGCAGCGTAGGCATCACTCCAGTGTGGCTTCTGCCCCACGTTCAGCTGAAGCTGCTTACATTAAAGGCTCGACAACCTCCTCTCAGGCAAACCTCTCAACTGAATCCATCTTCACCATCTCTGATCCTTTACCTGCCCTGGTCACAGATGAACTTTGAGCAGTTCCACAGCGTTGCTGTGACTCCACTTGGACTCTTCTTACTTCTCTGAGTGCTTCCGCAGTGTACCCTGTGTAGGAAACCCTTCATCATCCACCTCTACGCTATGCTTGGGGCCCCATTGGTCTTTGTCTTTAGGTTTTTTCTTTCTGCCTGCACTCTCCATGCTTTTTCTCACAGAATCTGAAATGCAGCCATCATCTCTGTGCTGATGACTCTCAGGTCTACTGCAAACACTAGAACAAAAAAAGTCCCACCTTTGGTGAATGACTTGCTATCACCCCCAGCTTCACATGACCAGAGGGGAACTCAATCTTTTATCCCCCTGCCCTTAGTTTCAGGGCCAAGATTCTCCAATATCTCATTTATTAAAGCCAGGGTAATAAAGACATGCCATTTCCATTTGTCACTCAGCCTGGCAAACCTAAGCACATTTTCTCTCTGAGCATTTCTACACTGAAGTCTTGCAAATTCTTCTGCATAGCATCTCCAAGAAAACAACAAAAAACACCTTTCCATCCATTCAGGTAACTAAATCCTTTTCCAGGCTCTGTCATTTCCACCTATTTCACCTCTCTCTCTCTACATCTTTTCACTGGATGCACTGTCATTACTGCAGTAAGGCTATGTATTTTCTCTCTGTATACCTTTGTAGCACACCCATATCCTTTCATTAGGTGTCATTACATTGACTAAATCTCCCATCATACTAAAAATATACCAAAATTAAATCATATTATGCTGTACTACTGTTCAGGTATTGAGTACGTAAGAAATGTGATTTCATAAAACTATGCACTCTGGGACAAGTTTTTCTCTTTTCTTTTTTTTTTTTTTTTTTTTTAAGTGTCAGATGAAAAGTAATTACTACATATAGTAGGTCAAGTGAGCAACGCTTGAAAAGTGATATAGTGGGTCAATGGGAGAAGGAACCATCTTAATTAAAAGTTGAAGTATGTTAGTATGTTATCAGTATAACATTACTGTACTTTAAATTAAATCTGACACATTCACACATCAGAATAACAATACATTGAGTGTCCAGCACTGGAAAATTCAGTATTCTCTAACAGTGGGTATAATTAATATTTGCTGTTTTTTTAATGGAGCCAATTAAATATTATAAGAAGCAGGATCTTATCTCTATAGAAAGCTACAGTAAAAATAAACACAGTTAACTTATGTATTCTACATGTGTTACCAGCAGTTTTTAATTTCATGCACACTAAACTATTGTTGTAGATTGCATTGTACTCAAATGCAATCATTTCCTTTTAGCTTTCTGGCAATGAGTTATATATATTACATATGCCTGAGACTATGTCTTGCAAGTTGTGAAATGGATGCCAGATCTCTGTACATTTGACCTTTTTTCATGTGTATCTAGTGTTCTGTAGGTGAGTAAGAGAACCACCACAAACAAAACATTAGCATTCTTATTCTGTATTACGCCCCGATGGGACAGTACCACTAATAATACCATTGAGGCACAAAGACAGACTCAAGGAAGTGATGTATGCAGATTAATTACCTCATGCTAGTATGTGAAAAAATATGTAGCATTATACTGCATAACTTTCAACAGATGTTGTGAAATCAAACTTGTCAAAATTCACATGATTCAGAGATTTCCACAGCAGTTTCTATGCATGCTGCAAGGTTAAAATGCTTTATATATGTATTTAAAAAAACCAAACCAAACCAAACAAAAAAGGCCAGGTTCAAAAGATATTTAAAAACCCAAGACTGTTAAGTAAGGTCAAATTACATTTATTCAAAACGAAGATTAAGAATAAATAAAAACAGGAACTGGGCTTTCAGTTCAGTGTTAATACAACTACGAAACACTCTCTAGATCTATGGTGCAATTTCAAATTATTCCGCCTACTGCAAATTAGCAAGCAAATGCAAGATCTAGATGATAATCATTTCTCATGCAACTCCACTGACACTGGAGGAATCAGAGAGAGGACAGAGGCTCATATTTAATTTCTTTAAATTCTGAGCACATAGGATGTCCCATTCACCACTTCAGGCACCCCGTCACAGCTAAAAATCATTGCTGTCATTGTGTAATTGTGGAGGGACGACAATGATGAAACACCTTAACAAAACCAATCAACAAAGCAAACAAAAATTGTTCTACGCTTCACCCCTCTCTTCCCATATCAGTGGGAAAACACATGATCCTTGCCATCTGCCCTGCTACAGACCTGCAAGAAAGAGTAAAGTCTCCTCAAAGGAACGATCATGGAAAACCACCCTGCTGGTAGCTCTAGTCAGCACTTTTAACCATAGTGTCACAGCTCAAAGGGAAAGATGATCCTTCTAAGCTGGCAAGTCCCAAAATATTTACGGCTCTATAAATCAACACCAACTCCATATACTCTGCCTGGAACCTACCCAATGACCAGTAAGGATGATGAAGCACTGGCAAAATATGCTCATGGTGAGACGCTGCCCTCCATAATCAGGCATTCTTTCTAGTCACCAATTTACATTTCCAAATAAGACCCAGCGTACTGCTCCCCATACAGCACATCGTAACTTGTCTAATCATAAGCAACAATAGAAGCGGATGACTGCAATAAGAGCTGTGACCAAAAAAAGACACGGTACACTCCTGATTCATGGTGGGGTGGGGCAGGGAGAGGAGCAGAAGCTGGCATAAGATTTTGCAACCAGAGTGTTAAAAGAAAACACATAAAACACCAAACAGGATAAAAATCTATAAATCGTTCCCTGAGATAGAAGTTTGGCAGTATTGTATTTTTCCAGAACAGGCCATTGCTACAGGAAAAGTTATGCTCCTCTTTGAGAGTGGAGGAGCAAAAATCTCAATGAAGTTAAAATCTTTTTTGTGACAGAAAAATTTAAACCACTCATACATGCTATAATTAGTTTCACATCTTAAGAAGCAGGCAAGAAAAAAAATGACCATGAGAACAGAGACTGAAGGTCACATCAGTTATCAAGACCTGCAGTCTAAATTCATAATCAAGTTTCCCATGACATACTATGAACTTCAACATCTTGTATTCATACAGGAAAGAAACATGAGAGATTGAAGCAGTTTAAGAATAACGTCACAGCCTTAGTCTCTGCGCTTACGACAGTAATTTTAAACACTGAGAATAAACAGGAAAATCAGTAGCACTAAATCTGCTGAGAACAGAGATTACTGGAAGGACTTTTAAAAATAAACACCAAAATCTCCTTACATGAAAATTAGCTTTTCACATAAGTACATAATTTTTTGTTCCTTGAGCCTGAAAGGCGCACTGTATAACCTACCAGGAAAATAACACACTTTTAGACAAGGTAGCACGTAACCTACTCAAGTGTCTGAAGACCCAGCAGAGTGACAACACTGAAAAAGCACACTCAATATTTGAATCTTTCTGCTTAAGAAGATTGGGAAAATCCATAGAGGATGTATAAATACGGAAATAAACCAAGAGGTCAGGATGGACAACTGACCTTTATTTTTAATGTTCCTGTTTCAATTCCTATATTGAGGGGTGGTAGTGGATGACTTAGAGTAGGAAAAGGAGTAATGGGATATAGATACAAGAAAAGCCATTAGATCATCTAGTCTCATCCCTGACAACAGAGGGTTGCTCTCCAAACATACTGTCTACAGCTCTGCTTCTTGTTTCAAATGTCCAAAACACAGAAAGGTCTCAATCCCTGCAGAACTGCTTTATAAAAGATGCACTGTCCTCAAAAACACTCCACACTACTATTCATTCAAAATTTTCTCTTCAGCAATTTAAGGCAATCACTCCTGTTAGAATTGTTACTCTCTTCAAAGACTTCTGGATACTTAGCTAAGTAAGACTCAGAAAGAACCCCAAGTTACACATTTTGGCCATGGACACAAACTTACCTGAGATATCCAGCACATAAAACCCTAAGATGAGCTCTTTAGTGGGCTGCAGCAAGGTTTGCTACTTAAGGATAAGTCCAATGGAGAACCACCCACTGCACTTTAGTGGCGGCTCGGAAACTGTGCAGCCTTTGGGATAAAAACTGATAGAACGAAAACTGATAGAACGGCCCCTGTGTGGCATGATTAAAGGAACTTGAAAGGCTGAGCAGGCAGAGAGACCCTTCACCCTCTCAGATTGCTTAGTGCTGGGGTACACTACTGGTAAAAGCTAGAACTTGTACAAACATAATTCCGAGAACAGAAGGCTTCAGTGCTAAACCTTTATCATTCACAGCTCTCATTTTCAAGCAGAAAAAAAGAAAAGTTGTGATGGGGCCCTTGTGATCAGGTTAATGAAAGGGGAGAGGGGAAGTGTTTCACCATAGAGAAGGCTTCTTTCCCTCCTCACCCCTCCACCAACAGGAAGCTAAAAATGCCGGAGAGACAGTCACACTGAAAATACTCGGACAGCCAACTGCCTTATGTCTGCCAAATCTGGCCTAGCATGGGTTCCCTCCTCCCAGACTCTACCTTAGCTGAGAATGTGGGAGAAGGGAAATCCGCTGAAACCATAAACACAGTGGTCTGCAAAGATGCATATGAGCTAAACTGCATATGCCTTGCACATGGTTTGCTCTCATTCTCTGCCCATGATGCTCCTAACAACATCAGCTGAGACAGAATCAAGTTATGGCACTGCAAAAGAAGATCACTAAAACTGCTCTCTGGAACAATGTCTTACTTACTTACTTGCCAATACCTTTCAAGTTACACATTTGGGAAGAAATCCTGAGAACCGATTAAAAACTAACAACTTGCACAAAGCTCTTCGCCTTTAAAGCCATTCAGAACCTTGCTTCTTATACACTGTTACAAGTTTCCTTAGCCACAGCATTTTCATTCAGAGTATCTTCAAGTCGCTGGGAAAACAAGGAAAGATTCTCATGAGATCTCATCCTGGGAGGTGTTGAATATTCTCAAATCCTACCCAAAATTACGTAGGAGGAGGTCAGCTCCTCTCGGAATCAAACCCTCACTCAGGCCAAAACCACAGTTTTGTTTTACATCAGAAGAGTACTGCAGAAGAATGCCATGATCTGGTTCCTGGAGAATATTAAGAAAATGAAAAGCTTTACTACCAAGTTTCATACAAAATCCATCCAGCCTTTGAGTCCATTTAGTTGGGCGTTATTGGTTTTACATGACCGGTAGGACAGTTCATTTGGATATTCTTATTACCTTTCTCACATTTGTACCTATGTTTATCAAATGCCAGGTTATTTTCTTCTGAAGTCAGGTGTGAACTAAGAGAACAACGGCAACTTCAAGTAAAGCCAATGGAAGCCAAAGAGATAGACATCTGCCCACAGACATTACCAGGGGACAAGTGACAAGAGACAGTCCATTTCAGTCAAGTAATACTGTTCCTGTACCTGCACACACACACTTCCTTATGTAGTATACTAACTTCCTTCTTCCTTATAGCTTGGCAAAAGAAAAAATAGACAATCCTGTGGAAAAGTAAATAATGTCTAGCAAAAATGGTGACCTTACACTCTCCCATCCCTTCAACTTGATTTGCATGCTAAGAATTTTAGGATTTTCTCAGATCGGAAAATTGTTAGCACTGTACACCATATTCTGACATATAAATTCATGACTACTAAACTGATTTTTTGGGATGTTCAGATCCTACAGTTTGTAGTTAAGTCATCAGGAAATTGGGGCATCATTTATTCAGACGTTCAGACAAGATTTGAAAATTTTATCTTACATCCAACTAGGGGACTGGGAAGCAAGATCCGCTCCCTGAAATCCTAAAATTCTCCCTTTTTTCAATAGTCTTGCCAACTAAATGCTGGATGTCTTTGCATTCCATCAGACAGGAGAATGAGTCAGTCCGTCCTGAACTGGCCTTCTAACAAGGAAATTGAGGAGTTTGATGACATATTTGGATAAACACACTCACTGAATAAAGTTACTTAATTTTTTTATATCTCTTCAAGTTTGCTATAAACCTTCAAAATCCTTATAGACTAGATTTAAGTGCAGCCAATAAAAACGATATATTATAAACAAACTTAATGAAAACCACTATATTAAAACTCAAAGGACCTTGTAAACATGCTTGTCAAAGCCTCACCATTGTAATACAGTGCCGCATCCATAAATCCTTGTTATTAATTGCTAGTCAACCACAACTCATATTGAAATATCAGCCCTATATAGATCATACTTGGTTCAGAACCCATTTTTCTCATGGTCTCTGAACACAATGTAACAGCCAACACTGTAGCTGTGACTGATGGAGTGATGAATAAAACCAGAGCTTATATGGTTCAACCCTGCTGAAAAGATACTGAAGACTGTTGTTATCATCTGTGTGCACTTGAGGTCTTCCTGACCGTAACACCTGGCCTAGAAATGAGAGATGGTTAAAATACGCTGTACTGCACCTATACAAGGGGACGAATACTGAACTGATTTAGCTTCCTAAGCACTTGCTTTAAAAAAATGCAAGGAGATTTAAAATACCATCCTTTTAGAAAGCAGCATTTCTTCCAATAGCGAACATCGAACACCACAGTTTATAACTTAATGGATAAATGAATTTGATTAAAAGAACATATCTTACAGATTCGAGGTCCTGATTTCTATGGATACTCAACCCCTTTAGTTCTGTATTAACTTTAGATGCAAAGAAAGAAAAGTAAAATAAGTCATTCCAAACAATAGAGCTTCGACTAGCTCAGTACATAAAACATATGACACCAGGCTGTTTGCTGTGCGAACTCACAAGCATTAAGAAATCTTAGGATTAGTCTTGTCTAAATTTCTTGTCTGTAATCAATATTAAGACTTCACTGCTAGCACTTCATTAAAGTGTGCAATTTGAGATATACATAAAGATCTGAGTCTTAAAACAGCAGATACAATCTTTCTCTTGGGAATTCTGATTACTAAATTTTTACTTATGATACCCAGGAGGCAGCTATAGCATTTCTTGGAGAAAAATGAGAAGGACCCAACCATGATACAAACAACAACACATACAGGTATGGGCAAAGCGCTCAGAGACAAAATTAGCATTTTAGCCACCTGTCTACAAGTTTGTCTCCATGGCTACATCTCTGAAACAGTCCTAGTACCTAAGTACAGGTTCAGGGATATAGACAGTACAGTAGCTTTTCAATAAGTACTTGAGAAAACGATGCAGGAAGAAACAGCTTAGTTTTACTAGACGAGGATATACAAGTTCCACCTAAAATAGAAAAGAAATAAACTGCTGGTATTTGAAGTTTAAAGGGAAGTTGAGGGGGTTTTAAATTTTTCAGAAAGTTGACAGGTGCAAAGGCAAACACAGGTCAGGATGACACATCATTTGGGGATGCAATCAAAAAATTGTATATTCTTGGAAAAAAGTAGGAAAGAAGTTAATGAAGTTCGGACAGGAAAGAGCAAAGATCTGTCTAAACAAATAACATTTTAACTAAGCAGAGCTTGTTTTTAAAAAAAAAAAAAAAGCCAGGCTAAGGATGTAATTGCTCCTATACAAATACAAGAAGTCTAAACACCTAGGATAAAAACGAGAACGTTTAGCTTCAAATGAGTACATAAATAGAACATGCTTCTCTGTCAGTGAAAGGCAAATATTCACAGGATACAATTATATTAAGATAAAATATTTAAATCAAAATGAGAGAGCTATTTATGCTGATGGAAGAGTTGTACAATTAAAATAAAATAAAGGAGAGCAGAAGAGTGGAGAGAGTCAAATAAGAAATGTATTGAATTCTGTAAAAGCATAGCTAGACTCTCTATGGGTTGAGTTTCACATATAAGGAGATGATCACATACGGGCCAGACTTCCGATTATCAACTCAAAATAATGATACAGAGTATGTAGTGATAAGAAAGGTAGAGAGGGCAGGAATAAAGCAAATCTTCGGTTATTTTCACACAGACTAGATAAGCATCACACTAGAGTGTAATGGGAAAAAAAAACTATTTAGAGTCTCTTTTTTTTAAAGCAATTAATCATGAATTTCAATAGGAGAAGCAAGTTTTGTTTTTTATTCCTACTTGAGCAAGGAACTAGTCCATGCTGTAAATACTGAAAAGCCAGGGATGATTAAGTTCTCAAATTCAACTGGCTTGAGGTAAGAGTGAAAAAAAAACCCAAAAACAGAACCACCACCACATCTAACTTTAGGTGGGATAACACCAACAAAGTTAATTAAACAGAATGTCTAAAAGAGTAAGTTGCTTGGAGGCACCAGGGAAAAAATTTAACAACACTAGCAAAGGAGGTTCAATATAAGTATGTATCACCAAATCAAAAGAGACAAGAATACCTTCCCCAAAGCCAACTATGCAATTTAACAGCAGATTAAAATAGATTATTAATTATAAAGACACCTCAGAAAGAGAAAATATGTAGAAACAAAGGTAACACAGAAGAAACAGACATGCTGGTGTCCTAAAAGTAAAATCAAAAGTAGGAAGTCTGCTTCCTACTCAAAGTGGAGAACATGGAATTGCTCCTGACCTCCTACTCAGTGAACACTGCTGCGTATAATTCATTTATTATATCTGCCACATCCTTAGTTTTCTTTCTTTCTTCTTTATTTTTTCCTGACTGACAGCACTGGATCCTACTGTGAGGAAAGTCAAAGAGGTTTTCACATTAGACTCTCTCTTTATGGACAGTAAGTCTGTGAAACCATCTGAGACTCAAATGGTAAGGGAAGTTTTAGATTAAATCGTTACAACAAAAAGCAACAGGTTGCTAGGACCAAATGGTATTTAAGAGTCCTAAAAGTTAGAACTTGCATGAGAAACTATTAGCTGGTGATTAACTTCCTCAAATAAGCTAAACAAATGGGAGGTAGAACTAGTTTTTAGCAACAGGCATAACGCACAGGGAACTCACGATCAGTTCATTTGATTCACTGACTAATTAGAAGAAACTATGGTAAAGAAGAGAACTGGAAGCTATTGAGCAAACATGATATATTCCAGCTGGTTGAGAGGAAAGCAGAATCATGTGCCAAGGGTCTGCTCTCCTTCCTCATCAGTCCTAACTGAGTAATGCCTTGCCCTTCTATCCTCCTGTTAATCCTGGTATCTGCACTGAAGCAACACTAACTGAGCTCACAGTTCATTTACCCCTTTACTGGCAAGAGTATGTTTTGCAAAATGTGCATAAAAACAAAACTGAAGAGACTGACTAGTTACTTCTAATTGTTTGAAACAGATGTTTACAAAGGCCAATTTTTAATCCAGTTTCTTATGGCTGTGCGCCTAACCATCATCCTGCCATTTTGTCATTCCTCAGCTAATTTCAAAAGAAATGTAGGAAAGAAGCAAAGACCTCTAAATTAGGAAGTGCCTACAGGATTCCTGAAAACAGATATCCTCTAACATCCAGGGTATTAAGCAAGAGCCCACTCTGACCCCAGTGAAAGTAAACTGCAGAAATATTTTGCGTTCATCCCAACAGGGGAAAAATCTTTGTAGCTTGCACATTAGCCCTTAGGAAATCCAGCCACACATACAAAAATAACAAAAACAAAAAACTGTAAATGAAACTTCATTTCATCCAAAACAACTCTCTTCCACAGCAAGTAATACTCTTTTTTTTTTTACTTAGAGACTTAGAGAAACTTAGAGAAACAGCTGCCTATCCTCAACGTACATAACTGAAGAGGTTAGACCAGAATCTCAGCTTTGCTATTACAGAACCTCAAGAAGATTCAGAGGAACATTGCAATCCTCATTTTTTCCTTCTTTTCTTTCTAAAGAGTCAAACAATGAGATGATAGGAATTCAAGTATAAGTGTCTCTGAAAATATCCGTAATTAAATACTCAGCCAAATTTTCCAGAAATAAGTACTGGCATGTGGGGGTCACAGTTTTAAAAGAGCTCAGGCATTCAGCCTTTGCCCTCTTGGAGAAGTACAGCCAGACTTTTCAGTGCGTTCAGGCATGCAGCAGTTCATAACAGTAACAGAGAGATGGACAAAGATGTGGAGCTCACTGGAAAAAATCAGATTTTTAAAAATTCTCTCTAGTACAGCAGGGCTGACTTACTTCCAGCATGGGAAGGAGAGGCTGTTTGTTTTTAAAAGAAAAATACTAAAAATATCTTCAGTTACGGCTTACCTAAAGAAACTGGAGAGAACACATAACAAGTCCTCTTCAGCTGAATCCACCAAAAAATGCAGTAAGACAAAATGTATACAACGAATGTTTAAATTCTAAGATGCTGAGACATCTTCAGTATTTAGGAGGCAGACAGGAGTACTTGGATCCCAAATACACGATGATACTGAAACCATGGGGGGGCGGAGCAACAAAAAAAACATACCACTTTCTTCTAGCTCCCAGATTTCTACCCTAATTCTTTAAGAAACTTCTTATGTTATCTTGTTTATTCAGCTGCTATAATCACAGCAGGAAAAGGAAAACCAGATGATTTCCTGTGCAACACGAAGTAAGTCATTACGCTTCCTTATTTAGCACAAGCACCTCGTTTTCCACAAGTGTAAAATGCAATGATGACACAAGCATAAGTCATTACTGGTGCCATAGCCTATATACTGTCATTGCATCCAGGACAAATCCACAAGATAAGAGAGTACACAGACAGCTATGCATTATGGTTCATAAAGTATATACTAAGCAGGCATTCCTATGAAAGTACTGTGCATTTCCCCCCCCCCTTTTTTAATAAGTTTATTCTATTTGATCCATCTTACCTCAAATGCTTCAGTCGTTAGTATTAATAATCATTCTACTTCTTTTTCTTTTTTATTCTTGCCATCAGCTCTAGAAAGAGTACTTACTTTTGCAGTTACTGTAATGAAATATGTATTTTTGGTCGCAGACAAAAAAGAATCCTAACCTTCACTCTCTCTTCAGGTGATGTTTCTGGTTTTCCATTCTTATCCGAGGTATGAGACTGCATTGTAATAGGTGTTTTAGTAAGTTAAGCAACAGCCTGAAGCAAATTTTGCCCTCCTGTCATGCACGTTCCCCCTCTCTGATTTTAACTGTAGCTATAAATAACATACAAAAACAAAACAAACTTTGTTTCATGTTTGACACAAAAGGCATGATTCAGTTCATAGATGAAGATACCAAAATGTAAGGGACTATGTTCAGATGTCTACCCGCAAGGTAAGCGCCTAAGCTCCCATCACAGGCCCTGCGAGCACAGTCAATGACAGTCAATGGATTTCAGAATCCCACTCAGCTGACTGCAGATAGGTGTCTTCTGTAGGAGCAAAATCCCACTCCAACAGCAGCAACTCGTGGGCAACTCAGCTAGGCTCACTACTCCTTTCTGTGACCTCTATTCGCACAGCCAATTTGAAAGAGAAATCTTCACTGGACTGTTTATAACCTTTGTAACACCATCATCTGCAACAGGGTTTCTCACACCTCTCCAACATACTGGTATTGAGCATTGAACTCTGACCCAGCTTAGCAATTTCACTTCTGTTACATCCACCATCCTCTCTGCACCTTAATTCTTCTTACGTTCCCCTTCTCTTCCTCCTTTTCAGCCAGATCTCTGATCAACTGTCAATTCGGTCTCGCCTGGCATCTAGGAAGCCACTCCCTGCTTTCCCAACTCTCCTTTCTTTTCCCTACCCCTGTCAGCTCCAGCTCACATCATACATTGGCTTCTCTCTCTTCCGTTGTTGCAGCCAGGGAGTTGATGTTCACAACTGCAGCAGTATTATCCTTGAATACAACCAAGTTTGAAGCCCTCACTGCACATTTCTCTCCAACTCCCTTCTCAAACCTTTCCTGCCTGTAAATATTACTACCTTTATCATGCCGTGAAAGGAATATCAAGACAACTCTGGAACAACTTAGGTCTCCATGTAAAATGGAAGGAAAATCCAAACAGAAAAACGTTTAAAGCTGTAGAAAGCAAGACAAGGGGTTGGTGACTAGCTGTAATGAATGACAAAGAAAGGAGGAGGGAAGGAAAAAAAAGAAAGGGAAAAAAGAAGAAAGGAAAAGACATGACCTGGAAAAAAGAAAAATCTCACAAATGAAGTAGAAGAGCATTCCTGTCCACCATAACTGATGGCAAGTGCCAGCCTGGTAGATGTGCTAGAGTGTGCTGCATACTGACGGGACATAGCAGTCATGCCTAAAGGGAGATTTGGGAGTCCTTACTAGAGACATCCATGGATCTGGTGCAGGTGAATGAGATTATCTAGAGATAAAGAGCAGGAGGAGCAAGCAGGAGGCAGTGTCAGAAGCCTGGGAGATGCTGCCAGAGAAGTAAGAGGGAGGGCTGGAGTTTGCCAAAGGCTCAAAGCAGATGGGGGTGGAACCTACCTAGATCTGTTTTAAGTCTCCAATGTGCCTTATCTTCCTTATGTGTACCCTGGTGGGCAGTGTCCACCCTTCCCTCCCTTTTTTAAAGCTCTTCTCTTACAAGTCCAAGGCACTCACTGCTGGACCTTACATAGTAAGATTCCTGACACAGTTTACACTCTCCCTCATGTCTAGACCTCACGAAGCTATGAAGAGTTATGAGATCCATAGGTGAAATGCTATCTCATATAAGCATGAAGTTGTATGATCAAATATACTCCCTTCACTTTAGAGTAAATCAAGGATTTACTAGATTATGGCTCATTTGGACTCCTTATCATTCTACCTGTCTTTGGTTACAAAATCAGACTTCACATCTCTGTTCTTAACAGGGAACAAACACCCTTTCTGAAAAAATCCTAAATTCAGGAGACAAACCCTCCCCCAACAACATCCCAGAAATATCTAGAAATTACAGATTTTAAAGAAGCCTGCTAACTTCCATTCTGTATTCTGCATTTTGGAACAAATGAAGCTTGGCTAGCACATATGCAGTGTATGGAAGTTGCATTAAGTCTCATAAGGATCCACTTGGCAGTAAAAGATAAAATGGTTCGGAAATTGGTGCTAACCCCACATAATGGAAGAGCTGTCTTTTCTCTTTATTCAAGTTGGATATTCCTATTTATCAGCAAGGGAAAGGAAAAAATACAGCCACAATTTGATTTTTAAGTATTTGGCTAAGTTTAGAGTTACAAAACACGTTTACATTAAGAACCTGAGCTTTGCTTGAATGTTTGATATAAAAATACTCTGAGCTGAGGTACTAGCAGAATAAACTGTGTATTATCATTGTCGGTGTAAATTACAGGTCCTGTTTGCCACAGCCCTTCGCAATGAGAAGCTGGCCAAGAGCCAAGCAAAAGTGCACAATTTAAAACAATCAGTTACATTCTGAAGCATTTTGTTTAGTGTTTAATAGGCTCTCCAGGGATAGGGAAATTACTAAAGCACATTGTTTTGACATGAGCTAAAATGGACCTTTCTCATCACTATGTTTTTGGGAATCTGACATTAATACTTTAGATTAATACAGATCCCTATATATAAAAACACATGCATATACATGCATATATTTCTGCATGCATGTACACTAAAATGCACTTTATTTCACTGGGCAGTTCTGAAAATCTGATGTTTTTACATTTCATCTTTAAACTGAAATTTCCTTATTTAGTAAAGTTTCTCTATACATTTACACATTCACTCTTCCATCTACTCTCGCTGAAGGATTTCTTGTTTTATACATTAAGAGAGGACACAATCAAGTGCATCATACACAATGCATCATGAATGTATAGTGAAGGCTGTTTAGGAATTGCTCTTCAGTTTGTTTCATATTACAGGGAGAAAGAGAGCCCCCGGTAAAATAAAAATATGGTAACTCCAAAGCTAAAAGAAACAAACTTTTTTATATATATATAATTTAATTGATAAACAGATTATGACACTCACTTTCACCAGAAACTTCTTGGCCCAAGAATTAAGGAAACCGTACTGTACCATTTTGCATTTAGACCCAAAACAAAGGCATTGAATTTTTTAACAGCCACTACAATTTCTGAGGATTCAGAGGCAAGTGAAGAAAAGAAGAGAGAATGATTACTCTGATATCAAATTTATTTCCTATTAAGAATCAAAATGAAACATTATCATAGGATAGTTATTCTGCCCCTGCTTACCCTGCAGCTTGGCTCCTTAACTTGGGGGCAGCCTATGCCGGTCATTGTCAAGAGTCTTGATACTACACTAGCATAAACATCCTAACTTAGCAGTACATGGGCTCTGATTTCAACATGCATCGTTATTTTTAAGCTTTGTTCGGAACCATTTTATGCTTTTTCCAAGACAGCAATTTTTTTTGAGAGGCCAGCAATTAAAAAAACCCTACTGTCTATGCCAGTAAAGATCTGATTGAAGAAGCAGTTTTGCTATATCCAAGCTTCACATATTCACGTTTACATATCATCCTCTACGCTTGATACATTACTTGATTTTAAAGTGCCTAAGCTACACATCCACAGCTGCATATGCCTCTCCCTTTCCTGTCATAATTATGCAAGCTGAATATACAAGATAATCTGAAAAATTTCTTAAAGATTTATCATTAGTTTAAGCTAAGAAATGTTTGTGTCTCCTCCCTTTTCAAACTACTGAAAATTAAATGTGCTTTCAATGGAGAAAAAATTAAAAAGGGAAGTTAGACCATTTCATATAAATATTTTTTGTGAGATATGCATATGTATATGTGTGCGTGTGCGCATATGTACATACACACACACATTTATTTATACATACATACACACACGTAAGGGCTGTTCCTTATATGTTGTTTCCTTTATGGTGCGTCTTCAGAAATTCAAGTCATCACACAAGGTACAAGGAGTGGACAATACTGATGTTTGTCAGAACACAGCATTTCATTGGTCGCGCAGAGGAAAGGTGCACAGGCTGACCAACTGACTGGAAGGCACAATTTCTTACTGCATAGCTGTCCTCATTCTTTGAGATACGCTGTTTGCACTTCTTCCAGTCTAACAGCGTACTTACGTCGCACAGACAAGATCTGATTCTTTGAAATAGTAGTATTTGGTAAGCTGCACCTCTGTCACTATGTCAGTTCAGAGGACATGACAGGCCTCATGGCCTTAAACGTACTGCATGGCATTTCTTGATTAAGAAAAGTACACAACTACAACTTTTGCAGAATAAGTAGTTCTCCTAAACTGGAGCAAGAGTGCTGAGCCTGTCTCTCAGAGTACACCAACAAAATGTACTATGAGACCATTTGAGGGTCCAAACGCCAGCCCCCCCCGCCATCCCAGGAGAGGATGTGCCCCTGCATCACGTGACCAGAACGCCAGTGTTCCCTGTAAGGTACACGCGCTCCAGCCTTCGGAGGTGCCTTCAGTCGGGGGGGGGGGGAAGCTCACGGAAGAGGACAGCAGAGAAAGGGCTACAGGCCAGCACGACAATTTGTACGGCTTTGCTGCCTTAGGAAAAAAGGAAAAAGACCTGGTAAGGTATTCTGGCAGGCCGTGCCTAGCCCCTGGGTCACAGCTTGGCTCTCCTGATCTAAAAGGAAATTTTGTATCACCAGAGCAGAATGAGGTTTTGAAGAAAGAAACTGGGAAAAGATATTTATCAGCCAAAAGCCTCAAGCTATCCTGAAGAACATACCCCGCAAGCTTGTAGTTTATTTGTTGTTCTTGTAAGCTGCATTGGCAATGCACTGCCCTAAGAGTACACAGCCTTTGAAACTGCAAGTGCTAGGAGACATTGAGGACTTCCTGGTCCTGCTGCCTGTCATTCCAGGATCTGTTCTTGCCAGCTTTGCTACCTGCATCATAGGCTGTTCACTCCTCTCACAAAATACAAGAAAGTTTGAGAGGACCTGTCATTTCTCACCAAAAATACCATTTAGGAATCTGTTAAATGATTTTGTCTTTTTTTTTTTTTTTTTTTTTTTTTTTTAAAAGGACCAAACAAGATCAGATTTGGCTAGGCTCAATGCTTATAGGCTCTCTTCTGTGTGGCAGTTTCTGTGTGGCTCTTCTGTGAGCTTGGAACCTTACCTATGGGCATTTGATAAAGTATCTTAAACAGGAATTGTTACTGCAAGCATGTTGAATCAAATAAAATTCCATGTTCAAGGATATCTGTCAAACAGGAAAAGTTGCAACCTCTACAAAATGAGCTGCACACAGCAGTACGTGTTGCTTCTCTCTTAAAAACAAAAGTACATTTCACATATTCTTTTTCACTGTTTCTTTAGTGACCTTCTGAAAAGGCCGGAAAATCTCTACCAACAATAAAATACAAGTAAACCGTACTAGGAAAGATCTATTTATTCCCGACTACCAAGTCACTACAAAATGACGTTGACCGTGCTTGTTGGTGCACTAAACATACACAAACAAATATGCAAAAACAAAGTTAGGATGTTTTGGATTTCTGGGAGGACAGGAGAGCAAAGAGGAAACAGTTTGCAATGTTTATTCCATGAAAGAAGAAAAAAATTTCAACCGTAAATGTAAAATTCCTGACCTGGTGACCATAATCTCAAAAGGCAAGTTCAAGTTTCAATTACTGTCATCTATTTACACTGTTGAAATATTTCACTTATTAGTCTACTTGTAAGCTATTTTAATACACTTTAATTTCACCAGACTAATTAGCTAATATTCTAGGAGTTTACATCATTTAAAAACATACAAACAGTTTGTTTAAAAGGAAACAGTGTAAAACAGCATCAGAAGACATTCTAGACTTTAAAAAACAAATATTTACATAATATTGCCCTAATCATGTTGCATCTTTTTCTTATAATATTCACAAACCTTTAATTATCATTTGTCATAAAGCTCCACAAGCATTAGATTTGTTGTCTGTTTATCCAGAGAACTCTTCAGAATATGCAATTCTTAACCATCTCTAGGCAAAACTGCAACACAGAAAAGAATTTACAACAGCAACAATCTGGGCAGGACAGGGAAGTAAACAGAAAAGCTGATCCCTAAAACCCACAGAAGGAACTCATCCTGGTAAAACAGGAAAGGACTAATCAAGCCAACATAGCACATACTAAATTCTGAAAATCAACTCCAATGACACTGGACAATAGAAGGAAACAAATTCAAGATTTCTAAGTTCTGAAGAAGCTCAAATTTATGGCTCTAGAGAATCTCCCAGCTGAGAGAACACTGATACCTTCTCAGCATTAGAAAAGGCTGACTGAAACCAAACGTGGCTGTGATTTGTAGAGCCAAGTCAATTCATCACACTCTTCAAAATAACTAGCACCCACTGCTGTGTAATAACACAGCCATAATACACAGCAGGCAGGTGAGCACTAATGAATCATGCCACTGTTTTTTAAAACTAGCTATATGGTTGGTGGTCATCCTTACACAGTGTTAGATCTTTGGACATCTTCCTGTGTCCTATGGAAAGATGTATCAAGTGAACTAAGAACAAGTTTTTGGTAAAGAAGGTAGAGATGCACAATGAGATCACTCCATTTCAGATCCTGGGTGGCAAGGATCACGGTATATCAATGCACTGTTTCAGGTCAGCAGAGGCAGAGTCCGTAACTGAAGGACACAGCTTTAACCTACGACCATCTTCAAAGTAGACACAGCTGAAATAAACACTCTACACTTCTGATCAACCCTCCACAGTTCTACTGCTGAGAAGTGAAGGTAGACAAGGATCAAAAAGGTTTTTTCTTGATGCTCTGATGGCAAACCAAAAACCACAAGACAACTGAATCCCTTCAGTACAGACAGAAGAGAAGGTACCCAGTTTGTCAGCATCACTAGTTGAGTCAGCAAGTAACAGCAGTCTGCTGAAAACAGAGCATCTTAATTCAGACAATGGAAAATAATAAGCAATGCCTCACACCCCCACCCCTGCTATCCAACTTGTGCTGCAAATACCCAACAAGGTCTTGAATTTCTAAGGAGCATACTTGGCCAAAGTTTTCCCAAGGAGTATGAAGTATTTGCAACTCTTGAACACGAGTATCACTCCACTGATACTTGAACAAATTAACTTTATCTACCTGAATTCTCTACAAAGCAGATGGAAATTGGGCATGTTTTCAGAACTCATAGCTACGTGCATCTGTAATGTACAATATGCATGTAAAAGCTGGACCTGTAATGCCCAGCTTTCTTCAAAGCTCCAAAAGATGCGTTTTAAGCAGCCGATAGCTCATAAAAAAGAGGAACTGTTAATAGGGCAACTGTCAGGTGTTTTAAAGTTGGGGTAAGAACAAGCTCCTAAAGCTCAGCTGATCCAGAGAAGGGTATGTCACTTTAAAAGGAAAAGGCAAGACTCCTGGTGGCATAAAAGTACAGATTTCAAGCCTCAATCAGGGAGGAGCGGCAGAGTGACCGGCTCTAATCCAGCATTTGTTATATGGGGGCTGAATTAACAGGGAGCAGTAGTTACAGCTGGACATGGGAAAAGGAAGGGGAAAGGAAAAGAGATGAGTTCACTTGTGCTGGAAGGTTGCTGGCATTGCACAAGAAATAACTGTACACATGCACTTGTGTTCCATGCCCACCGGGCAGCCCGCACACGTCTGTTTAAAATTTTCTCTTTTGCAGGATTATTGCCAGTCATAGCACACAGACATGTGGAAACTCTGTTGCTTAAAAAGGCTGCACAAATAGTTTGGAGTTTCTCACACCATAAAAATTCTGTATCTTGTGATTTCAGTTTCATGATTGTCAAATACAATGACTTAAGAGCCACCAATTGACTCTCTTCTGCCAGCTAACCATGGATATTAGCTCATATATTTTAACTAAGATACTGGAGCAAAAAACTCCGCATCAGCTAGGACAAGTCCTCACAGTATTTTATGCCGGCATGATGGCCAATTCACAGAAGAATTCAAATCCGTTGACAAGTTTATGATACCAAAGGTAGTTTATCTCCTTAACAATTACTCACTCATAAACTGAAATTCAAACAGAACAACAGAAGGACTAAGTTTCCCGACATACACTCTACAAGACTGATTCCTAATTAGGGAGCTGGAAGATGGGAGGACGCAAGCCTTTCTCCCATCAGACCTGTATCATTCTAGTCCAGGTAACTGGCTCCAAGTGCTCCATCTGCTATCAAAGAGAACATGTACCACTGTTATAGCTGGTATCATCTCCAGCCCATTTCCCTCTTTCACAAGCTTGGCCTCTGCATTTTCAGCCTACAGGGCTTGTGCGCAAACTCTGTTCTCCTACTAGTACAAACTCAGTATCTCTGAAATTACCGTACTTCACTGGAGACGAAGGAAGTACTGAAAAAACACATACAATACTGCTGCCAACAATGGAAGAAAATTTGATACAATTTCCTCAGAAGTACTCCACGCTTAAACGAGACAGAAGCAGCTATGTAGATATATGAGAGCTACCATGAATGTCCTTCATCAGAACTTGAAAAGATCTATTAAGGCACTCATTCCATCTCTTCTCATTAATGTAGAAACGTCCCCTACAAAAAGTCCTTCCATGTGTTTCTTAATCTAGATTTAGGTGACACGGATACAAATGTTCACTACACAAAGTACAAACCCAATACAGAAATTTTTTTATATTCTCATGCACGAAGTCACACCGAACTGGGAACACTCCTCATGTACTTTGCACTGCAAACATTTTTTGGGTGATGCCCATTTTCAGGACAGCTCTGCTTTTCACCAAGCAGTAGATATCTTAAGTTGCATTGTCATAAACATTCTTGCTAATTTAACATGGTTAGAAAGCCCACAAAACTGAATATGAAAATATATCAGGTTTTCAGTTTTTCCTCTTTCAAAATGAGAAGATGAACGAAGGCAGGTATGTGTTTTTGCATGCAGATTTTCCCTCTATTCTTTGGCAAAGATACTCTGAATCTCGCACATCACCTTCCACTCCCTCAGAGAGCTCTCTGGACAGACATTAGGAAGGAACTGTAAGATATGGGCTACATATAGAAAACCTGAATAAATGGAGCATAGTTTTTTCTCTTTAAATAAATCAGTCCCTCAGAAGTTAAGTGTACCAATTATGTGGCTAACGTTAGGGCAACAAATTTTCCCTTGCCTTCCTATTGCCATATGCCTGTCATTTTTTTCACTACAGTTTCCATTCACTCTTTCAAACATATGTTGCCACTTATGTGCCAAGAAAGGAATCTCTGAATTACCCCCTTCATGTATGACGAAATGGCAGACTGAATGGAGCCAGAGAGAGCACCATTAGCAGTTATTCACACTTCTGTTTTCTCTTAACTTCCTTTTCTCCAAAGTTTATTCCTTCTATGTAAGGGGATGTGTAACTATAAAGCCATCCATGACTCATGCTGCAAAATATATAGCTCTAGCCACGTACTGGCGAAGTGAATTTTTTTTTTAAAGGCCACCTTAAATAAACTTTTTCTCCTTTCAGTTTCCAGATGGAGGATTCTTTTGTGAATTGCTTACCCAAGCATCAACACTGGTGATCCAACATTCTTTTCCTGTAAACTCATTGCTCAGTTTACCAGTGGTTTGCAGCCTCTCTGCCTGGAACTCTTGCTTTCCCGGGGTCAGCCTAGGTGCACGCTTCACAATTCGAGAGCAGTGGACCTCAAAAAAACATGCAGAGCAGTACTTATGCTCTTCTCCCCCACCCTCAAAAAAAAAATCACAAATGGATAAATTCATGTACATAATTTTTCCAAGAGGAAAAGAAATTCAGTACGAGATTAACAGAGGGGGGAAAAAAAGCACAAAGAACAAAAAAAAGCAAATCAGTTTGATGACTTGAATACCCGTGATGCTAAGGTATCCATTCTCCTGAAGATGGCTATTACTGCACCCTGAAAATCCAGCTGAGTAACAGTCCAAGAGGATACATTATCTTAAGTACTCTAATAACTCAGCAAACCAAAGTTAATTCTTAGGCTACAAATTATCCAAAATACATTTCAACCTTGCAAACACTAAAGAGGGGTAGCAGGTAGTTAGTTCATCAAGAAATATGTTAAATAACAAGCAAAAATAACCAAACATCCCCAGGAGGAGTCAGTCAGTAACAAAATGCAGTGTAAACAATGTGTTGGATGATTTCAGGAGTTATAAAAAATTTTTCATGAAATAAAAAGTTTTATTCAATTAAAAGGAATTCAAATTAGAACTAGAATCAATTAGAATTAATACCCTTACCATTCTCTTCTCTGATCTCTTATACCGATTATCAGCATTAAATTTGCCAGTTGGTACCACTAAATCATATATATTTTATGTGAGGAGACACAGACAAAAGATTTTGAAGGAAGAGACTGGAATCATCTATTTGATGCCGGAAAATTACTGCAATTAAATTACATAATCCAAGGCCAAAGAATTACATCTTGCCTCCATTTAAATCCTCAAGAGCATAAGAACATTGTTAATTACTTGAAAACCTGGGTTGTTTCCATGAAGGATCTCCCTAAACGTCACCCTGCGCCTTTGTTACTTTGTTACTTCCAAGGGCTCCTACAAAACCAACCGCAATTCATGTAGTTATGCTTTTCCTTACTTCTCAGACCAGTGGTCCCTAAGTCAGATGATGTTCTTTTCTTCTTATTCATCTTCAGTGCTACAAGTTGCTGCTCTCACTAATATCAACCTCATCCTTTCTGTAAATTAAACAGCAGTTATCATGTTTCTTGACAAACAAACATAATAGAACATAGCTAAAACTCTATTTCTGTTTACTCTGTGGAGAAAATTGAAGAAAACCACGACAACTTACTTCCACCACTGAAAAGTACAGAAAGGGCCTCAAAACATGCTTAAAGACATTTTCAATTTTTACTTTCTCAAAAAGCATAGGAAGAAAAGAATTAGTCAGCAGGATAAAACAGTGCAGATTAGGTCCCCAAAAGTTTCAAATGACTCCCATTTAGGGGGTGGATGCAAAAGTTCTTTGGCCTTTTTGTAGAACACAAATGTTCAGGATCAAGTCAGAGAGGCAAAAGGCAAGGGAGTCATGCGCTGAACTCCACTGCCAAAACAGATAAATCCTACCTGCTGATGTTGTTTCTACCAAAATCCATTTTTTTTCCTGAACATTCATCAGTAACATCTACATGTAGCTCTTCAAAATAACTCACAATCCTTTGTCCCATGTAAACATGAATGAGTATCAGGGAGGAAATCACACACACACACACGAGCAAACTGCTCTCTAAACAGAATTGCTGATGAGCAGAAGTAAAGCCAACTAGCAGGGCCCTAAACAACATCTACAATGGGTAATAGTTGGAACTTGTATTCATTTTGTTCCATGAAAAATTTGAATAGTCTTAATTAAGACTATTAAGTACTCATCCATGGTCTTTCCCACGGATGAAAGACAAAAAAGTGTCAACTGATAAAAAAAAAAAAAAAAAAAACGAGAAGTGAACTAAGTCCTTCCAGTCCATGCTTTCCATTCCATTTCAAGATCTTAAGCATTTAACACACTTATGTCCCAGTTGTCTTTGAAGTATCAACCCCAATATTTTCAGGCCAACACTTTCAAAATCAGTATCCTGTTTCAGGATTTTATGGGAGCACTGGCCATCTGGAATTGATCTGGACAGGATTTGGGGGATTCTGTAAAACAGCCAAAACCACATTTAGTAGTTCCGAGGACACTCAGACAGACACATTAACAAGACAGTTGCCAACAAGTTCCCACTCCCACTCTTTAGCACATATTTCTCCAAAGGAAAGCCAATATCGATGGATGACTCGCACAGGTACCTAATTTAGTCTAGATGCAGGGCAGGAGGGAAGAAAAGCAAAATCCATGACCTCAGATTCATCCTCTCTTCTCACTGAAAATGTGTCTCTTCTCTAAAAGGTCCACATACCCAAAGGCTGACTAGTAGCTTTAATGTGAAAGTCTGCTGAGATTTTACCCAGACGACATGCATGAAAAATACTTTAAGACAACATAAGAAATCACCTGTAGATCATAACATGAAGCTCGGTCTTTAGGTTGTTATTTTTTAATTATTATTTTAAATGCAGTCTCATTTCCCACAGACCAGGGACTTACCTACTCATTTTATTTACAATTAAGTTTATGAAGTCCAGCCTCATTAAAACTAGACTGAGACCACACAAAATACCAGGACAATCACTACAAGACCAAATTTTGGTATCTTTTTCATATACCTCAAGAATTATGAAGCCAATATCATATCTTTCATTAAAAAAGAAGTCTTAGTAAAAACTAGATCAGTTCTGAACTGGACTAATTAAAGTTGCCAGACACACAATAATTTTGCACATATGGTCCTTAACAGGTGAATAACTCTAAGTAGTGCTTAAATTAGCTTAGAAAGACAATTTTAATATTCCATAAGCAAAAAAGTTTCTTTCTGGTACTTTTAAGTGGATCATTTTCCAATACATTAAAACCACAGACTGGGTGGAAATTGGTCTGCCTCCTTTGAATTCAGTAAGGACAGGAGTTACACCACATGAAATTTCAACAAACCGGTCCATAAACATAGCTGTAAAATTTTCTTCATTCTGTTTGCTTAAACACATTTAAATACATTTACCGAAAGAAAGTGCACTCTTAACCAATTTAAAATCTTATTTTCTTCAGCTATACCTTTTCCTCATGAATTCTATCTACAGCCAATTATTTCACTGTATAATTGCTGATACTGTGGCTATGAAAAGGTTAATTCTGCAAGATTACATCTTCCATATGCAACTACCATTCTGTATCCTACCCTGAGGGTACAATCAACCAATAAAGCCTTTGTTCTGATTATGTAATGCTTATAATTTGATATCCCCCTTGAGAGTTCTTTTGGATGTAAAGACAACTATCGCATAGTGACTTTGCAAATAAGATGATGTAATGTTACTTTGGAAGTGACCATGCTTTAAACAAAGCATCTGAACACGTCCAGTATGAACCACACATTTCAAAAGCACGAATGCATTTCAGTCTGAACCATCCAGCTGCCAGAGAGCTGTGCCTCCCCTTCTGATTTGTTTGACTCTATAGTTCTCATAATCTTCTGATACCAAAAACAGAATCATCATTTTCTTCAAAATTATCCACAAAGTTAAAAAAAGAAAAAAAGCCTGATTTGAATTTAACAGGTTTTCAGAAACATAACAAAAGTAATAATCCTCTCCCAACCTATATTTATGAATAAGAATGTGAAAAAACATGTTTTCTGGGTAACTTTAAGAAATGCATACACCCAAAGGCAAGCAATCAAAACAACGCATCTTAATAGAGAAGTTGTTTGTGGAAATCCAACTTGTATCAACGTACCTGTAGCTTAAAAAATATGAAGAGTTTTAATTGAGGTTTACATTCAAATATTGCAAATTAACATATACCCAGTAGATTCATTGTTCCTTATAGTTGAAACAGTAATAACCTAGGAATATCATAAGACCATGCACACACACATGCTCTTAGAGGGACTGTCGCATCTTATGGCAAATATATATCAGCTTCCTTATGGCAGGTCAATGAAGAAATGTTTTTAAAAAAAAGACAAAAAGCCTATCAAAAGTAAAAAGGCCTATCTTCTAACATTCACTAGAAGAATCAGTCAATTGAAAACAAAATACTATTATCGCCTTAGTAAAATCACTCTCATGTAAAAGATTACTATTAGCAACAAGTAGGGAGAGAGAGAAAAAAAATGTCAGTGACAAAAAAAATGACAGACTGAAACAAATCTGACAAGCTGAGCCCAAAGCTCTACCGGAAAACAAAGTGAACATTTTTCTTCAGGGTCAAAACCAACCAATTCATGTTGAGAAAGGTGACTGTCCTCACTGTCCCCGATGTCATGCAACTGACAGGAATAACCTGGCTCCATGGGAAATAACTGTTTCCCAAGATAATTCCATGCAGAAATGCAAGACCCAGCCATTTTCATTTCTAAACTCAGATTAATGCCAAAGTGGAACTCAAACACTTGTGGCTCTGTGTGTGGACTACCACCCGATTCTGCAGCTCTTCCCTTTCCCAATCATGTTCCGGCACAAACAAAATGATGATCATAAAGCTCCCTGCATTCCAGTGTAAATGCTGAAAACACCTCTTAATCATTCCTTCCCAGTCACTCCGCTGGCCATCAGCATCTTCACATGGTCCTCCCCATACCCTCCAATAATCACTAATTGATTATTTTTCTTTTACAAGATGACAGATGCAGATTGGAACCCCACCTGAAAAATGTTAGCCAGTCTCCTTTATTGCTTTTAGCTCCTGAAGACACTTAAAAATCACAGATGAGCATAGAAGAGTACAAGAGGAGAACAGAAAATGAGAACAGAAAAGACTTGTTAACATCTGGTGAAGAAGTAGTTAAAAAAATAAAGAAAAATTTAAGAGGGTACTTGAGTCCAGCTAGAGGAACATGCAGGTCCAGGTTCCATAAAATTAGTCACCTTCATTTGTACACCTTTACAGTTCTGAGGAGAAATAAATGATTATACCTGCAAAAGGAGCCACAATCATGATTTCCCTCCTTCCTTTTATACAACTTAGGATACAGATGCTATTCTTGAAACATGTAGGAATTCACTACAAAAAATGGGACTGCTCTCCTGCCTTTGAGATATAGCTAAAATAGAGAAGATGCCTTCAAGAAATCATTTCCCAGAATACCAAAGCAAAAGCAATGACTCAAAGTTTGTTTAGATATCAATACATATGTGGAACACATAATATGGCATTTAAACCAAAGGTATCATAAACAGCCCTCAATCACTTCTTCTAAAGAATAATCAGCTAAAGAAATCAAGAACCACTGGAACCGTTACCCATAGAAGTTTAAACAAACCTCATATTACTTTATCCTTAACCAAACAATGCTTAAACTTTCTCTGAAGAGATCACCATTGTATCCTGAAGTATAAACTTCTTGAACTCTTGTGGATATTAAAGCCTTTCAAGCACACTCATAAAACACATTAATGTGTGGTAGTGAATTACACATTTATGTTTCTGCTTTCAGTTCCAAAGCAGTGTCCATAATTCTTTCGTGTGCATTTGCATATGCAGACTTTTCAGAGCAATTCCCAAAAGGTCAGGAGGCATTTCAGAATTCAGACGCTGCTCTCCCTGAGCAAAACACCAAAAAGGGTGCCAAGAAGCCTCCAAGTGTTTCTGTTACAGGGGTACCTATTGCATCGGAACTGCTCCAAGAACTCGAAGCTCACAACACACTGACCACTGAGAAAACTATATATAGCAGCATTAAGGCATGACTTGCACTGATTTAGATACACATGGATGGCTACAAGTTAAGGCTCCATTTACAGTCCCAAGCCCCAAGGTCAAAGGCATTTTTACAACTCCCAAATAAAGTGTTTATTCTTGTCAAACTCTCTGTAAGCCTTATGCCACTCTTGACACACCTTAGGTTTACAGCAGAATAACTCCTCCTATTTCACTTGCATTAGATCCATTTACATTCTTTACTCAGCAGGAATACCAAAAAGATTGATTTGCTGTATATGTGAACAGCCTTTGCTCATCTGCTATAGGGATTCTGAAATAAAAACAATAAATACAAACAGAAGAATGAGGTAAGACAAAGATGTATCAGAGAACACAAAAGATTTCAAGAATCCCAAAACACTGACATCTCAGAGTAGGAAAAGCCAACTTTAATCACATTTTAAGAGGTCATGCAAAAATAGGTCTTGTTTACCCAACACAACGAATCTTAGGAATTAATAAAATGTCTGTTCTTTGGTAAGTTCTAGTTCTAGGCCTCTGTTTATCGTATATAGAATCCAGACACTTGTTTATATATGTACTATAAAAGTCAAAGTAAATAATAAATGTTCTCATTGTCCACAAAAGGTTACAAGCAGAGTTATAAGTACCATACTACAATCATAACTAGAAATGCTTTCCTCCCTCTGCCCTTGCTACCAGCTAGGGTTATGCTCATATATTTATTTATACATATGTTTACATACTTATTTGGGTGGTGGTGGGGATTGACAAATTTATCATGCATCATACATACATCTTTGTGTCTGTAGGATCACCTAAGACTACTAAGGTCTATGATTTTCTGTTGTACTATTTTTGCTATGAAAAACAAGTCTCATTAAAAAAAATCTGGAAGAGAACTAGTGGAAGTGACATCATATGTTCACTTAAGGAGTCAGCTCTATATAAATTTTTCTTAAGTAATAACGTAATCTCTTTAGAGGAGAAGTTATTAACAAGAATCAAATGCACCATCAGATTTGGTAGTAAAAGAAAAGCTGTTTTATTCTACTTCATTTTTTCAAATATGAAATTGCATCACTACATGAAACAATCCAATACATCTCCACATTTAATCAATTCTGTACAGAGCATCATGATCACATAGTCAATGTACACATAACTTCTTATGGACTGTAACTATGATTCAGTTAATAAATATTAATTTTTGTGTTATGAGCTTCCGAGTTCACTGGCTAGAGCAAACAGAAGTCAGAAATTATGTTCTATCTGAATGCTTTCAACACTAAGCTATCAAGGGGGGGAAAAAACACTAAAAAGAACAGAATAGAAACTTCATCTGTACACAGAATTAAGAAACAGATAATGAAACAAAATAGATTAGTAATGAAGTACTCTAATAACAACCAAAAACCCAAATAAAGGAGATCATACAGCACTGGGAAAGGCTGCAGGGAGGACTGTTTAAGTAGTATGGGATTTTAGGGAATAAAAGAGGATTTTTGTCTCTGTTTTAGGTGCCAAAAGAGAATTGCCCTAAGTCACTTCTTCATGCTCTAGCACAAGTTTCAAGCATGAAGCAATCTGTAGCTTATTCAAGCATTTAGCTCATCTCCTGAAAGATTTTCTTAGTAATGGCCCATCCTGTTGACATAACATCTATAGTCATGAGATCAATAAAAGCATTCCCAGATACAGACACAACTTTGGTATTGCTGAGTTTAAGGTAACAGTTCTTAATGCTGACATATCCCATGCAGGCTTCCATTAAAATGAAATTCATCAATACTCTTTTGTATTTATTCCCCTTGCTCACTCGAGGGTTTTGTGAAATTTTTGTTGCAGACTCTGGAGCTATGGAGTGTCTGAGTCTGCTAAATACATTCCCCCAAGCCCAAGGGACTCCTTGAACAGTACCTGCCATGGGCAATACTAACACAAAGAACTACACGGGACTACACACTAGGAGATCAAGACATTCTGTAAATACTTTTCCAGACCAGAGAACTGAACCACACAAAGTCACATTTCTAAACCATTAATCTATCAGATAGCACAGCTATTCTGAATCCCAAAGGGATCAAAGTTTTTCAAGTTCTGTTACATCCCTAAGAATCCACAATCTAAAACAGCCTGTATGGGATACATTTACATCTATATTATTTCAGTACAGGTTCCTTGAACAGGTATCAAAATCATCAGTACCCTGAAGTATTGTGCTTTAAACAGGGACCAGTGTCCGGCCACCAAAATTGCAGAGAATAAAAAATAGATTTTTAAACTTTTCTTTAAGCATGAATCCTAGCAAAATGTATCAATTGAGGCAGGAAAAACTCTATGTAGACTTCATATCATAAATGGCAGCATGTAAGAGACCCAAAGAAGGGCCTGTGTATCCAAGATGATGTCTTTTTTCCTTAGCTATCGCAGGCAACCCAACAAAAAGATGCTTCCTCTCCATGCAAAGTTTACCTTCCTAAGCATCCATAATCATTCTTTTACAAACTTACTGCCTTTCAGACAAACATTCTTTAACGGTTACATTTTCACTGGATTAATCTATAGGAAGCGAAAGAAGGCTAGTCAAGAGAATCACAACAATTAAACAGAAGAAAAAAATCACTTAATTACCACTAAAAAAGAAAAAAAAGTGTGATGACTTTTTAACTCCTATATGTCTAAATCAATGATGCAAACAAGCCTTCTTACAGTTCCTGAACTATGTTCAAGTCCATATTCACATAAGGGTGTCCCTGAGAAGCCTGTGCTCTCAAAGTAGATCGTGGCCCTTAAGTGATTCCTGTAGAACTTGCAAACCATACGAAACGCACTTGAACGCTGAATCCCTTCAAACTATATGCTGAGATTTGCATTCCTAGGCAGTGGTAGAATAGGACCACTCAATAACAAATGAAAAAAACATAGATGCAAAGAGAAACGTAGAAGGGAAGAGATCAACAACATGGAGGAACTGAAGGGACTTGCAGTAACTTGATCACCTTCACCTCATCTGCATCGAGGCCTTGAAAGGAGCATCCTCCATTGACACCACGTTCAGTTTGTGTCTATGCAAAAAGTTGAGTCGACTTCACTCAAACCTGTTTGTTTGTTATTCAAACAAGTATTCAAGTGCTCAGAAAGAGGTTTGACCAGTTTGAGCAAAATGAATGAAATTCACAGCTTAGGCTAACTCAGTGCAATTCTCCCACGTGTACACAAGATCTTAGACAGAGATTCATGTGGAGTCAGATCTGAACCTGAAAGTGTTTCAGTCGTGCTCTATCTCCCCAAACTTCTGCATGGAGAATCTCACATTGACTGAATTTCATAGGAGATGGAGGAATAAAAGCAAGCAACTAAGTACACAGAATCACCATTTTTTCCTGAAGCCCGAAGAGTAAAGAAAAACATTTAAAATACTTCTATTTCCAAGCCTGTTCACAGATGTGGAACTTAGCTCCCTCCATGGTACACCAGCGAAACAGTTTTCACATGATTACAATTTGTTAGTGCCATTGCATTAATACCGAAATGGCTGTTGTGCTTTCAGGAAGAGCCCAACTAGACATGCATATTTGCAGAACAAAAATCACTGCAGAACAAAACAAACCTCCAAGTTCAGATTACTTGTTAAACCACACTGTTGTGAAGAGTTTTGCATAGATTAATGAACAGTATCTCAATTTATTATGGAGAAAAGATTACTTGGCTATATATAGTTTATATAGGCTAGGAGAAAGCACACAAATTAAATTCTATTCATCTTTGTTCGTGGCAAGCTATGCCATGCACTAAATGTCTTTATCATAAAAATTTACCTTTGTCCCATACGCAGCGGGAAGCCATCTCACAAGCACATAAGGAACACCTGCCAGCTCCTCTTAGGAGAAAAGTCATGAGCAGTTAAATGAAGAGATGTAGCCATCTACTTCTCAAGACAGCGCCCAACAAAAAAGGATCTAATTATCCCTAATAACAGGCTAGGAATTTTGTTTGTGTCTGCCAAAGAAGGGGGAATAATGGAATTTGCAAACAATAGGGGAGTTCAGAAAACTATTTCTTCCTGCTACCAAAAAAATTAAAAACACACAGTAATGAAGATATGAATCTGTTTCCGTCCATGACCCACAGTAAAAGACACACAAATCTAAAGAATGTTATCTTTAGAACTTTCCCCTGCTTCTCCCCCTTGCCTTCAACGTGCAATCTAGCAGTTGTCAGTGCATTTCAGACTGTTGCTCACATGCAGTATTTTCCAGATTTTTCTCTATAATATTCAAAAATTAAGGTATGTGTTAGAACATAAAACACTAAAACCCCCTTTACTAATGAAATCTAAGAGAGCGTCAATCACAATGCAAAGCAAAAGTAATAAAGACAAATTGGTTACATAATTTTAAACGGATGCTATCAATTCAGGAAATAATCTAAGGAGTTCTCGCTCTTCTCACTCACTTCTTCCGCTGAGTTAATAACAAAACTCCCACAGACTTCAGACACAAGGTTGAACACACATTGGAGAAAAATCTTTAAAGTCACATGAGTTATTAAAACAACATTAAACATCAGATCCCATTTATGCAAACCATTAATATTCAACTTGTCAATCTTGCATGTTTTACTTTTCCAGTATCACTTGCAAAGTTTAAGCAGAACACCTCCAAAAAAGCAAACTGCTTAAAATAAAATAAAACACTAATAAAAGCTTTGACAGTATTTGTACTTCTGTAGATGTCTACTTTTAGAATATAAAAGTAACCTAAGGATATGGATCCCACAGATAATTTTAAAAGCCCCAGCTTCAGCATTATCTACATGAAGTAAATGCGACCAAGAGCCTGATTCAGTCAAACATTTCAATATATCATTAAAATCAAGCTTATGCTGAAGTCCTTTCCTTTCTCAACAAAAATACACAGGACTATGTTTTAAGTGCTTTGTTGAACTGAGGCCCAAGTTCTAATTTCCTTTATTTATCTTAGATAGAAAATGGCCAAAGGAAAGGGTCAAATGCTGCAATAGTTAGGTTATAGGTTTAAGGACATTGAAACTGCTGCTAAGAATTGCCATGGGAAGAAAAAGGAAAGAGAAGTAGTTTAATGATGGAAGTAATGGGAGGAATTCAGACACTTTAAGATAAAGTCTAAACAAAAGCCTCCTGGTTATTTAGCTTATTTGTCCTATCTTCTCCCTGCCTGCTACAAGCTTCTACCTTTCTAGTTTTCATTTTCTCAAGTAAAATCCTGAGAGAACATGGGCACAACTATTGAAATAAAATGATAAGCACAGAGACAAAGACTACACCAAAGCCATCACAAGCAGGTTGCAGGAACCAGCCCCACATTGTCAGGGGATGCACCTAATGATCTAGTAAGATTTTCGTCTCTAGCTTCTACAAATCCACAGTTTCCTTTGCTGTCATAATACTTGCAAATACACCTATTCTGAACAACTATGGCTAGTAACTAAGGAAACAGAATTGTTTTTTAGGGAGCAAAGGAGAGTACAGCAAAGTTACCTGAATAACATTTTTTTCCTCAGTTATTTAATTCTCTTATGGTTAAATATAATCATCATTCTTAACGTACTCCAGATCTTTTGATAAACATTAAAGCTTCACTTGGGAGGACACTACACACATGCCAAGACCAGAAGTTCTTCATGGAACTAGGATTTCTTTTTTTAATTCCCTTCATCAAAGTTTCAGCAAACAATAACAAGAGCACATATGTCAGCCCTATGCTTTTTGTGGCAGGAGACAGCCTGCACTATGACATTAGTAGTGCCTTGCACTATGACATTAGTGTGCTTGACAGGGACTCCTACGTAATTCCTCAGACCAAGAAACCTAACATCAGCACCCTATATAGAGTCTTTAAGAAGCAAAGTACTGGCATAAACAGGGGATGGAAAGTGAAATCTAGGTAAGCTTTGTCAGGACTTGAACTGCAAGATTTCATGCACTCTAGTCTCCACTAAGGCCTAAGGGATTTTTACTATACAAGCATAGAGATGAGAGAGAGCATCTTGCATGACTGAGCAGTGATGCTGAAGGAACACACAACCACACTGACATCATCTACATTAGTGTCAGAGGTTATAGGGTTATTCTAGAGTATACAGAATTAAAATTGCTATTATAAAAAGAGGTTTTATTTATGTGCATATAAAATTAAGTACAAAGAACAGGAACCATCAGCATCCTGACAGCTTCAGGCATTTTTACTGAAACCAGAAAATATCAGCTTCAACTTCAGCAACTGAGTCTATTGACAGAACCCTTTGAAGTGGCACAGCTTGGGTTTAGGCAATTCTGACATACAAACCTCATAGTCAGACTAACACATCAGGTATGTGCATTTATCACCACAGGAACACGGAACCATACAAACACACTGGAAACTGAGAACTGTGCTTTCATTAGGAATCACTAGATGCAAAGATATGTGCGAAGTACAAGATCAGTGAAGACAGATTCTAATAAAAATCAGACAGGTATTTCTCCACTGAACTTCACAGGGCTGGTATTCCACCTAGAGATAGTGGAGGACACTGTGTTAGAAAGTAGAAGAGGTTTCTCAGCAACTCTTTTCACTGCCTCAGATGGAAATAAACTTTTTGTGTCATAGCAATCCAAGAGCTGGAAATCTTAATCATATAGTTCTTTAACAGTGCTTACAGTAGTATTGCGCTGTGGCCTTTACTAAATTGTGACAATACAAGAGAAGGAAGCAAGATTGTTGCACACTCAGATGATGTCCTTGCATAAGGCTGTATTGCAGAAGGTCACAGATGTGCACATTTGCATCACGGAGGAGAATTAGTTAAGAAACTGGAAGTTCATACTTTGGCCATCCCCGGATATAAACAGATTTATAAATGGGAGAATTTGCATTCCCTATTCCCCACTCTAGCCTGCCCCCAGACCACCAATAAGCTTATCACCATCACTGTCTGAGCTGTGTTCCTCGGAACTCCAAAACAGAACTGGACTGGTAAAGATGGTCTTTTGTTTATCAGCTTTTGGAAAGTCCTCTTCTTCAAAGCTATTCATGGTCCACCCTAACTGCTTCATGTGGGAGGACAAAAATGAAAGCAATTTTCATACAGAGATTGAAGAGATAGATGCTGTGCATGTGAAGGGAAAGATGCAGAAAGAGAAAAACAATGTGAAAGGGAGGGAAAGAAAAATAAAAAAGTAAAACAGAGAAATGATAATTTTCTCACACACACACATATATATACACATACATAAAAGAATGCCTGTATATTTAACTCCTAGCTACCTTTACCATGTCTCTGTTATACAAAGCAGATTCCTACTTACCTGACTCCCCCTGCAACTCTAATGGGATACAGCCTGTTCTAAGACATACCTGCAGCTGTCCTGTTCTTTTAAATAGCTGTAGAGTCCCAATAGATGGAGCAAGTTTTTAGTTGAAGATGAAGTCAACCTCATGTTCCTCATACCAAGGTCACCTCGATGAACTGTTATGTGATGCAAGTGATCCACGCTGGCACAACACTTTTGTACAAGGAAACTATACGCAGTGTTATTTCCCAAAGACATTAGGCAAGCATCTGAACAGTCCAATTTTAGCTAAAGGAGAGGCTGTTTTTGTTTGGATTTTATTTCTAACTCTCCCTGCAATATGAAATAAAATATCATTATGGTCTGTCCATTGGTATATTCAAGTAAGACATTGCATAATCTCAGAAACCATTTTGGAAGGGTCAGTATACAGGCATACTCACTTTCAAATACATATGGATCAAGTACACAAATCTGAGCTTCCTCAAAAATTTATGAAGAGGACAGCAGGATCGTCCATACAAGCCTGTAACATACTTCTGATTAAGTCCTGGCTCAGTCACAGAGCAAAGGGCTTACTGAAAATTTCCAGCTGAAGTATAAATATCTTTGTATGACTACATTCAGGGTAAAACATGCAGGGTAGCTAAAAAATATCTTTCTTTTTAATGAAATACAGACATTTTAATCACCATTTCTCTTCACATAGATACAGATAACACCTCCAAATAAGTAAAGTACATGATGTTAACATTACGTTCAAGCACAATACCACCACATCCAAAAAGCAGTTAGTAGCACAGCTTAAACTGTACCAAATTTTATCTGAAGACTAAAACTCAATTGCTGCAAATGAATGAACTGTGGATGCATCTACTTTAACAGAGCTGAACAAAATAGTTTAGAAAGCATTTCAATGCTCTAAGTTGCTCACCAACACAAAAGGAATTTTTCATTTACTCCTGTTAACCCTTTGTGGAATTTCAACAACTAATTTTGTGCTTATTTCGGCTATTCCTTCCCTGTGTTCTCAGTGTTTATTCAGGATGTACACTGAACGAGAGGGAATACAAGAGATACATTTTAAGCTCTTCAGTTCAATCTAAAGCCTCCTTTTTGGCCTCCTGCCTCTTTCTAAATAGTAAAATAAATGATTCATTTCTTTAAGACCTTCTTACTAAAAATAGTTGGTTGGTCTGCTTAATTGTGTTAGCTGAAACACAAACATATGAAAAGGAAAGGGTTTTGTAGGAAAAACATTGAAGAGAAAAAAAAAAGTTAGATTTCATCTGGCCTTCCCATCATCACTTGGAGAATTGTTTTGTAGTTACATCATCAGGAAATAAAATACTATCCTCTGTGGACCCCGACTCTTTACAGAAGGAGAGGAGGGAAAAAAAAAAAAAAAAGAGAGAGAGACAGAGACAGAGAGATGCAGAGAGAGAAGGCTTGATGTTCATATCACCCTCTTAGGAGTTCAGCTAAATTCACATTTTTTTGTCATATTAAAAAAAAAAAGTACAAAAAAAATCAAAAAAGCTCCTTTAGGACAACTTATTAAAGAAGATGACCTTGCCTTGAATTTTTCCCTTCTTCCCTCAAGCTCTAGGCTAGGAGACTGAGTGGAAAACGTTAGGACTAATGAGCTAACAACTTTTAACGACTTTATTATCAGCAATAGAAAGGAACTGCCGTAACCCAAACCTTCCGCGCATTCTTTTTGGCCATGGGCTAGCAGACAAATGAAATGTTTCACACAGTCCGGAGCGTCAGCTGGAGCCAGAACACATTAATAAGCTTCCTAAGTCCTGGCTATCACCGAAGCGCACCACTCAGACACGACGAGTCTGCACAACACAGAGCTCCTTATATGGCAAGGCGCTGACGTAATGCTCCCTAGGCTTGGGGCATGCGAGGCGCCTATCTCTCATTGTTTAGTGCAACTGCGGGAATGCGCGCTGCGCTGATGCTACCGCGGGGAGCCTCGCGCCCGGCGGCAGCGGCCGAACCCGGAGCTCGGTAGTGCGGCGACACCAGGTAAGGCAGAGGGTGGGAAGAAAACCGCTTCTAGCAGTCCCGGCTGCTTCTGCCTTTCCCCCCTGTTCAGATGGATACTCTTTTTTCTAAAGTCACCTCCGAAGGAAGGGCTGGGGATTAAAAAAAAAAAAGGGGGGGGGGGGAAATAAAGAAAAACAACCCCAGACCGACACCACGAGATCTAGATGTCCTGTTACTCAAGAGTAGGATGACTACTGCAGGAATTAAAAACTGTATTTTAAACGATTCCTACAGAGCCAACAGATGAAGAATTTGTTTAACGTTAAAGAAGGAGGTAGTTATGAATTACACACACTTTCCAAATGGGTCGGATAAAATCATGACTGCATTTAAAGCTGTGGAAAGAGTCCAACTGTATTGTAATGTATTAGGTAGAGCTACTGCCTCACTTTATGCCGTGTTTACACGCATATGCTACATATTAGCAGACATGTATGCCCATATGTCTCTATGCATTTAGCATACTTTTGAACAACTTCTACTGTAGTTTACAGAGGGACATATGAATTGCCACAAACATCATTTTACAATCAGATTATGCTGTGTTTGAAACAAACACTTGTAACTAGTTTAATTACTAACAAACTTTTCAACTCCTACACACTGGTTCCCTCTTCTGTGTCTTGTGTGCAAGTGTCAAATCACATGGGGGAAGAACTGTCAGATTTTGGCAAAAAACCTGAAACGCTGGCCATCAAACAAGTGATGAGGCTCTAAAAAGCTGAGAAATTTCACCCATCTCTCTGAGGCTGACTCTTTAAGATGCAGAACAGTACAGCAGCATCAACTCCAAGAAACGGAGAGTTGAAAGCGGTTCTGAGGAGGCACTAAGCCAGAGCGTGTTTATACTTCACATCTGCATCCTGTACAAAATCACAATGTTCTCTCACTTGATTAAGGACCAAACCCTATCAAATTCTTATTTATTGGGATAACTGCAATTAAGTTGATTCTGCTATGCTATACTTGCAAAGGCTGACTACTAAGCACTGATCTTATGTGTACTTTAAAATGTTATGAAAGTTAGACTTAAGACCTTCAAACTCAGGCTAACTCTTCTCAAACATTAAAAAGAAAGATATGTTTTTCTTGTATTTTTTAAAATTTTCCATAATATGAAATGAAATTGGTATAAACTGGTAGCACAGAAAGGTTTCTGTTTGTTTTTTATTTACTGCTTAAAATTCTGCAAAATCCTAGTTCTGGTATATATTTAAGAAAAACTAAAAAGGGTACAGCCATATGCATTACTGTACTATCAAGCATGCATGGATTTAAAGGCTAAGAACCAAAATGCTGCGTGTGAACATTTTCATCATTTTTTCTACTTTAAACAACAAAAAATTATTCAGTAGTTATTTTCAACATGGTTCTAAAAACTTAAATATATATGGATATTCCATTTCAAAGATAAATCAGATATTTATGTATTATTAACCTTGGCATTTAAATAAAAGTCATATCCATGTTTTCAAGATAACTTTTTCTTCTAATGAGCAAAGTTCACATTTCTCTTGGTGCTTTCAGTTTGCCTGGTTATAGACTCAAAAAGAGGGCACTATACTGCTATATAGAGTGAAAAGAATCCTGGCAACCAGAACACATGGAAGTTTATATTAGAAAACAAATAGCCTGGATCAGTACCCTAAGCCCTTACAATGTCTTCTCCTTGCTATTCTGCCATGCCTGTAGACATGCAACCTACAGCAAATAATCATTTATGAGGAAAGAGATCTACAAATGGTTTAGTACACATCCTATGCCCAGTGGATTTAATACTTAACAAATACATTGTCAAGTTATAAAGTGGAAGGGTTAGCAACATTATGAAAAGATGTGTTACAAACCAAAGTTAAGTAACAGACCTTCAAAAATAGTGTCTGAAGAGCAAGGATAAGCTAAATCAAAGGACTACAATTTGATGAAGAAAAAAATTCTATGGAAATACTACATATGCAATACAAAACCTATTTATTTGATAAGGCAGTAACTGAAAATAGAAAGAAGCCCACCCTTAGGTAAGAGACTATTTCAGCTCTTCCAAATCTAACAGAGGAGGAGGGCAGCATAAACCATTAATTACTGCTTCAGCAATATCCAAAATACCATTTGTACTGTGAATGCTGCTAGTCTAATATGAGTCATGACATCTATCAAAAGCTTAAAGAGCTCCATTTCCCACAGTCTGCCTTTCGCAGATCTAAAGGGAAAAGATTCTTCACTTAATACTTACAGCACCAATTTTGCTCTCATTTATACTTGTAAAAGTCCAAAGTACATACACTGAAGTATCATCATAAATATGCCTTGCTGCTTTTTGTTCAGTATTACCTAGTCACACCATAATACTCTACCTTCCTTTGTTTTATCACAGATTTCTTAATACATATTGAGAATATCTGATGTAAAGCAAGTAAAATTAAATGACCTTGAATCACTTAACAGTAAAAACATGTAAAGGAAAAGAATTATCATATAATTCAGTCTTCGAAAACTATGTCTTCACTTAAATTTCTTTTTATAGTAACTTTTTACAATATCCAACATGAAGAGAAAGCATTTCAAGAATCAAGTACATCCTTCAGGGATGACAGTCAGCTTCCTATCAAACTGCACTGACCCTTTCCCTCCTGTCCCATCATTTCGCTTCCCGCCACTGACAAATGCTGCCTCACTGGTCTCCCATCACTGCTGAGAGAAGAGTTTTTAAGAGATCTGACCTGTAAGATCTATGAATATAACTTGCACCAATTTTATTTTCCCCATCAGTACTAGTAAAATCAAGTCAGTGTATGATTTTGCTGCGTAAAAGCACTTCATATTATTTACCTTGTGCTGTGATGAATTATCACATTTGCCACTGTCATGAGATTAAAAAAAATAAAAATTATTTTACTCCCAGCAACAGTTTCCATTCCGTGCCAGTTCTTAAAAAGCTAGCGCTTTTCTTTAGGAAAAATTCTTTATCCAGTGTGGATGTGCCTGGGAAAGCGAGCAGCCACTAGTCTTTCAGAACTCTCCTACAAGCAACTTCTCTCAAATCCTGGGTGTGGTGTCACCTGAACACAGCTCATTAAAGAAGCAATTACAGTACCCCATTAGAATATCTAAGTCAGAATCCTACAGAGTTTATAATGCAGGAAGACAGATCTTTAAAAACCATCCTAAACATTTTAGTTCTTACTCATTAATGCTTCCGCCTGTCATCTAGTTGATGGGAACTTAGAAACTAGGCATTTCTACTAAAAATAAATTATTTGTAATTGCCTAGATTTGTCTCTCTCACACTCGAGTGGATCCTGCCATGGCATCCTTGAGGTGCACACTGAGCCTTTTTGATGTGGCTGAAAGCTTGGGTTAGTTCAACCGTTCACTAAACTGTATTACTCAGCTCCAAGCAGGTTAGAAGCATTGCTGAAAAAAAATCTAAATATAGTCCCCAGTCTTCTGTTTTAAGTGAAGCAATGGACATTTTGAGTCTTAGCATCTCTCAGTATGTTGTGCTGTTTTTGAGGTCTGCTCTCTTTCCTTGTCAATGAGACAAGGATCACTTTGCACTTTCAGGGCACCATGATGTTTGTGGGAAGTCACTAACAGTACTCACATTGATTGACCAATGGAGCACGCTCTGGTATATACAACTTGCATTCCTCAAATGTTCCTAAATTCAAGGAAAGTGTACTTGATTTTCTGTAGCAGTTCATAGCCTCTAGTTTAAAAACAGTACAAAAACAACACCTCCTGAAGCACTGCCTCCTCACCAGAACAACAAAAAACTGAGAGGCAACAGTGAGAAGGAGAGAAAAGCAAACATTCATGAAATAAATTAAAGCTAGCTTATCCAAGTTGGATGTATACCCAGCAACATTGTTATGTAACCCTCCTCTAATAATAAAGTTTATAGATGAAAGTTCAAAACAACTGTGCTAGACAACATTTCAACACAACTCAAAGTCCTGTAGCCGCACTCATTCAGGTCCATAGATGCACACACTTTTTTCCTGTTGCAGAAGTCACCCTTTGTGCTACAGCTCATCATGCATACCATGATGATGCTACACACCCATTTTACTTCAGCCTCAAGCTGAGCAGGGGACCTACTGCTAACTACCAGCAAGTGGCTGCTGAGGTAATTAAGCAGAACTCAGGCCATGTTGCTTCACACTGCATATTCATAGAAGCTGAGCAACCGGAGCCCACAGTAACCTAACTGCTTGTGCTCAAGCCTCAACAAACCTTTACAGAAGTACTTCAGATGGGGTCTACAAAGCCCTGGTAGACAAGACTGAAAATCTCAATGCAAAAAATGAAACACTTTTGACAAGAAAAAAAAAATCTGATTAACAGAGACTTTTTTTGATCCTTGCAATATTTCATAAACAGACTACTTTTAATTAAAAGAAAAAAGAAAAACAAACAAAAAAGCTTTCCTGATCCTGCAAGATGTTTTGTCCAGGATCATGCATATTCATTGTGACAAACAACATTTGATTTTGATGTTTATATGTCTGTATAACACCCACACAATACAGCCCAGTCAAAATTGAGACTTTTAGGTGATGCCTTGATAAACCTCTACTATTATTATTTCTTTTTAAGCAAGAAAAAAAATCTTACATATATTTCGGAAATGTAAAACAATACATGAACCAGATTTGTCCCTTATAGGCTTCCAAAGGCCAGGGAAGGTACAAAAGCATTGCATTTGAGTCAGATTAAATGCTGAGTTAGAGTTTTAAAAAGATCTGCCTTAAACCTAATATTCAAAGCAATTTCTTTCAAATTCATTGCAGGAGAGTGGGTTTAAAACTTTCTCTTCTTTTTGAAAAGACAGGCCTTACCGAATATTTGCAAATCAACTATTTCGATGAGTGCATAAAGAGAGAGAAGAAAAATTTAAAAACCTTAAATTAAGCAGCATGTCGCAGCTACTGAGGGAAAAAAAAAGACAGAAGACTGGCTGTTTAAAAATGGAAAGTAATGCACTCATAAAAATCACATTTTAATTCAATAGATTTCAAGCTCATGGAGAAAAACATCTTAAAGAAATTGTAAGCTGAGTTCCAATGTTTTTTGATTTATCAGTCTTCTGGTAAAATTCCCATAAATTTCAGTCACTGGGTCAAACTGTGAGGAAAATTAGTAAATTTTATCACTTATAAGCTTGGCTAAAGATCACCTGAAACTGAACATGCACAATGTCATCCACCACATTCCTAAATATAATTCTATTTTAATTAGCTATATAGAGATTTTACAGAAGACGCCTAATAAATTCCACAGTTTTTTGGTTTTCAACTTAAAAACACCTCCCCCAGTCAAGCACTTTCTCAGCTTCAGCAGAGCCATTCTGTTTCAGATCCCTTTGTAGAAAAGAAGACAGAGAATTAAGTGAGCCTAATTTCTTCTTTAAAATCTGGTCACCTGAACCTGGGTACAACAGCTCCACATATGGGGCAGCTAACCCCTGACCTAAGTATCTCAAATCCAGTGCTGATCATATTAACTTGGATACAATTATATAGGAACTGGGTCCTTAAACTGCTATTAATGACTTTATACAGAAAGATGGGAAAAAAATGCAATTTGTTAATGCTCAAAGACAAAACTTTTTTTAACTTGCAAAATAGTACCATATATTCTTCTATGCAAAGAGAAAATCTTTTCTCTAGGAACCCACACCATTCCCAAATAAAATACTCAATTGACTTCAGTGAAAGGGCCACCAAGAACCTTGGCAGGCTTCAAACTTCTCCTGAAATACGTGTTTCTAAAAACGCATCTAACACATAATACGGGTATGCACATTTGCACGTGTAAGTGGAGCAGAGGGATAAAAACCCTCCAAAGCCAAGTAATCAAGTACAGCTTCTATATAGGCCAATCCAAGACAGAATAGATTGCCTAGATTTGCTGGGGGCGAGGAGAAGACAGTTAGGCTCACGCTAGGAGCTGCCCCCCTCAATTGTCTTTGGGAAAATAGCTGACAACAACAGACAAGAACCTTCAGCTTACATGTTTTGCTAACTCCTGTAAAGGAGGAGGGATGAAAACATAACACAATATACAAGTGAACAGCCACTTTAGAAAGTGTCTGGCTTGCTATTACTTTGTTCCCATCCTCTGCTTAAAGCTCTAGACCATTACCGCCATCTCTGCAAATGCTAAAATTCTCTTATTTCAGTCAGGTTTAATTGAAAAAACTCAAATTTTGACAAGCTAATGTTTTATAACCTGTCAGTGAACCTTCTGATATACCTAGGCTAATGCATTTAACCAGCTAGCCAGTGGTATCTAGAGATAATGGTGCCTTTTTATTCTCAGCATTCAAAATCGCTTTTTAAATTAACAATAAAAGCTAAAATGTAGTACATCAGAAACATGCTGTACATGAAAGCATGCTACAGAACCTTCATTTTTTAGTGACATCTCAAAATAGGAAAATACAACCTAAACATCACAGATCATCAGAGTAAGCATCATCCTAACAATTTAGAGCTTTTTTGCCTAAGAAATAAAGAAACATCTATTTTCCAAGACAAGTAATGCTTACTTCATCTGCTGCAAACATATACAAGTAGCTACAAAAAAAAAGAAAAAGCAGATTCTAGAACCAAACTGTTATTAACATTTTGAATGTACACATAACTAAAAGATCCAGTTTTACTTTATGCTTAAGCAGAATATTTGACCTTTAATGTAGTGAACTGTCAAGGCCACAGAAGAATGAAAAACCTTATTTCAACACATCATAATCAACAGATCTGACAGTAGAAAACATGTTCTTTAGTTAAACAATTCATCACAGGTGTTTAAGTAAAGAGGTTATTCTATTCAGTATGAAAAGGTGTTATTTAAGTGTATGAATTAAAACTACTCAATAAACCTTGATTAGAATTATAACCATTAAAAAAAATTGCAGGCTATTATCTATAACTCTTGACTTAGCTTCCCATCCTGTAGTCTAAAAACAATGCATTAGTCCTCTTGAAGAGGATCAGTTTGGAGCAAACATGACAGCTTAAATCCTGAACAAGAGCAATACGCAGAGCTTTAACAAACATGCAATGCCTTTCCACCTTTAGATGATTCACCAAGTGTTCCTAGGCCAATGTGGCCTGAGGTCTTACTGAGACAAGAGAAAACACAATTGCCAAACATCCTGTGCTTCGTGTCCCAACACATTCACATTTAGGAGACGTACAGCAAGATACATAGCAGGATTAGGACAGATATCAAGGAAGTGAATTATTTCCCAGGTAGCAAAGTCCCCAGAACTACAGGGCTTTGAATACCTAAGACTGTACCCAGAAGCACTTTGTAATCTGTGGGAACTAGTTTTAACACTATTTCTGAAGATCACATACTGGAATGTGGGAAACTAACCATATTCTTCACCACTTGTAGCTTCAAAGTTGCCTTGAATAGTTAACCACACTGTAATGCATTGCTACAATCTCCCTTTCACTTGTGCCCTGCAAAATGAAACGTTGGCAAAGTCCATTTTAGAGAAAACAGAGGCCCTCACATTGCCAGATGTGCAGGGAAAAGAATGCATATTTAGCTTCAAAGTAAACTCTATGATATGTGTTCTTATTACTTTTAGTCTTGGCTGCTAGAAAGAGTTGCAACTATATAAGCACCCCCATAACATAGAATTCTTTTGTTTATTTGGAAGGCCTCAACTACATTGCTTCATGGGGCTTTGCATCAAGAAAACTTTAAATCTGCAGTGACAACTATGTTTTATTTTTTCTGCCACAGAAAGAATGGGGTGCCACCCCAACCCAATCTTCAAACACACACATTTATTATATAGATACACAGAGCTACTCTGGGAAGTACACCAAAAAAGACCTACTTTTCTATCAGGATGTATGTATATAATACAGATTTTATGGATACAAAAAGGATCTCAAGAAGCCACGTAAACTTAAACTCCTGCAGAGGAGTGACAACACCTACATCATTCCTGAGTAAAATTGTTTTTTAACCACCCCCCATCCCACAAAACAAAGGTAAACCTGCAGTCTTCCCTTACAGTCCCATTCAACGCTAAAGCACATTAATTCTTGTCACCTGCACCAGTGTACATGGAGCACATATTAAAATTTGCACCCAACTTCCACCTGTCTAAAAGATGGTGTCCACTGTCTTACTGAGCAGTTTATCCCGCACTGGTAGCAGCTGGAAGGGTGCCTTGAGTTCAACAGAGGACACGTGCATGGCAGTATGGAAGGTTCTGGATTCTGCCACTGCTGATGACTGATAATATACAAATAAGGCCATAGCTAGCTAAAGAGACAGGCTCAGTGCCTATCTTGCCCATGGATAAAAGTGTAGCCCCAGACATTTATTTCTATATAAAATGTGTGTTAAAATTGTTTTAGAGAACATCCAGTTCCTGTAAATGCTGTGGGAAAATAACATTTATGACTAACCAGTCTCCTCTGAGTAACATGACGTGTTATTCTTGGCAAAGTGCCATTTTCAGTCATACCAAAAATATTAACTAATTGAAGCAAAAAAAAGAAAAAACAGTATGAATTAGATATTTGCAGGCTTATGCCCAGTTCTGGTCAAGACAGCAGCATAGCTTCAGGTGAAACAGATACCAGAAAAGCACCCATTTCCCCCACTTCCCACAGAAAAGGCATCTATAAAATGGAGGACCACCTTGAATCTACACTGCATGATGTTATACGAAGAAAGAAAACAGTCAAATTATAGACAGAAATTATTCACTGAAATTGCTAGCGTTAACAAATTTCAGATTGTTGTCTCCATCTGAAAGGAGTATTATTAAACTGAAAAGTGTGAAAAACTGACTGAAGGGTTACAAACTTTGATCAGACAGAGCTGAAGCAGCTGTTTCAGGTCAGCAGGTTTCCCCAGGAAGATTTCATTCAGAGATTCAGAACTTCATAAACTCATCACGTCAGTCACTCAGATGATGCTGATTAGATACTTAAGACAAAAGTTCAGCCCCTCAAACTATCATGCTTCTATCAGCATTAAACACAACACAGCAGCAATAACTAGGTAGTATTTACTTCATACAAGCTAAACACACGTGGCTGGGGGCAATCAGTGCTTGTTGCAGCCTTACCACAAATTTCCAGGAGAGCTTGGACAAGCTGCACTCTTGTGCCTATGCCCAGTCTCCCTGCAGGGACAAAGGAGGAATAGACAGACAGGGCTCCAAAACATAGTCTTCAGGAAAGTCTTCAATTAGCTCCTGCTACAATTTTTCACTCGCTAACTCCCAGCAGTGGCCTCCAGCAGCACTGATACTCCATACAGAGAATGCAAATACTTCCACCTGCCCATGGGAAGAAAAATTGAAGGACAAACATTGCCCTTGTTTATCTCCATAGTGTTTCTCTGAGTGTTTTATAACACTGGTGATTTTAGCAACAGCTTAATAACATGCAGTCAAGGAAGAACGTTCCAGCACACACTGAAAGCACACACTTAAAACAAACAAAATTCAAGATCATAAAGATGCAGGACCTTTCCTATAAACTTAATTGTTTAAAATGCAGTCATTTTGATGACTTCTTTTAAAATTCACAAATGCTAAAATCAGTAGTTATCTTGACGTATTCTGAATAACAACCACACCATGAAAACCTTTCTTGGTTAATATTAATTCTCCAAATAATGTTACAGTAAGTCAACACTGCTTTTCCCTTTTAATAAATTTGAAGTTGAAGCAATTTTACTTGTTCAAGCTGAAGAAGAGACAAAAGCAGGACCTGGATTAGAAACGGAGATGTTTTGCCTCAGTTTTGTTGCTTTGACCCCCATACCACATCTCTTGTGGTTCATCTTTCCATTTCCTTCTGAAAGCTTTCCATCTGCAAAACTATAATTTCCTGGCTGACGTAAATTTGAAGAGTTCCAAATTCTGGTGTTGCATCTGAAATTACTTGCTTTATTTCTGACTTTACAGACAGTTTGCTTAGAGAGAAAAAAAAAAAGAAAAAAGAGAAAAAAGAGAGAGAAAAAAAGAAATGTACTATGGCAACATGAAAAGAATCTCAAATTATTAACCAACAAAACTCAAATCTTCCTATTATAATCTGGGATGTTACAGATGGCTAGCATTAGAAGCCTAGAAATGACCTGCCATAAGTAATTAGGAACTATTACCTTGAACATTTGAACAGTTATTGCCACAAAAAGTGTTAATACTTTTGTACAAGGTTTTTGTTTTGATAGGTGATTTCCAATGAACATCTACATATGAAAAGAACTGTAGCTGATAATTCAAGATAAAAAAATTCTTTTCTTAAACTGAGGTTTCATGATAGGCTGAAACTGAATTTTAGTGCTCAATTAAAATGACTGGCCAGATACAATTGTTGATTCAGTCTTAAACTTAAATCCACCAATATAAATGCATTAAAATTTTCTGATGTGATTTACTGTCAGCAAAGTTAACTCTGGATTTCGTAACATGTGTGAGCACCACTATAGGTATTCTACCAGCAGGATTTTACAACAACACTGATTGAGACCATGATTTCACAATTACTGTTATTATTAGAGATTAATTTCTTTTTAAAAAAATATATTATCCTGTATAACTTCACTCAGCATCACAACTAAATACATCTGGTTACCCATTTTAAATTTTGCCTAAGTCAACCCCAAACTGGCAACACCACTCGTCACATATGATTTTTATGAAGACTTGCAAAGCAAGTCAGCATTATAAGGATCAGATAAAACAATGATTACCCTCTCTGGTAGCCTGTGGAGTAACGAGCAGAACTCAGCCCCATCATTAAAAGTCTTCATTCTATAAATTAAATTTCCTTATCAGGAAAGTTGCCTTAAACACACTCTCCCTTGCAGCTGGGACACCCTTTGCACAGATTTGCATCCTAGTATAAACTGATGATTTAAGATATACGTACGTAAACAATATACTGCAAAAAAATTTTAAATAAAGTGTTAGCATTCTGTTGGGAAGTGCTGACTGATTCAGATAAAGCCAACAGATTACACAACAGCTATGGTATGCTGTTGCTGCTGTAATTTGAAAGGCTTTTGACTTTCTTTATGGCAGTAAAAAAAAAAAAAAAGAAGCATCAATAAAGATAATAAAAAGAGCTATGAAAGTAGCCATAACATATGTCTTCCTCAAAACGATACATCAGTAAGTACAACTGTAGGCAAAGGAGAAAAGAAAAAAAAAAAAAAGTAGCCACTCCAGGACCAGAAACCCAAATTAGCAAGCTCAAATTTTACTGCCACAAACTGTGGAAGGCAAAGACAGAATGCCTTTCTTCTGAAAATAAATACTTAACTTCATTGGTGTCAAAAATTAGACCAACTTGTAGGATTTACCAGAAATGATGAAGCATATTTCTTCTCTTAGTAAAAGCCAAACCATGGCTTATTGCTTACTGGGAAGAATGCCTCAGATGAAGAGTCATGACTTCATCTACATTTAAAAGCTTTCAGCTTAGCATTTTTATTTGCATTGTGCAAGGGGAAATTCAAGTACATGTGCAAAAACTTTAGAAACAAATCTCCCTCGTGTTACAACCTGTAGAACCTCTACTAAGGCACGTCTTTAAGCAGGGGGTTGGGGGAGGGGGGAAATGAGGAAGAGCACATAAACTAGACAAAGATATATACTTCTGAAATTTACAAAAACACAGTATGTCACAAGCATTCAAAAGATCAGTCATTTCTGCAGAATGACCTTATACAAATCAGGATATTGATAAGGAGGATATTAAGATCTCAGTATTTGGTGGGAGGACTGGTGAAAGTCCAGCTTTATAAACTAAGACTGATTTAATTCACATCCTTAAAGAACTCAGCTTTTTCTAAAGTTAACATTAAATGATTTCTTAAAAAAAAAAAAATTGTTCTTCTTACTCTAAAAAACGATTGATTCTAGAACAAATTCCAAAATTAAAAAAGAACAAGGATCTTGCAATCTCAGTCTCCCATGCTTTCTTTAGTTTCCCTGAAACTCAAGGGAAAAGCTGCTCCCCTATAAGCCTATTAAAACACAAATTAAACAATATCAATGGGATACAGGTCCTTAGGACAATGGAAAAATCCCACTTAAAAATGAAAGGATACCACATGACACCAGAAAGACAATGGGCTGTTTGGGTGTCTTGTAGGGAGCACAGTCATATGTTGCTAAATATAACTTAGTGCTGCCGAACCAATAAGCATTTGAAAACATCTGGAAAACAAGACAACATGCTTAAATACATGGCATTAATGCTAAGAAGCTATAGCATGGATACTGAGAAAAGCAATTATGGTGAATAGAGGAGAGCTGATGACGACAAATATGATTTCTTTTAGGAAAGTAATAAAAAAAAAAAGCAGGCAACTGGCATTGCAACCAAGTACAATAGTAAGCCACAATAAATCAGTAATTTATAACAGAAGCTCTGAAGAAAAGGAGCAATAAGATGCTGCCCTGACTCTGTTTAACTACCTAACATTCGTGTCCATAAAAACAGCTTCCAATGCCTGTTTTGGCTGGCCTAGATTCAGTGTGGGTTCTCTAGTCCCATGAAGTCAACTGCTTGGAATTATCTGTGAAAGCTTTGGCCAAACGATATATCTGCCTTTGTCTAAAATGAAGTTACATGATCATGAAATTCAACTGATAATAATATACTGATATTATACTGATATACTGATAATAAACTGATAATAAAAGTATCTCATTGGATAGGATAGTGCCCATTCATCTTTTTTGACACTAATGTTTTTTCTGTCCTCTGCACATGGTGAAATGGCACTCTCAAATACAACATGTTAAGGTCCTTCAAAGAGGACTTTTCTTTTTTGAACAAACTTAGCTATGGTGCAGATACACAGACACTAAAGCACAGCAATTCAAAAGTCACATTTGCACTTTTTTGTCTGCTGTTTACATGGCCAGACTTTATAACACATGAAGACATCAGAAATCACGCTTACTATTGGGTGAGGAGAAAGACCAACGGGTATTCAGTCTCCATCTTGTGACCCCGTGGGAAATGATCCTGGATACATGCTGTGCTCCGACTACAGAGATCACAGCAGGATCAAAAGCTAAATGCTTTTGATTAAAGACGAGTCTTTAATCTGTACAGAAAGAACTGAATATCCAGCATCCTTCCCCCCCACACACACACTCTAATCAATTTTGCTTCTTGATTATCTCCTACTGCACTAAAATACTTCAGCTGGCATCACCAAAAGAAAACTTAACAGCTGCTGTGACCTATAGAACTATGAAATAGGAATTCAACTTCCAAAGAAAAAAATTCTTCTCCAAAAATAAAAGGACTCCCAACTGTCTTCTTACAAAAATCAATCTCACCTCTGCCCAAGAAATCAGTTTAGTACAGTTGAGAGAATTTTCCATATAGGAGTACATGAATAAGGATACATAGTTATAAAAGCAAGTGCAAAACATTTAACTACACGACATCAAAAAACCCCCCAAATCCCTACAGTTAATATGCTGCCTTTTTTCTTTTTTAGATTGAAGCACATGCAAATCCTTTAACTCCCAGCTTCTGAACTATGCTTCTTCTTTTCACTTCACTGAAGTGATTTTATAGAAGTATTCTTTCAAAAGCAGATAGATTTAAGGGGTTAGAAATATTTGCTTTTATTCTTGTTTGAATTTTAGAATTCCAATTTATGTTTTGAATGAAGGAAACATTTTAAATACCCTTCTTTGGAATAACCAAAGAAACAGAATCTCTTGAAAATCCTTCTCAGGTTATGCAGTTATGCAGATACCAATAAATTTAGGCACTTTGGTTCAAATAACCCTTGCAGAAAAGACTTGATCAGAACTTAGCTTAGACTGCCTCGCTCATGCACTAAATCTAGGCTGGAATCTCAAGTGCTTTGCTGAATCAAGACTTTAATGAGCATTCCAGATATCTTGGGAAATGAAGCCATAGAGAGGGAAAAAAAAGAAAGAAAGAAGGAAGGAAGAAAGAAAGAAAGAAGGAAGAAAGAAAATACAAACTGTACATACACAGGATGCTCACTGGAAGAACTTCCAGGATTGTTCACTCCAACAGTAATCAAATGATTTTTTAAAATCCATTATCTTATTTGCATCATAAAACATTACACAAAATCCTTGTGAAAATTAGAATCATTGGTTATTATTTGCCCAAAAAGCTTTCTTTCTAAAGTATTTAAAGGGACAACTGAAGTTGGAGCATTATAGTTTCACTTGGCCAAAGAGAAATCAACTAGTCAATATGATGTTGAGTAAAATACCAATTACTTTAGGTATTAGTTACCTCAGCTAAAAGTGCCTTACAAAAATAAATTACAGTGAAGCAAGCTAAAGTAAAATAAATGCTAATAAATCTGAGTCTATTTTAACAGCATTATTATAAGATGCCTAACTTTAGGCACACGCAAAAACTGAGTTCATTCCAAATGAAATTATTAGTTATGCATCTGTTATGGTTTTATATCTATGGCAACAGTAAACCATCAATTGAGCTTCACTCTTAAAGCATTCAGATACAAGGGTGGGGAGGGAAGAGAGATTTTTACACTAAGAAGAACTCAAAGTGAAACTAACATTAAAAAGACAACAAAAATCTATATACCGACAACACAGTAAAAAGCTGGCTTTGAAGATTATGCAGTCTTTTCCTTCCTTATCTATTCTGTCAAAGAGTAACATTTCTTCAAGCTCGTTTCACAGACTTCTCCCTCTCCATTTACACTTTTTCATGTTTATTTTCCCCGTTATATTAATTGACTGTTTTAAAGAATTTTGGGCTGCATACAGTCCTTCAAACCAACTCAGTTTATTATTACTTCTCATGCCACCATTTTTTCCATATAAAGCATTTTGTTACATCCAGTATAGCATGACTCCTGCACTAAAGCAGTCTGGGGATGGTGAAGGTGTCATAAGAAATTTCACGATCATAAACTTCTACCCAGTATCAGCGTTAAAGCAGACAGGTCTGATGGACAGTTGTAGTGTGGCAGGAGCTTCCTCTCACAATGCAGGAAAACTACAATGCTGCTGAAGTGGATGTTGCTGAGGCAGCCCATTAAATCCCCAAGAATATATGCCTCCAGTCAGTCAACAGCTAATAAACAACTGTGCAAAGGAGGCCATTATCTAAGTTCTTCCTGAACTAAAAGGAAGGCTGCAACAAGAGCTTGTCAGTGGGAGGCTGTAAAGATTTACCACTTGGACAAGGGCATCACGACCCTGATCAAAGACAAAAGTGGAACAGGCATCTTATGTTTCTGCAGCAATTTCTAGAGGATCATCATCATAATTGAGGGGAGGAGGAAGGGAAAGGATGGGCCAGAGGGGCCTCAGCTAATATGTGCCTTAACAGTCACTTTGTGTAGATGCAGTCCTGATAGGCATTTCCTTTTTTCCCCTAATCCACACAACTAGATACGTATCACACATATGCACAACACTGAAACATATAGATTCTAATACTTTTCTATTATTTCAAACTAGACTTTTTGCACTTTAATGTGGAAAAAATCTAATTAAATGGAGGCAGATGTGCTGGCCAAACCTTACGATACCTCATTTCCACCATACAAAGAACCTAATTATTTGAGATATTTGGAGGTTTCTTAGGATCTTACATGAAAAAATGCACAACCTTACCTCAGGTCTCTAGCGAATTAAATATGTTGCATCTCCATAAAGACCAAGTAATAAACTGGAAAAACTAATTTTAGGAAAACACTAAAACTTCAAAAGTCATATAAAGCAGGGCTATACTCAAGTACATTTTCAAGTTTTGGATGTAAGACCAAATCTGAGCTTCACAGACAAGCGAGAAGTTTGGGTTCTCTTAAGCTCAAAAAGCACAATTCCATTTCTGTTTTATCTGCTGATAGCAGGGTTTTTTTGTGATACAAGGTGACACGGCCTGCATTTTCACTGAGGACTGACTCGCAGCATTTGGTTTTGTTCTGATGCACTGTTTAGAAATTGACATTACTTTCAACTAATCTGCCTAAGTGCGGGCACATTTTCTTCATATACTTTAACATCTATTAGGTTTAATCATAAAACATTGGGGTGGTTTAAAAGTAACAAAGATAGTAGGAGGTTTATAATGCTGTAAACTATACCTGTCGTTGAGGGCTGCACTGATTTAATTGTACCTATTTCTCAACCACCATGATAACCACATTGCTAAGAAAACCTGCATGTCCACCGCTGGTCTTAATAGAGAGCCAAGATCACTGTTGAGTGCAGGATATCAGAAGGTTTTGTTGCACTTACAACTGTCAGAGCTGCAAGTTAAACATGCATAATTACTGGAGGTTTTGAGTCTAAATGACCATCTCAAACTGTCCATTACAAGAGAACTTTTAAATGGAAAGATAAGGTCTGATGCTACAAGGACATGCCTGCTTATAGTTACAAGAACAAGTGATTGTTCATGCACATCTAGCAGAGATGTCATAATATTTAAAGTGCATTTTTAAAAGTTCACTAAAATGCGGCTACACAATACAATATTATTTTTCCCCCTCAGATTGAAAAAGCTTCTTGAACAAGAAACAGTGTACCAGGCAAAAAAAGAGAAGGAAAGCAACAAGAAAATAGCTAAACTGAAAGAAGAACTGACTAAACTGAAATCCTTTGCTTTAATGGTGGTGGATGAACAGCAAAGACTCACTGAGCAGCTGAATCAACAGAGTCAAAAAATTCAAGAATTAACCACTTCTGCAGAACAAGCACATGAGAAACTCGCTTCTGCTGAAGCAAAAGCTCAAGAAAAGGAGCAGAGAGCCAGCAGGCTGGAGGCCGAACTGCAAGCCCAAAGCAATAAGATTTCCCAAGATCAAGAAGCAATGATGGCCAAACTAACCAATGAAGACAGTCAGAATCGTCAGCTCCGGTTAAAATTAACGGCACTCAGCCGACAAATTGATGAGTTGGAGGAGACCAATAAGTCTTTACGAAAAGCAGAAGAAGAACTGCAAGAACTAAGGGATAAGATAAATAAGGGAGAGTGTGGAAATTCCACACTTATGTCTGAAGTAGAAGAATTACGGAAACGACTGCTGGAAATGGAAGGAAAAGACGAAGAGCTCATAAAAGTGGAAGATCAGTGCAGAGAGCTTAATAAAAAATTAGAAAAAGAAGCATCACAGAGCAAGAATCTTAAAGGGGAAGTTGACAAACTCAACAAAAGAATTATGGAGCTGGAAAAATTAGAAGATGCTTTTAACAAGAGCAAACAAGAATGTTACTCCCTGAAATGCAACCTCGAAAGAGAAAAAATGTTAACAAAGCAGTTGTCCCATGAGCTGGATGGCTTAAAAGCTAGAGTTGGAGAGCTTGAAGCAATTGAAAGTAAGTTAGAAAAAACTGAGTTTACACTTAAAGAAGATTTAACAAAGCTGAAAACTCTAACAGTGATGCTTGTGGATGAAAGAAAAACTATGGGTGAAAAAATAAAGCAAACAGAAGAAAAGCTGCAAGCTGCAACTTCTCAACTTCAGGTAGAACAAAATAAAGTGATGTCCGTTACAGAAAAACTAATTGAGGAAAGTAAGAAGGCACTGAAATCAAAATCTGATGCAGAGGAAAAAGTGTCCAGTGTTACAAAGGAAAGAGATGAACTGAAAAACAAACTCAAAGCAGAAGAGGAGAAAGGAAGTGATCTTGTTTCCAAAATGAATATTCTAAAAAAAAGGCTTCAGTCACTGGAAGCTGTTGAAAAAGAGTTTCTTAAAAATAAGCTTAAGGAAACTACTAAATCTAGCACCTCCCTGCAGCATGAGAACAACAAAATCAAAGAGCTTTCCCAAGAGGTTGAGAGGCTTAAACAGAAGTTGAAAGAAATGAAGGCCATAGAGGATGATCTCATGAAAACTGAAGATGAATTTGAGTCTCTAGAACGAAGATATGTCAATGAACGGGACAGAGCCAAGCTTCTATCAGAGGAACTAGAGGTTGTGAAAATGGAATTGGCTAGGTATAAATTAACAGAAAAGGCAGAGTCCAAGCAAGAGCAGCGGCTTTTTAAGAAACTTAAAGAAGAAGAAGCTAAATCAAGTCACCTTTCCAGAGAAGTAGATACACTGAAAGAGAAAATTCATGAATACATGGCAACAGAAGACCTAATCTGTCACGTCCGAGGTGATCATACAGTTCTACAGAGGAAACTCATCCAGCAAGAAAACAAGAACAGGGAGTTAGCAAGAGAAATGGAAAGCCTCACAAAGGAATTAGAGAGGTACAGACGCTTCAGTAAGAGCCTCAGACCCAATCTTAATGGAAGGAGAATTTCTGACTTGCAGGTATTTTCTAAAGAAGTCCAGACAGATCCAGCAGACAACGAGCCACCCGACTACAAAACTCTGATGCCTTTAGAACGAGCAGTCATAAATGGGCAGCTGTACGAAGACAGTGATAATGAGGACAAAGACAACAATGAAGAGGAACAAACAATGTCTTTCAAAAGTAGCTCATCTGTTGCAAATGCTGTGAACAAAAAATTATGGATCCCATGGATGAAGTCCAGAGAAAACCATCCTCCAAATGGAAAGATTCATACAAAGCAAAATGGAAATTGTGCACAGACTGGAGACCTAGTGCTAAGCCATACACCTGGCCAACCTCTTCACATAAAGGTAACTCCAGACCATGGACAGAACACAGCAACACTTGAAATAACGAGTCCTACAGCTGAAAGCCCTCACTCCTACACAAGTACAGCAGTTATACCCAACTGTGGCACTCCTAAGCAAAGAATAACCATTATTCAAAATGCCTCGTTAACACCTGTAAAATCAAAAGCAGCAGAAGGTTACATGAGCCCAGAGCAAGCCATTTCTCCTATTAGTATGGCTGCTTTTGCAAGATCTCAAACTCCTGAATCATGTGGTTCTCTAACTCCTGAAAGAACAATGTCCCCCTTGGCTCTACCAGGCTCAAGTTCTCAGGAACAAATACTCTCCTCAGAGCCTTTGGAAATCGGAGCCAAGCACGCTGTTTTTAGAGTATCCCCGGACAGGCAGTCATCATGGCAGTTTCAGAGATCTAACAGTACGGGATCCAGTGTAATAACTACTGAGGATAATAAAATCCACATCCATTTAGGAAGTCCTTATGTCCAAGCTCTTGCTAATTCCAAGCCCATCAGCCCTTGTACTCCAGTGCAAGATAATAGAACTCCAGCACTAACTAATGGAATACCCAGTAAGCCCACCAATAAAATCACCAGCAGCATTACTATCACACCAACAGCCACTCCTCTCCCACGGCAATCACAAATTACAGTAAGTAATGTCTATAACTGACCCCCATCCATGCTGACACCCTTACCAGCAACCCATCCTGTTTTTCATTCCAGCAAGAATTATTTGGAACAACTCCTTTGCTTTGGGAGAGATCTGTGCATGAACTATACAACAGTATATGGAACTAACGTTAAGTTTTGCCTGCTTAGTGTTATCAAGTGTGCACTTACTGTATATTTTCTCATTGAAATACAGTTATGTAAAATACTTAGTCTTGCACTTGTATAAATGCATCTTTATGTATTTCCATTTTTAAAATAACTCACATTACTTTTGACTGCAACTTGCCTTGGTAAAATATTTTAACATTACACAAACAGTAAATAATTGATTATTTTTCTCATTGCTTGCAGAACATTTTTATTCTTTTGTGTGTTTTGTTTTGTTTTTGCATGTATGATAGAATTTGAATTAAGCCATAATATTGCCTGCTAATTTCAGATAAGATCTTCCCTGCTATTTCTCAACTCCTCCTAGCCCTCACATTTCAGATTTTTACAACACACACTCAGAATTACATGTATAGTATCATATTTAAAATTTATGATGCATAAATGATATGTTCTACAGCATAACCACTCGCCCTCCTCCCCCTCTTTTTTCAGTTTATAATCAAACTCTTTGCTCAGTTAAAACTCTTTTTATACATTCCTCTATGATTTTCCTGTAACTGAATTGAATTCAGGAGCCTACATCACAAAATGATTATCTCCCCATTAGGCAAGTGTTTTCTTCCAATACAGCACAGAAACTGCTACTGTTGAGGTACATTGTAAAACTACTAACAGCAGCACTTACATTCCTAAAGGATAACTCAGAAGAGTGAATTCGCACATATCATCATCATCGGACAGGTATACAGAAGAAGAAAGAGGCTAGCAAGCTGTGGTACACCTCTACATTTTTCATATAATAGGCAGGGCAAGTTTGCCGGAAGAGTAAGCAGAAATAGACCGGCTCCCCAATCAGGCATAGGCCTCTAGGAGTAGGGTAAATAGCAGTACCATACAGTACAGACAAAACAGGCTAAGGTATCTCAGTGATGGATACAGTATTAGTGCCTAAAAAAAGGGCAAACATGTAAACAACTCTGCCAGTTTATAGGTGTCAATCCTAACCTCCCAGTAAACATTGCTAGTAGTGGACCAACTTCATTTTGAATGCATTATACGAATCAGGCCAAAGATGTGAAATGCACTTTCAAACATGTCTTTTATTCCAAAAGCTGTTTTGCAAAAATGCAGATTGGAATGGCAGCTTCTTATTCCAAAAAGTTAAATGCCTATGTATCTTATGCTTGTAGGGGAAGAAAAAAAAAATTAAAAAAATTAAACTTCATTATTAACACGGAAGTTTGCACATAAGCAGAAAGTCATTACTCAGTAAAACCATATCTTTATTCTGCTTACGTTATCTACAGCAAAATCTACTTACATAATCTAGAGCAAAAAAAAAATCATTTCTGCAGTATAATTCAGCACCTGATTCAGCAAAGGACTTCAGCATATGCTTTAACATAACAAAGGGACTTTTATAATTTAAGCCCTTTGGCTGTATTGGAATGTAAATGATTACAACAGCAGGTAAAAGCTCATTTTAGAAGGAGCAGTTTCTACTGAAAAGCAAAACGCACCACCCATACATACTGTCTGTCAGAAAAATCAAAAATGGGAAGAAAAATTATGAAGTTATAGACATGTGACAGCTTTGGCTATAGATTTGGATATAAGAAATGTATTACAGCTGAGTGGTAGCAATATTTAAAAGACAGAGCGCACTGCACTGCATGAGCCCAACTTAATGTCATGCATAATCTGATACAGTGTCTCCCGAAGTTAATGGGCTAAATATGAGGACCTTGCCACTTGCTTTGTCTCAGTGTAGCACCACTGATTGCAAAGGTGAGTCCTGACAACAAGCAGAACAAATTAAACCTGGTCAGAACAAGAACATGATGTAATCCTGCAAAGCAAACTTTGGCTCCCACCAATTGCAGCAAGTTATTGATCAAGTAATAACTTTACTATAATACTAACTATAGAAACAAGGCATTTTATTACATTAAGGTTACAGGCTCTTAATCGCAGGGCTCATCCAAAATTAAAAAGGGATCCATTCAAAACATTGTCTCTGCACTTCCAGAATTTCAGTTACGGCATGTTCTGATGCTCCATACTCAGGGCCTCTGCGCAGGAACACATTACAAGCAGGTACTGAATAATAGCGTTTGCAGTACACACTTGACAGTGTATTAACTAATGCCAGATTCTCTAAAAATTAAATGATGAACAACTGTCCTTCAGAAACACTAATATCCTAGTCAACTTCACTTAAAAAATACATTGAAAAAGAAATTTCATTTCATATCTATGTTCCAAAAGTACATAAATGTGTTGATCATTAACCACCTGGCCATCTAGTACAATGTCTTGTAAAAGATAAGCAGAAATCAGGAGTCATAATAAGCATACTTAGTCCTTTGGATAGCTCCCAAGCTATTATGAATAAGGACATTCAGAGTTTAGAGTTAAGTTTTTAATACAAAACCTAGGCCGGAGTTCATGCCACTTAAAAGTTTAATTATTAAACAGGACAGTACTTAACTCTTGTTCCTGTCATAATGCTTATGCTGGTTATGGTTTACCAGTAAACGGCCCAATTAACGAAAGACAAAAGAAGCAGCCACACATTACCATTACTTCCCAAAAAGCAGCAGCACCATTGCCTGTAAATGAACTTACTACATTTCCTAAAAACACACCTTGATTAAGGCATACTCATATTCCCCTGCTGATGAAACAATCACTATATAAATCTTATTTGTAGACTTCAGAATGGACTGATTTTTGTCATTGACTTCACCAGATGAAAAATCAAACAATTATTTTGATTGAAAACTGTTCCTGCTTTTCAAATTCCTAAAATCTGTTTCACAACATAGAACAGAGAAAATAAATGCCTAGATATAGTTATCGACAGCTGAAATAAGCTAGCTGGTATTTTATCACAAAATAAACAAAACATGGGAAGCATACCTTATGGACTGAAATGACCAATTTACAAACTGACCTCAAGTTTTTCAGTTCACCACTCGGTATTCCTGACTCTTTCTGTTCGACTGAGTGGGAATATTTACCTACGTCCTTGGCAGGCAAAGAGAAAACAACTGAACAAGGAGAAGATTAGCTGTCTCTGAAGTGATTTAAGCACTCTGAACAAAAACATCAAACATAATCATATTAAAATTCAACCAAGTAAGGCAGTTTTTCTGGGATTTCCAAGCATCTTGTAAGTGGTAAGTATTGCTATTTTAAATTTGGAGGCAGAGACACTTTTGTTTTCAATATTTGCCTAAGATCTGACAGGTACTTAGAGTAATGATTCAAATGAATATTAATGGCAAATAGAGTCACAGAAAATACTTAGCAGGTTATATCAGAGGGGCTGAACTGTGGAACAGAACAGAAGAGCAGTTTTCAGCAGATCCTAACATCAACCCTTCCCTTTTCCAAAACTGTGAGTAAATCTCTCCTCTCAAGTCTATAAATCTACCCTCTCCCCTGGATGCAGAGTTTAGTCTTCAGAAAAAGAAAGGGAGAATTAAACTGATAAACAAATGGCAGAATTTATCAGCCCACTTTCCTGTACCTTTTCGCTTGTATTTCAGTAAGTGAGGAAAGGAACACAAGCAAGTGCAGCATGAACAGCTCGGTGCTCAGCATTTCAGTCACTCTCTGTGACCATTTAGATATTCTGTCTTGAAAACCTTGTCCTGTTGAATTAGGAAGCTGAACAGATGGCATAATTGCACGACAGTGCTCTATGCAGTCCTGCAAAAGAAATATTTAGAATTTTTGTCCTTACAGGGAAGATGAATGAGGAAAGTGAGAGAAAAGGAGGAGAGGAAAAGAGAAGGGAATAAGAGTAATTAACAGTATTCTGAGAGCAGAGTGCCCATCCATCAACTGAGAGGTGGTATTTATTAAAAAGCCTCCCTCAAGTAGCTAATTAAAGAGTAGAATTGACGAAAATTACAGGAGCAGCCAGCTAATCCTCCTGATCCAAAGCATAGCAGATATTACAGTCTGGGGGCAGAAAGTAAGGCTGTGAGGAAGGGGAGGGAAAAAAAAAAAAAAAAAGAGAGAGAGAGAGAGAGAGAGAGAGAGAGAGAGAGAGAGAGAGATCTCTTTATGTAAGCATCTCATGCAAGGCTTGAAAAGGCATGCTCCCCACACTGGGGAAAAAGTAATCAGAAACAGAATTGTACAGCACTACTTTCGAATTAAGATTGAATGAATGCTGCAGGTTTAGGTGATGGTAATGGAGTAGCCATCTGCATGATGACTTTGTCCCTAGGAAACAGCTATTGAGACAGGCAAAACAAAAACTGACAACTGCCTAATCTCCAGGCTTAAGCAAAGACTACCAAAACATTATGTTACCAAGAAACGGAAGAGAAAAAGATCTTATGGTGCAAGCACAGCACGAGTGGGTGTACGCATTTTAAATAACATTCAAAATAACACCAAGCACCACAAGTGGGAAGCTGCTCAAGAAAAAGGAAGACCCTGAAAATTTAAGAAGCCTGAAGTGTTTTCACAAACCTGTAGTCAGTGGCCACAGAATGTTATAGAATTCTCTCTGCTAGCACATCACCCACTATTACAGTGTTCTATGGGCACTCAAAGTCTCAAACATCAGAGTTACCAGCTGAGCTTGATTCTCCCAGACCACTGAACAAAAAACTTTTGGGAAGCAGATTGACTACAGGAGGACAGGCCTCTTTTTTCAGTGACTCTCAACAACCCAGGCAGTGGCTTGACATCACTGGGTCTTCATATAAGGATGGGCAACAGAAGCTCGCTCTCCCTCTCCTTCTCCCTCTTCTCTCCCATACCACAAAATGCTGCCATTTCAGTTACACTACCATTACTGTTCAGGAGGCAGCACTGTGAACCAGGTCAAGAAACTAACCAAGATTACAACAGGAAAAAAAAAAAAACTCAATTTTTATCAATAAAAATCAGGTTCGATATTTTGATCCATTTCACAGCACAGCTCTACAAACAGCCCCTGAAGGGGCAAGCAGCAGGGGATGAGCATTCTTTAAATTGGAATCACTGCCAAAAGCCTTGGTCTTAAATGATGACCCTAGATACCACCACTTTTGTGTATCCAAAAGATACAATCTAGGATGCACATACATCATAAAGCACTCCAGATACACAACAACCATTCATCAGACATATACATATATGGGTATGTGTGTGTACGCATATACACACACATTTTTTTATGTATATATACACACGCACATATGCACGCATGATTCTGATTAACACACCTTTAAATGCAGAAAATCCTTGGGCCCAACCTGGTTAACTTCTGTATGCATCTTCAACATATATATTAAATAATACGGGAAAAATATATTCGAAGATTTAGAGCAGATAATTTTGATAACGCAAACATTTTCATTTCGAAAGTTGTCAGTAGGTACGCCAACAATTCTGCATCTTTTCTGCACTGTAGAAATACATGTAGATATCCTTGATTGCCCACAGTCTGTACAGAGGGAAATCCTCTGCCAAGAATATTACTGAAGGAACAGCAATATAGATTTAAATGAAGTGAATTGATGATCCCATACGTATTTGTAAAATAACATATTATATAAATACACTAAAATTTAAGTATCAGCAATAACATTTAAGTACCAGCACTGCCCTCTCCTGGACAGAATCAATATTAGAGCGTTAAATATTCTTTTAAAATAATAAATTCTTCTCAGAGACTGTAAATGCTCTAACAAGGTGACTAAGATTTCTTTTTGTTTCAAGGGGCAATGGGACACAGAACTAACCACAAGCAATTGTTCATCTCAAAGAAGAGCAAACTGTATTGTGATATTCATTAATTAGCCTCAGTTAAATCCTTGTCCTAGGGGAATTGACAAGTGACATAACCTTAACTATTCTTGCATCTTCTCAATTAATTATTAAAGTTGAGTCTTTAAACTATCTTATGTTTAAAGAGGATCACATTTCCCAGTGAAGACATGTCCCAAGAAAAGCAAGGCACATGATAAAATTTTAGTAATTAGGAATTTGTTTTCTACATCCAACTGTGCTGTTTTCCCCATCATCAGGAAGCAGATTTAAACTCGATGTTCAGAAAATGAGGAGACTGTCGCACATTTGAGTATAGGAGCACAAATCATGTCACATATAAAGAAGTTATTTCTAATTATAATATAGGTTTTCCTGCCAAGCAGTTTGTATTCTTGAAATCAAGAATTCCATTGCAGGCCCAATGTCAGCAAAACAGTAGAAAACACAGAAGCTCAGAAGGGACCTCAGGACATTTCTCATTCTATTCTTTCACTACAACTTGACCTAAGCCCTTCCAGAAAAATGCCTGGCTCATCCTGTTGTAAAAAACCAGCAATGATAAAGACATCACAGTTAACCCAGGAATCTATACCAGGGCTGAAATACCTTTGCCATTTAAAATCTTCACAATTTCTAACCAAAACTTCCTTTGCTGAAATTGAAATCCACTATTTCTTTTTCTGTCCTTCCACTGGACTTTGAGAATCATTTTCTCTGAAGCAGCCTTTCACATATCAGAAAACAATTATCAAGTCTTTTCTCCAGTTTTTCTTCTCCAGATTAAAAAATCCTATTCCTCTCCCACCTAATAGCTCTTCAGGTACTGCAACTGTACAGATTGTTAAGCATTTTTACTCTTCCAAGCTGTTTATACATTTCTTAAAAGTGCAGTGCCCCAAACCAGACAATATTCTAGCTAAGGTCTTACCAATGTTAAATATAAGGATTACCTTGTACACATTATATATAAAGCTCCTGCTTATACATCCCCACATCCCAAAACAGCTGCACAAAAGGAAACACAAAGCACCGAGAACTTTCCTTCTGGATTTCTAGAGGCTAGATGCCAGAACTGAGTGAAAGAAAAAGAAATATCCAGATGCCCTGGGCAGTTGAGGAGGCCCAAGTGAAAATTTCAGCCAAAGCTGCCTTTTTCGGAGACTAAAGGGTATGTTTAGCTTTGGCGCTAATCTTAGTTCACCCCCACTTGCACACCTGGCTCACATTCTGACTGCATTCAGTCATCTAAGAGCAAGCTGAAGTTTGGCAAGAGGCACGCTTGTTTGCATACGGACCTCTAAATTTTTGCATAAAGGATATACGGCACTGTCCCCTGGCCACTTTCACTAAAACTGTTCAAATTTCTTAAATCAAAAATTTAAATACTGAAAAAGAACCTGATCTAAAGTTATTTCTCCGAGATCAAGTTCTGTGATGACTGTAGAAAGATGGATAAGAAAACCTACAGCAGAAGTGCTACATGCTCCTCTCTGCTTATAGGAATACAGTTCCATCAGGAAGCAAACAATACATCATAACTCCAGAAAAAAATCAGATTAGGACCAAAGGTAGATGAGCTTCTTGAACATGATAGAAACGGACACATTCCTCCCATACATACATACTCACACACTTGCCTAAGCTGACCCCCCAGAAAGAAGGTATTATATTGTGCTAAAATATCTGATGGCCCATACGAATTAACACAAGCTACCTTTGTGCCCTTGGGAAAGAACAAGCATGTGTATGGAATATAAATTCTCTTATTTCAGAGCATACATTCACAGCTGACTTCCTCAAATTAGGAAAGGGCATTTACACAGTTGCATATGAAAATCCCACAATTGTCAGTCGTGGAGTATTTGTCCCAGTTCCTGAAGTACTTGCTGTCATTCACGAAGAAATAACAGCCACTGCATACCAATTCTCAGTATAACACTCTTTCTCCTGCCAATGCCTATTTTGGGTGATTGACATCTGTTTCAGAAGTCAATTTAAAACTGAAGAAGTTAAAAGATCTTTATGAAACTGTGGTTTTCTTGGATTCTCATTACTTGCTTTGATAACGAGCTTTAACTACTTATTTCTACAGTTCTAAATGCTACTGACAAAAATATTGGTATTTTCTGAATCCAACATCTAAAACTATTTAATACGATGCTTTTCTGCTTACAGACAGACATATTACATAACCTGGTCATTCCAAAATCTGGCTAGTTTAAGATGTCTTTTGTTTTACTTTTATTGTAATTATTCCCATAATTATTTATTACTCAGTTGTGTTTAGATACATTAAATTATGGAAAGCCATGCAACAGCTCAAATCCCACACAGATAGCTCCTGGGAAATATTTGGTTTCTTGGGGTGTTTTGAGAGCACTGATGGGAACTGACGAGGGCTCTCCAGAGCACAAAATGAGGCTCAGCTTGGTTTTGGAAGGATAAAGGTATCTTATTTCCTCTTCTACTACTTGGAAAGATAACAAATATAAGAACTAGTTAACAGAAGGAAATTCAAGGAGCTATAACTAAACAATAACAATGACCACAACTGGCAAATTCAGAAGAAAAGTGAGTGTCAAAAAAGAAACAGGGAAGCTGTGAAAACTGTTCATTTTAAAGGAGGAAATGAATGGGCAGAAAGGGTGCATACATTTGAAGAGAAAGTATTCTTGGTACGCATACAAACTTTCCACACACAGATACAAGAGCTAATATCAAACAGAACCCCCCCACACCAATAACTAATACACAGTTTTGTAATTACTTAGGTCTTCCCCAGAAAAGAAAATGGACATCCCAACACAAAAGTTTGCTGTATCCAATGTACCTGCATGCATGTGTCTACACCAAATAGTAGGGAAGGAACTAAGAGGATTCTGCAGATTTTTCAGATTTTTCAACAGAAGCAGTGCAGAACTTTGTATCAAGTTAATTCCAAGTGATTTTCAAACAATTCTCATATTATGCCATCCCCTTTTTACAGGTACAATCTTACAGCAGCTTAGGCATTGACCTAATCAATTGACCCATACATGACATTACAACTCATATCTGAGATTTACATTTTGTCAAGTAGCAAGTATTAAAAAGGAAATGAAGCTCTTAGTCCTTCATCAGTCTGCATGTGTAATTCACTAGAACTTAAAAATTTAAATGCTAACTTGTTTTGATTAAATTCAAGTTATTCACTCTTCTCTCTAGGCTATATACCTGGAATGGTAAAAAAGAAACCAATGTTTAAGTGCTGAAAGAGGAGGGAGAGAACTAGATGGATAGTGTGTTAAAGGCTTCACTTACAATAAAAGTTACAGCTGGACAGTTAAATTGGTACAATCACTGAAGTGCAGGTTTGGTTATCCTGGCACAGCAACTTAACATTGGAATAGTTCATTTGCACAGGAAAACGACCTATAACACACAGCGGTTATCCTCAAGTTTGAGTCTATGCCAGGAGTTGCATCAATCCAGTTATTATGGCTATAAGCAAATATAACACACTTAAAAGACAGCAATACAAACACTGTACATAGTACTGAGACTTCCATGCAAAACTGATAACTTTGACAAAATTTGCTCTAAGTTATAATAATTTACATGTATTCAATACTGTCATTCAGAACTGCAAAACAATATAATTTTCAATCATCAAAAGATTTTTGGTTGAAACAGATTCTGGCTGCTCCAAACATTATATTGCAAATGATGCTTTTAATGAAGTGGAAGTTGGTGCAAAATACGGGTCAGACCAAAGGAGTATGTTCACACCTAACTTCCCACTGATTTTATAGGACCTTAGAGCATGCATATCAGCTAGATGCCCACAACTTGTGAATATCTGGGTCTACATATATCTTCTCAAAGTATTAACAATGTTGATCAACCAACTGCAGATAGTATCCTTCAGCTACTTTGTACCATATGGAATCTCTAAACCAGAACATGTCTCTGAAGGGAAATTTTTTTATTAGAGATTCAACCACATTTTAGCATGTAAGATTTTACATAACCATCTTTTGTTAACATATTGAGATGAATAGTTAAAAACGCTTATGTATTTCTCTTCTCTTTACAGTTAGGAAACTGAGGCAGACACTTCATGATTTCTCTAAATTCACAGCAGATAGTAGCACAGCTGGGAATAGCCCACTCAAACGTTTTAGTCTCAATCCTGTGCCTCATCTGCCATGATATGCCACATAGTTAGAAAGCAGGCTGTTCACAATCAGTACTCAAGGAAAGCCATATACGGATTATACAGATTATCCCCTCTAGTGTCACTACCTTCTTCATTAATACAGTGCTTTTGATAATTCAAGCAAAATGCTTTGGGTTTCCCCCCCCCCCTTGTAAACTAACAAGCTGCATGATAAAGTTTAAGATTATCTTTAAAAAGCATGTAAATTTATTTTAGTTTTTATTCAGCATTTAGCTACAAGTTTCGGTCTGGTTTTGGTTGCAATTATTCAGTCTAAAATAAAATACTTAGCAATAAGAAAGAAGGAAGGAAGGAAGGAAGGAAGGAAGGAAGGAAAGAAAGAAAGAAAGAAAGAAAGAGGAAAAAAAACTTTCCTGCCACCTAGAGGTAAAAGGTTTTCAAGGAAAACAAAGCAAAGAAAAACACAATTCTTTTTCTCACATTCAAAACAAGACTCCTTCATTTCTCAAAACAAATCATAAACAAAAGCTATAAAAATAAAACATTCATTTCAGAAATCCAAACATGAAACCAGTCATATACAGTCAGATCCAAGGTCTATGTATCCCATCTTTAGCATTGACCAGCAATAAATGCTTATGAAAAATGGTAAGCACAGGATGGAGCAATAAATCCAGCTTCCAACAATCTAAGCCTTACAGCTCTCCTGAGCCAAAACCTGCATCACATCTTCTGTTTAGCAGTCTTTGATGGACTCCACGAATCAGTCTAAGCTCTCTCCAAACCAAATTATACCTGTCACCTGAACAACTGTCAGTCCCGATGAGTTTCATAATTCATTTATAAGGGAAATATTTCATTTTCTTTGTCTTTAACCTGTCTTCTGATATCTTCAGTGGACATCCTCTCAAGTTTGTTGTTAGGAGGAGTGAATAACCATTCCCAATTCAGCATCAACAGACCAGGAATAATGCTAGATTTCTTCTGCTGCTTTCTCTCTCTACAATCTCTTTCCAAACTGCAAAGTTTTAGCACACGTAGTCATTCTTTATGCAGGAGCTATTCCATAACTCTGGTAATATTTGCCACCTTTCTGTTGACTAGATCTATGATAACCTTTTTTGATATGTTTGTACAAAACTCTGCAAAATATTCATGATGTAGGCATGGTTTAGATTTACATACTGAAAAATAATGTTTTCTGTTTTCTTCTATTCTTTTCCAAATAATTTCTAACATGCTACTTGCCTTTTTGACAACTGCCAATTGCTGAGCTCCGAGGACCATTTACAGTGACTCTAGGATCTCTTTCCTGACTGGCAATAGATATGTTAAACCTTGTTATTGCACGTGAGCTAGCTTTCCCCACATATGCTTTTTGCATTTGTTAACAACTTCACCTACACTTTTATCATTCAGTTACTCGGTACCAGGAATTACTGTCAGCTCTTGTTTCTAATACCCTCAATTTTAAACCATTTACAAACATCGTCATTTCAGTACCAACCCTCCTCCCAGACAGTCTATGAACACACTGAATATCACAGGTCTCTGTGGATCTCAGATAATATCTCCACCGCACTATGAAAACTGACCACATATTCTGTTTCCTATCCACTTACTAGTTATTAAACATAAAACAATTTTCCACCTTTCTCCACAGAAGCTTTGCTCCCTTAAGAGTCTTTTGTTAGAGAATACTATCAAATGTTTTTTTGAAAATCATAATATATTATGGCCATATCTAAACTAGTAAGCCAAATGCACATGGGTCTATCCTCTGACACTAAGGCACAGGACAGCTCAAACCACAAGAAACTCCCTGAGCCTCCGAGACAGGTTAGCCTCGTGGAAACTACCTACAGGAACTGAACCATGCTCTCAGCTAACTCCTAAATCACACCTCTGAATGGTTCCAGAGCGTGCCAATTGTTCCAGAGTTAAATCCAGCACACAAACCACCCATTGGCAATGGAGTTCCAGTGCCTGGGAACGTTCCCAGGCACCGATTAGTTCATCAGCATATTTAGATATAGCCTATATCTGCCAGACAACAAGATTCCATATAGCTATATAACAATCTAATAGGTACTTGAAGCAATACTATCCTTGATGAGAACCATGAACATCTCATGTGCTCATCTCATGTTCATGTGCTTTTTTCCCCATTCAGGCTCCATTAAACATAGTTGTGATGCAATGACCCAAATTCCTCCATACTGAACACATTTAAGATTGGATGTTGGCTTTTTCATTATGGCTTTATCCTTTTGAGAATTCCTATCGTATACAATTATAAACAGCCAAATGGCAGGCTTTTCTATTCTGATACATCTGAAAAAAAATTACTATTTATGCCAGGCAGGATTTTTTGGCCACTTCTCAGTTGTTTCTCACAAAATGTTCTGGTCCAGCTCATTCTCGTCCATACTTAACTCACTAGAGCTTCTGTGCTGTTTTCTATTGTCCTCATTTGAGCACCATTTCCATTTTATTTTATTAAAAAAAGAAACAAACTTAAAACAGCTTCCTTTACTCTGTTGCTTAACTTTAAAGGGTATTTAAAAAGTCAAATCAGAACCTTTGTGATAGGTGGTGCATGTTTAATCCAAGCTTCTGATATGGGGTCTTTTAAACAGTCTACTTGCCTTTACAGGTTTTTACCCCTTTTCAGTGCTCCTTTTAATTTCTGCTCTTATTTTTATCTAGTTACTTTTTTGCAATTAAGTATGACTGTGTTGAATTTTGGAGGCAGAGTTCTCTCTCACAAATGCGTTCATTTTGTGTACACTGCGGTCACTATCACAGAATGGGTTTCTCAGTAAAATAGGAGCTAGGTATTTTCTACTACTCAGGACTCAGTCAAGACTTGCTTCTGCACTTATTCACTCAGAGAAGTCACCATTCACAGCCTTTGCATTGCAGCACTTATTCATCCTCTAGGGCAGTAACTGGTATTTCCCAATTATCAGTTTTCTGCCCCTGAACACCTTCTGATCTCTCTTAAAAAGTCACAGTCATTGTTGTCCTAATAGCTGTCCAAATGGTTGACAGAAAAGCCCTCAATTTATACTCTTCTAGTTAGGCAGAGGATTTCAATCCCTTTGGATTCTTTCATATTTAATGATCAAGCAGAAAAGTTAAACTGAAAGCTACACTCATTATCAAGGAGGGAAAGGAAGTTTAGACAGATAAACCGTTCTAAATGACAGCAAGGTGTTTAGTTCCATGAAGGTAAAAAGAACATTATAGAACTAAACATAAAATCAGTCTCTCCTAACACATGACTTGTTTTCTTGATTTATTTCAAGATTACTGACGCCTTCCGTCCTTCAATTGCAACTCGGATCCCCAAACCAAAGCCCATGAGCACAACTAAACTACCTGTGAAAATTCCTGCTGGACATCTCAACAAGTCACTCCAAGATGCCAGTTCTGGAAAGCTACATATTATAAGGACTGTATCTAAAACCTGCCTTCAAAGTGGAGGAAGAAGGTAAATCATTATCTGTGATCTCTGAGAATAAAACAGATTTAAGTAGTCTGAACCTCAACAGCAGTCCTTTCCATTGGGGAAAAGCCTAAAACCATCCACACGGTCAGCACATGAATGGTCGCCAATCACAGGTCAGCAAGACAAAGCCAAATTCCTAAGAGACAAAGGTAAAATGCATGTCTGCAGCGACCAAGCTTTACTCACGCTTTTCTAGTGTAAATCCAGAATTTGGCTCTCACTGTGGAAAAGCAAATAAGACTGCAAATATGCTTCTATTATAAATTCAGTTTTGACATGCTCCACAAATAACAACAGTATTGGTGTCATCTTGGTAGATTTATAAGAATAAATGGTCAATCAAATCAAGAGGAGTTGAAGGAGGGGTTGGTCTAGTAAAAAAAAAAAAGTGTTTCACTATGGGTATTTTATGTTAGCTAGTAAAGACAGTATGAAGGGAGGGATGGAGAAATCTACTCTTTCATAATGCATGCATTTAAAGAATAATAGAACTCATTGTTGTGCCACCAAGCATCACTTCAAAAACATGATTTGAAGATGGACCATTCTCTCCACAATAAGTTAACTAGTGTGATAATAGCCCCACCTGTATCTGTGCAGATATTACCTTAGGAAAACAGATGCAAGAACTGAGATGGATATCATTGCTTATATCAGCTGTATTAACTTCTGCTATTTTATGAGAATATAGTATTTAGCCTTCAGTTCACTTAAACAGTCTTTGCTGGAACAGATCAAGATTTGTGTCAAGTATAACAGTACTCAAGTTGCAACTTTAAAGAAGTGCAACTTCATTCTTGCAGTACTCCACAGTTTTGCCCTTCCTTTCAGCTGTTCACATTCAAGTAAAATAGGTAACTGCATTCATAATTGAAGTAAAATATGTAATTGCATTCATAACTCTACCTTAGTGAAGTTTTTTGACCAAACTAATTCTTTGCACAAGTAGTTCTAGTTCATCCATGAGAGAATATGCCTTCTTCACTTCTTTCTTAAAGTATACCTTTTGCTAAAAGGCTTATAATTCACTCAAGTTTCCTTTCAGCCATTGCCACCCAAAAATCAAAATATTAGAAGAAGCTTCAGGTTTGTTCTTTGCCTTCAAAGGGACACTGACTCTATAAGCCAGTGGTATAAAAATACAAGACAACTGTTATATTTTCTGAAAAATAGCAATTGTTGCTCTAACAAGAATATTCATGACTGTTTCATTTTGGAAGGTAAAAACTAACAAGATACTATTATTGTAAGCAATCCTACCTAGATTTCCTGTAATAGCAACTAACATGAGTTACTGTTTTAGAACAATAAGATTGATTTATTTCCCTGGTATTAACGTCTCCTTCATTCTTCTTCCCCTAACAGAGTGCATTCCAACAGTCTAAATGGCTCAACTGATAATTTGCGGGAAAGCTCCTTTCGCATAGGTTTTTCTTTAAAACTACCAAATTCTAATTCCTAAATAAAGCAAAAGCTGCTGGTGATCACAGCACCAGAGACAGAATTGGGACTGTTCTGCTGAAGCAAAGAGAAATTTTGATGCATTCAGTTATCCATTTTTTTTCCTTTTTATTCCACAGCTAAAAGTTTAAGTTAACCACAGAGGCAGCACAACACATTAGCACTCCTGTATGACTATTTTTGCAAACCCACAACAGAAACCTATGCCTCCCTCAACAGCTACGCAAGAAATTCTCTGCGAGTACTTAAAACAAGGAAGGTTTAGAAAGATCAGTCTACTGAAAAATTATTTCAGCATCTGCCCTACAAGACATATTTGTGACAAACTGTAGAAATTAAAGAATGACTCTGCTGTATTAAAAAGAAAAGTCTTCAAATGTTATTCACTAAATATCCAGGTAACTATAAGTCCTGAAGCTACATACATGTGATATATGCTCAGACCTAAATAAAATCCAGAGAAGCACCCGTGATATGTTCAGCAGCTCACAGAATAGACGTATGTAACTGTGAAGAAATAAAAGACAAATTACAAAAAAACAGCTGTCAATGTGATATGATTGTTTATCAGAGAGATCTGAAAAGAAGCTTGAGTACAAGTCACTGCTTTCATCAGAAGTGACAGTAACTTGTGGGATGAGCCAAAAAAGACAAACCTTTCCATAGACAGATCAGCAAACAGATCCCAGCTCCAATCAAGCCACAGAATTCTCACCGAATGTGCTGCAATGAACAGTCTGCTTCCTACTAGCTGCACATCACACATACAAATTGATGCTATTTGGCATCCTTTTTTCCCAGTCTACGAGAAGAGAGAAAACTGCTGGCAAAAGAAATTACTTCTCGCAATAGCATCCTTCGCTTTAGAGCATGCAAAGGACTCCACCAGTTTTGTCAAATCATCATCCAAGATACCATATCATACTTCGCGCCCATTTGTACTGCTGCCATGGAAGAGTTTCCCTGTCTTTTCCTCCTGTCTTGGGATGCTACAAATCATTTCCACCTACCAGGGCCGCGGCCCACATAGGCTCATACGGAAGTAAACTGACAAAGGAGAACATTGCTGACTTACGGGATTAAGGGAGACAAAGAAAGCATGGAGAATGAAAGACAAGGAGTGGTCACAGAAAATAAGGAAAAATGGAACAATGTCTGCAAAGCAGAAACTCATCTTTCTCCCTCAAACTGCTTGGGAGATGGGGTGGACACATTGGTTATAGGCAAGATACGGACATTTACAGTGTTGTGAGAAGTGCTTTTTCTGTTCTTGAAGGGAAGAGGAAAGAACTGGTATCTTTCACCGGTACTAAGTGAATTCCTTAGCATTCTTTATCCTCTCCCTTCTAGTTCTGAGGGCAATATAAAAAATGATTTTCAAGACCATACACAGTTGTAATATGAACTGCTAAAAGGGAGAGAAAGAAAGTGCAGTCTCGCAGTTACATGATGTGGAACATCTGTAACACTAAACACCAATAAGGAGGCAGTAATTCCTAACCACTCTCTCCACAAATCTCTTTTAAAAGCTAAAGGTTTGCTGAAGAAGTTATTGAGCAACGTTCTTTAGTTTGTGTCAGTGACAAGGTAATTAGATGGATAATCCCTTCAGTTTTTAAAAAAATTTCTATGAATCACTTACAGGAGGGTAAACATTTATGTCTCAAAAGTACCTTATCTTTAATATAGATTCTTAAAATAATGATTTCTAATGATGCAGCCAAAAGAAGATGAAGAATTACTTACATACCCATTTACTGGGATATATATGTTGTGCTTCCATTTCCTTTAAGTTAGTATGAACATCTTTCACACACCTTTCATCTTAAATGTAGCTTCTTCTATCTAAAAGTTGCACTCCTGAGGGCTGAGTCACTGGGATGAATATTCTATTGGTCAGTTTTTATTCTAGCGCTAGTCTTAAAGGACTTGGCAAAAGGTCGTATTTTAAAAATACATTTCAAATTCTTCTGCTTTGCACCTGCAGTTTTGACAGAGATACTTTTTAAAACATGTCAAGAAATAAAGTTGGATAATAAAATATTTTTTAAGTGACCTTGATTAAATGTTTCACAACAATAAACATGCTCAAGTCTGTCAAAAGAGCCAATGGGAAACTGTATTCATGTACCTCTGTTTACCATGTATTTTGCAAACCCTGATGTCCTGTTTCTTGTCAGCTGATTTTAAAGCGTTTTATAGTGTCCACAAGATGCAGTACACATTAACATTTAATCACCTTCAGTGGACTGTAACTAATTGCATATATCAACATTATCTGACATTTAGTAAACAATGGGACAAAGAACCTAGATACTTCAAATCTTTGATATTTCTTGGGGGGGGGGGGGGGTCGGGGAGGAGAAGTAGCTTCCTGTACTGCATATAAGTAGCATTGATAGTATATGCTTATACTTTCCCCATACCCTCCAAATCCTAGTTTTGGATGGGTCAGCCACGGGAAGTAACCAGCAAGAGCACAAGCAGCCAGCTGAGGGAAATGTCTCTACCTGGCACTTGTGAAGCCAGATCTGGTTTACATTACCTAATTTTTGTACCCCCAGTATAGGAGAAATAACAACAACCTGCAGAGAGACCAGCAGAGTGCTACCAAGAGAGTCAGGGGTTTAGAGCACATGCTGTACAAGCAGAGGCTTAGGAAATCAGGTTTCTTTAAGCCTAGAAAAGACTAAGGGAGGGACAGATCCCTCTTTTCTTTAACATATACATACAATTTCATACAAATCTTTTAGCCAGATCAGCTGTATGAATGAGCAATCACCTTAGCCTGAAGCCTTCCCAGTCTGTCAGACTGTCATTCCTATTGACCGGACTGTTAGCTCTAACATGCATCTTTTCACTTGTGTCCATAAGCATTTTAACGAAACATACACAAGCTGCTGACTCAGCTCTCAACTACAAGGTTCAATCAGCTCCTTATCAGCTTATAATACCTACCACTTACACCAAATAAGGCTGATGAAGCCTGACGAAAATTAAAGGCCCCCTCATATAGGCCCCAAAATCACAAGCCTTCTCAGTGTTCTCACAAGGTTCAGTTTCCCAAGTGTTCCATCAAGCGCATTATAGTTTCTTTTACTAAAACATAATAGCATAACTTTCAACTCTGACATTAAAAGCAGCATGTTGCACACTTCCTCTGCAAAGCACGTTAAGACCCATGCATAAAAAGCCAGGTATGAGAGCCACATACTTTTATCATCAGGAAAACTGACAATTTAGCCTTAATCCCATACCCCTAAGAGAAATGGCTGGAGGAAAGAAGTTACTTAACTCCTGTCCTTCTACAATATTGTATGACAGGGTGATATGAGATGCTCCAGTGATCACATGGGTGATGCTCTCCAAGTACTGCAGACATTTTTCCCTCCAAAGGCTCTACTATGGATGCAATGTCTTTAGGGCCTTTCAGAACTGTAAATAACTTCACCTCAGTATCTTATACCAACAGACATGCAGCTCCTCTGTTTTGAAGAGGTGCAACATCATCTTCTTAAATAACCTCAGTTTGGAAGACAACAGTTCAGAAGCAGGGGACAGCTAAGCTCTGAACTCAAACTAAGCAATCTCCTCCTCTCCCTCACCCCTCTGTTTTTACTTCGCTTAAATATATTTTTGATGGGTGGATTTCTGATGTTATTTTAAGTGTTTATATTCTCGTTTGCTGGTTCATCCCCTAACTAACCCAATCTGACAGGTAGAAGATTAGACATCACTGGGCTGCAGAGAATTTGTTTACAAGCAAAAATGTGAGGCATCGGCAGAAAGCAGGGAAAAGGTGGCAGAAGAAACAGGAAGGAAAATCAAGCGAGAGGAAAAAACTCTAGGAGGAAATCAAAAACCGAGAATGAAAAGAGCGGGATGGGTGGTTAAAAGGAAAAAAAAAGAGGGGGCAGAAGGAAGCGGCTGAAAGGAGCTAAGCTGTTAGGAAGACTGTCAAGGCTGGCATGAGGAGAACGCTGCGGGAGGCGAGTACCTGGACTGCTGCGTGCCCCCGACGCAACCTCCCACCACGGCTCCTCCAGCACGTCCCCCATACTGCCGCGCCGCCGCCACGCGGGGAGGCCGGGGGCGGGGGAAGGCGCCGTGGCGCGGCGCGGCGCGCCCCGCCCCTCCCGCCCGGCCCCACCCCCCGCAGGCCGCGCCTGCGCGCCGCGCACGGAGCGGGGCTGCGCACGGAGCAGGGCCGCCGGCACCGCGGCTGAGGATGAGCCCCCGCCGCAGGGAGCGGAGGCATCGGACGGAGCGTGACGCGCACCAAAAGGGGAAGAGGTTTGAAAAAGAAGAAACCAATCTTTCTTCTTTTCCATGCCTCCCTCTTTTTCCTACCTTTCCCACAAATTGCGAGTGTTTGTCAAGGCTTAGTGGTGCCCAGGCTGGTGGTATGTTATTATTTACCGTTATTAATGCCTGATGCACATTGTACAAAATGTTTTTCCTGAGTAATGATAAGTAGGTTCTTAAAAACCATGCTTTTTACATGAGAAATATCTATGAAATGGGAAAAGGAGGAAAGGAATTACAGAGGATACCTTCTCCTTCATAATACATATTTTTTGTCTGAGTTTAGTTCGATGCTGTAAAATATCTTTCTTGAATAGGATTATTCATGTAATCCTTCCTGAGAAACAAACATGTGCGTGAAAACAGGGTAAGTTACCTTTCCATTAGTATACTTGAATGTTTGGGAATTGGATCCTTCACACAGTTAAGCGAGCATCTATCTTTTCTCACAGCAGCAGTCCTAGTAAAGCCTGGGCATTTACAGAGCTGGAACATATCCTGAGGCAAGGTGTGGGAGTAAAATAGACAAGTGTAAGGACGCTAACTTATCATTAGGTGGCGCTCTTATTCCTCGTAGAAATTAGTTGGATCGCCGTAACTTTCACAGACCTATACTACTTTTCTTTTTCTTTGAGGGTGTTGAATGGGTAGGGAACGTGCATGTTCAAAAGCCGTAGTGGTTTTCTATCCAGGGTTAACAATGAACGTTACCAGGTGATTTTTAACTCTTGCAAACCATTCTAATAGGGTTCTGTGTATAAATTACGAATTTTATTTGTGATTTCTGGAGTGCAGTCTGGCAAAATACTGACGGTAGGGAAATACATTTAATAAGAACATTTTACATGGGAAAAATGTTCAGTACATATAATCTTTCACTGAAACTCTTCCCTGCCTGGAAAATAAATTCCCAAATCTTCTCGAGGAAGACATCTGCAGTTGGTTTTGATCGGTACTTGCGATGGGGATTTTCCCTCCCTACTGCCCAAACTTGAACAGCACCTTCATACAGATCCCCCTTCATGCACAAGGGATGCGAAGACCCCCGTCAGCCTTTCCTCCGCGGTGGTGCGCCCGCCTCTGTCGCTGGGTCGTACCGCAGCCTTGCTGAAGCCGGTGACACACGTCTCCCGCTCCGTACGGGCTGCCCTGAAAGCAAGTCACTGACTGCCGGAGGCCGATTTCTGCCAGCCCAGCTCCGGCAAGCCTCGGCCGAGCCTAGCCCGGCGCCGCCACCCCGCGCCCCAGCGCACTTCTCCCCCGGCAAATAACAGCCGCCCCAGCGGGCCAACGGCCGCCCCTCTCCCCGCCCCTGGCGTCCGTTGAACCGTTGCCTCCTCACAGCCGCCGCTCCTGAGGATCCCCTCACACCCCGCTTCCTTGCGGCTAGCTCAGCACTAATGCCGGTGAAAGTCGCTCAGGTGCCTAAGGAGCACGGCGGCTACGCCGCCACCGCTGCCACACGCCCGACCCGACCCGCCTCCTCAGGACTTCGCCCCACCCTTCCGCCATCGCCCGCCTCTGTTGCCAGGCTTCCGCGCTTTACGGCCTTCACCCTCACTGCACGACAGCCGCGGGGCGGCAGGGAAGCGAGTTGGGCGCGCAAGGCAGGCGCGGGGGGAGGGGGGTGGTGAGGGAGCCCGGGTGCGCTTTACGACCGAGCGAGGCGGCACGTCAACAGCTATGGCGGAAGGGGAAGAGGGGCAGCCGCCGTCGAGCAGCTGGTGAGTTGGGGGGTGTCGGGGCCTTTCCTCCCCGCTCCTCTCCTTCGCCAGCGGGGAGCAGGGCCGAGGAGCTGAGAGAGGTGGAAAAAAAACAGGGGGACGGCGGCGGGTTTGGGGAGTGTGTGGGGCGCTGAGGCCGCCCTCGCGGGGCTCACTGCGGGGCTGGGCGGGGGGACACTGCGGCCCTGCCGGCCGCCCCCTCCCGCAGGCACCTCCCGGCGTTTCAGCCCAGCTCTGGCGGAGCCCCAGGGGGGAAGCGCTGCCTTCAGGGCAGGGCAGCGCCCGGCCCTCTCCGGCCGGGGGTGGCGGTGCTCTGGTTTCAAATCAGATCTTTTTAATAGGCGGTAGCAGCTTCTCGAGGGCGCCTGATCCCTTGGACTTCGGTTGCTGCGGTTAGTTCGGCTTCCCCTCGCCCTGCCCACCTGCCCAAGCGAAGATAAGAAAAAGTAGATCCCACGTTATTTTCAGAATGATTTTCCCCGTCCCCCAGCGTGGCTATTTGCTTATAATGGCTTTTATATTGAACCTTTAGGAGTCCAAAAGAGACTATTTCTGGAGCATGTATAGGATCACTTTGGTGACACTGAAGGGATTTTAGTGTTTGATGCATGTGTATTCACTTCAGACTGCCGAGGCTTAAATAAACCTAGTTTGAGTTTAAACACTGATCCTGCTTTCACTGTATCCCACACCTCTGTTCTGTGTTTTTCTTTTTATTTCTCTCTGTGCTTCCTCACTGCATGTGATTTCTCTTTTCTTTGTGTTTCTGAGCCTTGCTTCTTGTTCCTTCCTTGTGCACACTTAAACAGTTACTTACATAGTTGCCTTACAGACTTGCTTCTTACAATCATTCCCAATCTGATGGTTTTGCTTACATGCTTTACTTTATGTAGGGGATTCAAAATCTTGTGCTGACTGTGCCCAGCCTTCTTTGTGCTGCTTTAGTTATCTCACTGTCAAGAAACCAGAACTGATACGCACGCAGATGTAGATGATCTCTCTTCTATGTCTGCATTAGTTTTATCCTCAAGAACTGTATTTGTAAAACTGTCTGCTGAATATCACTTACTAGCAAATAAAAATGAATTGATGGGGCTTCTCTGGGGTTTGTTTGTTTCTAGTTAAAAGTTCAAAATCTATGGAGTACTTTTTACAGGTACAGTATTACATAAGCATTATTTCTAAATCTTGGTACATAATAACTACAGAGTAGGAAACAGACTCATTCACTGTTCAGTCTTGACACTTTGAAATATAAGCCTGGTTGAATAAGAACTACAGTGAAAAACCTTAAAAATGACTTCAAACATATTTCATTACTGTTGAAAGACAGTAATGTTGAAAGAATGTTGTAGTCTGTAAGATCCCAACAAACTGCTAAAATTTGTATCAAGAATGAGGAACGCTGTTGGTTCTAGACTTATTTCACAGTGCAACCTACATTATTACCATTCTGACTAGCAACTTCAAAATGTAATTATAGTAAATGTGGTATGCTGGTACTGTTAAAAAATGCAAATTTGAAGGCATGCAGTAGGAAAGATGAAATTTAAAAAATACTTTGCAGGAATTCTTGGAAGCAATCAAGAGTCTTATGCTTAAATGCTACATTGGAATGCCAGCGTATGTCCTGTTACAAGAGCTATACCTTCTGAAGAGCACATAAAGCTGAGTTCCTTGTTTGTTTAGAGGCTTCATATTGCTTCCTGTTTTGTTTTTGTTTTTTTGTGAGAAATTGGCACACTTGAAAAAAGATAAAGAAGAGGTAAAAATGTCAGGGAATTAATGTTCTTTTCTAAAAGTCCCTAAAGAACAAAGTGTATTTAATGGTGCTCTGATTACAAGAGATATTTTGAAGTAAGTATGAAGGATTAGTTTTTGTTTGCTTTCAATACAGAACAAACAATCTCATTACTTTCAACTTAAAATAACACTTGTTTGGTATTTTTTCTGTAGTCAATAGGATCATGAATTAAAAGTAGGAAGCAGTGTAACTATATAAAAGTATATTTCTGGAAAAATAGAAGCATTTATATAGATAGCTTTCTGTGATGGGAAGCTATGCCCTTTGCTCTGGGAAAGGTAGAATGATGTTTATAAAGATACAGTGTTATTAGCTATTGACTTAGGAAATTTTAATCAACACTGGTGGCTTGTGCAGTTTTTGTTTAAGTAAGCCTTGTTTGTGATTACTATATGTTGTAAATCAGTATACTTTTGTGAGCTTTTTCAAGCAAAGTATTTTGTTCAAAATACAGTTTAGTTCTACCTTCTTGGTAATATAAATAAAAACCTACTGAATAAATCAGTCCCATCTAGCAGTAATGCACACATCTACAGTCTGTTCTCATAACTTTGAGAGCAGCATTGCTGGCTATGCGCCTGTGTCTCTCTCAGTGTATTTCTGGTAATCGTAGCATAGCATGAAGCGTAGAACTGCTGACTGGATGGGTTTGATGTCCCAGGCGGCAACAGCTTTGTAGAAGCTAAAACTAGTGATCCTCTTGGCAGGGTACCTTTTTAAGCAGGCTTTAAAAAATAAAAAGCTTTAAGAAACACATCACTGTCCAGTCTGGATTCCACATGAGCTGGGTGTATTCATGTTTGGGAGCAGAGCAGGTTCAGCTGGTAGCAGCCTTCCTTCTGATTTGAGGAAAACAGGAATGATGTATGAAGACACGTTTAACAAATACATGTCTAAATACTACTTCTTACTCTGCCAATGGTTGTGGCCTACTAGAACACATCAAGAGCAGCTGTGATGAGTGTGTCCCTTAAAGGAATGTGGGCATAAATAACCAGAGTCTTTTGAAGTGTTACAGCATTGTAATTTTTTTTTAATCCTTTTTTTAAGCCAATGAGTAATATCTTTAACAGGCACATGTGTAGTAGTAGATTCAGTTTATATGTGAATTCGGTGGGGTTTTTTTTTTTGACTGCTAAGTGCATTTTAGATAATTTGGTACATGTGGAAGATACCAGTCTCACTGTGGAAATAAGTAGCTATTAAAAATGTGCCTACCACAAATTAAAACTTTAAACTTTTGAAGTGTTTTTTTTGTTTGTTTGTTTGTTTTGTTTGTTTTTAGAAAAGTGTGTTGACTTATAAGAAACAGTTCGAAGGGATCTGTCTTTCCTAATAACAGATGAGCAAAATTAACAGGCGTTGGCAGGTACATTGGCAGGTACATACATTGCAACCTCCTGATGGATTATAGATTTCTTAATACTATACATCTTTCCTCATCTAGTTACGGTTCACTGAAATATTTCTTTCTTTTCCCTGTTGTTCACATCTCCACCATTTCTAAATTCCTTCATTAATATTTATAAGTGATTATTACCAAGCACCTCAGAGACATATATAAGTAAAATAAATAGTACTTTTTAAAAAAAGTCTGAATGTGTTGATCAGTTTTTAATGACTCCACTTCTCTATCGTATCTTAAGTGACTCTTTTTGGCTAAAAAATCGTGTTGAACATCCACAAAGGTAGTTAGCTATTGATTGTAGTAGGTCACTTGACTGGAGTGGATTTTAGAGGTCCTTCTGTAACTATGGAAGTTTAGTCCAGATACACTAATAGCAATATTGTGAATTGTAATATTTATAGATATTTGTCTTGTGGGAATTAATCAACCTTAGGAACAAACTGGGATTATATAGATCATAACCAAAACTTTGACTGGATTCCAGGAATAGTCAATGGAGCCATGGCAGAGCAGAAAGCAAGGATGCTCCAGCCTGGAGTTTGCCCATAAAGAGAAGGAAGTGCTGCACTCTTTCCAAAGGAAGTGAAATAATTGTTGTTCATTATGAGCACAAAACTTCCCAGCTGACCTTCAGGCAGTGAAAGACAAGGGTCCAGGTTGCTAGCAGTTTGCTGGAACATTTACAATGCCTGAGTGAAATCAGGCAAAACACAGCCAGGGAACATGTGTTAAAGAACCAAAATCATTTCCATGGTACCTTTCAAGTTAGCATGAATAGAAGAATATTTGTCTTAGAAAAGAATTTCTGTTAACCTTTGAAAACTCTCTGCTTCTAGCCTCTGAGTAATCTTGAAAGTTAACAGAGGAAAAGAGTAGCTAACTGAATCATAATAGAATAACTTTATTTTTTCCTGCTATATTTCATATAACGCACTGTGATAACACATCTATAGTGCGAGATAGGGATATGGATTCCTTGCTTTTTAAGGTAAGGTGGTAAAGCTGTTATTTGCCTGTCATCTTCACAGATGCTGATGACGGTATTTATGGAGACGATTTTGCAAATAGTAGTATATTGTCAAGCAAACAGATGAAGCACACATTTGCAGATAACGTGTTGAAGTCGACCTTGGTGTTAGCCCAGGCACAGCTTTTGAAGCTGTGAATGCTAGATACTAGTAAGTGCAGAATTAGTGCTCATGCAACTATGAAACATTCTTTGCCAGGTATGTTTTTGTAATTTGTCTGTGTAGTTGTGTTTTTAAATGCTGTTTCATGTGTATGAAATGATAGAATTTTTTTCCAAATTTTTCTCTTTGGTGCACATAGAGACCAAATTTAATTTTTATGGTTTAAGATCCTACCACCTAAAATAAAATTTGCAACCATTATTTATGCAGCTGTTGCTAATCATAGCTCATTTCCACATGCCCATTTAATATTTGAATAGTATTTATAGCAACTAAACTTATTTTGTCTGTGCTATAATTCCAGGCCTGGCTGTAGTTCTTCTAATTTGTTTGTCATAGTGTACCCAGAAACTTGCAGTATTTATTTATGAGAGGATGTAACTCTTTTCAGCTAATGTTTGGTGTCAGCTTTTGTTGAAATGGATCATCCTAGAGTTCATGCAGTTCTGCAGAGTGCTAGATCTCTCCTGCGTAAATGTCTTGGAAATACCTGATTTTTTTTCATGGGGAACTGATTTGGTTGTTTATTTTTTCCAGCATTGATTGTTCCGTACACAGTTGGACAACAGGATAGCGGATGGATATGCTTTTGTGTTTTTCCTGTAGCTGTCTGAATTGAGGGGATGTTTTCTTATGCAATCTGTGGTTCTGTAAGAATTAGGCTTTGGGGATTTTTTTAGGACTAAAAAAATAGCAAACAGAAGTCAGTCTCTTTGGATGCAAGACAGCACAGTTCACAAATTTGCAAAATTACTTGAAGAAAAAAGACTGTTAGCCTTGCCTAAATATATGTTTGAAATATGATTTAAAGTGCTACCAAAATACTGGAAAAGAGACTAACTAAGAAAATGCAAGGATGCTGCTTACTCTTCCAACTTGTACATACTTAAACAATTGAGAAATCTTAAGTGAGACTACCTGGTTGCTTATAGTTAGGTATATGCCTATGTTCTTGTAGGATTGAAATTCTAATCTGTTCATCAGAAAAGGCGTTATTTAGAAAATCAGAAATTGGTATCTTAAGCTTTCAAGAGACCCAACTTAGGAAACTTTATATCAAGGAATTTCTGCTAGTTGTGACTGTATGCAAATGAAAGAAGTAGAACAAGCTCGACCACTGACATTTTCTCCAGGAGTATTTGGAATTGGCTACGCAACATCTTAGAGTAACTGAGAACTGTATTGATAAAACTCTGCCATCTGTTACTCCACATGTATGAATACATGTGGTATTCGCAAGGACTGAATCTTTATATTTGAATTAACATCTGTCCTGAATAAACAGTCATGTTCTGTGTTTTGCTCTGGCTGCAAACCGCCTGGGTGTATGCTTGAGTCCAGGTACATGAAGCAAAGTTGTTCTTGAGCTTTATGTCAGAGCTGATGGAAAACAGTTAAGAGGATACGGCACGGGAGAGATTTTGCCTGCAGGACCTATGCATCACTGCCTTTGATATTTTTCCAAGGAACCTGCCATGTTTTTGCTGCTCTGCAAAATCATTTTGAAATCCCTGAAATCATCAGATATGGTTCACACATTTACAGGCAGAATGGAACCACTGAAACAGTCTACAGAAGCTGTCAAATTGTAAAGTAGTAACTTCTGAATGCATATCTTATCTACAATGTTTGAGAACTTTTTGTTGTATTGTTATGACAACTTAACATATCATTAGTGTTTGTCATATGAGTTTGTGTATTTTGCTGCTTTCTACACTAATATTTTTGCATGTTCTCAATCTACTGATCTATTTTTTTGTGATGAATTTCACTCACATGCACATGTCTACCCTTATGGTGCTTGAACTGTATAGTTAAGTAAATGTGAGTTTGACTAAAAGGTTCTTTCCCATTTCAGAGAAAGATGGAGTTAAAAGCTAACTGTTCTAAACCTTTAAATAAAATATTAGATGACCTAGAAAATGGAAAACATATTTCAAAAGAGCTCTGCCATCTAATTAAGGTGTAAGGTTTGCCCTGAATGTGTTGTCTGTAGGAGAAAATTTGCCCTGTATCTCTTCAGTTGTAAATTACAACTAAATTTGCATTTTTATGACACAGTTTGCAACATTGTGTCACTTTACGAAAACAAAAAAAAATATAAACTTACTTTTTTCTCTTATGTAAATTGAATGGAATAAGCAGTTAAACAGACAGCTTTAAAGTGACAAATAAAATTTTGCAAATATTTAGTTTCAGTAACTGAGAAATTGTCTAATAATATGCCTTTATTTTTAAAATGTGTATTTTTGCCTGATAATATACTCAAGTCTACATTTATTTCATAGATACATGCTGAAAAATATTGTATGATGAAAATATTATTTTTAATAGTTAAACGTATGTTATCGTTACTGTAGGGAAAAAGATCTTGCAGAAGCTCTAGAAGAAGGAGGTTGTGATCTTGAAACTGTAAGAAACATCATTCAAGGAAGGCGATTGCCTGCTGATCTAAGGGCCAAAGTCTGGAAGGTAAATATGAGCTTAAATCAAGAAGCAAGAAATACTTGAAGGTGTGTTTGATTTGAAGTGAATGATTTAATTATCAGGCATCTCTACAGAAGAGCCACCCTGTTCATGTGACACTGAAATGTTCATATGCATGTACATCGATTCAGTTTTGGAGTGTTTGCTCTCTATTGAGTTACATTACTGCATTCAATAATTGGATAGCTGCAAAAGTGCACTAAAAATGTTTAGAGACTTTTTTTTAATTTTGCTTGCAGATTGCACTTAATGTTGTAGGAAAGGGGGACAGCCTGGCATCCTGGGATGGCTGTTTAGACTTACCAGAGCAGAGTACAATTCATAAGGATTGTCAAGAGCTAATTGGTAAGTTTAAGTACATTTGGATCACCTATAGGAAAACTTCTGTACTCTCAGTTGTCTTAGAGCTTTGCTATTTGAATTAAATACTTTAATGATGTTTACCTTTCGAAGGAAGCTTTGAGGAAGAAGATGAGAGAGCACAGAAAATCAGAAAGAAATCATAATCAGGGAACAGTATCTTGTCTTTACTCAGACTCTGAGATGGGTGACATCATGGAAGTTCCAAGTGTTACCTTCTAAGTGATAGTTTGCCAGGGCTGAACAGAGCCCAGTGGGAGGAAGGCTCCAAGAGTTGAAAAATATTAATTTCTCTTTCAGTTTTCTTCTTCTAAACCTGACCTTCTTTGTATAGTGTCCTTCAAGTTTTTAATTGTCCAAAGACTTGTACTTAATTTGAACAGTTGGTGTTAACACCAATATGCATGTAAGCTCTAAGGGAGAAATATGTTAATGATTCTGGACTTTGTGTTTTTAGAGAGAGGTTTTTTTTAATAGCGTTCTCAGCAAAAGTGAAAGGTTGCATTTGTAAAAGCAGAATGTTGCTAGGACATTAGAAATAATAGTCCTGCATATCCATAAGGAACGGCCACGGGATCTGGTTGCCAGCTCATCACAAAAAATGACCATATGCCTGACACCATGTAATAATGTTAGTATCAGTGTTCATGTGGTTGACTCAGTGCTGACTGAGAGATTCGGTTACTCTTTCCTGTGGTATCGATAAGAGAATCTTCCGTTTTACTACCTGTCGTACTTTAATTTTTGCACGACTGAATGTTAAGACAGAGAATGGAGTTACTGCATACATACATACCACTTTTAGAATACAGTTGTATGTTCTATAGCTCTAAAAAACGGCAGGACTTATTTTCCTTCCCTGTATGTCCTGTAAAGGAAAGGGAAAAAGAGAAATTCCACTGTTATCAAATCACAGTATTTTTTCAGGAAGAGATTCATATTCGTATCGTATAAAATTAAGCACTTTAATCTCCAAATGCCATTAATCCTCTTTCTTCCTCTTTTTTTTTGCCAAATATTTTGTAGTGTGTAACAATAGTAGTTTGATTAAAGTAATGAATATAAAGTTCAGCGTGAAGATTAGAGATTTCAATTTAGGGTCTTATTAAATCTCTTTATTTCGTATTTTAACAAGACAAGTAGTCTCCAAATTTAAAACAAATATTCAGATGGCATTTGACATTTGCATACTTTTTTTTTTTTTTTATGTGAGAGGTAGAGGAAATGAAGGATCAAATACTTACTGGCTTGGATGGGAAAGTTTAAATACTTCCATAACACAACCTTTCATTCACAGTAACGAGACCCATGAGCTTCTTGTAATTGAGAGGGGAAAAATGTTCACTAGACACTTAATGGTACTGCATTTTTGTGTAATGTTAGGTATATAAGCTTCTCTTCTTTTATTCCCTCCTTGAACATAATGTAGTTTTTCCTTTTTTTATTGTAATTCAGTTTAGCTTTAGTAAAGTTGACATAATTTGACTGGATTAAAACACATTTCTAATGTATGAAATCAGATTTTTATGAAAGAAATGTGTTTTGTATTAAACTGAAGATTGTATGAACTTACACTGAAAGTCTAGCCACAAGTTGTATAATAAATATCTCTAAGTTTAAACTACAAATAAGCTAGGAACCACTTTTTTATCATTAGTTATACCATCACATGGAGGAAGGCATAATTTGAGTACAGTCTTGATATTGCTTATATTGATTGTCTCAAGGCAGGTGGATGCCAGTAATTATTCTGAAGAGTTGTCAGCCTTTTAAGGAGTCTGAGTAGAAAGATGCTTCGGATCTAACAAAAACCTAAATTTTTGTGTATATATCCAATTCAGAGATTTAATAAATGTTTAGCTTGCTACTTTAATTAAAAAATCTTGTAAAACAGATTTTGCATGCGTCAGTTTTCATCCAGATGCAAATTAATACAAATCATGGATTCAGAGTTAGTTTGTCAGTACTTTACTTTTCACTATATTACAAAATTCGTAAGAATTGGAAACAATGTGTTCTGCTGTATAAAAGATTACATGTTGATAGTTACAGTGAATCTTCTGATTAGCAACAATACCACATCTAATTTAAAAGCTAAATGTAGTTGTAAGTATTCAAATCAGTTCCCCTTTTATAGTCATCCTAACAACCCAAAATTTAAACTTTTTAGGAAAAGAATTTCAAAGTAGAGATTAAAAATATATTTTATATTTTAATATTAAAATTTAAGTGTCTAAACTTTGCTGATTTCAAACTACTGATTTTAGTTAATTTGCATGCCAGTGGGCTTTCAAGGAATTAGAGATATGTATTGTGGGTTGGTCTGTGCTGAAATTTAAATTAATTTGTTGTGAAGCTGAGCACATCAAATGAGAATAGAAAAGGGGCATTCTGTGCATGAAAAGAATCTACCCCTTTGTTTCACATATCCTGGAAAATCCAGACTTGTCTTATCCTGCCTTGTTGTGGTATTTAAACGCCTTATCCTACTGAGGTTATCTAAAAATCACTTATATTTATGCAAATGTCCTTCATCCATAAGCTTTTGGGATTTCTTTGGTAAGCATTTAATGCAAGCTGCTAGTTTCTTTGAGTATGCAGAATGTTGGTGCAACTGTGCTATGAAATTCATTCAATTTCTGTGAAAGGCCATTACAATGATTTAGAACTCTGTCACACTTGCCTATTTCAGACCAATTGTCAGTGCCAGAAGAGAAGTCAGTATTACTTTTGGATATTGAGTCTGTTATTACTTTTTACTGTAAATCGCGCAATGTTAAATACAGCTCTTTCCTCGGCTGGATACATCTACTCAAACCTTTGGTGCACCTTCAGTTGCCTCGCAGCGATTTGTACAACTGCTTTTATGCTATCATGAATAAATTCATTCCAAGGTAAAACTCTATTTCTTTTGCAAGTATATTATTTTTATTGTCATTGAAAGCATTTTCTGAAAGGACATGCATGTTGATTTTTGGCTAATGGTAATTTGCGGCTAGGAGTAGCACTACTTGTAACAAAGTTGTCATATTCCTTCATACAATTATAAAATTGAATTGTTTTTCAATACCTACTGATTATAAGTCCAGAAAACAATTGAGAAGTTTTAGAATATAATGAGTAAAATTGTGACTGATGTAACTTGAACATTCTTTTTAAAGGCCATCTGTCACTTCATGCAATATCAGAAATAGTTGTTTAGGAAGTATTCTGCCTGTATGATGTGTGAAAGCAATTTTTCTTTCCATTTTCTTTCCTAGCATTTTGGATGTTTAAAATGTCTCTATACCTGTGACTTCAGTGCAGTAATTGTGTTTCTCAAGATCTCTTTAAAAGAAGCAGTTGATACTCTTTTTGTATTCTCTGCCTGTGAATTGAGTGAGATGTGGACTCATTTTAATGATTTTTGAAAAAATCATTGGATCTTTTTGTATAAAAAATACAAATTTGGAGCTTTTCACATTGTTATATACGTGCTCTCATCAAAAATAATTTTTTATTTGTATTGGAGTAGCACCCTGACACTCCAGTGAGATAGCAGCACCTTCAGATTAGGGCCTTGTAAAATAATATATAGAATAGTCTGATCCTCTGGAGAGGAGCTTCCAGCTCAGGAACTGGATGTCTGCCCATAACATGAAAAGTGCATGTCTGGTATTGTGATAGGGAATGTTTGTCTGCCCTGTCACATGATTTAAGTTATGTCCATTGCTTATTTAAAATACTGCTGTCTCCAATGTGTTAGTGGAAATGTACTCTGCAAATTGTGTGGGGATATTAGCATTATGGTCACATGATTGATGTACTTTCAGTCACAGAAGGCATTCCAGGTGTCTAGTGTTTCAGTGTCTGTATAAGAACCTAGATAGTTCTTCTATAAAATATTCTCCAGTCTGAATAGACAAGACAGATAAGGGTAAGATGAAAATTAAGAAAGGATGTTCTTTTTTTTTTTAAAGATGGGAGATTGAAAGGCTTAGGCAGTTTGCAGTAAACTTGCAAACCTCCACTTAGGTCCATTTGGTTTCAATTTGATGTTTGACGTCTGGACCATCATTACTATTGAAAAAAAACAAGAAAAACAGCAAGGATATGGAAATGGAAGCTTTATTAGTCATAGACTTTCAATTCTATTCATAGTTTCTCACAGCTTGTAACTGCCATGAAATATTTTAATAGAATTTGTTCGAACAAAATATTGACATCATGTGAGGAAATGTACAGAATAACCTGTGCAAAAACTTGCAAACTGTGCAAAAACTTGGGCTGGTTTGGAAGAGCATCTCTAGCAAGGAGACTCAAGTCAAAGGAAGAATTTTTGTCTTTTGGAAGTGCTCTGTTTATTCTCAAAGGCTTTTGTTATAGGAAGGATACCCATCTTTCTCCTCTTTCTGCCCATCCTCCAGGATTATGAGTTTTCTGAACTAAACAAAAAACAGCTAATATGGAAGTCCTAGGTCATTCTTTGTTTGGCCCGTTAGTAGAAGAAAACCTCAGCGCCATTGTGCAGTTAAGTAGGCCCTGACTTGTGTGTGAACTGAAAGAGTAATAAATGAACTGACTAGAAAGTTGCAAATGGGCAGTAGAAGTGTCTCACTTCAGGGACCTGGCTGAAGAAAGTGCATTTCATCTGCTTTTCCATTTCAGTGTTTCTTCCAGTGGTGGGTGGAAAATAGCTTCCTTTTTTGTTTAAAAAAAAAAAAAAATCCCTCCGCCAAAGGAAGACGTAGATTAGTTTCCAGGGCAATTTATTTCTGTTTAGCTAAATCTTTTTCACATGCTTTGTCTTGCTTTGCTTTGTTTTCATCCATCCCTCTGATGGCTGAGCCTGCTGTCTCCACAGGGTTTCTAGCAGAGGAAGTAAATGGATAGGTACAGGAATTCACAAATCTTTTGTGTGTGTGTGTATATATGTATATAAATTTTTTTTTAACTTCATGTGCTATTAAGGGTTGATTAACATGGGTAAGTAACAGAAGGAGAAAGGTACTGAGCAAAACAGTTAAGAAAAATTGACTAAAGATCTAGGTGTTCCACTGCCTGTAGAAAAGTTCTTTAACTTTTTTTAAGAGTTATTTCTAGGTACAGATCCATTCCTAATGTTAAAACGTAAAAAAGAATTGCTGACTGACTTGAATAATTGACTATATTAATCATTCAAACAAAGAAATTTACAAGTCTTGCTTCTTATGTTAAAATCATTAATGGAACATTTTTCTTGTTTTCATTCTTTTTATCCTGTTAACTTAATGGGAAGTGAAAGATTTTGGGATAACTTAAAAAAAGAATCTCCATATAGGAATTACTGTGAAAATTTCCTTTTCACCAATGTAGATGTACCTGTTTTTAAGATAGGCTGATAATTGTGTTTGATGTGTGTCAAGTCTACCTGAGCTTATTTAAGCTTTTAAACACTTGAGATTTGTTACTAATGTCTTGTAAATATCTATTTCTTCATTTTAAATTCTCCTTTTCATGTAGTCCTTTCTTTCCTGCTTGATGATTGAAGTTTGACTGTTGTTCATATATGACTTTAGCATATTTTAAAGTTATTTTGGCTGCTGTATAAGAATGACATTTTTTTCTATTTTGAGTGAACAACACTGATGCTATTCTAGCTTTATTTTGATATTTAAATCTGTTTTAAATACTGCCTATATTTGGTAGAGGAAATCCTATGAAAATACTACATTCTTTGTACCACCTTGTTAACATAGTGCGGTTTTTTGTTTGTTTGTTTTACTCTGTGGCAAGTTAACTTCAGTATCAGTTCCTGGGAATTAAAAGAACTGCATAGGAAATTACATTATCTCAGCTAATAAAGAATTGCTGCTGTAAGTCGGATGACTGGAGTATTATGGGGATTTTCATAATTGTTTTCACTGCTACTTTTTAGGGATTGTTTTCTGAAGGGAAGACCATTTCATCTATTTAGGCTGCTGCTTCAATACCATGAGCCTGAACTCTGCTCCTTTCTCGATACTAAGAAGATGACCCCAGACTCATATGCACTCAACTGGGTAATAAAGTGAAAGTAGGGAAACATAATGAAAAATAAAATATTTTCTGTAAAAATTGAAGTGCAAGTTGCCAGTTTACAGAAAAGTAGTGCAAGAGATTAGAAATCTTATTTTTGAATAAGTACGAAGTATATTGAAATAAATAACATATTTTAATATAGTATGGGCTTTTTAATCTTTAGTTATTTAGAGTAAGGTATGAGATCTTGTGAACATCATATGTTTTTTGTACTTTGTGTTAATTGAGCCATTGATCTTAGGAACTAGAAATACCTGGAATAAGTAGGAATGAGAGCAACTTTCACACTCAAAAGGGCAAGAAACTGTAATGTAGGTCATTAGTTTTTATGGTGTGCAGTTGTATGGTTGTAGAGGTGGAGAAAAGTGAGCCTCACAGGTCTTTTAAAATCCAGTTACTGATTGTGTTAAAAACCTCTGTTAACTGAAATACTTGACTGCCTCATACAGCGCTACCGCTCATAGCTGTGACTCCTTTTAGAATTTAGCCATATATACTTTGCAGCTCTTCAAGAATGGCTTATTTCCTCTCCACCTTAATTTCAGAATTGACTTCAGTTGGAGATAATTTTAAAGACACTTATTTTGATCAGTTCTTTATAAAATTCATGTTGCAGAGCTACAACATAATACAGTAAAATTTTCATGTTCTGGTACTACTTAGTGTATGCAATACAAAATTGTGATACAGCGCTTGCAAAACAGAAGTCAGGGAAAAGTCTGCAAATTGTATATATAGAGAAGACTTTATTAATGACCTGTGAACTCTTTTAGACCTTTCTTTCATACTTGTAGGCTTTGCAATATTTTGTAACTGCATTCACTTTCAGTTAAAGAAATAAGATTAAAATGAATTCTTAAACAGCAAGTTGTTCTTAAGTAGGCTCTTTAGGCTGCTACCAATTTTAATTTTAAAGTGCATTCAGGAAAAATGTACACACTCTCAAAATCTGCCTGTTGCCAGTCATCAGCCTTCAAAACAGCAGTTGGGTTTTTTAACTATTGAATATCCCCCATTTTTGTATATTGGTATATTTCTTCTTAGTAAATACCAGCTTCATTATAGTTGTTTATTAAAAGTTTAGTGATTTGTTAGGAAAAATCTTCCCTTTGAAAGTAAGTAGGGAAATGAGCTAGTGTTACTGCCAGTCTTGATGTCATGCTTGCTGGCGTTATGATCTTAGAGAACAATCTTAAGCCTCATTTTATATTACAAGTTTACATGAAAATTGTTCTTTCATCCATCAACAAACTTAGTTCATGCACAGGTCTCTCTAATGTGTTGAATTATATAAGCAACGTTCAGGGACCTTTTATTGCCTCATTGTACAGCCAGCTGGTATGCAGTTGAGTTAGGTGTCATTACAAATATTACCTGGGATGCATGAAAGGATACTCGCGGCTTTTCTTTTATTCACTTTGAACTTGGCATATCAGAGAGGATGCATTTTTTAAAGAAAATACGGGAACACGCATATAGATTGTTAAATGGTCATGAAAAGTTTCTGTTGCTGGCAAATTTTTAATTACTTATCTGTGAGCATTGTATGTAATGTTGAGTAAGTGTCATTAGCAAACTAGTTTGTGACTGTGTTCGTTAATTTGGTTCTACTGTGAAAACTAAAAAGCATCGTGATATACTATGCTCTTTCAAAGTCCTGTTTGCTAAGCTATTTGGGTGAAATGAATTCTCTCATTATTGTCTTGTTTGGTTGGGGTTTTTTGGCCTGCCAAGCTAACTCAGTATCAGGAGATGATTCTAATATTGTTAGTACCTGCACTACATCAAAATGTAGTATTATGTAATTGGTGCTGTGGAGTGCCTATGAGCTGAAAAGCATTCTGGCCAGATTGTTATATCTCTGGCTGAATTTGCACAGCTGACAATTTACAGCAGAATTTCCTTCACACTGGGGATATTATTCAGAGACAATGTTCTGTAGCTTTACTGCACTGTTTTTTTTAAAAATCACTTTTGAAGGTAGAACCATCCTTCAATACATGGTGCAAATGTATGTGTTAATGTGTTTTTTTTGTTGTTGGTTTGTTTTTATTCTCTTTTAGATAGCTTGTATCTCTGTTAACAAATGTTATCCTGATAAGGTTGATTACTAGTTATTGCTTTTCTCATACTATTTTCTGACTTTTCAGCTTGGAAGCCTTTTTTCATATTACTGTTCAGCTGAAGTCACTCAGGCAATATGGGATGGATATCTACAGCAAGCAGATCCATTCTTTATTTATTTCTTAATGTTAATCATCCTTGTCAATGCAAAGTAAGTATATAGTTAATTATTTGAAATAGTTAATTATTATAGTTAATTATTTCCCTGGTCACACAGTTTTAATCAATCTGTGTTTCATTTTCTTTTACTGACTTAATCCATGCCTGTGACTTTACTGTTTTCAGAGATGTTATCTTAGCACAAGAAACAGATAAAGAAGAAATGATAAGTAAGTACTTCTCTTACACAGCTGTGATAAAACATTCACCATATAATTTAATCCCTGCGTAGTTTATCATTTTAAATTATTGGATGATTAAATTGTCATTTAATTATCATTTAATTATTTACCTTTTCTCCTCAGTGAATCCCCTCACCTACTAATTCCTTTCTTACTGTTCTTTTGCTGCATCACATCTACTCTGTCCCTAGTGTTCTTTTATTTCCCCTTAGCACTCCCATGTATAGTTTTGTATTTCAGTTCAGGGTACTTGAAACAACCCCCATGTCTCCAAGCTCAAAGCAGCAGCTTTTAAATTCTTCTTTAAATCTATTTTGCTGAGTTTTCCAATTTATCATCTTTGTATGTGCCTGATTTGGGCTTAACTCATGGTTGTTGTCTCCCTATCCTCTCCCACCCTTCTGTCTTTATAGGAATTAGACCAAGTTTCTCATGAGCATATTTCACCTGCCTTAGCATTATTTTATATGGCACAATATAATTGATAAAGTTCTAATAATACAAAATAAGAGTGCTTGGGTTTTTGCAATTTTGCCTTATGCTGCAGAACAATTCCCTTGTACCATTCTGGACAGATAACAGTGCAACTGACTTAGTATTACGATTGAAAGCTGAAACTGTATAGAGGTGGAAGTGTGCTAAATGTGAACTAATCTGGGTAGAAGGTTTAAAGTTCTAGCGAATAATGTAGGTTTCGTATGGATAAGCAGTACTCTCTGTATCTTCTACCTTTACCTAAAGAATGAATCACCATTCAGCTTTAATTAATAAACTAAACTGCTATGCCTTATAAAAATAAGATATCTTATGATATGAGAGGGCATATAGTGCTTATTTTCCATCTGAAATAATTGTGTACCTATGTCATTTATGTATGTCAGAATTCCTAGAAACTTCACCAGCCAGCCTTGATTTAGAGGATATAGAAGATCTCTTCTCTTTGGCACAATATTACTGTAGCAAAACTCCAGCTTCTTTCAGGAAGGTAATAACAAAATAATTTTGAAATTCTCTTCTTTTTTTGATGATTATTTAAGCTCTTGCTGACAGTAACTGACTATTTCATTGAGGGTTTTTTTTTTGTTTTGTTTTTTTAAAAAAAATTCTTTCATGTTGGTTACTCTGGTTGTATTTACTTTTATGATCCCTGAAAGCTTGAAAAAGAAGAAGCTTCAAGTGAAGCATGTTAAAAAGAAGCTTCCCTACAGTCTTCTTGCTTCATGACTGATGACCAGTTCCAATGATCAGCCACCCTTGCACTGACCCTTATATATTAGTGGGCAGCCACATAATATAATTTTCTAAAGTGTTAAAACTTAAAATTCAAAAAAACCAGAAGAGAACAATGCTGCAGACCAGACTTATTTTTTCTGTAACAATTTATTTTTTTTGTTAGAAGTCCTCCTTAAGCTCTTTTATCTTGTTCCCTTATTTTGCAAAATAGGCTCTTATAAGAGCTGACCAGTAAAAATGTCATGCTGACACAAGTGCTTTGTAGTAGACTGCACAGCTGTCCTAGCTGTACTTGCAACAGCAAGCAGAAAGAGTCATTTACATGAGGTACAGGTGTCATTACAGGCTCTGATTTTGCAGTCCTTCCTTATTCAAGAAGTCTATTAACCAAGTTGGACTCATGAGATAGAAGTAATTGCTTTTGACTTGTCTGTACTTTCACTGATCTGTGGTAGACTGGTATGTGAGATTCTTGAAAAGACATAGTTTTTCTTAATGTCAGATTCTGTTTGCTGACATGCAACTATACGTAATTTAATCATGTTGACACTGTCAGAATGGAGAACAAGCATGTTTGTAATCAAAGTTCATGTTTTTCAAAAGTCTGTGGAAAGAAATATCAAAAATTCAATGACTATATAGAGAAGATATATATTGGGATTAGTATTTGTGATGTGGTGGATGTTGTTTTACTTCAGTTTTAAGGATAGAATAATGGCTTCAGTTAACATTACTTTTTTTTTTTCTTTTTTTTCCCTCTTGCCCCTAATAGGACAACCACACTCTTTTTGGCAGCAGCTTGCTGGGCCTCAAGGATGATGACACTGATTTGAGCCAGGCTCTCTGTCTAGCAATTTCTGTGTCTGAGATTCTTCAAGCGAATCAGCAACAAGGAGTCAGTATACTAAATTATTCTTCTTTTGCACAGTTTTTCTAGAGAAGGAGTAGAATCCCTTACTTCTCAATGTATCTCAAATATTTCTAAGTGCTAACATTGCAGCTGTGTTTGCTGTTTCAGAAAAAATATTTTTGTCTTGAAGTTGTCCCCTTTTCAAATTATCTGCTGACTGCAATGCATCTATGCTGTAGCAACTAGAGCTACAGCAAAGGGGAACTTAATGTGGCTGATCTAGATTTGGGGGGTAGGAGCTTGAAGTAATCTCTCACTGATTTTACTTCTTTTCCAAATACAGTTATTGTAGAGGAAAATACACTACTTTGTGCCTTTGAGAAGAATGCTGTTACAAAATATCTTTCTTTTGGCAATTAAATGCTTAAGCAAAAAATGTGTTTTGATGCAAGATATTTGCATAGTTTTGTCTATTACAAAGATTCTTAAATGCATGGACTTCACTTTTAGTATTTAAGAACGATGTATGGATATTCATGTACTTACAATATAGTGTTTCTTTTTAACTGTTAGCTTTTTTGTATCAGTTCTCATGCCCCAGTTCATCATACATAGTTTTTTTTCCTACTCTAAGTAAAGTTAAGCATGTGCTTATATCCTCTTTAAGTCAGTGGAGCATAAATCTAATCCTGTGTGCTGTGTTGTGTCATGGACTGTTGGACTGGGACTTCAAAGTTGTCCCTTCTAATATCTTCCCATGTTGGCATGTGCTCTCCTACAGACTATTTTTGTTCTCAGTAGAGGGGAAATAACTGCACTGTGTATTGCACTTGGTGATCCTTTCTGAGGTGTAAGCTGCTATATTAACATGAGATCACTGTAAGAATAATGTTGTTGGTGCTGGTAACTGGTAGTTTGCGATACTCAAATTAAATATGATTTTCTGATGGCCGCTAGCCTCTTTCACTGAATCCCTCCCTATAGTGTTGGAGTTACTATTAAAATAAAACTGAATAATGTACTTTCCCATCAATAATTACCCAACTTCTAAATTTCGTAACAGGTAATCTTTCTCTTTCAGGAAGGAGTAAGGTTCTTTGTAGTGGATTGTCGTCCTGCGGAACAATACAATGCTGGGCATTTATCAACGGCGTTTCATTTAGACTCAGACTTGGTTCGTATGCTTTTTGTTTCTGTACAGGTTTTTGAATCCTAAGTTAAATAGAGGGAGAGAGAAATGTCTGTCTTGATAAACTAATAATCCTTAGACAGTAGTTTGTGGACCACAGTGTCTATTTACTTGCTGAGGCTTCAAAAGTTAGCTTTCTCTAAAGGAGATTTGTGGACCCATCATTTTACTGAGAAGTTTAGTCCTTTGTGACACTAGAGTATGGGATTCCAGCCTTCCTGATCTTTGATTAGAACTGGAGACCATACAGGATAAAATGCAGATGTTGCTTGGAAGAGAAATTTCCCTCTGGTATTGTAGTTCCTTACAAAAAGTGTCATTAATTTAGCAGATAGCACCCTTTTTTTCAGCCAGGCTTATTACAGCCTGGTTTTAAGAGGCATATATCTGTGAAAAGCATTTGGTTGGTCTTTCAAAAATTTCACAGTACAATTTGAGAGAAAAAAATGCTTTAATCTTGGGACTGAGATGTAAAACTGATTTTTTTAATTACTTCATTAAAGATTTCGCTCTAGTTTCCATTTGATACCAGTTCATAACTGATCATTCAGTTATATTCCTCTGTGTGTTTTTTCCCCAAGTCACCTATGCTGTTTCAGTTTGGTTTCACTGTATTCTTCACTTCCAGATTAACCCTGTGCTATTTCACTTCAGATAGGCTATCGATGCTGCATGGAATGATTTCCATGTATGTACCCCCTAAAAGGCGTTTTGATCTTTTTCTAGTGAAGAAGCTCAGTTCTGCATCTGCTATCTCTATTGCTGTAGTTAAAATGAGGTATTATTCAGGATTATTTGCACAAATATAATTATGTAGTGTTTTGTTTTTTATCCTAAATCAAAAATTACATTAGAAGAAATTTCCCTTTGGTACGTGGGTGTCCTTCTGCTAGCTTCAGTTGAACATCAGATTCAGTAAGGTAGAGATAAGCATTACCAACTCTTTAATAATCAAAAGCTTAGTGATCTATGAAGAATGGCCCATGCGAGCAGTTCTTAAATTGTGTGTGGTTAATTATTATGGATCTAATTATATGTTGGAATTAACTGCTGCAGTGTTTGTCAGCGGATATGATTAGGATCCATCATAAACTATGCTGGAGGCATGTCCCCAGGTTCATCTGTGTTTTTGGAAATTTAGTAGAAGGAATAATCTTTGAGACAAAAAGCCATCTATGGAACTTCAGTGCATTTTTTTCACTTGTATACACAAAGTGCATGCAGTTTAATTTAAAGGGGGACAGTGGGGAAAACACTTTTAAATCCATCTCACTTATAGGTAGTCCTAAGTAGTAGTAGTGAGGTTTAGCCCTTAAGTAATAAGCACCAGCATTTGGTTCTAAGAAAATCCCAGCTGAAATTCAGGCTGACTTACTGATGGCTAGCTTGTGTACTTGTTACTTTGTATTTCATCATTTAATCCAGTGTAAAGGCTAGCATAAGGGACATTTCGTCCCCCTTCCCCACTTAATTTAATTAACAAGGAAACACGAGTCTGTAACTAGATTTAAGTACCTTCCCCTCAAAAGGTTAAAATTTCTTCTGCATTTAGAAAGTATGCGTTTCTCCATCCCTTCTGTCTAGCAGCTCATTGTTTTTGAACACATAATATGCCTTTAGGAGACCACAGCCTTAACTTTTAGAGAGTACCAAGAAACCTGGGCATCTGTTTGTACTTCTGATCATGAGCTTTTTTCCCAAATCTGCATAAAGTACAGAGGAGGAGGTGACAATGAAGAAGCCTAACAGGGAGACAGCAAGAGGAGGATCTTACTGGCATGTAGAAATGCTAGGCTTTTTAAAGGAGTCCAAAACTACTAAGTTTGAAAATACTGTAATCAAACATATGTGGATGTGGAAATCTGTCCCTCTGCTATGTTGCCAAATTACTGCTACTTGACTTTTTTTTCTACCTTCCTTTCGTGTCTGCAAGAATAAGCTAACAGATACAGGTCGTATTTTTTTTCTGGGGAGGGCATGGTGGAATGAGGAAGAAGAGGGCCAATCTCAGTGTTCCTTATATAATACAAGATCTAGGTCTGGCTGTTTTTTGGTGGTTGTTTTTTGTTTTTGTTTGTTTCCTTGTAAGGTGCTTATATTACATTCTTGGTGCTCAGGAAATTATAACCATTTTCAAAGTGTATGTTTTCACAAGTTGTGTTACAGTGCATTAGCGTTGAGTCCTTTTTATTCATTCATTCCACAGATGCTTCAAAACCCGTCAGAGTTTGCACAGTCTGTAAAATCATTGTTAGAAGCACAGAAGCAATCAATTGAGTCTGGCTCCATAGCTGGTGGGGAACATCTCTGCTTCATGGGAAGTGGCAGGGAAGAGGAAGATATGTATATGAACATGGTGTTAGCACACTTCTTACAGGTACTACTAACTTGCTGTTCATTTTAATAGCTGAAATAAAGTGTGCTTCTGCACATATCTCTGATATTAAGTGACAATGTTTTCCTCCTGAAATGCTAACTTATTTTACATTACTAAGTTGTCATTTTTTTATTAAAAGACCCAACCCCCCCCATATTCCTTACCCTGCTTGCAAAACTGAATTCACAGATTTTTGCTTCAACCAGAAAAACGTCTTTTCTGTTGCAGAAAAATAAAGAGTATGTAAGCATTGCCAAAGGAGGATTTATGGGTAAGCTTATTAATAGTGACCTTTGTTATTAATGTTGGCTTAAGAAAGCTTGATATTTTAATGTTGTTGATATCTTTATGAGTTTTTGACTAGAAATCAGCTAAATGAATGGCAAATGTCTTATTTGCCAGATTTTAGTTTTGCACAAGCCAGTACTCTGTGCATTTGCGCATGTGTGGTTAACTGTTGGGCCTTACCCACATTTCTGAAGGGTGAAAAATTAATACAGGAAGCAGGGAAATTCCCTCTTCCTTCTATATTACTGTCCCTGGTATTTAGGCTCTGTAGATTGTAAATCCATATGAAGGTGCTTTCTAATAATTATTGTGTGTTTTCTTAAATCGTCAGTTCATAGTTCTGCACTTCATGTTGCTTGAGCACATAATTGCTCGAGTCAGTATGGCTCCAAAACAGAGGACAGGTTTATATTACAATATGAGCATAGATGTATTACTAGTCAAGATGTGCAGTGTCAAAATAGCTGTCTTTAAGATCAGAGCAGTGACTTATATGTAAAATGTAGATGTGAAGTAAAAGTTATGGTAATGCTTTTGTATTACTGAAAGGAAAACCAAGGATGATTATAGTAGTATATGAATTTATCTGTTGCACTGAATCATCTGGACAAATATTTTTACTGAGTAGTCTTCGATATACAATACTTTCATCATCAGATTAATTCCAGTGTAATCCTGAACGTTTTTTTAATGGACTTTTAACAGCCCTCCAGCAGCACTTAGCGGACATCAATGTGGAAGGACCAGAAAATGGATATGGACACTGGATTGCTAGTACGTCAGGCTCAAGAAGCAGCATAAACTCCTCTGTCGATGTAAGTGAATTTCCAGCTTAGGTGATGTAGTGGGTTAGGAGCCCCGGATCTACTAAATTTTTTTCTTCGTATCCTTCATTCTGTTCTGTACAATGCATTACTGCAAATCATGATTGTTCTTAGTTGTGTACTTAATTTCAGAATATATTATCTGTTTAGTTAGAGGTGGCCTTAAACACTCTAATCGTCTTGAGAGGAAGGGCCTGTAGAGAAGACGGTAGTTCTACAAAAGAATATATGTAATGGACAATTCTCTTCTTGGCTTTTATTCACTCTGGGAACAAATTACTTTAATGCTGACATCGGAAAGGTCAAAACTGTTTATTTTCTGTAGTCAATATGTTACATGTAGAATTTGGCTTTTAATTTGTATACAATTTAGCGTGAATAGAGTTCCTTCCTCTCTATATTGGCATACCAGAGTGTTGAGTAGTAAGGCTTAATACTTAATGTTGTAATTAATTAATGTTCTATTGAGTACCAAAAAGTACAAGTTTAATATTTTGTAGTCTGTTTATGTTCTTAATTTACCAGAGATTAAAGAACATGATTGGTTTTTTTATGATTAATCCTGAGAGAAGTTACCTTTACAGAGTGATTCTCCTAATGGTTCAGGTGATGGAAAAGGAGTCAAGTCCTTGGTGAATAAAATGACAGTTGCTTTGAAGACTAAATCTGTGAATGTGAAAGAAAAAGTTATTAGTTTTATTGAAAATACATCTACACCAGTGGACAGGTGGGTTATTTATACCTAACTATGATTAGCAGAGAGTTATGACTGCCCATTTCAGATGGCTGTTTTGTAAATGTCAAGACTATGCTGATTAGAAAAAAGGAAAAGATATCTTTCATTTTCAGCGTTTACATCCCCCAGCTATTTTAGCACAATATAGTAAGCCTACTGTGTTTGCTCAGTATTGCAAAGCCACTGTAAGCAGACTTTTCTCTTGAATGTTTATCCATTTCAGTGTTCATCCACAGGCTGTCACTGCATCATTGGTTTGACTTCACCTTATAATGTCAGTACTATATTCAGTCTAGAAGTCAAGAATCGCTTCTGTTTTATTTCAGCTCTTCCCCATCCTAACTCTAATGGAATGGGGAGAATCTCACACACACTCATCTTATCAAACTGAATTTAAAATTTTCAAAAATCTTCAATTTCAAGTCCTAATGTAAAGCCTGTCTTTAAACCCAGAATTACCTCTAGCTCAGTTTTTGTATCTAGTAAGTAGTCTTTGTATCAAGTAGAGGTGGGAGTGAGAATGTGAGCACTTGTTAAAAGACCTGTTCAAAGTTGGAAATCTCCGTTCTAAATACTTATCTTAAATAGACAAAAGAATAACAGCTATAATCTGTCAAAGTTTTAAGCAATAGCATATTTTGGAGGAGTTCTTCAAAAAATGCAGGCTTTGGAGTTGTATATTACTAAGACTTTGGTGCTGCAGATTCTACTGCAGTAGTGTTTGTTTGATAATGGGATTTGGAATATGTGCCAAATGAACAGTAGTTCTCGAGCAGTATTGCACCTAATCTAAGGGTACAGACTGTCACTTACAGATTATCGTTGCTTGCCTTTTTTGTTGGAAAATTATTTTCTTTAATTTCACAATTCGAGGTGAAAGTTTCTTAAATAGCATTTGGCAGTAACACTTGTGCTAAGAATTCAAGATAACGTAAAAATGCATATTTTGATAGAATTTCTACAACTATTTCTCTACCTTATGGCTAGCTATTATAAAGCATTGTCTTTATTTATAAGCATCCTCCCTGGAGAAGATACTTAGAAAACAATGCTGATAGAGAGCACTTGTATTATTTATGTAGATTTTTCCTTTGAACTTTTTTTTTTTTGGTAATTATTTTGTTCTGTCCTCTGCCCAATGTGCTATAGAATATCTTTCAATATTCCCTGGCCAGACAGAGCAAGCCTGGAGCGGTAAGCTTGATAGCTAAAGCAGTCTGACTAAAACCGCCTTTGTTGTATTTAGCATGGCATCGCAATATTTATAAGCATTGGTTACACTGACAAAATTGCTCAGATATTTTTACATTAATTTAGGTTTTTAAAATCTATTAAAGCTATTGATTTTTACAAATACTGGTCTGGGGACTAGAAGAAGAAAAAGAATGGATTTGCAGTGCTTTCTTCTTTTCTTAGTTCTGCCTTTTTTTTTTTTTTTTTCCTATTTTCTTTACTATGCTTTCTATGGAACAGTTTTTTTAGTTGTTATTTCTGATTTGCATTTTGTTGTGCTACTTGTACTACTGAAAGAAGACAGAAACAATTATTGAACAGATTTTGGCTTAAGGGATTTAAGGCTTTAACAAGAGAGACTACAACTACAAAAAAGGACTCGTTACAAGCTGTTCATAAAGTATCCTCAGAGCTTACAGGTAGTCTTATGTTGTTAGATTGTAACAGGTAGCCATGCAAGTTTCAACTTTCCTTCATCTTGTTCAGCTAACTACTGCATTTCACACAAATGTGAGGTCTGTTCACATTTGTCTCAGAATTATTGCCTCATAATTATTTCAGAAGTAAAGAAATGTGGCTCTGAGTGTATATAAAATTACTTGTGATAAATGAAGGACTTCCACAACTCTGCAGCCCATGTATGATCACTTGGGAATTTCACTTATAATTTAAGAACTTTTCATTTCAGCTTTTGACCCTTATCAGCTGAAAAGTATAAAGGTTGGTACTGGAAGAATTAATGCAGATTTAAAATGCTGTTTGGGTTTTCAAGGATTTTGGTCCAGTTCCTCCGTCAAGTTGCACATACTTTGAGATAGGGTTTATCCATAAGTATTACAGAATTGCTGTTGCATGTGCAAAAATAACAGTAATGTTAATTGATATGCTTTTGAAAAGTAGGAATATCTCAACAGCTTTGTTACTTTAAAAATCTTAAACTTCATGGGGATTTTTTCGTCCTGTTTATTGACTGATTACTAGAATGCAGTAACAAAGTGTAAAATTCCCAGTTAAAACACTTTGTGCCCATGTTCAGTTAACAAAGGACACTTGAATCTGTATTTGTAACCGTTCTGATATATTGAAATTATACTTTTTTTTTTATTTGCTGCTTTCACTCAGCTGCTTATCTTCCATTGGAAAGTTGCATTAATGAGTTAATATGCTCACACTATGGATCATTAGACTATTCTTCTCTTAAAATTGCAGTTCCAAAAAACCTGGAATGACATTATTTTCCCATCCATTCATCAGTTACGCTTTGTGTTTATTACCAAGAAATTTCATTTTGCAGGTTTACCACTGAACAGAATTGCATCAAATTGGTAATTTAATGATGGCCTTCCATGCAAACAGATTAAGAGAGATTCATTTCTAGTTTAAGACATTCAGAGATTTTTATAAAGTGGCTTTTTCCTTTCTCTTGTCTTGACTAACTTTGCTCTATAAACTGCCAGTAAGATCTTCTTTCTCTTAAATCCTGTCTGCGTTTCTATTCAACCCTATTTAGACATGCATCTTCTTACTAAATTGGTTATGGTTAAGTTTTTTAACCCTTAGTATCCTAGAACAAGTCCATATTTATGCAGATCAACATATAGAAGCACTGCCCTCCTGAATTGTCAGTGTCATTGATGCTTATTGTCTTAAGCACTAATAAGCATGGTTTTGTATGTGTATTTTTTGTATTCGTAGAATGCATTTCTGTTGTTTTCTTATTTAACAATTCCTTGTTCTATCTACACTAGTGAATTTTGGCCATAGAAAATGTAGGATCCTTTTTTTAACTTTCAAATATACTTTCAGATATACAGGAGTATTAGCATTTCTTTATATATTTCTAAAAAAGCAGCTTCTCAGATTTGAGACTTGATTCTTCTGTAGCATGTAAAACTGGAGTATGTGAACGTACTCAAAACAGGAACTAGGGCTTACAGCTTATAGGAAATACGAATACAGGTTTTTAGGGAGAAAAAAGGTTATACAAAATTGAAATGGGGGGAGAGGGACAGATGGGCTTGTGTTTTTATTGCTTTTTTTGTTGTGTTTTTTTTCCCCTACTATTACATGTTGCCAGTAAAGGCTACAGTTGTGAACTCCTCCTGTCCCCCCTCCCCCCCCCCAAATTACTTTGTGGTTTTCTGAACCTTTAGGTTTTCTCATTTTTCTCAGGTATTTCTCTGCAGTTGAGGGCCAGAAGCCTTAACATGACAACTGTGACTTTTTATTTAATCTCCGTGCTCTGAGCTGGAGTGTTAAAATATTACGAGAGTTGGCAACTGTTACTGTCAAACATTGAGATTCAAAATCATACTTGTATGTATCATTTAACGTGATCTGTAGAAGCATATTTAAATCCAGTTTTTGTGGTCAGAATCTGTGCAGAAATCCACGCGATTCTGGGATTTCCGGCAGGGATTGTTTGACCAAAGATTACAGGATTGGGCTGAAGCAGTGAACAGGCAGTCAGAGCTCAAACTGCAGTGCATGGTTAATAATACCGCTTTGAAATGCTTAAGGTATTTTGTTAGCTTTTCGAGAAAACCTCTCTCAGGAATCACCCATTTGCCAGAAAAAAAGAACTTCCAGATATGTTAGTTAGTATTCTCCAACTTTTCCTCCCCCCAAGTTTGGCATCTTTGCAAAGCTGCCTTGGATGTCCAGAAATATTTCAGACAGAGGTCAGACTTTTGCACTAGCGTCTCTTCAGATTTCAGGTCTCTAACATATTTTTGCAGCTTGGGAAGATGATCAGAGGTTGTATTTAAAACAAACAAGTGTTGCTTTTCAGTTTATTTGTTATAGTATTCAGGCTTGACAAGTAATTGTGAAATACTTGATTTTACTAACCCAATTGCTTGATGGGTCAGTCCCAGCTTCCTTGCAGGCAGTTTTATGAAATTCTCATGTCCTATTCAGTTGCACAGGTGTGTTTGTTTTGCTAATATATGTTATTATAGGAATTATACCATCAGTCTGAAAGTTACTTTTCTTTCCTCTCATCGCCTGCCTTCTCCTGACCCTTCCATTGCCTACAGACATGTCAGCAGCAGTGACAGAGTAGGAAAGCCCTACCGTGGTGTGAAACCAGTATTCAGCATTGGAGATGAAGAAGAATACGATACCGGTACAGTAGGAGATTTTCCTCTTACCTAGATTAACTCATCTAGACAAATACATAAAGTCTGGCTAAATCATGTGTGCACTCATGTTGTTTTGCATCTTTGTCATGCCGGATAGTGTTTTTATAATTGTTACTATTGTGTTTGTTGCAGTGGTGCCTGAGGACTAATGAAAAAAGAAACTCACTGTTCAAATACATAGTAGCAAACTAAAAAAAAAAAGATTTTATGGTAGACACCAATTGGCCAACAGGAAGAAATGGAATCAGATGGTCTAGTGGATTCTTTGGGTTCACTCAATATTTCCCCAGTAAAGATCTGGGGGTTTTTTCTGCACTGGTCTTATTTTTACACTGTTACCCTTACTATTCACAACAGTTAGCAAAGTGTAAGGGCCCAATTTTAACCGGTCGATGCCAGCTTGAATCAGCTGTTTGGCAGTTTGCACACCTATCTGAATTTCAAAAATACAGTTGGGAGCTAGACTTATGAGGATGACTACTGTGTGCACACCTCTGCAATGTTTTGGATTGTGCTTCTTATCATCAAATCTATTAAGAATCAATTCATCTCTTGATATGCCTGTAGTGTCATAGAAAATGCATGCAATTTTTATTTATTTATTTATTTTGGATCTGTTTGAAAAATTTCAGAGAAAACTTGAACACCACACTTTTCACAAAGATTTTTCTGAGACAAGTGCTAATGCTAGAATGGTGAATACCTAATATTGTTCTGTTGTGCTTCTGTTCTGGTAGCACTAGCTCACTTCCAGCCATCATCTTTTCATAAGTAGCCCTTCTCCTGTGACCAAAAGACATATTCAGCTTCCAGATGGGAAACACATAGCTAGACTAGGAATCTTAAATCTGGAAAAGAAATAACTTATGAAGGTGATTGACAGAGTTTTATAAAATCTGAATTGATTTAAATAAGGTTGATGGGAAACAATTGATCACTGTCTGTCCACTATAATAAGAATTAGGAAGAAGCAAATGAAACTAGCAAATAGAAGCTTCAAAACTAAGAAGCTACTTCTCTAAATGCATATAATTGTTTGCACAGTTCTTTGCCACAAGATATTATGAATGCTGAAAGATCTATACAGTTTCAGAAGACCATGTCCTTAAAGAGGAATTGTGTAAAACATTTTTTTCAGTAATGGTTGTTTGCTATTTTCTATTTACATTTGTTTTTAAAAGCACCGTTACACTCAATAAATAAGAAGAATAACTGCAGTGATTTGTATAAGCAAAACCAACATGCATGAAGTGAAATATTTTTTATTTTAGTAAAGAAGAACTCAAAGTGAAGCTGTTTTCATATAATTAGCTTTTGAAAAGTTTTAGTAGGGCTTTTTGTAGTTAAATAGGGTGGGTTTTGTTCCATTTTTTCCAATTTTGTAGTGCATTTTCAGTAAGTACCTTTTCAAATATGTGGCTACAATTCTGAATTGCTTTGAAATAAATGTTTTGATAAAGTTTTTAAAAAAAAGCTTCGAAAAAGACACTCTAAAGAGTTGTCAGTGGAAGTTAATTCTGGGGGCAAATTCTATGGATTTAATATAATTCATCACTTTAAGTAGATTGCTTAAATTCTTCTAATTTAGCACTAACAGTACTATGTGAATGTAACATTGCACCATATTTATACACAAAAACAGCATTTTGCAACTAAGTGATAACACTTTTAAAAGTTCCAGGTTTTTCACAGAGGTCTGTGCTGCAAGTTTTGGCTTTAAATATATTTTTGAATGTCCTAGAAAAGGAGGTGAACCCTGAGGTAACAACTTTTGCTAATGGTCCAAAGTAATTCAAGGTAGTAGGGACAAGGACAGACTGAAGAATTGCAGAAGTACTTTTAAGTCTGAGTGACTGGGCAATAAAATAGCAGATGAAACTTGGTATAGGTTAATGTAGATGAGACAGATGGAGACCATTATGTCACTGTATAAACCTATGGTTCACCCACATCTTGAATATTTTGTCTTGACCCCCTATCTCAGAAAGAGTTCAGGAAAAGTTTCAGAGAGGGATAACAAGGGTGAGCAAAGGTGTGAAATGGCTTTCATAACAGGAATAACTGAATAAGTTAGGACTTTTGTCCTGTGAAGCAGACAGTTTAGGGGAGGATATGGTAAGTGGCCTGCAAAATCATGCCTGGTAAGTGGCCTGGAGAAGGTAGATAGGGGTCAGCTGATGGTTATTTCTTCTCCTGCAAGAAACTAGGAGCCATCAAATGAAGTGTGCAATCTCAAAACAAATAAAAAGAGGTCTTCCTGGAATATACTTGACAGCAACACTTTGCCAAAAGGTGTCAGTGTTGTAGGATACAGCAAGTTTACTTGAGTTCAATGAAAGGCAGGACAAGTACAGGCAGAAGACATCTATCGAAGTTTTGTGAATGGGCAAATCACACAAGCTAAAGAAATCCCCTGAGCTGGAAATAATTGTATTATGAGAGAGAATTAATAGAGAAATATCAAGTATACATGCTTCATTCTCTCTTCCCTTTAAGCATCTTTTTATGGACACTACTGGATATAGGACATGGAGCGAGATGGACCCTGGGTTTGAACCCAAATGACTATTAGTTGTTTTAAGAGAGTTGAAAAGCTGCCTGACATCATGTGAAAATCATTTCTTTTTCTTTCTTTCTTTTTCTTTTTTAACCACCCCTCCCATTCAAAACAGATGAAATTGATAGCTCCTCAATGTCAGATGATGATCGAAAAGAGGTTGTCAACATCCAAACATGGATAAATAAACCTGATGTGAAGTATAACTTCCCTTGTAATGAAGTAAAAGAAAATGGACATATGTTTCCCAGGTACTGGAATCAGTCTTAAACTTTATGAAAAGTCTGTATATGTCTATATATATATATATATTTTTTTTAATTATTGGTGCGTTAAAATATTTCTTGCTATTAAACTGGAAAATGTAGATGCGAGACAACCCAGAACAAAATATTACTCACTATAATATTTCTTATATTTGTAGTGCTATGGAATGTTAATTGCATACAAAACGTAATATAAAGTTTTGCTTTGAGGGGGAAAAAAAAAAGAGTAAAGAAAATAGTCTCAACATGCATAGGCTTATTTTCAGGAACAAGTAGCCCTAAGTGTGGCATGATGCCCTGCTTGAACATCTGAAGTATTTTGTAGACCTTTCTAAATTAAAGTTTTCAAAAGTATAAGACTGCTTCTTGGACTTGAAAACTGTTTTTATCTAGGTCATACTGTAGCATATCCATAGAATTTAGCTTTCTAAATAGCTGATATTTAGTTAATTAGCAAATTTAATTTATATTTCTCTCTCTCCCTTCAAGTCATCTCCTTGTAACTGCAACCCATATGTACTGTTTGAGGGAGATTCCATCACGAAAGGGATTGGCTTACATACAGTCTCGCCAAGCACTCAACTCTGTAGTGAAAATCACATCCAAGAAGAAACACCCAGAACTGATCACCTTTAAATACGGAAATAGCAATACTTCAGGCATAGAAATTTTGGCAGTTGAGAGGTAAGCGATGCCTGTAGCACTGACATAAAGAGTAATGATGCGCAGAATGCTGTCAGCTGGAAATCAGAGGTATGCTGTACTTCCCAGAACTGGGTTTGAAAGTAAGTTTTTATTCAGGAGCAGTTACCCTAATGTGAAAGAGATCTGTCAACAGGGTAAGGAGAGTTGCAGCACCCAGCAGGGAGTGGACTCCAGGGTGTGCAACCACAGTTGTTGGGAATGGGGTGTGTGTAAGTGTTTGCTTTTTGTAGTATGTCTTAAATGACAACCACATGGGCAACTACTTGCAGCCTAAAGTCTAAATCTGCGAAGTTTGGGATTTAAGAGAGAGTTCTGTCTTCTGTACTTTCTGTTGTGAGTCATCTAACTCTTCCCATGCATTGTATAAGGAGTCCAGCAGCCTAACCTCAAACTCTGGACCCCGCTTCAGGAACCTGATTCCTGAAAGTTAGGTATTGCCGTGCTCAGCATGGGAGTGGCTAAGATTGGGAGCAGGAAGGAAATTGGGTGTTTTGGGGTTTCTCATTGGTGTGGTCTGTTGTCAGCAATGTTTTAACAAGGTTGCTAACGTACTTGGTCGTTTTCTCATCCTTTTTCTCTTCCTTGGGGAGAACAGTGTGCAGTGGGTACTCTGTTTTCACAAGAAGTGGGAGATGAGTTTCCTGTTTCACTAGGAAAGTTATTCCTGTTAGCTGATCAGAATGAAATGAGTTTGGTAGAAGATCAGACACCACAGCTAAATAAAAGGGGGGCTGCCATGCATCAGTAAGGCAGTGTTAACACCTGGAGAGATCTTGAACTATCTGTTCTGTACCTTTGTCAGTTCATGAAGATCTTTTCATTTCCAGGACAGCCTGTGAAGCCTCACCAGTGCTAAGTTTACACAGAGAAAATGTTCCATAGTATAAATTAGAAATAAATCTTATTTCCGTAGTAGGTTTTCATTTTATTAGCTTCCCCTTCTCTTTCCACTTCAGACTTTCCTGGAGGAAAAATCAAGACAAGACTTGTGGAGTCTATACACACAGTTTTATAGTAAACTAATTTTTTTTTTTAAGGTATTTGATTCCAAATGCAGGTGATGCTACCAAAGCCATAAAACAACAGATCATGAAAGTATTGGATGCCTTGGAGAGTTAACAACTAAAGACTTTGCAGAGAATGGTTTGTAAAGAAGAAGCAACCAAGATACTGTATGTGGACACAGACTGACAGCTTCCCAACAGAATACTAACTTAAGAGAATTTTTCTGTTTGCTGATGGGAGTGCCTGAGTAGCAGGCTAAAGATAGGGTAAATTATTATCAATTTCTGAGCAGTTTTTAAAATTTTCTTTTTGATTAATATTTTCTGTTTTTGCAGAAATGTTTATTATAAAGGTCAGTTTGTTTCATTTTTAAAGAAGCTTTAATGCAAGTGATCTGCATCTTTGTAAGAGAGGATGCAGAATGTAGTTGAGTTCATATGACTGTGTGAAAGGAAAGCAGCACTGTCAGGTATGGAGGAACGGTTGAAAACAGAGCTGTCTTAAATGATTTGGACATGTGGTAGTAAAGTGTCTCCATAACCTACAGTCTCTAAATTTGATTTTGCCTACTGGATGGTATCAAGGACTGATTAAAAACATTCCAGTTTGTAAGCAAAGCAGATAAAATGTTAGAAATACTGCTTTCTTCTCATTAAAAATGATTGGAATTTGGTTAAGTGCATCTTGAACTCCAAATGAATGAAGAAATTCAAAGAATATTGTGAAATTAACTTTTTAAAATGTCCTACTAGGTTAAATAATTGGAATTGGTAAATAAGTGCATTTTTAAATACCAAACTGAATTGTACACAATAATAAACTTATTACAGCATTGCAGTTTTGTAATTATGCAAAATTTTACATTTCATAGGTTGAGACAGTTTCTCATGTAAAAGTGAGTGTATGCATTGAAATTGGAGCTTATGCTTCATGACAGAATATGATGGTTGAAAACAAGTTATCTGACTTCTCAGAAGTGAAATGTTTAAGATATTAATTGGACTTTTAAAAGAAACTTCAACTCAGCACAGTGTTTGTACTATTGAAGATGTGTTGTTCTGCAAGAAAATTAATGCACACAGTGATTCAAGTGCTGTATGCCTGTGATAAATGTATTCATTACCTGTTGCCTTCATCGATTCAATCATACGTTTATATTCTTTGAACTAACATCATCTTCTAGATAAGGTAATGTTTGAGAACTGGCAGGTATGTTATTGTATATCTGCAGCTTTCCATTTGATCCAAGAATGGTTCTCTTGCTCGCAAGCCCAGCCAGGAATGCCTCTGTGCATACTGAGGTGGAAATTATCAACAACTGTGAAATAATGACAACTGGGATTAGCTGTCCTGTGTGGGTGGAGTCTTCTGAGTATTTGAGTCAAAACCCATGAATTGGTACAACCTCAGGAGATGAAATAAATGGAACTGACCTTTATAAAAACCAGCCATTCTAAGTTATTTTAGTAGGAATCAAGCTGAGGCACCTTAATTCTGGAGCTAATCCCTGCCCCCCCCCCCCTTTTTTTCCCTCTTTCTTAGTATCTGAGTAAACACCAATAGAATTTGAACTGTTAAAGATATTTGCATGGAATTGCACCTGGGCCAATGCTCATGTACTTATAGTTTTCCCTTGCAGCTGTTGTATTACTTTTTCTCTTCCTACACCCTTCTGAAAATCTCCTGAAGAGTCTCTGACCCTGTGCCTACTTCAGCAATGAGATTTTTTTCATGTAAAGATGTTTGTGTTACTGTTTATAAACTACAGTTGTAAATAAACCAGTACAATTTGAACATAACTTGTTCTTACAGAAAGCATTTAATCGTATATTGTGTGACTTCTGTGAATCTAATAACAGTTTTTCCTAAAGGTATTTTTTAAATGGAAATGAATTTGATGTTTGGAATGAGAGGAGTTGATTATGGACCATAGGAAGCTACTGTCAGTGACACCTTATGTAAGTATATAGCTCACTTAGAATTTAGACTAACTTTATTGAGCGTTTTTGGATGGACCAGGGTCACCATTCATAGCAATGTCAAAACGAGTTAACAAATGGTCAAATCATACAGAAGGTTTCTGTATTAATTCCAGACTTCTCAGCATCATACTTTTATGTTACAAAAATGTTGACATTATGATATAACACATTTCTGCTAGCCATTAATGTGAGGAAAAGCACATTTCTATGAGGCTATTTTTGCCTCATACCATACATCTGTAGTTAGTACATTACTTACAAAACTCATGTTGCTAAACAGAAATTCCAATTATAGTACTGAAACAGCAGCTTTTGAAAAGCAAAATCAAAGTATTCAGTATTCTACCTCACATCTCTTTCACCTTCAGGAATTTTAAAAATTATTTGCCAGAGGTTTGCAAGTTCCTGTTTTATTTTGAAATGAACTGCTGTCTCCATTGAAAATAAGATGACAGCTGCTGTTGTTGCTGGGTCTTTAATTCTTTATTTAACTCTTTTGGTGATAGAAAAGAGGTCTGTAGTAGGAAATAAAATGCTCTTCTCACAGTAACCTTCCCTGACAGTTGGAGGCTCTTATATGTGCTTTATAACCAAGGTCAGTGTCTCCATGCTCCCTTATGCCATTTTGTCTCACAAATTTCTATTAGATTCTGGTCTGTGTGAGAATTTGTGCAAAACCTTACATACATTATCCACCAAAAATACCCTCAGACTGGGGTGATGCAACTTTTAATTGCATGGGCTTCTCTAGATGTAAGTAAAGAATAATTGCTGGTCTTTCAGTTCAGTTCAGTTCAGTTAGAACTTGCCAGTGGCTCTTAACCATGTTTACAGCTTTTCCTGCTGACTGCTTTAGTTGCAGCTTGAAAACTGTTGACTCTGTCAAGTAGCTGCTGTTCTGAAGTCAGAGTATTCTAGTGAGTTGCTGAGAAGTTTCACCTTTGTGGGGAGGAAGGAATGATAGTGTGCTAACTTGTTCTTATGGGACGTATTTAATGTTTTCGGATAGTATTGTTTTGAAACTTGAAAAATTGATCATTTTCTTTCTTTCTTTGTGCTGTGCCCCAAACCCTGCCTGAGCTCAGGAGACAGCTGTTCTTTGTGCCTGGAACCCTGCCAGGTGTGCTCTTAAAAATATGTATATTCATATATGCTGCTTCTACTACCACAGGCACAGGTAAAAGGGAAGTCAGGTGTTCCCTTCACTGTGCCAGGGGCAGTATTGTGTTCAGTCAAATTGAATAGTTGTTTGGTCAAGGGGAGGTTTATGACGGTAGCACATAGGTTGGTGTGTTTTGTTCACTTCCCATCCCTTCTCTCGGCTCCTCACGTGTTTCCTCATCAACCCAAAGCATGTGAGAGATTGCTCACGCTGGGTTACGCGCTTTGCTTTGTCCTTGCCCCATCTGTTGTCATGTGCTTTGAACTTGCCGAGGTACTTTTGCGAGTACTGAGAAATATTGTGGGGGGGGGGGGACCAGCATCTAAACACCATGAATCTGTAGTGCTACAAATGTGCTTTTAAAAAGCCCGAGAGCACAGAGACGTGAGGATGCAACGTTCTGGCTTGAGTCAAGGGGAGCACTTGATAATAAAAACAACTTGGTAGACAGCGTATTGGTTTCTACCTTGGAAAATACCATTCTTGTAAAAGTTGACGGGATTTGCCAGTGTTCAAGTGAACAGGTTATCTGTAAACTAGTAGAGATCTCCTGGAACTAGTACTTAACAAATCCAGCATTGCTGAGGTTACGCAGAGCTGGGAAAAGAGGGAGTCACTTCCTAACCCTGTAGAGCATGAGCCAGTCTCAATTCACGTTGTTGTTGTTGTTGTTGTTGTTGTTGTTGTTGTCAAGTGCTGAGAGGGAGGAGCACGCCCGGCTCCTTGTTGTCTGCTGAGGTTACCCATGGGGAGTGCTCAGCAGTGATTTTTTGACTTGAGGTATTTCTTGGCTTGAGGTATTTCCACCCCCTTGGTCTTTATTCCAGCTCTCAACACAAAGTGTGCCGCTCCCTGAAGGCACAAGCAAAACCGGTTGTGGGAAGTGCTATGAAACTGGATCAAGAAACTAGCTAGAGTTTAAAGCGAGATGTGGAGTCTTATTTTAAGCAAGATCACTTGTGATAGCTTAACCTTTTTTTTATATTCAAAAAAAAAAAATACAGCAGGTAGACCTCCCTTTTCATAAAGACAGCAAATATTTGTAATTCCAGGAAATAAGAGCTTGAAGTTTAACAGCCCGAGCATATCAAGATACGTAGGGAAAGGCAACTGTTGCGATAGGCCCATAGGGCGGAGGCAGGGGCACAAGGGAAGGGTCGGCCCGCGGGGGTGGAAGCCGCTCCCTTCTCGCTTTGCCCCTTCCCCGCTCGAGGAGGGCTGGCCTGTGGCACGAAGCGGCGGTGGCGGAGCAGCTGCGGCCGGGTCTCGCTTCGGGCTACGCAGTTTTGCTCGGGCCCCATCAAAAACCGCTGCGGCCGGCGGGACTACATTTCCCAGCAGCCCGCGGGCGGGGCGGGCTGGCGCGCATGCGCCCGGCGGGCCGCCCGGCTCTATAATAAGCGGGAGGCAGACGGTGACGCGGGATGCAGCCGGCGCGCGGAGCCATGGCCAGTGAGTGGTGGGGGGCGCGCGGGCGCGGAGTGGCCGTTACTCCTCTGAGGCGCTCCTCCCCTCCCCCCCGGCCCGGTTCCAGCCGTTGGGGGCCGGCGTGAGCGGGCATCTGCCCATCAGATGGGGCTTCGGCCTCCCGCTGCGGTGGCAGCCCGTGAGAGGGGCCGCCGTGAGCCGCCCCCGCGGGGAGGCAGCCGAGGGCTGCGGGGAGCGGGCGGGCTGCGGCAGAGGCTGCCTGGCGTGCGCGCCGCTGCAGGGCTCTAATGGGCAGCTTACCGGGAGGCTTGATCTCAGCAAATCGGACTTGTTGAGCCGCTGATGTTTTCCAAGAAAAAAAAAAAAAAAACGCTCTTCTCAGACTTCAGCGTTACCAAAAATGAAGTAACGTTTTACTCCGATGTACTGTTAACCTGGTTGTGGTCTGCATTGCTGTAGATTTATCCTAAGAACTGTTATTAAAGAAGTTCTTGGAGGAGCTCAGGCCAGAAGGAGAGATGTTGTGCGTGTGCTGCGCTCTTAGACGTTTCTCTGTGCTTCTGTTACTCTTCCATCTCAACGTTTTAACACCAAACTTTCGGTACAACACATGACTGTAGTGAGGGAGCTTTAATTTTGCCCTTTTTACAAGCTATAAGCCTGAGGCACAGGGAGATTAAGATGAATGATTTTCTGAGGTTTCTCACACTGGTATTTAAATGGTGTTCCCTTGCTGTGGGAGGGAAGATAGTTAAAATTTTATCTAGTAGATGCTCTTTTGCTTTTCTGCAAAGTGAGTTTATGCTGAAGTATAAATCTTTAAGAGACTGATTTCTCTGAGCAAAAATGTATCCCTTGAATTATCAAAGGAAAAGATTTAGACAAACTACTACTATGGCTATCTAAATGGGATAGGAAGCTCACTACACTCGCATCTGTTTACAATCTCAGTAAAACTTTGTTTACTCACTAAGCCAAATACTCAGACAGTCTCATGTGAGTAGTGGCAAAATCACAAATTGATCATTTGCCTCACTTTAAAAAAAAATGAGCTACTTGGCTACTGGACTGAGAACTGAAGTACGGAGGAAAGACATTGCCTGACTGTTCCTGACCCAATCTAGTCTTCCTCGAGATCAGTTTTTGCTGCTTCCCTGACCACAGGGGCCATGCTGCTCACTGCTGCTCACTGCTTTATCCCATAGTCGCCTTTATATGACAGGAGTTTTCAGAAGAGAGATACTTTAAACCTAGGGTATTTTTCTTTATGAAGCCAGAAAATTTTTGTTTAAAAGCAGGCAGTTCTACCTGATGAGGGAAGTATTTTTCTGAAGCCCAAGGTGCTAGGAGATTCATGGAAGGTAGTCTCAGGGGTGTCCACAAAACTTGATTTGATCTCTCCAGGTCTTGTAATTCAAAGGCTCCTGCAAATATAAATCCTGTTTATTTGCAGTAGAGACAGTGTTGATAACACTTGCATGTTTGCATTGTCTAGAAACTGAATTGTAAAGAAATCATCAGTAAAGTCATTACCTCTATTGTTTGACGGCTCCTCATATCCATTTCCCAGGCCTGGTGTGACATGTGACAAATAAAAGCAAACCCTTCCCTTATTCGGGTGCTTTGGGGATTTTCTCAATCTTTTAGTTTGCTAGCAGCATTTGATGAGATGCAGCACTCATGAGGTGATGGGCACAACCAAGAGATACACTAACAAAACATGTAGCAAGTTGGGAAGGAAGAAGCAGGTCTAGATTGCTAGGGGCTTCCCTATCCTGTTTACCATTACACAGAACCTTACATGAAAGCTTGGACTGGATACTTCCTGGGCTAAGTGGAGTCTACCCTGTTACTAGCACCTGAACTGTGTGGTCTCTGAGCTGAGCCAAGTGATGATGTGTATGGTTCCCGTGTGGCAAGCCTAGTCTTGAATGTTTCCCCATGTTACGAGGCTGTTTCCAGAGTCATATACTGACTGAATAATGAGTTGGAAGTGGTAGATACATGCAAGATATATGTTGATATAGGCAAATTTATTTTGTTCAACACCTACTAATGAATTCAAATTTTGAAGTGTTTTACCTGGGGCATTTCACTGGTGTTTTGTTTCTTTTCTGTCATTAGACTTCCGTCTGGCACTCATTCAACTTCAGGTATCTGCTGTCAAATCAGATAACCTGCAACGAGCCTGCGGACTGGTAAAAGAAGCATCAGCAAAAGGAGCAAAAGTTGTGGCTCTACCTGTGAGTAAAGATGTTAAACTTTAAAATCCTATACCTCAGACCCTTGGAAACCTCTTTTTCCAGTGTTAATCATGAGTCTATATTCCTGTTTCTCTCTGGGTATGGTTGGATACTGTAACAGGCTCCAAAACAGAAAAAAAAGGGAATGAATGTGCCTTGTTATATCTAGTGGAATGCAGCAAGGAGACTTAATTGGCTGGAGCTAGCAGGTTGTCTTTTTTTCTGGACAAGATTCTGGTGAAGTTTGTGCTCGTTTAAATCCCAGGCAATTCCATCAACCCTGACTGGTTCGTTCTGAATCGCAAAAGTGAGACACTGGTCTGAATCTTTGCAGAAGCCTTCTGTGCTGGAATTTAGGAAAAGATGATTTTTTCAGCAAAAGAATGTCAATGTGAAAATGAAAGGAAACAGGCATCCAGTGTCTCTCTTTGCCACAGCCCTTTCAGATTAGGCAGCACATGAGAAACAGAAAGGACTTTCAGACATTTCCAGTAGGTTGTTTGTGGCAGAATTATCATCAAAACACCTTTCTTGTATGACATCCTTGTGTAGGAACATGATCTGCACTTAAAATTGCTGACCAATTCTGATCTACCTTTTGGACTTCACCCATGATTGCCTTGCTGAATTTTTACACGGTCTTGGCAATGAGGTGAGCTTCCCAGTGCAGCTGGGAGCTTTTTCTTTTCTTTCAGGGGGCGGGGACATGACGTTTGTTACCCCTGTGCCCTGAAGCATCTGACTCAGGAGTGCAAAGTTCACTACTGGGTGAACTTTAGGTGTGAATGCTTTGCACAAAGATTATTCTCCATCCTGCTGTCACAGGCCAAGTATTAAGCAAGCTTCCCTGGTGCTTTGTACCAACACAGGTCTGGTATTGCACATAGGACCTTTGATTATCCTGTCTGGGCCTCCTGCACTGAGATTGTCTGTTATTTGCTAGTTTTGTCATGTGTGCAAATGTTGATGTTTCTGGCCCTATTTAGTAGAGATATTAATCTTGCTAATGATACTTTATGCTTTTGAAGTAACTCCTCTCAAACAAGCTCAGGGTCTTTCACAGGCTTTGGGAAGGCAGATTTTTTATTGCCACAAGGAGGCAGGCATGAAATATTCTCTTCCCTCCCCTTATTTTTAAAGTCACCCTTCACAGAGACTTGCACTGAGTGTATACTGCAGAGGCATGTGGCAGTTTTCCTGTGACATGCTGACCTTGTACTAATTCTTTTCACATCTGAACCTGGAGACATGCGTTGGACAAAAACGATCTGTAATATTTACAGATAAAGAAATAACAGAACCTGTTTGACTGTAGAAACAAATTGAAAGAATTCAAAGATCTGTCCCTGCATTCTTCCCACTTTGGAGAGCGCAGGACTAGGAGATCTGTGCAGGCAGTGTGCAGTCATGTTCCGGCGTTATCTTACAGTACAGCCATGTACATGTTTTGCTGCCATCCACATTGCTGTTGCAGGTGGCAAGAAAAAGGTGAAGGCGGCTGGCATTGATTTCATTTTCCTGAAGTGCAGTCCAGCTTTCAAAAGCCCGAGAAACTCATTTGATAGCCTGCCGAGACCTCCTCTCTCGATCTTCCATCCACAAGTTCTGCCATGAATTAGCTGGTGCCTAACAGCTTTTTGTGCTTTGTGCATCTGTTTGTGCAAGTGTTTGTGCATGTGGCAAAAACTCATCCAGTTTTGGTTCAGATCTTCTCGTTCACAAGAATCTATTGTAGTTTTTAAGATGTTTGCTTGGACAGTCAAGCCATAAATGTTTATTGTGTTATTCCCAGCTTGATTTTTTTGTTTGTTTGTTTTTTTCCTAGTTAAAACTTCCAGTGAGCTGAAGTAACAACCAAGGCACATGCTTGGGCAGGGAATCAGTTCTCTAAGAGTAGGTGCTCTGTGCTATCTGATAGCCCATCTGTGGCCTCCAGCGTATTCCTTTAGGGGAGAAGTGGGGGGGTGGGGGTGTCTCACATCCATACAGAGTTGGCAGAGTTGGCAAATGTAATGCAGAGTGAATTCTGGATATCTTGGGCCTCTCAAATACCGCTAGCCACCTAGGTTAGGCATCTAAACCACTCTCTCAATCTTACTATCTAAAGATTACATGCCTCATTCTGAGGGATAGCAGATCTTTAATTAGACACTAAGACAGAAGACTCAGTTCAGCTGTGGGGAAATGGTATTTAAAGGATTGTTTTAGCAAAAGATCTTGAGAAATCCATGTTCTGAAAAGGTCCTTTGAAAAAATGAAGAAAATGCAGGCTATGGATGAGCACAAGAATTTCACAGTTTTGAGAGAATCTATTTAGCTTGTAAATTGTCAGATGAGCTAGGTGGGACTTGGTTCATTGCTCTGAGAAGATTCTGTGTAGTCTTGCTAAGCCTAGATTGATAAATATGCTTGCCTGATACTCCTAGCTCATGTTCTGTCCGGCACATGTTCACACCAACTCACCTACCACATTGTCCCCAATTGTTACATTCTCTGTTGTCTCTCTGATATTTGCAGAGTTGTTTAGTGAGCTCCTGTAAAGCTGAAGGTCATGTGAGAATGTTGCTAGAAGAGGAGTTTGAAAGGCCAAGTACACCTGCGTGCAGTGGTGTTATCAGATTTTAACTTAATTTCATTCTTTTTCCAATTCTAGGAATGTTTTAACTCTCCTTATGGAACCCAGTACTTCAAGGAATATGCAGAGAAGATCCCTGGAGACTCAACACAAAAGCTCTCAGAAGTTGCAAAGGAGTGTAGCATATATCTTGTTGGAGGTAGCTTATTCCTCATGACTATCTGCTTGAGGGGAAAAATGGGCAATGTCTATTTGTGCAGATGCATCAAAACTCCATAAATTACAGTGCAAAATTTTTGTTCTTGCCTTAATAAAGGGTCCATTCCAGAAGAGGATGGTGGAAAGCTGTATAATACATGTACTGTCTTTGGGCCTGATGGTGCTATGTTGGCCAAGCATAGGAAGGTAAGATGGCACAGTACTGTTATTAGAAGGTTTCTTACTAGTATGAATAGCATTTAGCAATGTTGCCCCAAAAATGATACTGTATTTTCTTTTTAGAAGGCACAAGTAACTTCATCTGTGCCTAAACATGATGTGTACAGTAGAATCTTGCAGTAATAGTAAGCAGTGTACTGTGGCTAATAAGTACAGGCAGTTTTTCTTTGGGACATGAAAATACCCTTTTTCAAAGGTGGTCATAGACTTGTTTTGGATAAAGATAATAGGGCACAGAAGGCTTAAGGGGTTTGTCCCACATGCTGGGAAATCTGTGATAAAGAGTAAATCCTGATCCACCTCAGCTTGCCTATATATGTTGGTCTAGGTCTGAAATCTAGTGCCACTTCAGTCGGGTCAGGATTTTTTCCTCAGATTCCCAATGGACTTAGCCCTTCTGTCATCATGAAGACTGCTCTTTACACATTTTTGTGAACTGTGTGTATAATTTCTGTAGCTGAGCTGTGCCTACTGTTTGTGGTAGATGGTTGCTTACTGTCTCCTTCCACCTGGATGTTGATTTCTGCCTACTATTCATAAATATAGAGTATAGTTTCTGTTAATCTGGCTTTGCATACAGGTATCATTCCTTAGGTGAACATCATCATGTTTGTTTCAAGATAAAATAAAAAAGAGAATGCAAGGTTACTTGGAACAAATGAGGTGGTGCAGAATAGCTCTGGGGTGTAGGTATTGATCTATTCTATCAATAGCATAGCAAAGTGCAGAATCAGTTAGATAGCGCTCTGAAATAGTATGTTGTCTTCCTTCTGTTGTACCACACCAGTCCACGCGCGCTGTACTTGCTGAATACATGTAGTACTGTATAAATAGGAAGTAATAATAATACTAAAACAGCTTCAGTATTAGGAAGTCCCACTCAGGAACAGGATTCTCCTTTGTAAGGGAGAGATAATGACTGCAAAGGCTAAAAGACATCTGCATAGCTGAAGTGATAGGAGCTACATGACTTTGTGAGGGTACTTTCTGGAGAAGTTTTGGAGGAATGGCACTCACACCTTGTAAGAGGAGTTATCATGTGCTTTAACGTACTGCACTTAAGATTATCCTGACAAGCTCAAGATATGTAATATGTAGCCTTTCTTTTTCAAAATTACTCATGAAATCAAGAAAGAAAGATAGCGATTTTGCAGGAATTCTTTCCCTGAAAATGTGAATGCATACAATAAGTAAGTTGTATATTTGCGCTGTTTTTACCGACTGTCTATTATTGCATGGGACAAGGACTGGGCATTGGTAAGCAACATAAACATTTGATATATGCATCACTTCTTAGTACACAGGGATTATATGTGATGTTTAAAAGGCCCAGTATTTTTTTTTTTCCAAATAACTTTAGACATTTAGGGAAGAAAACTGATTGTGAGATCTCCTAAAGATGATTTAAATCTTAGCAATGTTTAGTTGGGATCCTGGCAAGAGAGTAGTCTAGAGGAAGTCGACTAGGAAATACATGGGTCTAACAAACAGGCTCAAATATCAAGCAGAGAAATTGTTATTAATTGTTATTAATAACACTCTAATTACAGATTCATTTGTTTGACATTAATGTTCCCGGGAAGATACAGTTCAAAGAGTCTGAAACACTGAGTCCAGGGAATAGTTTCTCTATGTTTGATACTCGTGAGTATAAGACAAGCCTTCTCTTTAAGGAATGCTACCACAGTGATGCTACAGACAGTCTTGAAACAGTTCTTTTGGAGCTTTTCTTCCCCCACCCCCCAGGATTTTTAGATTGTTGGATTTATATTACGCATTTGACCACCATGGCCAATATAGTTTTTGTGATTGAAAAGGGACAGAAGAGCAGAAAAGGATGAAGCATGCATCATGGTGCTTCTGTTAACAAACAAGGTTTTGTTGATTTCTAATGGAGTAGTTAATGTATTTTTTTCTTTTTATAGAAATTACATGTGTAAACAGTGCTTATTCCTTTTGAAGCCATATTTGATATGTAGCAAACAGCTACACTAGCATGTTGTTTCATATGAAGCCGATTGATACAATAATGGAGACAATTAACTATAAACCCCCTTCCAACATTCTTGTATCAATCACATCAGATGATAAAAATGTAACACATCTACCTACCACTCTGTCTTCAGAAGTTATCATGCCCCGCTAGCTGAGCTTTCCCAAGATGCTCAGCTCAACGTGGTCACTTCCTCCTCCTTGTAACATACGCACTGTAAGAAAGCACATAATTGTGGTTTCTTTAGTTCATGCAGAGCAGTGAGTGGTCTCTCTTCTTTGCATATCACTGAAAAGCTTGCAGCTAAATAAGAGAGAAATACAACATTACACAAAGACCTCATATGACATTATTTTGTGAACATGCCCTTACAATGAATGAATTCTTACCTTCAAATAGCCAGTGCTTGCTGTAGATAAGGAAACATTTAAATATACCTTCTCTTGTTATTGTGACACATATTAATTAGCAGCTGGCATGATGGCTACAGGGAAACTTGTGATAACTTTTGTGTACTTCTGGCAGCAACATGACCGTTGTCTCTTGTGTTCTGAGAGCAGCGTACTGTAAAGTGGGCCTGGGCATCTGCTATGATATCAGATTTCCGGAGCTGGCTCAAATCTACGGACAGAAAGGTGAGGCTGGGTCACCTAACGAAGTAGAAGGCCAGCCCTAAGGCTTGAACTATACGAGGCTGTTTCAGGCTGGTACATACTGAGTAATCTATATGCATGATTGGGCACTGTAATATAACACAAATAATACAAAATGCAGCTTGTGCCTGAGACGTCATGATTCAAATGAGTATCTGCTCTCCTTGAGTAAGGTAGCGATCATTTCCTGCTATGCCTCTGCTGATGGAACGGTGGAGATGGACGAATTTCACATGGCCCCACACTTGACAATATATCACAGGGCTTTGCTGACATAAATAATCACCCGTACCATGCAAGGAGAAGCTAAATTTTCTTCCATTGTGGACACAAGTCAGGCACTAAACACTGAAAGAAAGCTTGCCTTGACGCCCAGTGTGAAGGGTTGGCTGTAGGGTAAACCATTTTCCCCTTTATGATGGTTGGGTTCTAACTTTCTTTTAACAAAGGTTGCCAGCTGCTGATATATCCAGGGGCTTTTAATCTGACAACAGGACCAGCTCACTGGGAACTACTACAAAGGGGACGGTAAGAACTAAGTTACCAGCTTATGCTCCTGTTCCATAGGGGGTTTTAGCATATAGAACTGAATTGTTCTTGTATTCCAGACCACATTATGCAGCATAAGTGATGCTGCAGGGTCACCCTGCTATCGGTGCTACACCATTCCTCAGGCCTTGCATGGGAAACCAAATTTAGCTGTCAGGGAGGAAAGCAGGAGATACTTTCCTTCACTCCTGTCAACCCCTTTGCCCACAGCTGTACCCTTACACGGACCTTTTCCCTGTAGTACTATGAGCCCCATTCACACACAAACTTCTAGGCAGAAGAGGCATGAGCCAGCAATAACCATTTAAGAACTGTTCTAACTAAAGACAAAAACAGACCCCGATACTCCTGAATGCAGGATTCTTTTCTTTTCAAATTTATTCATTTGGTCAGCTCAATCACCTTTGCTACATACTGAACAAATACGTAACTCATTCTAAGCCTAACTCTGGGGGCAGGTGCTAGAGACTTCTCTTTTCCAGGTTTGTTTTCTCTCTGACTAGCTCACCCCTTCAGCATGACTTCTTTCCCTTCTGCTTAGTTAAGTGGTGGTATAAAAAAGAGTCACTGACTTTTCTCTCTCCCCCATCTTTCTGTGAACACAGAGCTGTTGATAATCAAGTCTACATAGCTACGGCATCTCCTGCTAGAGATGAAAAAGCATCCTATGTTGCCTGGGGACACAGCACTGTAGTAAACCCATGGTGAGTTCAGAAAAATAATTTTCTCTTTGTTAAAAAGTGTTTTACTTGACACTGACATTTCAGTCTCACGTTTCCACCTACTCCTAAAAATGTCTTAAATTCTTGTAAAAAAGCACGCAGAACTTTTTTTTTTTAATGAAGTGCCCAACTTTCAGCATTTAATATAGGCCCTTGCTTCCTAAGTGGTTTTTCACATAGCAAAAGCAGCAGACAGATGCATTTCATGTTCTTAAGTGACAAAACCAGACAAGGGTGCAGTAAACCTGCATCTTCAAAATCATCCTTTTTTCTTACTTCTTTAGTTTTTTTTTCTTCTTCGTTAGCCAATAAAACTAGTTTAACAATATGCATTCTTGCTGGAAGCACAGAAGCTACTTTAGTAGCATTAAGTGTTAGTTAAGCTGCTGACCTTCTCAAATTATCCTGAAATTCCCTCCATTATATACTATGTACTGTGATAATTGTCTGTCCAGAACAGAACAATATTAAACTGTTCATACAAAACTGTTTAACTTCCTCAAAGAACAACCCTGCTTTGACACAAGAAAGAACAGGAACATCTTCAACCACAAGACACATTCTGACTTAAGCAGCAGTAACTTTCTCCTGTGCACCTGAGTGGCCCTGGGTAAAAGTAACAAAGTCATCAGTCAGTTATTTTACTTCCAAATAAATTATTCCTCTCATGTTACTCTTCTAGACAATTGCAAAGTAAGTAAGTAAAACATTTTTTAGCTATGTCTGGAGCTTTTAACTTCACATGATGATAGCAAGGATGTTGCTCCTGGTGGAGACTTGATAGTGTTTAGTAGCTCATGCAGAGTATAAAGTATACTCTTTCTGTTAATAGCCAGTAGGCTCTGAAATGGGAAAGATTTAGTCCTTACCCTATACGATTGTCCCTGCTGAAGATATTTCTTCCCCCTTAAGGTATATTCCATGGTCACATGCATTGGTTCTCAGATTTGGTTCATTCGTCTTGATCTTCAAAGCATACTTAAGCATGTATATGTCACATGAAAACTTGGAAGCTATTTCTATCATGCAAGAGTTAAGAATTGTGATGCTATTTTTAGGACAGCCCTGTCTCTGCAGCCCCAGAGCTCAAAGGGTAGACTTGCTCTTACACAAACAACAGCAACTGGAGTGCTGCTTTGATACCTCTGTGTTAATGCTCTGAACAAATGTGCTTAATTTTGCAGGGGTGAAGTCATAGCCAAAGCTGACACTGGAGAAACAGTTCTGTACACAGATATAGGTAAGCTGGTAGATCTTTTCATACTTTATTCCCCTCTTGAGTATAGGTCATGAGACTAAGAGAGCCGGGAGTCTTGGGCTTCTCTCTCCCCACCCAGGTACACATGATGCTGCATTCCCTTCCCTTCCCAATCGATGCGAGAGTAAAGCAAGAAAAGCAGCAGCAAGACCAGATTATTCCAGTCTCCTCCCTTGTAAGGAAGCTGCTACCTTAGGCGAGAGCAAAGTTCAGGCTTCATTCAGCCCTGGCTCCCTCATCGTGGTGACCAAGAGAAACATTCTCCATGAAAGCTTCTCCTTTCTGGCCTTGCTCAGAGCAAGTTGTGCACTTCCCAGTCCTTTTTGACTGTGTTCTAATAGCTATTTCTTTTCCCTCCAGATCTGAAGAAGCTTGCAGAAATCCGTCAACAAATCCCTATTTTGAGCCAGAAGCGTTATGATCTGTATGGTGTAGAGATGAAAAAGTGAAGCTGTATGATTGCGAAAGGCTCAGGTGGCACAATAGCTGCTGCCTTCATCTTCAGGATTCCTTCACTTGGTTGCTCCAGAGGCTACTGCTAAATGTGATAGCTAAAAAAAAAAAGGGGGGGGGGGCACTCTAGGTGGTATAATTCTAAAAATCAATTCAAATACAGCTTCTGAGCTGACTTTTATACCCCCCCCCTTTTTTTTTAAACAGTATTTACTAGCTAGGACAAAGATAGAGGTCAGATCATTTCAACTCCATTAATGTTGATGTTTAGGCATCACAATTTTAAGTATTGTTATCTCTTTTGTTTTCTAAGTTTCTGGGGCTTTTTTTTGTAGGAAGCAGAGATGGCAACCTTGTTATCTGTGGAAATTCTGTGAAGCCGGCTTTAGTATCTTGAATTTTTCAGTGAATTATCAAATAAACTAGAACCATAACTTTTCTACCTCTCTACTGCCTTAGTTGGACATACCTAAACAATCAGTTTAGAGTTATGTAAATGCCCAATTTCGAACTGGGCAAGCTTAAAATTTAACACACTAAGCAAGAGAGGCCAGATTCTGCTCTGTACTGCTTAATGACAATGCAAGAGGAAGCCAATAAGAACTATTACTATAGAGGAATCCATAACAGGCTTTGGTTCTTGTGCCTTCTCTATACAATATATCTATTAAAGTCTCCATGTTGCAATTCCTGTTAGTACTGATGTGCACTACCCTTTTGTTAAAGCAAAGGTGTAGTAACATGTAAATTAAAATAGAAACAAAAAAATACTACTTCCTTACTATCATGGCTGAATTGACTTTAATTCTGCACTCTTGACAGTCTTCAACTTAGAAAGCTGTGAGAGGAGCCAGTCAAAGAGTTCGAAAATTAATTGCACTAAGTCTTTCTGTCCTCAGTCTCACAGAAGACAGGTACTAGAGTTGCCGAATGTCTGAATACATTATCCCTGTCAAAGACTAAGGCCCATCAACTGTACATAAAAATCCTCCTTATTCCATTGCTTTTGCTGAAAAGACCAACTAATTGGTTATTAAGGATGGCTCTAAAATACTCAAACCCAGGCTAGCAGTTTTTAGAAGAGCTGTTTGCAAAGATGGAAGCCTTCTTAGTATTTCTACTTCCAGTCTAAAAAACCCTGAATTTGCAAATGGTAATTCTTTTTCCATGGGGGGGGGGGGGGGCCAGGAAGGGGGTGAAGCATGTACAACTACCCAGCCTCTGCCACAGGGCTTTTCGTTTTCCAGTAGCAAAAGTGATAAAGCAAGCCATAAGGCTAAAGGAGATTTCAAACTACCAAAAAAAAAAAAAAAAAAAAAAAAAAAAAAAAGGAGGTGGGCAGAGGGAGGTTTTTCTCTATCTAGCCTCCCTCAGTTTCCCCCAAACCACCTTACCTTTTTCTTCATGTTTGTCCACCATCCTCCTCCTACAGTTTTTGTCTTGATGTAGTTCTTTGATGTTCTTTCGACTTCTCTGGAATGAGCTACATGTGGCCCTTAGCAGCCCCAGCCACCTTTATGGAAATCAATGATTAAATTAAGCCAAACACTAAGGATTCCTTCCCCTCCAAGGACAGGTCACATTATTCTACTTTCAGTGGCAGATCTCTTCCAGCAAGCTTTTTGTATCTGTGCTTTCACTGCATTTCATTATACAGACTGTAGTGGAACTCTAAGAAAGAGGCCACAGCATATAAGGTGAAATGAAAATTTATTAGTTGAAAAATAAATATAAAAAATTAACAATTCACCATCTGAGTCAGGTCTCCTGCATTATATTGGTGCCTGCCACATACTCAACAATCAGCATCAGTGTCTGCCATCACTGGGCTCCAACTTCTAAATCACAGCAGGTATTGTAGATCCGTATTTCTGAATTACTGCATCTGGCTCCTCTTCCCAGCCCTACGCCCCCCCCCCCCCCCACTAGTTCAACATGCAGAAACTAAACACTGTCTTTGGAGGATTAAAGAAGTGCAGGATTCTCAAGAGCTGACCACTCCTTAAATTTTGACAATGTAAAGTGCAGGCTGCACAGACAAAATGAGAGTCCACACACACGCACAGACCATCCTCCCTTGGGATTCCAGAGGGGCGAGAACGCATGACAATTTGACATGGGCCTCTTTGCTGAATGAAGTTAAGAGGTGACACATATTCAGTCCAGTTCAGTGCTGTCAAGACAGTTTTCAACCAAGCACCTTGTTTTAGCAGGGCTTTTTAAGTGTCTCCGGTAAGCTCAACTCTCAGAAGGGATACAAATGCTCTGGTATTTTTTTTTATTTCTTTCTCCCAATGAAAAAGTATATAATCAATCCTTGGCTAGATAACAGTTGAAGCAATAGCTACTCAATTTTTATATTGGCAGAAGACAGGCACTTTAAGTAACCATATTATACATATGCATCAACATTCTATAAATATAGAAAACTACCCAGTAATCACCCTGAAATAATTCCAGAAGTTCACCCTGCAAAAGTTTAAGTCCTTTTCAAAGGCAATGCAGAAAATACAGTAATGCCTGCTGTATCTGGATTCAGCAGGAATGTTATTACCAGCACAGCTGGGGAGCCTGGTCAAAGCTGTAGCTAAACTGGCTCAACTGCTCTTAGTATTTCCAGAATAAATTACAGTACAACTCCTTGGTCAGCGTTAGGTAAAGAGGGACCTTTCATCTGCAATTAGATCTTGGTAATTCAAATCACAGCTTATAATCTCCTTTTTGACAAACTTGTCTCCATGTCTGAACAAAAACAAGGACAGCAGGGATTTGACACAATCAGGATTAAGATGCACAACAACTACACATAGAAGCAGCTTCCCAGTCTCTAGAATGCACTAGGTTTATGCAAGTCTTCAGTACTAGCTTCCTACATGATTTTACAAGATTCTTTTAAAATAGCAGCAATCACATCTTACCGCAGCCCTCAACCCCTTATTGAAAAAAAGTTACGTTCACATGAACACCTGGCTTTAAAGCAAAAGCTCCACTGTATCATCCATTACAAAAAAAAAAAAAAAAAAAAAAAAAAAGGCAAAAAAAGCAGCAATGCCTTCAATCATACTAAAGGGAAGCCTGAGCTATATCCAATTACATACACATTAACAAGATGCCAGCTACTCAGATTCCCAGCTTTCTTGGCTGGATCTCCTTTCCCCTGCAATCTTCAGCTCTTAATATCATACCTCTGCAAGTGCAGAGACTTGCTCATTCTGTGTCTCTTCCTCATTTGTTCTTAAAGGTTCAGGTGAGAGAAGATGAAAGGGAGTCAGTCCTTATCAGCTCTTCCTACAGTCACAGCAACCTCGAGCAAGCACAGAGAACACTACTGCAGATTTGTGCAACTCAGCATTAAGCAGTCTTTCACCAAAACCTGTTCTTATACATGTCAGAGAGAGATACTTGAAGGTAATATTTATTTGTTGAGTTTACAGGTGATATGTCATTTACAAAAAGAATTACAGACAAATGCATCCTTTCAGTGCAGTTTCAAACTATCCAAGAACAGGCAAAAAATCCGTGATGATTTGGAATGCTAGTAATAGACAGCACATGCTTTTTTCCCTTACTTGATTCAGGGGGCAGAGGGGCCAGTAGGAAAGGAAGGATGAAGAGGAGAAAATGCCAATGTAAATAAGGCCATGCGAATAAAAACTCCTTAGGAGACCAGGACACATCAGTCAGTCTGGCATATTTTTGTTCTCAGGTAGTTGATGCAGAGAACGGAAGTTCCAGAAGAGGTCTGAGACTTGTTAAGGGCAGTCCCCTTAGGGGCTGCCTGTACCTTCCAACGCCTTCGATTCTACACCAACACTATGATTTCAGATAACCTACTGAGCTAGATGAAATAGAAGGCTTAAACCTTCATGTCTGTTGTCCAGTATTTGAATTCTCCTTTGTAGTTGCTGGGAGAGAGGAAGGTCAAGCTGAAACTATCTATAACTTGCTGCTATAAGGTGTCACAACCAGAGAACAAGACAGTTTGACCACAGCCTGGTTTATGTTTTTGAGAAATGAACTACATTAGAAAATTCAGCTCAAGCAAATCTATTATTTTTAGGATGGGGAGAAACCCAAATCAGTGTATGGTAAATCAGGCAGTCAGTTAAGTATTTGCAGAAGGTTTATTCAGTCACATCCATCTAGGGAGAGGCAATATGGACCAACTGACTTCAATGCTAAAAAGACCAATCCAAAGCAGCACAGAGCCCTAGCTAGAGGAAGGCTGTTTATACTACTATTTAATAATTTGCCAATTAAAAAGTATTATTTGCAGAACAGTTGCTTCACTTCTGCGGTACTTGTAATCTTAGACAATACAGGGTCTAAACAACAAAGAAACCAGTAAAAATTCCAAATTCCTTCTTTGAAATTTCAGACTAACTTTTGTTCTCTATTTCACTTAATCTTGCAAAGGGCTCTTACAAGGATTAAACCAGAACATAGCAGGCTCCAGAGACTGAAGAAGAGAATTTAAATGGTCTATTAGCTGTTACCTTTAAGCAAGAGTGTCAGAAACATACAAAGATTATACTCAAGCATGACCTTACCTTGGCAGCTCTACTCCCAGCAGTGCTGTCTGTTCTTCAAAGTCTCCCTGAACCTTCCAGAACAATTTCCCATGACATTCAAGTCAGGACTGCTGCAAGGAAAGGCGGCCTTTCGTCCAGCAACCTCTACACTGAAGCAGTGCCACCTGACCTTTTTCCCCCACCAGCCCTGGTACCAGCTCTCTCTCTAGTACACTAGTGCCTTCTGGGGTGAAGATAAGGACTGTCAAAATAGTTCCCTAATAGCTGCCACAGGACTGTTTCTAAGTAATTACGCAGAGGGTGGGAGGGAAGATTGTGCATGCTTGGATAGATTTACAGGGATTCTCTCCACGTCTATTGGCTTAAAAAAAAAAAACAACTCTATTATTAAACAGTTCTGTAAATTAATTTTTTTTCCTTTTTGCAAAATTAAAATCAACTCTCAAGGATTAATTGCATATAAAAAAGAAACCTATTTTACAGCACTGACTAGTATTACCTTTAAAATCAACAGGAAAAAAAAAACATGCTGTAAAATTATTTGATAAAGCAAAAATCGCCCACAACATAATCACCCAAAATGAACCAATGTAAAGTTTTTATTTGCATGGCCAAAATGTCTTCCATTTGTTCCCTTGCAACTTTATTTCCCTTAACACGCTTTAAGGTTTTTGCTGCAGAAGGAACAAGCTGCAACACTGCATACTTCCTTGAACAACCACTCCCACAACACCTAAACATTTAACAGATGTAACAAATGACAACACCACGAACGGGAAAAAACTAAGTTCCACCATTCAACATGGTTTGCAACAGCGTCTTTAGGGCTGGCTGAAGTGGGCAACTTTACTTTAGAAGGTCTTTCCCTCCTCTAGTTTCTTTACAGTGTTGGTGGTTTCAATCCGTACTTCTTTGCAACTTCTGTCTGGGCATAGGCAGCATCACAGAGTGAGTAGAGGTGGGCCATCTCCATTTCAGATTTGGCCAGGTTGATAGCTTTGTTGAACATTTCAATGGCTTTATCCAGATTGCCTCTGAAATAAACCAAAATGCAGCCCAGTTAAGACCAACTAAGCAACTGTTGCCTCTCTACACCATCTTTTTTCCCCCTCCCCCCCCCCACAGGACTTACAGTATCCATTGCATTAAGTTTAAAAGGACTTCAGAAGTAACCACCATAAGAACTTGTGATCATGAGGTGCAAACAGGGGCAACCTAAGTACCAACCTAAGTGACAAGTACCAACTCAAGCAACAAGGACAGCTGTTAAACAGCATTCCCCTTTAGAGTCCCACAGGTGGTAGCGTGGAATAAAATGTTCCCATGGGTCACAAAGCAGATTACACAGACAATGCCAGAACATCACAGGGAAATCTTCAACTTTTCAACTAAACAGACTCTCTTCCCCCTTGGAGACAATTTGTACACTTAAGAGGAAAACTCCTATAGTAAAGACAAGAGCTCAAATTATTTAGACATAAAATACTTGCGAAGTTTTTCACTGCAGAAATTTAGTTGTCTGCTATTTTGATGGTTAAACAAGTAAAGAAGCCTCTGTTATAATCTCAGCTACACCAAACTTTTGCATGATTTTAACATAACACACTGTTGCAGAATAGTGCATTAGTCTTTCCTTTTTACCCTAGGATCTTGCAAACTGCAGAGCTGTTGGGTGGTAGTCAGGGTTAAGAGTCTAGCTCAGCATTCTTAGCACAAATGGCTTGGGCACAGTAAGATATGTTTCAAAGGACTACATTAGACACACAGGAAGCCTAGTAATGATTAATAAAAAGTTATTTTAAATGTATGAGGGATGTATTTTCACATATACAGACTCATCTGCATGCTGTCCAGTAAGTACAAAACTGGTAAACATAGGAACCTGCCAGACCATAAAGCAGAAATATGCCATTGAGAAAGGAAGGCCTTCCCTAAGAGTTACAGAACAGAAATCAGCACTTTGGGTAAGACCTGGCCTCCCATTGTCCTGAAGAGAAGATCTCAAGAAAGGCTTAAGATTCATGGAGAAATCTAAAGGACTGCTATAATTTCAAAAGTAATTTAGAACTCTTAACACTACAGCTTAACATTACCTTTGCACTTCAATCGTTCCCATGGTTTCATATGCAAAATCACATTTGTTATCAATTTCAATGGCCTTGCTTATGAGTTCTAAACCTTTGTCTAAATCTTGCTTCCACTGAAGCTGAAGTAAACTAAAAGAGAAAGAGAAAATTTAGAACAAACTTCATGTATCCTCATAACCCAGCCCATTCAGGCTGAAAAAGAATTCCATACATAGATATTAAAGTCTTTATGTAGGGTAGACAGTAGTTTCACGACTTTTAAAAGAAGGCATATGTGAAATTCACTTTCAATAAGCTATGTTACCAGTCTAATGCCTCCAAAGAAAGGTAAATTCCTCTCAAGAAGACTGGTAACAAGATATTTTTGTGAAAGAGAACTTCAGCACAAAGCTCAAATTGAGAAGAGCTAAATTAAGAGTCAGATATACTTGACGCACATACTCAGTTAGGAATGAGAACTAAGGAAACTTTACTGAAACTTCAGTCTTATTTACAGTTTAGTCAAAAAAGTTGTAGAAATATATTTAACAGCATTAAGCTATTTCAACAAAGTTATTCTTCCTGACTGAACTTTTAAAGACAAACATTCAGTTATGCTTGATTCACCTTGGTATGCCAATCACCCTTGACTGAAAGAACCGCGGACTCGATACATACCCTTTATGAACATATGTAGTGGCATTGTCTGGCTCAAGGTCAATACATTTATCATACATTTCATCAGCCTTGCCAAACTGCTGTTGATCAGTTAGTGCCTGCATCAGAAGAGAAATCCATACATCAATATTCAACCAAAATATGCACTTTGTGTTAGGCCAGTTCTAATTAAAGCCATATTGATGTTGTGAGATCAGATTTCTCTCTCCTATCACAGAGCAGAGCAGGCCAAGTACACAAGTTACCAGAGTTTATTTTCAAAATTGATGCTTTTTAGAAAAAAAAAGCAGTTAGGCTTTAAGTGCAGAGATTATCATCACAGTACTGTCTGTAATGGGGGATCCACAAGCAACATATGTTGAATATACCACAAGTAAAAATCATTCTACAAATTTGTACATGCAAGTCTCAGCTTCTTCCTTTTTCAAGCTTACTTCTCCTTCATCTTATCTTTTGAAATCATGCAAAACCTCAAAGGAAATGCATCCATACTGGCTACCCACTCAAAATCAGAGCCCCTAGTACTTAGTACTAGAACCAGCAGCACATGTTCTTAGAAAAGAAATGACATTCTGTTACAACTGTACTTTACACATCTGTATAAAACTCTGCTTGCTCAGTGTATGGGCATTTGTAGCAGAACAAAACTTTTACCCTGGTTCCACACATTTAACTGACTCCCAGATAACCTGGAGAATTCCTACAGTTCATCAAGTAAGATGTCACACAGACGCACAAATTCAAGGGGAAGTATATTCCATACCACTCTCTTCTAAAAACCACCCCTGCTCCTCATTCCTTATAACGTGCTCCACTTCCCACTAATTCTCTCTGCTTCCTCTACCCCAGAACACCCATGCCCATTATTTCAGGTAGCTTATCAAAGGATGTGCATTATTGCAGAACTTATTTTCAAAGATTTTTCAAATAGGATTCAAAGGAATGTTTGTTATCCAAGCTAAAATGGCCATGACAAAGCAGCACTTTAAAAAAAAAAAGAGAGAGAGAGAGAGAGAGAGAGAGAGAGAGAGAGAGAGAGAGAGAGAGAGAAATATACCTGAGCATAGAGTGCATAACCTTCAGCACACTTTGGAAATTTTTTTATGACATCTTCAAAGCCTTTCATGGCTACCTGCACAGGCAAAGGATTATTTCCTGTATACGCTTGGCGATACTATTAAAGAGAAAAAGAAAATTAAGCAAGGGGAAAAAAAAAAGTTCATGAGATCCACACGCATCCAAGAGATGCATGCGTCATGACAGTTGCTTTACAAGTTCTAGAAGGTGATACGTCTGTACCAAATCTCTACCAAATTTGTTTTTAAGGAATCTACTATATTTCCAAGTCTCTGGTATTAATAGAGGAGGAGTCAGGGGCGAAGAAGGGAAGCCATAAGGCCAGGTAGTTGCCAATAGCATCCCCCTTTTCAATGCCCAGAATGCCTCCTTTTTCACACCATGCAAAGATGTCCCCAAAAGATTCCTGCACGCAAGGCACTGTACTAGCTTGAAATAGTTTGTTTCTTCTTTCTTGAGGATGGCTCTGTGTTTTCCACACCATTCAAACTGATTTAAGTAAAGCTTTATGTGATACAATTAGAGTGAAGTTTTGCATTCCTCTACCATGAAACACAAAAGACCACCTACTGTTTGAATAATGAACATGGAAAAACAAAAGTGGCAAACCCTTACTCAAACTGAAGAAGCTCTGTTGCATTAGTTCTCTACCTTATTATAAAAAAAAAATAAGATGTTCATTGCACTACTTTTCAAAAAATTTCAAAGAAAAATTAAGAAACAAAACATGCTTTCAAGAACCTCTTTAAAGAAAGAACACCCAAACAGGTTACCCACCAGAGCAAAACATTTCTGTGCTTGAGCCAAGGCAGAATCAGGTCGCAATCGGATACATTCATCAAAGTCTTCCACAGCCTCTTCAACTTGGTCAAGCAGGATTTTCAACTAACCAGAATGAAAGAGAATCCTTTTTCTGTATTTAATCTGTGCTTCATACATGTAAGTGATACTTCAATTAGCACCAGTTAAAGTAGTCTCCAGTTCACATTTAGAACTACCTAGAGACTTACAAAACCTGCAACTAAAACTCACTGACAGAACATACCATAGCCATCAGTGAAACTTCGGCTTCAGATGCAAAAAGGCAATTTCCACAGGTAGGGACTGAGAATGTTTGCATTTTAGACTGCTGTGTCTCCATTACTGCTTTAGCACAGATTCTATACATTATGGTCAGTCTTTGTAACTGTGCTGTATTTTCTCAAGTTACTTTGCCTCACTGTAGTTAATATGAACTATATGGAATTTAAAACATTTTGGCTTTCAAACTTGCATTTCATCATTTTTTCCTGACATTGCAGTCCTCCACAAGAGTAAAACTTACTTTGTCATTCTCTTACTTACTGAGGAGTTATTTTAAAATGCCAATTTTCAAACTGCAGAAGAGTTTTATCCCCTTCAAACATCAAATAACACCATTCTTATCTCCAAGCACTAAGGAGACCTAAAAAAGTCCTGGAGAGAGGCACTTGATTTTTGGAAGTCTTCCTTACCAGAAAAACTTAGCACATCTGTATATGGCCATGTTTCCTTTCTCTTCTAGCATCTTTTATATTATAATTCCAAGTTAGGAATTCACATTTGTCTAATGCAAACAGTATAAAGTGTGTGTGATGATATATTGATCTTTACTTTTCTTTTAGTATATACTGAAATATTCAAATGTTAGGACAAAATTGCTATGTTTTTTACTTGTCCTCGATGGTGGTACACATCTGCATTCTGAGGGTCAATATCAGCAGCCATGTTAAAGTCTTGAGTAGACAGCACAGGCTGCTGTTGCTGCATATACATACTTCCTCGTTTGATCAGAGCATTGGCTCGGAGCTATAAAAAGAAAAAGGTTCAAATGAATATTAGGTATTCCAACATTCATCCAGATTAAGGACTTGGTTACAATTACAGTATATTTTAATTTAATTAGTTTCTCCCACTAACAGATTCCTGCTTAGAATGAATCAAATAAATTCCACGTTGAGTCTAAAAATCAATCAATACAAATTAATCCCTTGCTTAATTGCAAGTAAGTCAGCCTATATTTTCAGTGGATTTTCATCCCTAGGGAACCCTTTTAGAAGATATGCTCCCTATGCTTACAAATACATCAGCATTTTTAGAAGCAGTTCAACATGCAAGTACAATTAATGTTTGTTTGTTACAATTAATGCTTTTATTTATGATTAGATCTTTCAGCTCATGTAAGTCTCTAATTGATTCCACTTCCTCTATTCTTTAATTTCTACTACTTAGCACAGTCTCAGAAATACTGACAATACAATAATGACAATACAATTCTCCAGGAATAAAAAAACATAACAGTGAAAGAAAACAGAACACTTCCATTAAGGGCCTGTAAAGTTGGAAAACCAAGCTCTGCACTACACTGCAAGTCTTTCCTCTAACTTTCATGCTTTCTCAACCCAAGCTACAATCCAGCTGTGATAGATTCTTACCTTCACATTTGCACCTTCCATGCTGATAACCTGATCTAGGTCTGGTTTGGCAGCATTTGCATTGCCAATAAGTAAGTAGAAGGTAGCTCGCAGAAGTAAAGCTTCTGCCATGTATTTTCCTTTTGCTTCAATTTCTTTTGTGCTCTCACTGATAATTTTGTCGTAGTTCTCTTCTTCCATGTATTGTTTTGCTCTCAAATAGCCAGAGCTGTAAATGATGTAAGAACAGCTGTATATACATTAAGCATTCACTGAACATTCCAATTTCAGTTCAGACCTTTTTTTTTTTTTTAATCATAACAAATACTAACTCTTTTCTATACTAAGTTGCAACGCTAGCATTATAAGTAGAGTTACAAATATTCCTGGATGGAGTCATCACAGATTCAAAACAATTTAGACACAAAATGCCCAAATAACATTCGAAAGAAAATGAAAGAAAAATTTTTTTTCCACCTCAACTTGAGTTTCATCTGTCTCTTGAATTTTTTTCACGTTAAGGACAGCTATAATCTCTGACTTAAAACAGGAAGGCTGGCATGGTATTCCAGGTCAAAAAATGAAATATAAATGTTAGCAATGTGCATTTTACATGTGAAAGAAGATTTCACAGTAAAAATTAAAGTACATACTGCCTTGCTCTCAACTAAGTATCTTGGATTCAATCAACCTGTAGATCAGATCCTTCCATCTTGCTTAAAAACAAAAACAACACTCAAGCTTTTCTGTGTCAGAATAAACCTCTCATGTAGGTGCAATTTGATTCTAAAAAGATAAAAGATCCTTTCAGCCTCAATTGCTGTAGTTCAGAGTTTTCATTAACACAGACCTTTTTCCTAGCTTGTATTTTCCCTTCCAATCCAAAGGCTAATTTGCTCTCTTCCTTGGAAACTCTCCTTTGGTATGAAATATTCCTTTTTCCAGAAATACCTTTCAGCTCTCTTCTCATCCTCCCACCTCCTAAGCTTTACTACGGTACTGTAAATAAATATTCAGCATATCCTCCTGATCTCATTGTCTTCCTCCGCTTAACGCATCAAAGCCACTCATGGTTTGAAACTAGCCAGTCAGCTTTCACAAAAGTTTCATTTTTTAACATCAATCTCATTTCATAGGTTTGCTTTATCACCATGGGACTTCCCAAGCCAGCATTGTAAAACAACAGCAAGTTACACTGAGCAGAGTATCAGAACCACTGAAAACTTAATTCCAGTAAATTAACTTAAAAATTCCCAATTGTACACTCACTTTTCTTTTACTTCAGAAGCTTCTCCCTCCTTATCCTTATCTTCATCTGACTTCTCACCCTTAAGCAAAGGCTGGGAGATTATATCATCTGTGAAAGAGCTGAAGTAGGATTTAATGAACTGCGGTGAGGGCATCAGAGGCTCGCGATTCTGAAACAAAGAGAAACATACTTTTATGTCATTAGATAGTAAGATCAGATGGTAAATGACAAAGTGGATAAAGAAACGTGATGATAAATAAATTCATTCAGGAAAGGAAAAAAAATTATGACTTTCTACTGATAGTCTCACTGATATTTCAGTATTCTTGATTTGACAGTTTGCCATTCAGGGATTATTTAAGCTTCAGATCAGAATTTAGTACCCATTACCAGTGGGAATGAAAAGATATTCAAGAGAGAAAGAGCAGACAGGATCATTCTGCATGGGATCATTCTGCATGTGCAGCTAGAAATGAGGACTCCTATGATTAACACATTGGGTAGATGTACTGTAGTCATACGTGTACATGTAAGTTCCCTGAAAAAACAAGCTGGTAGTTTAAGCATGTGCCTACATATACTACCTGCAAGTTGGACCCTGACTTGCATTCAAGTAGATTCTGAATGACAGTTTGACCTTTTCTCCAACTTGTATAGGAAAAGCTGCTGTCTGTCATTACAGTGAAGACTAATGAGGCAATATCCTAATTCTACCTGGTGCTTGGCCCAGATACCACACATTCTACTTTAAATCTGAGAAGAAAAAATTTCTTGTTCAAAAAGAACACTGCACACAAGATTTACAATTCCGTCTTTCCAGTAAGAAAAGTCTGAACTTACTCTTCTGAATTCCTCTATTAAGTTCTACCATAACACTGCCTATTTGAAGCACACCCTACTCTATGATGCTGCCGCCAGCATCATACCAGAAGCACAATTCATGTGTTTGTTACCTTGACTCTCCACAATTATATAGAATTTATAGGAAAGAAATTCAGGATCTCAAAACCAATGCAGGTAAGTACTTCAGGCATGTTCACAAATAACATGTGAGAATGTTTTGATGCCTAACTTTTTTGTAGACCTATACACAGCCATTTAGAACTACATCTGCTAGCTACCCCTATACTTCTATAGTTCTCATTGCTGCGGTTTACAGACTTTAATGCAAAGAAATCCAAGAGTTTCCAAGCAGAAAAGCACAAGTATGAGCACCTATTTACAGGGATGGAACAGAAGCAGACTGTGATTGAATGTCACAAACTAATCCATCAAGATGAAGGCTTGTTTCTCAAGACAGAATCAGGAAGTCTGACCATGAACAAAAAGGTCAGACTTCATAACGCATCATTTTTTCTTATGTTCTTAAGAAAAAAAAAAAAAAAAAACCTTTAAACATTCTTATTTCTTCACTTATCAAAACCCAGGAATTCCTCTGTTAACTTACATAAAATTTCTATTTATAAAATAAAAATAACCTCAGGAAAAAAGACCTCAACCTTCCTTCTCATTTTAAGTCAGTCATTACATATGGAACCAAAATTGTTGTGACATTTTTGATGATCATTTATAACCCTTCCTGCCTCAACACATTTCATAACCAACTCAGCCAAATTACATACCGTAACTAATTCAGCTTCCTGAACATTTGGCTCATGTAAACTATATCCCTATTGCTGTTCTAACACTGATACATATCCTGTTCTCATTATGCTGCAATCTCCAAATCTCTTAAGTAAGGCATCACACAAACTTACATAGCATGTATCCTGAATGTAGCAAGAAATTTGATTAATACTCTATGCAACTCAAAGCCTAAGGGGAAACAAACAATCCTTTTACTCAAATCTGTAAAAAGATTTTACAAGTTTGATATAGGCCTCCCTTCCTGAAGAGGTTTCAGAAAGTCTAGTACATGTCCCAACGGAAAACATCATAAGTAGAATAGTAGCTTTGCACTAAACTGTTGATATTGATTCTTACATTCACCACCTGAAGACAGTGACTCGCTTGTAACAACTGACAAAATGCCAACAATCAATGTTTCAACAATCAGGCAGGCAGAATCAGAATTTGTCCTCAATATCACAAGTCTTACCTTATATTTTTCTTTGGCCTTTTCTTTTCCAAGGAGTTTAAGAACTTTATCAGCTAATAACATACTTTGCTGGTTTTGAAAAGCTTCTAAAATGCAGACTGCAGTGACATCTAGGAAACAACACAGAAAAGTGAGATTAAAAACAACCTGTGCTAGTTACTAAAGTACAAAATGCACCACTAATGCAGCAAGTCATTGTCAAACTAATACACATCTCGTTCATGGATCAAAGCCTCCATTTCCAGTTGCTATACTTGCCATATTTTCCAAAATACAAAATTTGCACTCAAAGTAATCTCCTTTTGGTAAAAGGATTTCACCATACCAGATGAAGTGGTTTTTTTGTTTGTTTTTTTAAATCTACAAACATTCTTAAATGAACAGTGAAATTTCACACTTCCAACAGAGGCTTTCGACATTTTGTAACTTTGAAGATAGTAATTACATTCAAATTATATTCACCTTAAAAAATGCTAACACAGCTTCTCTTCTGAGACTGGTCCTAATTTTCTGCTTTTAAAATTCAAAGTCAGTCTGATCACATCTTGCTCCTTTCTCAGTTTGAGAAATCTTCTCCTATTATAATACAAGTTTTTCTGCACACCTCCATGCCTTTGGGAAGGAGCAAGTTAAAAAATTCCCTGCTGACTCATTTAAAGTGCTAGCCCACACCATATCGCTTTCATTCGCGCAGAGAGCCTCTGCACATGTAAACCCATTGTTGCCCGAATAATGTTTTGCAGTGCTGAATGAGCCCTCTTGGCACATGATCATTACTTCTCTAGCTCCTCAAATTTTGCTGAGTAATGTAATGCTACTCACTGATTTTCCCTATTTAATTTCTATATAAAACCCTGTCCCATTCACAGAAATACGTTAAGAAGGAAAATCCTAGAAAAAGGCTTACCAGAAGCCTAAAATATCATTCCCATGAAGTCACTGTGCAAGGTTACTAACTGAAGATCAGAGTTTGGATTTGAAATTCAAACAGTGTATTGTAATGAAAAGCAAGTGTTCCATCACAGACTTTCAATGTCGTTTCTGTAACCCTACGCTGCTACAGAGACTTTTGTGTGATTATTTCTATCAAAACTCCCCATAACTCTGGCACAGTCAAGAAGCACAGAGTAATCCCTGGGAAAAAAGGCTACAGCCTGAAGCAGCGTGCAAGACAATGCCCAGACTCAGGTGAGGCAGCAGTATCTTCACAGATCATACTACCAGGGAGCACCAGAGTTTTACTTTGCTCTGCTTTCCTCTATTACATGGATGTACCCCATTTCCTGCGATTCTACTGGCCACACACAGTTGGTAGTATCAGGTAATATCTTGTTAGAAAACTTATGTAGTTCAGGAAAAGCAGACAATTTTCAAGCACATCAGACATTTTTCGGATCAGAAACAAACTGTAAACTAAAAATTAAGTACAGGTTGAAAACAACTGCTACAAACATTAGTGCTACTGGTGTTATCAGAAAATTACATTTAAAAACTATCATGCTGTTGCAGAGACCCTTGATCTTTCCTGTGGCTTTTGTCATCTGTCAGTTTATCACAACACAGAAGGTCTAGATTTTGTTACAGGCCTCCGGAAGTGCAGCTGTACTGCAGCAAGTGGTTGGTGTACTCAGCAAATGTTCTACAGATTCTTCCGAATTCACTCAGCGATTGCAAGGGACTGGATTCAACGACCTAAACAATCCCTTCTATTGCCTATGCTCTTACAGGGCAGAAAGACAACTTGCCATTGGAAAGAGGAGAAAAAAAAACAAACCACCCACCACCACAAGACAGAGTGCACAGATTTTCCTCATTGTATTCATCTTCTAATTTAGCAGATCTAGTTCTTAGCTGTTACACATAATAAAACTAATTTAGTTTCCTTAACAGTTTAATTCACCAGCTACCAGAACGCCACTTTGTTTTCTTTCCCTCTTTGATAGTAAGCACTGACACAGCTGAAAATTTTATTTGCCTTTTAATCTTGCTTCAGCAGGAATAATTTCACTTGATGAAATTTAAATGGATATTTTCAAACAGTGACACTTAGTTCAGAGGCATCTTCAGACAACATATCTGACCTCTAATTCTCCTTAATTTTGATGGTTTCTCTGTCACACCTTCCTGATAGTTCTCAATGTGTTCTGTTAGGGATAGTATCTGCAAGGATTTGATACACTAGGTTCTGCCAAATATATAATGTTAATATATATTAAAAAATTATCTGTTCCAGATATCATAACTGTTATACATCACAAAGAAATATGACAGAAGCTGTTTTCGCTTTAATACCTGCCAAAAGAAACTTGCGAAAACACCCTGGTTCCTAGAGGAGTTATTTCTCTACAATGGATCGGGAATGAAGTTTGTTATTGCATAGAACTAGAATGACTGTTGTCTTAGCATGTTAGATGAATTCTTCTTTAAAAATGTAGGGAGTTTCCTGGAAATAGGATATCGTAAATGGTTACAGTAAGATCCATTTCTAGCAACTGTTTCAGAGCTAAGCTAAAAAACAGAAAAAGATTTCTTCCTACAACAGAAAACATACTTGCGGTAGCTATGAATGTTTTAAACACATAATTGTGTATTACTGTAGTTACAGAAAGAAAAAACAAAACAATCCTGTAAGTTTTACTGTCTCCATAGTGCCTGAGCTTCTTATTCCACTTTAAATACACACACCAAGAGACACTCACCTTCTAAACATTCCTTCTTATTGTCTAGCTTCTCATGAGCCTTTGCACGTCTGAAGAGAGCTTTTACATATTTAGGGTTAAGCTCAACAGCCTTTGTACAATCTTGTGCCACTTCTGTCCATTTTTGCTGTGGGTAGAAGAACAGCATGATGAAGGAGATCCTACTCAGAAAGCTGCATTGTATTAGCTTTCTGCTACCAACCCCAGGGTCATGCCCACCTAACAGTGGCTGCAGTTCCCAGGGCTCTGGTTCTACCTGCTCGCTTCTATTTCTGCAAGTTTCTCAGTAAGAAACTGCCAGCCACCACTGGAAGCCACCTGCACCAGAAGAGCCACAAAACAGAAAACGAATTCTTACAGAAAAAACGAAACTGGACAGTTGTACGAAGCATATGGAAAAAGATAATGAGTGGATGCAAAGACACCTGCAGGAGGTAATGATGGGACTGAAAGACTGGCACACAACAGATGGAAGAAATAAAATGAAAACATAATGAAAACCAACACACAAGATTAACCAAGTGCTAAAATACAATGTTATTTTCATTTACTATTGTTATTTTCATTTACTACATCACTTCAAAGGGATGATATAGTAATATGTAGGAGTAGAGTTGGTCTAGGCTATTAAAAAAATTAAATATCAAAACAGGCTTTTCTAATAATTGGAAGAGAGGAAATACAGTTCTTAGGCATTCATTATTCATAAGTTAGTGTTATAAGTAATATTTGTTAGACAAGAACTGTGTCCTCTAACTTTCAAGGCTAGGTTTCTCTAAGCATCCAGTCTCTCACTTGATACTTCAGACCATGCAAACTCAGTTTTTCCATTCTTTTTCTCTCTCTCCAATTTGACCTCAAAAGTAAGTTTGTTGATACCATAATAAAAAAAATTAATCCATTTCTAAAACAAGTATCAAGCATCCATTGCTAACAACTAAATATTACTTCCACCTATGTAAAATTTGGGGTTTGGGCTTTTATAGGTTGTGTGTGGTTTATTAGTTTTTGAAGCGGCGTCCCACCAAAATATTTAACTTTCATCTAACAGTTACAAAGCAACACGGAGAGAAAAGCAAAACTAACAGGTATACAGGAAGGCTATTCCAGAGGATAAGAAATTAAAACCTTGCCTTATAAGAAAGGGCCTAGAAAGACACATAAGAATTACATAAGAATTACATAAGATAGACTGAAATGAGTTAATGGAAAATTTTAAATATATGTGGAAAAGTATGATGAGCTAGTGAAAAATTATAGCTGCAAGCAATGGCATCCTACTTTAAAGGCAGCATATATCACCATCTGGGATGGTGTGGACAAAAATGTCAAAACATAAAATTTACAATGTAACTTTTTAGAATAAATACATGATTAAGTTTAATTTCTTACCAGTTGTTCATAGGCAGCAGCTCTGTTCTGATAGAAGGTAGAAAGATCAAGGTTTTTCTCAGGAGGGCACAGGCTGATAGCCTCAGTATAACACTGAATAGCTTGCTCATATTTTCCTGCTTTAAAGTATTTGTTTCCTTTGTTCTTGGCTGCTTGAGCTCTGTCAAGAGGACTCTGAAAAAGAAAAGTGATTCATTAGTTCAAATAAGCAAAGCTTCACAGCAAGCAAAAGACGCATATAAGGGCTGATCTTCAAAGACATAAAACGGATCTGAGCACTAAACTCTAGCCCGGACTTCTGAAAACCTCTCTCCTTCCAATTTTTGGAAAAATGCAACAGATTCTCTTTGGCAAGTACGTAAGACAGTAGAGCAGCTTTTAAACCCATTCACCACAACGGCATCAAACAGTGCAGTCAATTCTCTTTAGAAAGCTATACAGGTTAATGTTACAAGTGGCGGTCAGAACCAGAGATGAAAAGTGTGAAAACAACAAAGCCTTCAAAACAGTTCAAATAGGAAAAGTTTCCACCTGAAATGCATATAGCTTGTAAGATCAGAGCTGACTCAGCAGAATATGAACAATAAGAGGAAAATACTCTGTGAAAAGACCTACTGAACAAGATGAGTAGAACCTGCATGGGAAAGCAAACATGGTTTGCCTTCAACATGCTAGACAAATTACTAACTCTTTACAACTTCACACAACTTGCTCATCCAACCTCAGGCTGATAAAAAGTGCTGGGCTGCCAGTCTGTCATTCTTAGCAGAGGATGGAAAATTTTGCTAACTAGTCTTGCTAACCAGACCTTTAGGTTTGGCCTTGCCTGCTGACCTTCCGCATTTCTGGAGAAACCAGCATGCACATGCAGCCTCTAAATTTACAGAACAGTTATCAAATATTGCAGTTTATACGGAACCTGATGTAAAAGGACCCTCTTTGACTGAGGAGCTATGACTCACATTCAGTAAATACACAGCTGCAGAAGATACTAAACATTCCTCTTCTGGATGTCCCTGAAGAAAATACAGAATTATTTGCCATGCCTTAGCTGTTCCTCTTTCACAGTCCAGCTTCAGCAATCACATGGGCAGTTCCCAGCTAACATGCCAGACAATGAAGTGAACAGAGGTATGAGCATACATGCCTTTCTTCCAACCTCTCTGAGGAGGGGAAGAGTAAAAAAGTTAGCTGCAGGATTCACTAGGTTTCACCTGTTGAATCACACACACACACACCAAAAAGATCACCTTGGATTTTCTGGCAGTTGTAAATGCTGCCCTGCGACCATATTTCTGTCTGCTCTCCTCCCTCATCCACTGTTAGTGTCACAAACTATACTCAGATTGCTGTAAGACAAACTTTGAAGCATCTTTTCATTTCATCAGCCTTTTCCCCCTGATGTCTGCTCAAGCTGCATGCCAGTCTGATCACTGTCAGCATCAAAATGACTTTTTAAAACTGAAAACCTGGAGGGAAGGCCAGTAGCTCAGTACAGCAGTACAGCTCCTCATTTAAGGCTTGGTTTCCAATCATGGCATGAATGAATCAGATAATGGGTGCCAGCTTTAGTTCCTGTATAAAAATAAGCATCCAAATAGAAGAGAAGTACCCTACAGGCACTCTCCTGAGGAGAGACTTACCAGCAAAGCCATATAAGGGAGAGAATTTCTTAAATACCCCTACTGCCAGAAAAGCTCTTCTCTCAGAGCTCACCAGTCTCCATCTTTGATGTTCACAGAGCAAAATGATCTGCACCATTTGTTAGGGTTTTTTTGTTTCAAATGATTTAAGCTCAAATTGATTAAAGATGATTAACATCACCCCTCTTCATACACTGTGTGCAACTCAGTGGATACACAAACCAGAACTGGAGTGCAAATATTTTTACTGAGAGCCAAGTAGCTGTGTATTTGATAAGCCGTTACTTTAAAACTCAACCCAAGTCTGAAAGGAAGGTTGTATTTACTTAAAATATGTTCTAAATGGGGCTCCCAGTACAACAGCTCTTACTGTTAACTAATACACACAGCAGACAGAAATTAAGTTACATAAAATTCAGCCTGCATTTTTCCTTTGGCATTTCTACAGCAAATCACAATAGAAATTTCTTTGTGAGTAGATTACAAAGTTCAGTGGTGTTCCAAATTACTACCTCCCTAAAAGAAAGCACACAGCATGATATGCAAGCCACACCACACATTCAGACCTGTACTCCCAGTATCAAAATTCTTTAAGTCTGCTGAGATTTAAGTCTACACTACAAAGGGGAGGGGGAGAATCAATCATATCTATGCTGAGCATACATTTACATTTGTTTACTACTTTATAATCATGTCCAATTTCTTTAGCCCACTGATCAATTACTCCAATACCTGTTTCAGGCTGCCCAGACCATCTGTTCCCATCCTATGCAGTTTGACAGCCCTGCACTGTCATCCCAGAGTAAAGATGCATGCCACAGGTGAGGACTACAGGCTAATATCCAAATGCAATGGCTGCTCCAGTGTAAGGTGTGGGATAAGAACAGTAAGTGGCAGCACGGAGTTTGTAGTTCTGGGGCTGTCACTGGTGTTCTGCCTGCTCCTTGGGAAGCATGAATTCATAATATGATCCTAACTGCATGCAACAGGCACCAAAGATCTTTAGGGAGCACAAGGCATGATGCCACAGAAAAACCCACCAAAATTAGTAACTCTGTTATCAGAGCAAGCTTTCAATAATAGTAACAAGGCCACAGACCAGACAAAGAACTACAGGTAAATTATTATCAAACAGATGCTCATTCAGTAATTACTCTCCATCCCATGCATTGCATGATGCAAGAAATATGGGAGTGGGGGGATTAGAGAACAGTATGTTATCATATAACCAAGTCCACACTAACATCCACGCAAGAAGAAAATCTATTTTTCTTGTGCTAGCATAAACCAGACTCCTAAATTTTGAGTGCTTCTCTCTGCAGCTTTAGGCACACTATTCTGCTATTCCTCTATCTGCTTATAATAAAACATTTCTGAAGGGCAGATGTTTTAAAAGTGAAGGTTCCTACAGCTCTATTTAACCAATAAACCCATTTTGATAAGGGCCTATAGAGAAAAGAAAAAAAATGTTTAGCATTGCATACCCATGAAAAAGAGAACCCCACACAGACTGTAGAGAAATTCTGGATTAAAATAACAATGTTTTATCTGCGGCTTCAGGTCCAAAGTCTTAGAAGACACAGTGCCAAGTTTTAAACTCAACTCTTTTCTAAATAATGATGAGATTCATTTTCTTAGCAAACAGAAAACTCTTTCATCACAGCAAAAAAAAAACATACCAGAAAACAGTGTATTAATTTATGTGTCTGGTGTAGAAAAGTCACTGACACAATCATGGAACAAAAAGTTGCTCAGACATACCCCAGAAAAAAAGAACATAGCTTTTATTTTAATTTTACTAAACTTAACAATATTTACAACTAACAACTTTTTTAAGAAAAGCATAAGAAATTCTGTTTCTAAATTATGTAGTCAAGTTAAATAACTGTGGTATAACCTGCTGAAGCCAAAAATATTAAAAAGCTAAATCCATGCCTGTCTTCTTTTGCTTTGGGGGGGTGTGTCTGTGTGCCTGTGTGTGCGTGTGCATATGCATGTGGTTTTTTTTAAGTATTAGAGAACTCATGTTGCATTATACGTTGCAATCTTTTCATAACAGCATAAATAAGAATACTAAAATAATTCTTAATATATGATCAGTTTTTGAAAGAGTTAAGTCTTAGATTTATGCCTGACCTATTTTCTGCATTTTTTGAGCTTCTTCCCCTGTCAGTCCTGTTGCTACAGGAAGATGTACACAAATGAGAAACTGACTCATTATCCAAGGAAAGTTCATGTACTTCACACAGAACTAATCAAACAAAAGACCCTTTTCTTCCATTTCCTTGCAGCTGTTATAATTCTAGACATTATTTACCACCAGGCTGAAAATATTTTCAGACAAAAATGGCATTTATATTTTTAAAGGCAACAGTCCCTGCATCTTCCAGCTGCATGGTTTCTGTTTACCTGACTCACTGCAATCGTGGTTACTACAGTAACAATCAACATGGTGTGCCAGATGCATTTTGACTCTACAGTGAAGGACCTTATAGAGCAAGAACTCCTCTCACAGAGTTTGTCAAGTCTTAGTTGAAGAATCAGAGTAACAAGCAAGGCAGTTCAATAAAATGAAGTTCATGCTCCATTGTCTACAAAGGCAGTGTATACAAATACAGCCCTGAGCCATGCCACAGGTTCTTCTGAATACATCAGCAGGAAAGGAAGGAAATTCTCTCGCTTGCTTTGCTTTGGATTAATTCTGACGAGCATACAAGAACAACTACTAAAGAGTTTTTATTCAGCTGTATGATGGCACTCCATTTACAGACTAGTTTACTTTTCCATATTAAAGTACAAACTACAGTAAGCTTTTTATCCAAAGAGCAGTTTTAGTCTGCTCCTTACAAGATTTCTTTCTATTCCCAACCTAACAAAAAGGGAATTTTATTTCATTCTCACCAAAGATAACAGTGCCACGCCGCAACAGTTATCCCATCCAAAGACAGAAGATACACTTTCAGGACACTAAGATTCTGAGCTGCAACTTGCACTGCAGACACTGGGACATACTGGAATGCAGGAATTTCCATTGTATTTTCATCAAAAAGCCAGGGATAGCACCCCTACCCTGAAGCCAGCAGAGCTGAAAAAGGTCTGCTTTCCACACTCACTTCCATAAGAAAGGCTGGGATCCCACCGCAGCCTTTTGGGATTAAACATTTGCAGAAAAAAACCTTCTCATTGTATTTTTATGCCCACATGAGGGATCTTTTTAAACTTCTTGTCATGACCAAATTTATGCTAACAAATTAAGAGCCTGTTTTCTACAGATGCAACTGTTTCTGTTACATTAAACCTGCTCAGAACAAACCAGTGAATGTTAAAAAATACCCATCATCATGAGATTCTCTTGTACTTTACAATTCCCACAGATGCCAACACTAAAGCAGTAATTGCAACTTTTTTAACACTTCCTAGGCTATATAGTTTTTGCAAGGCTCGAGCCCAGTTGTGTACCCACCACGAATGCCTGACACAGTCACACCAAAACAAAATACACTGTTTTCCATTACAGCCAAAAGCAGACAAGACAGGTTTTTTTTGACATGCATGGCAGTTTACTCTGCTGTTTCGCACACATTCATGACACTCAGTTCATGACACTCACCGTTTAGATGTCTCTACAATAGTCATGTTGCTAAATACTCAACAGGCTCCTTAGGGTAAGAATACATGTCTTTTTCATAACTTGAATGAGCTTTCTGAATTTGAATATAATTCGGAAGTTATCTGCAGTTACAGGAAAAAATAACATCTCGGTATTTAGACTGTTTTGAGCAACTGTTCACTAACAATTGTCAAAAGCTGGAATTTAAGTCAAAGGGCACTGGTGTTTTTGAGAAGCACTTGGTTATCTAAGCCACTAAACAAGCAGATTCCTGACTATCTGAAGACCAGACAGCACAGATAAAATTTGTTAACTGTTACTTTAACCTCAACAGATCTACTTTCCTCACAAAATACTCAGAAACTGCATGTGAGTAACAGCCACTTAACAGCGACAGACTGTCAACTGCAAGAATAAAGCTTAGTAACCTCCAGCAATGCCAATATGGCTAAACCAGCAGCTTAGAACTCCCTTTGTATTTGAAGGACATTGCTCTTTAAAGCAGAACAAGGAATTTGCTGCCAGCCGATGATGACAGTGAGTCACAACAGAAACATGAGCAGCAAGTTACAGCATGGAGGATACAGCAGGAACCACTGCCTGAGAGATGATATGCAAGGGGACTACCACTTCAGCCATCAATCTCAATTTGTCAACTTGCAAAAGATGCCCTGTACCAGACCTCTTTCTCCCTCTCCAAGTGACAAGGCTAAGAGACCCTCTTGACCAGATCAGCCACCAATAAAAAACAGTGTTTTTTTCCATTGCTACAGAATCCCTACATTTCAATTTATTTTGTAGTAACATTCATCTCACCAGTGTCTCAGACCTATACTGAAGGGTGTTAACTGAGTGTAAATTGTTTTAAGATTCTCCTTAGCACTAAAACCACTATGAGAGAGGTAAAAAAGAGTTTTTCCACATGAACTTAAGATGCAAATTCAGAGGGCAAACAAGGATGTATTACAGTTAGAAAAAAATTAAGCTCAAATTTACAGTAAAATTTATGTTCTCCATCAGTCACCTTCTTTTTAATGGGTTTTAAGTCATGCAGGCCTGCTACGAATAAGTAAGCCGCATGTGAGCTGCCAAGGCTCTAACAATTGTTATACTGACATTATACATGTTTAAGGGTTTTCTACACCTGTCCACTACAGCTGACATGAAACACAGCACATTTACAGTAGGGCAACAGATTTATTAGGCAACAGGTGCACAAAACAACAAAAACGACTTTTACAGATTTCAGATTAATTCATGATAAGTATTAACATAAGTGCATCTAGACAAAAGGTTATAATTCCTTCATATAGTGATCTAATATCACAGTGCTGGGATAGGCAATATTCAGCAAATTAAAACAGACACTGGAAAAAAGCCACACTAGTTGGCTGTCGATCATGATACATGGCATTGCACAAGTCAAGAAGTTTGGCCACTTTCACCCACCGCTGCACTCAAATGAGTATACCCAGCTCGGAGGAAAATGTCATGCAAAGATAGTGGACTGCTGTAGATCCAAGCTGCTTTCTCCGCACCACATGAAGCTGCGCAGTTGACTAAACAGTTCAAGAATCTCTGCTCGGTGCTTCCTGGCACACTGAAAACCCAGCGTTAGTCTAGGAACCTGCTGAAACTAAACTGTTCATGGGTGAGAATTTGGACTATCAAACATTTGCTGAAGGGAATGATTTCAACTTAAGGGGGGAAAAAATACTGAAGCAACCAATGCATTTTCTTACTGACTAACAAGCATTTCCTCCTATCAGACAAGGATGATATAAACACACTAACAAGTTACCATGGAGTAAGTAAAAAGCATTGAACCAACCAGGTATCAATTACTATTTGGCAACTACTGAATATAATAATCCCCCCACAATAAATGCAAAGCAGTTTACTTCTTCAGCATCTTTAAACTATGCCAGTTTTCACCACAAAGTAAGAGGGCACATGAAAAGGAACTGCTGTTACTGAGTAGCTAAAATGCAACATATCCAAACTTTGAGAAATAACGACAAGTTCTGTAATTTACAGATGCAGTTTAACTTCCTGACCTCTGAGGCATCCATAGCTACCTTTTTACCATGAGTACTTAACCAGTACATGAATACCAGTTTACTATACCCGTGAGGAGCTGTGCTTACAGGCGGAGCAATCTCAGAAGTAGTTCAGCTTTTCCCAATATAGCACCTATGCCAAGGGCTCCTGCCAGCACAATGTCAGTGACAGATCGCACACTTGGCCAGAGCACCTATGTCAGGAGAATCATCCAGTACAGACACAGCCTGGGAAAACAGACAATGTTTCAGCAGCAGGTAAAACTAAAACCTGAGTTGCAGGCAAATCAGTAAAATGTCTGAATAAAGAACAAGGAAGGTTTTAGATTCTAGACATTTTCAAAGAACAAACAGAAAATTCAAGGTGGTTGCTTCATGATCAGGGAACAGAGCATCAAATGGATACAGAAGCTGACTCAATGAAATACTCACAAATGCACAAAAAAAGTCTCAGCTCTAGTTTATACATATGATTAAAAGAATAGTTACCACACACAGAGACAGCTGTTGGTAGCCCATTCATTGTTGATCTATGTGTTTTCTAAGACTTCCCACTTGTGTTTAAACTCAGTTGGATTTCAAATACATATCTACAAAGTGATGAAGAGCCCATGATTCATTTTACAGCTAAAAAAAACAACCAAAAAACCCCACATCACCACCTTAGAAAGGCAGCCCAATACAAGGCAGGTAACTAACAAGTAAAACACCTGCAAAGGTCATATTTTGAGCCAAGGGTCATAAGACATCAATAATATCCTTAACTAATAAAATGTGTGTGAAAACATGAAATCTACATGGCATAATCTTTTTGAATATGAGGAACTGGAAAGCAATCCTCCCCACACACACAAACCAGTCAAGGAGTAGCTGTGTTGCTTATCTATTGCCTCATCTGATCAAGCAAATCTGGTCCTATCTTCTACAGCTTTCCTAAGTCATATCTCCTATTTCTTTACAGCATTCAATGACACACTTTTAGGAACTCTGGATCATATCATTCATCCACATACTTCTTGTTGGATGCATATAATCTGTCAGTATTTTATTTTGTGGAGCAATCTGAAATACCAAGACACTTTGAATTTTTTAAATTATGTGCAACATTAAAAGCTATTTCCTGCTTCAAGTACAACTACAGAAAGGCTGCAGACCATCTTAAGATACATAATGCAATCCAAAACATGATCAAAAATCCAGAGCTAACATACTAATGGCAAAGTCTCTGCAATTACACAGAAGTCCAGATGGTCCAGCTACTCCAACAGTAGCCTGCAACCCAGAGCTCACAAGTGGCAAGCATACTGCCACAAAGGTGCCAGGCACTGCCTGCAGCTGCAAGCCAAAGCTACCACAGTAAACAAAGTTTAATTTTGTCCCTAGTGCCCTACTTGCTCGACACTGTTGCTTATGAAATAACAACGAATAACCGCCATTTGACTGTTTGCCCCCAGGTCCAGCATAGGTTTTGCAGCTCGCTGTACTACTAGTGATGCCTGAGGGTATCTGTGATTCAGTAGCTGCGGAAGCTCCTGACCTCCTCACCTCTCCCATGTATTCCTGCCACTGTCCAGCCACTCACTTGCATAACATTAATCTTCATCACTGAAATTATCAAGGTTAAAAACTGCCTCTTCCTATCTTGCAGTTATTTTTTTTCCTCCAGATCATCTCAGAGAGGAAGTTTAAACTGTGGCCCTCCAGGTAAGAGCAATCCAGCTGGGACACTGGCTATGGCATGAGAGAGGGGAAAATGCAGCAGTATCTTAATAGGACTCTGTCACCAAAGCCTGCATATTTTAAAGTTAGCTCCAGTATGCCAACATGAACTTCCAAAAAACTCACTTCAGCACAGAGTTGCACATATGACCTGTACATGGAGGGCAACAGCAGTGGAAAACAAAGTTTCAGACAATAAAAATTAGAATGCTGATTATGTTCCTCACCCAATCAATTTGCCAAATCTAAAACTTTGAACGTACTCGTCAACTGTAACAACACCTCAATAATACAATATGCCTGTCGATAAGTCTGTGACAGCAGATGTGAAGAAAGGGCATCTCAGAGACATTTTTCCACATACAGGCACAGAAGTGAATCATGGACCTGATCTTAACTTTGTTTTTCCCTATTTTCTTCCAATTTCCGTACAGACGGTTTTATTTGAAAATTCTCAGAAAGTTTATTTGCCATAGGACAAATGCAAGTTCAGATAGCATACCTATTTAAGCAAACTCTGCTCTGAAGTCTCAGTCGCTTTAACTATATGGCCTTTGTAATTCCACAGAAGATGTTTCACTTTTCAAATACTCTGACCGTGTTTTTGTTCTACTCTGCTGTATCCAGTATCTCAGACTAATACAGAACTGATTAAAAATTTCCTTTTTTAAATGTTAGTCTCAGAAGCAATTTCCTCGTAGCTATTACGACGCTGAGAAGCATAAATACATTCACTGAACAACAGCCTATTTCCAGATTTGTGTCCTCCTAGGTAACGCATACTCCATCGTGAAGTGCTTTCAATAATGTACTTTGCTTTCCAAGTATCAGTACCGGGAAGAGAACAAGTAAGCGTACTCTGAACAACTACCAATCGGAGCGAACAGCACTGAGGAAAAAGCCTCGGAAATTAATACCTAAATATGAGAATTCAGAAGTCAGGAGGGCTGACTTTGAGGGAAGAGGCTGCCACCCCAGCGCAGCCGCTGCGGCGCTGCTCATCCCTCCAAAGGCGGCCCCGGGACGGGACGGGGACGCGGGGCACAGCGGCTTGGTGGAAGCGAAGGGCCTGCCCAGCCCTCAGCCTCCCGCACACCGGGCGCCCCGGCTCCGGCCGGCCCCAGCCCGCAGGCGGCCGCGCACACAAGCCCCCTCCCTGCCATTAAACGCGACGGCTGCGCTGGGAGAAACGGCCGCTGGGAGGGGGGAGGGGCGGCCCCAACCGCCGCCGCGCGCGCTCACCATCTCCTCGTGGCCGGGCCCATCGGGCTGGCCGCCGCCGCCAGGACCCGGGCTGGCGCGGCCCTCGGGGGTCTTCCGCTCGCTCGCGCCCTTCCCGCCGCCGCGGGCCGCCCGCCGCCCCCACAGGTAGAGCGCGCCGGCGCCCAGCAGGATCGGCGCCCCCAGCACCAAGGCCAGCTGCCAGCGGGACAGCCCCGCGCCGCCGCCGCCGCCGCCGCCGCCGCCGCCGCCGCCGCCGCCCGCCGCCTCCACGGGCTTCGAGGCGGCCATGACGCGCTCGCACCGCCGGCCCGGGGGAGGGGAGCAGGGGTCACCGGACACTTAGGGCATGCCGGGAGGAAGAAAAGGTCAGGGAAGCACTTCCGCCCGCCGCGCCCGCTCCCGCCCTGCGCCGCCGCCTGCCGGCCGCCGAGGGCGGCGCCGAGCAGCAGCGGGGTCCCAACGCGGCGCCGTCCCTGGGAGTGGCGGGGGCGCTTCCTGCCGGGCGGGCGGGGTCACTGCAGGAAGCGGCTCCCGGCGGCGCCCCCCACCGTGGGGCCTCCCCGCCCCAACGGCGCCCCCGTAGAGCGGTGCTCCCCATTAGGGTGCCCCCCCCTAACGACGCCCCATATAATGGTGCCCCCCATATGATAACGGTGCTTCCCTATAACAGCACCCCTGTGCAGTGGTGCCCCCCTTATATGTGCCCCCCACCGGCACCCCCAGCCATGCCACCCCCCTTCGCATCAAGGCGTCCCCGTTCACAGGTGGAGGGCAGGCGCTTGCTGCTGCCTGGGGTGCAGGTCTGGGGAATGGTGCCCCCAGGGCTAGCAAGGTGTTTGGGCCCTCACTGAGAGGCCCCCAAGGGGCTGGGTGCTGCTGGTTCTTTGCCCCAGCTGGGGCTGGGGAAGGGCTGGGGCTGGGCTGCTGCCAGTGCACCCCATGAGCACCTACCCCCTGGGGAACGAGGGCCTGCCAGGCTGCGCCGGGTGTGTGCGGGGCGACTGATCACCCCGACAGCTGGCCCAGCCTGCCAGCGCTGAGCCTGAGAGGAGGCCTGGGCGCCTGGGAGCTGGTGTGTTTTGCCCAAATACATGCATTTACCTAATAAGTGATACTGCTTCTCCCTGGAAATATTGGTAATGTAAACTAGGCTTAATCTGTTTACAAGATACTTTAAAATAAGTTGTCTAACACTGTTTTATTCCCTCCAATGTCACAGGGATGAAGGCATTAATAGGCAATGGATGTCCCCTTCTGTAGGTTGTCAGTCTTTCTCCTGTAGGTCAGGGCAAAGGTCTTCCACAAATAAGTGTTTCTTTTTCACTCTCTCTATGATCATTTCCCTTCTTGCAGAGATTTCTACCTTTATGACTTTACTGATATAACATATAGAATCTTTCTGAGTTCAAAGAAATTATTAGCCAGGCCTGCAAATTATTAGCTTACCTTTAGGTCTGGATTAATTTTGTGTAGAAGGACATTCTGGACAGCTAATACATAGGCCTGACAGCAAGTCTCTAGGATTCTGTGTTGGAACATTTTGTTAAAAGATTATCCTTGCTTTAGAGGCTATTTTTCATTTACTTTGTAGTTACTGATTGAATCTATCTGTGTTCAGAAAAAAATCATTAAATATATAATACTGGAATTTTATATATATACTATTGTATACATACACACTGTTTGTACATCTGTGTGTGTGTATATTTATATATATAATTGCTTAGAGCTGTTTTAATAGCTATCTAGGTAGTTCTGTCTATAAACAGTGGGAAGAGAATGAAAGAGAAGGAAAAATTATCAACACACCTATTTATTTACGCATTTTTGGTGACTTGGAGCTTTTGCCCAAGAAGGTTGCACACTGGAATTGCCTTGGTTTGTCAACCACGCTCACCTGGCAAGAGCATGTTGCTGACCCTATGGATTCTTCTTTAAAGTGTTCAGGGAAGGAAGAAAAACACATTTGGTTGTCAGAACTACTTTCTTGTCTGGAAAACTTGGTGGAGGAAGAGAAATGTTTTCACTGAAGAAAGGGGAAAAAAGTGTCTTTTTCTCCGAAACTCTCACCTCAAATAAGAGAGCAGTGTCAGTAGTGAGCAAGTGGCCTCTGATTGCTTGTCTGACTCTCCCAAATGAGAAAAAACTGTGGTCACTGATGCTAAAGGTTGTGGCCTGCTTAGCATCCTGCTCAATAGGAGGGGAAAGCTCATCACCGCTGTCTCTGCTTGTTTCTCTGCAGCACTCAGCTGAGGATAAAGACAAATCTTCTTTGATAACTTTTTATGCTTAGTTAACACTAGTAATTGCATACCCAACAAAGAAATTTCCTTGCAGGCAGGAAGGAAATGCAATAGATGTGAAGACACTGATCGTCGCTCTGAAGAAAAAAAGCACTGAAAATAAAAACTCCAGTAAGATCGCAAAGCAGACACTTCAGAATTCTAATGATGTCTAGTTAAAATTTGCCAAAGCACATTTAATTCTGCCCTGAGTCCTGGTGACACCTATAATCTTGATGTGACCACTGTCATGACCTCCTAACCTCTGCAGGCTTTACTAGTTAAACAGCAGCTGCTGCTGCTTTTGGTTGCTGTTATTTCCATTTCTTACAGAGCACTGGTGAGTCGACCATTCCTGCACTGTGGTCCTACCTCTTCATGTGACTCTGCCCTATTGGACCCTGAGTCAATTTACTTTGGTGCCTGATAACAAACACTTGAGCCACGTGTCCCCTAATGTATGGATTATTACTGTTTACATAATCATATATTGCCAAAGCTGTGGGACAGCCTCCCATCCACTTTTCCCTGTCACTTGTCTCAGCACAGCAGAAGCATTCCCCACTTGACATGACAGGCTGCCGTTCTGTCTCACATATCAGAAAAGAAGAAACTTGAGCCATACAATACGAGGTACTTACCAGTAGGCTCACAGGTTCCTACTGAGGCAGCCTAATTCCACCTACGTGGTGCTTCCTATGAGCTAGCTTAGGCCCTCAGACATACCTGACCTGTATAGATTGCTAGTCTCAAGGACTTAAGTTGAATCTAGACTGCCTGAACATGGCCCAAAGTGTTCTTCCCCATCCAGAGAATCAGCCTACACATCCTTTTTATTGCTTCAGGTATCTTTTTACTGTACTGTTTTGCAGGTATTCCTCTCGCTCCTACCTATCCATGCCTCTACCAAGAAAACATCCTGTTGCAGCTTGGTTGGGTCTCCAAGCTCTGATGTGCAACACCTGAAAATTTGCTATCTGTAAACCCACGTACTCCAGGTCCTTGTGCACTTCTGATCTCATCTGCCCCAGACGCGGTGAAACTCCCCCACATAGGCATCCTTGACCTATTGATCCCTTCACCTGCATTATTCAAAATGAAGAGTCCTACGCCACAATATGCTATTAGGAAAACTTAGACCTCACACCTACACCAATGTGAATGAAACTGGCGCTCTGTTACTACATCTATATTGCTAAATAAAACAGGGACAAGGAGCAAGTTTTAATGCTGGGCTACTGATTGTCCATAACTATTTATTATTGAGTTTATCAGTACAGTTCTGGTCAGTGCCAACTAGCATCACCAGTACGATGCCTGGCATGCGGAGAATACCTAGCATACACACCAGGGACCGTTCCCTGTAGGAGGTTGCATCTAGGTCTCTTACTACTATGCGGTCTTCCAACACTATCCCTTCATGCTCTGCATCCTCAAAGCACTCCTCCATGTCCTTCTGCCATGTCCGAAGGCATGTAACACATCTCTCTGATTTCATACTATACAAACAGCACTTTTATGGGCTGCAATAGAGTTCACACATTATATCACACATTTGGAAATACAAAAAAGACACAAAAATTGTAACTGTATATTACAGCCACAGTGCAGCACATACAGCCTAGAGAAGACCCACAGCACAAACACTATGTCGAGTTGATGCAGCTAGTCAAGCCACATGGTCCCTAGCCCTGTTTTTTGTTTTTGGGGGGTGGGTTTTTTTCAATTATAGACATGCCCTATGTGGCCTACATTCAGGGCTTGGTGAGGAGGAATGGAATTAGACTCGTCTTTATTCTGCATGCATTCAAGTAAGGCTAGGTCTAGCATGACCCTGCTATGGCAGATGAAATGAATTTGTGAAAAGCAGCTGATGGGAGCTCACGCCAATTGTCAAAACCTCCAAAATGAACAGGAAGTTTTCTCAGGAGGCCTGTTTTTCCCCTGGACAGACCATATTTCCTGAATACTGGAAGGAAGAGTACAGACAACAGAAGTTAGGAGGAGGGCAGCATGGGAAGAGGGGGATATTCATTTTTATTTTTTTCCCCCACAAAGTCAGTTAAGCCTCTGTAAGCAGCTGTGCCAATTTCTGACCAGTCGATATGTCAGTTCTGCTTCTGAAAATCACAAGCCTGCTTTGAGTTAGAGTACACACCTTCCAGGCATGTTACTGTGGGCAGCTCTCCATCGGCATTGACAGCTGGTGCACTTTACAGCAATGAATACGGAGTTGACAATGCACTTCCCATCACCCCCCTGCGGCAGTGTCATATTGGACATCTCTGTAATGGAAAGATTAAAAGAAACCTCGTTGAAAACAGATGAGAAGGAATTGACTTAATGTTTAGACAGTGCCTAGGGCTCCAGTGGGATGGGTTTTGGGGATGGAGTGCAGAGGGAGTGGTTGAAACCGCATCTCCTCTCCCTCTTGTTGACAGATCAGTGTGAGGCTATTGGCTTAGTGGTGGCATTTGACCTTGCCTTTCCGTGTCTGGTCGGGAGACTCCCCCAAGTTTGGAGTGTCTGTACATGGAATATGAAGAGGATGATGATATTTCCTTTGCAAAATGGATGAGCAGTTTCTGGGGCCACAACTTGATTGATGAGAATGAGAACGAGGGTAGAGGCCACAAGAAACGTCCGACACGATTCTTTAGTGAAAGGAGAGCCTCCCTTCCGGTAAGAATTGTGTGCAACTTGCTGTGTGTGTGTGTGTGTGTGCATGCGTGTGCATTGTATGTGTGGATGTAAGTGGGTCTGACCCTACAGCTCTATGAGTGTGGCACACCTTGCTGAGTAAGTGCAGTTCCTGCTGGCTGCAGCAAGTGTCAGAGTCAGGCCTCAGACACTTAGAAGAAAAGGAAACTAGCAAACTCCAAGATAAGGGAAGATGGGACCAGAAACGTAAGGAGAAAGCTGTCCTAACTGCAGAAGTCCCAGCTATAGATTATGGTGGTGTTGTCTCTGCTAAGCAAGAACTGACAGAGATCAAAACACTTCAGAAATTTGGCATGCGCAAGCATTGTCTTCAATGACTCTGTTTAAATATGTAAAACTACATAAGGCCTTATGTCTTCATAGGATTTGGACCTAACTGCAACTATACTGCCTCCAATAGGCTGCACACTTTACTCCCTGGAATTTAGCTGTTTGCAGGTGTAACTTTTACTTTAAGAGAGAGGATATGGTCCCTTCTCGTTTTAAACATCTGACTCTGAAAATAAGAATGGAACACATGATAAAGCTCATTATACTGGAAGTAAGATCTTCAGGGAGAAGCAAGTTCTCTCTTCTTTTAGATGAACAAAATAGTTGGAAGAAGAAAGGACAGGTTTCCCGTGCAGAAGCTGTTTTTCTAGACAGCTGACAACTGTCTAACTGATTATCAAAATTAAGTTAAACTGAAAGCAGCTATTCCCAGACTGCTCTTTGCCTGAAGATTGTGGCTTTTATTTCAGCCCTAAATAAAGGCTGAGATTCCCCAAATCTGTCTTTAGTTTCCAGCTGCATGTTACCAAAGATATTATGTTTCCTTACAAACTATTTTTCACTTATATCCTTAGATCATCACGACTGCAGCAAAGCAAATGCTGTTACATTGTAGAGAAACAGCTACTGTTTTCCAAACAGTTTTTTGTTTTGAGGTGCTATATTTCACCTTGCCAGTTTTCCACTAGAGCTGCCATGTTCTAAGCTATGCGATTTTTCTTTTTCAACAAATATGGCTAAGAAAAACAAAGCAGAGCAAAACCATCCCCCATCTATTTGGATTTGAGGACTGGATGGAAAGATAACCTTCATTCATCAGTTTGGAACTGATCAGCCACATTTTTTTCTTTATTGTTATATTTTACCATGCTCACAGATTGCAGGGCAGACCCTGAGCTAGAGCTTTGCTAATGAATTCTATCAGAATGCCTGAAAAGAGACCATTTATTAATATTTTTTAATTTATTAGTGTTACTATATTTCAATGTTGTCCTTCTGAGAACAGCGTATAGGGGATTTCTTTAGACCCCAATACAAACTGAAGCGTGAGAATGTACATCAGATCACGTCCTGTTCAGCAAATTGCTGACCATATCTTCATTTATGTGTGTATGGATGTGTGAGTGTACATATACTTTAATTTTAAGCATGTTTTTATGTCTAGTTTGTTCAAAAGCTGCTTAAATAATTCGCTAACTATAGCTGCACCCCTGAACCAGCATCCAGTTCTTGAATTATGTGAGTTTAGAGAGAGAGAGAGAAGACTGTGTTTTTCTTTTTCTAGGGACAATACTACTCAGTCAGTTAAAGTTCACCTGTAAACTTAATTGTGCCTGCTCTTTACATTAGTGCTCCACATAAGTTTGTCTTGATCCAGTAGTATTATACAAGAGAGATATTTCAACTGCTTTATTTCTCAGTGCCAGAAATTTCCTGGGGAAATGAGAAGGGGAGATTTGTTTGCAGAATTTACTATGAATTTTGATATGAAACATCTTTTATTTGGAAATCTCTAACTAGCTGGTAGTGAACAGCATTAAAACATGTTGTCTTAAACCAACTCTAGAAATTGTATCAACAGGGGCACTAATAATTCCTAAGGAAATATCTCCTTCAGAAAGAGCATCTCCTTGTTCAGAACAACTTGCTTTTGCACCTGGATGTAAGTGCATGTTTTACACAGTTATTACACATCATATTGCTACTGTGATATTCAGAATACTTATGAATGTTAGTTAAATATCACCTTCATTTTATGAGAACAGTGCTATGAATAAGGGAGAGGGAGCTAGTACTATAACTGAGATCAGACTGCATCTCTTTTGTGAGTTAATACATCTTCAGTGGATCACAGTGTACCCCTTCTGCTATGTCAGCATTGTAAATGAAGATAATGTAGCTGTCCTCATTAAAATCAAAACAGCAGGGTCTGACGGACACAGCTGCTGGCAAAAGTGTGCAGATACAATTGTACTACCAAAGCAGCACTCCCAGCATGCTCTGTCTCATTTGCCAGGCGGGGTATGCAGTATATCAGCAATAGGGCAGTTCAGCCCACAAGAACTGTGTCTGAACAAAGATCATTTTGGCATTACATAGCAAAATGCAAGCATCACAGAGCAAAAGGTGTTTTGCATAACTCTGTAAACTGCTTTCAGCTCCAGATTGATGTGTTGGTCTTCACTGCAGTTTTTGCTGTGCTGTAGTGGTATTCAAGCCACTGCTGCCACTCCAAACACGATGGTGAGGGTATCCTGTCATTGTGGAGCCTCCCAAAATATGGAAAAACTTTTGTAGAACTCCCTCTGTGGTGTGCTTTACAGAAATTAACAACAATTTTAGGGTCTTTTTTCAGGATCTTAGTATACCTCACAAATGTTGCTAAGATGAGCTTCACAAAATGCTTTTGAGTTGCCATTGTCATTTCCATTTTGCAGAGGAGAACACAAAATGATATTCATCCCTCACTGGGTCATTGGCAGAGCCTGTGACTGGCCTCAGGAATCCCGGCTCCCAGTCTAGGCTAAAATGATTAGTCCAGACTTCTTGACTAAAACTTGCACCTCCACTCCCCCCAGAAAATTCAGAGTTGCATACGTTGCTGTGGGCCAACACTGAATGTAAAAACTGCCTTTGGAGAACCAAGTCATCTATTTTCAACTCCTTTTAGTTAATTCACTGCCCACTGCAAACTTTAGATACAGTGAGCTATGATTCCCTTTTTGAAGTGCCTAGCTATGACTTTCCTTGTCGCGTTCTAGCTAACCTCAGTCAGTTCAGTTCAGAAGAGTTTCTTCTCTCCCAAACTCTCTGTTTTGGGAAAATACAGGAGGCAGAGGAGCAGTGCTTGACTTTTACAGCCCTATGGATGTATTCACCTTCAAGGAGACATTGCTGCTCAACAGAAAATCCAGTAAAAAATAGCTAAGGGTGAGAGCAGAAGGAGTGACTGCTGTTGTAGTTGCTGACACTTAATCTAAAAAATAGTCGAAGTGAATACTCACCATGATATCAGTTGGAGCCTAGGCCAAAACATTTTTAAGGAATAAACACTTGGCTATAAGGTTTTTGGAAGGAGAGAAGGGTCTAGGGCAGAATGTGAATGTCAAATGTTCTAAAATGTTCCTAAAGCACGGGAGTCACTGTGCAAACATTGGCAGACAGTGAACACTCATACTGACCCACTGAAGATTAATTTTCTCACTGACACCTATGTTAGCCCTGAGACCAAGCCCAAAAGATGGAAACAATTATCATTTTCTCCAAAAAGGAAAATAGGTAATTTATATTGACATTAATTTCTTGAGGTTTTTGTTTGTTTGTACTTTTTTGCATTGCTTGTTTTAGAGAAATAATTAGCAAACAATCTGCTACCTGTTGCGTAAAAGGATACACTAAGAATGCCTGGCATTTGTTATATACCTCTTGTTGTATAGGGAGGGATCTATCATTCGTTCTTTCCCCTGCCTCTTCCCCTGTTGTACCTCCTCCCCACTCGTCCTCCAGTTTACAAACTACTCAAAGGCAGACCCCAGCAGGCAGCGAAGGAGAGGATTTTGTAGAGAGTCACCAGCCATAGGCACGAGGCAGCTGCTGGGGCAAGGAGAGGACCAGAAATAGGAGCTGTGCTCAGAGACCCTTGGCCTGGGAAGGCAGTGGCAGTGGGCAGACAACAGAGCGTGCAGGCACAGAGGGAATCTCCAGCTGCCAGCAGCTGCTGAGACTCTGGAAAGTGAAACAGCTTAAAGCAGTCCTCAGCCTGTTCGTTTTTACAGTGGTATCAAACAATCCATTCAACACCAAGTATGTGTATTAAATGCATGTATTAAAACTAAGAAACAGGAAGAAAGCCAAATGGATTGTATCTGAAGTCAGTGTCAGATCTGCTGCATTATTGGGCTTCATTTTATTACTTTCAGTTCTCCACAGAGTCAATCTTAAACAAAAGATAAAACACAAATAATAAGCCACAAAATGTTCATGCTCAGGCAGTTGTGTTAAGGCTCCTGTTCTCTGTAAGGTTACATGCATAATGCAGCAACATGCTGACATGCTTGAGCACAATTACCAGTCTAGCTACAGTGGTATGTATCATGCAAAGATACTGTGAAGAGGATGCACAGCCACAGAAATATAGTTACCTAAATCTATGTGGGTAGCTTTACCCTTAGTCCACAGAGGCAGATAGGCATTTTGGAGGAAGGCCCATTCCTTTCTTGATCTTCGTTGCCATGTCAGTATGTGAACTACAGTCTCTTTGTTAAGTGCTTAACTATAATTCTGTCTGTGAATGGAAATTAAAAAGCAATATCTTAGTAAAATAAAACATTTACAGATATTGCAAAACAGACTTGATCAAATGCCATCCTTAGTTTCACCTGCTCTGTTTTTTGTTCAAACCATCTAAGAACAAATACTGGTGATTTTTAGTGTAAGACGATTTGGATTTCCAGGAAATAATATATGTTGATGCCATTAAAATGACATGAAAGACATTTAGCTTGTTCAGCTTGACATGGCATATGTATTCTTGTCCCTCAAGCATGATGTGATTGCTTTGCTGCTTTTTTAAGCCACAATACAATGTGACCTTACAGAAATTACAGCCATATTGATTAGTTTGAAGCAGTATGCTTCAAAGTAAAAAAAGTATAGCAGAAATCATTACCACTACTCTCAAGAGTCAGTCATAATATGCTTACTGAAGCAAGCTTGTATCTGAAAATGAAATTGAACTAATATAGTATGATCTGAAAAGTCTTCTGTATTAGGTGTTTCTGTCAGGTATAAGACTTATTTAAAAGAATCAGGAGATGCAGATGACTGTGAAAATGGGAAATACAAACTAGTTAATAGCAGGATATATAGACCCAAGAAAAATATATTCTCAGTTGCTGCCAATGGCTGCAGGCAGGAAATAGTAAAGGGGGAGCCAGATCTACCTAAATGGAACAGCAGTATTTTGCTGGAAGGTGCACAGTGCTACCAGGTGTAGATTTATTAGTGATCTAGCACCACTCATTAAGCCTGTCTAATGTGATGTAGTCACAACTACATGGGTGCACAACGCCACTGTTCAGAGAAGAGCTGCACAAATCCTTGCTGTGCTGATACATATATAATAGCATCTGGACCAGAGTAAAAGCAAATGTATATGGGAGAATATTTTGGGTCCCTTACAGTCCTAGGGTTGTAGGTTTATGTGGCCACTATACCGAGATGGTTTAGCTTCCCACTGCTGTTTGTAAAAAATAAATAAATAAATAAGATGTTTGCAGTAACAGCACCCCTAATAGCCAGAATATTAATACATTTCAAAAGCTCTGCTGCTGTGAGGAGATTCACAGGTGCGGCACATCGATCTCACTCAGACTCCAAGAGCAAGAGCCATTTTGGAGAAAGAAGAGGTTTTGAATTGCCCAGGTTGTGTTAGCATGAGGCAAGCATCTGATGTAGGGCCTCAGTAAGTGGCTACAGCCTGGGAGAGCTAAGACCCCAAAACCTCCAGTGTGGGGACCTGAGAAGAGTGAGCATTGCGGTGGCTCCTACATAGCTCTACAGCTGTTTTCTAGCATACAGAGGAGAGAAAGGACCAGCGCATGGCCTAGGGTTTAGCCATGCCACCTCTGGAGCAGAAAGTTCAGGCAGCATCAAGTGTCTTCTTCCTTGCTGGCTACAAAACAGTTTCACTTATAAAAAGGGCTTATAAAAAGGGTGTATCTATCCAAAGCATCTACACAATTGAATGCCTGAAGTGTCCTAATCTGACACTTAGGGATCTCATTTTCAGATACATCCTATCTGTCCCTTACAGCTTTCACCATCTGCTGCTTGCCAATGTTCAGCCCTTTTCCAGAGAGGCAGGGTTTGGAGCACATCTGGCTCTATGTGATGACCCTCTCACTCATCTCTTGCTACAGGTCAGTCTACTTCTGCCATCATGACTCCATAGTACAGAGCAATTCTGTATCACCCTAATCTCCTTTACAAACATTTACACATGCTGATGCATGAAACACAGCTGATGCAGATCAATAGCTTTTATCCACATGCCAGGCCTGGGAAAATTGAATCACACAGAAACTAAACAACCCTGTTTACTCCCTTCCCAATTTAGCCCTGCAAATGTTACTGTGGGAAGCCTGTTTCCTACCAGTTCTCTGAGGGATGTATCCCTCAGCACCCTGAGAGTGCTCCCTCATCAGTTCAGGACAAAAGTGCCCAAGGTATCAGCATAAAATTCAGAGACAAACGGTAGAGCATTTTCTCTGCATGTAAGCCATGCTGCAAATTAGACATAACTGGGCTAGAAATGGTCCCTGTTGCACTCCAGTGAACTCAGACATCTGATAAGACCTCAACCTATTTGGGTCAAACTCAGCATTTGGCTAATCTGGCCACAAAAGGCTGGGTCCTTACTTTTCGAGAGTCCTGCCTAGAATCAGTCACCATATGGGATGCTTGATCTTTTGGTGATCTTAAGTGTCCCAGTTTCTTTTAGTGTCAGTGGGCATTAAGAGGAACCAGCATGCTTTATGTTTGAAATGCTTACTTGGGTGCCAAAGTTTAGATACTCAAAAACTGGAATAAAAGCAAATTCTGCTGCTGCCTCTGGAAAACAAGCTCTTGGCACTGTGATTCTCTTACACATGTGAGGTACAGGAGTTTGGCCAAGGTCCTTCATTGTGCACCACTGTTCAGAGAGTGCTCTGTAGCAGAGAGAATCTGCCCTGTGTGCTCTACTTCTACATTCAATACTCAACAAAGACCTCTTTTGTTGCAGGCCAAGCTTTCCTCCCTCCATACAACAAGACTCCATGCCTCTACCAAAGTCTCTTCTTCAGGGCATCTCAAGGGCTGCAAGGGGTTTCGAGAAGACCAAGATGTCAAATGCCACTGCCACAAGAGGGCAAGCAGAACACCTTCAACGGACAGCTCATGCCTAGAGACAAGATCAAACTCCATCCAAGAATTTGCGGAGTCCTTTGAGAAGCAATTGCATTTCAGAAGCAAACGTTCAGTTTCTTTGGTAGGTAGCAACCAATAGCAGCCTTAAGATCAAAAAAAAAAAAAAAAAAAAAAAAACCCAATAAACCAAAAAAATACAGGCCAAGTTCATCCCTGGTGTGATCCTTGTTGCTTTCCTTGAGACGGAGCAGAAATAAGCTTGAATGTCTTAAGTGATATGGTCAGTACAGTAGAGCAAACAAGCTTAAAATGGCCATATCATTAGAATGAGCTTTCTTGATGTAGTGTTGCCATCTATACTTATTCCAAAATGTATATCTCCAAAATGAAACACTGCACTGGCTATGGCAGTAAGATGTTTTCAGAGGTTTCTTCAGCTGTGCCAATAAAACGTGACAATATAAAAACAGTGTTTCTTCCCTTTTGCCATGAGACCCAGCTCTCTTTCCCACTGTTGCTGACTGGTTTAACTATACATGGTGTTTTCAGTAGGACTGCCAGACATTGTGTCTGAGGGGCTTCTCCTTTACTCCTTGGGACTCTGTCCATTTGCATCTTGATTGTCATGTCACCACACACCTGCAGCAGCAGTAGTTGCTGCAAGTGGCTGAACACGTTTTCACTGCAAAGGCATGCAGCATGGATTCACCTCCCATTACATCCTCTTCTCCCCCCTGTTGTTCTGTTCTGAAGCACGAGCATTTTCTGTATGGTTTGTGTCAATGAAGTAGCCAGTAACAACTCTTTGTCTATCACAATTTAACACATTTTTATTATTATGTTACACTATACCCGGTGTATCATAAAATGGAAGGGTGATAAACCCTAACTCCTTTCTAAGTATCAGAAGAACACTGCCAAATTCAGTCACCCTGTTGGAAAAGCTGTGCTTGAATAACACCTAGCGGTATTAGCACCAATTAACCACAGAGGGAAGTATCCTCTCTTTTCAGTTAATTGACTCTGACAGTTTCATACAGAGAAGCAATTTTCAGCCCTCTTTGCAGATCCTCCATGCAGCAACAAGAGAGAAAACAATCTCTTTTCAATAGCAGCATCATTGCATGATCAGTCCCACAATTACAGTCCTTGCATGCCCAGTTCTCTAAGAATATGCAGAATCACCGTGATGACAACACTTACTAGGCAATTGTTACAATTTTATGTGCGTTCTCTAATCTTCTTTTTCCCCTTTAGGAACTATTCAGAATTTATTTCATTTGGTACTTCACATTGCCTCATTTGCCATCCCTCACCAGTAGTTGCCTGGTTTATCATTTCTCAAAAGTGCCCTCAGCTAGAAAGTCTGTGAATGTGTAAAAATTGCATGATAAGTATACTGAGTATAGTGTACTACGTATGAATTTGGTTCCAGGTAAAAACATGGATTCTGGTACCCTTCTGTGATCCTCGGTGAGGTGTGCTGGGCTATATTTTAATCTCTCTTTCAAGCAGACCAAATTGCTGTCGTTCCCTCAATTACCACTGAAGCTAGTGAGGTGTGAAGGACTTCAGGACTTTGAAGAACTGAATGATAGCCATTAGAGATCCAAATGGGAGTTTGGGAGTGGGCTTAAATCTCTAAATTAGGTGTTGAAAATTCCCTATTTTTTATGTTCAGAGTTCTGCGGGTGCAGTTCAAACCACCTTTTACATGAGTGCAGAGGTTAAAAAAGCAGGGGAGGAAGCTAAGTCCATTTCATCTCTTTTCTTGTATGTTGCTTCTCTTAAGTGGCTTTGAGGACACTTAAGCACCTGTTTTCAATGAAGTCTTTGCAGCCAGCACTGAACAGCCTTCAGGCATATGAAGGTGGATCATGTGAAAGGGTAGAAATATGGAGTCTGGGCTGAAATTTCAGACATCCCCCCACCTCCCCTGCTTCTTCCCCTCCTGTCTGCTCTTCCCCTCAAGCTTTCCAAGTGGGTGATCCTACCTACCACACATACAGTATAATCAAAAGCATGTTGTCCCTTGCTGAGCTTTAGGGTGACTGGCTGGGGCTTAAAATTGAGCACATCATGTTAAAGCTGATCTGGCAGAGGTAGGTGACTGGAATATTTTAACATACATTATTATGGAAATAAAATTATGAAATTTCATTGTTTGTGTGGGAGTCACTTTTAATTCCCTGCTATTTTTCTCCTGCCTTTCAGCAACCTGAAGGCATGAAGGAAAGAAGTGAAAGAGAGAGATTGCTTTCACCAAAGAGCAGTTCTCACAAGAAAATGAGAGGGAAATCAGGGCCAAGGAGAGAGCAGAAAGAAGATGAAAGTCCAGAGCTTGCACTTGCAAGTCACAACGAACAGTTTCCATCACATGCAAGCGTTGAAAAAGGATATTTTTGTGCAGGGAGCCAGAATGTGTTGGGATAATGAATGTTAACACTCTCACTGAAGAGCAGAGTGAGCATCCTTGTTTTGTTTTGACTAGAAAATGCCTATTAGCTAGAAAAAACCCTACACTGTAAAATAAAATTAAAATTCAATCACATAATTGACACCACGTTACTACCTTCCTGTCTTTATTTTTGCCACTATAAATGTGATCCTTGTCACAGAGGTGGGTGTCTGGAGCAAGATCCAAGTTAGCACTATATCACCTTCATAAGATTTCAGGCAGGTTTAGCATTTCAGCAGGACAGTAGTGGATATGTTCATTTAAGAGGAGAACATGTATGTACCACAGAGCTGTGCAACTATAACCTCACTATGTTGCCTACCAAATGACAGCCTCTTTTGTGGCCTTCCCGCTCTGCAATTACTACTTCATAACCCTGAGTCATAGCTACAACTCCTTTTGTTACATCTTTAGTTTTGCCTCATCAAAATCTGAGCTTTACTCAAAGCTCTCCAGGAAAAACAGACAGATTTGCTATCTCTCACACTTCTATATTTTCTTTAAGGGGTTGCTGTTAGTTGCCACGGATTAAGGGGAGGCATTGCAACTCTTTTTACTTGTTCTCTTTCCTATAATGAGGACCAAACCAAGGGAATTGGCATCAGCTCTGCCTATGGTAAGCAGGGCTTAGGAAAACTCTGTTCCCTTTGGCTGAAGATCTCCTGAACTCAGGTGTAAATCTCACCAACTGTAAGTAAGATTCCTTCTATGCAGAGGAACATCTGAGTTTTCCCTGCAGAAAAAAACCCTGCCCACTTTGGGAATAATTTTCCCAGGCCTTGTCTTGAGAAAGCCTGGTTTGGATAACACAGTTAGAGAAGGGTAAAGACCGGTGACATTATGAGCAAGAGCCAAAGTTTGCAGGGTGTTCTTCATGTGACTCTCTGTAATTAACAAAGATATTATTATTATATTTTAGAGCCTTAATTTTGAATGTTCAACCCTTTAAATACTTAGGGCATCCTTAAAACTTTGTAACGCTTATCTCCATTTTGGGATTTTTCTGCGTTTGGTGGGGTTTTTAAGGTTATATAAGAAAGTCATCAATCCCTTGTTGATGCTTGTAAACTGCTTTTTGCCTGGTAACATATATTATAAACTAATAAATATGATTGAAAAACTTTACTCCTATGCACAGTTTCTGTCCTTCCTAATCCAGAAGAAAATCCAGACTGGATTTTCATTAAGTTTTCCTTTCAGCCAAAACTTCCATGCAGGTGATGTGCCTTTTATAACTCTCCTTTGAAGACTGAATTACAATAGACCTGGACGGAAAGGGACACAGCCAGCTAAGCCTGAGACTCTCAAATAAAAGCGCTCACTGGCCTACGTCCTCTCATGTAGCAGCTTGCTCTTCCATCTCACCAGAGTTGAACGCTGTGGCTGCAGCAGGCTTTGGCTGGAGCTCTGAGTATCAGTGCCCCTTCCTATTCTCCAGCCACCTTAACTCCATAGGCCCAGCTGCAAAAAGCTTGTATTCATGAGGCTCTGACAAGCAGCAGATGCAAAACAAACACACTTGTTGTTCACCACACTCAGTGAAAACACCAGAAAGAGTAAGACAGATCCCCCTGTGTGCCTGGATCCTACTTATAGCTTACAATCTCCAGCAAAGCACAGGTGAGCCTTGCTGCCTCCAAGGCCACTGAGCAGCTCTGCTGCCTCCAAGGCCACTGAGCAGCTCTGCTGCTCAGGCTGTGTGCTCTCTACAAATAGCACCCGTAGCACTGAACCCGCTTCTCTCAAATGGGAGTATTTCTAAGTGTTTATGTCCTTTTTGGACTGGTTTGCCTGCCCTGCCAGCCCTGTGTTGTGACTCTGGAAACAGAATCTTTCAAACTGTCCCAGACACTGTTCTCCTTAAATCGCTAACAACTGTTTACTCAGAAGTGTTTTCTCCTGTTTCGTATCACACTTGATCAGACCAACAACCCTTTCCAATTTAATCCCATGTAGTCTGGTAGAATAGCATTGCTTAGAAAGACTGAAACTTGCATTATATAGATGAAAACATTCTCCACAGAAATTAAAAATAATTCCATAACGAATCAGGGATTAGGGAAGACAGGTAATAATCCAAAGAGAAATTTGACAGGGATAGCATGGCTTATACTTCTGTTTTCACAAAAAGCGGAATGGGATGTACAAGCAGCCAGAAAGACTCTAGAGGATCTTCATTTTCACGATTAGGTCACTAGTTCAGTCATGGCTGACATAAAAAATGGTCACTGACTTTACTCCCATCCCCAATTCCCAAAGCAGCTGGGGTTGCTGTGGGAATTTTCTATACCTACGCCTGTTCCTATGCAAACACTGTTTGCTCTTTCTGATCTGAGAGTGGGATTGCTACAAATTGCATCAGAATCCAAACCTTAGGCATGCAGGAGATCCATCAGCAGGCAGCAAAGAAAAGGGAACTGAGAGATATGTTTTCCAAAATGCTGGTTAACAACTAATGTTGAAAAACCGAATGAGTTTTACAACAGTGGGTAACTAGCAGGCTGCAGAATTAGGTCGCTTGCTTCCTCTGTGGGCTAGCTGACATTACTCAGAGGCCCAGGCACATTATAAACTTGCCCTAGCTCACAGGCAGGAGGCCATGACCTGCGAAAATACTTTTCTCTGTGAATCTTTCCCACCACTTCACACTAACTAGTAAGTGCTCCCGTGGGAAGTCAGGGCATAGATGCATACAAACATTTCAAGCAAGATCCAGTAATAGCACTGTTTTCTAAGAAGGCTACGAACAGAACTTCTAGTGTGGTCACCTGCTTGATAAGGCTGTCAGACTCAAAGCAAAATATTTATGCTTCAGTGCTTCTGAGACACTGTTTAATTGTGGAATGGCTTTGAGGATAGATCAAAGCTTAGTTACCTGTTAATGTATCATATATTTGTATATAAAATGACAGACTTGACAAAGGTGGAATGAGACAATATCTATATGCTTGCAAAACATGTATTCTAGGAAAAATGGGAAATATTTTAAAGCATAAATAAAACCGAACCATTATATATAACAGGCAAGAATATATAATAGACATAGCAAAAGAAACCTAATATTAAATATGAAAAAATGAAAATGTTCACCTATTTTTTTGGTCTTTAGCATGAAAGAAAATATATGGGTATACACATCCCTGGTTCTGAACACATTCGGTGTACACATAAATATATACAATTATACAGAGAAATTACAAACATGATATCCAGAATTATTAATAAAGAAATGAATCATAATTATGGGACCTTGAAGGCATCTGCCAAAACCCTTGAAAGCAAACAGCTCTTAAAATATGGTGTCCAGAAGGATATTGTAGCCAAAATCTAGTAGCTAAAACAGTAGTGAATATTGAAATCAAGAAAACCTCACAGATAATGTCCCACCTGCAATTGCTCTGCCAGAGTTTTAGATAACTGTAATGCTAGAAGATGCTAGAATGAACCCAGTCACAATGGCACTAGAAAACCATGCTTCTAAGGTTTTGATTTTTATTTACTCTGTTTCTGATGGGACTGACAGATCATATTCCTGCTATTAGGAAGATCTCTCTGAATCCTAGTTTAATCTCTACCGTACTTCAGAAAAAGATGACTTCTTTCCAGTGTGTCATGTCTCTGAGGCCAGACAGAAAATAGCTGGAAAGAAGTGATACAGAGCGTATCAAAGACTCAGCCAGGCACCTCATATTCTTTCACATATGATACATTCTTGTCCTTCTTAATAGTATGCTTGTCAAAATGCTTCAGTTCACACAATTTCTAAACTGATAGAGTTAGGCTGTATAGATATGGCATTGGTGACAAGACCCACTGAAACTTGTGACAGTCATACATGGATTTTGATCAAAAAAGCCCGTGGAGTTCTTGCACAGAATCCACAGGCTGGTGATGTAATTCTATTCCTGATACTGAAGTATCAAAAAGTAGCTCTCTTCTTATTCCAGAGCTTGAAGGGAGGAATTCATGGATCTTTCCCCTAGGCTTCCCTGCAGCTGTATCACATTATGTATGGTGGATGCTAAGGTTTTGGTCCTTTGGAAAACATCCATTCATGGACCTTTATGTAATGGATCTTGACTGATATTATTGTCTTTCTATAAGCACAAAAGAACAGTTAAATGTCTTTCATAATCATTCTAAATTTAGTGGATCCACCCCCCAAAGACTCTCTTTATAGACATTTTTGGCTGTCAAAGCAGCTTGAGTGATTTTAGATTAGCCTTCCCATAGCTAGCGCAAGTTTGCAACTGGGAGAGAGGAACATATAGGGGGTTCCTTTGCATCAGCAAAATTCCTGCAGCAATAATAGCTCCTCTGGGGTATGTGGAGAACAAAGTAACTTTGGGCTGCTTTCACTTGTGCAGGAGGGGCAAATGCCCTGAAGTTTGTCCTGAATTTGGGGTGCAAAATAAAATGTGCAGAAAACACTTCTCCATTATGGCAACTCTACCTACCCACATCTGGAGATTAGGCTAGCTCATCTGACAGATTATCCATTCCTTTAACTTTTTTGCATGGAAAAAAATTAGTCCCACAGTAGCATAATCCAGGTTTCAACTACATGGTCAACGAACATAGTTCATAAAGTTGTTTCATTTGCTCATTCATGTTACTTATTACGAGCCAACTGCCTCACCCTAAGCCATTCTGAGTTGAGGTCATTGATAAAAGTTTCTCTCCATTTAAAGGAGGAAAATATGGATCTGTGTGTTATTTGTCATGATGACCTGAGGACTGGGAGCAGCACAGAACTTCATTGCATGCACAGCTTTCACAAAGAGATATTGTGACTAGTTCCCATGGCCTTATTTTTTATCACTGGCAATGTAGAAAGAAGAGGAAGGATCTTTTTACACAAACTGCTCCAGACCCTTACTCGAATGGTAGTGACTGAAAGAGATGTTTGTGTGTTTTGCACTGATGGAATGATAAAAGGTGAAGATTATGGGCCACACTGAAGCTGCTGCAGCCGGTGTGTGTTGTTCTTTATATGACTGGGATAGGAGTAAAGGGCAACATCACTGGTTCGAAAGAGCTGTGAGCAGCTGAGTGTTTGAATGCCTAAGGATCAGAGCTGGCACTGGAGGGAAGGATCAAAGAGCTCTTCTAATTCCTGGCTAATCAACGTAAAAGAGTTTGGTTAGTTTGGCTCACTCCTTTCCATACAGTAAAATACTGCAGTATAGTTGGTGCTTTTATTGATAGCCTCAGCAGAATGACCAAGGACTAACTACTCCTGTTCTTGGAGGTTGTTTCTGTAGATGACTTCGGAAACATACTGGCGGAGCAAAATGAGAGAAGTAGCCATAATTGCTACTTTAGCTCTACTTTCAAACACAGAACCCTAATTTCAAGACTTGTCAGTCTAGTATCAAATAAACTAGAGAAAAAGCTAGAGATGGAATTCTTCTGAAAAAAATTAAAATTGCATCTGGTCTGGATCCTGCTGAAGCTATTTTGATGACAGCAGGACTTCACCTAATAGTAGCATTCTGTTTTCCTTATTATAATTAATTTAATAAATGCTTTAGTTCAGAGCTCTTCATCTCTTACAGAAAAATATCAGTCAAGCCTCTCAAAATTCCTGGGAAATAAGATTCCTGTGTTAAAATTCTGTTTTCTAGCATTCTTTTCCATTTTCTTTTCTTTAACTAATATTCGAAAGTGGCTGCTACAGAAACCACCCTGTCCAATGTGTAATATTCAGGTGCTTGTGTCAAAGTGAGTTGTAGACGCTTATCACCCGTGATGAAAAAAATAAGAAGAGAGTGGTCTGTAGGACTACAGAGAGGAAATATTCAAGGTTCGATTTCAGTTACAGAAGAGAAAAGAAAACAAAATTTTATTCAGTGGACTAATGCATTACTAGCTTACTCTAAGTGTTGTACCTTTTTATGCAATTAAAAGTTCAGCTCTGAAAATATTCCTTACTTCTTCTGCTTATGCATGTTATGGAAACACATCAGTGTTTGGTGAAGAGGTCGAAAATATTTTTACAATTCTACAGATAGCTGTAAATTATTTAAAAGTTAACTTCACTTCTTGTTATTAAATGACTAGATAATATATATGGTCATTTTCCAGCAGAGGGAGCCCGTAGATACCGATTCAGAACATAGATACTACGATCTACACCATGCGTGAGTTAAAGTTTAAAATTAATTACAGTGCCAGTGGGAGATAACAGCAAAGGAACATAGCAAAGAGCACAGGACCATATGGTCAGATTTTCCTTGTGTTCCTCACATAAGATTTTTGCTGATGTGAATAAAAGCAGTATACACCAAAACCAAGGGCAGAGTTTGACCTGGTATGGGGGATTGCAGTATTTACCCACTGGTTAGCAGAAGACCACAATCTGGCTCCTGAGGCCCCTCATTGCTGAATCGCTAGCTAGCAGCACTCCTAACCCAGTGCCGGCTCCTCTCTGCCAGCAGTTGCCAAGCTGTTTTCTTGAACCACCCTCCTGTTCCAGCACTCACTCCACATTCCTCTCCTTTATTGGTCAGAGCGCTGCTGCTTTAGCCCCGCGTGCCCACACCGACTCGCACACCGAACACCCAAGCCGCAGGGAAGGGATTAGCAGCAGCCCCTGTAGAGATAGCAGTCCCCAACATTGCTGCTTTCCTAGGGATTAGCCAACTTCTGGCAGGCTGCTTGGAGGGGCTGCCTCTGAAACCTTCCTCCAGTACTCGCCTACAGCTGGTAAGCTGCTCCTGTAGGCCAAAATGTCTGTATTAGTCTGAAGGGACCTGCCTCTCCCAGGGATCAGTCTTGCTTTCCAAATTTGCAAGGTTAAATCCACAAAACCTTTGGAGACTCTCTCCTGTAATCCTCACTATAGGAAAGATAATACACTTCTTTCCCTAGAGCACTGCCAGTTCGGTGTTTCTTTTGATAGAATAATTATATGTGATGCCAAAGTTTCTCACTGAGAAAAAGCCAGTAGTATTTTTTCTTACAAGCAGCATGTTCTATTCTATAAATGTAAATGTAGAAAGATTAATCAAAACCATTTCTTTTAACAATACCTTTTTTTTAAAAAAAGGAGCATTTTCCTTCTAGAGGGTGTAAGTTACATTTAGCGAGTCTATGCAGGTTTGCATGAATAGGTTCATGACTCTTCTTTACTTGTCAAGAGTGTAGATAGACATTTCAAACTCAGATCTCACACTACCTTCACTAGCAAAAAAACTTCATTGCTCCTGTTCTCCAGTGTCACCCAGGAAAAATAAACATTATGCGTACTTTTTAGTTCTTTCAAAATACAGCATAATTGAACACAAGAAAGTTTTTTTTTTTTAATACCTCCATTCATAAAATGTAACCTCTACTCTACAATAGTCCTTAGCTAAGTCAGTGAAATGGCACATATGCCTGCATTTCAGCTGGAGTCCAGCTGATGCAAGTAGGTTTTTTCTGCTGTTACTGGACTGTGAACTGCAACAGTTGAAGCACAGGCACACATTCACATCAGTCATCTTTGCTGTGAGGGTACCTCTAGCAAAGGGAGACAAATAAGCAGCTGGGGAGCAGCAGGATTCTTGAACCACTCAGCTTGTTTGGACAGTTAGTGTAAGTTACAGTCTTGAGCCTCTCACTATTATTTCAGAGAAAATCTGGAGACGTAAAGCCATACTGAGCTTCATCTTTCAAACAAATGAATATGCCTAATTGCAGAGGAATTACTCATTGCAAAATGAAGCACAAATGTACACATTGGCAGGATCAGTTCCTACTTTCTGTCAAGTTAAGAAATACACTTTTTCAGAAACAAAAAGTAGGTAAAACAGTTGGATTTCTTAAAATAGTAGAAAGAAATAAGTCACAGGGATATCAAAAGAAAGCAAAACTGATTATAGACACTTTTTTCTTTCTTTTCAGTTGAACAAGGAAGTTCTGCTTGGGAACTCTATTAGAAGGCCTGGTATCAGAAATCATCCCCTTTCTCTTTACACTGTTCACCGACTTGCGAAATTACCTGGTCATTTTATTTTTATGTGCTTGTTCACCAAGGTGCAAAGTAAGTGACATTATATACATATATTTCTACACATGCTGACAGGCAGATATTTGTTCTGCAGCATCCCATGGGAGAAACTTGATGTACTGCAGGTTCCTGTCCACCTTTCCCCCACGCTCATCACAAACTATTATCTTTCAAGCTGTCCCCATGTTTCTCTGCATTCCCTCAACTTTTTTGCCCTAAAACAGTCTTCTCAGTATCACTCCCCTACTTCCCTACCACATTCTGATCCTAAAAAGCTGCCCAGCTAACTGCCTGTGATCAGATTACCTAACATTTCCCTACAAGTTCAAATTCACATTCAAATATGCCTGTGTTTATATTGCATCTGTGCCAATATATACTAACACAGAGACATGGAAATTTTGATACTGTGGGAAATGTGGCAGAGAGAAGGGGCTGGGTGGGAACTCATGTTCTGAAAGTGGGCCTGCATACCTTCTCAGCACTGACTTCACTTCTGGATTAAAACAAAGGTAAGAAAGAGCTAACTGAGTTAATACTGAATCACTGCTGCAGCTGTGGCTTTGTAGCTCTTTTGAAAGCACAGTCAGTGAGGCCAGGAATAAGGAGATCAGGCTGGTGTTTAGAATGGGACGGCATGATTAGGAGATTCCTCAAGGGGAGCTTGATGCAACAAGGCCAGAAATATCTGTAAGAGAGAATTTGTTTATGAGAAGTGTTCTGGGTTGACAGGCCAGAACCCGGGACAGAGGTGGGTGTGCTAGAAAATGACATGCTTTTGTGGGGGAAAGATTCACTAAGGATAGCCAGGCAGGGGACTGAAGTTCCTGGGTTCCTGGGCTAAGTGGGATGGGACATTTGGCCCTGCTTGCATGGAGCTTGTTGGGGAAAAGGAAAACGTTTTTCTCCAGGGAATATTATGCCTTAATACAGAGACTTCCCTGACATTTAAATAGCTTCTTCATTATTAGAGCTTTTTCTCTTCCATGTGCTTGATACAAAGCGGTGGGAGGAGCTATTCTGCACCTACAGAGAGGGAGCTTTTCTGGCCCTGATATCCTGTGAGATGGAGCCTGGTACCACACAGCCACGTGCCGCCGCTCTGTAACGGTAACACTAGGAAGGTTACCTGCAGTTCTGCTGGAAACCCAGGGGAAAGAGATAGCAGGAAGGTAATAGCTGTACAGTGACACAGACCTTCCTACGTCCTAGACTATACTCTCTCCAGACTTACCTGCCTTACATAGCCCTACTCCTATTCTAACTTTTCCCCCTTCCCCTGCAAAAGCATTTTTCTCTTTTTCCCCAAGCCTGGACTACAGCTGATGCTTTTCATACCACTGTTCAACTGTGCCAGTTTTCTCTTCTTGTTATTTCTGCCTAGTGTCTCTATCCAGAGAGTTGTTCACCCTGATATCCCCTTCTGGCTAGCCTTCTACCCTGACTCACTGAAGATACGTGCAGAATACAGCAAATGAGTCAGAGAGAGAAAACAGAGGCCTACAAAACAATGAGCAAGATGAAATTGCATCATAAAAAAGTCAAAAGAACACAATTACATTTACAAAGTTAAATTTCAAAAGCTGGAAAAATACAGGCTTACAGCTGTCTTTGAAAGCTTAGTTCAACTGCCTCTGCCCTCCCACCACCCATGTATATTATGTGACATGATCTAATCATTTGACTGCATACCATTTTTCCCACAGGACTAGTGTCTCATTTAGTATAAATGATGGACGGTGTCTGGGAATGAAGCTGGTCTCTATACTCTCTTGATTGAATATGTGACTACAAGCCCTACTTATCACCGTACAACCCAAACAATTCACAGAATTCAGAACAATCGGCTTCCTCACAAGGTTTTCTGGAGTAGCTTTACTGCAGCATCTGGATATTTTGCAAACATGACTGTCATCACTGTATCCATTAAAGGTGAGGAAATACTATTTCTGGGGAACAGAGAACTTCAAAATTACTATGATCGTCTACACCTTTTTGAATACACAATTTGCCCTGACATTTTTGCAGAATACATTATGTTTTTAATAGCTGCTCTAGTAGACTTTGTTTGCTGGTATGAGTGCTTAGCATTTCTACAAATCTCACCCTGTACGTCTCCTACCAGACACCCAAAATAAAAAACAGCCAGGTCTCAGTCAAAGGCAGACATGTAGGTAACTTGCCTAGAATGACAAAGGAGACTGACAGAGGCTGGGATAGAATCCAGTTCCTCCCAGTGGTAGTTTATTGCCTTAACTGGCAGACTATTTTCCTGCAATACTCTGCCTTAAGTTTTCATGTCCCAGCTTCTACAACAATCAATAAACAATGGCCTCACTTTCTGTTTGACCCTGTGCGAGTCCAACAGATGAGATTTTCACTGTCTGATACTATTTAAAAGTTATGCTATGGTAGATATTGTGTGGCTAATAGTTGCTGACAAACCTCCACTGAAAATGAGAAGTTAGCACTCAACATTTTCACTAGTGTATATAATCTCTTACCTTCTAATTAACTTGCTTGCTTATGAGGCAAAGTATAGTAAAAAGAAAGAGAATTCCACTTGCCTTCATTAATTTGTAGCATTTACAATGGAATTGCCATGGTAATTCTATACACAAGTTTTCTGCTTGCTAGTTGTGTTCAGTTATTTGGCCAGGTCATATCCTATCAGAACTATTCTTAAAGCTGACTTTCAGACTTCTGTGTTGGCATTTTTCAACCTTAAAACTCATCTTTGCTCTCATTCAGCAGATATGCTACAAAAGCAGAAAAAGCAAAAATTCTTAACCTGCAATGTTGGGACAGGGATCATCATTTTTACACAAGTTTGTACTGTGGAAGACCTCACCTGCAGAGCTCTCAGTGTCAAGGCAAATATTGTTTTCAGATACTGATATTAACAGAAGAAAAATATTCAGGATCTGCAAACTATTTTTATAGTACTTTTACATTTCACAGACTTCTCTGTTCTGAAATTTCAATATACAGAAATGGAGAAATCTGTGAAGAAAATTCTTACCATTACTGCACGCAGCTTTTGTGGCTTTACTACATTAGATTCAACATGCCAAATTGCTAGATTAGTTCAAAGGACTATAATCAACTTGAAATACAGCCAATTACCTATGAGTTACACATTGTTTCAGGTACTGTACCTGCAGTTCTTCCGTTAATCCATATAGTGATAAAATGACATTTCCTCTCTGTTTTTTTTTTTTTTTTGGTAGCTGCTTTTGCATGTTCTTCTATATGAAAGCCTTCCATAATGGGGAATACATTTGTATATGCCAGGACTAAATTTGACAAATTGCTGGTTATTGCCCACAGATGATACAAACTTGAAAAAGATATTCTTCTGAAATGTTTCTTACAGAAGTCCTATAGGTTACTTGTAGAAAAGGGAAAAGCACTTCAGACAACAACATAATATAAAACACAGCACTTCTAAAAACTCATGTGGTGTACAATATAACTGTATATTTTACTGATGGCAGAATTAGGCCTAGAAGTGTTTTTAAATTTTACAGATTTAAACATATATCTTCTCCTAAATCCATACATGAGCAAATATCCCTAGTAGCCCTCCAAAAATTGGACTGTCATAAAACAGGTCTTTGTATTGAAATTCACTTTTTATTTATTCTGCTTGGTACAAGTTACGATAAAAACAGAATGTCAGTGTTTACTTTTCCTCAGGTCATACCCAATGCATGTGTTTGCTTTTTATTACTTTGACTATTGCACAAACTCTGCAAGACCAGAATTATTCATTTAACTTTCTGGGCTCTCTGTCTAGAGATGGATTATTTTATCAGTGTCAGTTACACTTCTATGCTGTATTGCCTCAGCTATAAATTAGATGTGGCATCATGCAGATTCCTAGAAACAGCAAACCCTGGAAGCATCCAGGGTAATCAATCTACATTTCACTTTTTTTTTACATAGAAATATTTCATAAATGTGTCCCGTTGGACCAGGCCCAGCAGATGCATTATTAGCTTTGTTCTGCGAATATGTTGGGCCATGATCTTGCAAATGTCTGTATTATAACTATGCAGCAGGCAAGGTTGCCTTCTCATGAGGCAGGTTGGTACGAATGCAACCAGCCAAGGTTACAGCAGCAAAGGCCAAAGGCCCGGGGTGAGCAGCAAGAGCCCTGCGGGAACCAACTCAGCAAGCAAGGTTACAGTGAAGGCTGCTTCCACCTTTTACTACATTTACAGTTGCCTCGAGTGACTAGACTGAAATTAGCTCACATGCCTACAAATGATACCATTAGCCTTCCTGGTCAAACTGTGGATGTTAAAGCAATCCCAAAATACATGTAACTCTAATTTTTTGTGTAAGAACTCACGAGCATTTGGATTGAGGCATAGATGTGTGACTGTGGGGAAATGATGAAGTACAGAGTTGAGTGCTGGCCAGACACTCCTGAACACTTAAGAAAGCTGTGGTTGATATAAGCACCTGATATCTATGATGACTCTGATGAAGTGAAGAACCGGGCACGGTATTAAATGGAATGTAACAGCCCTATGGGATTCAGAGCTCAGGCATTTGGTCTGGTAACGTGTCACTGAAGTACCTTCTGTGAAAACTGGTTCAAGCACTAATTGCAACTTCATCTCATGCCATCTAGGCTTAACCATGAAGAAATTTTTTTTTATGACTTGCTTCAGGCACAGTCCTCAAAATCAGCACTGAACAGATAAACTGAAGTGACTATAAAAAGTCTACTTTGCAAGCATCTGAGGGACTCAAGCCCAATGGATATTTATTTTAAGTATGATCCTTAATGATCTTTGTGAATGCTATCTCCTCTGACTCAAGTGAGAAAGGTGGGATTCCCAATCATGAAGGAATTTTCCAGGGAAAAACAGGAGGACACAAAGACATAGTAAGGTAATGTGTTTGTTTGTCAGATGGGCAGACATAAATGATGCATCTGAGCTGTATTGGTCAGAGGATCTTGCTTTTCTGTTTTAGAAACCATAGTTTTTATTTGCAGTTACTTGGTAGCTTGTTCTTAAGGATTTACCATGTTGGAAATGTATGATTACATGGTCATTTTACCAGACAGCAAAAGCAATGTTAATCACATCAAACCCATGCCATTCAAGTATCTAGTGGTCATCCAGAATCACTCAGAGCACAGACCTAACATTCACTACAATATTAAGCATAGAGAAGCAATTGTTCTCTTGCTTGTGTACATGCTGAACAGGAGGAAAAGTGTAGTTGATCCACTGCATTTTTAATTACAATAAATAAACTAAACTAATAAACTGGATCTTTTAATAATTTTAATTGTCTTTTATAATTGGATTGTAGAAACGAATCCTGAACAGGCAGGAAAACAGATTACAATCTGAACAAGTTTTTTTCACCTATTTTACTTCATATTTACATATTTAAATTTTCTTTAAGGAAATTACCATTGTTTGTATTAGTTCTCAGAATACGTTGCCCTAGAATCTGCCTATAAGCAAGAAAAGTTTAGATAACTTCTTGTCTCATTCGACCATGTAGCGTTTGGGAAACACACAGCCCTTTCACAGGTGGGTAGATACCCTGTTCCTCCAGGTAGAGAAAGGATGGTTGCAGCAGGCATGTATCATAAGTTTGAAGCAGGTATGGTGAATTAATTTCCTAATCTTGGAATCAGGTAAAAGGAATAAGATGAAAACTAAGGAAGGTCTTAACTTGACTGAACATAGCAGTGTTTTTGGCCTCTTGTCAGCCTTTGCTAAAAAATTGTGAAGGATGTTTTATTGTTTTTGTAGTCCCTAACAATATTACAGAATATTCTATGCACTTACTTTTCTGTGGTTACCTTAATGCATATCACAAAGATACCTAAGGAAGTGCAGAATCCTTGCTGATTTCCAGTATGCTGATCAGGGTTTTTGACACTGGAGACACTAATCATTACTTAGAATCGCTTTTAAGTCATTTTAGATATGGATGGAGGTGAGGCACTCCAGGAAATGATTTCTGCTCCATTGCCAATACAAACACATCAAACCAGGGGGGTAAAGAGATGAGGTAAGCGCAATTATCAGTGCAATTGACCCATTTAGCTTAGTCTAACTGAAAACTCTTCTGGAGCACAAGGATATCCAATAAGTAGAAATAATGCCATTACATGAGATGCATTCTGTTGTCTAAAAAAAATTGCAGAAGAAGTCACTTCAGGCCAAGAAAGAGGAGTGGCTGCCACAGAAGCTGGATTCTGAAGCTCTGTTTAGAGAGAGAGATGGTCCTTCTGGAAAGTATTAATTCACTTTTTCTCTGTACCCACTGAATCTCCCAACCTGCAAAAGCATCTGCTTGCCAGATACAAAGTGCATTTGCTATAGTACTATCTGTCTGACAGTGAAAGTGTAACTGCAGAGTAAAGAGACAGCCATGGACAGACCTGTCTGAGGAGATAACCAAAGGTAAAACAGGCCAAACAGGCACCTTATATCCAAGTTTTAATCCTATGTGGAGTTAATTTCATCCACAAGTTTCTTAGAGCAAAAAGGCTCTGGCTCCTAAGAGGCAGAGGTTTTAAATTAGGGGACTAGGAGTGTTCTCCGAATTTAGTCCAAGTAATGGATAGCCGGTGGGGGGAGGAGGAAAGCTTGGCATCAAAGGCTATCCCAAGAGCTACGGGAGGAGATAGGCACCACAAGAGCTTGAGGCTAACAAGGCAGGAAAGGGTGAGGGAGACTTCTGATGAAGTTTAAACAGAGCTTCAAAACCTGTTGATCACAACTTCCTGGCAAACACTTCACAGGAGGATTTTGCTGTAGTTAAGATCTGAGGATTAGGCTGGTGTTGTCCTGGGGGGGGGGGGGGGGGGGCGGGGGTCACACACCAAAGGTAGAGCAGCATAAGTTGCTTTTGACTATACTGTGAATGATTCAGTAATGTTACTGACACCGTTTACTACAGTATGACATTTGCAAATAACACTGTGGCTTCATCATTTCAATTTTATTTTTAGACATTCTTCTTTTGGGTTCAGGGCTCTGCCATACATTCCTGTGAAATTACAGGAACTGCAGTGACGAGTGCTTATTTTTGGACAGAATATCACGATCTTCAGGAAAAAAAAGCCTGTTATACAGCAGTGATCAAAGGAGGGTTTGTGTGCTGGAAAGTTGCTTTACTTTTTTCCAAATCTCAGCCTTTTACTAGAATGGCTGGTCTGAGGAAAGCTATTACCTCTGCCTGTGAATGCCACCGTGTCTGTCGCTGGACCGCCACGACAGCATCACTGGCAGCACAACTTTGCTTTTCCTGGAAAGCTCAGCAGAGCGGGGAGGGGACAAACAGCAGGCAGGCACTAACTCCAGCCAACAGCTGATTTTCCCGAAGCCCCTTTTACTTCACTTTGCCCTGGCTCCCGCTGGCGGGGCGAGGCCAGCTTGCGGGGGAGGAACCGCCTGCTGCAGGCAGGGGCCGCCGGGGGAACATCTGGGCGGCGGTAGCGCAACATCTGGGTGGCAGCGGCGGCGGCGGTGCATCCCGCGGCGGCCGCAGCTGGGAGGGACCCACGTCCCTGAGGCTCACGCAGGGCAGTGGCGCCGGCAGCTCAGCCAGCTTCGGTGCAAGCCTCAAGGGGGAAAGCAGGAGGAAGGGGCTGCGAGAAGGCAGGAGGCTGCAAGGAAACAGGCCAGGGCAGGTAAGGGGGTTTTAGCTCTTTTTAACCCTGGGTATGAGGAAGGGGGACCATCTCCCTCGCAGCTGCGTGGCCGCGCAGTGTCAGTCCACCTCCGCAGCCCCCGCAAAGGCACCTCCAGAAGGCGACGGGGGACGCCTGTTTCACAGAGGTGCTGCTGCTAGCACTGGCTCTGGGTAACTTGCCTGACCGCAGCAAAGGCGATCGCATGTAAGTACGTGTAGCACTGAACGTAACCTCACTGTGACTGCAAATTCATGGTGGAAGCAGTTTTAAGATCCTCAGATGTTTGATCCTCAGCTTACTCCGTGTTGGTCCTAACTTGCTCCATTTGCAGGGTTTTTGACATAAACTCCATGAGCATGGACCTTGAAATCAGAAATAGCTTTTGAAGAGGCTGCTAGCGTTAAAATCCCACTATCCCCCTTTTGTACATCCAGATTACTTTTCCCCCAGGTATGAGGGTTTTTGCAGCAGTGATTCTGAATCATTAAACAGGGGTTTTTCTAATGTTAGAGATGTGACTAAAACATTTGCTTTAGTTGTAAGCTTCTTGCACTGCTTTTTTCCTTCCTCATCTTTGGATGCTTCAAACTAAGATGTTCATCCAATCTTAAATGTCAAGGTAAAATCAACAGAATTTAAATGTAGTTGTGTCTACTTACTAAATAACAGAAACCCTAAAATTAGATTATCTCAGTCTCTCTATTTCAAAATAGAATAATCCTTGGAAAAACATTTAAAGTCCCTGCATGTGTTCCATTTTGTTCCAGTTTTCAGCCCTAAATTATATTCCACTCTCCTGATAGTGCTTAATACTTGACATGGTACCAAACATTTCATTATCTTTTTGGTAACTGACTTTTTGAAGTTTCAGAGCTTAGGAACTAAAACATATAAGTACTTAAAAACAAAGTGTTTATATTTCCTCATTTCTAAACCAAAGGTCTGATGATTAGTTTGCATTTACCCACCTAGAACTCATGATTTCTCAGTACATATAACTTTGTGTTAACTTATGTTACTGGTTTTGAAGATCTCTTAAATTATGACATACCTTGCACCATTTGTAACCATGAGTAGTTTGTCATTTGTAAAAGGAATATATCCAATATCTATTTTAGATGAAAAATTGATCATTGACTCTAGAGTTACCTTTTCTGAAGCTCACTCAAATTGCTTTCACCACTTCTCAGTGTTACTTATATAAGGCTTTTCCCATGTTTTTTTCTTTACAAATGGAGCTGGGTAAAACAAACAGATTTCTCTCAGTTGTGAAGAATGTGGATAGAAATAACTGCTGAGGCAGAAAAAGTAAAATGAAGTGAAGCCACTCTTTAGGAGTGGCTAAAACAATTATGCTGGTGTTTAAGTAAAGTCCTCTCTGTTTACTTTTTTTTTTTTTTTTTTTTTTTTTGTACATTAAATCTGCCTGTACATATCTTCTTCTTCAGTACCACAAATGGCCAGTGCAGTAGCTCAGAAATGCGCCTCTGTTTTTTCAGGCTTAAGGCATAAATCAGTCAAGACTTTTCACTGTCAAAACTCCTGTCATTTCAACTGGCTTATGCTCTGTTTCTTAGATGCAACCAAAACACTCTCAGGTTCACTTGCAGTAGGCAGCAGTCATTTGGATCTTCTCTTCCCAGGTACTTACTGAGCAAGGCAAGTTCCTAAGACTAGGGATTATAAATAATTAAACATTATCTTGGAAAGATCTTAGTTTTAAAGTGAGTGGCACACTGGAGTGGCACTCCTGTCTTATTGCGCCTCACAAGCTAGACCTTGAGTTCTGGTGCTGCTTTTTCCATCAGAATATAAAAAAAGAGTAAATCCCTCTTAATCAAATTATGCCTAAATCAGGGCCTTCTATAACATTTTTATGCTATCTTAGTAGAATTCCTAAAACTATTTCTCTGCATGACCTTGCACTTGAGACATTCTGTAATACAGAGTGTAGCATCCATAATGTCAATGGCTTTAGAAGAGAGCACAGCTTCTTGCTTGCAGATGCTCGTCTGATTGAATTAAAAAGCTTCTATTCCATAGCAATATTCTTGCTCATTTCATTAGGAGTCCTGTCTGCCAAGGGGCAGCCAAACTGATGCTGCTGGTACTGTAGCCCTCCATTATGGAGGACTCTTCATTTTCAGCTCCTGTTACATTAGATCTAGCTGATTCCCCTCTAATGAGTACAAGGTGAACTAAAGGGGAGCTATAAAGAGAAACTATACCTGTTTCTCAGGTGCATTTTGATTTTTCTAGTTGGGCTAACTTCATCTATTATCAATGTTATAGATTGCCTTGCCAACATCTTCTCCTTTTTCCATTTCTTTTTATCTCCTGGCCCATTTATCTTTCTGTTGTGGAAAATGTGTTTCCCCCAAGCAGTATCTGGTAGATGCAGTGCATTTGGGAGCCCCTGTGACAAGCAGTACATTGAGCATCCTGACTGACAGACACATCTTGTAGAAAAGATTTCCAAGTAAAAAGGCGAGTGTGTCAAGGCAAAACTCTAGGTACAAATCCTGCAACTGTACCCACCACTAGGTAAGTGCTTTGACCTAATTTCTACTCTGTTGCATGGATGTACAGCAGCTACTTACAAGAAAGCCTCCTACCTTTCATTTTTCTTCTTGTCACAACACAACATTGCAAGACCCAAGCACTCAAATATCATTGGTTACAGCATCCAAATCCATGACATGTAAACATGTATTTTGAGTCACTTTATTTGCCTTTTCATTGAGAGCTGTTAGGGCTCGTGCTACCTAACTGGACTCCATGGACAGACAGCCTGGCTGAAAGTAGAGTATCACTTAATCGAAAAACTTCAGGAAACAGAGATTCCAGAAAAAGAGGCTGGATCTCACAGGGGTCAGCAGAATACAGCACAGGCTCCCACAAGAAGCCAATATGCTGGGCTTGTGTGCCTACTCTCTTTCTGGTCTCCATTGCCCTCCCTACCAGGTGACAGTAGAAGTTCAGCTATTGCAAGTGTCACCTGCTTGTTGTCCAGTTATGAGCAGTTATGAGCATCACCTGGTGTAATTGAGCTGGTTTGTAATTTTGTTGTAGGAAAACTGAGTTCTTCCTATGAATACTGTCAAAAACAAATATATTAATGCATTTGCATATGTTGCAACTAGCTCCCTTCCCATTTTGTCAACTTGATGCTATCCTTAAGATGCGAACTTCAGATCCATGGCAGAGCATGACACTTCTGCTTATCAGATTTTATTAGCGCCTGATGATTCTCTAAAATAGGATCTTCTTTATAATATTCTTTTTTTGTCCAAAGGCACCTCAATATCCAGGATTCTACAAAATGAAATGAAATCTTAATGCCTTTTCTGTACAGCAACTGGTTGTTACAGTAAGGGAACAACCCTTGCAAAAGAAGAATTATTGTTCATATTAAGATCAGCAAGCCCTGTGCTTCAGCAGTACCTGAAAACCCATCTTTCTTCAAGAACAGAGCTCCTCAGTGTTATCTTTCAGACCTGGCTACTTTGCAGGTGGAAAATACCATTTTAGACTACTTAAAGTTTCCTTAGTTTCCTTTTGTTTGTTTGTTTGTGTCTTTTTGTCTTCCTGCCTTCTTGAAATATTTGGAAACATAAATAACAATTGCAGCAAGTTCTAACAGCCTGTAAAAGGCTAAGTGTTAAATGCAGGATTTTTCACAGCGGTCATTAGTAATTATTACAAATATTTGTCATACCCTTTTTTATAGGAGCAGTCCTGTCAGCTTCACTGTCTTATTAGAGTGTATTAGATACTGATTGTATTGTTAAGCAGTTGGAAAAGGACTCCCATAAAGGGGATGCTAATAGAAACCAAATCATGTTTTCTTTCATCACCTCTCCAGAGCTGTGCTTTGAGCTCTAAATCTTCAGCTGACATAACCAACTTTTGCTCTCTTGACCTTTTTCTAGCCTCTCTGTCAGTAAGCAGAGAATGAACATGCATGTCAGCACACTTGGAACTACAGAGAGAGACTGTACCTTACAAACTGGCTTAGACCACTCGGGGAGCATGCTCTCTGCAGGTGGTGTGACTTCTGCTTGGTTGTGGTTCTTCAGAGATGCCTAGGATCCTGCAGAGGTTGTTCAGCAAAGTGACTTGGGATGTTTTAGAGATGATAAAGATGATAAGAACTGACTTGTTATCAGGGAGGGAGAATATGAGAACTTCAGCATGTGGCACAATTCAGGTTAAAATCAGGAGACAGTGCTACCTGAGTCCAGCACGTGGTGGACTGGAAAGGGGAGCTGACCTCCAATGTGAGTGAAGGGTTTCCAGGGTGCTGCAGTATGGTTTAGCAGCATGTCCTTCCACCATACCATGTCTGGCTATATTCAGCTGCTGCCACACACTATCACAAATGTGCTCTGCAGTGTTCAGCAGGCACTAGCATCTGCCATCTTGCCAGGAGCCACTCTCTGGCAGCATCTTGCTTTGAGGGCAGCGGTTCCTGCTGTGTCCTCTGTGGGCAAGGAAACTGCTGCCTTGCAGTGGGGACGGTTGGAAGGTCACCCTACGGGAGGCAGGGGCTACTGCTGATTTCCCGCATGCAGGAAAGTGGCTGCAGTGGCTATGGTCAAACATACTCCCGCAGGAGGTAGCATTCTTATACCTGCAATAATTTACTTACATCCCCCTTGCTATTTTTCCCATTATTTCAAGCAGTGCTAGGAAATAGCAGCTTGTATGGCCAATAAACAAGCTGAGCTTCTTTCATAGGAAAAGTAACTCTTATGTATCCCGTGCAATTACAAAGTTGAATCTGCTTTTTTTGCTTTTATTTTTTTTAAACTTCTGGTGATGTGACTAAAGGTTCCAAATTGGCAGCCCTGGAGACTAAAAATTTCATATCCACGGAGCAGCAGCTGCTCTGATATTGAGAGCCAATGGTAATTGGCCAATGGCCAATGGCCATTGTTATGTAGTGTTTGTTGTCCCTGGATAACCCCTGGAGATAGGTTGCTGTAATATGGGAGCAGAAACAGTATCAGCAGATGCGCAGAGAAAGGCAAAAGAAATCCAGAAAACCGAGGGTCACTAGAGGTGAAAAAACACAGCTAAGGGATGGGAAGGACTTGGAAGCATGAGTATCTCGGAAGTTGTTGACAAATGGAAGGTACTGAAAAAAGTAAAAAGAGTAGCTAAGGTTGTAGGCCTGAACTCAGCAGTATGAGGGATGGTATCTTGGATTTCCTCCTTTCTCAGATCAGTATGTAGGCTTCTAGTCATTAGCCCTCTGGGATTTTTGTTTTTCATCCAAGTCTTGTAGGCCTGAATATTTCTACAAGGAGTGAATTCCTCTTTTATGGGCTAGGGAGACGCTTATTCATGACAGCTTTTTCTGATCAAAAATTCTTTATCTCCCACACCCTTATATCAAGACTGTACTGTAATTTTTTAGCATTTCAAGAAGTCTTGAGTCCTGTTTTCATTAGCATACACAATACCTGGTTTCGGTTTAATTCAGAAGTAGCTATAGATGCCAGCTGGTTATTTCCTTAACACCAAGGCAGTGATCTCATCTAGTAACATTGGGTTGTAGTGGCTCTTTCAGTCTTGACACGAGATCAGTATTGCATTTTGTGAACAAAGCAGTTACATAAAACATTGTTTTTCAGATCTGTTCAGCATGGTTCTCCACGATGTTTACAATTCCATAACTGCAGGGCAAAAGGCACTTCAATTGCAAATATATCTTTAAGTGCAAATATGAAACTTCAGTATTTAAGTAAAATTGTCCGTGACTTTCTTCATCTCAGATGCTTTGGGCTCTACTGGATTTAAATTTTCGATAGAAGCTGTATGATCACAATTTGTGCACCGATAAGAAAGCATGTACAAATGCGTTATTTCCTCCTCTTAACTGTGTGCATTATTCTTACTGGCATGATGATTGATTACTGTGAGTGTTAGGGATAAATAAACATTTTGTAGCAAATACTACACACTCCACACTGCTATTTCCTAATCTAATTATATAAGAAAAATCTAATTATATAGGAGAAATCTAATTATATGGGAGAAAAATGTCACTTTATTTTTACCATTGCAGGAACTTTGCAAATGTTTACTCTTCAGTTTTAACTTCTGTTATGCAGTTCTGCAGCAGAAACTAATACATTGCAGAAGAGTGAGTTTGTGGCCTCAGAACTTGTATCATTTTTGGGAAAAAAAAATGTTTCTGGTTGACCGTCCTCTTTAACATCCTTCAGGGCTTGAAAAACACAGGAAATTACCAGGCATACTGATCTGACAGAAGTATGTGCATGGAAGGGGAACTACGTGCTGTATGGCTAGTTCTGACTGAACAACTGTTTGCATCCTGAGCCAGTGTAGGGGGAGTTGCCTTAGCCTCTAACTTTCTTTGGAAGTGAGAAAAGGAAACTAATTTAGTTCTTTGAAAGGTGATTGAAAAGCTGTCTGAATAACTGGGTGGTATAACGAGTTTCTCCACACAGCTTGCCCATCGTGTTTTAGTCCCCACCTTGACAGCCTCAAGAGACCGTGAATCAAACCAGTGAAAGTTATGGAATCACCCACAAAGAACCTGTAAGACCTTTAAATCAGTCGTTTAAGTCTGTTTCTTATCTTCCTTTCATTCTTCTGCCAGTGTGAGATAATTTTCAGGCTAAAAAGGTAACTTTTAATGCATACAAAACCGTAAGCCTTTTTTTGAATGCTAATTTGGAAACTATACTTGCTTGTCCCCTCTCCCAACCTCTCCCTATATTGCTGCCCGACGCTGATGTGCAAGGCGCAGGCCGCCTGCACGAAGGGCCGCCGGAAGCACACAAAGTGTTATTGTTACATGGGGAATTTTTGGGCTACTGTCAGCAACCTATACTTGGTTGGCAAAGTGTCTCCGTGTGTGTGCGTTAAAACACCTTTACAATACCATCGAGCTTGCTAATTACTGGAAAAAGCTAAACCCTGCCGCATTTTCTGCGATTATTCCAATAAAAACTACACTCAGCTTGTACACATAAGGAAAAAAGCCTCGCGTTTACAAGTAGCTGTAAATGATGCCCATTCCTTACACCAGCCAGGTGCAGAAGCATTACCTAGTACTTAAAACTTGTAACCGATCTAGACCATTGATACTGTTGTCCTTATTAATCTTACTTACCTGTTTGTCCTCTTCCCCAGGCAGTGCTTTTCCAGCTTGCCCTGTCCCGCGGGGCGCAGCTCCCTGGTGCCTAAACTGGGCGCGCAGGACAGCTGGGCCCATCCGCAGGGCAAAAGAAAGGTAGGATAGTGGGGGAAAGCCACCAGGGGCAGTTCAGGAAGGGGGCATGGGCCCCCACGCGGCGTTGCTCAGGATGGGAAGGGGCACGCGGGGAGGGCTGGTGGGTCCTGGGGGAGGGCGGTCACAGAGGTTAAGGCCTGCAGGTGCCATGATGGCCGCCTGCCCTCCCGGCGTGCCCCACACCTCCCCGAGGGCTGGGTGATGCCTGGGGCAGCCGCAGGGGGTGGCGCCAGGGAGCAGGACGAGGCGGCGCCAGGGAGCCTGGTGGGGGAAGTCGGTCCCCGGGGACAGGCACCTCAATGGCGCCATTCGGGGCTGGCCTTGGCAGGAGCGCCTGAGCTAAAATGGTGCCTCCGGTCCCAGGTGGGGCCCTGGGCCTGGGCGAGGCAGAAGCTGGACTCAACCGGTTCTAACAGATCAAAGGGATCAGACAGAAGATGGTGGTGGTGGCAGGCCACCTCCGGCCTCGCAGAAATAAACTCCACGGGCAGCAGCGGGAGACGGCAGCCATTTTGCTTATGGGAAATTTTGTGAATTTGGGGAATTTCCAGCAGTTTTGAGGCAGCTGTGTCACAACCCTTTGGCACGTTTGCTCAGGGCTCAACGTCTAATCCGCCTAATTCCCATCCCAGTCGGAGCGTGTTGAGCTTTAATGTCGCACGGGTCTGCCGCAACGTGTCAGTGGTTGAACTGATGGGTGTTTCTAGGGAAAGCATGCAAATAAACTCCAGCATTTTTGGATGGGCTCAGACCGAAGTTTATGCTCCCTCAAACTAGTAGCATTTGATTGCGTTGCTTGGAGTGCAAGAGCGTCCATTTTTTTTTGCTTTTCTATGTTGTGTATGCAACAGTAGTTGTTGTAGCATTCTTTTCCTTTTCTTTTTTATTGCCTTATTTTTAACAAAATATCCTGATGGTTCACCTTGATGTTTTAGGGCAGAAAAATTTTGCAGTACTAGAGATCTAAATAACCCATATGTGAGCTTACAGACTGAGATTTACTTTGAAAGTCTCCTATGTTGTATACTACAAATTGTGGTAACACCCTGATCTTCCTCTGAATCTAACTGCAATTCTAATCTCCTTCTTGTGGTGGGCTTTGCAGGGCTTTCATTTACCTTTTTAATCCAGTATCTTGCTTTGATGTGTGGTACAGGGTGAGTCTTTTCAGCTGGAGTGCCACATACCTGTGGTGAACAGCAAAATACCTAATGAATAAAATCCATCTAATGAATGGTGTTCAATGAGATCAAACATAGGGTGAAGAAAGGCCACTCCCTACTCCCCCCTTCCTTCTTTAATTCAAAGGAAGACAAAATTAACAGGTCTCTAAAAAGACAGCTGTGCCAGTCAGGCCAGCAGTTTTTAGAAGAAACAGAAATTAAGGCTTTCAAAACAAATGAACTATTTCAAAGTTTGATGCCCAAGCACCTTCAGGAGACTCAGCCTTCAGCTCCTAAGAGTATTGCCCTTTTCTGAGGCAAATGAGGGCCTAGTGATTACTGGCAGTGATGCACAAACTAATCAAAATCCTTGAAATAAAGGTGTGCTAAAATGATGCAACTCTTTCAAGATACAGCTGAGGCCAGGTGTAATGTGTGGGTCTGAGTCCCCAAACCACACAGCTGGGAACCAGATTGCTTTGCAGGCTGCTCTGGAATGAGCAGCGCTTTCCCCACTTGCAAGCAGCAAACAAAACATGCAGGTATAAACTCAGCTGGACTTGCTTTTTTCTCAACCCCTTTGCTTTTTTTCTTGCAAAGAGAAAAGTGACATTCAGGAGCCTTCCCCTCCCTAAAAAAGAGAAACTGCAAATGGAGTCCTTTCTGTTTCACAAAAATAAACAACTGCCCACCCCTCGTTACCTGTTTGTGTGGGTTCCTGCACCCTGCATGTTTTCGGATGTCACACTTGGCTACTACAATGGCTTAGTCAGGCTGTCTTGTGCACAGCTGGTTACCTATGCCTTGCCCAACATCCTCTTAACATGTTGCCTGTGCTGCAAGCTTTTAGCTAAGCTGTTTTCAACAGAAATGTCTCAAAAGAGTGGGTGTGCAAATGAAGGTGGGGGGTAGACCTGCTGTCCCCCTGATGCTGACAGGGCACTGCTTCTGCAGGGCTTTAGACAAAGCTCTTGGCCAGGGGTTGCCACCCTTTCTCAGGCTGCATGCCATCAGGCTTACAGTCCTTTTTCAGACTTGAATACGTGGATACAAGCATTGGCAATACCAGTTAAGACAGATGAAGAAATGGGCTTGCTTTGGCAACCCATGTCATGTGTCCTGTTTCTTCTAATTCAGTAATAAGTCCCTAGAAATGAGCTAAGAGGTGTTTTATCCAGGGGTAGCTTTTAAAACTCATGATAGCGCAGGGCTCTTAGGGATGTGGCACAGCCAGCTGAAGTGATTTCATGCCCCCCGGTAGCTACCAGCCCTGCTGGAGGCTTTGAGGCTGCAGCGGGCGCGCTGTGTGCAGAGCCCACAGCCCAGCATGGCAGTTTAAACAAATACGCAGGAATGTGTGTGCGACCCAGCGTTTATACAGGCAGAAATCAGCTCTGGAAGAGGGCGGTACAGACAGCTGGGGGCAGGAACTGCTTCAACAACTGGATCTACATCAGCCTGAGCCCTTAAATCCTTCCTTTTTTCACTTGTGAGCAGTCATTTTTTATTTTTTCTTCTCCTTTGTGGCTATGTAGGTCACCTCTCCTCATGCAATTGGGTAATAGTCTTATGGCATCTTTGCAACCTGCGTATATGGAAAAGTTTCTCTTTAAAGAAAAAAAAAGAAACAGCTTTCAGTGGTGTTTAGCCTGCAGGAACAGGAGAGGGCTAATGCTACTTGACCAGCCAGCACTACATGAATCGTCTGCAAGTACTCCATGGCCCACAAACCACAGTTTAAAACTTCCTGTGCAGAGCTGACCATGGGAAATCCTTACTTAAAAGAAAAATATACTGGGGCCTCCATATTCTGTTAATAACCAGATTGCTCCAGTATACTGTGGTGATTAGATTTTTAAGTCAGCAACAGTAATAACAGAAAGTACAGACTGTTAAGGCTTCGAAAGTGGTTTTCCTTGATTACGTGTTGTCTGTACAGAAATTTTATATGCTTTGGGTCATGATGCACAATACCTCAGTTTATACGAGCTTAAAGAAAAACTGCCATCGAATATTCGAACTCTAATTTTAATGAAGAAGCCCCTGGAGTTAACTCTCCTAGAAGCTGGGAATTTCCGGCTGATGACCATATGACTGTATAACACTGGCCAAATAATAATCATATTAGCATACTTAAGTATAAAACGAGGATAATAGGCCTCTGGTCGCAGGTTCATAATTCACCTATCAAATATTGAGAATTACTGGATGTTCATAAATCACACTGAGACATCTGGATTGATAGGCAACTGGATTGATAGGCAAAGTATAATTTATTAGTGAATAGTTACCTGTTGTATCTATGCACAATTAATTTTTTGTTCAGTCAGCTGCAAAGAAACATATAACACCGTAAAGGTGGAAGAACTCGGTTTTGAGTATTAATGTTCTCTCTTCTGCTAGTATAATTTCAACAGCATGACATAGTGTGCTATGCCTTATTTCTCTTAACCTGTCAACTGCAAGCTTTGCATTTCAGGTCAACTGTTTTGCAGTTGGGTGACTTGTTTGTGTGCTGCAAATTTAAGAAACTCGGGAGAGCAGCTGGGTGTTCTGAACAGCATTTGAACAGAAAATAAGTACCCAAATGCTATTTAATTTTAAATAAAGTGTGAGGGCTTAATTCAGTTATGCTCTTTTGATCTGTGCAGGGTGAGACTTTCAAGTTATGTCCAATGGGATTTTCCCACCATTCCAATAATCAGTCTGTGTTTTTTATTTACCTCCAGGTTGTTGTGTAGTAGAAAACCATGGGCAATTTCAAAGGTCATGCCCTGCCTGGAAGCTTTTTCCTTCTTTTTGGCTTGTGGTGGTCAGTGAAGTATCCACTGAAGTATGTCTGTCGAAAAAACAAGAATGCTTGCTACCTTGGTTCCAGGGCAGGATTTCAGCGCCTGGAATTTGTTGAGGGGATCATCAAAGCTGTCTTTGCCCTGATTGGTAAGTTAGATACCTTCTTGAGGAAATTAATAAAAATGCAAAGGGCCATGCTTTTTCATACTTTTTTCCAAGTTTGTTCTCTGATAAGACATATCAAGTGCTGATATTTTTTTGATTAGTGTTGCAAGAAGCATAGTGTTATGAACAATTACCGTAAAATTTCCCCATTTTTTTTGTCTTCAGTTCAAGAGAGGATGCCATTCTGAAGCAGTGCTTTAGATGGATACAAGCTGTTGGGCTCAATAAACAAAACTGTGGGGGGAGATCTGGTATGTTTTTGATGGACATGGAGGTCAAACTCGGTGCTTTACTTAATTCCTCTTGACCTTTAAACACTAGGAATCTAAGAACTACTGATGCTACTATTATTCATTATATACTTATGATTGCGACACAGTCTCGGTGTATAGATGGAGCTTCTTTACAATGTTTCGGAGTTTCTTTACGATCTCCTTGCTGCTTCACAGATGTTCCATTTGAATGTTCATGCACTGTGCACTACTCCAGGGAGGGAGATGCGTTATTTGGCTGCGGGGCTCTCACATGCAAACTGTTAGCTCCAGACAGTAGGGGCATTGTTTGGCTATTTTGAAGCTAGCAAACTCAACCTACTGCCTTGAATGGTTTCAGAGGGCCTGCTGGCTTTCAGATGTTGGTAGTCTTCATTGAATTATTGCTCAAATGTGTAAATGAAGATGCTTTTTTTTATTAAAGGCACTCGAAAGTGAAAATGTTCACAGGAAAACACTGAACTCCAGGTCTGATTGCTGCAGAATTGTTACAAGAGGGGTGACTGTTTTGCATTCTGTTATGGACTGGCCTGGATATAAACTCAAGGAGATGGCTTAGTGAGCTATGCAGTTGTTTGGAAATGCCTCCTTCTTCTTCAAATTCTAGCAGGGTGTATATTAGCAATTTATCTTTACAAAGTAAGTAATAGAGGACCGGGGGAGCTCAGCAAAGTGGGCCTCAAGCTGAAAAGGATCTTAATTTTTAACATTAAGATCATATTTTAGCTATCTACTCTTCTTTAAACGCTCACAATTCCCTGGTGTCTAATCATGACGCAGATTTTATCCCCTTACATTGTGCCAAAATCTTCTTCCTACTTTTCCTTCCCCTCTGGGAGTTATATCAGTTAAGATATATCAGCAATTAAGTGATGTTTTGGGTACAGTATATAGTTTGATATGCCTTAAAAAATTATCAAAACCTGAATAATACCACACATTTTGAGACGTGGGGGAAGACATTTTTCTTACAAATCTCCCAGTGAGTGTCTGGAGATAGTCGGGCATTTAAAACACAAATCCAGTGTTTTTGTTTTCACCCTGAAAAAAAAAAGCTGTTATTTTAATGTATGGTAATTTCAATTCCATTTGAAATGTGCACAGGAAAGCCTGGCAAGAAGAAACAGTAAGAGCAGCAGCAGGAGTAAAAAACTGCTGTTTCTGTGTACTTGAAATAAAGGTGGAAAAACACTGTGTTTGTTCTGCAGCATATCTGCTTATATAGGGGGATATTGGCACACACTATGCTAAACAATATAATTAACTTTCATGGCTTAAAAACATGATGTATTTTAAGCACAAACTTCCTTGATCGAATAGAGTATTTAAAAGCAGCTTTCCCTTTTCTGGAGTACTGTATTTTGTTAGCAACACAACAAGGGGCCAAGGTAAGGGAAGCGGTAAAGCAGCAATTCAAATATTAACTCTTTGCATATCCTCATGGGATCTTTAATAAGTATGCACGGTGGAGGGATTTCCTTTTATGGTTTTATAGGAAAGTTCCCCTTTGAATTAAAAGTTTGAAATATGCTATCCTACATATTGCAGGGGACTGAAACAGTAAATCTTTCTTTTCTTTAACATGTGTTAAACTCATATATAAACCACTGGAAAAGACAGCTAAAAAATTTAGTCAGAAGACTACCACAATAGCAATTGTGTTTTTTTTAAAAAAAAAGGCAGCACAAAATAGCTGTCTCCGTTTTCACTGCTGGAAACTGTAAGATGCAGGTAGTTCTGCCAGCAGTGGAACTGAAGCCTGGTTTCCTGTGGCTTTCTCCTTTCTGGATTATGTGATACTCAGTATATGCTTGAGCTCTCTCTGTGGTCTTTCCCTCAGAACAGAAACTTATTTCATCTCTCCTCTAGCCACTGCCTATTTTCTTGCAAATTTATAGAGATTTAATATCTTTGAGGCCTCTATTCCTTGTCAATTCACTAGAGTTTGTACAACACATTAAAAACTTTATTGAGAATGGCAGAACTGGGAAGAAGGGAGCAAAACATGGCAATCACCCAGAGCAGTCCTCAGGAAACCACATTAAAACCCCAAATGACCAGTGTTATTCTGCTTTGGGATATATTGTAGTCTCTATTGCTTGTAGAAATACTTATTGTCAGCCTATACCTTATGCACTAGGACAGCTAGTAATAGGTCTCATTTCATGTGCAGGAATGCTGGCTGAGCAGTTTGTTCCTGATGGACCTCATCTGAAGTTGTATAATTATGAGGAAAAACACTGGGATCACTTGATGAACTGGCAGCATGCCACCATGTATCTCTTTTACGGCATTTCAGGGTTGGTTGACATCGTGGCTCATGGGACAAATGCGTTGCCAGTGGCCATGGACAGAATGATGCTTTCATTAGCAGTTTTTATTGAAGGTGAGTTTACCTCTCTTTGCAGAGATGCCTGTGAAACTTAGAAGGTTTATTTGTACTTACAGGCATCAGTCTTTTGTCTGGGATTCTCAAAGTAGCCTTAGAGAATGAGTGCCTGCATTTTTATTGGAGTTGAGCATTTAACTCCCTGAAATGCTTTTAAAAAAATTGGTCTTCACCCTCCTTTAAGCTGCTGAGGATTTGCCTGCGGTGCAGCCTAGAAACATGATCATGCATTGCACAGGTGTATCTGTGCTTTCCTAACTAGCTAAGATAGTAACAGAAATCTAGTGAGAGTAGTGGCACAAGCCTATTTTGAGTAAGTGCTCAGTAGCTGAGGCATTCGTTTCAACTTAGGTACTGATATGGTACCCAACTTGTTAGCTGAAAGCCACTGTGAGTGCATTTGCCTGCACTAGAATCACATGCTGGAAGCTGTGACACACTCGATTTACATTTTTTGTACACACAGTATGTCTCATAGCTTCCCTCTTGTTACACTGGAAAGACAGATGAAGGAAACTTTCTGTTATCATGTCTTTTAAATTAAAGATGATAAAGCTGTAGCTTCCCATATCATTTTCCAGCCTAAACTCAAGAGAGGAAATATGGAGGCATCAGTCTTAAAAAAATGACTCTTAATCTGATCATTTAATCTTAAACTGATCACTTAATTTATTTCAGGCTTTCTCTTCTGTTACCATCTCCATGGGAGAGCCATGCTGGATATTCATGTTCATCAGTTATTGTTATTTGCTATCTTTGGAGCTGCCATTTGCATATTTCTGGAAGTTTTCTTCCGTGGCAGTATTGTACTAGAAATGCTCCGTACAAGCCTCTGCATATTACAAGGCAGCTGGTTCTGGCAGGTGGGTGACTTTTCTGCCTTAGAGGTTTCTTCCTTTGCCACTTTTGGTCATTTATCCCTTTGCAGATGTTTCACAAGTAATAGAGTATGCCTTTTAAACACAGATCTCAAAAGACTCACAGATTACAACTCACTCTTAATGCCCCTTCAAAGAGATAAAAGTATTTATCATATCCATTTTATGGATGAAGAAGTCATTTTGCTTCTACTGAATCAATAAAAAAGCTAAGGTGGTTTAGCTGAGCTGTCCCTTGCTATTATCATTAAATATTCCTTCTGATCTGTGTACCATCCTGTTCAAAATTTGCAAGCTAAAAGGCAGTGATTTTACAGCAACATGTGTTTACTATCCTTTACAAAGACAGTCCACATAGAGGTGGGAGTAGTGAGTAAATGCCCAGCAGATTACAGGAAAGGTGAGGCAAGCAACTCATTGACATTGTCACAAAGAGGAATGAAGGTGGAAATTATCTTTTGTATGCTGAACTTGTGGTATCTTTCCACCTTGTAAAAACGTTTCAGTAGTGGCAAACTATATTCAAGAGGTGTTGAAGCTCCTGAGTTTCATTGAGACATTGGGTGATACAAAGCTTCCTAGTTTTACAATGTTCTGGCATTTGAGCAGAAGAAATAACAGTCTAAACTTCAATATTTCAGAGATGTGGCTTATCTGAGATGAGAAAGAACTCATCAAAATGGAACTGCCATGCCTTTGTTTATTTGTGGTTCTATTTGGTTAATAGATACTTGATAGCAATCCATTCTTTACTGTTAGAGCAAGACAGAGAATTTCATGAATTGATGCTGTCTTGTAACAAAGAAATAGGAGTGTTAGTAACTATGTTTGATCTTATAGTGGAGAACTGAGGTCACCCCAGTGATTTTTCTTTCCGGCATGTCTAGACTGGCTTCCCTTTTTTATATGCTGGCCAGACATGATGAATAAAAACGTTTGCTGTTCTTTAGGAGAACTGGACACTCAGCACCAAATCAAATATTTAAATACTTGCTCTGGCAAGATGACAGACCTCCTAAACTGCAGTCTTTTTCTTTAAATGAACTCAAGAACCTGGTGCTGCAGCACTTAGTGTTTTATTTTCTTGTTTGCAAGCTTTTCTTTGGTGATTTGAGAAGTTCTATAATAATTAGATGCAATCATTTATTCTTCATTGTCTGTCTAGTCCAATTTTAAAACAAGTAATTTCTTTACTTGACTCCAAAACAGTCAAGTTACTCCAGAAACAATGTGTTTTTTGTTTCAAAGTAAAAATTAAAGAACTAAAAATACAACAGATTCAAGTGTGGCTTTTTTCACACCTGCATTAGACTTCAACTGTATATGTGACTGAAAAACCACATACTGGCTGCAGAATGGCAAATTTGTAAAAAGTAAAGGAGCTTTTTTTCTGCGTCATCAATGCTTTCATTCATTGAATTCTCTACATGTAAATGCAAAATGCGCTCCTCCCCTCCTTCTTCCTCTCCCCCTCTTTCCGGCTCCAAAATTCTCAAGGAAATTGCTGAGCAGTGACTTTGAAGAGTATTAGACAGTACAGAGGACTGGTGCTTACCAAGTCAGAGCCCTGACTAGCCATGGTAGTTATTAGCTCCCTGGCTTATACAGTAGTATGAGTTTGATCTTTCCCAACTCTAGATAACCAAATCACTGACGTGCTTCACACCAGTTAATAGCCTTGAGTGAGAAAGCTACATTTTTATATAATTGCAAAAACTGATCTTTTCCCTGGATTGCCCAGAAGGAATAGAGTTAGGGCTTGCCTTTATTTATTAACTTATTTTTTGTGTTCTGAACTATTTAACACATTCCCCGACACTGTTGGGAAGAGGGGAGTCCGCGTGAATGGCTGGGCAGGTTTTCTCATTGGTGATGTGTTTGCAGTTCAGACCACACATGGCTGAGTATCAGCTCCTCTCCTTATAGTGCACAATTCTGATTGCTGCAGGACTTGTTGGGCCAATTTGATAATTTTCTGAGCAAAAGCAGAAGGCCTCTGGAGTTGGCTCTGCATCTTTAAAGGCATTTCTGCAGTACTATATAAAACTGTCCATCACATCTGAGTGTGACTGTAAAACTGTTTTCAATAATAATTGCAAAAATAATCAGCACGATAAAAAAAATGAAATGTCTGCCTTGTGATGGGTAGCGTAATACCTGATATAGTACCAGATGTCAGGTGATGTTTTCTTTATTTTATTACAGATTGGCTTTGTTCTTTATCCTCCAAATGGGAGTCCTGAGTGGAATCAAATGGATCATACTAATATGATGTTCCTGACAATGTGCTATTGCTGGCATTATGCTTTTGCTTTTCTTATCATTGCAGTGAATTATACAATTGTCAGCTGGTAAGTTGCTAGAAACACTAAAACTTTGGAGACTTGTCTGTTTACTCTGCCAGGAGATTTACTGTAGAGAGGTTTCATTGACAAATCAAAAGGGTTTCACAAAATGATTAACTGTCTTGCAAGATAGAATAAAAATAGATATTACTAATTAATGAACACAATATGGCTCACTGTTTCAGTAGAAGGGGGAAATAACATACAAAAAGTACCATTCTGACAACACAATGCTTCTCACATAAAATGAGCTCTTTTTGATAGTCTTCCGCTTCCGTAATTTCATAAGAAGTTAGGAGAGAGCTTTTTTTCCTACAACATATTCTCTCCCTGTGTTTGTCTGTACCAATTCCAAGTGACTTAGTCATCAGGTTTCTCCACTTAACTTTGAAGATTATTGCACAGGCTTCATGGTTGCTGCTTTCCCTCAATCAGACCTGATTTTTTCACTGGCCAGTTTCATCTCTATTTCTAAAAATAGGCCTTTTCTGTGTCACCCAGTGTTAATTCTGACAAAACTCCAGTTGGAGTGTTGACTGCATTAGGAAAATGAGCCTGATTCTACCAGGGGTGATCACTTTCTGTTTGCAGGATATTACCAAGCCTTTTTGTGCACTGTCCTAAACATGCTTCTCATCCCTTGTTTTACCCTTACCATTCTAATGTCCCTGCTTAATCATGCTTTGGCCATATACAGTTCTTGCAGTCTTTCTTCATAAACAAATCATTCGAACTGCCTGATGAGATGCAGGAGCTAAACAGATTATTATCATGTAAAATTGCCAGGTCAGCCTTTGAGTCACTATCTGACTTCTGATATATATGACATCTCTTTTATTTTTTTTTCCCAGGGCAGTTCGTTCAAAGATTAAACAGTCGCAATCCATGGAGATGGGATTACTGAAAACATCTGAACGAGATCAGGAGTCTGAAGATGAAATTTAGTATGAATGGGGTTTTACTAGTTTGCCCACTCTACTATTAGGCGAATTGTTACCTCATTTCTAGACTTGTTTACCATCTTATTCATCCTTTATACAACTTGCTATGCAAATATCATCCTTTGGAGTACTGTATACATCTGCACAGTTAGATTTTTATTTGCAGAGGGTAAGCTTGATGTGTGATGATTCCGTTAATACCTTGCTTATCTCGTATGTCAGTGGAAAAACAGATTAATATTAGACAAACTTGGACTGGATGAGGGGACATTATCAAGTCTGTGAGTTAGACTCATTAACAGCTAGGCAAAATGTTTTTCTTCTGCTTTTTAAGGAACTGATAAGATGAACTAATTAAGATGTCCAAATAGGTGCTTTTGCTGAATTGCAAGTCACTGTGCATAAATAACTGTGCAGACCTTGGAAACAGTAGAACAACATAGAAAGTGATAGTCTAACAGTTGCCTTGTCTAACACGTTTGTGTCTTTGCTTGTAGCTTTATGTTAAATGGAAAGAACTACTCACTGCAAATCCATTCCGCATTTCTTTGAAGAGTATGTGGTTTGGTCATGCTCATACAGACACTACCAAACTTCTATAGGAGGACCAAAGAGGTGTATAATAATTAAAAGTGACTGGAATTATTAATCTCATGCCTAGATCTCCTGCCTCTTTCCTATCTTTTGGCTTTGAAAGGCAGTGAATTGGCTCTACTTCTCCCAGGCATACTGAGTGACTTCTTTTCTAGAAAAGCTGATGTGTGTCCAGTGGAGCAGCATCTGACCACAAAGGCAGTTTCTTCACCAATGTTATTTTCTTTCCTTCAGTGGAATTTAGTGGAATTTCAGCAGGGTTCAGGGAGAGACACATGACCAGACACAGCACATAATCAGGAGCAGGTAATGTTGAACTGGATTTAATGGTGGATGAGATGGATTTGCACCCTTTTCCCAATCCCTTCCTAGCAAATTCTAAGCAGTGTGCATAATGAGCTGTGTGAGGGCAGGTGTTTCATTCATAGTAACTCCATGCCTAGCTAATTGCAACAGGATCTGAATTAAAAAGAAAGATTGTTTTTTAATTGTATTTCTTTTTTCAAATGGACAAACCAAAGTCCTGATCCTGTGAAAAACGGGGTGCCCTCCTCCGCAGCATTCAGTGTCAGTAGGATGTGCTCCAATCTGAACAGTACAAAAAAAGGAAGTAAAAGATACGTGGCAAAAGACAGTAGAAAGTTATGTTGTATGTAAGCGCACTGCCCCCATGGGGTGGACATCTGTAGTACAGCTCTAGCTCTAAATGCATCTTTTCAAAGACATGGATTAGCATGTGGACAGGAGAGAGTGTTTGTTGTTCAGCAACACGTACACTCTGTTTTGCAGAGGATGGAGCACAGGAGGAATGCTGATGGCAGTGGGCCACTTTGTATATCCATCAGTAGTGAGGTGGTTATTCTGGACAAGTAGCTCCCTTCGTTCAGAACACCTCTTGTAAAAATCTTGTCGTCTTCTAATTACTTTTGGAAATTCACTAGTACAGGACAATAAATTCTGTACAAATACTATGAATTCATCAGGTTTAGTACTATAGAAGTCTATTTCTTTCACTAGTCTAATATCTGCATATGCTCCTAAAGGAATGCAGAATTGGACTCTGGTGGATGAACAAGAGTTGCAGGATCTGGTCCCTTCACTTTTGAGCTTCATCTGTATTTTTCAGTGTAATTTGGAGAAATGAGTAGCATAACATTACTAATTGCAGTAGGCCTACTACATAAGAAGATAAGCACAGAAAATAATTTATAGCTCAAAGGGATCCCAAGACTTAGAAAAAAATCAAGGCTGTTTCACCTTGAAAGGAACATAAGCATTCACCTCATTTCCAGGACCCACATACTTTTCTTCTCTTTTTTAAAGAGAGCCTGCCTTAGCTGTATGTGCTGTTAATGCTTAAGTTTTAGAATGTCAGGTTTATCACTGCCTTTCTAAAGTGAGTGAGGTTGTTTATTCTGAAGCAGATCTTAAGGAAGTGCTTTGCTCCTCATAGGCAGAAACAATGCAAGTTTCTTCACTGCTTTTCTGAATAAATATATTTAATACTGTACAAGTACTAAGGTGCTCTGTCTCTAAACTAAAGGGATAACCCAAGCAGGAGAAAAATATGTTAAAATGGCTGAGCTTGGATGTCTTCTTAGAATACTTCAGTTGGTCATTTTTGAGAATACTCTAGATTTTTGCTAAGTGTCATGAAGTGACATTTGGAACTAGATGTGAGATTATCTGGATGAGCCTAATTCTGAAGGTGAGAATAGTCAACTCCCAGACATTTCTTTGTTTAGAAATGTGTAATGGGAAATGGCAGATGCATAGCCAAGGAAAGATCACCATTTCTCTCAATAATTGTTTGCTCTTCTTTAGTGCCTTTCTCTGAAATGTCTTGGAGATTTTGGCAAACTTAAAATCTGTCTCAGGGCAGTCTTGTGAGCTAGGTATCAGTGTGGGTATTTTTGCAGCTCTTCATCTCGGCTTTACAGTGGTCTTAATGTAAGCTCTGAAATAAATGATACCTACTTAACTTGGCAAATCTAAGACTTGAGTTTCACTGGTGCAGTTCCATTAAAATCAGATTTTCCGTTGGCATAAGTCAGAAGGAATATCCACTGGTTTTCTGAGGAGCTTGCCTGTTAATAGTAGCAGGGAAATATTGACCAAATGCAGTGTGTCATTACACCCAACTACAATCTTATATTTCGGTATAATTCATTGTTCTACATCACTATTGTCTGTAAGCTTTTTTTAAAGGGCAGAATTTTTTACCCATTAGAATTCTTGAGATGTAGAGCTTTTGCTGTGCTATGAAGTGAAGAAGATAGTTTTATGTCTAGCAGAACTTGGGGATTATTACAAAAGTTTGTCTTGATAAGCCAAAATCAGTTGACAAAGTCAGCCCCATAGATGAGTTAAATATTTTAATAATTTGAATGAGCTGTGAATTTGGAGGGTGTTTAGCAAATTCTCCTTCTGAAAAAACTGCTTTTTTAGAAACAAAAAGTGCCAGTTCCAGAACTTGATGGCCAGAAAAGAGGTAACCTGCCAGTGTTTCCCCTGTGACCTTCTCAGCCTTGCGATTCTGACTCTCACCTGGGCATTATTCCAGCAGTGGTTGTAGGTCTGTGTTTTGTTGTGAGAGAACTCGATTAGGGTTCAGCCTGCTGAGAGGTATCATCTGCATCTCCCTATGTCCCCTTTCGGTGAATCTCCTGCAGATTGTCAGAGAACTGGAAAAATAAGTCTATCAGACTCACTTTACTGGCTGAGGTGCAACCATGCATAGCAAAGACATTTATGAAAAACTCCAGTGACAAAGCTAATACAGTCTGTGGCAAAGAACTCTAGGATATACTTCTTAAAAGTAACTCTTCATATAAGAGCAGGTCTCATTGTATTCTTAAGCTCGAAGAAATGCAAGTCAAAACAGATCCTGAAGTCTTACAGAAACAGTAGTCTCTTGGATTTAATTTTTAATGTTTACACTACATGTAGAGTGAAAGTTAAAGTGAGTTTCTCAGCCTAATATATTTTTGGTAGCACAAAAGAAAGAAACAATCCATTTAAGGAGTGGTCATTTGTTAAGCGGAACATTTGACCCATTCTTTTCAAGCATTGTTCAAAAGCGGTGTCTAGAACACTAAGGTAGCTATTATGGTTAAAAAGGTATGACCTTTGTCGTTCCACTAGCAACAGATTTTGTTTGAATTTCATGAGTGGATGGAAGTCTGACGAGTTTACAAACACCACTCAGAAAAAGGTAGCTGCTCTCAAGAAAATTTAAATTATTGTTAAATATTGGTGCCTTTTAAAAAACTATATGGTAGTTAATAATAGAAAAGATATGCCTGTAATTTTATTTAAATAAAAATGATTTATTCATCTAAGATATCTGTCATGTTTTCAGGGGAAAAATATAGTCATTTATGGGGCAGAGTGAAGCGGGGTAGACATGTTACCCTTATGGCCCACTTGGACAATTCTTTCATTTTGCTGTCACTTACAATACAGATGAAAATAGCTGTTCTTGAGACTTGGATGGTAGATCTCCACAGAGTCACAAAAGTCAAATGCTAGGGGTTAAGGGGATCCCAGATTTGGGTCTGTTCTCCTGTTCCGTATACCATGGAGCAGTCAGCAAGGCATGTGAACAGGACTGTATGAACTGTGGATTTTTCAGTTTTGGCAAGCTTGATAATAAAAATATTTAGGATTGTTTTGACCTATTTAACTTTGCTCTCTTTTCTCTTTAAAGAAAAAAAAACTCTTTCAGCTGTAAGATGAAAATGCATTCTGAAACCGAAAAACTGAAGTATTTGGAAAAATGTTTATAATTGCGGGTTTTTTCTTCTCCATATTTTGGACCACTTTTAAAAATTAACACTCGGGGACTGTATTTGGCAAAAATTTGCAAGAAATTTTGGCTTCTCTCAAACTGTGTTTTGGTGGATAAATTTATTATTCATTAAAGATTATAGTTGCGTGGCTTTCTTCCATCATTCCATGGATTTGATACCACTTTCCTACATATTTTACAGGTGGTGTTTTTTCAGTTATAGAGAACTTCAAGTGGTATATACTTCCATGTACATAAGAAAACTTTTAAATTTCTCCAGGACTAGGTAAGGAAGAGAAAGTCAGCATTTCCTACTTTCTTATATCATCTTTATGTTCTGAAAGAATTGCAGAAGACTTAAAATAATCAGTAAGAAATTTTAAAGAGCTAGAAATAGCTTTAAATAAATAAGTTGGGGAATCAGCTAGTTTGCATTAGAAAACCAAACGTACCAATGTCTTCGTATCCCCTGAGGTTGCGGCTAGGGCCAGTTACCCCCAAACATGTCACCAGGGAGACTGTTTACTCTCATGTTTGATGACAAGGAAGAGCCAGTGACAGACTACATGCCTGATGCCATTTAGGTAATCATGTAAAATGCACATTTTGGCAGCCATGCTCTCTATAAAACATAGCAGATGCAGTGTGTGGCGGGAGCTCAGCTCAGAGCAGGGGTGTGATTCTCTTTGCAGGGAAGACCGGGGACCTCGCGGTCACTTCAGTGTTTAGCTGAGACACACAGGAAACATTTTAGTTTGGATGAAGAGAGCACTTTGGGAGCACATCACCAGATGGTCCTAACTTCAAGTGCTTTGGTTTGCCTCATGGAGAGGTATCAGAGCATGGGAACTGGAGTCATTTGAAATGAGATTGAATTGAAAGATGCACTGCAGCGGTGTGCCTGATGTGCTCCAAGTACTAATGGGCATTTGAGTCCGTGGAACAAAAATAGAGCCCCAAAACACAGCTGTTGTGTAATGCATAATTATTGCACTCCACAGGTCTGCTCCTAGAGCACCACGGATGTACATGCGGCTATAGGTAAGGCAAAGGGTTTGTCTGATACTGGAAGGAGGGAGTGAATCGCTGATCACAACGGTAAATAGATTAAATGTGGCCTTCTCTCTTTCTCTTATCTGTACTTCTGCAAAGCTTTGTCGTTGTTCTAAATTCTATAAATAAACATTTTTATTTGCTTTTATCTAAACCTAGCTTGAATTAAGAGTGAATTTGGCAGTTCAAGGCATTTTGATTCTGAAGGTTCATTTGTCTTTAAAGCTGAGGCAACTAGACAACTTTTGTCTGGTACCTTAATGCAGTCCTCCGTGAATGATTTCAAATCAGGGTTTCAAATCAGCAGGGTTCAGTTCCTTTGAGCTACAACACTTGGGCTAGGAGTTACTAGTACAAAAGTCAGTGGAAGAAAACAGTAGCTTTTTTTAATCCAAAAAAAGTTCTTTAGTATGTATAATAGTGGAAGGAAGCCTGAATTCCGAGGACTCCCAAGGACTGTGCAACTGCAGCACATCTGTTAAAAGGGAAAAAGAGATGACTGGAAAACTGCTGGGCATTTGCCTTTTAAATCTACTCTGGGTCAAATATGTGCTTGCTCAAAATATGTGTTAGTAAAGAAGCCTAATATTTGTACAGTGAGGCATAACCAATCTCCAAAATGTTTTTTTTCAGAGCAATAATTTTAACACTTTATTATGTAATTGTTACAGTTCATGGATCTCTATAAGATATTGGATATACTTCTTAGAATGAAAATGCATAAAACCTAGTTGGAAAACATAATATCAAGTGCTACAGAACACTTTGGATTTTGATTCAGAGAAAGAGCTTTTGTGTAAGGACTGCAGCTCAAAATATTCTGCAATGAATAGTACCAAAGAGGTCAAAGTCGTAGTGAGGGCATGTAAGAGCAGAAATGCTTATGTCTACATATTGTGCTTATCTCTGAGCAGAAGAAAGAAATGGCAAAGAGGCGATTTTCATAAAAGCAATCTATACAACTGAATAGCAATTAAGCAACTAGAAATCACTCCAAAGACTCAAAGATTGAAGGGAGGAGAAGCTGTATTTACTATATAAAACATTCCAGTCTGCCTATAGCATTATTTAGTAGACACAAGGTTGTCAAATATACTCTCTGGGATTTTTCCGGGTCCCGTGTGGCAGTCCCAGAAATCACAATGCTGATTCCCTGCTCCAGAAATGAACGACAGCTCGAGTGACAGCTTGCACTGCTTTGCTGGAATTTTACTTGTTTTTAACTCCAACTCAGCCAGATGCAGTTGACACATGAAAAAATCTCAGAGATGGTGTTTACTGCTGGCACTGCATTTTATTCAGGCTTGAAAACAAAACAGAAAGGAAATAAGAAACATCTGGCTCCAATTACGGCTCAAAAGAAATGTAGGAAAGCTGAAGAAACATATTTAGTCACTCAAGAGCAGTTTTGCTTCCCCACAGCTGCATTGCACATACAGTTTTACAAGTAATGAGGTTTGCTTTCAGTTTGATAACTTTATCATGTAAACATGGTTTAATATTTTCATGAATAAAAATATACTGTTCTTTAAAATATACTAATTGATTTGTTTGGGTTTTGCCATATGTTTCCTTATGCTTCTTGAAGGTTTATGTAAAATATCCATGTGAAGTTAGAAGTTCCTAATCTTTCTCACTCACCATCCTATTTCCTTTGCCATTTCCCAGGTTACAAACCCTCTTCTATTTGCAGTCCTGGGACTGTGAGCCAAGGTTTGGGAATCACAGTATTTTATATATAAAAAGTAATGCAAAAATGCATTCAAAACAATATTCTGCTCAAAGATGTATTAGATGTATATTAGGGGAAAAAAAGATGTGTATTAGATGTATAAAATAAAGATGTATATTAGGAAGAATTCAGGGATCCTATTTACTTTGAGCAGAAAGTGAATTCCTGTGTCTTTCTACCCTGTATATTCATTTAACACCTCTGCAAGTATATGGAAAATCACTGCTACCATCTAGCAGCCTTTCTACTAGGAGAGGACACTAGAAAATTAGACCTGTGATTCAGAACCTGGTTATGCTTTTAATATGCTGCAACCTTCAGACTTGGTGGTATACTGGGCATAGCGTAACTCAATGTTGCTTAACTGGTCTGTGACTCAGTTTCCCCATCTGTAAGACCAAGTCCTGTGCATGCATTGCCATCTTCCTGAGTGTCCATCTTCCTGGTTGCCATCTTCCTGAATGTATCATAGATCCAGTTTTAAACTCTTAGCTCTTCTAATCCAGGAATGTCAAATATTTAATTGCTTATGTCAACAGGCTGGAAAGTAATTAAAATGCACAAGGGCACTAAACCTCCGTGGCAACCAGGATAAGGAGGCAATGCTTCTCTCCAGCTGGACATTGTGGCTGCTCCACTGCTGCTGGGTGACCCCTGGGGACCCATTCCCACCCCTCTGAAAGAGAAAGGGTGCCAACACCTGTGTCTGTCCACCCGGTGGGGGGTTTCTGGGGTTGCGCCTTTTCTGGAGGTAAAAGCCTCAAACTGCTCCACTGTACTGGGGGTTTCTTTCTATTGCTCTTTCTTCCAGGCTGGCAGATCCTCCGACGGAGCTGCAGGTTTGTCCCCGTAACCGTCATCAGTGTAGTGGTGCAGCCTTTCATTAACTAAAACCTCTGTGAGCCAGATTTTAAGACATTTGGGTGTCTAAAGAAGCACATTAACAGTTTTAGAGATCCCATTTGTAAATGCTTAGATCTTAATTATTTCCACATTTCCTCAGTCTTCCCTGTGTCTTGTACTGGGACGCTTTCTTGGCCTTTCAGATCTTTCCTTAGTACAGAGTATCGTGTTTGCTACTAATTAGATGCTCAGTATTTTCAGTATTGATTTTTTGATTATGAGGTCTAAGTCTGTTTCGCAGATTGCCACCAAGGACATTAATGACATGCTTTATCTTGCTCATAATTTCCTTGAGAAAAAGAAAAAAAAATCTTAATGTTCTGTAATGCATTAAAGAAACAGTAGCACCTAACTGGGTGCTATAGCCCAAGAGACCTGATGCCCAAGGCCTCTTTTTTCACTGTGGGCCACTGGGTTTCCATATGTCCTTCACCAATCACTTCAGTTTTTTGGGCCCTGTTTCTACACTGGAGATAGAAGTGCTTCTGTAATTACAAAAGCCAAATAGACCTTCTTTCCTCACTAAGAGCCACCGATGAAGGACACTACGTAAGAGCAAGTTATTGGTCCTGCTAACATGCAGGAGGTTCAGCCACAGATCTGTGATGACAAAAAAATGCTCCTTATTACAGTTAGTTCTTTAAATATCTCTGTTTGTCTCTCTTGATCTTGAATGCAAGATTAATTTCTTAGTTTTCAATTTGTCAGCAAGAGACATGGTAGCATGCAGAAGAAGATACTGTTTTTGAGAATTCTAGTGTTACAACTTGTCTTTCTGCCTCATTGGTATCTTTTACCTGTTTTCTTTTTCTTCCCATCATTCTGTCCCCTGCTTCTTTCTGGATGAAGCACATGGCTTGGGAATCTGAAGACATAGCTTTTATCCTGAATTGTACCAGTACCCTGCTGAGTGACCAAACTTCACGGTGGAGATGCACAAAGGGGGGTGCAATAAGGCTCTTCTACCAGGAGCACTGTGGCTTTCATCCAAACCTTCGTCTCCCCCTGCCTCCCTCTTTGCTCTGCTCGTCCATAGTATGTAGCATGGAAATGCCATATCCTCTTCTGAAAGTGTCAAGAGCCTAGTCTAGGCCAGTCCTAATGAAGTCATTTTTTCCATCTACTGTCAGCGCAACAGGAATATTACCTACCTCTTACTGCGTAGGAGACTTAACTCTCACCCTTCCACAGCCTCCATTTTTTCTTTTCTGTCCTCACTGCTGCAGTGCCCAGTGGTTGTGACTATGCCAGTAAACTAAATAACGCTACACAACGGGGCCAAATTCCTCAGTTGGTAGCACATCCCTCAGCGTGGTTTTGGCCTACGCCAGCTAGCGCTCTCCAGACAGCGCGCAGGTACAGTTTGGGGCCAGCGGCAGTTCCCAAGAGGCAATATACACAATATATAGAATATATGCACTATATAGAATATATGCAATATATACAATATACACGAGGGTGCCCTGCTTGGAGGGAAGAGGGGCTAGATGGCATGGTCATGAGCCCTGCTGCACGCTCAGAGAACGGGCTCAGGCCCTGGTCAGGTTATAAATATTAATGTAGCCGGGGCTCTGCTCTGCAGCATTTCCCTATAACAAGTAGGAGACATGAGATTTAATGCTTTGAAAAGTGGAATGTTTTAACAGGTGGAAAAAGCTAGAAATTATTGTGAATTACTTCTCTAGTAAAACTTCTTTTAAAAGGAACTGAAAAGGTTAAAGTTCTAGCAGTAGAAAAGTAGTTAATGGCTTATCCATCACAAGGATATCAAGGTATATAACCATTTTATGACAGAGCAGAGTCAGCCTGCACTGCAACATGCCTCTGCTCCGCTGGGACAGATGGACACTGGTTGGGATCATCTGTTGTGCAGTGACTGTGATCCTTTGGACGTTGTGTATTTGGCAGACTGTTGTCAGGTTCAAAACAGGTAATAAATATAATTCTGTTCCATTTGAGCTCTATTTGAGCTCTTTGGGTTTTTGTCTTTTCTTTCCTTTTCTTCTATTTTTTAAACAAGATTGCAGATAGACCCATCAGTGCCCAAGGCTTCTTAGGTGGAAATGTCCTTCCTCTCACACCAGTGTTTAAAGTATTTTGAACTTTGTATTTTGCTGGAAAACAGAATAGTCTGGCACTCAGTCTCTGGAGTATTTTCCTTGTAATGTATTTACACTATACATGATTCCTCTGATACAGCTTTGGAGAAATGTCTTGAAAGTTTCTCACTCTTCTGGTTGAGATCTGATTTACCTATCAAAAGACAGAAATAAATGTCAAGCTAGTTGGATAAATTATGTTTTAAAGGGTAAGTATTTAGCTTTGCAGCGTAAGCATTTAGTATATGCCTTATACTAACTGCATGTAAACAAAACATATGCTGCACCTGTTCAAATTTTTATTACATTATGGAAAACTCTGCTGAAAGAATATAGGAGATATATGTATGTGGTTTGCATATTATATACCTGAAAATCAGTTCAATGCAGACCTGTAAGAGCCTTATGTGCACAAACTTGGAGCAGAAAAGTTGTCAGGGTTTCTCCTCAGCAAAATACTCACTGTATTGACATGATACAAAAAGTATGTATGAACTTGAATTCAAAATTCATAGAAAGAATCAGATGTTTCTTGGTGCTCTTCCAGCAGGTCAAATATGATCAGAGACTTGGAAGCCCAGGGAAATGCCTAAATGCGGATACGTGGGGATATATTTACTCGATTTATCAGAAGTTTGTGGAGAGGGAACATAACTAAGCACAAGAAAGGCACTTAAGTAAACACTAATTGTTTAACTTATGTCAGTAATAGCCTACCTCTGTGAACTTAAGAATGTGCTTAAGAATGTGGGCTTTGTTTTCCTTGATGGTTCTAAATCCCAACAAAACGGGAGTTAACTCTCAATGTTAGAGAGTTTTTTCTCTACGTTCTCTAACATAAGATTTCTACAAGTGCAGGACCACTGGCTGCTAGGACTTGGAGTCGAACTGAAACCACTTCAGGTGTGGAGAATACCTTCATGCCCATCTGATGTAGTGCTTGCTGGGCACAACTGTAATGTTTTCTCTTTTTTCAAACTTCTTCAAAAGTTAATACTAAAGTATTAACAGTTTGCTAATAACAGTGGTGCTTGATATTTTTGAACAGTTCATGATGGCTTAGGTTTATGCAAGAATTGCCGTTTTCGTTTAAAAATACATACACTTAATCAATGAACACAGAGGTAAGGCAGAGGCTGTGTGCAGGCGCCTGCTATGGAAGCTGAGTCCGTACCTCCCGCTAGAAGTGCTGGAGTTTCTACTTCACGGCATTGTGCTTTTCTGCTTTAAAATGGGATGATTCGTGGCTGGAATGTCAGCCCTATCCCTTTTGTTTGTTCGTTTGTTTGTTTTACCTTTCCATTTTCTTATGCTCCTTTTTGTAGCTCATAACGAATACAGCCAGAGTTAGATCTGGACAGTGCATCCTGGCCTGGTTTTAGAAGCGCCACCTCTAATGTCTTCAGCGTCGGGCTGCCCCCAGCGGTCCCTTCTCTCGCTCCTCTGCTGGTCAGCAGTGGCTGGTGTGTGTGCTGCTCCCTGGCTCTGCTCCGGCCATCCTGGGTGCCAGATGTGCCCGATGGCCCTGTGGTGTGATCTGCTCACACTGCTTCTGGCACGTGACTGCCGAGCGAGACAGGGGCCGGGAGCTGTGCCGCAGGCTCAGAAGTATTATCTCGTGCGGCCCCACAGGGCTCCCAACGAAAGCAAGTGGCAAAGCAGGGCAGGGGGGAACAGCTGTCCAAACATATATTCCTGTTCCCCATTATATCCATTCGCTGCAGCTGCCTACGTTGGGCCACCCAGATCTCAGTTGCTTCGTGGATATTTCTTCCCTTTTTGTAAGATTTCCAGTGGAGAGATAACATGTTGGAAAAGCTGATGGCTAATGGACACATCACCTAGCTGCACACAGATGTTATTCCACAATCCTCATAGACATCTAGCCATCATGTAGCCGAGGCAGACCAAAATACAAATGCCAAATAGCAACAACATGAGCAAAAGTTGAGCAGCACCTTCCAAGAACAGAATTACCCCAGCCACGTGGCACATCCCCTCTAGTTTGTGATAGACTTCCAATTATATGAATCCCATTAAACAGTAAGAAGTCAGGCAATCAACATTAGCACATGTGTTCCTGACAGCACTGTTTACTTTTTGATCTTCTGGCTTTCCTCTTTCATCAGAGTCTGAAAACACAGACACTGAAATGTCAGATCTAATGGCAGCCTTTGACTTCAGTTTGCTGTATCATTTCAAGGCGTAAATTACATCCAGTGCGCAGATACACAATTTCCACTGTGAATCTTATGGTGAGGGATTCCAGACTCCACGTCCCCAGCTAGGGATAGGGTTAGATAAACCAAGAGGAAGCCTTAGGCCCTAGGGTCCTCCAGGTCTCGGTCCCATCTGCCAAAGCTTGAGGTCCACCAGCCCATTCTCCACTGTAATTCCTGCTGCAGAATACCCCTTACCCATTCAAGATTTGCCGGCCTCCTTTTTAAGAAACCTTAACGTTTTCAGAGCTCGCCAAACACAGCAAATACCATGGGATACTCAGAAATTTCCAAGAACTGCAGTTTTTCCATTATGGCTTCTATCATGCATTTTTTTGAGTTTGTAAATAGAAAATATAGTCAGCTGTTTCCTGAAGCTGTGGCAGCCTATGCAACAACTACTTCAAACAAAGTCTGCTCATTCCTGCCAAAAGACAAAATAAAAATTGGCACTTATCCTGGAGTGAGAATAGAAGCTATGGCTGGGACCGGGGCATGGATTTTTATCTGCTTTATCCTCTAATGCCTGACTTAAACCAGAATATCTCTGTGTGATTCTTGAAGGTGTGATTATCCACCTGTCCGTTACCAGTCTGAGTCCCTCAGCGCTGGGCAGTCCGTGGCCCTCTTTTGCCTTGTAGCTCCCTGTGAAATCTTGCAGAAGCAACCTGGACTTTTTATGAGTTTAACAGCATGAGCCTTTTTGCAGATTGGAGGCCCACACCACCACTCCTGCAATAAGCAGTAATTTTTGAAAGCTTTGACCCCACATTCATGCCATTTTGGGGGGAGGGTAGGAAGGGGCTAATGATTCGGCAAGTGGGCTAGATTGTGGATCGCAGAATGGAATACTTTTTAACTGAACCTCCACGTAAATTAGCATCACATTTGCTCCTTTCCTTCAGCAAATTAATATATACATACATATTTTACTAAATACATAGTTATACACACACACACACACACACACACACATAATTTTTTGTTTCTTTATTTACGCAGAAACTACAGAACCCGTGTTACCTCCATGCTTTTGCCTCAACGATGGAGTCTGCCAAGATGGGGCCTGCGTTTGCCCAGAGGAGTGGGTGGGCTCACTTTGTGAGCTAGGTTAGTATAAGCAGCGTACCATAAGCAGCTGGTGTCATTTCTGTGAATCCGGCCCCTGCTTTGGGGGGGCTGTCATGTGTCTCCCCTCTCCTGAGACCTGCTCAGGAGGGTCGGGTGTGCAAGCACTGATGTGCTTCGACTTTCTAGGCGAGCTGTTTCATCCACTTCTGTTGTTCTCTTAAATGAATATCTGGGAAAGATATTATGAGTTTCAACTGACCGTGGTCTGTTTCTAGCCAGTTTGGCCTTTGCTTGAATTCCTCTGTTTGAACATCTTGAAAATCTGATCAAGACCTCAGTGGCTACATCAGGATTGGCCAGGGTTAAAGGGACACTACCAGCAGAGGATCCTGCAGGATAATGCCCATCCTCAGTTCCTGCTGCCCCAGGTTCTGGTTTCACATGAGTCAAGTTTCTTGTCCCTGGCACAGCACTGGCCTGTTTGACTCCCATTTCAGGCTCCCCTGCCCCAGTGACACGTCTTTCCACTCCTGCAACTGGAGTGGGGGGGCTCTACATCAGCTAGAAGGGTGCTCGCTTGTTATAACAGGAGCTGGTAATGACGCCCAACTCACACTTTCCAGGCAACAACCTGTGCTGTGGCCAGTGCCTACCAAGTTTGTCATGTCGCTTGGCATGAGAATACCCCCTGTCATATGGCTCACTGCACAGTGGCACCTTTGGCACATGAACTCACATGTTTTCTCAGAAGGGCGTTGAAAGCTTGAGTAATGGGAAAGATAAAAGATAGATCTTGAATATGTGCTCATGTATGAATGCATACCTGTTCATGCGTGAATGTAGCAATTTATTCCTGGCTTTTGTCTATCAGAAGGAAGCCAGCAGCATCACAGAAGTATTTGCATCCATGGGTCTGGATGGGATTCATCCAAGAGTGCTGAAAAACTCGGCTGATGTTGCTATAGGGCTGCTGTCTGTCATCTATGAAAGATCAGAATGATCAAGGGAGGTTACAAATAACTAAAAAAGGCCAACATTATGCTTAATTTTAAGAAAAGCAAGAAGGAGGACCAGGAAAACTCTGAGCTGGTCAGGCTTACCTCAGGCCCTGGAAATGTCATGGAGCACATTCTCTTGGAGTCTATTTCCAAGCATGTGAAGGAGAAGAAAATAATCAGGCACAGGCTGCACAGATTTACAAAGGGGAAATCATGTTGGACCAACCTGATTGCCTTTCCTGATGAAATGACTGTCTATGCAGGAGACAGGAGACTGGTGGATGTAATATACCTTGATTTTAGTAAGGCTTTTGACACTGCACTCCACAGCATTTTCTCATTTGAAGACATATGGGCTGGATGAGTGGACTGTTAGTTGAGCTGAAAATTAATGGGATCACCAAACTCAAAGGGTAGTGACAAATGTCTTGATGGTCAACTGGCATTTCCTAAGAGTAGAGTAGCCCGCCGGTCAATATTAGGGCCAGTGTTGTCTTCATCAATGTCTTCATCGATGACCTGAATGATGACACAGTATGAACTCTCAGTAAAGCTGAGGACAATACTGAACTTGGTGGCGGGGTGATGTACGGTTGACACACTTAATAGCAGAGCTTCCACCCAGAGTGACCTTCAGAACTGGGCCAAGAGAAACCTCACAGCACCCAGCAAGGCTGAGCACAAATCTCTGTGCTCAGGGCATTGGTAGAGACAAGGAACTGACTGGCTGAGGAGCAACCCTGCTGGAAAGGACCTGGGAATGACAGGGGGTGCCAAGCTGAATGTGAGCTGACAGGGCCTGTTGATGGCAAACAAGGCAGATCGGCTGTGCTAGGGAGAGTACAAATATTGTCATGTCATGGGAAATGGAAACCCTATAGAAAATGAGACCTGAAGAAAGCTACGTGACTTGGCCAGGGAGCCGGTGCCAGAACGTGGAGACCAGGCCAGGGCTCTTCAGCCCCCTCAGGACCCTACCCATAAATGTGCTGCTTTGACTCACTCCTGCCTGCTGAAACTTGGTCCAGATTAGCAAAAGTTAGCAAAACCAGGGTATTACCAGCCCTAAGACCAAGCAAAAATTTTCTGCCCGTGTGTTGTAGCATTTTGACAGAACTTTAACTTTTTTTTTTCCCCAGTATTTGCAGCACGGCAAGTGAAGTTGGTGTTAAGTTTTCACAGGATGGTGTGACGTGAGGATGCAGTAAGCTGCTGTATTGGGGCAGGCCACAGGTCGATTTAGCTCATCGTCCTGCCTTCAGCAGTAGCTGGTATCAGGCGCTTGGAAAGCGTATAGTAGTATATGGACCAGTGCAGGGGGACCCTCCCCTGCCCCCCAGTTCAGATGCCAGCAGGCAGCAGGGCAGCCACTGCCCTCGCCAGGGGCTGCGTCTGAACCATCACGTTTCAGAGCTGCCAGCGTGCTCTCTCCCAGGAATCGTTCTAACCTCGTTCGGAGCAGATTTATATTTTTGCCCTCTGCTGTAGTCTGTGGTTACCAAATCTAATTACTTATTGTGAAACGAGATTCTGGAAGTGAAAAATAGTAATCTTTTTAAAATTTTCTAAGACTGAGGCAGTGAAAATAGCATGGAGAGCAAAAAGTAAGGGCTTTTATGGTTTATACATAAAGATATGGTTTATACATAAAGATCCCTTGCAGCATCTCAACAGCTTTGTTTTAAGCAAGATTTACCTAACCGCTTTCCAGTCACTTAAGCAAAAGACTTGGTGAGTTTCTGTGGTCTTTACTGTATTTTATTTTTGCAAATTGCTCCATGTATTAAAAACATTTGATCTGGACATATGCTCTTTCCTTCTGTGCAGTTAATTTCTGTGAAGTCAGTATTTACACAGCGAACATTTCTGAAGGCATTTTAAAAAACCTTACCTTTCAACGGATTATAGTGGGCAAATACGGCAATTCTGCAGAAAAATGTGAACATAACACTGTGAATGGTATGTGTTTCTTTCCGTTCTCTTCTCCTTCCCCAAAGTAGATGTAAGGTTTGTGAGCGACATCAGATTATTAGACCAGCAGATGCGAGTTCACTGTTTAAAGCCAGAACAGCATGTATATAAAAAATACATTCTAAGAAAAATAGCAATTAATTAGTTAAATAACTGACAGTCACTTGTAATGCTGACACACATGTGGATAACACTGAATGGGCTGTCATGTCCCAGTGAGGCCATGTGCATGTCAGTGAGTGCTTCTGTGTTAAATTCGGATCTTTCTGCTTTTATGTAATTACAGGTAACCATTCAATAGCAGTCCGGATGTGCTCCAGAGTGGGAAAAACTCCTACTTTACAACCTCCCCAAATTCTGAATTGTAATGCAAATCTGGACTCCCTGGCATCACAGGTAATCTTCAGTTATGTCTTGACATACTATTTAAAAAGTGGCTGAGATTCTACAATATCATACGAAAAACAAAACGTCAATAGATAACTGAGGCAGCACATACTGTATTTTGTGTTTGTAAGCTATCTGCATTTCTTAAATCTTTGCATCAAGAAAAATTAACCACCGAAGCCTTTTCAGCAGCATTCCTGGCATGTGCCTGCTTTGCAAATGGCTTGAATTTCGAATGGTGACTTTTTTATTTTGCTCAGTTTTGCTTGAATACAGCATCCCACTTCACATCTGTTAATTGGACTGGGAACTCTTCAGTGCCCAGGTCCCAGCAAACACTGCAGGACGGAAGCGAGGGCGACACGGGATACCAAATTAGTGAGCAACGGAAGGGCATTTGGACATGACCGGCATGAGGGAACAAAGCGATGGTAACAATGAGATGTCAGGAAGAGTTAAGAGCAATGCCTTTCCATTCAGGCCTGTGGTTAGTTGACCAAGGATGAGACACTTTCGTCCTCCTGGAATTGAAAGGCAAAATCTCTTGTATGAATGACAAGCTTTTCCTGATAAAATCCAGAAGTCACTCAGCCCTGCTTTAAGGCTTCGCTCAGCAATATCTGTGAAACTTGGTGTGGTGAGCATGACAGATGGGGACTGTTCCTCTTCTTCCAGTTCTGCTCTTTTGCTCCTTAGCACTAGTCTCAGTTAAAATAAACCAAACAAACAAAAAAAACCCTGCTGCAGCCCCTTTACATAAGAAACAGAGCCAACTCCTCCCCATGCTTTTTTTGTGGGAACACTGTATCTCAAACCCGACACTTCACCTGTCTTTATCTTTTGATAAGATGAATCAAGAGCAAGGCTATCCTTTCCCAGTGTATAGCCCTCACTAAAAGGTTAAAAGTATTTGGTTGCAACTTCAGGTTATTCTGCTGCCTTTAGTTATTTGGTTTTTTTTTCTTTCTTTTTTTTTTTTTTTTTTTTTTTTTTTTTGTTATGATCTTTAACGTTGTACTGCCATCTAGTGAACTCTAAGACAACTCCAGCTCTTATGAAGGTGAATATTAGGAAATGTGAGGAAGATGTCTAGATGCTAGTAATCAAGAATGCATTGGTTTAAAAGGATTTTGTTCCTGTGAGTACAAATATTTACTTAGAAAACAAGGTGATGCCACAAGTCAGAGTTAAGACTAGTGAACACAGGTGTTCACAATGTACTGCATGTTCATGGTGCACATGCAGATGTTTTCCAGTCAAACCGTACATCTCCAGGTATTATAAATGCACAGTTCTTTTCTTTCTATGCAACACGTTCACCTTTCTTTCCTGTCACTCAGAGATTTAAAAATACTTCATATGCTAATGGCTGAATTAAGCTTGATTTTGATATTTTCCCAATATTAACAATTTGAGAATAATTCAGTTATTTAAGCTATCCATTGAGTTTATCACTGGATTAGAAAAAGCATAACTTGTTAAACTACTTAGTTGGTCTCCATAACATAATAAGAAAATTCTCCTCATAATTAGCAAATTTTCCATGTCTTTAAGTGTTTATGTTACCTAGCTATTCCTTCGTATCACGTAGAGATAATTCCTCATACTTTTTTGTGTTTGCATTCCTAAAATATTACAGCCATTTATGCTCTACCCATTAAGTGATAAATGGACTCCTCTAGAGCTTCTATCAATTCTCATCAGTGTCTCCATCACTTGAATATTTTATTTCTATTTTCTACATTTATTCCAATTTGACACTATACACACTGTACAGAAGTGAGGCTAACATTCCCGGTGCAGTTTACGAGCACTGTATTGAGAAGAACTAATTTATTCCACATGCTATTTCTTAAGTTCCTCTCATGTCTTTTCAGCAAAGGTAGTTCTGCTTCCTTAAGGGAAAGTGAACGGTCTACTGAAGCTTATAGATCCAGAATTTCAATAAACTGAAGACAAGTAGGCCTAGGGTACATCTTACTGCTGCCTTGGAGAAAGGCAAGGCCAGGGTCTTCTCCGAGGTACACAAGTTTAGGATGAGAGGCAATGGACACGAGTTGCAACACGGGAAATTTCAATTAGATCAGGAAAAATTTCTCATCTCCCTCTGGCAGTCCTTCCAATAAAATAAATAGGCCTCCAGTGTAAACTCTGTTTGCTTGACATGGACTGCAACAGTTTAGACCACCAATTACTTGTCTAATTTGATTTTATGTGAGAATGTTATAAAATCGTTGACTGCTTTTCCTTTTCTTGTTTTCTGTCTGCTGAATGGAAATTTTCTAACAGGTTGAAACTGCGGACTCCAGTAATGTTTCAGCTATTGCAAGCAACACCCAGATCCTTACTTCCATGCCAGAGCAACTGACCACACAGAGTATTTCCACTGCTGCTAATATTGCAGTGAGGATCTTGAAAAAGCCAGATATTTCAGAACACTCTCAGGTGAGACTTACTAAGACTAAAATAAGATTTTTATGGCTTTGTGATTTGGCTATTAATTCTGTCCCCCCTCCACAGGCAGAAGGAACACTCTCCAAAGCGGTTCCTATTAACTTTACATACTAACACAGCAAAAAGCATTCATGTGGTGATAAGCTGAGTTATTCAGTAGTGGAGCTGAGTGCATTTTGTGGAATCACTGCCATTTCCATTCTCAGAGCAGAGCGGAAATTTGTTATCAACTATTTTAACTTGCATATATATGAAATTCTAATGCTATCACCATTTGGTGTTTAAGTAAGTTCATCATTTAGTCTTTACTATCTAAATTAATAAAATCAGGGTATTTATGAACCCATTGGCTCAAAGTTTATATGCTCTCAAATGACATCCTCTACTTTGTTTATTCCAGTGTGTGTAGCTTGAAACAACGCTGATTAAATGGTCTTACTGTGCCAATTCACTGTGTAGAACATGAGATCATTTATTTCAATTGTTATTGAATATTACCTTTTTTTCTGCTTGTCTCAGGCATCTGTGGCAATAATGGCTACAGTGAGTCAACTCCTGGATGCCAATGAAACACAATTTAACAACGATAATCTCATCGATGTTACAGCAAGGTGACATTAGATTTTGCCCTTTCTGTTTCAATATAGAAGTGGTTCACAAATGAGCCAAAATGTTTTCATGTCCATCTCCAGCATGCAGTTTGATTGATTCAGTAGAAATACACCCAGGGAAATAATTTTGGCTGGACTGCTCTGCTTTGGAAAAAAGAAGAGGCTAGGGAATGGGGAGTGGGTGCTTCTGGAGTTAAGTCCGTATTTGGTCATCAACTGGCTCCAACAGTTTGGTGAAATCATTTAAGAAGCATGCCACTGCCTGTGGACATGTAATAGTTTACAGTGTGGTCCTACTTGCCAGCTGGGATGCTGGGAGAACACACTATTTATAAACACAGTGTTTTCATTTCATTTCAGAGGAGTCAGAAGTATTATTACAGTATCCAGTGTATGGAAGGAAAAAGCTATAATGTACCCTCTCCATGAATAATCCTGTATGTTTACATGTATTTGTTAGAAGAAATTTCCCACTTACCTAGTGAGGTATTACAGTTTGACAATATGCTAGATTTCACCATATCCCAGCTGCAGCTTAGGCCAAATCCTGCTCCTCCTGATGCCATAAATAAGATTTCTGGTGGCCTCAAAAGTGACACCAGAAATGAGATTTCTGGTGACCTCATGTGCAGCTAGAGCAAGTTCACACAGTGTCTGCACTCTGCCTCACATGCTGGAGAACAAAATCAGAGAGGAAGCACAGAAACTGAACTTGTAGCTGTATATTAACAAAAAACAGTAAAGAATATTTTTTCTTACTCATTATTTCAATGCAGCCTCACAAGAACAATGGAAGAATTTTCTTTGACCAGCAACATCACCCAGTCCAACATTGCAATCCAGTCAGTCCCACTGAAATTAAACTCATCTACAATTCTATTTTCTGCACAGAGAGGTAAGCCTGTGTATCTTGTTGGATTTATGTGGACAAGGTGGTATATACTATAAATTCTAATGTATCCACTGATGATTCTTGTAGATATGGCATTGGGATATATTCAGTCAACAAAACTAGAAGTACAGGAAAATGTCCCTGGCCTTACTGGAGATCTCAGTACTGAAGTTCAGATACTGCTCAACATTAAAAACAACAGTAAGTTCTTTCCTTTACTGAAAACTGGACCTGGGAAAATTTTTGAATGAATACTGTCTAAAAAAAAATTTCTGAGCTGATATAAACAATTACGTGTTGTTTTTTATGCATACTGGTGTCATACTATGGTGCAAGAAATGTACATATCAAATGAGCTGGATGATCTCACTTATAGATTAATGCTTATATATGTGTAACACGGCCAGAAAGCCTTTGGCGTTTGAGAATTTTTCATTTGTTTTTTAAAATTCAGAATGTAATGAATCTTGAGCCATGTCTCTGTGGACATCAAGATCAAAAGCTACTGCATACATGCCTTCCCTGAAATCCAAGCACATCAACCATTTCAACTCAAGTTGCCACTTCTTTTTGTTGTCAGTAGACTGCGAAGGTAGCTGTGCTGAGCCTGCTGCAGCAAGGCTCACCAGTCAGACACCCAGTCACCTGCACAGCTTTGGGTCTCTCCTGTGGGAAGTGTCACTAAACCACCAGGAGCTGTAGAAATGCCCATGTAGCTGTTACACACAGTGTTGGTAGCACTAACTGTTACTAAAATCGTCCGACACTTCTTTTAAGACCCTGCTTTTGCTGGCGTGCAACTTTGACACACTTTAACTGTGAGGGCTGAAATTATGCTTACTTTTTTTAAAGTAAATTATTTTTGAAAGTTTAAGGCCAAATTTCTCAATTTCTCAATGCTACAGAAATGCTTGCAAGCTTATTTTATGAAACTCTGAAGTGAAGCCTTCTGTTACGGAGCAGGGACTTGAATGTTGGATTGGATGTGCCTTTTTGTTAGACACAGATCTTGCATTGTTTCTTTGGAAGTTCTTTCGAATGCATGGAGACTCACCAGACGTTTAATTCGTGGTTGCTAGTTATATGGTCTTTGTTTCCTGAATGTCCAGGTTTGTCCCTTGCGTCTGATTTGCAAAAGTGCTAATTATGCACAGCTGCAACTACAGGCCCAGGGAGCCAACCTTTGATCATGTGCATTTCTATGGCATATTAAAAACTGTAGGAATTTCAGGTTGGGTACCTGAAATGAGCAGGCTTGTCCTTAACCACTCTGTATAACACTATAATAGCACTAAGCCATCATTACCGATGGCATAACTGATCACTGTTTGTTCTGTTGACTGTTTCAGATGACAATCCTGCAGAAAAACAGTGTGATCATGTAATTACAGTCTTTATCATAAAGCCTCTATGTCATAACTCTTCCCTCAAGAGAGACAGATTGAACACACAGGTTATCTTTTCAAAAAATAGATGTATTTAAAATTAAATGCACAACTGTGACATTTTGCAGGTATAAATTTACTGTACTCAGTCTCTCCTGATGAAAACAAAAAGTATCAAGGTAAAACCAAGAATAAAATTAGTTATTTAAAACAGGATTTGTTTTTCCTCCTTTAAGCCACAATTAAGACTAATTTAAGACACTTAAAAAAATCTCTTTAACTTGGTGGAAGAGTGCCACAAAAGAGGCGGAGTCCAACAGTGGGTTCCGAAGGGAGGAGCTCAGCCAGCATCTTTGAATGCATCAGGAATTTAGAGAAGGGAAATGATTATTTTAAGACTCCACCTCAGCAAAAAATGAAGATGAATCTCTTGAGATTTATGGTAAAAGAAGCTCTTCTCTAGATCTTAAATGGACTCTTAAAGAAATACCTAAACAAAAATCTGCTGTAAACCCTCATGTGTGAAACAATATAATGTAGGCTGCTTGGAAGGCACCAGCTTCCCTGACATCTGTACCTACTTTTCTGTTTGCCTAGCGAAGGTTCATCAGACAATGGAAGAGTTGGTTTTGTCCTGTATCAAAATGGCAAATTCTTCCAGTCAAGGATTTATAAGAGTCGCAGTAGGTTTTCTAAACAAATCATCTCTGGCAACATTGATGGTGGAAGAACCAGTGGTGTTGAACTAGCCTTCAGCCCAAAGGTAAGTTCTCATAAGAACAACCAGAGGTTGACCTAGCCCTACTGCCCGTCTTCAATATTTGTAGAGACACAAGCAGAGAGGTTTCTTTGGTATTCCCGCTTGATTTCTGGCAGTGAGCAGCTCAAGGAGCTTGAGGGATGCATACATGGCCTTGTAAGTGAAACAGGAAGTGCATTTAGTTTATGTTGCATAGAAAATATTTTTCAACTTGTGTATTTAACATCTGATATTACTGCTTCTGTACTACTAAGCTAGCACTTTTGTAAGCAAAACTATTTTTCGAAAAAAGTGATAGCTATGCAAGAGTAGATTTGTCCAAAATCAAGAATGAAAAGAGACAGGTACCTGGAAGACACTTTTGCTTTCAAGAGACTATCAACAGTTTGGAAGACAAGCAAAAGATAACATGAGTGGCATAGTCCAACAAGCTTACCAATCTGGGGAGTGTTAATTTTTTCATAGGATCTCTTCACTCCCTCTTTCCTTAAAATCAGTGTGCATTTTACTTTAGCTTCCTCCCCCAGGAATTTATTGCAGATGTTACTGCTTTTTGCAGGAAATGTCCTATGTGAGACCCCACTTGCCTCTAATAGCTGAATGATAGATGAATAGATGAGCTGTACTGATTTTTTAGCCTGTTTCTCCAGAAAACAATATTTGACTTCTTACAATGCTTAACTCACTCGACAAAGATTTTTCGGCCCAAACACATGCATGTGACAGATCAATAATCATCCTGACGGTTCTGTGCAACTAAGTGATCTGAGAAACAAATGCAATTTATATGGCTATCACTGAAATAATCCTATAATTTTTTTTATTCCTACCTTTAGCTGTCATTTTTAACTGAACTACCTAGTACTGCAGATAATGTGGCTTTCACTATTTATGTGCATATCTCAAGGTGCTCATTGCCTATTAAAATGCAGTTCAAATCGCAGTTGCCTACAGAAGTATACTGTTTGAAAAATACAGCATGCAGCTCGATACACAACTGTGCTAGCAAAGCTGTGCTGGAGGAGGGGACTGGATGGTTCACAGACTTGGCCATGGATTTTACAATTGTTTGCTTCGCAGTTCCAGTGTGGATTCAGTTCCAGTTGGCAGTAATTTAATGTTACTAGTATCTGAGAGCTGTTTAGCTTATGCAGAATTTATTTGGCACTTGTTGAATGCCTAGTGGATGTGTATCTAAACCATAATTATCTGAGTAATTCAAAGAAACTGAAAATTTTATTGGCAGTCTTGATTGAGAAAGGACCTACAATGTAAGCTCACAAAGCCAAATTATGCCATTACTAATACTCTTCATAAAGTTTACTAGAAGTGCTGTAAACTCCCCAGTAGGTTCAGCTCTCCTTTCAGAGGATACCTGTCAGCACACATTGTTTACTGCTGCATATCTGTTTATGCTTCTTCAACCATGTTTTCTCCTTGTAATCCCAATCCACAGTACAACACATCACAGTTCCAGCTGCGTGACCATGCCTGTGTCTTTTGGGACTATACCACCAATGACTGGAGCACCACAGGCTGTACAAAAGGAAGAGACCAATTCTTGAGATGCAAGTGTAACCACACTACTAATTTTGCTGTCCTGATGGTAGGGCATCATTCCTTCTTGAATGGGATGAGCCTGCGTTTATTTTTTTCCAATTGTTCTTCGATTTATAAGACCAGAATGTCAATATAAGGACTTAAGTGTGCATGTACTGAGCTAGAAGACACAGGCATTTAAGATGACCCCTATGGCACTTCCCTGTGTTCCCCTATGGCCTTTAAGATGACCTGTGGCAGAGTTGGCAAACTGGGACATGTGGGAGCTCCCCAGGCTGCTGGAAGTTCTGGTTTCCCCTGACACAAATTCTAGCTAAACCCACCCAACTTTGCATCCCAGCAACAGGGATGTGCTTGCACAGTTTAATCCCCTTGCTCAGCACAATTTAATCCCCTACCTCAGTGGTAGCCTCTGGCACTGCACCTAAATTGGTGCAGCTGGTTGTTAAATTAATCTGTGTCTAAACCTGAAAGTGCCCTGAGAGCAACAATATAGCAGGCTGGTGCCTGTGTTAGCTCAGCTGTCTATGTGGCACTATCTTACGCTGAGTAAACAACTCAAAGCATTCAGCGCTAACTATTTCCTTTACTTATATGTTTATAAAAAATAATTACTCTGTAAATATTAAGTCTGTTATCATTTAGTTTTACCTATTTCCCTCTTGTGCAAGACTATTTAGGAATGACTGCCTCTCTGACATTTATTATTCTATATGTATTTGTTTCAGCTTCTCTACATGAAACCTTCCCTGGCTAAAATTTTATATTGGCCATCGACTTCAGTAGTGCCAGGATTTCAAAATTTTTTTTAATCTGTCTTCACAGATCAGCATTTCCATATTTCTAATATTTACTTGTTTCTAGATTTCCTTTTATGTTATGAATAACACTTTTGAATAACTATATTTGCATAACATTTTTGAACGAGATGACTACATTCTAAGAGAAGATTCCTATCCATCTATACAAAGACAACAGTATTTTCTGTTTCACCGAAGATATTTACATTTTGTTTGCTGCTTTATTGTCACTGTACAAACAAGGACTGGTTTTGATCAGTAATTCTTCACAACTAGTCCTTACTAGTCAAAATTCAGAATGCATGTCAGTGCAAAAAGTTAAAGCTACTCTTTCCAATCTGTGTCCCTTTGCATTTGTTTATAAATAATTTAATCTGCTATTTTGCTAAATTGTTGATTCACATTGTGAAGTCTCTCTTGGAGCTTGTCTAGTCTTGATTGTCCAGAATATTTTTGTGTTGTCTGGAAATTTTGGTAATGGCAAGCAACAGTCATAACTTTACAAAAACATTTTCATTTCAATGTGCAACCAAAACCACACAATTTTAGAAGGAAAACTACCTCTGCTCATCTTATAACTGACATAAATTGTTTTCTAGGCCTTCCAGATCAAATATAATTATGCAAAGCCTTTGGAGTACATCTCTTACATTGGTATTGGATTGTCCATTGCTGGTCTGGTCATTACCATTTTGTTTCAGATCTTCACTAGGTAAGAGTGAAGATGTAAAACTATAAATATTTTGTGCTGTTAAAATATCTCGCTCTGGATATAGTTGGAGGGGAAAACAGGGAAAGTAGCAATATTATTGATTAGCAAGTAATACAAAAAAAATGAGCTAATCATGTAGTGTAGTTTGAGGAGGAAGTGTGGCTTACTAGTTAAAGCAAAGTTAAGCAATGTCTCAGCCATGCCACTCACCTGGATGTGAATTTAACTTTTCTGTTACTCTTTTCCTCTTTTAACATGAGGATATTTATACATTTGATTATTATTTGAGAAATCCATACTAAAAAAGGTTAGATTTGAAAAGAAGTGATGTAACAGGATACTTAACAGCCCAGTTTGGTAAAAGGCCAAGTCTTTCGTAGGAAACGCTGGGCATGACCACTGACAAGAAAAGTCTTTCCATCACTCTGACTTGTGTCAGGCAAAGCACAGCAACAGGATATCAAAAGCACCCCATGAAAAAATATCCCTTTCTGATGGTGAATGTTGAGGCCTCCTGTGAAGCACATATTTCTCATCAAGGCCCACATTCAGTTGAACATGTCTATTTAGCTTTTGATGCACATCCCAGTGTTACAATCAGGAAAATGAAGAATAGCCTAGTTTGACAGCAAAACACACTACAGTACCATGACTACAGCCCTGCAGGCTGGTCTACCAGCCCCAGAGTGATTATTTCCTGACTGGCGGCGAACTTGCAGACAGCAATGCTCAGATGCCTCTGCAAGCAAAGGGATGCTCTTGTGTAGGTGTTTCGTTGCTGCCAGTCAAGGTGAGCTCCAGGTGGGTTCCTCACGTGCCTGTGAATTTGAGGCAAGAAGTGGTGATTCAGTGAATGAAACTGCAATGGAAATACTTGGTCAGCATCGCCATCTTCTTCCCCAGATGACTTTATTCCTTGCTTGGGAAGACAATGCGTGGCTCATAAATATGCTTACCACAGCCTGTTTATCTTCACCACTCTGTGAATAACAATATTTGCTAATGTATTCTCTCCGATAGCACTTTTAGGCTGGACAGTGGACTCCACTGGAGCTTGTATGTGCAACGCCACAGTCCCACTGCTTTCCAGCAGAAATTACAGAAATGCGCAAAGCAAAAGGATGACTCCAGAGTGCACAGGAACATAAGAGCGGCTGTGCTGGGTCAGACTGACGATCTACCTAGCCAGAACAATGTGCAGTTTACAGTAAAAGCAGATGCCTAAAGCATGTCAGGGCCATATGCGGTAACATAGCCCAGGCACGGAGGAGGGACGAGTGCCTGGGCTTTAATGCAGCTCCTGAGCAGAGGGGAGGCCAACATGGGATTTGTTGCAACTCTGCTCATAACTTAGCTGTTTTTATAAGAGTCTGACCCAAGGTTAGCCAGCTGTGCCAAATCAGAGCTGGCTTTGGGCACCAGCAGTCAAATCTCTTTTTGGAGAGAGATTTGCTCAGGGCTGTGACAGAGCATAAGAAAGGAAAAATACATATACTATTTCTTCCCAGTATTCTCCCAAATCTCCAAGCTTTTGCAGTTCAGGGACTTTATAGGCTGTGATTCCTTTTATTTAGAAAGTCTCAAAGGATTTTTCTTCTATGAACTTGTTTACATGAGCCCATGTAAACTTTCAGCATCCACTCTTTTTGACACGGAGTTGCAAAAAGAACTGCCTATTTTGTGTAGTTTGAAACTTGCTCCTATTAGCTTCACTCAAAGCATCCTAGTTCTTGTATCAGAAGAGACTGATAAGCTGATCTGTGGCCATGCCCTCCGTGCTACTTTGGATTTGGTTGTATCACATCTCCCCACAACTGTCTCTTTTCTCTTGTCCTTTTCTTAAATTTTTTAAGCTCTGCTATGAATGTGTAAGTGGCATAAGGATGTCTTCTGTTTTGCGCTCTCTGCCTCTTCCTAATCATTTTTAACATTCGATCTGCTTTTTTTGACCAGTACTGTGCTCTGAGTGGGTGTATTTTGTGAAATTATCCAGTATCACCCCAAGATCTCACTCCTGAATGGAACAAGCCTGTGCTTTTATAGGTCAAATCAGAAACTTTTTCCCCCCACGTGATTCACTTTACATTTCTCTATATTGAATTTCACTGCATCTTAGTGCCCAGCCATTCAGTCTCATAAAAGCTTTCCATAATTCTTCACAGCTGCTGTACCACCTGCATGACTTAATATCATCAGCAAACTTTGCCTTGCTGCTTACCTCATATCCAGCTTTATAATGAAAACTTTGAACAGTGAGGGTCCTAGCACAGATCTCTGCAGAATTGCATTAGCAAGCTCACCAGAAAAGACTGCTCAGCTCCCAGCCTCTGCTTCATGTTGTTTAAGCAACAGTTTATCCATGCAAGGACTTTCCCTTTTTGCCATGGCTATGACCTTCTGTAAAAGTCTTTGGTGAGAGACCTTGCTGAAAAAGCTTTTGGGAAACCAGGCCTGTGCTGACTGTGTGAACCTTAGCCACATGCTTGCTGAAATTTTCAGAAAACTCCTATAGTTTTGTGAGGATGGACTTCTGTTTACAAAAGCCACATTCTCCTCAAGTACATCATATTTATCCACCTAGTGACTAATCCTTTTTTTTAAATTTGTATAGTTTCTGCTATTTTTTTCAGTAAAGATGTCAGGTTTACAGGCCAGGAACTCTAAAAACGACATGACATTTAACACCTTCCAGTACTCATCTATCACACTGATTTTACATGAGAGGTTACACAACACTGTTACTAGCTCAGTTATTTCATCCTTAAGCTCCATCAAGACTCTTGGATGAGTGCAGTTTGTTCCTCATGGCTTGTTGCTATTCTTTTTGCCTATTCAGTCCATAAACTCTTCCAAAGTTACTGCAGTTTAAGACAGATCTACTGATGAAGCACTCACAAAGTTCTCCTTCGAGATCCTTTCCCCATCTGAGGATTTCTTTTAATACCCCAATCATCTACTGGCTGTATGGACTCTCTGGCAGGCCTCTTGGTCCTGGTATGTTTCAAGAAAGATTTATTATTAGATTTAATGCCTTTTGCTCATTTTTCCTCAAACTCTTTTTGTTTTTTTCATCTAATTTGCCAGGGTGTAAGTTTCGATTTTCTTCATTAGGACATGACTTCAGTTTTCTGGATAATACTTACTTGCCTCTACTAATCTTCCTTCTGTTTAGGTATGTCAGCTTCCTCCTGTCTTTTCTCAAATATTTCATGGTATTTGTTTGCTACAGGCTTCCAACATAGTATCATTAAGTAGTCCCCATGCTGCCTGTAAGGACTTATTTCTCTTGGCTGCCCCTTTTAACTTCATCTGATGACCTGTCTTGTTATATGTAGTTCCCCTTTGTCAAGGTGAGCATAACTGTGGTGGATGTTTTGGTTTCTGCTTTTCCTACAGGAATGGTCAATCTAGATATATTATGGCTTTTATTGTAGGGCAGCTCAGCAGCTACAATATTATAAAGCAGGCACTGTGTGCTACTGTGGATCACGTCAAGAGCAGATTCTTTTACCACAGGCTCCCATGATCGTGTCTAACGATGCCACCTCTGAGTTATGTTCTAGTGTGACATTTGCCCAATCTACATGAGGGCAACAGCAGTCTCCCGTTACTGTTGTATTTTCCCCACTGCTGCTCTGCTCCCCCTTGGTGTGTCTCAGTGTTACTACCTTGGTCAGGGAGGTGATAATACAGATCCAATGCTACATTATTCCTGTGCTGGTCCATGCTACTTGATGAGATGGTTAGTTCATTACACTGACACTAGGCTTTTTTAATGTGTAAGAGTACTCCACCATCAGTCTGATCTACTTTTTCTTTTCCTCTATGCTCTGTACCCTAGTATTACAATGTCCCATCAGTTATCTTCCTTCTAGCCAATTACCAATACGACTGTTATGTTGATGTCTTCATTTAAGGGTAGCCATTCCAGTTCCCTGTCTTATTTCTTAGACTTTTAGCATTCACACAGAAGCATGTATATTACTCTTCAGGTTCTCCTTTTGCTACCCTATTTAAATATTGCTCTGCTTTCTGTTCCCTATTTGATAGCTTCTATACTCAGTCCTATACTTCCTTGCCTTAGAGCAATGAGATGGCATTTATAAAATGTCTGTCCGTAACAGGTGATTTCAAAGCATCATGATTAAAAGTAAATGTTTATCTATATTGCTTGTGTTACCATTTTATTGCAAATTAGTTCAAATATGATTACAGCAAACTTCCTTGCTAGACATGCCCACAGTTAATGGTGTCATGTGACTCTCAGATGCTCATTTGAACATGGAGCGAAGTCGTGCCAACAGAGTTGTAGCTATCGTAGATGAATGCAAGCTTCTCATCTCGCTTGCACTTACGTAGATTTGAAGTAATTCCCTCAAGGTCAACGTATACGTATTTAAACTTGTAGGAGCTTCCAGACTCTGCCTTTCAAATGCATCTATAAGACAGAGCTTCGAAGTGGAGAGTTATTCTCTTGTATCTTGAAGAGTGTTTAGAAATACTTTTCTTATGCTATTTCACCTCTCAACACTGAAGTAAATGATTCTAAAAACTGCAGAGAGGAAAAAAGAAAATGTATCCCAAATGCTGTTGGAAAGGGCACAGTCCTCAAAGGTGCTGAGTATTCTCTGCAGAAGTTGAATCAGATGCTATTGACCAATTCAGTAAATTGTGTAAGAGTAACAACATCGTAGAACTCTGCAAAAAGTTACAGCTTTGTTTTTTCTCTATATTAAAGACTGTATACCCTAGCTTGCTTCCTCTAATATGTAAGTGAGCTTCAGAAAATGAGAAAGTATTTTACAACTTTTCTTATTTTACTTTACTTTTTCCTCCCAAATGTATTCCTACGAACAGGAAAACTCGAAAGTCCTCAATAACGTGGATGTTAGTGAATCTCTGCTTTGCTATGCTGATTTTTAACATCATCTTCATCTCTGGAATTGAGAACCGAAATGCCAAGAATCACAGCAGTGATACCACCAGCTATGACCAGCAATATCAGACTTACGATACCACCAGTAATACCTTACTCACTTCTGATTTGGTAGATCCTCCTGCAGACTCTTGGTGTACAGCTGTGGCAGTCCTACTGCATTACTTTTTGTTGGCAACATTTATGTGGACAGCACTCAATTCTGCACAGTTGTACTTACTGCTGCTTAGAGCCATGAAGCCGCTTCCTGGACGCTTCATTGTAACCATGTCAGTAATTGGATGGGGTAAGATTTAAAGTCACATATATAGCAATCTCTTACCAAAGTATCAGTACACAGTACGTTTAGGGAGGGCTGTAAAAATATTAAACAGCAAATACAGTCAGTGTCCTGAGTTAGCCACTACGGTTTAATAAGTAATCTCCAGTTACAGCTGCTTACGCTAATGGTATAATCTGAGTTTGTTGTCATGGTCCTGATGTGGCAGGGAAATCAATAGCTTGTTCATCAGGTCAGCAACGTAGGTCTGTTACATACAGGAGAAATTTCTCAATAATCAAGGCATTCAACAGTCTGTTTCTGCCAACTGAAGGAAAAAACTTTCAGATACATGATTGCATATGGGAAGTAAAATTATTCTCTGGCCCTTGTGATCCAGAAGCAAGAACTGACTTACATTATCTGTTACATTCTTTATTAATGAGCAATGAGCACATCCTTAAGACTTTATAGCAATTAGCAGCTACATTGCAAGCTGAAAGGGTACTACTTGGAGGACTGAAGAATGCAGGCACAGACACTAAGTAAGGTAAAAATCTCAACTTCCTTCAAGACACTATTCTAATACAGTACACAGGAATATTTGCCATCGGCCCACTGTGTATTCAACTTTTGTGGTACGTTGTTTCTGATGGCACCTACTGAACAGTTTTAGATTCCGATTATTTTATTATTATGCCTTGCATTTTGGTGGGGATAGAGGCAACTCCGCTAAAACTTTTAGACTTCAGACTGCACACTCAAGCCAGAAAACGCCCAGTGAAAGCTGCCTGGCTAAATGACAGTCTGCTCTATGGTGTATATTGCATGATAACCCAGCATTAGGTTGTCCATTGTGTCTTGTGATTCATTACACATGTGCAAAATAGCATGATTCTGATTCACTGCATTTTAGACTTTGAGAGCAGAGCAAATACTGGGCAGTCTGGAAGATCTGTAGTAGGGCTGAAGGAGGGAGAGAACAGGAACAGCCCTTAAGGAGCATGTTTATTTCCCAGACAAAGCTTGTGTGGGAGCCTCTTTCGCATGAGACATGCAGCTTAAACTTCTATCAGGTAGTCAGGGGAGCTGGAAAACACAAAGTGATGCAAAGGGATCAAGGAAGCAACTCCATACTGCATACTTCTCTGAGAAAAAAAAAGTACCCTCTGCATCAAATTTGTATGAAACGTAAAGGTGCTTGGAGCATAATTATCTTAAATTAGTTTCCCCCTGCAGACAAGGGAGTAGGCTTGCATGGTTGTGATAAGTCAGCTACAGCACAGAAAAGAACTGGCTCTGTTACCAGATGAGTCATCTCTGGAAGCTGTGTTGAAGCTCTCTAAAGGCAAAAACTGAAGAAGGTATAGACACAAGCTGTCCTCACATAAATACTGCTCACAACCTCCAGTCCTGCCTTTTCCTCTAGGCTAATACCCAGTTAGCTTAGTGCAAGGCAGATGAAACACAGGTCTTAAAATCTACGGATTTTAGGAGGCAAGTAGCTATTTCTGTAGAGGGGGGGATAAGCTATATCTATGCAACTGAACAATAAACTACTACTGTCTCTCTGATTAATTAGGAATCCCCGCTATAGTCGTTGCAATAACACTTGGAACTACTTATAGAGAAGGAAAAGCACTAAACTACCGACAGGAAGAATTGTAAGTAAATGAATTATTAAGCTACTTGCTATCCCATACCTTTTATGCTGGCTTATTATTAATGCCGTTCTAGATTTATTGCTGTAGTACCTCTACTTGAAAAAAAGAAAACTCTTCACTCAAGCTAAACTTCTCCTATAAGAAACTGCAGTTTTTCCTCAGTAAGGATTTAGGGTACTAAATCACACATCTGCCTTGAATGCTCCTGTAAGCTCCCCTGTGTCTTTAAATGGAGATTGGGAGTGCTCTTGGCCTAGCTGTAATTGAAGACACTGATTTAAGCGCGTAACTGTATTTTAGTACCTAAGCTTAATCATCCCATTTACCTTAAAGCTTTCTGGCCAACATAACTGATAACCCTAATTACTGTACGCTTTTGGTATCCGCCCTCATCTGAGTGCCAGCATCCCGAAGCTGGCTACTGTGCCCACAATGTACCTTGGTGATAGCAGACAATACAGAACAGGGGTAGACTTCTTTCGGAATAAATGTAAACACAAGCCCCTTCCCCCATGGTGGTCATCTTGTGATGCTCATTTAGGGGGTGTTGACCTCTTACTGAGATTATTTATCAATAAAAAAAAAAAAAAAAGAAAGGATTATTGCAGGGTAACCCCATCTGCCTAAAGTTTTCCCCATTTTTGTTTCAACCTTTGTCTATTAGGTCTTCCCTTACTATTCTTTAGCTCTGTCATCATATATACACTAAAGATAAACTTGCACATGCTGGCCAGAGACCTATTTGGATAGTTCTATTCCACCTTATTACATTTCCCTATGCAGTTTGTCTGGTAAGTCACTTTGCACTCTACAGAGAAAGGCATGATCGAATGTCCCCAGCTATCAGGGAATGGTTGCCTTTCAGAGATAGGCTAACAAAATCTAGAAAGCTCTGTGAGGCCCTTCAGAATGGGAAGTGATACATTTTTTTTTTTTTTTTGGTTTTGTATTCTGAATAATGTACCTAACGAATCTTTTGAAATAGCCTCTCTCTATATTTTAAGTTGCTGGCTTGCAGCTCTGGATGAAAATCAGAATTTCAGCATGGAAAAGCCTATGTTGTGGTCATTCCTGCTGCCAGTAGCACTCATACTCCTGTTTAACTTCATCATGTTCATCAACATCACAGTCTCTGTGATATGGAATGACAACAAGGATTTGACAAGGTGAGCTGGCATAGGGCTCCTCAGAGCTTTCAGAATAATTCATTCTCTTGTCATGAGCTTGGGCATTCTTGCCAGGAACTCAGATTTTTGATGAAATCTTCTGTTTTAAAGAAATATATTTTAAAGCATTCAGAAAATTAATTCCATTACTCTAGTGGGTCAGATTGTGTTCTTTGTTCATTTGCATTTCAGTGAAAATATTGCAGGCTTTTGCTGCCTTTTTTTTTTTTTTGGTTGGAGTGTTACTTAGCTTGACTTCAATAAAGGATAAAGGTTATCCCCAATTTAAATCAACATAAGTGAGAGCAGAACTGGGTCCAGTCAAATGAGAATTATGGATTCTCAGCACATCGGAATATCAGTCCAGTTCTCTAGATTTAAAGTAGATTTACTTGCTCAATTCTATATATACACTCAGTGTACTGTCACAAGCTAAGTGTCACAGACTCTGCAGTGATATTTGTATTAATTTAAAAGGGAATTGCTTTAATTTTTTTTAACTCATAGTACTGATATATTCAGCAAAACTTTCCATCCTTTTCTCATTTCTTTTATACATGATTTTTAGCCTTGGAGCAAACCAAAATACTGCATTGCTGAGTCCTCTCAGACTGGGGAGAAATTGAATGTCCAAACTTCACTGGCAGCTTATTCTTATACAATATTGAAAATTGAGGACATTTGGATTGAGTTTCTTAATTTTCTAAAAACTTATAATAGCTAACACATTCATTCTTACTGCTTCTTTTCCTTGGCAAATCCTTCTTTTTGAAGCTGTTGAAGTAATATATATTCCAGATACATATTCTAAACAAAGATTATTCAGATAAGCTTGGGCAGATTTCTCTTTCAGGGTTTCCTTTATTGATGATGCTTCAAACTAATGTAGGAAGGCATATGTTCTCAACTCACCTGAACAATAACTATTTGGGATATAGCCTTTAATAAATAAAATAACATGTTTAAAGCTCAGTAAGATAACAGATGGTATGGAGAAAGATTTTGTTTGTTTGCTTGTTTTTTAGGAATAAAAAGGATTCATTCATGAAAAAGATGATTAGCACTATCTCTGTAGTTGTAGTACTTGGAATAACCTGGACAGTAGGCTACCTGATGCTAATAAATCACAAGGAAACAAGTCTCGTTTTCAGCTATGTGTTCTGCATTTTGAATGCTACTCAGGTAAATATGTAATAATTCTGAGACTGATAATTGAGATACTGGGAAAAAAAGCTGTCTGACTTATTTGTCCTATAGCTTGGTATAGCTTGGGAATTTGTTGGAAGAGGGTTACAGAGATTTGGAATTTTTGTTCAGAAAGGGATGCTATCCTTCTTGTTTGTCACTCATAAAACATTTCTCATAGTGCAAATCAATGTGGAATTTTATTTCAAGGTCACCATTGAAAAGATCTTTTCGTCTGGGTGGCTTCTCCTATACCAAGTGATATGTAAAGTGATATTCAGAGTGAGTGCCAGGAAAAAGCTTTTCCATCTGCTGTGGGAAAGAGTCTCAGGGAAGTAAGAGCTTCACAGCTTGAGAAAAACTTCTCTTGTCCCCAAATCTTAAGTTGTTTACTATCTGCTTGATTTACTGAAAACTGAGGCCCTTAACACCAATGGGGATTAGATCTGAAAACTCTCCGTGCAAAAAGTCCCAAATTCTCCCCCTATACTATTGGATATATGGATTATACCCCATGATTTCAGACTGAAATCATGAACAGAGATAGAACACAGACCCATCTATTTAAAACCAGGAGCCCTTTCTTTTTTACCCAGGATTAATGCTTGAAATAGGAATTTAGAAGAAGTGGTATGGAAATTCAGAAGTTCCACTTTTCCTCTGTGTGGGTCTGCTTGAACTGCTGATAAGGCACCACTTCATTTACTGCTCATGGCATACTCAGGCAGGTCTTATATTCATCCTATTCAGTGGAGGGCAATACTACCATTCTGAGACATGCTAGCTAATCCATTGCAATGTGCAAGTCATGCAGCTACAGCACAGTTCCATGAAATAATTTTCCCATTGAAATTACTGAATGTATTTAAAGGTATTAACTTCATTGTTAGTGGTTACAGAAAACGATTGTTGCAGCTATTTTTCAAGTCACATCATACTAACCAATCTCCTCTGGTTTTATCAGTAAAATATTAACTCTGGGCTTTCATTTACTCCACAGGGACTTCAGATTTGTATTCTGTACACTTTCAGATCGCAAATCTTCAAGAAAAAAATTTCTGAAGTGTTTCTTGTTTTCTCAGTGCCAGAGATACCAGTGTATCTGCATTCAAAAACTTACTATGTTTCAAAATCACACCTTGCAAAACATTCAAGGGAAGCTTTCAGACAACCTGAAACTTTTTCAGAAGATACTTCCTTGTCTACCTTACCTAACCACAGGTAAAAACCTGTAAATATGTGAAATACAAACCTGTATTTTTCAGTGTTTGTTTTATGTAGGTATCACAGGTATCTTCAATGTTGAACATGCTATTCCAGCTTCAGGGAGGTAGGAACAGATCAGAAGACAAGAATATCAGGAGTCTTAAGCAGGGGCACATCGTAGCAAGACTGTGTGGCTGTTTAGCAGCAATGCAGTGATAGATCCTCTTGATACCATTTGTATTGCATGCCACTGAGGCAGGTCTTTGAAAGTTGAGGACATTATAGTTTCACACAGTGTAGGTGTATAGAAGTTGCTCTCTTAATACCCGTCACATTTCTCAGGCCTGTAGAACACGTTTATCTGGCCTCTGCAATGTAGCTCTCCCTTTGATAAGAACATTTTGATTTAATTAGAAACCAAAAGGTAAAGCAATGATCAGCACAGTCCTTATTGGCTCTGGGTCCAAACTCTACTTACTACCCACTTCCATAATATGTTGGCCTTGCCACCATCTTTACAAAAGGAAATCTGTATCTTAGAATTGTCTTTTAAACTTCCCAGCTAAAACTTCTTTAGGATAAATGGTAATTAGACTAAAATTTTTCTATTTTCATATGAGAAAATGAAAAAAGAAGTTGGACACTTGAATAAACAGGCTAGGAAAGGCATTTGTCATAAGTGTGTAACACAGCTCCTATGCACATCACAGCATCAGCCTGTGTTAGGAAGCATGCTTTTTCTGGAGGTAGATGGGTTCTTCCAGAATACCAGCTGCAGTACCTCAGTTAGAGCCCTCCTCTGGACTGACCTTTGGATGAACCGTTCTGTCTGTCTGTCCTTTGGCTTTACTGGGAGCTAGGGAGAGAAGCCACTTGTCTTTGGCATTAGATGTTGGTTTCTAAACTTAGGCTACAAATAAATATAAAAAATCCTGTTCTCAGTCCGTCATTTATTAATATAATACAACATGAAGAAGTCGAAAGCAATGTTAAAGGGAGCAGGGAGAAGAGCTGCCAGATGTTGAAGTGATGAACAAGGGATGAGACAGCAGAGCATCTTGACGGAAAGAAGCCTTCTATGGTGGCTTCAGCACAAAGTGGTGTGTGAAGAGCAAGCAGCTCTTCTCACTTTGTGTCTTTGAGCAAAGCTCTAAGATCTTCTGTAGTTGGTTCTTGTCTAACAAAAACGGGAATAATTACACTGACCCATCCCATTCCTTCCTGTGTGAGAAAAAAGCCCAAGAAATTTAGACAGGTAATTTTTTAAAAACATTTTTTATTCTACACTCTGAACAAATATACTTATATGTTTAGCCATCTTCAGTTTTAATAAAACAAGAACATCATGTTGAAGTTTAAACAAAAGTCTGTTTTTAAGAAGCGTGGTCAGATTTCCCTCTTTTTTGTTTTTGTTCCTTTTTTTTTTCCTGAAAATCAATGTGGTGTGCTTTGAAAACCTGCAGGCTTTGAAAGCTACTCCAAATAAAGTCATGGCCTTGACCAAATGTGATAGTTGAATGTGTTGGGGTAGCATCTCTGAATACCCTGGGCACTGTAAGTGAGACTTTATGAAAGTCTTCATGGAAGTGTTTCAGTGGTCCTGAAAAGTTTTCCACTTCTTAGGAACCTATGTGCCCTCTCTGCTGCAGAAGAAAATGTTTTCTAGAATTGATGAGCCTCCAAAAAGAGCAGTTATATCAGATACAAGGCTGAAGCTCATCACCACTGCTTCAGATAATGGCAGAAGATGTCAGTAAAAATTGTCCAGGAAAGGTAATTTTCCATAATTTGCTGTGATGCATGTTTTCAGTCATACTTTTTTTTTGGACAGGATGTTAATGTTTTTATGCAAAATCCATTTTTTATTTGTAAATTATGTCTGTAATTCTTATCTTTGTCAATTCCTTTAATTTTATTGGAGAAGAGTATTTTAGAAACTATCATGTGGTTTAGGAAGGATGATATTTGATCTTGTAAAAGACAGGTAGACACTATGATGATGGTTCCTTAAAGGAGTGATATTTTCTAGTTTTGGTAATTTTTTTCACAAAGAAAGGAGCATGATGTAAAGCACCTCCTGCCTAATTTTGAACACAGACTTTAAAAACAAATATCTTTATAGACCAAAAGCCAAGCAAAAAATCAAGGAGAATTTGTACAATATTGAGTTGGCAAAATATTGACTTTTTACAATCAAATTAAACATCCTGTCTCTAAGTACTTGAGATGTTAAAAAATTCTGTTACAGTAAACACTGAGCATGTCTGACCTAAAAGAAAACATTTTCACCTTCAAAGAAAATGGAAAAGTCAATTTCTGTGGGCTTTTGAATCTAGGGAATCTTAATTTGAAAAAGAGAACAACGCAAAATGATCTTTTTCATGTTATCTGCTTGACTGTATAAGAACAATAGTTTAGCTCTTATCTACACGTGGAATATATCGATCTTAATAATGCAGTGAACTTTGGTATTCTTAGTGATATGTGGACTCTAAGGATCACGAAGTTTCTTCTTGTTAACGTACTGGAAGTTCTGCTTGAATAAAGAAATGGCTTGAAGAGGGACTGAATCATCAGTCCGAAGGTATGAAATAGGAGATGCAGAGCCTGTCTGTGTAACTGATGGGAAAGTCCTGTTTTCCAGACATCTTTCCTACACTTTTAGAAGCAATGAGATAATCTGTTTTTTGCCTTTGGAAGTGACAAAATTATTTCTAAATATTTTCTAACATTTAGCAAAGGAAGCCTCCTTAACTGGTCTCTTCCTCCTACTAAAAATATTTAGAATTAAAAACATATCCTACTCTTTTCCCCTCTGTTTCCATTTCTGTGAGGGTAATGTCTGCTTATTGCTTGTTGCACTTGTTATTAGAGTCTGCTAGGCAGAGACTTAGCAGACTACAAAATCACACCCTTACAGCTTTTCATTCTTGTCCCATCAGAAATTCCAATTTGTGAGCTTTGCTTTTCAGGCCACTAAACAGCAAGATGTCTTCTCAAAGGCTTTTTTGTTAGTGGAACCAACCTCTAACACCAGCAAACAAGTAACTGCAGTCATGCTTTACTTAGACGTGCATAGGTATTTCTGTCATTCTTAAGAACATGTGTAACTTTGCACCCACAAACAAAGGCAATAGAAATCCCAAATACCCTGGAATAACAGAAAGTCCAGTTCTGGCAGTACTTTGAGAAGTACCTTGAAGCTTCATTTTTGAACCTGAGGAGTCCAGTCTCACTTCTTTACCAGAAAAAACTCAGGGAGTCAGGTAAATTTTTAAGATTCATGATTTTTCTTGCTAAGTAGGCAAGCTCCTAAAGGAAGGTGGGAGGGTGGGGGAATAGTAGAGTATACCTACCTGAATAAATACTCATGTCAGGGCCACGATTATTTACGGATGAAGTAGGCAAACAGGCTCTCCCTATGTGGGTGGCTGTGTGTGACAAGCATTGTCTAATTTTATGACTGGTTTTTCATCCCAGTGCCACCAGTCTGTGAGGATGCAAGCTTGCGCTATCGAAGTCTTGTTACGGCACTCTGTCTAAAAAAAAATCATTTTATGCTGCTTGAGCCATCTCCCATGCACCACCTCATATTTGCTGTGGCCGGTATAACCCGTAACTCACTCTAGGAGCCATGAGAAGAGGTATATTTTTACCCCAGTGATCAACATCAGCCAGGTGACTGCCTTTTGCTGTTTTGTGACAACACTTTGAAAGGTTTTGTCTCAAGACCTGGCCATTTGGTAAATACTGGCTTTAAAAAAAAAAAGGAAAAAAAAGCTTTTTAGCTAGGAGAAAAGAGTGAGGTGGCAAATCCATGCGGCCACGGCAGGGGCTTGAGTAGGCTGCCGAGCTGCACCCCCGCCGCCACAGTACTTCCCCCACCCTCGCAACAGCCCAACTGCCGCTGCCCGCGCAGCCGCGCGGCCGCGCAGCCCCCACCCCACCCCACCCCGCCGCGCGTGCGGCTGCGTGCGCGCCGCCGCCCCATAGCGCGTCGGCGCGGAGAGGGAAGCGGCTCCCCGCCCCCGCCGCCCTCGGCGGCGCATGCGTCCTGCGGCGCTGGCCGGGCTGGGAGCTCGAGTGCGCATGCGGGCGGCTCGCGCAGGCCCGGCAGTTGCGGCAGTCGCACCAGCCCCCTTTCTGCCCTGCCACGTACGGGCGGCGGCGGTGGCCCTTGGCGGGTTCGGACGGGGCGGCCTCCACTGGCGAGACTGCGGAGAAGCCAGAGTAAGACAGCGGGGTTCCCCGGCTCCCTTCCCATACACCTTCCTCCCCCCACCTCCCGCACGGTCCCGGGGGGAGCCGTTGGCGCCTGTGTGAATGGCGGCGGGAGGAGCGGTTGCGGGTGGGGGGGGGGGGCGACGCTTACCGCGCCCCCCCCCCCCCACCGGCGGGACAGGGGCGAGGCGGCCCCTGGCGGAGCGGCGGGGAGACCCGTCGTGTCCCCCCGCCCGCGCCCTGCCGCGCCGAGAGGCCGCAGCAGTCCCTCAGCGCCGCTCTCTCGGCCCGGGGAGTTGGGGGCTGAGCGCTCGCAGAGCCCCCCCTGCACCCCGTCTGCCCGCCAGGCCTCTCTTCCTTGGGAGACTGCAGCCTCCTCCCCCGGCAGTGAATGGCCACGATTTCTGCTCTTCATTGGATCGGGCCTGCCCTTACTGTAACAAGAAAAAAAGAGGAAAAAAAAGAAGCGAAATTAGCTCTTCTCCTTTCTGTCCCAGTCTCAGCTGCCTTAGGAAAGCTCTCAAGGCTCTGTCGAGTGGGGCTTGGGGGGCAGCGATGCTTGGCCCTCTTTCTGTACAGCTCACCCTGTTGCCCCTCATCCCTCTTTTGACAGAGGGAGCAGTGAAGTGGGAGTGCCGGTTCTGCCTTTGCAACACTGTGATCCTCTGCTGCAGTGGCAAAAGGGTAGTGAAATCAAAAAGAGTTATGACATCACTGCTTTAAATCGATCCTGAGTCAGTAATTTAGATAGGACCTTGGCGCATGATGTGAACAGAAACAGGGCTGTGAGGGGAAAAAATCTGTACCTCTAAAATGCATGTTCTACATTAGGGAGCCTAGAAGATGAAGGTGAGATTCTTATGAAAAATAGTGCGTCTTAAACAGGAAGATATTGGAGGTTTTCTCTTTTCCTGAGAAAGTAGACACTGATTTATTCTGTTAAAAAAAGCTTACCAGTACACATTCTGAGCATCTTCCTTGGAAAACCAAGCATTTTCTTCAGGAAGTCATGCATTCAGCTGTGTCATACTCACAGTGAGGAAAGAAAAACTTAAAAGCTATATGATTTAATGATTAAGACATTTCATATAACTTTCTGTAATGTTTGCAAGCAGATGCAATGTTTAGAATCTGTTTCTTAAAACCTAGACACTTTCAAGCAGAATGGAGAACAGTTTGACAAAATAAGTGCACTTAGGTGCTTTTTTTGTTACTTTTTCCATATTCTTTGGTAGACACGAAGTGGATTTCTGTGAATAATGGAGGCAAATAAGACAATATAATTGCTGGCTTCCTTGCACAAAGTATGAATGATGAATTCCATCTGTTGAAAGACCACAGTAGCCCAAGCGTGTCCACCAAAATCTGTCTTGTTAAGAAGTACTAATGAGATTATGTTTTTATTGTTGTCTGTTTCTGAGTAAATTACACCATAACATTACGGAAGCAAAGACGCTGCTCAACTATAATACTTAACACAAGATGCAAGCTAAATTAACTCTGTAAATTAAACCACTTTTAGATGTATGATCCGTATCCCTTACTTATTCATTGCAGTAAATTGTGTTTTGCCTACTTAGTATATCAGAGCAGCCTTACCCTTCTCCCTGTCAGGAACAAGTACAGCCCTTTTTGAAGGTGAATATTACTGCTTACCCAGGATGAGGGGAGTAGCTGCCAACCTATGAGAATTAGAGAGGGGCTTCATTCTTCAGAGCTCTCTTGCTCTCTGCTTCAGTCCTGTGTTCCTCATGCCTGTCTATCCCAATTTCCTAAGGTCAGTCAAAAGAGGGGAGCTGGCCACATTGGAAAATTCCAGTTTAATGTGGATGAGAGAAAGCTACTTTTTCCTCTGGCAGCAAATCATCCAAAAATCTGACCACAGGTGTTGAGATAACTGTGTGTGCATGTGTCAGAAAGAGACAAGAAGGAAAGATGAGGAGAAAAAAAAAAAGTACAAGTGCTGGGTAGAATATGCCTAACAGGTGGGAGGGAGGAGCAGAGTTTTGTTTGACATTGGGTTGGTCTGTATGCTAACTCATTGTCTTGTAGCTCTGGATGATGAGTGCATGCATAAGAAACAGGTGGACTGCAGAAACCTCAAGCAGATCATCATATCGGCTTTCTAGCAGCAAAAGCTGAATCTGAAGATGAGTTGATGGCAGATCATATATTTAAGTGGCTGTGTATTTCTGACTTGGGTCCATTCTTTCTGCCCAGTTTGGTGTTTCTGTCTGTGAAAAGGTGGCATTACTGCTCCTTTGCTGCTTATAGTCTGGCCCTGATGCTGCCTTGAAGACACCAGTTAATGTTAAGGGACTTCAGCTTTAAATGAAGAAATGTGCTTCTATGTTTTGATACTGCTAAATCGATCTGAGTTTATTTTCTTTAACTTAAGCTGGGCGGTTAAGGTGGAGGGCCCTATGAATAAATATTTTAAGACTGTTAGGGGAGATCACTCTCCTGGAAAGGAATGCATTACTGTTAACAATTCCTATGCACAATTACAAAATTTAGAAAAAAAATCAAAAGCTCTTTTATTATGAAATTAAAACTCTTGTTCAGGATCTGTTTTAGTTCAACTTTGAACTCCATGATACTCAAGGTGTAAATGTCTGATGGTTACCTTATGGATAAAATAGTGACTTTAGTAAGATGTTCTAAGGTGAAAGATCAGTATGAACTATATAACTCTAAAGAAGTCTGAGAGCAAATAAATATTTTTTTCATTTTTCTGATGCAGCTTCCTCTTTTCTGCCATTGATAGTGCATGGCGGCTTATCCTAACTCTGTCCTGAAGTGAGGTGGAAAATCTGAGCAATAAACCAGCATCAGTAAGAAAACCAAGGTAATGATAAACATATGTTTGTGGAAAGGAGGTGAAAGAAGACCTGTGGATACTACTTAATTTTTTTTGATGCTTAAAAATATTATTTAAATACCTACTGCAAATAGCTGTGTTTTTACAAGCAACTGCTACTAAAACAAAGTGCTAATTAGATGGAGTTGATGTGCCTGCAGTCTAGACCACTATGTTGCATAACATGAATAATGCATTAACGATATTATTAACTTCACTATGCTTCATCAGAGTGTCTCAGTGACACCCTGGCTGTGTTAATTACAGGTCCCTTTTCCCTGCAATTGAATTCAATTTCTTTGTATTCACCTACTTACTGTTATGTCTGACCAGGAAAGTGAGTTTTGCTCAGTAGTTGCTTGTATCTTTTTCTGGAAAGTCATAGGGCTGAACACATGGATTTGCATGAAGTGTTTGCTTTATATCAAGTTAATTACAGTAAGACAGAAATTGAGTTGCAATCTAGAGATAGCATTGTAGTATGTCTTTCTAATATATAATGTCATTGTTGAAACAGTAGAGTTAAATATATAGAGATACATCAAGATATGATGTGTTAAAGGCATCAGCTGCTTATTTCTCTAGTAGGAGAGAAGTCATTTTCAATAGAGTGTTTTAAAAATTGACTGACCAAAGCAAAGCTCATTTTTCTCATAGAGTGCCATGTTGTAATGTCCTTAAAGCTAAGGGACACATATTTGCATATCTCTGTCAAGAATTGTGGGTTTTTGTTTTGTTTTTGTTTTGCTTTTGTGTGTGTTTGTTTTTTGCCAAAGAGAAAGGACAGCTTGCTTGCCTGCATACCTTTTGGGAATTCCAGTTTTGATATGTAAGGCTTCCTAACTCTAAGCTCTCCAACATTTGTACTTCAGATATTAAGGTGCCTGCCTCTTTAATTTCTCTTTATTCCACTTTCATTGTTTTGGCCCTGTCCAAAACAGTGAAGAAAAAGGGAAAGACTGACAAGCTATCTAGATTTTTTCATTACTCCCCTGAGTAACTTCTCTATACTTTCTCTTTTTATTTGTAAATAATAGACTTGTGTGTTTTTAACATAATACCTACGTGGCACAGAGTTGTAATTCTTTAGTTGTCATATATGAAGTGTGAAGGATATGACTTTGAAGTGTATGTCCTGTGTATCTGGGACGGAAGATGACTTTATTGCGCATGTCGAAGTTGGAGCGGTTGTCCATCGGAGAGTGACCAACTGCCCAGACCTGGTATTTTGCATAACACCCTTGTGGCTCTGAGCCACGAGATGCATACTGTGTGCCTTGGGCAACTGAAGATAGTTGTGTTCTGGACATGCAGAGGGGAAACAGAGCTGTATTATCAGTGGGTACCGCTGCTGATGTCTGTGGTAGCCTCTGGCTGACTGGCTTTCTCTCATAGTCAGATGTAATATTGATTTGGGAAACTAACTCAGGCAACTTGAGTCATGGTACAGACCTTTGTGTAGGTTATAACTTTTGATTAGGACCATGCTGTGCTGCTCAGTATACTTCTGTATGTTGTACTGAATTTTTCAATAAGATCAGGAGCAATAATCTGGAAACACAAAACTGAAACTGTTGTATGGTCTAATGATAGCTCTTTTCAATATAAAATCTTGGTTAAAATCTAAAAAACCAGGAAGAATTGCCTGTCTTGCTTCCTAGAGAGAAACTTTCAATTTATTCTGACTATGCATATAATAAAACCAGTGCTCAGTTCTTCCTTTTTTTTTTCTTTTGCTTGTATCTAGAATGGTGCCTGTTTCAACTTGCCTACTTTAATAAAACCACCTTACTGCGTATAATCTTCGAGTTTTTTTTTTTTATTCTTTTGTTCTTGCAGTCTTAAAACAAACAAACAGCCGTTTGCTGGGTATCACAGTTATGGGGGAGGTAAAAATGATCTAGTTAGGTAATAATGTATAATGTTGTAAGGCTGAGTTTTTGCTGCATTGCACATTCTGTGAAAGAGAGATATACATGCATTTCAACAGCAAATCCTCAGGAATATTACTTCCTGTATAACTTTTTCCATGACAGTTTACAGGTAGATATTTTACCAAAAAACAGGGTGAAGTTCCTAAATGTCACATTTAAAAGCTGCATGCTTTTTAAAGGTCTTTGGATTTAAATTCAGAGCACTGAGAACAGTCAGAACTGTTTGTTTTGATGTCTAATGTTGCAGAGTTCTGTTTTGCTCATAAGCTTAATTAATACATTGGCCATTTTATCATTTGAGAAGTTAAATGTGTCCACGAAAGCTTCTCTGTAGTGCTGTCTAACAGTAATGCTTTCAAAAGATTGAAAGTTTCAGTACTGTCATCAAAGGGATTTAAATAACTAGCAGTCCAGTGTTCTAAAACATTTTTAATGTTTTGTTGTTAACAGGTGTCTATAGATCAGGAGTCCACCATGAATGGGCAGCTGGACTTAAGTGGGAAGCTGATCATCAAAGCTCAGCTTGGGGAAGATATTAGGAGGATTCCTATTCATAATGAGGACATCACCTATGATGAGTTAGTGCTAATGATGCAGCGAGTTTTTAGAGGAAAACTTCTGAGCAATGATGAAGTCACAATAAAGTATAAAGATGAAGGTAAGGTTTAATTACTAGTGTTGCTCTGAGATGACTTACCTAAGGACAAAAACAACAAAATTATCTCTTAAATTGTCTAAAACATTGTTAGCAACTGAAAGCCATTTCCGAGATTCAGTCAATAAATAGAAGCTGTATTTCTTGTGGTTGTGCTGGTAGTGTACCCTCCAGTATCTCTGAAATATCAGCTATCTCAAAGATCACTTCTTGTTGTTGCAGAAAGCTGATGCTATTGCAGGCTTCTTTGCTGTCCAGTCATTTAACCACTTCTTTCTGTTGTCAGTGATAAAATGGGATTGAAGGCAAGAGGTGAATTAGTATGTATGATTTAACACAAACTCTTAAAAGACTTTGAAAACTTGTGAGTTGAGAGTTGTGGTATTGAGGCTTTTTTTTATTCCTTGAGTGTCAGTGTGGGGCATGGAAAAGCTACTTAGTTTGGGGGAGAAGGCTGGAATTTACAAGTACAAATATGAAATTCAGAGAGTGATAAAAATCAAAGTCTCTTATTCAAATTAGAAACTTGTATAAATACTACATTACTCAAATATTCAGGTTAATTTTTCTTAACTATAGGAGTAGGAAACTTTAGCTCTTCCTGTAGTACCTGAAATGTCAAATAACTTGTTTATATGTCTAGGAAAGAAAACTTCACTTTGAATGACCTGGAGAGTTGTTCAGGTTCACAGAGCTTTTAGAGACATTGCTTCTCATCAAAACTGACAGGAAATTAAGGACCATCTTTTTGGGTCTTGGTGTCTAATAGGAACACAATTCAGTGGATTTGCAGTGGTTGTTATGTTTTTGCTTCTATCACAAAATCAATCTTTTTTTCCCCTTTTTAGAATGGGAAAGATAAAAGGAAATTGGTGGATGTTTTCTCATTATGTTAAAGTTTCCAGGCCCTTCCCCCCCCCCCCCTTTTTTTTTTTGCATTCTTACCTGTACTTTAAGTATAGCTCTCTGTTTTTGCATATGTCTATATTTTTGTCCTTTCTTCTGAAGCGGATGATGTGTGATGGAGACTCTAATTGTGGTTTCATCCGTTAAGTGTTTTTCATAGCCTGGAGACCTCCTGCTTTTAATACCAGGTTTCTCTGGCTCAGGATGTACTGCTTTTCTGCTGTGACTTGGAGTTTCTTTATATGATATCCAAGGTGGTGGTTATTACTAAGAACATTTAAACTGTATTAATATCAGAGCAAGTTGCAAATGATTAAAGGAAAAAAATTGACAGGGCTAGGCCTCAGTTTAAGATTATCACATGAGGGTCCTAGTAGTTTTGACTTTGCTTCAGCTATGCTAAGATTCTTTTAAAAATCTCTTTGTTATTTGAAACATTGGAATATGTACTTTCTAGCTGTTTCAGCTTTGTTGTTTACCTCTCCAAAGCTGGAGGAACAGTTGTCTTCATCTTTAATGAGCAAATATTTTTAAGTAAGTCTAAGGACCTCCTCTACTTCTACCAACCTCGATGTGGGTACTCTTGAAATTCGTAGGTGTACTCTTTTGACTGTTCAGAAGAATGCTTTATCTACCCTTGTGGGCTTTGTTTTTTGTTGCTGTCATCTGAAGCTAGTGATCTTCAAGCCTGGATATGGGATTTTCTACTTCTGCAAAATGTCATGGCTTTGTTATATCTTCATCAAATTGTTACAATCCTTGAGTCTAATTTCCCCCCCCCCCCTCCACTTAGCAAACTGAAGGAAAACTACTTTTATTTTTTGGCAAAAATGATTAGAAAAAAAAGGGGATACAAACTCAGAGCTCCTTAAAATGGTTAAAAATGTGTTATTTCTACAAATTTTGTGAAAACAAGAATGGGAAGAATGACTATACTCTCTCCTCCTTCAAAGATTAAGGCAGCAATTAGTACAAAAGAAAAATAAATGATGATTTATACGAACACTTGAAAATGTAGAGAAATAGTAGGGGTGGATGAATTTAGTAGCAAAGGAAGCATAGCTGGCAGGGCCATGGATAGCAAGACCAATTTCTAGTATTTTAAAGAGAATTCTAATAATGCCATAAAAATGGGAATGCACCATGATGATACAGAGTTAATGATAAAATACTTTCCAGTCCATTGGAAGTCACTTGCCTTTACTAAAGGCAGGCAACTATAATTGGCATAGCAGGAAATCTTTAGTGTACTAGGGAACCTTGAGTGAGGGCCAAAGCTATGCCGCTTGGAAAACAAGAAAAGTATACTCTCAGAATAGCACGATTTATAGATGAAATAAAGGAAGCCCTCTTGTAAGTTGCAACAGAATGTAATTAGCATGGCATATTCCTCTCTGTATCTTGGTGACAGGAATAATGCTACACTGACATTCCTTAAAATGAAAAAGTTGGTTTGCTTTGTTGTCAGGACTTTGTTATGGCTTGACTTATGTCATATATTTACACACAGATATAGGCTTGACTTATATATGTGTGCACATACACACTTGTATATATAGCTTATGAATCCTAGTGTATGTGCTACCTAGATAATAGTTTGATAGTTGTCAATTGGACTAGAACTGATTTTATGTTTCTAGCAAGATTCTGTACTTGTGGGTGCTGGTGCTTTTCAGCCATTTTCTATTCCTGTAGCGGCTTAAAAGCAAAATTTTAATCATTCGTAAAACCTGCATTCAACATAAATGTTGTTTTAAAATAATAATAAATTAATAAATAATATAAATAGTAGGTGGGGAGATGGAATGATATGGATTCTTTCTGGTGACCTGACAATGTGTATTAATGTAACTTTTCACTTGGTTATGCAGGATGTGCATCTTTTTTCAGACTGTGAATCTTAGTATTGACTGGTGTGATAAAGACCATTTTGAGATGCTTTTCTCAATGTGCATTTGCAGAAGACGTAATAATCACTTATTGTGTAAACAGGAGTATACGAAATAGGAGAAGGGCTTTGTGACAGACTACAGCGGATTTTGGCATCAGTATTTAGGAAGGGATACTGAAAAACTGGAGTAAGTGTTTTACTTGGAGAAAAGGTGCTTTACGGCCAAAGACAAAGGACTTTTCAACTTTCATGAGTTCATGTGATCAGGTTATAATTGTATAAGTGCTGGTTTTGATCATAATGGCGAGCAGGTCGAGGGAGGGTGTTGCACTTCTCTTCTGTTGAGGCGCCACTGGGATTTCCATAGTCACTTTTGCCCCCAGCACCCCAGGACGAAAAGACTTTGAGAAACTGGAGAGAATCCAGCAGGCTGCGGTGATGGTGGTGAGGGGCTCAGGGCAGGTGCCCTACAGGGAGAGGCTGAGGGAGCTGGGCTTGTTCACTGTGGTGAAGAGGAGACTGAGGGCAGAGCTAATAGCAGCCTACAGCTAACTGAACTGAAATGGAGCCAAACTCTTCTCTGTAGTGCCAGACCCTAATGGAGGGGGCAGTAGTTGTAAATTGTGGCTTGAGAGGCTCAGACAATGTTTTGGCTAAGAGGGCAGTGCAGCGCTGGAACTGGTTACCCAGAGGGATTGTGGAGCCTCCATTCTTAGACGCTTTCTAGACACAACTCAGCAAAGCCACGATTAATGTAATGTGGTGTTGGCAGTAGTCCTGCTTCGAGTAGGGCCTAGATGGTCTTCAGAGGTTCCTGCCAAGTAAAATTTTTGAGATCACAAAAGTGTAAAAGAACACAGGACAAAAAAACCCATCTCTGGAGTCAAAAATATAAAACAGTTTTCAAATGTTCCTGAGGGAAATATATCATTAGACTGCTGGTATCTGTAAGACTTCACTTTTATCTTTTTTAGAAAGCAGCTTCTGTGGAGACTGACAGTGTTGTTGGTTGTTCTTGTTGGTGCTACAGTAGGAACACCTTCCAGCGTGGAGGTGTTACTTCTTGTGAGAGGGTGATGCAATTAGAATACGTAGGTCTTCAAATTCTGAGCTTTTTTCGACTTGCATCCAGATGTTTTATGACTGTTTATTCATATGGATTCATATTTATTTGAAAATTTTGACCATAACTCGTATGCAGTTGGATCTTCATAGCATATATCTTCATACCTATGAAATTGCTAAGAATTTCCAGGCAGTAATGTGTAATTAAAAAAGTTTGTGTTTGTCCACAGAGCCTCCTTGTAACAGTGTTTTAGGGAGGAAGCATGAATAGGTTGGCCTCTGTTTTGTTCCCAGTTGTGTGTCATTTGTATAACACTGTTGATTCTGGGGGGTGAAGCTTCACTAGATAGTGTCTCGTCTCAGTTCCCAGTCATAAATAAGGTGTTCTGGAAGGAGAAGGCCTTGCTATTCCTTCTCCTTCCCTCTGCCAAGGTACACACTTTCCTGGTTATACAGCCCCACTCTTTACTTTGCACTGGCTAGTTTGTGCTCATTTAATCTCTTGATAAGCCTTTCAAATTTTTTTAAAACAGCAGAAAATGAATCCTGCCAGAGAGAACAGAGTTTTTTTTTTTTTTAATTGGTGATTTTGTTGAGTAAGCAGGATATTGATGTGATTGACTGCTGTCCTGAGTCAGGTTAAAAATTCTGAAAGGCCTTCTGAAAGGTTAAAATATCTGAAAAGAAAGATTACTGGGAGTTTGGTATCTCTTTTGTATATTAATAGGACTAAAACATGTTTGGTGTTTTATGCATAGTGTTTTGTGTCTTAAAGGATCCCAAACAGTTCTTACATAGTTCCTGTGACTGATGGCAATGTGCAGATTCAGTAAGTCAGCTCACCTCTGAAATCTGCCACATGAAAATAAATGACTAAGAGTTGAGGCTTCACGTCAAGTTCCTCGATTGAGAGAAAAGTTCTGTTCTGACTACTTTGACATCTTCGTGTCTTCTCATTCCTGTTTGTGTGTTAAGGCTAGGATAATTTTACTGTTAATTTTTCCATAGGTACTTGATTATTATTATTCCCTTGCTGAAAATCAGTCTTTCAGATCATTGGTCAGAATATAACCCGAGAAAGTGTTCTAGTCACTTAACTTTTTGCTGTCTTGTGAGTGTGTGTGTTTTGCTTTTAAAAATTAAATTGGGGGTCAGCTTGTGCCAACTTCTGTCTTGATTCTCCTGTTTTTAAGAACTGTTCATGAACAGTACTGTTTTGGAACCATTCAAAATGGCCATATTAACTTTAAGCGGCAGCATTGTTATTTCAGGTGTTGGCCCCTGTGAACTATTAGATATAATGCTTCATCGTGTATGCAAACAAAAAAGTAAATGAAGAGACTGTATGGAACCGTCATTCTTTCAAAGGACTAATGTCAGAAGGATGTTTTGGAGCCCAGTCATACTTCCATCCTACCCTCTGAGCATAATTTCCCTGCACTCTCCCATTAATAAAATTTTCTTCTGTGATGTGCACAAGTTTAACTTGTTGCTTTGTCTTATGTTGTTTTGAACAAAAAAAAGCTTAATTTTTCTTGGTAAGTGGTCCTTATTCTGTAAATCGTTTGTCCTACCCAAGTTATTGCAGATACTTTAAATTACAGTTTATGGTTGTAAGCGATTGTACCTTACGGAAATAAGGATATAAGCCTTACTTAATAATGACAGAAAAAACTTCTGTGTTCTAACTCTGTTTTCAAAATTTTCATTTTTTTTATATGTATAAAAGGTATAGTACCATTTTTCAATAGTGTTAATTGGTAACTTTTTTTTCTAGTAGCTTCAGAATCAAACAGGCAGTGTTATTTTTAGTAATGAAGTAAGCCTTCTGCCCTAGCATGAAGTTCACTAGTTACTAGGCTTTGCTTTTAATGCAACTTTTTCACATTCTTTTCAGATGGAGATCTTATAACAATTTTTGATAGCTCAGATCTTTCCTTTGCAATTCAATGCAGTAGGATACTTAAGCTGACATTATTTGGTAAGTATAAAAAATTGTGGGTTTTTTTTCCCCCCCTTTATTTAAAAATTCTGGCAGTGGGCTCCACTGGATGCTATAAATAGCTTTCAGTTTAGGTCATCTCAGAAGGATGAAATCAGTAAGTTAAAAATACTAGATTAATATATGAAATCTGTTTTTCTTCTTGCTGTTTTGTGAGACATCTGAACTTAAAGAAACTAAAACTATCTTCCTTCCTGAAGACTGACCTTACTCATGGTTTGCTGTAGTGTTAGCTGTGTATGCTGCTTTCTTTAGTTCACTTTCTGAAGGGACAGATTTTCACCAAAAGTGGTGTTTGTAATATTCAGCGTGTATTTGTGGAAATGAGCACAAAGAGCAGAAATTTACTGCAAACCTTTCTCTCCAGTTCTGGTACAGTATATTATGTTGAACTGAGATTATATTAAATGAATAGTAAGCTCTAGAATAAGCTTAGTCTGTGTTGACTCAGTGTGTGTCATTTTAAGTCCTCCACAGAAGAGGAAGATGAAAGTGAGTAAAAAATAGTGCGGTTTATTTTTTTCCCCCAATCTTAAACTGGATGCCAAAACGTTACTACAATCTTAAATTTATTTAATTGCTCTTTTGCAGTTAATGGACAACCAAGACCCCTAGAATCTAATCAGGTGAAATATCTGCGTCGAGAGCTGATAGAACTTCGCAATAAGGTCAATCGTCTACTGGACTGTTTAGAACCGCCAGCAGAACCTGGGCTTTCTGCTAATCTGCCTGAAAGCGGTAGGCAGTCTGGCTCAGAATTGTTCAGTTTGATCTGCAGAGTTTTGTGCTGTTTAACAAAGTGAAAAATGGAGTCTTGAGTACTAATTGTGGTCATTCATGATGGTTGCTCAGTATCTTGGAACTTATTTTTTAATGGTTTAGTTCTTTGAGAGGCAGAGTTCAAACTATTTGGAGTAAAGCACCATGTTAACATAGAAATAAAACTTCAGAGCTTGATTCCTGTTGCGAAACATCAAAGCGCTGTAACTAGCACCTGTGAGTCACGATAAAGTTTTGACAGGGCTTGAACTGAATTAATAGCTTGTTGCTGAAGAGGGGAGATCTTGCTCCCAGCTGAGTGCTCCCACTGCTTACCTGGGCCAGCTCTGGTGCTTGTCTTGTTGCTAAGCAAGTTTGATTCACTAGAATAGCAAAAAGCTAATTCAGCAAAACTGTATTCACTTTTTTTGCCTGGTTAAGAAACTGAATCTACTCATTTTCTGATCAGACAAGCATCAGAGCTATCTCAGGGTAAGCAGCACAAGGGTGCAGATAGTGGTGGAAAGTATTATAGGAGGAGGGCAAAATGGGGAAGGAAGTCTCATTCTCCTGGTTTTGAGACAGTGAGCTCCTAGCTTATGGCTGTTGTACTGTAAAACTATACCTCTGGATTTGTTCACGTGTCCTTAATTAGAGGTTTTGGGGAAGCTGGACACAGAAGATAATGATATATTTAAGTCATGGACTACAGCACCCTTGAGTAAAGAGGCAAACCAAGAGCTCCAACTTCTCCTCTTAGAAACACCACCTCTGTGTTTCACACTTAATGCTTTTTTTAACAACAAAACCAACCAAAATCCAACCACTGTTGCTGCAGTATAAGCAGTTATGAATGCCATGGATTTAGGTTATTAACCCTTTGGAAGGAGGTTAGGATGGTGATCTTACACTGGATGTAGAACTTGCCAGTTTAAACTATGTGCATTTTTTTGTCATTAAAGTGAGAATGAAGCACTGTTACTAGATTTCTGAGTGATGCAATGTTTTTTGCATAAGAACAAGGAGATGAACTTCACCTGTCATCTTAGGCAGGATGGGATGGGGGGAATAAAACAAAACAAAAATTACAGTTGACAAAACAGTAGTAAACTTGAAGTTATCCTGTAAGCATTCCTAATTTTGAATTCTCTGTAGACAAGCCATACCAAAACAATTGGGCAAAACAAGAGCCTTGTACCTTTGAACTTGAGACAAAGGGGGAGAATTAATACTCCATAGTGTCAGTTTGTCTTTAAGTAACTATGTGCAATAAAACTGAAGCTTTGTGACTGATCATGGAGGTTATATTTGGAGGTACAATATTTGCTATTACCCTAATGTGTATGTTTGCAACCGTTAAAATATACAGTTTAAAAAAAACTGCATGCAAGTTTAAAGTTGCTGTAATACAACATATACTTACGGTGGGTTTTCCGTTCTCAAGAATTAATAACAGGACGTTTTTTTTCTAGATGCTGTAGATGGTAGGGAAGAAAAGGCTGCTGCTGCTGACTCCACTGTTAAGCCATCTACTCAAGTTATAGCAGCAAGCATGTCTGCATTTGATCCGCTAAAAAATCAGGATGAAATCAGCAAGAATGTCATGTCAGCATTTGGCTTGACAGATGATCAAGTGTCAGGTAAGAACACATCTTATGAAAAGGAATGTGAAACTTTTCTTGTAATTGATGACTCAAGAATTTAAAAATCTTGATTTGTACAGAGAATTTGTATTTTGGATGTATTAAGCCATGTTTCGTATTCACTGTTCCTTTACAGAATTCTAAAGCTTGATATACTGAAGAGTTGTAAATGGATTTTCTAACTTCCGTATACAAAACGTTGAAATACTGCTGTTGGTTTTGCTATGCTTGGAGTAGAAAATGGCTTAGTACTCTTTTTGATTCAGATTACTTTAGAAAGCTATTACTAGAATAGTGGATGTCAAATAACATCTGTTATGGCGGTGGCATCTTTCGAGATATCAGTGTATTAGTAGACTAGTGTTACCGTTGACTGCCCTTGAATGTAAGGTGGTTCGGTCACGTTAGGTGTCATTGCAGTGAACTCAAATGTTACCTGGAATAACAGGGTATTTTCCAACTCTGAAGTATTTTTAAATGTTAGACTTGATACCTTGCTTGTTTTGCAATATTTTTTCTGTGCATATAAACTTTGTAACCTCTGATAGCAAGCTTTGTAAAGAGCTTATATTGTGTAGTTTAGAAAATGAGGTGGAGAGAGAGACAAACTAACAGCAACTGGAGATTGATCCCATGGCTATGTCTACATAAACAATCAAAAAAAGAAACTAAATGGTACTAATGGCCTGGTGCCCACACTATACATGTTTTGCATGGGGAGGGTTACTTTGGGCTAGCTCTCATCTGGTGCTGGTGACTGAGTAGCCTATTAGCAGTTGCAGCATGTTAAATGTGCTTCTGGAACGCATCCTCCTGAGACTGTTTCCCTACGTAAATTGAAGCGTAGTAAGTGAGGGTGCCGGGTGGACTCACTTCATAATTGCAGCCCTGACCTGAAATGAACTCTGGTGTAGTGAGTGTTGGGGTGACCCGCATCTGCTCCAAGTTCTGATTGCTTGATTAGAAAGTGAGGGAGAAGAGAGGAAGAGCACTGAGCTTTCAATTTGGAGCTTCTGTGCATTTTTTTTTTTTTTGGTGACAAAATTGGAACTTTACAAATCAGCTTAGCAGTTTTGCTTTTGCACTTGTATTCAGAATAATCACATGAAACCCTATGAATAGGAACTACCCTGTCCTTTACATGTTTTCAGCTCAAGGAAGGAATTAAAAGTAAAATGTGAGTTTCCGTCCTTCTAATGAAATTGCCAAAACTACAAAGACTTCACTTCTATTTTATTTATTTATTTTTTTGGAGATGTAGGTACCTGTGTTTAGTATCTGTGTAAGACATTTTTCCTAATTTTTTTCAAAGAAAGAAGAATGTTAAATGCATTGGTCACATTCACTTACAGCTAACAAAGAACTACACTTAAAAATGATACTATATGTATATATTTTTAATGGGTTATTAGGTGACAACAGCTGTTTAAGTTAATAGAGTTAACGGAAATGCTGTGTTCCCTTGGAAGCACAGTAGACTAACTTAATTGGTGTCTGCCAGTGATGGGAAAACAGGATCCACTGCTCTGCCTTAGGTCTTGGTCTTGCTGTTCAGCTTGTATCCTTGGCTTGTTTCTGCTGTTTGGGTCAGTCGGAATGTTTTGTGTGAGCATCTCTGTTCTCTGCCTCGTTTTGAAATCCAGTAGTGTCATCCTAGTTACTGTTGACAGAGAAGAATAACTTACTTGCCTGGATTGCTTTTGTTCTTGAAGAACTGCATGATTGTTGGCTCTACCTCATAGTAACCATTTTAAAACTGAATACATAGTAAACTTAATGCAATCAACTTAAGACAGGATAACTACATCTGAAATTACTTTTATAATTTCAATAGGCAATGTGATGCAGAATATACAGAAGTGATTTTGCACAGAGTGTGCTTGGGTCTGGCAATATAATATAGCATTGATACTTGAAAGTAAAACTGCAGTTAGTTTAGAACATGTGCTGTGTGTATTCAAACTCTAGACCAAATTTCATATGGTCTATGTAGTGATGATACAGATGGACAAACAATTCGCAAGTGGAGCTTGCTTCTACCATGTGTCTGTATTAGCAAAAGCCTGGCGTGGTAGGAATAGATCTGCACTATGTGTTAGCAACTGTGCAGGAGCCAAAGCTGTAACTGCAAACTGAGCATCTGTCTTCGGATCGGGTACTGTGCAATGGATGAGACCTATTGAGTGATCTCTTCCTGCACGGAGTCAATTGGGGTGTTGCCACAGCACAGTTAATTCCCAAACCAGAAAAAGTTGGTACTTGAAAACTTGAAACAGACTTCTTTTGAACAATGAAGTGGTACAGTAGATTATGAAGTAGCACTGGCTGAAAATTGGAGCTAATTTTTTTGAAGAAACGTTTTTTTGTCTGCCGTACAAAGCCTCAGTGTCAGTTAATGCTTTGATCATAGCATCAGTGATGCTTTAAGATCTGTGTCTCCATAATTCTCCTGATAGAGCAAACTTATTTTGCTGTAAGGACTTCTGGGTTTTGTTGCATGTTGTTCTAGTAGCCTAACACTATGTTTGACTCTGTATGTAGAATAAATCTATTTATACAGATCCTCAAATCTTTTTATGACCTTTCTTTTTAATGTGTTTCTACAAACTTACTTGCATCTATATTGAAAAAATACTGTGGGGTTACACTTCAACATGCTTTGAATGCACAGAGAGCTTTACAGCGGACCATTTAAACGGGATATGAGAAATCCCATTTCAAAAGTCATACTGCTGCAGTGTTGTGTAGATACAGGCAAAACCAGGCAGCTTTGAGGCATTTTTTTCCTAATAAGGAGAGGGGGAAGGTGCAATTAAATGTGTGTATTGTTGGATGCATATGGTAGAAGTTGTATCTTGCAAATATGACTTTAAGTTGAATTTGCAGAAATGTTGATACGCGTGTTGAACATGTAGTTTAGTGTCTTTGAAATCATAGGTAGTACTTGTATACCTAAGAGCTGGAAAGATCTGAGTTTAAGCTTCCTTGTTTCTAATAAAATGTTCTTTATTTAATTGCAGTGTAGTGTACCTATTCACATAGGTATTTCAGAACTTTTCATCACCTTCCTCTGCATGCTAATCAGTAGCTGGAATATTTTTAGAATTATCAAAGCAATTGCTTTTAGACAGAAGCCTACTGTATCCCGATTGGGAGTGCAAATGTAAAACATTCTTTGAAAGTTTTCTGTTTGTTCATGTGCTCTGTGAGTACTGGTAAAACCCGAATTGCCTGGGCCCGTGCAGGTCACAATAAAACACTGCTGCATTAGAGTGATTTCACACAGCCTGGCACCTTTGTTCCAGATGAGAAAGAAGAGATATGTAGGTGCATGCTCTGTCCAAATGTAAGAAGTCGTCTTCGGTGCATGTCTGCAGAGTTAAAACATGAAGCTGCAAAAAGACCATGTTGTTACTGAGAGTCTTATCCCCAAAATGGATCATCCCTCTGAAGAATGAGATCTGAGTGACTTTGACCTAGGCACAAGTGGGAAATTGCCACAGAAATTATTTCCAAAGGCGTGCTAGTGTAGATTTGCAAATATACTTAATTTTATTCTGGGCCTGACATCTTCAGATGTAAAGCTGTGGAAAAATGGAAAAATATGTTAAAAACTTTGTAAGGAAATGATCTTGCATGACACTTCTTATTCAAATTCCCCATTCATTTAATTTAATATATCTTGTTCTTGCTCCTTTAGGACCACCCAGTGCCCCTACAGAAGAGCGGTCGGGAACACCAGATAGCATCGCTTCCTCTTCTTCTGCAGCCCATCCGCCTGGTGTTCAGCCGCAGCAGCCGCCATATGCTGGAACACAGCCACAGACTGGTCAGGTGGAAGGTGAGCAGCGTATTTTTCCACTATTTAAGACAGAAATGATGCTGGTTCAGTCTGAATTTGTTAGTTAGGATTTCTAATTGGCATACCCAAAGTTGATTCCAAAACTACAAATGCTGCAAAAAGCAATTTTTTCTCATGCTGTTCAATATATAAACAGCAGGTGGAGTGGTAGCTTTATGGAAAAGGGTAGGTCACATATCCTGAAAAGGGAGTTTCATTGTAGTATTTTCTGTTTGCATCTATGTTCATTTTACTACAAAGGAGCTTGTATAATACACTTCACTTTAAAGCTGTTTGAAAATCTTAGTTTGTAGTATATACCTTGCATGTTGTGTCAAGTGATATTTAAGCAGTTGCTTTCACTTAATTAACAGTTTTATCAGTAATGCTGGCTTGTCAGTATAAATTAAGAGTGTTATTTACCAACTGTTTCTATCTAGCAAAACCAAGACATTATTGTAGTAAGTTTACTATTTACTGTTATATGATTTACTATTTATTATGTATTGTTCTGTGCCAGCCAGGTTAAACCTCATAATTAGGCAGTAGCATAACCATCATGTATGCATCACAGTTTTCCTAAATAACTTTGAGTGCTTTAATAAGCTCTTCCTTTAAAGTTTAAGGTATTGACTCTGGTATTCAGATTTCTTGTTATTGTGCCCTTTCACATGTGATTTGACTTCTAAAAATAAACCTCTTCAGAGATTTGTAACATTTTGGCATCACTTTCTATTGCTGTTTGTGAAAGCACTGAGCCTTCAGACATGCCCAGCTCTGGATGAAACTCCATCTATGGAATGACTTGTTTTTGTATTTTTATCTCCATATAAAGTACAATATAAAGTTGTTCCTGTATTTTAATGTAAAAACAAGTTACCACCCTCTGCTGCTTTCTATACTGGTATAATGCTGAGATAAATGTAAGAAATATTAATGATAGTGATAAGAGTATCCACAATTACTTGAAATATCTTGGAAAGGTATGAAGGCCTGAAGGGCATCAGTAACACTTTCACTGAGCAACGTATTTGACCAGCTTGCTGTTAGGCATATATTTAAGCAAGCATGAATGCTGTTTTTAGAGGTGGAGCAGCTTTTAGCTTTTTTTTCCTGAAAATTAATTTTTGATATAAGGTTTAATTTCCTAAGAATTTTTGATGTTATATAAATGAGATATAAACGAGAGTCTTCTGTGTAGCTTAAAGCTGTAATAAGTTTGATGTCTGATTATATGTAGTAGTTTTGGAAAAGAGTGCTTCAGGTCTTCTGTCAACAGACAGAGAACTTTAACACTCAAAATATTTTCTCCCAGCTCTTGAACTTGTCTTTTTGCTGCTGTACCTTCTTACTCTTTTAATTACATAAATAAGGTATGAGATTGTAAGTGTTGATGTTTAACTAGAACTGCAACAACAAAGCGAAGCACTTAAAAACACTGGCAACAGCAGGTTGGAATTCTGAATCACTGCCAGCACCAGGGAAGGGAAAAAGTACCTGCTGGCGAGAAAGAAAACAGTTGAACTGCAGCATGATTTTAGGGTCACTAACAGAAGGGACTTACTTCAGCAAAACTCACTTTAGATTGGAAAGAGAAGTTGCTTAAGCTAATGTATTGGAGTGGATTTAATGAGTTTTCTAAACTTGGGTGAAAGCAAGTACAGTGCCTTTTTTACATTGAATATTTTTGCCTAAGTCTTTTTTTTTCTGTGTATCAAAGTACAGTAATGCAGGTTATAAATGTTTTGGTCCATAGTTTATGCAGTTTTTGTTTCCACTGAAGTACTCTGGATTATATTTGCTTTGCTCTGGAGAAAATAAGATGGTTCAGTTACTGGGAAGAGATTAGAAGTCATTGTTGCACCCTTTTTTAATCAGAAATACTAGTGGGAACACTTAGGTTGTCCATCGTGTACACGCAATAAATAGCAGCCAGTGCAGGGCCCTGACCCAACCAAAACTTTAATTATCTTTCGATGACTAAATGTTCAACAGGATCAGCTCATGTAAATGCCAATGTTGGTGTAGAGCATGGTTTTTCTTTTCTTTTTCTTTTTGGAAAACAGTTTCAAATTATTAGTTCATTTCTTGGAGAAAAAAAAAAGGGGGAAAAAAATCACCTTGCCATCCTCAGTCTTTTAGTTTGATCAGATCTGGTGCTAATCAGACTTCAATATTACATGTAGAGGATATAATTAAAATGCCAACGTCAGTCATTCTGGTATATCAGTGTTTCTTTTTCTTAATGGAATTCTTTGCCAAGAAATTACATTCGTTCTCAATTCATTATTTGGGAATACCAAATCATTTGACGTCTGTAGGCAGATATTAAGGAATTATTTGCCTTCCCCAGTTAATAGTTTTAAGCATTCATTAGCTTCTGACAAACAAAGTGGTTTCAGTGTAGCACCATCTCTTCTGGCATGCATTTGCTCTTTTATGACTAAATTCAGTAGCTGAATGCACACCAGAACCAAGTAGTACAGATGCGGGCACATTTTTTTTAGTCTTATGCTAAAGTATATGTAGAGTTCATCTGCTCAGGCAGTTTACAAGCTTCGATGGCAAAGAACGTTGTGCCAGTATGCATATTTGCCTATTCATCTTTTTTCTGCAGCAAGCTAAAATTTTTCTCTGCTAAAACGCACAGGAACTGTGGTAAGTGCTGGCAGGTCCTTGACTGAAATACGTAATGCTAAGTACAAAATGAGACACTGGTGCTGTAGCTTATCTTGTTTCCAAACTAAAATCTAGTGAGAGGAAAAAATCTTTATTTATGGTCCAATAGGATCTCTGAATACATTCCTTTCTGTAAATTACAAAAGTTTTCTTGAATGGCACTGGAATACCTCTCTACTCTTAGGTAAGTCTTCTCGTCAGTCCTGGTTAAGACAGCAAAGCCTTCTCAGAAAGCTTCTGAAAAACACTGTGCCAGCAGTGGTTTCCTTCATATCTCTTTACCTACTCTCTCCAGCAGGTGCCAGTATGGTATCTATATTAGCCTAAAGGTAATTATCCTGAGACAGACAGCATCCTGGTTGTTCTCCCAGAACTTCCTTATTCAACTGAGTTTAAAAAAAAATATATATATACTTTCTCCATTTCTAATCTTCAGTTATCAAGCTAACAGGATTAAATTTTCTCCAACCCTTGTGCTCAGCACTCTTTCCATGCCACAATAATTGTATGCCAAAAATTTTGAAGAAGGGATTGTATCAGCATAAAACATTCTGTACATCTTAGTTTGAATGTAAAGTACTGTTGCTTTCAGCTATTAAGTAAAGCAGAGAAAAAAAGAAATAAGGAGCTCCCTTAAAACAGCATGCACAGCGATATTAGTGAACTTAGAGCAAAGCTGAGTTGCTTCTGATTATCTTGATCACTGGGTGCAATTCAGAAGATACCAGAACTTTGCAGTTATGCAGTCTGCTGATCTCTGCAGAGGGCATAATGGTACAGTAACACTTTACTATTAAAGTTTCCATGTCTGCTCCAGTGCAGCTAAACTTTAGTTTGGCAGGTAATTTTGTTCTTTGACTATGCACATTAATAAACTGAAAAGAAGCAGAAGCATAAAGTCTAAACAGGGCATGAGTTAAGTCTAAACATTTACTCTGCCTCTTCTTGCCAAGAAATTGTAAATAGTGAATTTAGGAAAAAGTAGCATTGAATTGGAAGACGCAACCTTAAGACTGTATGGTTTTATTTTTACTTCAGGGTGTATATGCCTGGGTCTCTTAAGAAAACTTGATTTACAGCAAGTCAGATATTAAGGGATGACTTGTCTAGAAAATGTGGTCAGAATAATATACCACTCTGCTTACAGGACTTTGCAGAAATAGTCTCAAAAACCTAATATAAACAGACACTCCAAGGACATGTTTACCTTTCAGAGTACTTTAATTTACACTATGTTCTGGAGCAGTTATCAAGTCATTTAAAGATGCCTGCTCTGTTACACAGCACTGTAGTGTTAATGAAGGGGTCTAGCTTATGGCCTTCTCTGAAAACATGAAATAATAGGCATTGCTTACCAAATGAGAACTGTTTATTTTACTGGAGTTGAGCATCACTTATGCTTCAGAATGGCATGGTTCAGAAACTAAAAATGGTAGTTACACTTCAGTTGATATTTGAGCAGCTTGAAAGGGTGTTCAGATTATGTATTTTTTTGACATGTTGTGGGAAGGATTGCTTCTGTGACCTGAACTGTCTGTTAGGATGTTATCTATCACCTTAGTGGTTATATTCTAGCTCAGGTTTTGGGCTTCAACTAAACAAGTTTTTAATCCATAGGCCAGATGTATCAACAGTATCAACAGCCTGGTTATCCTGCTCAGCAGCCCCAGGCTCAGCCTCAGCAACAGTACGGTATGCAGTACCCAGGTAAGAGCTGGCGGCTTGCTCGAATCGTGATTTAGCTGTAGACTGACTCCTTGAATGCCCGACCCTGTTAGTTTTTGTTCCTGAGCACAAGGGCAGCTGTCTGTCTGTGATTCTCATAGAAACTAAGGCAATTCAAAAATTACCAGTTAAAGCACGCTGTATAGCTATGTTTTAATACAGAGCTGGAGTTCTGATACTGCAATTCTACTTCATTGTGACCATAGCAGACTTCATTACTGATCAGCAGAATGCAATAAAGGTAGGCAAAATGGATCACCTGAAATAAGATAAGTCTTCAGGATTAACTTCTGTGGTTTCAGGACTCTAGAAAATGATTGTCATCCATCCCAATTTAACTTTCTTAAATATTGGATACATAGAGGGCCCTGATTTCTTGTATCCACAGTAATCTCCACACACAAAATTTAATGGTGTGAATGCTGACTAGATTTGTCATTTAATAAATCCTTAGTATTTATAAATACTGTAATTTCAGAGAAACTTTCAATTACTAGTTTTTCTAAATTGTAGATATTACTGGTAACTTCAAGTAAAGGTGCTACTGGACTTTTAACAGAAGAAGTGTGCTAGCATTCTGATTTATATGTGGTTAAATATGATGAGTTAGCTTTGCCTGTACCCAAAATAAAGAATGGAAAGTTTTGAAGTAAAGTTTACTTTAGAAGAAGCTGGAATCTAATAATGGATAGTATATGCTAGTATTCATAATCCAGCTCAGGACAGGGATGAACATAGCAGATTCCATAACAAAACTCTTGGTGCTCAATACTTTTTTTTATAAAATGGCACAAAGCATTTTTCATTTCTTGGTTTAAGCAAGATTGTTTAAAATGGCCAACATCCCCCCCCCCCCACCACCCCTTACTACGAAATGACTCAGAATATAGCCTGTGTGGATTCCTGCCTCCCATATGTAAAAGTACATTGATTTTGGTGTAGATGAGAGTACTTGCAGAACTTAAGAACAAATTCACGTATTTATCTTGGATAAGAACCCTAGAAAATTTGGAATTGAAGGCTCGTGCCTCAGCTTTCCTTTGTGTGCTCTGTGGAGAGCCTGTTCTTGATTTAAGTCTTTAAAGTATTTCTGGAGTATTTTGTTCTCTGCAGGTTTCTCACTCCTGCGTTTTTAAGTTGAAGACAGTGACAGACTTTCTGAAGTCTAGTTTCTGCAGAAATAAGGACTGTTGGAAGTAGGAGAGTCTCTCTGACTTTCTTTAGACTTTAAAAACTGATTGGAGAAAAAAAAGGGTGTTTTCCATCTGCTTTCTAGTCATGTCTTTTTTGTGAAATTTGTTGCAATGCGAATTCTGCCATCTAATACTTGGTAACAAAGCAAGAATGAAACATCACCAAATCTTGTCTGAGATCTTCTGTTTCTCCTTACTTAGTTCATGATTAACCTAGTTATCAGAAACAGTTTTCTTTTCGAGGACTTTTTGACAATATCCATTGAAAATCTTGACTCATAGGTCCATTTTCCTTTTTGTCCCTGTATTTACCTCCTTTCAAACCCATGTGCCCCAAGAGCAGAATCAATTCCCCTTTTGTTTGGCAGATCCATTAGGCAAGAATGTGCTTATTTACTCATGGTAGTGAAAATGGACCCTTCAAAGGTTGGTCTCACAAGTAAATTTTGATTCCCAGTTTCAAGGTGAGTTCAAAATTTACTCCAGTGCATTCTTCAATCCTTACTCTTTCTGTTCAGGGCTGTGCACTTTTAATAATTTTTGTGTGTCTGGTGTTTAATGCTGACAGGATTCCAGTCAATGGAGAGGTTTCATTGCAAGTAGCTGCAGGTGTGTTTCATGATGGATAAAAAGGACTTCTTGTTATTTTAAAGTCTTCAGTAAGAGAAATTCCTTTTGGAAGCTAGTTTTATGCAGACAAATCAAGTTTGGGACATGTTTAAATGGAAGTGATACACTAAAGTATTCCGTTCTGCACAACTTTTTTCATACTGAATTCTACCATTAAGAAACTCAGAACCTGTGATCTAATGAAAAAACATTGCTTTATGAGTATTAAGCCATGACAATGTTTTCATGACAGTCTGCTTTTAATTTTCAGTTTTTATTTGAAAAGGTTAAAAAAAGAAAAAAATCCTATCCTAAATTAAATTTTGCTTCCCTTGCCCATGAAGCCTGTATTTTTAATGTGACATGATGGTGAAGATATTATCTGTCCTTTTATGTATTTTGCTTAAGTCATGGAAAAGCTAGTTTACACTAAATTGCTCCTACTGTTGTCGTTTTGCCATTTTAGTGCACCACAACCAGGCAGTGTGCTTATATGAAAGGCAGGAATACTGTGGTTCATTACTGTTTGCCTTTTCTGTGCTTACTGCATTATTTTGTGTTGTTACTGTAGTCATTAAAAAAACACTCTGCAAGCCACTGGCTCTTCGCTGTCCTCACTTACCTGATGTCGCTCTCTACCTCTCCAGCAGGTTACAGTCAGCAGCCCCCCTCCCAGCAAGCGCAGCAGTTCCCGGCCTACAGCCAGCCTGCGGCCCAGGCTCCGGCTGCGGCTTTCCCCGGGCAGCCGCCGCAGCTGCCGGCGCAGCCACCCCAGCAGTACGCGGGGGGCAGCTACCCGCCGCAGCCGCAGCCCTACACCACGCAGGCCTCCCAGCCGGCCCCCTACAGTGGCCCCCCCGTGTCCCAGGCGGCGCCGGGCACTTACCAGCCACGGCCTGGCTTCACCCCCCCACCGGGAAGCACCATGACCCCCCCGCCCAGCGGGCCCAACCCCTATGCCCGCAACCGGCCTCCTTTCGGCCAGGGCTACACCCAGCCGGGACCCGGCTACCGATAAGGACCTGGCGCTGCTGAACGCAAGCAACTCTCATGTGCTATTCCATCCCGACTGACTCCAGTATTTTGAATTGAGGTTCCAAAACCATAATGAGGCAAAACATCCTTTATACCTATAGCTGGTAATTAAATTCTGCTGGGGGGTGGGGATGACCAAATGAATCTTTTCTGCTTTAAATTGTATCTGCTTCCTAGTTTAATTTGGGGTTGGGTTATTTGTTTTTTGTTTTTTCTCCTCTCTTTTTTTGTTTTGGGAAACACTACCTAAATGTCTGTAAAGTGATTGACATTCTAGCTTGCCTTGTTTGAAGGATATTAAAATCCTAGTTGGAAGTTTAGCCCATTTACCAGGCTTGTTTTTACTAATAACATGAAGTACTAAATTAGATTCATTCTGGATTTGAAAGTAGATATGATGTATTATAAATTGTAATGCTCACATGGAAAGCTAATAAAAATCCTGAATACATTATTTGCCTGGTTTTGATTTCAAAATTCAGGTAATACAGACCAAGAAAACTGTGTTAAGGAGACAAGTGTGTGTGGTAAGGGTACAGATACCAGGCTTCTAAGAAAAGTAGCAGACTTCTAGGTCTGATCACCCAACTTGTCCAGGTAAGTGGAGAAATTTTGTGAATGCAGCCTACTTTTGTACAGATCGTGCAGTAGACAGTCTTGCACTGTCATGAATTGCCAAGTAACTCTGTTACCAAAGAGTAAGAACTAATGCATAAAATCTTAGACCCCGTAACCATTTCATTTTAACAAGGGAGGGAGGCTAAGCGGTTTCTGACTCGAAAGATTGAGCCAAATAACTCTGCTAGAGAAAAAGAACTTTTAAAAAGGAACAGCTTACCACAGCTGCTTTGCCACCCAGAAAAACTTGGGAGTACAATTCCAGTGACTCCATTTTGAGCCAAGAAAAAAACAGATCAAGAGCTGTAACAATTTCAATAGGCCATATAACAGGAAAGGGCAAAACATTCTCCTAGTTAATATTTTCCATCTTGTGGATTCTAGGAACATATAAAACTAAGAGTAGGAAATAAAAAAAAAAAGAAAAAAAGAACTAACTGGGGCAAGCTTCTTGAACTCTCATAAAGTAAGAAATAAAGGGAGTGAAAGTATTTTTGAACTCAAGCACCCTTAATATTGCTCTCCAGTAAGCAATAACATGTCATTACTGCTGTTTAATATCGTCAGACCTAACAAATCAGGTGTTCATCAAAAATTCAGCATGTGCCTGTTCCAGAAGAAACTGTTTCCTGGAACAGCAATTACCACAGCAACTAATTTTTCTGTTTTGATGTACAACACTAAGAAAAACATTTGATTAAAAAATATTTTATTAGTAGTAGTACAGTGTACCTGCAATGTACTTTAAAGGCATTTTCTATAAATGATTATTTCTACTATATATATCTTAGTGTTCCTGTTCATATTTTTTCAATACATTAATAGTGTAATGAATAACACCTTAAAAAAAAACTACATCTCTTTATTTAGTTCATAAATGTTCAAGCAGTACAACAAGTAGCTTTGGGAGAGATTTTAATCAAAATTAAAAGCAGTTTTAAAAGTTCGTTTATCACTATTTTCCCTTTTTCCCCAAACAACAAACATTTTTTAAACCACTTTTTTCTGTTTATGAAACAAACTGTGCTATTATTATTAGCTTAGTTTTAAATACAGGGGCCTCTCTTCTACATTTTGTATTTTCGGACATTTCCAAATCCTCCTGTACTATATATACATTTGGCTGTTGAAGTATTAAGGCTAAACCTCTGAAAACAGTACACGTTAATGAAAAGCCATGGCAGTGGAGGTCAGTTGCGTATATTCTTTTCTCATGTACATATATACCTGTCTGCTTTAATTACAGATAAACAAACCAACTAAAGCACTGCCAAGTTAAACAGGCAGATATTTCTAACTTTTTAGCAATAGGCTGCTCATACCGTTTTGCCAGAGTTGAAGCTTGCGTTTGAAAACTACCATGGGGGGAAAAAAACCAAAACACACTAACTTGATCGTTTAAAGCTGCACGTACAATAAACCTACCTTTGTTTTTGGCAGGAGTATGAATTGTTTGTACGTCTAAGGAGAAAGCTCTTCATGTTTACTGGTTGCAGGATATTAAAAGATTTAGGGTCTTTTTCTATTCTATAATTTATGAATGGGGAGAACTAGCTTACAGCACTTTACAATATAATAAAAAACAGTGAATATTTAAAACTAATGCACATTGTATTCCATGACCAACTTTGCCATAACTGTGCCTTAAACATTTATTACAACACTGTGATAAATAATATACACACTGTATCTTTTAAAATACCATATAAACCATACCTCAAGAATAGGGAGCCAGCTTCCCTATACATTATCCTACACCATGTCCTTAACCTGTGTTGTTTTTTTTTAAAACCTAAAACCAAATTTTTAAAACTGGATAACTACAGTAAGCAGCCTATGCTATTACACAATTAATGCAGTATTGTCATTAGATTTGTATAAACCATTACACGTTAGCAAAATTCTTTAAATGACAGGCATACCATAAACATTTTCATCTTTGAGCTTGCTTTGGGCAGTTGGAAGGGGTGGATAGTGATGGACCTCTTTCTTTACCAAGTTCATGTCGGGTCTACCATTTTCCAGGTATCGATGTTCCACACTCATACCACCGAACATAGTTAATTTGAGTCTCGCCACCTATTTTTCCAAATTTGACGGGTTCTTGGCGAACTGCCCTGAAAAAGCCTAGAAGAGAGAAGAGAGTCTTGGTTGCAGGAAACTGTAAGCCAGTACCTTCCTTTCACTTCTGTGACTTTTGTGTGCAATTAAAGTCACGGATAAACTAGTTGCCAAGCTATCTGCCACAAATGAGTTTGTTTGCTGCCCCTGTTAAGCTAAGAATATACTATGATTAGCAACATGAAGCAACTGGCATTTGTCCACCAAACTCAAACGAGAAAAAAGGGAAGCACCCGGGATCGCCACAGTCCAGAGCAGGACAGAGAGGCATGGCCTGGCTTCTCTGGAGACTTCTGCCCCCAGCAGTCACACAGTGGCAGTGCTGGCAAGGAGAGGTGCAAACACCCTCTCCCTCTCCTCCTGCCACTGCCTGGAGCCTTCTCTACATACCAGGCTGAAACCTTCATGGGTAGCTCCACTCCTCCTTGCAAAGTTGTTAGGCTTAAACAGTAGCAGTGCAGTAGCCTTCAAACTACAGTGAACCTAAACAGAACTTGACAGCTGGAGATACTTCATGTGTTCTCCCCATCCTCAAGTTCAAGCTCTTACCGCCTGCTTTTAATCTGTTGTTCTGTAGGACAGTATACATATTTCCAATTCAAACAATTTATGCAATGTTAAAAATTGAAGTGAGCAGTTACCAACGTGATGAGCTTTGCATTTCAGATGAAACATACATCTATCATTAATTCTGGTTTGAACAGAACTCAACCACTTTCTACAGCTACGGAGGAACTAAGCAGCAGTGAGCAATTTGTCCCTTCTCTGTTCAGTTCATTTACTAGAAATACAAGGTACAGGTAAGGATTTTTCTTTTTCCCAAAAAAAAAAAAAAAAAAAAAAAAAAAGTTGAGATTACAGTTGCTCATGACTAGTCAGTTAAACCCACTAAGCAAAACCAAATCTGTTTTGCAGTGTTTTGTAAGCTTACAGAGTAGACAGTTTTTTTATACAAAAGCTTTTCGATATAAAAATATTAAAAAATGAATCTGATATAGCTGAGCTGTCTACTGGTGTGACAATGCCAAATTGGATTCAGACAATCCCCTATGCAAACAAGGTACCTTTACAAATGGGCACCACTAACTGGCAAAGGGAAAGCAAAGCCCTCTTAGAAAAAAAATAAAAATCCACATAATGATCACTTGGCAGATCATTTACTTATTTTGCATTCTGAAAAACTGGTAAAAGATTTAAGTACTGGAGTTTACGCTCTTCATCAACACTGTTTTCACACAACTCCCACCACACATTTCTGTATGTCTGTAAGGTGTTTTATAAATGAAGCATTACGGATGTGAAGGTTTTTGTCAACACACTGATACTGTATTGAAACTATTTTGGTGGGTTTTTTTTTTTTTTTTCTTCGTAAGATATTCCACTATGTACATGTGTATCTATGCAGCCTATCCTCTTACTGCATAAGGGATAGGACTACATCGTACTGATAATGCTACAAACAAACAAGGCAGTAGTTCAGCTGACACAAGGGTACAGTTTTGTTACACTCAAGCCTCTGCGACAAGAGAAAAAAATAGCTAGGCAGCTCACAGCTGCTTTCAGGACACCTAGTTCCATGCCCACTTTGTTAGACCAGGCTGGAATTCTAGGCAGCTGGGCTGAATTAGTATACACAGAATTACTGCAGCATGAATTACATTTTCCAGTAATAAACATTTTAGTTTCTCATTATCACCAAATAAAGCTGTTTCATGCCCGACTGATGATTTACTGCACTTTAAATTAACCTTGCTAGTTTGAGCATAACACTTCATGCCTCTCTGTAAACTCAAATTTGTGGTTGGGTTTAAATATGTAAAACCAACAGTGAATAATCTGTTGGAATGTTTTAAATAGGAGAGAGGGTGTTTACTATCTAACAGAAGCTGAATCATAACCTCCTTTTAACAAGCCATTGCTCATCTTCAAAACCTTCTCGATGCTTCTGCTGGATGGTTGATAGTCTCATTCCATTGCCCAGCCCAGCAATGCACCCTGAATCCACTGGCAGGAAAACAGCTAGGCAATCAAAGGAATCGCGAAGGTTTGCCACAGAGACAGGAGTTACCATCTTTGACTGGTAGATCTTCTTGCTGTCCTGTCCTTCCATCTAAGAATGAGTCTACAAATTGGCAGTGATCTTCTCCGTGGCCCCTCTGGTCTCCTATGTTATAAAATTTTCCTGAAAGCAAAGAAGCAGCAAAGTTGAAAAGCCATATGAAGTTTAGGGAGGGCTATTTCTGCGAATCACCAGAGCTACTGGTCCGTACTGCACTGTGCTAGCTCCACTGGGATGCCAAGGTGAACGCTAAGATTCTCATCTCAGGATCTATAGCAGTAATTCGAACATTATGGACATACCCCAAGTACAGTGCTCACAGTGGTAGACAATTGCTGGTACCCTCCGCTGGCCAGACTCTAATGCCTGAACATATTGTTTCCTGTCCTTATACTTCATACAATAAGGGAAATCCTGTTCTGACCTAGAACCTCATCCTGATCGTAACAAAAAGGAGTTAAGTTTTGCTACTGATTTTATTGGAAGGCAGGCTTGATCCCCTGTCAGGAATTCCAGAGGATCTTCAAAGATGGTTTTATATACCATCTCATAATATGCCTAAGGCCTGCTTTATACAGCACCATCTTTTTACAACATGTGCAAGTGATATATCCTTTAGCTAATAAATATACGACCTAGGTACAGTAGCTGCTTATCCAGAGAATAAGGTGTGCCCATGTTTATTTGCAGGATTGCAAACAGGACACTTGACTGCAACTAAGTGAAAGAAAAGGTCCCAAGTGTCTCACACACTGTGTGCTGACACTGCAGGCTGTCCTTATCCAGTTAGTAACAGGACTTACAGCGAGACAATTTCAACAGAGAGAGATTTTTACTGATCTGGTTCACAAGACTTTAGTAAAATTCAGTTCAGAAGATGGAGGAAAGCATGCAATCTATTTTTTCTCAGCCTTAGCAGGAAACATTTTCAGATAAACTTACTGTTTTTTCTGAATGCCCTTCACGGCACTTACTCTTAATCTGTTCAAACTCTGGTTATTTGGAGACAAACTAACCAAAGACATTTAGAGGACAATCTCTCTCCCTCTAGAATGAGAGATGGAAAATCTTTGCGAAACAAAGTCACCCTCTCATACCTTTTGCTGCTTACAGTTGTGAAGTTGAAAGAAATGGTGATAGCTTTTAGAAATAGGCTCAGTCCTGAGTCCTCAGGTACAAGCTAAGCAGAAAAACCAGTTACTCGTTAGATGTTGGGACTCTGGTAGCCTTGAATCTGTGCCATTCTGGCCATTTGAGAGATGGTGAGGTGGCTTTATCATGCTGCTCTCTGAAGTTGTACTAATAAAGTAGCAGCCTACCAAAAATACATCTTTTTCTTATGTTTTTGTGATCTGCTCAACACTTTGCCAAAAATTCTCACCTCTAGCTGACGGTGTCCGTGCATGCAGTTCTGCTCTACCTTTAGAAAATTATTTATTACTGTCTAGTTTTGGCTGTAGGCATATTTTTTCCATAGGAGAACTGGTCAGAGGGAGTTTCTCTTGGTAAATTTTTGGTCTGAAATTAAGAACATTCAGGCTGCCCAAAACTGCATGGTTTTTTTTCCATGGCTGTTGAAGGTCACACTTAAAATTTATTCTTTTCCTCCCCTCCATAAATACTTTTTTTTGGTGGCTTGATCTTCTGGAATGCTTACAGTGACTGCTCTGGAGGACTGTTAAATGAGGTGAGCAGTAGATGCTGGTTTATAGAACAGTACTGGCATGTGTAGCATCAATCAGTTTTTCTTCACTAGAGGCAGAATAAAAAAGACATTTATATGGCTAACAAAAGAACAGTAACTTTCAGATATCCATATACTCTTTTGGACCACGACATAAAATATGCATAATTCAAGCACTCGCTATACATAAATTACTGGTGTTCTCTCAGTGAATAGCTACTAAATTCTCATTGTCCAACTACTTCCATAATAAAGAACATACCTGAAAAACTTTTAGGTAGCGAATGACTAGATTCACCTTTCTCTTCTGTGAATAGTAATTCTAGCATAAATGTAATACTTCATTTTTTTAACGAGGGAACATTTAAGAGTGTTCCCTCATTATGGATGGTCTTAAGCAAATTAGATGCAGCTTTACACACTGTGAGTTCTGCAACAACAGTAATGTAAATACATGCTAAAAAACAGCCTAGAAAGCTATACAATACAGTATTATACAATAATGCATGTACAATGCACCCAAATTTCAAGTTCATTACCCTGCTTAAACAGAAAAGGTTCAGAAGATATTTTTAGTGCAACATGGAACTCAGACCTCAGCGCAGCCTTTCACTATCAGCCATTGCCCAGCTGGCCAGGCCGAGAAGAGATAATTGCACTGGCCTCAGGGGTGCGATGAGACAGCGTGCAACTGTGAAACACGTCAGAACAAAAGCTTGGCTTCGAATTGGAAACCTCTAACAGATAGAGGCCCATGTCATGTCAGTCTCACTTACCAAAGAGTGGTGAAAAACCCAGAATGGTTTTACATTTTCATAAACATATAAATTCCTTCAAATATTGTGACAACTGGCCTGCACTGGTTTCAACAGTTCAAGTGCAAGAACCAGGCTCAGCAAGTGAAATGCATACAATGTGGCTACTATCATCTTTCCCCAGCCAAGTTAAATCTCCAGTCTTCCAGCAAGAACAAAAACAATCTAATGAAAATAGGAAAATGGGCTGCTGATATATTAAACTTTTATTCTAAGATTGAAGTAGCTTTCAGTGTGGCGTTAATTCGCTTGATTTAGGGCTAAAGTCTAGTCCTGCTAGATTAGCCCTGCTATTTCCTCTACTGGCTAGTTTTGTGATATGCTATGCCTCATTGCCAGTTTTTGTCATTTGATCGCAGTTGGTTAGTACAGCAACGGGTGAATGAATGATACCTCTGTTCAAAACAGTCTCTCTTATTCACAGAATTGCCAAGATACTATTTACGATGAGGTATTGCACTTACTATTAATGACAGGGCTTTCCTTCATCGTCTGCTCCTGGGGGAATGGTGGCGGGTGCAAGGCCAGGCAACTGATGATTATATTGGCATGGGCTGTCCTACGCTCTCTGCTCTTTTTTTCATCCCCGTTCCCACACACAGAGACTGCTGAGCCCTGCTCCTGTGAGGGGCTGAGCTCTGAAATGGGGCAGCTTTGGGTTATAAATTTGACTCTTTCAACCACTGTTTATCCTATTTGATTCAATCTGATATGAAGAATGTATCTGCCTAACCTACACTCAGAGACATTTCCCATACACAGATCTACTTTACTCTCTCCAGTCCGAATGCTATACTAACACCAGTTGTCAATACAGCTCAAGTAAAAGACCTCATACACAAGAAAGCCAGAAGCTTGGGGCAGATTACAAGCTAAAATATTTCTAAGTACATCTTGTACAATCCACATGAGATGCAAGATTCTGTTTAAGTATCAGTTAACCAAAAAATACTTTTTAACAAGCTGTTTCCCCAGCTTACATGCAACATGGGCCACTTCAGCCAAGTATGCAGCCAGGTGCCAAAGCCAGGGATGTCTGCCTGCCCTAGTCACAACCCCCATAAAGCTCAGCCACTCTCAGAAGTGCCAGAGGGGATCGGAAGGGAGCAAGGCAGATTCGCCCAAACTGCAGTGCCCCATCTTGTCAGTAAATACATGAGATGGCAACACCAAAGCTCTGCAACAGCTGTGTATGAACCTACACAGGGATATACTGAACTTCTAGAAAGAACAGGATCAACTCACTCTCGGTAGCCAGGGAAAAGAACAGAGATCAGCTTTAAATATATGTCATTATTTAGTAACCTTAAGACACTGAACAAAACTTGAGAAACTAAGGCCAGGATGCTGCTGTTAGTAATATACCATAAAATAAAACAATAATAGCAGGTGAGTAAAACCTGTTGATTAGAGTAGAAGCCATATATTTAATATATATTAAAATAAGCCCCACAATAATGAATTAACCAGATGTCTACCAAATGGGGTGGGAATCACTGAGCTCTAATCATAGGCTAAAATTAGGCCCTAATCCTGCATTAAGAACTATCCCAGGCCACTTTCTAAATGCAAGACTGGCACCTTTACAACGTAAGCTATTCCTTGGCAGAGATCTGGTCTTTATAAGCATTCTGTATGATCCCCAGGATACTAACAGATGTTGTAAAACAGATGATGACCATGGAGAAGCAACTCGTGAGTCTTGGAAAATCTCGTATCAACCACATCCGTGATTACTGAGCACAGGCAGATTAACATTTATCATTAATCTTTCTATGGAATAGATTAAACATACCTGATCACATTTCAGCAGAGCCAATCTTGTTAAACTTGTTAGTTCTGGACCCATATCATGAGGGGTGTACAATGTGGACAACATTGACCTGAATGTCTCTTACCTGTAAGTGAGTCGCTGAGGTATATCTTATATCTCAAAGAATTACACAGCTGCACACCTACAAACTTCTTATACCAAGTCCTCTTTACGTATTGTTTCCCTTTGCATTCTGAAAAGGTGTCAGAATTAAATGGGATTTCAGTCCAGATAGCATCCTTTCCCACTGCAGGAGAGGAAGAGAGAGGCTTCAGTATGATATGGCATATGAAATGATGTATGACATACGCTCGAACAGAATTAAAACCTTGATGGAGCAGAATGTACCTTGGAGTATACTAATAGCACTAGTCACCTGCATTTTGAGCATGAAAGCTATTTTAGGGAAGCACTAAAATGTGCAGGTAAGACTGATGCAGTGAACAGCTTCTGCTCTGTGTCAGTGGTGTCAGTTTGCAATAAGCTCACTCTAGGAGGCATTGCCTTGGAAGGGGGGCAAAGTCTGCGTGTTTGGCAAAGCTCTTATTTACAAAGTGCGATACAGTCATTGCTTTTCAGAGGATTCAAGGCAGGAAAGTCAACTCGCAGCAAACAGTATGTGATAAACAAACAAACAAACAAAAAGTTCAAGTGTCATGAATTACGGGGAAAGAAAAGATACCTCAGTGTTTGTCAAAGTGATTTCCATTACAAATGCAAAAAGCAGCCCAATTCTCTTGAATGGATCTCAGCTGTTCTTCAAAAGCTCAATCTACCTCCCACCAAACACAGCAAGAGTCTTAAAAGTGGCCTAAAGCAGAGCTGGATCAACCCTTCAGAAGCAGACAATTTTTGGAAAGCACAATGGCAGATAAATAGTAATCTCTGAATTGTGCTCTGTTAACTCACTCACAAAAGTGCAAAGCAGTTTATTCATTTTACAGAGCTTTCTCTTCATTTAATAACCAGGCTGAGACACCACGAGGCTGTCTTTCTCTCATTTGTGTACCTTGGTTTGAAGCCATCCTAGCTGCCACTTGAGCACCATACCACGTTGACTGTGTTCTGCTCAGGTAAACATTTAGCCTGGCCTGAATTCCTTACGATATAGGTGGAAGGAGTGAAATCATGTGTTAATGCTGTCCTAGTCCAGAGCTCATTTAACTGGCACAGTACAGCAACCCCCTTCATAAAATTATGCTCTCTCACTTCTGAAAAAAATCCTGATCAGAATACACCATACTATACATAAAAAGCTTACTTGAAATGGGCTCACTCACTCTTGGATCCGCTGGGGAAAGAAAACAAACATTCAATCAGACACTGTAAATTGAACTTTCCTGATATTTCAGTGGAAAAGCATTAGGATGCTTTTCCTAGTATGATTTTCTGTAGTTGACATAAGCTCTAATCTGCAAAGCAAAGAGTTTTGGAAGCAAAGTTCACTACATTTTTTTTGTGTTAAAGAAATAAATTTTCCATGTCATTGTGTGAAACTATTGCATCATTGAGATTTTAAAAATGTTACTTATGGGATGATACCACTCAAACTGGGTTTTAGTAAAATTAAGAGTATTAAACCTGCTACCAGTAAAAAAACAGTTCTACAGCATTTTTTTCGGATTTCAATTTCAAAACTTAAATAATAAAAAGGACTCCTCTGTAATACTTGCAGCACAAAACTTTGCTATGAAAGCCCCAAAGTGAGAAATGGATGTGCGCAATTAAAAAAAAAACCCCAAGACTGACTGCTTAATTTGTCCAAACTAAATAGGAGACAGAAAGTAAGCTGCGTCATTCATGAAAATTGCATTCGGCATAAACATTTTTGCAGTTTTAACAATCTAGGGTTACAAAGAGTGTATTCACAGTTTTAAAATATGCGAGGCATAGTCTGAACTCCTCCCTGGCTAATTCCCTGCTCAGCCAAAACTGATTCATCTGGGACTGAACACTATGTAAGGACTATTACGATACCTAGCTCAAAGTGCAGCCTGAGAATGTCCCTTTAAAGATGGGCTAAACCCATTTTGTGTTTTATATGGTCCTGGAGTACTATCAAGCAATGACCAGATCTACACAAAAAGTGTATATCCTGCTTGTACAAAGTCAACAAGTCTACAGGCAACCTCCCTGGACACTGGAATATGGGAAGCAAAGGCACTCTCTGATTCTCACCTCTGGGTCAGGTACGACTTGGGAACCAACCAATGATCAAAACAGGCTTGTACATTCCTCTCTAACAGTTTCACAAGAGAGTAAATGTGATGAAAGAGGGCATACTGGGACTTAAACATTTCCAAACTGCTATTTCTCAATCCTTAATTTCAGTCAGACAACATACTTGCTACACAGTAGTCTATTTGAAAAGGTAGCAGAAGTGCATATAAACATGTCAGCCCAAAGAATGACCGTATGCTCCTCACAACTTTTCCAGGCTATCGCAGATGAGTTTCAAAGATACAGAAATGTTAGGAATACTAATCTTAAATGACTGAGCTTTCTTTAAGTGTAAAGTTAGTTTCTTCAGAGTGATCTCTCTGTGCTCTGACTTTTTATTTTCTCCTGCAGTCTGGCCAGTTTATATCCTCGCACAAAAGAGCCCTGATCTCAGACTCATCTCCCAGGCATTGCCGTAACATGCTCAATAGTAAAAAGCCAATCTGGAGATAGTAAAAACAAAACAAAACATGCTCAATGAAGCAAGAGAGCCCAAGTATGCTAAGTACTATCTAAGGTCTCACTGCTTTCATATATTCCAGACAAATGGATTAAAGGTAGTGCACAAAAACAGATACAACAGACAACTCTAACAAAAAAATCAGTTTACAGATCATGCTAGTCACCTAAAAAACGTGAACAAAACTTCTTGCTACCTGGACCAGTAAGTCAGTCAAATGTCAACCATATTCACCTCCTCTCTAGAAATGCTACTCTTCGTCTTGCATGATAAAACCTCTGTAGAAACTGAGGGGGTTTTAACATGTAGGACACCAGTGGCACAGACAAATTCTTTGAATCTGGTTTTAGATCCTATCCATAGGACCACATTGTCCATTTGATTTGAAGATACTAAATGTTAATTCCCTAGTGGCTGAGCACATCACCAGTGATTTCTAATCAGCCACTGTAAATGACGGACAGCCCTTCGGAAGTTCTTACCTGATTCGGTACTAAATGCCACAACATTGCTGCTTGGACCTTCACCAAGAGGGTTTCTAGGTTTCACGTGGAATTCATAACTGAGGAATAAAACACAGGAGATGAAAGTTTTGCAAGCTAAGCATTCTTTTAGGGTCTGGAGCAAGCAAACTGTCAGCACACACTCTGGTGCTACTGGCCTCTTAGAAAAGCGCCAAAAGGCCTTGTTTGTTACTCTGAAAACACTAAGACATTCTTTTTCCTAATTGTATAAAGCCTCTCTGAACAAGTAATTTCTCATTTTGACAATTCTTTGCACACATGCTATTAATGTTTGTTTTAATGCACCACTGGTTTAAGTCTGTCTCCTCTCACACACACTTTCTATTCTGGCAAAGGGAGCAGTTCAGAAGCAATCTGATAAGGAGAGACCAAGTAAAGCACAGTGCTATTTACTTGCAAATTTTTCATTCACAAGAACACAAACCTCCAGTTCAGCTCTTCCCAACTCACCAACAGCGATAGGCAGCATCAGTGGCTAAATGCAAAGCATGTCTTCCACAACTGGAGTTCAGCCAAGGCAAAGATGCAATCACCTGAATATACACTAATGCTAAATACACAAAATAATAAAAAGATATTGGGCAGTGTTTCTTATCTTTTTTCATAGTAGTATCAACTCATGATCTCTTTCCATCATGACTGTGTTGGAAACTGCATTTTCCCCTCTATTCAGCCCTGGTGAGGCCACAACTGGAGCACTGTCAAGAGAGATATGGAGCTACTGGAGCAACTCCAGCAAAGGACTACTAAGATGATTAAGAGACAGGAGCTTCTCTCATATGAGGAAAGGCTGAGAGAGCTGGGACTGTTCAGCCCAGAGAAGAGAAGGCTGAGGGAGGATCTTATCAGTGTACATAAATATCTGAAGGGAGGGTGTAAAGAGGATGGGGCCAGACTCTTCTCAGTGGCGCCCAGTGACAGGACAATAGGCAACAGGCACAAACTGAAACATAGGAAGGTCCATCTGAATATAAGAAAAAAAAAGAAGAATCTTCTTTACTGTGAGGGTGACTGAGCACTGGAGTAAGTTGCCCAGAGAGGTTGTGGAGTCTCCATCTGTGAAGACAGTCAAAAGCCATCTGGACACAATCCTGGGCAACTTGCTGTAGCTGACCCTGCTTGAGCAGGTGGAGGTTGGACTGGGTGATCTCCAGAGCTCCCTTCCAACCTCAACTGTTCTGTGATTGTGTGGGAAGAGAACTAAATGCTAAGAAAATGGAACAAGACAGGGAAAAAAAAATCCAAGCCAGACGCCTCTGCTTAAGCCTCTCTCACTCCTCAATACTTGTTTAACTTTGACAGACAGGCAAGACAAGGTTGTTTCTAACTCCACAGCCAGGCTAAAATTTAGGCTGTGGTGAGCTAGATGCTCTAGGTAAACACCTACTGAAAGACAGTCGCAAACCTAAAAATGTTACAAAAAAGACACAAGATGGATGAAATAGGAAAGAGTTACGAGGAGGAGATGGGACTTGGCTAACATCTTACATGAATGGCAGAGCTAGGAGCAGACTCAAAGTTTTCCGCATCCCAGCACCCACTATCTCAGCAAGCAGCTTCTCAGCTTTTCTGCCTCCAGGCTGGCAGTGCTTAGGAATTGCTCCCTGCTCTGTGACAGCTCACAGTTTCTCACCCACTGCCTCTGCATGTCCCCCCTGCCACAACACCCTGACAAGTAACACGTGCAGCTCCGTCAACAGCACCCTCTCCATACCTTCCCCATCAGATGTGAGCAATAACGTCTCCCACGCACACCAGCTACATGGCATAAAAAAAGAGGAAAATTTTTCATGTGCTCTGGGCACACGCATGATGAATCTCTCTTAACATAGGGTGTTTTTTCATCAGCTAGAAAAATCTACAGAATACGAAACAAAAGGACTACAGGCCTAGAAAATAAGATCTTAGACGCTATACAGAATGAACTGAAAATCCCAGAAGTGGGTAATTAAACATCCAACTCTTGACTCATGAAGGATTACTTATTAGCGATAACTCAGTATATCATGAATGTAGCATAGCTGAGATTCTTTCCAAATAGCAGTTTTCTGAAGAAAAAACATACCACTCTTTGCATGCTTGGAAATTTGTAAACTCCTCTTGCAAGTCCCTACACAAGACAGAATAATTTATCCAAAATTTGGATTGCTGCTCATTGTTTCTTGGTTCCTGCAAAACTTGAACAGCCTCAGTGGACTCCTCATTGTGCAGTACCAAGTAACTGTTTTCCATCCAGAGCATTCATAAGACAATTTTTAACTTCAAAATTGCTTACACAAGCAATTGCCTTAAAAAGGAAAAGAAAACCCTAGAAATTATGGGAAATACTTATTATAAACATTGGTATGCTGAACTGATATATTGTGCACAAACCATGGACATTTTTAAGTGAAACACTGGTTTGTTTTGGTCTTTAAAAAGTCTATTTGTAGTAATCTTAACATTTACTCGAAATTGCTGCAAGACTGTTTTGAGCCACTCACATTACTGCAGGAGACATTAAATAAATGAAGTAATTAATAAATTCTAGAACACTAAATCTTTGTCATAATCAACTTCAAATTATTTAAACAAATACATGTTTTTAAAAAATGGACCCAATCAGATTTCTTTTTTTTATATTCACATCTGGCATGTGGTACAGTTAGAAGTATTCACATCTAGGAATAAAGACAAAATGACTGTTATCCAGCCAGTTGTACCACAGCAGTTGAAGATTATTTCTGAATTATCACTGATGTGTAAATGAAGATTCAAGAACACACTGGGCATTTTGAAGGAATAGCTAGGAGATGCAACATTTTGGACAATGTACAAGTTAATACATGCCTAGAGATAAAAGACTCCAAAGAAATTCTCTTGCTTCCTTCACAGCAGAAACACTTTATTTACAGCTATTATCATTTTGATAAATGACAGCTCAATATAGCATGTTCTGTTGCTTTACTAGGAATTTTTGGTCTAATCTTACTGGTAATAATAGTCTGTTTACGTGACTTTATGTGAAATTAAAAGAGAAATTTGAAGAGCACTGTCTAGGATTTCTGATCTAGGTATTTTTGCCTCCACGGTGTTGGCTACAAGGAAAGGGCAAAAGCAGAGCAGGTGAAGCGCTTTTGTGGAAGTGGGTAGCTGGGTAGCTGCAGGGAGTCAGAAGGTAATGACCCAGGCAGGTGTGAGTAAAGAAGATAAAGATCTTCTGTCACCATATCTGGATCTTACTTGAATATGTAAGGATCTTTGCAAGTTGACTTTACAGGCCTCTGTCAGTCAGAAAATCACAAGCTGGACAAGACAGTAGAGGGTTTTGAAGAAATTAAAATAGTTTTGCTTATGTTTGTACAAATATATTGTCCTTGAGAGGTGGTATGTACTATAATAGGAAACCGTCCTTTTCCCCAAAAATCTTAAACCTATGAGTTTGGACCCATCAATTCTCTAACTTCATAAATGACCAAACAAGAAATGAAGGCTAAATATTTTCCAAGCAGTGTTCTTCAACCTGTGGTCTACGGACCACTATGATCTCAGCAAGAGATCGAACTGCAGTTGGCAAAATTTAAATAAATATCTAAAACCTGTGCATGTAGGTTTCAGCTCATGTAAACACATAAACAAAACTGAAGTAATAAAGGAATGTTCAAAGTTTAGCTTAATGGATGGTCCACAGATATTGTTTTTAAGACAATTAGGAGAGCTTCCTATTAATAACATTAAAAGGCAAGTTTTTTCAGTTAAAACATATTTCCCAGCCTTGTAGTAGATGTTTTCACAGGTACCAAAACATTGTAGGCTCCTTTCTTTTGCCAGATTCAAACCAGAAACAACAGCAGTGGCTGCAACAGCACAAGGACAAGTAGGAACCACTTTTGGAGACAAAGAAAAGCAACTAGTTGACTGAAAAATGGAAGGGAGAGAAAGGAAAAGTTAGACTGAGGTCATGGCGTGATAGAATTTACAGATCTAACTGAATACTAAAGCCATGGTGTGGCTTTCTTTATAGAAAGCCATATAAAGCCTCCCTTTTAATATGTCAGCTGGAAGATCTGAAAAACAAAAATAAAATGGGAAAAAAAGATGAAATACTTGCTGCAATCTCATCCGCTTCAACACAAGCCACAAGGGAGGGGAAAAAAGTGCTCTGAGGTATGGAGGGCAAAGTTACTAAAGGGAAATAGAAAAGCTATATAATGATTATCCCATGTCTACATCTTAGCCAGACTTGATATTCATGAGAAACTGCACTATTCACGAGACACTCCAGTCTATATTCCATCTTCATATACATGCGCCTGAGATGCCAGGAACTCTGCTACCCAATATATGCAGCAAGCTAACATCTCTCACACCTCTAACCTCTCTAGGAATGCCATTTGACAAACTTGGGAGAGATCAAGCCTCCCAAATCTCTTGAACAGTGAAAGACGCTAAAAGTCTTTGAGCAGATTAAATGGACTTGACTCACAGTAATTACTGTGCAGAACAGATTTTTCCACCATAGAAAATCAGTATTCCACATGGAACTTTGGCAAACGTAGCAGTGCCTTCATTTTTTCAAATCATGCAAAAGGAGAAAATGTAAGAATTCAGAACTGAAAATAGGTGAAGAGAGATTTTCATCATATTACCAAGGACTGGAACAGCTTACTACAGTCCTGCGACTTCAGGTTAATTGCTGGAGATGCTGCTGGTGAGATGACCATTGGGCAGGACTGTCTCTACTGAGTTTCTCTGCACAGAGTGTGCTTGAATAGCTGCGTGGCCACAACCAGCAAAGAAAACTAGGTTTAACAGAAGGGAACATTTTGCTCAAAAGATAATGATGGGCTTGTTTGGAAAGCCTTTCTCCTAGTCAAGTTCAAAGGAGGGCCAAGAGAAATGGGAACCGCTTACCCATGAATCCTGACATTAACAGCAATACAGTACATATTTTGTAATAAAGAGTGCACAAAAAAGCAATACTTTTTCTGTAATCTTTGCCTTCCTATCTTAAGAGCACTGCCACTTTCACTGTAGTTTTCATCTCTTGACCCTTGCTGTTAACAGAAGCTAAGCTCTTTGCAACACATTTTTTCTTGTGTGTGGATAGCACACTTTGGGTGCTAAATGCAATATTAGACTATTAATTAAGCAATAGTAGATAATGGTAATAATAGCATAAGCAGGTAATTATGAATTTATGTCTATAGCTCTACTGAAAGCTTCTAGCATCATTATGCACTGAAGGTATGAAGACTTACTTGCTATGGCCTTTGAATAAAATTACAGCAATATTCTTTTTTTGTTTCATAACTTTTGTACGACATATGAAAAAACTTTTGAAGGAAACAATCTATCACACATTATAAAAACAATTTGGTAAAAGCATATATCCTACACATTTCACCTTTACTTTACAGGGTATTTTTATTACATTTCCTGTTATTTATACTCCTCAAGAGAAACCATGGCTGGAAATTACTTTGCCGTGGGACACAATCTAATCCAAAAGAGACCACTCAAAATATACTCGAAAAGGAGAAAAGTGTAGTTGAAATCACCAAACTACTTAACCAGGCAAAGCATCAGAAACTAAAAGGAAGTTTTAAAAGCACAAGCTTTTTGTTTACTATTAATATTTTTTCTTACTAAAAGTCTTTACCAGCAGGCTGGTGGGACACATCCCCTATTTTATGGGCTACCTCAATTGCCCCAAAGCTATTTGGCACATCTCTAATACAGCAGAACTGCATTCTTAATATTTTCCTTTATTACCTTTCAATTACTGCCAACACAAACATGCATGAGAACTGTGTTTAGCCATATTCAGACTCTTTTTTGAAGGTTTGTATAGAAATTAGTGTTGCAAAGTTTCCTGGCCGCTAGTGATATGATCTCTAAACTTAATTGCCCTTAAAGAAACCACCAGAATTAAAGAGGAAATGCACACTTAATTAAAAAAAGAAAAAGTTTCTAGATAGGGCAGGGATACAGAACTAAGAACTACATGCTTTTGCAGAGCAGCCAGCAGAAACACTTGACAAAGTCAAAATGATACTGTATCAGATGACTGGAAGTCTTAATTTTTTTTCAGTTTTGAGGAGTCAGAACCCCCCCAAACTAATAAAAAATCCTAAAATTTCTTTGGAAACAAAGGACAATAGAATTGGAAGCAAAAAAAGGAAAAAAAAAGGGGGGGGGGAACACCTTCATTTAAAATGGTGGGCTAGGAGAGGCCCATGAAAAAACTGTAGTGCAATGAAACTGATTTTAATGAAGGACAAGATGCACACCATCATTTCTGTATAGGTGACAGAATGAAGAAGATCATAGCAAGCCCATTCAAATGTCAGACCTTCCAAGGTGTATTATAAACAACAACCTCAGGAAGAGAAATATTGGAAATTATGAATAATGATCTGATGTTACCCTTGACAGATTCACACATGGAAAATTCTGCTTGACTAGTATGATAGAAGAAGTTACCGAAACATTTTATTGTTTAAGTGTAGTTTTCAGTGTAAAACTAAGAACAGATAAGAGCCCCAAGAATGGAGTCCTGGGTGTTCCAATGAATCTGGGGGAGGCACTGTTGAAAAGAAATTCAAAACCCAAGAGACCAGTATGACAAGTTAAATGGAATATTACAGGTGTCGCTGCTCAGACGACTGCTTGGAAGCTGGACTGTAATTGCTTTGATCAAAACAATCGTTCTTGCAGTTTGGGTTTGATTATTTTCCAAGCAGAATAAATGGTGTGCTTTTCAAAAAAGTGTAAGAGTTGTTTTCGGTATAAAAACTGCAGAATTTCCATGTGGGGACAAACAATTAATCTAACAGTTCAATTCATATTAGGACATCCCTTTCTCTCATTTTTCTTTGTTAAGAAATGAAAGACATTTGCATTAATGTACAAAAAATCCCTCGGCCTTCATATGAGAAAAAGGACCCAGTTAAGATTTTTAAGGTAAGAAACTACCCAACAGATAAAATCATACAATAACTTAGGTTGGAAGGGACCTCTGGAAGTCACCTGGTCCAAGGGGCCAGCTTAAAAGCCACATTAGATTGCTCAGGGTAGACATTACTGGATCAACAAGCACAGCTATAGGGACTCACTGCTTGAAAAACGACACAGTAAAAACTGAGCAACCTAGTACTTAACTCCGCCTAACTGGGATAAAGGATGAATGGAGTTTGGCTATTTCACTCACTTAACAAGTGAATGACTAACTGAAAGGTAAAGATGGCAAACACTACAGAAAAGTTTGGGCTGTGATTCCATATAATGGAGAACAGAGGGCTGAGTGAAATGTGACCTTGATCTATGCTTTAAAATTTTTGGAAATAAATACTGTAAAGGATAACAAAGGCTAACTGCAGTATGAAGTTATCATCAATAGCTGCATATATGTGACTATTAGACCACAGAAGCACATCTGTAAGAAGCTTAAGCAGAAGACAGTCATAAGACAATAGAAGGTTTTTCTCTTCAAACACCACTTTTATCCAATTTAATACCTGTGTAAGGGCTATAAATATCTAGCTCACATAGCATAACCATACTAAATGTTTTGAAAGATTTCAGGTAAAAGTTATCAAAAGCAAAATATCTGATGAAACTAAACGGAATTCTAGATCCAGAGTATCTGGACCCAGATACTAGCTTATTACCAGTAACAGCAGCAGTTTCAAGAACTTTGACTAACCAAATAATGGATCTGTACTTTCCCGGTTACTTTAACTATTACAAACTTTCCAAGACATGATAGTGAAATACTGCAAGCACCATGTTTGACAATTTTCCAAGTGAAAAAGAAGCCAAGGCACTCGCCCTGTAAGGACAAATTCTTTAAATTAACATGACGTGTCAATTGTCTGGCACGTGTTACTATGAGAGAATGGGACAGATGCAACGTGCCTGTTTGCTGGGCGAAAGACACAGGGATCTTAGGGATCCATAAAATTGTACAGGAACGCTTAGAACTATTTTTAGCAAGCAGTTGTGTTGAAAAGCAGCCGATTGTGCCCCACATTTTTATGAAGGGAGCACCTCCTCACAATCAGACAGATTTTCAAATCAATATTTTACTTTCATCTCAGAGTCTGGATGCCTTGCGATCATTTCAAGTCATCACGAACAAATAAAGCCGGCATACGTATTGCAAGGCAAACAAGAGAAGCTGTTGTTTGACTGAACTCCTGGCACCAGTAGTTGGGGGAAACAAGTGGCTAACAAGCTGTAGGTCCTGAACTAATTTACTGTAACAGAAAGGTAATCGCACAGAGACTTCCATAAGCTGTGAAGGCCAAATTGCCCAGTTCTGAGCAGTCTAATGCAGCACCCATGCTTACAGTTTCTTCCTTTTACTGCCAAAACCTGGCATGAAACATTCTTCCCATTTCTGCTAACCAAGTCTTTAGTCTTTCCTGATCAAATCCCTCTTAAAAACTCACTTTTCTCATGATCCTCACAGGCATTAATTCAGACGATACTGAAAATTCTGCTTAAACAACATACTCCCTGTACATAGGCTTCCTGATAATTTATTATTCATTTGCACTATACTAGCATGCAAAAAACTTCTCTGAAGTGTGACAAGGGTTTATTTTGCCAAGCACTGCATAAAAATAAAATACTAATCTGCTTCTGGACTTCGCATATGCTGAACAGAAAAGTCCAAGCACTTTCTTACTTACTCTCCCACTGATCAGTTATCTAACCTCTCATTTCTTTATACTTACATCTCCTCACTTCTGCTCCAAAGCCCAGTTCATCAAACTGCACTATATCCTACCCTTCTCTCTCTCCTAGGATTAACAAGATCTTTCATACAAAAATTGCCTTTATTTTGAAAATGCTTAGGCATTTTGACAAGTAGTAGTAACTTGTTATGATGCATCTTTTTCTAGAGAATGATTATTCTATAACAATATTTCTTTTCTGTTCAGTAACAGAAGATGATAAGAAAGGCTCCATTTCAAGGAGTAAGGCAACTGTTTTGTTACTAAAGTACTACTTCATATCAAGCAATATGCAGGACTATATGCATGTTGAGTCTGCAATTCTGTTACACCCCATACTGAAGTAAATTTTAACAATTGAAAAGGCTGCAAAAGATCTCAAACAAAAGGTTTTACATAAGCTACCATAATAATACACAACTGTTTATAAGTAACTCTCACAAGTTGCTGTATGCCTCTGAAAGTTCATTTTCATTTCCACATTAACATGGAGAATCTTGATTTAAATCTCGCAGGAGTATGTCAAGACCAAATACTTGATAATTGTACTGCAAATCAGAATACATTTTCTTTTTCAGCCGATACATTTTTTTCTGGATTTAGTCACTTTGCAGACAGCTAAATGGACACACACAGTACTACAAGATAATCCTATGTTTCAGAGCAATTTGTATCCCAGTCAACTTCCCTGTTTGTACTTACTGACAATTGCAGTCACACATGCAGTTTTTCATGAGACACACTCTACCTCTCATTGAGACTCTGCCTCCTTAACACAGTCCAAATTTCTTAGATTTTCAAAATCTGGCCCTTAGCTCCTAACCTTTAAAAGCTACCTTGTCAAAAGGCCAGCTCAAAGAAAGCGGGGTGTCTGGCTTACTGCACAGCTTTTCAGAGATGTAGCAATGTGATCTACTGCAAAGAAGAACTTAAAACATAAAAGCAAACAAACAGCATGACCTGGCAGGCTAAGATGAACCCCGCTTTCCCCTTCTGCTTCTTCTGCCCCTTCCACACTGAAGAGTTGTCTGTCTTGCTTCATCCCTGCAGAATCTAGGCAAATAACTCTAACTTCTGGACTAGGCACTAACATAGCTCATCTGATTTACCTCAACAGGACAAAAGACCTTGGACAACAGGGCTGCAGACCACCTCTGTCATTTACTGTTCCCCAACACTATACATCTGGAGAAATATAGGCTTGAACTGTTTTGCTGCTGTAGGATTCTTCTGCTTTAAATTTACCCATGGAGACTGAAACACCACATTCATAATCATTTTTATTCCTTTTCAGAAGTCTTTAGATCTGTCCAATTTAGATCTGTCATGAACTATCTTCAGCTCTGGATGCAGCATATGGGATTTGCATGGGATCACTGATAGCTTCAGTAAAAGCTGGAAAAACTAGAGTCTCAAATTCAGCTTGTCAGCTTCTCCGAAGTGTTTTAGGGCCAAGAGGTTCTTCCCCAGCTAATCCACCTTCTGCCACTGAGCCTCTCTCTTTCCATATACTTGCTGGTAAATGCTGGTCCTGTTCAAGAGGGATTTCTCTTTCTTTTCCAAGTTTCTTTTCCAGCTCCACCTCCTCTACAGCCCTTTCCTTTAAGGCCAGTTACGGAAAATGCCTTTTAGATTTAATGTTTTACTGCATGAATTTGCAGACATTTCAGGGACTCTGTTAAGAAATTAATTGACCTGAATTTCATTTCTTATTTTCAATCAGCTGTGTCCACAGGTCCGTTTTCTCTTCCAGTGAGCAATCAGCTCCTGATAGAGAGGAGACCTTTACTATGGATGTATGCCATCTGCCACAACACTGACACTGTATGATGCCAGCTGTCTTCGCTTTCTTCTTTTCCTTGAATTCAGTGCTCCAACAAGCATGACTTCAAATAGTAACAATTTCTTGTGCTTCTGCCAAAGCTCTCAAGAGGTCCCAGAAATTAGGAAACCCACATTTGGGAATGGAAGTTTAATCAAACACAGCCACTCTGAAAAGGACTCAACATCCTTTACATCCTGTGCAACTCAAGGAACATGCACAGCTGCAATTTGTACTCATCAGATGTTTTCAGTTTGGAGTTGATGGCCTCCCGAATCTAACAAGACTTTGTCTTTCCCTTGGGGCAAGGGGAGGGTTGTTAAAACCACCACACTATCAAGGAAAAAGTTATCCCTTCAAGAGTTATATCCTAAGTCAGCCTCTGTCAGAGTCAGCTCTGATCTCAAATCTAGTTTGTTGTAACAAAGTTCACACTCCAGAAGACAGTTTTTCTCCAGTCTTTGGTCCGCTCTTGTCCACTAACACCCCAAATCCTCTCATAGAATGGGCAGAATTGTTCCAAATTAAAGTTGCAAAACATCTTACCGCTTCTGCATAGCTACTGCCTGCCTTATGTCCTTTCCAATGGTTCCTGCTAGGTCTGCCTGCCTCCATCTTGCTTCCTTTCTGAGCTAACAGGTGTGTAAAAATGCCTTCCCTTTGTGTCATCTGGACCTCCGCATCCAGGGCTTTACCTTCCTGCTACGTCTTTTCTACACTCAACTGATCTGTCCCATTCCTGTCACTATATGTGACATGACCAACTTTAGTCTGTAACAGGAGGGAGTCTCATTAATAAAATACAGTACTTGCAGAGATGAAATTGATTTATTTCAATGTTTTTCAGAGCAGAACTTAAAGCAAAAATACAAACACAAAAAGGATGACCTGACAAGTTTAGTAGCACCTACTTTCTTCCTTCAGCTGATACTTGTTTTGCTGTCTAAGCCTCCTCAAGTGATGAGGTGAGGCAAGTGATGCTTTGTCTCCAGTTCTATTGCTAACGTACCCTAACTGCCTCTTAACAAAGCAGAAAAACATAGCTGCAGTTCACCCCGTTACAAGCCACATGCCTTTAGAAAATAACAGACTTATTCTTGAATCAATATGCAGCAATACAGGCCCATCTTTTGAGTTCTGGAGTTTCCCAGAGAAGTTATTTTGGGGTATCATGAATCTACTTTCTTTTCCACTCCCCTTCCCCGCCACTCTCTGCAATAGTTCCTCATCCTTCCCTGTAGGAGCTGATGTAAATACAGCTAGGCTCAATGCAGAATTTTGTGCTCTGTTGCCAATTTAATAATAATAGTAGTAAAAATTACTAAAAATTAGTAAATAAAATTAGTAATAAAAAGGGCAGTTTATCTGAAATGGAAAAATACAGTTACCAAAGTGGATGGTCTTACAGGAAAAAACGACATGACATTCAGCAATTTTCTGATGCAATCAATAAGCAACACTGAAACACAGGACAAGTGCTTTCTTCCCTGCTCTGCATCTTACCACGGAAATAAAAGGATCATTCTTGATGAGAGGTTTTTTTTAACTCAACGATAATGCTTATTTGGGTTAGCTCCCTGAGATGTACATTATCAACTGGATTTCACTGACACATTTTTAATTTGCCAGCTGTTTCAAGCCACTGAAAGAAAGCTACATATAGGACAAATATAGTCTTCCTCTCCACAGTGCAACACAACGGCCAAGGTTCCTACAGCAGCCTAACTTGCACTTCCAGTATTTGAATGACCATCCATCTAAATAGTCAAGGAGCCTACGCCTGTTCTGCTGAATATCCTTAAACCCCAGAGACAACTGCATACGTAAATCTGGATCTGATGTATCAAGTTAATATTTCTTTTCCCCAATTCCATGTCAGCAGAGGTCAAGCCAAGAATTCAAATAAAAGCATAAGCATCAATCTCAGGAGTAACTTTTATAGCTGAGAAAATAGACAACTGCTGGGTCAACTACCACAGGAAGGTAACTGCAAAAACTTAGCCTAGAGTTTGCACTCTTAACTACTTGCTTTGCTAGGATAAATGTTTTTGTTAACCAGTGTAGCTTTCTGAGAAAGCCAATCCATGCAAAGCAGCTGGAATTGTTAGACACTTGCATTGTGGAAACAGGAGATTAGCTGTATTTATCCTGAGAAAAAAGAAAAACTTTCCTGGAAACAAATTAATGCAAGTTGTCTATTTGACTTGAACATCTGGAACCCATACAACAGAGGTTATACTAACATTTTACCAATTTTGACCAAATACAAAGAGATCTGAAACACACAATATTCATGACTTCCACTGAGAATGCCTCTTCAGACATGGCTTTCAAATAATATTTATGTATACAATCAGAAATATTATGAACACTGGCTGTATGTAGTTGATAACTGAGAACTAAACAGTTAGGCACACTAATGAAATGAGTTAATGAAGGTTCACACTGTTCACACAGATAGTCCTTGGAGGGTGATTTAGTTGATAGGGTGTCTTAAATTAGCTGGAGAAAGCTAGTTGTTATGAATCACATTGTTTTTACCTATCTTCAAGTACAATATTTTAACAATGATCAGAGAACTGATATGAAGAGAGTTTGATTTAAAATATATTTTCAAATTTGAAAAATACACATCATCTACCTAATCCCACGTTGCCATAGGAAAAGAACTGTATAGGATGGTTAAAAACATATCCTAGAAAAGGACTACTAAATTCTATAAAGGTTTACAGCAACTTCTGCAAAATCCTCTTAGTTTTTCATCTGCTAAATTCTTCAAGAGATTTTTTGATAAAAAGCAGTAGATTTTCTTACATTTAGCTATTAATCTTTCTGACAGAACATGTCACTTTTGCAATCTGTCCAGACCATATATACTCTTGGAAATTTCCTGAAGATTCCTCAGATGTGTCTTATCTGCTGACTTTAAACAAAGCAAAAACAAAGCATACCTTTTTCCTATCAGAACAGGACTAAAACCAAATTGGTTTTGCATGTATCTTTTTATTTAACGTGTGAGACAGCTGAAGCTTGAATAAGTTGGATTAACTTAGAAAATTTTTTATTTAATTACCTTGTGTCAGGTTTTAGGTTTTCCACGGTGGAATGGGTCTGATTTGTAGTGATAATTGATTGCTCCTTTTCACCATCAATTCCTCCATTTTCAGTTGACACAACTTCATACTCTGGAAAATTATAGTAAAGAGAAACTTGCTTAGATAGCAGCTCCCACTTCAGCATCTCCTTCATTGCTCTCTCTGTTCTCATCTGATTTTCCTCTCCTACTGTTTAAGAAGTCATATGAACATCTTGTATGAACAAATCTGGACATTAGTGTTTTTAAATGGTTAGGAAAACTCCTTAGATATACAATTCCAGACTGCTGAGTGCCTGGCTCCTCATCTTTCCTCATAATTCAATTATGGAAAAGAGGAAACTCAACATCTCATCTCTGCTCAAAGGTAGATTAGACACAAAATTCTGAACACAAATAGGCCTAAGTATTCTGCAGTTTGAACAAAGAGGCATCAGAGATGAAAGTACAATTTCTAAATAGCTTACCGTGTGATTAGCTTGAAACAAGACCTGATTTTTTAAGATTTCCACAGGAAACTGCCCAACAACTAACTTCCATTGTGCACATGTGGCAAATTAAGGAATCTGCTAGTTTGCAATTAAACAACTTTATTTAACTTTATTTCTGCTGTAGTCATATGTCTTCTCGATGTCTATTACTTTCTTTTCCTCTCATACTATGTATCTTCCTTCTGCTATATCTCTAGCTTTGAACAGAATGATCATTAAAAACATGAATCCCTGAACAGACCTTGCTTTATAGTCCTTCTTTGTAACACTGGCTCCAAATATTGATCAATGAACTTATGTTTCATTAAATGTCTTTACGATGAATCTTTCCTAAATGTTTCTAGCATTGTTCTAGCATTGGTTTTCACGTTTATGAATATGAAAGGAGAAATAATATTAAGGATTAGATTTACATAAAATTCTATGACACATTATTCATGACGAACTGTAGTTACAACCAGCACTCTACCACCCCAGAAGGAAAAGCTGTTATGTTACTAAGGCGTACTGCCATCAGTATTTAGTTTAAAAGAAATTTAGAAATTTACTACAGTTGGTATCTATAAAACAAGGCAATGTTAATAGAAGTGGTTTTATTATAAGCATTGCACCATTGAGCTTTCATTTCTATTTATTCAGAGTCTTTGGAAGCTAAATAGATGTTTTGTCGGCAAATTGGCTGAACTGAATAAGGAAAAAGAGCGACCCCTTCCCCTCTCCCCTTGAAGATCTGGCAGCTGCCTGTGTAAATAAGAAGACTAAAATTTGTCACACTTGAACTCTCACTTGGATTTAAAGTCTTGAGAGCTCACATACCCTACCTTTATAAATCTATAATCTTGACGTTTCAGTGGCATTAATACACAACACCTTCTGATGAAGAGCTGCATGTCTTGCATACTTTGCATGCTATCAAAATTCTACATTTCTCTTCTTTCACAACTTCAGCTAAAATTATGGTAAGGATTTTTTTAGTTACGCTTTTTGTAGAGTGAATGTTGCAATTTTAAACAACACATTTATCAACATTACAGTTTTCAAATATGTGATTTAACAACATATGATAATAACCATATTCTACTTAGCCAGTATTTATGCAAATTAAGTTATACTATGGCCATTTAGATAATACTTAGCGCTAACGTGCTCTTGTTAAGGTCAAACTTCTACAAAAATTCAATAGCCTTGTGAACAGTCTTACCAGGTGATTAAGAACAAAACTGAAAGCTCTGCCTAAGCAACAGCAACGTGCGGCATCACCGCAAAGAGAAAATGCTTTCAGACCAACCTCATCAAAAGACACACTAACCTTCATCCATTAGAACATGACGTGTATTAAGTCCCTGAAATATCAAAGTTAGAAATTTTGTAAAGTTCAGGAATGGGAATATCCAATATATATGGTGAACTCCTAGAGTATCACCAGAGCAATGGAACAAACTCAGTGCATCCCTCATTCTCCCCACACAGGGGATTTATTGTGTGAGCCACACAGTGCATCCATGGTGACCTGAAGTTACAGTATGGCTTCCCTACAGTATGGAAGAAGGTGACGTATAGTTTGTCTTCCCAGCTGTGTATGAACCAGCTAGTTAGACAGTCAAATTCAAAGGCTCAAACTCAACTGGGAAATAATGGTGCCCCTGAAGCTCTTTGTAACCTATCCTGTGGTAAAGGTTACTGTTCTCACAGCTAATTTAGTGGTGGGATGTAAAAATACCTTATTTATGTATCTTCAAAATCTACTGACATTGTTTAAGCAGCATTTCTTGGGCAACTAAGCTGACTCATTTTGAGATGTCATGAACTCCGTGAAGCCAATGCAGACTGAGGAAAGGCAATGCTTGACAAGATCAAGGACAGACATTCAAATTCATTTCTGGAGCAACATTCAAACATTTCTGGAGCATCCAACCTGTGGGTTGGAAACTATTGGTGAACTAGTTATGCTCAGGGCAAAGTCATCAAGGGAGAAAATTCATGATATTTTATGCTCTCCCCTAGTCCTCACTCTCTCTTTCACCTGTAGTTACATAAGCCTTCTTTAAATGAGTAGAAGCAAGTTCTGAAGACTGGGAGATGTAATATCTAGTGGAATTGCAGCATACTCAGAAGCACTCAGCTAGTCTCTTTGGTTGGTTGTGCCTGTGTGTCAGTTCATTCAAAGAATTTGCAGTTTTAGCATCCAAAGAAACAAACTGCTCCAAAAACATAGTTGCCAACTGGAACCAGCAGGAACTAGATGAAACTGGAATTTCCACTCAAGAGGTTACTTGAATCTGTTTGTTGAAACTGGCACACAAAGGTACAGGTCAGCCTGTGTCTGCTCAGATACAACCAAGCCCACAGCTCAAACTGTGGTCTCTGCTGTCTGCAGTGAAATTAGTAATTTGAAAATAAACAATTCCCCAAGGTATTAATTTTGACTGCTATTCAGTAAAGGCTGACTTTCCCCTTCACTGCCAGCAAGCAATGACCCTTCTTTCCCTTGCCTGTCCCCCATAGCTGTGCTTTTGTGGAAGTTTCTTGTTTCACTGGGTTATACTGTCAAGCAAAAGCCATGCTTTGAACAGGGAAATAACACCAGATATTCACAAGACATTCCTCCCTGCCCCAAGCAAGCAGAACTGTTCAAGATACAGTCCCTAGCAGGCAACCTCTGCCCCCACTCCTAATTACCTCTTCTGAGAAACACATGGAGAACATTGCTGAATTTCCTTTCTTCATGAAGAAATTCACAACCTCCCTATTCCCTCTCCTTTCCCCTTTCTAAAAACTGACTAGAATACCAAATGTAGCTTTGCTAACTGTAAGCAAGCAAAGGAGGAGAAAAATTTCAAAGAACATCTGCAATAAGCATTTAGATGGCCAGCACAATGGAATAAAGCATGCACCAAGGCCAAACAGAAACAGACTCACCTATGAGCAGTTACAAAATGTCTAGAAAACTGTTTTCTTTCCTATTTTTTTCCCATGATACTTATAACTTTCAAGCTTTTTGCAAAAAGCTGGCAAGTCACAGGGTAGTGATATATTTTTTTTAATTCTCAATGCAAGTAGACCCATTTGTTGTCTACAGAGAAGATAAAACATCACCTGCACTGCAATTCAGTGTTAAGAAGGAATTGTTGCTGGACTCTCAGATCCTCTCTCCTACCAGCTGTAAATACACACAAACATACACACTAATTGAAATAACATACAGACCTTGATTGCGCATCTCTGACTTCCTTTGCACTCTTGATCATGGCTCTGGTTATTATTTGTCAGACCTTTCCATTACAATTCTGTTTTTACAATGTCTGATATTACAAAAACCCTCGTGCAACGTATTTGCTAAAAGTCACCCAAAGTAACCTTAAAAAAAAAAAAAAGGCTCAAAAAATTACATTGCTTTGTTTCCACAGTTCCCCCTATCTGAAACCGGGCATTAAAAAGAAAAATCTGATGCCCCAGTCAGAAGACTGAAGAAACATGGAAAAAAAACAAAAATAAGAATAGATGACTGAAAACTTGATTTAAGTCTGTCTAAACAAATAGTATTATACTGGTGCCAAAATGAAGTAATCACTGTTTTCAGAAAATGGGACTGAATGCCTTCTCTTGAATTTAGAAGGTGGTGTTGGGTGAGTCATTACATGAGTAATTTTTTGAATTCAGGAGGATGAAGGGGACTAGCTCAATGAGAGCATCTTTAAGCCTTACCAACATTTTATATTACACATATTGAAGAAAAGAATAAACACAGTATTTATGGGAAAGCTTTTGCCTTTATATAAGAAGACACCTGGAAGGAATATTAAAGAAAAGTTTCTCTTAACAAAGCAATATTAGCATTATTCACATACTCTGCATAATATTTTCATCTTTTTTTCTGGAAACAGTGGAGGGGTATATCAGATGTTTCAGTTTTCAGAAAATAGTCTTGTAGAAGAAAAGAAGGAACAGTATAAACTTCAGGGAAAATTAACTATCACAAATGCTGATTTCAACTGAATAGAGTGAGGACTTCCACCTAAAGACTCAGAAAAACCATAATATTGCTTGCTGCATATATCACAACATGCATTGAAAAAGGGAATAAACAGTATTAGAAAAGAATCGGGCCTTGTTTTCATCATGAGATACTGCATGTTGACAGTTTTATCAGCTATAGTGGAAATGGTTTTCTCTTTTTGCAATGCAAATGACTATGCTACAGTGGGTTCATTAATATGCTCAAGAAAAACAAGAGGTCTGCTTCCAGGAAAACATGCAGACAATCTCATCACATCAATGTAAAGACTAGTCTGTGGAGGCTGCCGCAAATGATAACAGCAACAAAAAAATATCCCCTGAAAAATAAAAGGCATTGCAGAACTGCCTGAGATGGGGAGCGTTCAAAAAGAGCCTATCTTCAGCCTAATGCTAGGGCTAGGAATAGGCGCATGTTTCTTCCATGGTGAAGCACATGATGTAAGGTTAACACACGTAATTATTCTTCTTTCTTGTTGGTACTGTATCAGCCTATAGCTTACTTTTTTCCCGTTAATATTAAATTAGCAGAAGCGCCAACTTTCTTCCATTACCCTTTCCAGAAAAAGAGCGTGCAGGCTAATTTATTTTGAGTGTCCCTTTGAATTTGCATTTACTTTTTTTCTAAAACTGAGGGGACAGCAAGAAGGAATGGAGGCAGAACCTACGAGTTATTTCTAGAAAGTCAAAGGAGGAATAATTTGGGGAACAGAGTGGCCTTGCTTGTGACAGTCACATAATTAGACTCCTGCACTGAAATCTCTCTCAACCTGCATATGCAGCAACATCTGAAAACATCTGACTTGTATGCTAAAGTGGATGGTAACAATCAAGTCTCACTCCTCACGATTCCTAGTCTTACGCATTCTGCCCACTGTAATGCAACACGTGGCAAAATTTGTTTGGCTGCAGCTAGTGATTTTGCAAATAAAATTTTATTTAATGTCTCTGTCAAAAATGGAAGCCATTTTCCTGACAATACAGAAGAACCGTAGTTTTCAGATGTTACTTAATTTCAATGTTCAATTCTGGCAAGCTTGTATTCATATACAAAGAAGGCAGAAAAGATATGAATGGTCTTCTTGCATGCTTCCCTGTCTGCATCCTCGTGCATGACTAGGAAGGATTTACTCTCAATATAAAAACCCTCCTTTGGAAATGTAAAAGCCAAACAGATTCTTTTAAGTTACAGAACTTGGGGTCCTTACGCTGGGTACAGCAAGTAATATGCTGGCAGAGTTCTACTGACTTACTGGATGGATGTAAGGTTTCATTGTGTCCTGCCCACTGATCAACATCATCCTCAAGACAAACATGTCTGCGTTATGTGTATGTGTCCATATAATAAAGATCACTGTCACATTGCTAGAACTTCTTGACTAGATCTTACCAGACAGGCTGTAGGTTTTTTGCTTACCTATAATACATAGGGAAGCCAGAAATTAAGAGAATATACAGGGTCACAGCTCTTAAGCATGTTTTTGTGTCATCATGGATGCCAATGATACAATTGTGAAAAACTCCAGTCCTAATTTGGTAGCATTTTCTTATCCATGCTGGAGTCAAGAGTAACATGGAATAAAAGAACTGGAGTACAAGATTCCCTTGGGATAGTCATATTTTATATACAACATAAAAAGTGTCATTCAAAGTAAAAATAATATATTCTGATATAATGAATAAAGAAATCAAACTGACCAGTAACAGTGTCATTGTCTGGTTTTTCCCAGTCCAATATGACAAAAGTTGGGCAGCCCTCGACAGTCACCACTGTGAGGTTGGTTGGAGGGTTTTGTGGAGGATGAGTAGCTTCTTCCTTGCTGCCACCTTCTTCTTGAGGGAAGTGTTCAAGGGAGCTTGTGATAGAACAAGGCACATCATCATCTTTCTTCATGTACTTGACATGAGGGGCTAGGAGCAATAGAAAAAAGCTGTCAGTCAATACAGAGTGCTTTGACAAAACATGGATACCATTCCACCTAACGCACAACTTCCAATTCAGGTTGTGAAGTAGAAAATCTGCATGAAAAACAAAATCAAACACAAATGTTGAAGAATGAAAAAAATATATTCAATACTCCTCCTTAAGCTGCTTGTTGTGTTTTCTTCTACTGTTGTTAGACATGGAATCTGCACTCTCTTCACCCTTTTCCCACTGGCACCACTGAAGAATACCACTGTGCAGGCATTAGTGGGTGATACACACTATTAAACAATTTGGAAGAATTACCTTCTCTCATAAAACAGGACAATTAACTTCACTCTTTCTACAGTAAAATGACACCACAATTCCATTCGCAGCTTTTGGGTGCTATGCTAATACAAAGAGGTAATGCCCATCACTTTGTTTCACCACAAGGAGTAATGAGTTAAGCCTAGAGTCGTTCCACCATTAAACTTGTAGTTTCCAAAGCGACTGTCAAAATCTCAACCATTGTCAGTGGTGAAGCATCAAACCTTGAAACAAACCTTCTGAGGCAAAAATCTTGCGCTCTGCATCAATATTAGAAAAAGATGATTACTGAAGACAAACACATTCATTTTACAATTCAAATTTTTATTAGATGTAAATAATAAATTCCTGTAAGAAAGACAGGGCCATCAAAGATGTAGTATCTTTAACCAGACTAATTGATAAAAACTGACAAGTCTTTTGGTCCAAAACCACTTCACCCTGTTGTCTAACCTCGCTAATCTCTCTAAATTACCACAATACAATAACTACTTTATTATTTAGTCTAGTATATATTACCGTATTATTAGAGTATCTGAACATGCACAGTTTGGGATGAAGGATGAAGCATGTATGATGGGATATTCCCTATGGTGAGGTTCACTGGTGTGGGGGGCAACATCTCTCCAGGCATGCTTACAAGCCCACAGGAATGTTTTCATGGGTTTGATGGAATGTGAACAGTGTGCAGCTGTACCACTGCTGGTACACACAAACAGCCACAACATGTTTGCCTGCTGAACTGTAAACCGGGTAGTGGCAGCAGGGATGGAAAGAGAAGAGAATTTAAGTAAAATTTAGTCAAGAATATGCTCATGGTCCACACCACAGCCCTTTCACCTGACACTGAAATGGAGTTGAATGACATGATGATTTGGCCTTTGAAGAACCAAACAAGATAGGTAATTCTGATATAAGACAGGTCAGTCTTCATATATTCCCCTAAATGCAAATACTGCAGCTATTAAAGTCATACCTTGGTATCTTGGTTTGCCTGATGAATCAGTTTCTGATGTAGGACTTGAGCTGAAGACAGTTGCATCAACTGTTGGAGACAAAGTTACAATACAATTTGCAGTAAGTGTGAATTTTTAGTGTTAGAATTGCAGTATCTCACAATTCAAGCGGCATTTTATATTATCGCCTGAAAAGCTCCGCTGTGGTACACCTTTGGTGCCATATTTGTTTTTTCCTTTTAAGGATCCCATTTTGGCTGTGGTGCTAAATAAATCCTTTACTTATCCGCTAATATAAAGATAGTCATAATCAAAAGATGCAGTTCATGACTGCTGCTGGATTCAATTCATGCAATATATGTAAAGTGCACTTTAGACCTTTTAAAATCTTTTTGCACTGTACTGACTGTTTAGCTTGGGGCTTGGTTCATGCTCAGAATATATATAACACTATTATGCTGGCATGTGAACTTCTCCAAAAATAGCGGCAAGGACATGGCAAACTCTGTCTTCAGAGCATACAACTCACAGAATCTGAAGGAAACCAAATGCAAAGATATTGATGAATAGAAATGTGCTAAAGCAGTCAAAGCTCATGACATCAATGTTATGGTAAATAGCCATTATACTGAACACAATCTTATCTTAGATATAAACACTCTGCCTGACAGAATTCAGACCTATTACAATGCAAAGTCATCCATTATCAAATTCATGTGGCAAATCTGAAGGTATTTGACAAAATAATGTATTTTTGTTCAAGAAAAGCATTTTGCATGTCTCTCTCCTTTTTCATATCAAGCTCCTAAAAGTGTATTATGCAATATTAGTACTTCATGCTGTTCCCTCTGAATGTGACTTAGCAATTGGCACATTTCGGGCCCCATTTTATTCTTTAAAAAAATTATTTCTGTCAAAAATTATCTGTCACTTGCACCTAGATGCTTGTTACAGATGGAAAAATGCACATATATATTTCAGAAGAAGAGTAAGAAGAAGAGCTTTGTAATCATTTAATTGAACTTTTATCTTCTGGTCAAACAAAACAGTAAATTGAAGCATCTACATGTGAACTTTTGAGAAGACCTCAATGGATGGGACACGCCATAAATCCACAGCAATCATTTTTGTAAATCTAGCATTCAGCTTGCTTTATTGAGCAGCAAGGGTCACAGTACATTCAGATCATTATAAAGAGACAAGAGTTTCAATGTTACTATAAATTGAGTAAAATTAACATCAGCATCATTTTTGACAATATACCAAAACCTGCATATTTTGGCTCAAAAATTAATTCAGAGCACACCTTCCCCTCAGCCCTTCTCTGTATGCCACTTTGAGGAGATTTAGATCTTGTAGTTTACTCTAAATTTTATAGAGGACTAATTACCAACTAACCACCATGTGGCTACTACATCATTTTTTTCTGTCTAAATAACGGGCAGGTTAATCAGGTAGCTGGGTGACTATATACAACACTAAAACCATGTTGAGCACTGACAGTGACTGTCAAGTAATAATTTGATTGGAATTTATGTCCTATGCAGAATGAAATGCCCAGGAAAGGAAGTCCCTTATGTGCTACTTTCACTGATTTAAAGTAGCCACTGAATAGTACTGAAAGCCTACTAAGCATATCACCCCAGACAGAGTTCGTCTTATATTAAATACATAGTGCATTGATACAGTTTAGGGAAGAGAAGCCAGAGAAAACATTAAACCTTAATGTTCATGTAAAAAAAAGAAAAACACATATGTAATACGCTCACCATAATAATCTGGAGTTGCAGAAGCTGTTGGTGTCTTATATGGTACTCCTGTCTTCACAAGTGTTGTTGGTCCAGCAGGTTTAGCTATAGTCATGACAGGAGAAGGAGGAGCTTGTGACAACCAGGCATTCACTATTTAAAGGAGTGAAACAGCTTTTTGATTTTCTAACAGAACTCAGATTTCTGAAAGCTACTTCATGGGGCAAGTGGGCCCATGAATTAGGGAGGAAAGCACGTATTTTCATTTGAAACATCGTGTTTCATCAATACATATACAACAGTTTCCAGTTGGATTTAGGAAAGTTCACATTTGTCCTTATTGCCTAAATTACTTTCTTCTTCCTTTTAGTAAGAAAATTCTTTGCTACTTGGAGATTCTCTTTGAAGGCCTCAGTCAGTCAGGACATGACCTGGCTATAAGGCAGGGAACCATCTTAAGCAGACTGGTGAAGGGACACAAATGACCAAGGTAACATCCCTTCACAAAATATATGACAGATCTGAAGTCAGCAACTGAAACTTGCGTTCTTCCACTCAAATACAGCTAAGGTCCTCTCATTTCCACTTTCAATACAGCATGCATATTAGCAAAGCTGGAGGAGGAATACAGATATTGATAAACACAGAGCTCTTAACTATGGTCTACATTAACGCTTTAACCATCTTTGGAGTCTTTGGAACTTCCACTGAACAACTTTAGATGCACTTCAAACAAACATAAGAAAAATGCAATAAAGTCCAACAATTTCAAAGTTTATGACACTACATGCCTCCATGGAAAAAGGTTTCTTTCTGAACTGATCTCTTCTGTAGTAAGCCCCATTAGTTTTGACAAAACTGATTGTCAGAGGCAACATTCTCTCCCATAATTAAACATCTATTTTAAAAATAATTTTAGATTACATGATGTTGTTTTTATTTGTCAGCTAGTATCAACTAACAATGAAAACAAGTTTCTATGAGATACACAATCCATATTAAAGGATATCTTGACTGTTTTCAAAATAGGTGTAGAAGACCAGAACTACACACACAAAATCTGAAGATACTCCCAAGCAACCACTGCATGACTACTAAATCTCACTCCCAGAAAGTTGAAAACTACATAATATAGTCACCTTCCCTGCACAGATTATACATAAGAACATGGTGACTGAACAGGCAGAACTTTGGGGAACTAGGTCAAAAGCAAAAATGGAAGGTAGGAATAAAAGTGGAAATTTATTAAGATTCTCACTTGAGTCCTGTTTCACAAAGGTTTTGGAACTCAAGTCTTACTTCCTTTTTTTTTTTTTCCTTCATTCGGGAGACTTCTAATGTCTGCTTATAAACCTTCCCATAATACTCATCTAGTGGATGAGTAAGAAAGATGCAAGTAAGAAATTAATCATGGTGTTAATGAGAAAGAGAAACGGGATAAAATATTATGAAAGGGAAATTCCAAGAAGAACATTGAGGCAAATTTTTCCTGTTAAGGCTGTAGAACAGTCTCTCCGGGGAACTAGTAGAAGCTCAATTCCGATGTCTAAAGCTAAGCTGGATAGAACACTAGGAAATACAGAGGAAGGAAAATCTTCAACTGGCCCCACAAGGAAGGACTGAATCATCTAGCCCATTTATTCCATCTTGAATATCTAGGAAGGCATGGTAACTGCAGATTACCACATAAACTGGCCTCTAGTGTGTGGGGAAAAAAAAAGGTGAAATTTATAAACACTGGTAGATGAAGTAGAGACTTAATGGAGAAAATTAGCATAGACTCAATTACAAGCAAAAGAAAATGTATCAGGTCAAATTTTGTTGTGTGCCACAGCTTAAGACTGACCATGCCTTGTATTTCTGCTATTACTAAGGAAACACTACCAGCCAGCAGCAAGCATGGGCACAACATTTCTATCTTGGCTCTGCTGTTGAGTAAATGTGCAGCTTGTTTCAACCAGCTTTGAGATTCTTGCTTCTGATCTGCTACACAGAATACTGAAGATTTATTTAGGTCCCAACATAGCCAGCACGAAGACTAGTCACTGGAATAAGCTTTCTCACAAGGATGTCTGCAGAAGTAGAGAGGGACCAGCTTTTGTGTACATGGGCGAAGGAGGGAGAGGATAAAAGGAGCTGTATTCTCTTGCAGTACTCAAACAGAAAGGCAGCCTTTGCTCTCAAGAGTATGCAGAAAAAATTTACAACTCCCTGCCTTAATAGCACACAAAGCCCCAAATGAAACAAACCAAAAAAGGATATAAGAAATAAAGCAGAGCCAAGACCTTTATATTTCCAGTGCTCTACAGAGCTTAATGTGGAGAGAGGAGTATCTCTCATGCTAAGCATAACGAGATGATGGTTTCTAACTATCTGGAACAATGCTAACCTATGGATTCTAGTATGCAGACAAAACATACGTAAGGATACTGAGTATTAGCTTCAAGATCAAATTAAAATAAAATTGGAAATGTGAAAGATTTGGTGTACCCTTTTACTGATACTGAGAAGCAGAAACATTGTAGCATGTTAATGAAGCTAAACTGCTCTTTCCACATGCTCAGCTCACTCTATCTCACAGTGCAGTTAGTCTTCTGGATGTTATTAACTCTAGTTATTTGCAGTGGTTAATGGATGTGCCATATATATATGGGACAATTCCCTTAAGAAATACCCACAGCTCCTTACGAGATGTGAATATGTACTGAAGCATGATATTGGATATCTCCCATCTGACATACACATGAAGTAAAATGCATATTCTATTAGTAGACATGAAATGTTCTTAAGGTAGACCTTCTTAAAGGAAACCTTGTCATGACGTGCTTTATGTTATTTTGCTTTCAGCTACCTTACTAGGGATGATTTTGACATAAGCAGGTTAAGAAAACAAAAGAAAAACAGAATTTGTGAATGAAGAACAAAAGACATAAGGCACGCACGTTCCAGAAATCAGCTTCTGCAGAGATCGCATTTGGTTCAAGAACCTACACAACAAAATTCTCCCGTGTACAGCTAAGCAGTTCAGTATCTCTTACAACACAACATGTGTACGTTGAAGAGGCCAAGATACCTGGACTCCCTGGTTTACCAGTCACTGTGTTTGGAGGCAGAGGTCTTCTTCGCATCTGTGTGGGCTTGACAGGAGGTACAGGAGGACGGTGAGGGCCAGGTGATGTAGTTACTGCATAACATCACAAAACAGTGTTGTTAATTATTCGACCTCAAACGACATAAAATCTGAAACCTACTACAAGCTTTACTTCAGCTTCTCAAACAATATTTCATATCTGATTTAATACCAAAAGTAGAGAGGTGAAGTAAGAACCTGAAAGGAGCTGTATTTTTTTGCCTTAAGTTCTTTGGGAAAAGTGTGCCACTGAGCTTTAAACCAACCTTACATTGAAAACATGTAGCTTCTTTGGGATGTCTGACAAGTGCTGATTTTTGTCAACAGTAATTTTTTGACAGACAAACAGGATACTTCTTCCCGCAATAAACACCACCTCAGTGTATTTGGAAACTTTTTCAGTTTCCTATTCACAAAATTCATGATTTTTTGCACTTTCTAACCAAAAAAACCCAGTCACCTCCAGCTTGGAGCAAAAGACGTAGCAAAAGGGAAATTACAGTTAAGGATATGTTATCCTATACCATTCAAAAGTGAAAAACCAAAAAGTCACTGTCAGTTCATGTGCTGACATGGCTAGAAACAGTTACTGTGCAGAAACTCCTCAAGCAACTGGCCAGGCTCATTTAAAGCACAGCTCCAGCTAACATCTATTAAAGTTTATCTGGTAAGGTCATTTGACAGTGATGTCTGAAAGGAGAGGCTAAATCTGTTAATTCATACTTACAGAACCTTTTCCTTTACTTTCTAGGCAATCACAAAGCATTATATTATGCCTAGGAAATGCAAAGGAAAGGATTTCTATTCCACTATTCACCTTAGCACTTCTCTCCTTTGAAAAAAAATAAGAGATATATATAACATGTTTATATAACAGAAGACTGCCTGTACTTAACAGGAAAAAATCTTCAAGGGTAATACAATTCTTATAATTCTGCCAGTGTCAACAAATCTGCAAGTTGCCTGATACTGACTTACTGGCTACACAGAGTACTTCAGATCCTATTTATCAGACCCTAGTTTATACTATGAATAGAGTGACTGTGGGTGAGAAGGGAGCAGATCCAAAGATTCATTTGGGAAAACGTTTTCAGAAACGCTTACAACTTATAAGCAGTAACATCTCCATCTTCCTCTATTCCTCTTTTCTTTTGGACTTATGCAGTTACTTATAAAACACAATGGGTTTATCCCCCAAATCAAGAGAGGAAACAATTGTTTATCTACTTCAGGAAGATTCAACAGTTTTGAAAATAGCATTTTAAAGTTTTATATTAATTTTTAATCCCCAGATGCAGATGATAAAAAAAGGCTTAAAGACCTGAAGAAGGATTAAAATTTTTGTAGTTGTAAGTCATTATATCCTAGATTTTACTACACAGTACCATGTATGATCAATGCATTCTCTCCCCCCATGCCATATTTAGGGAATGGAATTGTCTGAGGTATTTATGGGGTAAAATGTGTAAGCTCTGACTTTTCAGTGGTTTCTACTGTACCATCTGAACAATACAACCACAATAATACATGCAAGCCAAAATATCACGTTCAGTGGATTGTGGCACAGGTGCATCTACTGTCCTGCACTCTGGAAAAACAAGAATCCCTTCCCTTCTACTGCTTCTGCAATAGTTTGGGAGATGGTCTATGATGATACCAAATCTAATTAACCATGTGTAGAGATGGAATTTGTAAGCTGAAGAATTTAGGGATTTTGTGATAGTCTAGCTTCTTACTAGGATAGCTGCAGGGCAAACTACTAGCATTTGTTTACTCTCAGTCATTCTTTGTGGACAGGGAATGTATTTCCTTGACTCTGCCACACTGCACACAAAAGGATGGTGCACAGCCACTTGGATTAGACTCCTAACATGTCAAGGTTAATTCCTCTGTGTGCTAACATATCTTTTTTGTATCTCATAACAGGCATAAATGCCACAGCGTTTCAGACTGTTGTGTATTTATATTGTTGTGCCCATGAGAACACAACAATAAAAATATAAAATATATTTAAAAACAAGGTCAAGTACTGATTATCTTACACAAATGTCTGATTAATTCTGAATTTTGATATGCATATTAAGGCCTCATGAAGAGAGCTGAGATTATGAAACTATACGAGAAAATTATGAAACAGTAGTAGCTAATTTCACAACCATGCCCAACTGTCTATTATGACTAGAGTCCAAGGTATTGGCTTACTTCAAAGCTCTAAAATCTTGACTTTAAACATCTAGTGTCATAGGATAAGTAAAAGCAGATGTAGATGTTCCTTGAAATCCACGTGCATAAAAATTTTTCCAACCTCTGCAAATCACAGGCTGGATTTACTTAAGTACACACCACTGTCTGACATTCAGTAATCAAAAAAAAACAGAGCCATCCTTGACTTCCATTTACAGTCTGGATCCAGCTACTACTAATAGTATATCACACCAGACTTAATCTTTGCTAAGTACAATCTTAAGATTTATTAAACTTTGAAAGATGAAACATCAGAACTCAGCTGTCAACCTAGGCTGTTGTCTTTGTGCTGCTAAGTTAGAAAATTCAGTAGCGATTCGGAACAAACGACAGTTTACAATTCAGTAAGAGGCCTATCTTTGTAAGTGTGCTTTTAAGTCTAATAATGTATTTTCAAAGGCAGACCTGACTAAAACAGAAGCTGCAGCAGAAAAATAAATTCAAGGGAAAAATCAAAAAGACTTTTTTATTTTTTAGTCTTTTTGAATGCCAGTAAAAAGCACAGCTAAAGACAAGCTCTGGTCTTGGTCATGCAAATGAAGCAAAGAAATTCTCTACATATAAAGCTGTGTACATGTTTCTATGTATGTTTGTGTATGCACGTACACACTAGTATGCAAACATACACTATATACTACAAGTCTTCAGTTGAAACAGAATTTCTTAGAAGACAACTGGAAAACAGTTAGTGAAACACAAAAAGCCTGTTCTTGGAGGCTTATCTGGGAGGATGTTCTTCAGTACAAGTATTTTGATTGTGTTGAAAATACGACTGAAAGACTTGCAAGAGCTATAAAACTCGAAAGCCTGGCAGGCACATGAAGACAAACCATAATCTTATACACACCAACTTGTTATTTCACCTCAATCTTAACATTCTAATTTTCCTAACAATCCTAACAATTCAACAAATCAATCTTATAAGCAGGAGGACTATTTAGTTATGTATTCTTCCCTTGCTATCTAGAAACTGCAAGTGTGAAAAAAATCAGTGCTTACAGTAATGTGGCTGTTTGCCCATGAGAACACAACAAATACTGGTGGTGGTAATTTTTAATCACTACTATATGCTGCATATGAACCAGTGACCACGAAATATTCTGATTTTTATCTTTTTTAGTAGCATATTGAAGTCAGGAGAATGTGTACTGATGAGGATGGCCATGAATTATTACATTTTCTTCAGTGGAGGTGTTTTCATGTAGCAAAGGCAATGCTTTTATTTTCCGTAACTATTAAGAATTGTCATAATGTCTTCTTTATTAACCTTACCAGAAAACATTTTTTCCCATGTATCACTATATTCCATAGGTTTTTCTACATCCACGCCAATTAGTTTGACGATATCCTCAGGTGTATATACATCATCTGTGAAATTAAAGGGAAATAAATAAATATCTACATGGTAGGAACAAGTAACGGAATACTTCTGTACAGTTGATATTCAAATTCCAGCTAACATGAAGTGCAAAACTCACGTATATGGCCATCTACATTTTTACTGAAGTCCTAACTATATCCATAATCTTCCTGTTCCAATAAGAAGAAAATGGTCTTGGTCTAAAGTGTCTGCACTTTAATTTTAAACATTCCTTGGAAAAGGTATGTTTAGAAAGGGAAAATGAACAGGATTAAGTGAGATGAAGATTATTTGTGGGAAGGCAAATACAGAGAACGATTTATTTTTTCAGTGCACAGAATAAAGTCCCTGTTGATTCTAAGTTCTTCTTTCCCCCCCAGAATAAGACCTTTGGTTATCTTCAATATTGAATGGCTAAAGCAATTCTGAACCAAACATATACCATACATGGACGAGTAGAGACAAAGTGTGGAAAAAAAATTAGTTTGTATATAAAGGAATGTCCTACTTAAAAGTAATATAAACACATTTAAAAAAAAAAAAAAGTACACGGCATTAAAAAGATCAACACAACTATTCCTGGTCCAGAACAACTGTTTCACATACTGACATTTATAGGACGGCCAAACTGTTAAATTAATATACTTTCCCTATACAAGTAAGTATACTTACTTTGTAAAAACTCTATATGTAGTAGACTGAGAAGGTGCATTGTGATTCCATCATGTTTGTGGAAAATTAACCCTTGCTCCAACCCTGTTCAATTCACTACTTCAAAAAACAGCTTATCACAACAGACTCCTGCTTCACTCTTTGCAAATTTACTGTTTTGGGGGAGAGGGAGAGACTATCCAGTCAGAATACTGAATAGCTAATCTTCATGACATGAAAAATAACCCAGAAAGTTTCTATATTAATTTAAAAAAACCCTGAGGATCAAATTAATTATCAAATTCTGAGCCTATTCCAACCTGATCTAAATGTTTCAACCAAAGATTTCATAGATTTTATAACCTAGTGCTCATCTTGCTTTGAGATTACACTAGTATTTCAACAGCATAAAGCAGATTATTTTTCAATTATTTTAATATTTGGCCATTCTTACTATGAATATGTTATGAATCCAGTGGCGCTATACTCAAAAGGAGACTGGGCTGAAACTCTGCACTCTCTAAAACATGATCGAGTCTGAGTACTTCTATTCTCACAGGGGAAAATAACAGTATAGAAGCATTTACTCATTTGCTAAAGATTAACATAATGATACTTGTAATAAGCTGGGAACAGGACACAGGTCCCTTGGTCCCTGCAACCAAGATTTCCAAACACATCTTTTTCAAATGCATGGTTTTGATATAACTGCAATTTGTCTTCAGACATTTAAAGTGCTTAATTAGATCTTCAGATATGGAAAGAACCAGAGGGCTAATCAATGTCTCACATGAATGGTGTTCAAGGAAGAAGATGCATGAGAAGATCAGCATCAGCTTTAATAAGAAAACTCATCTTGTACACCATGGGTTATACCTGAAGTATATTTAGTTTCTTGATTTCATTCCACAATAAATACATCAACAAAATACAGCAGCACACTGACTAAATCACCCAAATATATATTACAAGTCTAATTTTGTTTTGCGTCTTACAATGTCTGGAGAAAAGCCTGTCTCTATCTTGATCCTTACAATCTAGTTTAGAATCACAATCTTTTCTGAGCTGTATCAGACAACAATGAACAAGACGTTGTACACATTCCAGATAGGAAAACTAATCTTTTGCAGAAACTTGCACTTCCATTAGTGAAACAGTAGTGAAAACAAAGTCTAAGCTTCAAGGATAAAGCTGATCAAGCCACAACACTTGCCTGTTGACAAAAATCTCTTCTCTGAATGATTCCATGCACTTTAAAGCCACATAAAAGTTTGCTTGTGTTTACAGACAAGGTATGTGCACTATTAAACAGCTTGCTCTGTTTATCATAGCATTTGCTTAATGCCTACTAATGTAACTGGTTTATTATAAGCATTTCATCTCATCATGTTCATCCAAACTTTTAACAGAACTAAGAATAGATGTATTACTTGCATGTGTGTTTATGCTTTCTTTCCTTTCATCTTTTTTCCTGGAATTATTCATGGAGTCTGGAACACCTTAAAACTAACCACTGCACCCTTAAAAGCAAGAATACCATTAAAGGGTTAGATCATTTTCATGGAGGAATTGGAAAAGCCACCCGTGATAAGACAATTTGAAATACCTCATGTTTGAGTTCCCCTAGAACTTGGTTACACATCCACAGTTTTAAAATTAAAAAGAATGCAGAATATAAAGTTGAGGTCTGTTATGCGGAAACCAGCTATCTGACTCACAGGGGAAATGGAAATGTTGCTGAATAGTAGATTGCCTGGAAGTTTAGCAGATCAGGAACAGTTTTCAAATGGTTAAGATTAAATCAAACATTCATTGGGGATGATAACATAAGTTATGTATACTAAGACAAATAAGAAAAGTCATCCAAATAAAATGAAATTCTGAAAAATATGCCCTAAAACATGATAGAAAACTAAAAGAAAAAATTAGTCAAGAGGATGCAGCCCCTACCCTTTCTCACAGTCAAGTTTACCACCTGGCACTTCAGCTAACAGCACACTAGCCAGGAGACTGAAAAGCCTGCCAGGAAACCAGCCACAAACCTGTGTGCTGCTGCTGGAAAAAACAAATTCCGCAGCTTAGCATCTGGGTCCTGCAGCTGCCAAGCACGCTCTGCATGGGGTGAAATATCTTTGCACTGATGCTAATGAGCACAATGAGGAAGAAGAACTGGAGCATAGTCAACATCACTACCCGCAAAGCAAGGAAGCAAAAAAACCAAACTGGTCTTAAAATGACAGAGTAGCCATGGCTCATCAGTAAAAGTACTCTTCTTCAGAGAGAGAAAAAATGATGTAATGTCTGAAGGGAAGCCTGAAAACACAGCTCCTTACAGTCCAGTTAAGGATTCTGATCAGCTTAGAGATCTGGCAGCTAAGCACAGAGTAATGTACTATTTTCAAAATAGAATAAACAAACTACCTACCTGCCTGCCCCGCCCCCCCAGTTTCCCTGGTATCTTAAAATTTTCTAATTTCTCGAAGATACCATCTACTGAAGAACAAACTCCTTTGCCTTTCCTCAGCTGGTAATGTTTAGGGCTCCAGGTTAGTGGAATCCTCCTCTTTTCTAAGTCTCTTCTGTAGACTGAGGGATTCTATTTGCCATATGTAATTACATACTGCTGGGAAGGGATATATAAGATTTTGCTACACTTAAATACCTGAATTCTCTGCTGTGCAAACTGGTTTATGTGAGCACAGGCAGCCTTGCAGATACAGACATTACATTTGCCACAATGAGATTGCTTAAACAGTACTTCAGCAGTCACCTACAATAGCATTAAGCACAATAAACTACATTTAAAGCAATTTAAATGTCTATTACTACATTTATACCACGGATTTAGTTAGCATATGTTCTTTCTTTCTTTTTTTTTAATCTAAAACTGCCAAGATACTGCTGTATGTGAGAACAGAAACACGTTGTAAAGTGTACCTTGTGTCTAACACAATTACAAGTACGCACGCCCAGTTTCACAATGTGATTTCAAAAGTTACCTATTGCTGGAGAACAGTATACATATTGGTCATTCATTACCCATTTCAGTAATCAGATATTAAAAAGCTCACTTATAAGCAGACTGACAACACAAGTGAATAACAAAATCTCCTCACCCACTACTACAGCCATTGATCATTTAATACTGTAACTCTCTCATGTCCTGGAAATGGATGGGCTCATTTGATTTCCTAGAAGGACTAGGAAGGTCAAAGAGCACTACCTCCAATGAAGACATCACCTTCTACGTAATACAGAAGAGTGTGTCATGTTCTGAACATACTATTTTTAGTCAAATTTAAATATACAAAAATTGTCTCTTCACAGGTCTTGCTGTTAAACTTAAAATATGGTGGGCTTTTCAAAATTATCTACAGGAATGAGTAGCCCAAATCATAAAGTCAACAATGGGTATTAAATTACCAAAGCTACTTTAGAAATCCTAGTCTATGGAAACACTATAGAGCTAAAAAAAAGGTATGTGTAGAGTAGATGATACTGTACTCAGGTTATTCTAACCTGACTAGCACACATTAAAGTAGCAGTAGCATAGGACAGCAGCACTGTTGGTAGTAGTGGGTGAAGGACCAAAAGCTTAATTTGCATATGGTTATTATTTTAAACTTGCATTATTGATGAAGAATTACAAATTCTGTATTTGGTAAATTTATAGTTGTATAAAAAAATCAGTACTTATTTTGACATAATAAATGAATGCTGTATAAAATAAAAATATGGATATTGATATGGATTAGCACCGACATTATTATTTTGATTGCTCAGAAGAATCAAGTAAAATTGAAAAAGGGTAAGTGATCTTTTTCATTCCAGCAAGACAGTATTTTGAATAAATCTTTGCAGTTAGGGATATATGATAACTGCGCAAGCGTGTAAAAACGTGTAAATTAAAATTACAGTTCTCACCCTTTCTGACCTTCTCAGTGCTGAAAGTATCCAAGCATCTGATAGTCTCCATATGAGTATGCCCCACAGGAACACAGCACTTGCAGAACTAGCAAGATACCTGGGTTCAAGGCTTTCTCACCAAGCCCTCTGACTTGGACTTAAACAATAATTTGGTAACTATGTTCAAAATTTTTTTTCAGTACATTATTCTGGACTTACCATCTGAAAAACATCAGCGAATAGCAGTCATGTAATAATTTGCAAGTTTACAGTGATTGAGTGCCAGTATCAGCACTTTACAACAACAAACAAAAAGCTATGCACCAGCTTTTCAAATAGAAGCAGAGTTGACAGTGTTTGAAATTGGAATTATTTACCCGTAGACCCAAAACAAAGTGCTGGTAATAGGGTTGGGGAAATCTATCCTGTTTATTCACCTGACCATGCACTTATATATACATAGTTTTTCTGTCAATATTGATTCATGTTCACTGCAGATACTAGGTAAAACTTTACACAGAGTATCAGTTCAAATGCGAGGAAGTTAGTTGGGTCTAGCTAGCATTACAGCTTAGATTCTGTTCGTGTTTTATTTCAGAAGCAATCATAATCAAAAAAACATCATGGTGTTAGTAATCAGCACTAGACTCAGGGAGCTTGCTTGTGAACCTGGTATATTACAGTTACTAATCAGGCACAGCTCTGTCATGTAGCCCAACAGATATGTTTTATTATTCTACGATACTAACAACAGGGCTAACTGTCTAAAACTGATTTGATTTCTTCTGCATTCATACACAACCTAGTACAATGGTAGCATCAATCCTCTCTTAGGCCCTCAGCAGTCAGAAAAACATTAAATAAGCCGAGTATCATGGCTTAAACAGTATCACAACATGCTGTATATATAGGAGCAGTTCTGGCAAAGCATTCCATTTTTTGTGACACAAAATTTACATAGAGCAGTATGATGTTTGTTTTTCAGAACACTCCCTACATAATTAAAAAAGCTGTGTTTCCTGCTAGCATCTAATCAGCTTAATTTGAAGCCACACCAACTACAAATACATGGTTTATAAAATGAATTTTAACCAGAGTGGGCATGCACTAAAGAATTATATAGCATGACCAGTAACAGTAATTACATACAGTACCCTGAGCAATTAACTTCTATGGTCAAACAAATACAATGAAATATTTTGAAGAGCTTAAGGTAATTTGAGGAAGCAATATTCCTGCCTTTTCAGTGGTAAGTTAAAAAACTACCTCACCTCTACCTGTTGCTGGCACAATCCATTTTGGCAGTCCAAGAGTTTTTGTTCTAGCTGGCGCTAGTGTGGTTCTACTAACAGCTGCAAGGAAAGAAAGAAAAAAAAGAGTTATATATGCAGTACCAACAATTCTATATTAGAGAAGAAAAAGTAAGTTATTCTGATGATACATACAATTCTTTTTTTCCTAATTTGGAAAGGCTGTATCTGTAGACTGCTTAATTGAAAGAAAAACAGAAAAATACCAGCAATACTTAAAAGTCCACTAAAAATAGGTGAAAATAATTAAACAGAAAAGTAAATTAACTCCCCCCCAACCCAAATTGAATAATCAATTATTACCAGGTCTGGTCTGTAATTTATCAGATGGCTTTGGTCTCGCAGAAGTGAGGCGTATTTTATGTGGTGCTGAAAGAAATAAAATTTAGTTTAAATACTATGCATAAAAGGAACATCAATAATGCAGTGTAATTTGCCACAAAAAAAGTCCATGCATCAATGCGAAACAGCAAAATGGACACATGAGAATTCCATGAGTTCTAATCCAAAATGCACGCTGAAAATGCTAGTTTCTTTAGTGGTCAGATGACTCCAATCATCATGCAGGCTGACCAGTTACATTCATGTTTAGGTTTAGGAAAAGGTAAAAAATATTAACAGCCAGTTACCCAACTGTATATGGATACAGAGTTAGCTCTGCAAGGTATCCATGGCCTTAAGACATTTAATTAGGGTCTGTAAAAACAAACAAACAAACAAACAAACAAAAAACCTCAAAATAAAACACCAAACTGAACCCCAAAAAATCAAATAGTCAGATAAAAACATAAAACATTAAAACATTGCTGAGCAAACAACTGGAAGCATTCAATGCAGACACAGTACAAGCTGCTGAAATGTAGTGTCAGCATCAAGGTTAAAATTAGACGCCTTCAGCCTTTACTTAGTGTTGCTTTTGACTTGCCAAATAATTTTGATATTTTAAGTGTTGCAGTACCTGTGTGAATCACATTGAAAGCTGAAAATACTAAGAAGTAGTCACTGCCATCGCAAGCCAAATTACGGGCTTCTAACTCAGCACTTCTTTCCATAAATACAACTAGTTATTTCATATTTGAAACCAATAACCATTCTAGCAATATCATACAATCCAGCAGAACTTCAAAAGAACAATTTCCCCATCTGAAGTGTCAGAGAAAAGATTTATGCGGGGAAAAATATATTACCTATTTTTAACATTTATATTTGGGAAAAGCTTTACAGATTTAGATTTAGTATTTGAAAGAAAAAGGTGGAAGCCAGTTACATTTATGTTTGTAACACTATACATCTGAGAACCAAAACAGACAGCAATAATCCTGTTTAAAAGCTTTGTATCATTTGTGAGGTGATAATGAGTAGTCTTTGGTTTCAGAGCAATGGAATATATAGAAACATTCCATGAGGGGAAAAATGAATTTTCATGTTATATATTTCACATTGTTTTAAATGTACTCATGAACAGACCATGAAACCATAAATTGTACTGATTCTACTTCACACCTATAGACTCTCCAAACACTAAATTAAGAAAATCATGCCAATTACCTGTTTTCAACTGGGGAATTTCAGTCGCTAGAGCACTCTTGGTCTTGGGTGAGAGCTGGTATGTTTCATTGGGAACTGAAAGTGAAGATATTATCGCTTATCAAATGCAAAGGATTACTTTTTAAGTATCAGACACATTAGGTAGACAAGAAATTCAAACTGTCTTTGTGCAGACCATATACAAAAAGAGTCAGTGCTAGAAACCTGGTGGAAAATCATGATACAGATAAGAGACTAGACTTCTCAAGACTGAGAAGACACACATCATTAGCGAGTCAGACAAAAGAAGAAAAGATAATCAGTTATTGCGTTTTTAGATGACTGCTCAGCCCTGTGCATGAAATATTTATTTCTACAAAGAATTACAAACAAAACAGCTGGAAAATTAGAAAGAGCAACATTGTGTACATGCGCTGCAATGTGACTAACAAATGACAAGCGCTAAAGAAACACTTCAGGTCTTTCTGTTCATTAAAAGGTAACTACAGTCATATTGCAAAAGCAGAGGAAGAAAAGCTTTATGAAAAATAATCTGACAAAATATTTTCATTACCCAAAGTCATTTTGGACCCATCAACAACATGAACCGTTATAAGGTTAATTGATCCCAGGTGTGTCGTCCTTGGAGCTATGAGAAATGAAACACTGTTGTGTGAGAAGTGAAGTTAAAGAAGTTAGATTCCATTAAGGATCTGTGTCCTTTGTTTCCTGAAATCCTATCTACACATCTGCTAAGACAACTTGTACAGACACGAGACAGGCATGTGTCCTGATTAGTCTGGAGCTCTTTCTGTGCTGCCAGCCAGAAGGTACAAGCGCTCTGCTGGGCGCCCCAGCCAAACCAGCACAAATGCCTTGGGGCAGTTCTGACGGCCTCCTGCCTTTCCCAAACTGGGCGCGCTGATTTGAACTGCTCTCAGGATTTTCTAAAAGTTTGTGTGAACTTTTTTTTTTTTTAATCTTTAAGGCATCCTTCCCTCACTCAAATCTGATCAAATTTAGCCAACGATTTCTAAGTTACTGTAGGAAACGGAGGGCTTGGCAGACAGAGGCATAGACTATATGTCTCTTTTCCTTCAGAAATAAAGTCAAAATACAGAAGGTGGAAGGAAACCTACTTATTAGCACAGAATGGTGACTGAACAGCACCATTTGTTTGGAAGAACTTTCCTGACAAAAAATAGTTTCTTATGCACATGCATCATTATAACGATTCAACTTTTATTAGGAAAAGGATAACCCTTTAAGGTCTGTTTTCTAAAATTCTTTGCCTAAAACTAATTTTTATTTGAGCCAAAACTGCTGCTCATTGCAATGACATGATTGGAAATAGCTCTAATTCAGCTAATTCTTCCATAAGACCTAAAATCTAGTTTGGTTACTCATGGAAGATCTTTCAAAATAATCCTTTAGAAAATAAATCTGAACTGAGCAGTCCAGCAGGAAATTTTCATGGTAAAACATATGTACAGTTCTTTAAAGAATAGGGTCACTGCTTAAATTCTTTCTACTATATAAAAAAAAGGGCTAGAAGTCTAAGAAAAAAAATGGAGGGGATGATAAAACTATTCATCAACCTATGGTACTTGCCTAAAAAATAAAATAAAATATTAGGATATTAGATATTATACATTATATAATAAATACAATATATTATATATAATATTAATTATATTATATATATTATACATAAAATGTACTTTACATAAAATATATTATACATATAGGACACTATATAAAGATTAAGAAGAATTCAGAGCTGCTTTTTATGAGATGCTGTCACTCCTTCCCTGATAATTTTTGTGTTCTGCTGTAACCTTCTACCTAGTAATTTTTATGAAAATAGTTGAATACCACCACAATTCAGGGCGAAGGTGAAGTATCATACATTCTTCATTATAACTATGCATACCTATAATTTACTGTAGTTACTGCAAGAATCACTGATGGGAAGGAGATACCTACTCTTAGTATCTGACTTTTCCTGGACTAGGATCCCAAAACCTGAGTTTCAAGAGTATTTGAGAAGTTGAAGAAAATCCTATCCATTTATTTCAGACAATAAATTCCCCAAGAAGAAAAGAGCTTAGCGAAGCTGGCTATAGCAATATACTTTTATTAAAATTAAACAAATTCTTCATGTTTTTAATGGCTACTACCCACCAATTAAACAAGCAACTCTTAAAAACCCCAGGCATCTTAACTTCTGCACTCCATGGAGAGAATTGATGCAATTCTCAGGCATCCTCTCAATTTCATTAATGTCTATTGATTGGTGATACTAATTTCTCTCTAGGTAACATTCATAACACATGACCACAGTACTGAATGACAGCAGAAAGTATTGCTAAGGCAGTGCCACAATAACACTTTTAAAGTTGCAAACTTTAAATTACCGAGTTTAGTCTGTGGTACTTCTGGCCCGACAGATGTTTTGGGTTTGGAAGGAATGTGCAGTGTTTCTTTTGGAGCTGAAAGAAAGGAGACAGATTATTATTGTATTCTTCAGGAATCATAATCCAAAGCCATGTTTAGCCCAGAAAGTGCATGCCTCAAATGCCTGTAAAAAAAGACAGTAACAATTCCATGGCTTTCTGGAACCTGGAACAAAATAATTGTCCAAAACACAGAAAGTTCTAATACTGTGTCAAAGGATAAGCTGAGTTAGTGGCTACAATTCTTGTTCTTCTGAAGAATTTTAATGAAAAATTAGACCACTTAATTTGGCTGGAGAACTGAGAAGCACAGGCTTCTGAATAGAGATGAGCTGTAGGCAATTTCTGCATTACTTCTAGGATAGAACTAAGAGTCTTCTGTATTAGGAGACATGCATGTGTGTAAGCAGAATGAAGGACAGTGGAATGATGTTACACAAAGTAACACACCAGAGCATGTTTTCTAGAAATTTCATTTTCAACTGAAAATTGAAATTTTCATTGAAAAATGAAAAATACCTGCATTTTAACTTTAAGGAAACTTATTTACCCATTGTTGCCCTTGACTGCTCAGTGGTAGTAGAAAATTTTGTAATATGTGGTTGTGGGGTTGTTTGATGTATCGCTGTTAGGGAGAAAATGTGAAGAATCTTAGAATGTCAAACTGTAATGGAAACAAAGTAGCATTTGCACTATTTCTAAAACTTTCAAAATATCTCAAACAAAAGAGAAGCAAAATACCTTGAAATCAATTGTTGGCAGAGATATATCAGCTAGTACCTTTCTGTTAACTTCTCTATATTCTTTAGATAACAAAAAATGGGAATAGACACAGGACAACATAACATTTAAAAACTATTTTGGTTTTATTATAGGTCACAATTTCAGTTGCTAGGCGTACAAGCACATTTCAACAAGCTCTGTTGCATTTTATTGGCAAGACAATGCACACTCTGATTACCAGATCAGAGAGGACTCAGTGTATCTAATCCCCCAAATTTGTCGAGACTCAAATTACTACATTTGACTCATCATTTGCTATATGTAATGGAAAGGAGGAAAATCCTTACTGATGCCCTAATAAAAATCCTCCTATTATCTTCAGTGTAGTTTTAAAATATTTTGGATTCACTGACTTAAGTGAAATGCATCTGATTTAGCACAAAATCAGCTATGAAGAACGCTCCTGAAAAGTGCAAGAACTGAGGCTAGATGAAAAGAATGATTAAACACAAACACACAAAATTACAGGAATGACTCCATTACCAGGTTTGGTGTGTGGCACTCTTGGCTTGGCAGATGTTTTTGGTTTGGTAGGAATGAACTGTTTTTCAGTTGGAGCTGAAAAGATAAAAAAACAAACCAGCACACAAAACAATAAATGCCAAGTTATTTGGAGGGAAAACAAACAAAGAACCCAACACACTGTATTCATAGTATGCAAGGAACATAAGTTTGATCTGATCTGCAATAAGGCAAATTATGTAAGGGTAAAGTTGAAAATCAACCAGTTGGAATTTCTGCAAAGAAAGAAAAAGAAATTAAATGGTGACTGATGTGGACAGAATTTCCAAAAATTACATACAAATTTGTAGCTTTGGATGAAACACTGAAGAATACTGTCACAGACAGCATACAGTAAAGTAATGGCACAAAAAACATTGGCAGTAATGGCCTCCATCTGCACATCTTCCATATATGAATATCTGAGGACAGTATCTATTTTTCAGTGGGCGCTTCAGGTCAGACGATCTATAAATTAACTTTCTAAGTCTTATATGCAAACTAATCAGTCTTGGAATCTCCACTCTTCAGTTATAATTCTTGCCATGCAGTATCATTTACTGGAAAAGGCATTTTAGCATTTACAGGAAACACTTGCAAGTCTGTGATCCACACCAGTGTAAAAGATCCTCAAAAAAGAACAAAACAATAATCAAATTCTTGCAATCTATCCTAGTCTGTACATTCTTCATCACTCATGTTCTGAAGAATCATTTTCTGCATATGAATATTGCAGCACGTAGCTCCAGATGTGAAAGACAGGGTACAGAAAGTGTACAAAGTTACGTAAATAGATCTCAAGAGAATACTAATGTAAGTGTCAAGGGAATATGTATTAAACTGTTAATATGATGAAAAGTATTTTTCCTTTCCTATTTCTGAAAGGGAAAAAGCATAGTTCAAAGGTTATTGCATGGCTATTAATACGTCATCAATATTCCATTAATGATACCCTTTCATTCTTGGAAAACCATGGCCAGGGTCTGCCTCTAAAGCTCTGACAGAGAACTGATTACTAACAAAGATTGCTGGAGCATTGGCCAATACTACTTGGATTCATTCAGAAACCCTTATCTGGGTCAGATCTGAAATTTAAGTTAAGAAGAAAGAATTCTGAGAGTAATGTTTCAGCTACTTATGCAACTTTTCCCAACAGGAATGACTAGTAGTTAACAGAGAAGATGGTTTTAAGAGTTGGTATTTAATTTGGAGGGTCACATAGCTAGGCTGTTTTGATATACATCATGCTGTAGTTGTGATTTTATCATTTTCTTGCAATTTTCTTCTGTAAAACTATGCAATAGGTTCAGAGCCCATTGTGAGAAATACATTTCAACACAAACTCCCCACAAACCATTTTTTGAAGAGTGAAGCAACACAATGTATTAGTGTAACAGTATCTATATCTGAGATGCAGAATTCATAGGAAACATAATCTGTTCTTTAAATAAAATTCCCTTTTACTGAAAAATATGAAACAGCTCAAGAAATTGGGTCATCTCCTGACTGGAGCAGCTAGAAAACAAGGAAATGAACTTCCAAGAGTGAATCCACACATGCATTGTTATCCTTACCTAGACCAAAGCACAACCAGGTATCTAAAAGAAGAGCAACACTTCCTTATTAGTTTTTAATATCATTTAATAAACTCCCTCTAGGAATGTCTTCTCTAGCAAGAATGGAAAAATTAAGTAATAATTTATGAAATACACGATTACCCAGTGTTGCCTTTGTTCGTTCAGGAATATGAGGAATCATAGTGGTAACTGGCTCATGGAAGGGTAGAATGATTTCTGTTGGAAAAAATGTGGATAAATCCTCAGAAAAATGAAGAGACACTTCCTCTTCCCTTGCCCTCCCTCCAAAACACTTCAACGCCATACTATATCCACCAGAAAGGAGCATTTTAAAACAGCAGCAGGCATTTACCCTCAGACATTTATGTTCAAGAGAGTTCCAATTTCTGTTCTTAATATCTAGATACTTAAAAAAAAGAAAGCTTCAGTGAAATCACTGATTGTCTTAAAAAGATTGGTCAAGTATTCAAATTTGAACAGCCCTGTGATACAACAGAAGAGACTCCTCAGTCTAATTTGACTAAAAACATGAGACAAAGAAAAAAGCACTTCAACAGCTCTAAGAGGCTTCTCTCATAAGAGCTTCAAAGACATGCTGGAAACAATGGAAGCATGTTTCTCAAATACAAGCTGTAAACATCTTTTTAGAATTGATTTGAATATATAGGTCACTACTATCTGTTTTTCTGGTAATACCAGCGTAATACCAAAAACATTTAAACTGCTGTAGTTTCTATCAGAGGTATTACTTAAATGCAACAGTGCTGAGGTTTCCTCAGCTAGAACAGTAAACAAGTAAGAGCGGCTTTACTGTTGAGAACCTTTTCTAGAAAGCAATTGCTAAATTATCAACCTTAGCTTGACAAAAGGTGAGATAATTTACCAGGCTTGCTGTAGGGAGCATCTGGGATGGGAGCTGCTTTAGGTTTAAAGGGAGTATGTTGCGGTTCTTTAGGAGCTGAAAGAAAAGACCAATTATAAGGGATATATACTCTTCAGAAATCAGTCAGGTTTATTGCATAGGCACTGGATACCTTGTGCCTGTGGGGGAGAAACAAGTTTTTTACATGAGTGACTGCAAAATTCAAAAGTCAGAATACAGGAATTTAAAAGGAATAAACAGCCACTAATGAAAAAATGGGTGGAGAAGTGATCAAGTAAGCAAAATCTTAATTGGAGCCAAGCAACAAAAACTGAAAGAACACAGACAATCATAGCTGAGATGTTTCCATCTGTATTTCAGAGCTGATAACTGCAATATACATGAATGCTTATCTCCTGTAAGTATCAAAGAAATTAGAATGTGTGTGAGAATGAAAGAGGTATTTTCTGCAAAGACGACAAAACAGCTAAGAATCTTTCAGTATCTGGAACAGAGCAGAATTAAGCTGAGTAAGTTTAAAACGCAAACAAACACAAAAACCAAAAACCAAACAGATGACATGAAAAACAGAAGAAGAATGTATAATCTTTGGTCCAAGAAGCAGTAGGGAAGAAATAATAATGACTAGCCCGAGGTAATGTTTTTACCTATTGTTGCCTTTGGTTTTTCAACTGTAAATGTTATAGGTGCCAAAACTGCATGAAAAACAAGAACACGCACAGAATTAATGATAAGTATCATCAAAAGGGTAGAAAAACTCCCTTTTATATGACCGATTTCTTTCCAAATCTGAATGCATACTGTAATTATTTATTTTTAATTATTTATTGGTAGAATCAATTAACATACATTAATTCTAAAGGAGCACCTGACTGATGCCTTCCAAACCATCAGGAGTTACAGAGTTTGGCAGTTCACTAACATGTAAATTATATACTGTTATAAATATTTTTAAGGATCAAATTCCATTACCAGGGCACACCTGAACAGATATATGAGTGGCATGAGTTACAGAGATTTAGAGTCACAAATGAAGGCCCTCAAAGGTGGTCTTCTCTAAGCATCTTTTGATAGGCACAAAAGAGATGCAGTTTCTTCCAAGAACATTGTTGTAACATTTGTACATCGTTTACACTGCTATGCAGATTATTCATCAGTGACAACTGTCATGTGGCTGAAAAGCACACACATACGACTCTCCAAAACTCAGCCATTAAAAATACACATCTGTTCAATCTTTAAACACATATTTAATCTTTGTCAGAAAATCTACTTGTTTGTAATATTAAATGTTACTCAACACTTGATTCACTGAGGAAAGACAACCCAAAGGAAAACCTGACTATTCAAGCATAACAAAATACCAGTGTATTTACCAGGTTTTGTCTGTGATACATCTGGGCTTGGTGATGCTTTGGGCTTGGAAGAGACTCGTTGACTCTCTTTTGGACCTGGAAAGATGAGCAAAGTTTTGAACACAGTATTGAGGATGATGGTTAAACACAGATCTTCTGATTTTCCTGACAAGAAACTCATTTTCCACAAAGAAAATTTTTATTTTTTAGAAATTATTTTTTCCATTTGAAAGTAATCAGAAAGAGATTTCATGCCAATGGGATCAACAGTGTGTTAGTGCAGAGGCTAAAAATAAAGTGACTGCAACACTGCAGTGTTGGATTAACTCTCTACTCCTCTATCAAACAGCGTGAAACTGCTGCAGTTCTAACAGCTCCCCTAGTTGTTGTTCTCACATGTTCCATATCCCAAGAATCTGCCGCTCTTTTAAATCAATGTTGAATTAAAAAAAATCTTCAGTGAAGCAGAAGAAACATGGAAATTTACCACTCACTTTCAAATGGACAGAGCTATTTCAAAGTGGAGTTTTGGGAACAAGAAAGTACTGGACTGTAATTTGACAGTTGTGAATAAATATCCGGAAAACGTAATTACCTCTTCCATGTTCTATGGAAATTGAGACAAGGGTTTTCCAGTGTGCAAAGGCTCAAAATGAGACAGTTAACTCCTCCCCTCCCTAACCAATATACAAGTTATTGACATATATAAATATCTAGCCATATTATCTTGTTTCATGACAGCTATAGAGCAGAATTTCACTATAATAGTAAAACACTGCCTACTGAATAAGTATCTGTATACATTCAAAGAGCTCAACAATTTTGACTATTTCCAATATGATTAACTTTCATGCGCTAAAGGGCAAAGCAAAAGTAGGCTTACTTGCTCTGGTTGGAGGAACATGTGGACTAGGTGATGTTTTAGGTTTGGAAGGCCCACGACGTGTCTCTCTAGGAGCTGAGAGAAAAAAACGGGCTTACACAGAACTAGCATTTTGCCAGAGATCAGTGTCCACTACCATCAGTAACACAGTTAACCAGTACAAACACAGAACAAAGACTTGAACCAAAGATATTTCTGTGGAAGTGATACAAAGGAGAAGTTTCTCAGGAACAAAATCAATCTGCAGAGAAAAGAAACAATCTTGCTTGAGATACTATCAACTAAGCATGTCAGAGTATTTCTGGTTCTATTTAAGATGGAGGAAAAAGAAAATAATAATTTCAAATACAAAGACATCACTGCATGATAACAGAGGCTATACTGTAATGATTCGTAATATAATATACAACCAATAAAAATGTCTTAGTCAAATGGGCCACATACTCAAGGATACATACTACCCAATGATCACCGAACTGATTTTGTTCTGAGAGTGGAATTGAGGTTTAAATGAAATAGAATTACTTTTCAGACCCTCATATGAAGCACTGAATCTCATTTACTGAAACTGGAGGAACGGAAAAGAAAGGAAAAGAAAGGAAAAGAAAGGAAAAGAAAGGAAAAGAAAGGAAAAGAAAGGAAAAGAAAGGAAAAGAAAGGAAAAGAAAGGAAAAGAAAGGAAAAGAAAGGAAAAGAAAGGAAAAGAAAGGAAAAGAAAGGGAAAGAAAGGGAAAGAAAGGGAAAGAAAGGGAAAGAAAGGGAAAGAAAGGGCAGGGCAGGGAAAGAAAGGGCAGGGCAGGGAAAGAAAGGGCAGGGCAGGGAAAAAAAGGGCAGGGCAGGGCAGGGGGAAAAGAAAATTTACAGCATGCAGGCTCTATTCACCCAAACCACGTTACTATCTAAAATGGCACTCCCTCTAAAGCATGACTGAGAAAGTGTAAGTTAGGATCTTGTTTTGATCTGCCCTCTGCCTCTTGTAATTCAGTATTGAAAGAAATGAGCCTATGTTAAGTGCATAAAAGCTTGGAAAGTATAAGGATCCTCTTCAATTCTTATGATGCAAATTGAAAGAGCAACAGATAATCTTGACTGTTAAATTATTAAGGCTCACACAAAGAAAGGTGACAAATCTTCACAGCTCTGCTCAGGTCTACAATGGCTTGTGTTGAAGGGGAAAGACAGTATGACCATCCAAATAAGAAAGTATCATTACCTACTGTTGACTTTGGTTTCTCAGTTCTAAACGTAATTGGATCCAGGACTGCATAAAAGTAATAAAAACCGAAAACAACTAATCTCAAAAACAATCAAAATATTACAACACTACCTCCACAATGACAATGCTATCCCTGCTACAGCCAACGAGCCATGGTAGCTCCTCCTTGAAATTCCATACATGACAGAGTATTAAGCAACTTGAAACTGCCTCCAGCTCAAGGCAATAGCTCTGACACTGAGCACAGAACAAATATAAATCTGCAGCTTTTGTAAAAAGCCCCAAAGAAACTGTGGGTGTTTTTTCCCTTCAACTCTTTACACTTTCCTGGCTTATTTCAAGGTTTTGATTCAAAAACTGGGAGCAGATTTATGAGGGGAGAAAGGAATCCTAGTGAGTTGTTGTCTTCCTGCCCGTTTTCCGCAGTAGCACCACCTAATGTTGCATGTACCTTGGGTACCTCATGCAATTTCTACTATGTGTTGCACAACTTCCTCCATCGCCCATTAGTCCAGTGTTGTACATTGCTCTATATCGAGCTCTGTAGGTAACATTATATAAAGTACTGCACATTCTCAAATCTCTGAACAATGAAAGGGGTCTGCAAAACTGGCTGAAAAGAATGAATGAATAATTGTGGCTGGGGGGGAAAAAGGAAAAAAAAGTGCCCAATTTGAGGATCACAGAAAAAAACCTTCCTCTTTGCAATGACACCCCTCTTTCTCATTTTCATGTTCCCCAAACTCATCCAAATGCAAACAGAAAAGACACAGTTTCACTGAAGACTCTGCTATTGCAAATTGACTTTGCATAGAAAATTACCCCTGTTGCAGTGACTTATAATGTAAAAAAGAACCCAAGATAGAGAGTTCAAACTTACCAGGTTGCTTATAGATTCCACATGCAATACTGGATCCTATCCTTCAAAGAATGCTTCAACAAATACACCCAAGCAATTCAAATAATTGTGAAGCCCCACTGATCACAGCAGAATTTTTAAGACACATGTATCAGTATGGTAAGATAAAGAAACAATGTACTTACCAGGTTTGGTTTGTGGCACCTCTGAGCTTGGTGATGTTTTAGGTTTGGAGGGAACACGGTGCGTTTCTTTTGGAACTGAAATAAAAAAATCTGACTATTAAAATCACTCAGAAATCTGAGATGGATGGAAGCCATATCATTTAAAGAGAACACATGCCTTGCAACCCCCTGGAGACACAAAAAGCTTATATGAGTAATGGAGTATGAATGTCTGGCACGCAAAGAGATGGTGCTGATGGAGAATCTCTGTAACAGGACCAAATAAAGCAAGGTGAGGATGGATGGCTGACTTGGAGACTAGTATAAAAGATGAAGCATATACAAAGAAACATGGTCAAAGCAAGATTGTGGTGCTTCCATCTACTTTACAGAACAAATTTGTGTGAGGAAAACCAAACAAAATGAATATGAATTGTTAGTGCAAAATAACAAAGAAACCTTAAAGAAGGATTAAATTTAATCATAAAAAATTATGACAGTGGAGTACAATGAACATATACCTATGATGCTACGTCTCTGCTGAGAAGAAAAGCTAAATGTGATGGTCCCTGTAGTTAGTACTTTTACCTATTGCTGTTTTTGGTTGATCAGTTCTAAATGTTACAGATTCCAGGACTGTATGAAAAACAAAGCATAAAAGCTATCATGAGAACTGAAGAGATTAATTTCACTTAAAATTAATATTATTTGTATTAATTGCACTATAAATTATGTATTGCCCCATACAAAGCTATTACATTAAACAGTCTCTATCTGAGACAATTAGGGACTAAGCAGTTTAAGATGAAACATACTCCTCAAGTGTGAACTTAGTTCTCTCATGTGCTTCAAAGAGACATCCAAGTATTTATCACTCCTTTATTCAGAAAATGGCTTTTGGGGGACACAAAACTCTTCCCTCTGTGGAGTATTTTAAATGCAGTTTACAAATACAATTGTACTTGGAGATCACTTGCTTGTTCTGGATGCTGTGTTATTAAAGAGCATTACAGTGCACTGTGCTACATGACCATGTACATTAGCTCCACACTCATATGAACTTAAAAATAAAACAGGATATTTGCATAAGGATGTAAAACCAATCTGTTTTCTTGCATTTCCCTCATTAGAAACAGAGGCACAACAGAAGTGTCTTCTCTTTCTATTTCAATTCCTCTCTATGGGTGACAATCGAAGAATTGTTATAAATTTTGTTTATTTGGATATTTGAAGACAATCACAAGAAGGTAAGTGGATGATGCTGTTAAAAAAAAGTTCCGTATCTTATAGATTCCTGAAGAAACAATTTGTAAGTGTTTTGTTTTAAACACAGAACTGTCCAAACTTGCAACATTCGCAAGACAAAAGTCTCTTTTGAGAAGGAGAAGCTACCATAGTGATAAAAAAAGGCTACAAAAGTAATAACATTCAAAACATATGCACTGAGTTTATGGAGAGTTGCATTTTAAGTTGTAGTTTGGAACCAGTATTTGATAATCAACTGCCATGATTCAAAGATTATGAGAGAATAAGGATTTTGACTGTTTTTTTAAATGAGAAAATTGTGTTTAATAGATACCACTAGCTTTCAAAACTATTGCTCCATGTCACCAATTCAAAGATCTTCAGTAAATTGATTATCATGAAACTTTTCACATTTACCAAGAGAGAACATATCTTGATATTTGATACATTGATAGTTTTCTGTTGCTATTACTACAAAAACAATTAATATTCTGGATAACACAGAACATTGAGTCACTTTTTCTACATACCATTGAATTCAATGGAACTCATGTTTAATGACATAGTAAAAGAAAATCCAGTATTCTGGAATGCTGCATAGATAACTATTAATACCATGAATATTAATAGACAAATAATATACATGCAGTTGTTAATTAACAAATAGTAGCTCTGCACTCGGTACTTTATTTGTTCATGCAGAAAATAATAATGCCACAAGATGAAACAACTGTGAACTGAAAGGGAAGCATCATGTTTACTCTAACGAAGCTAAGCAGTACATGAAGAATTCCACCACCTAAGTAGCCATAATACATACTTGAACTGCAAGGAATTCACTCTAGTTACCACTGTTTTCTGAGTTAAACAACCTTATTCTCTTTCTGCTGCCACAAGCTAGCAGACATTTAGTCTTTCACGTGATGATAAAAACCTAGTGAATGTCTTACTACTACTGTACATGGCAAACAAATCACTGAATACATAGCAGAGCAGAACCCTGTGATGTTTTAAATGGTTTAGATAAACACAGCTGCTTAGAAATACATTTCAAATGAATATAAACCATATTAGAAATAATCACACAAAACAGTTTACCATCTTTGGCCTGTGGGATATGAAGTTTGGGTGAAGGTTTAGGTTTAGAAGGAGTATGTTGAGTCTCTTTTGGAGCTGGAAAAGAAAAAGTGGGTAATAAGTTGGTTAAATTGCACAGCAATCAAGGCCTGATATCAGCTTTAACACACAAACACAGAAGCATCACACCTGCAATAGAGAAAAATTCTTTTTATAGGTAGTAGCAAAGACAAAGCCAGCTATGAAAAAACAGAATACTGGCTGTGTATTTACATTAGTCTCAGCAGAGGAGTGGAATTTTGGTAATTTTTGGAGCCCAGAGTTTCTTTCCTTTCCTTTTTTTTTTTTTTAAATAAAAAGTTGGAATTAAATTGCAAGCACACACAGACATAATTATGACAAAGATGATTCAGAGTTGCCAGCCTTGCTTTCTCAAAAAGGAGACATTCCATCTGTGAAGACATCAATATGCCCAACTATCATGAATGCCAAGCAAAAGAACTGTCTAGAAGAAAAACGAAGTTTGATGAAAGAATCCTACGGCATAAAGTGATAACTTCAGCATGGTTTTCTGTGATGAGAAAAGCAAACACGGCAGCTTGCTAAGGAAAAATCATTACCTATTGTTGACCTTGGTGGTTCAATTCTAAATGTAATGGGTTCCGAGACTGCAACAGAAACAGTATGACACGGTAAGTACAAAACATACTTCGAGTAATTTAAAGTTACTCCACTGGTTAAGTATAAAAGCGGCTGCTGATACTACACCACAGAAAGGTGGATCATCACATTAACTTTTTTTTTTCCTAACTGTGGACAATTAAACTTTCTAATAATACAGGTTCAATAAAAAAGAAAATAATTATATGTATTTGATAGCAACTGATTGAAAAATATATAAATAAAAAGGAGGAAGCCCTAGAATGATCAAGGGAAGATTTCACACTGCTTCTCTCTCAGACAGCAATGGACTCTTGGTATACAGGGATGCCAGAGATCCCACAGTGAGGTATGCTACTACTTTAAAGTGCCACACTGACCATGACCAAACAGTTGAATTTTTCCTCTAAGGTGAGCAGTCGAACAAAGGACTAAACGGTTGCTATTGGTACAGCTGTAACAGTATCTGAAAAAATATACTTTTCAGAAAGCTTCTAAGCTTTCTCTCATGATATCCTAATACAATTTGGATCACAAAACCAACATATCATGACTCTTACCTCCTCACAAACTATGCCAAATTGAAAAAAATACTCACAATCCTAAAATATGAAATGGTAGAAACTATAAAAATATCCTGGCAATAAAGGAAATATGTTAAAATAATATTAATGGGGATTTTTTTAGATGTTATTGCAAAAAAAAAAAAATTACCAGATTTAGAATGTGATTGTTCTGGCTGAGGGGATGTTTTAGTCTGGGTGGGAATGAATTGTGTTTCAGCTGGAGCTGGGAAGAACAAAACAAAATGATAAAACACAACAAAAACATAAAACTCCCCCCTTTCTCCCTCTCAAAAGTTTTAAAATAATTACTGCCCTAATCTTACTACAGTGAGAACAAAGAAAAGAAAGTGATACTGTTCAGCGCTGACAATCTAACAAAAATCCAGGAACATTAAATCTATCTTCATTCAGTCATGTTAAAGGCTTTGAAATATTATAGTGCAGTTTCAGGTATAAAAATTATGGAACAGACTTAGAAAAAAATCCAGCAAATTAAATAGTTAAGAAACAAACACCTTTTGAAATACAGAATAAAATTAAATTCTTTATCTTGCAAAATATCTTCTGGAGGAATTTGTTTTCTCTCCCTCAGTATAAACATTATCACATGATAATGACCACCGCCTTCCTGACTCCATGAAAAAAATTTGTAGTTTTCTACTCTTTGACTTTCTAAAGTAAACAGCAGGCCTCAAAGTACACAGTTGCAAAAGAAATGCCATTACCAACTTTAGATTGTGGTGTTTTGGTCTTAGAAGATGATTTGGTCTTCAAATGTATGGATTGTGGTACATTGGATACTGGAAAAAAATACTCTGTAAACAGCATTTAAGCACTGGTTATAGCAAATGGTGTCCAATAGAAGACACACATTCACATTCAGCAATGACGAAATGAAGTCTAGGAAATGACTTTCAATTTGTATCAATGAATAAGCATGGAGAAAACTGACGGTATGAGTTTAATATATGAATTGTTACTGGACATGGGCAAAACTATCAAGACAGAATCATTGAAGAAAGAGATAACATCAGAGCTGGATGTTCTTCTGAAGCAACGTTAGCTTCTAAAAGTTCAGTCAAAAGAAAATAAAGAGCTAAAAAATGAGGCTAAGAAAGCACTGTCATTCAGTGTTGGCCTTGGCCAATCAAAGTCATTAGAAGAATTTCCAGAGTAGTTTCTAGAGTGGAACTTACCGCAGCTGGGAAAAGGGAATCTAACTGATTTGATGCTAACTGACCAAAATGATTTGATTCTATTTAACCAGTAGACACTTAAAGACATCCTTATCTAGTGAAGCATTATATGTGCTTTTGGTTGTACCCATGTTTTAAAGAGCAAAGCTCTGAAGAGCTTTAAAGGGCAAGCTCTGAGAACATGTTACCGTGCTTCCCAGAAAAAGATCTGCAGAGCAAATGCAAACAGTGTCTCAAATCTTCCTTCAAATTGCTTCTGTTGAGCTTCATTTAACTTACAAAAATGGAGGACTGTAATGAATTCAGTATAAAAATGACATACAATCAAAACAGTAGTTGTTGAATTACATATTTTTAAATAGTATTTTATGTTATCCCAGTCTTTTGATACATTTTTAAATCCCAGCAGGGCCTAACATAATCCCAGCAATGGACTGGAAGGAAACTAGAGAATTTGGCAGTAGAATGGGGCACAGCAGTAGCCTTTGGCTGCTCAGCACATGTGTAAGAAAATTTGTAGGATCAATACGTTACTGGTATTTTTTTTTTTTTAATGACAAAGAACTAATTAAAGAAAGCTAGCAAGTAAAATGTCATCACTACGTTTTAGTCATGATCTTCTGAGATGAACAGTCATTCAGAGCTTACAGAACCAGGTCATTTGTGAACTAAGGGCCTATCTATTCTGGTGATAGGTGTCCTGGAGAAGAGGTCCAGTGCAGCTCTGTTGCAACTCATGAAAATGGAACCCACACTGTGCTGTACAATTAATACTTGAACAGCGCACCTCTGATGCTGTATCGTCACTATCTCTAGTATTGACAGGATTTCAGCAAGAGAGGACAAAAATAATTCATTTTTCCTTCTAGGTTAATTTTAAAACCATGAAGGTAAGAAACAGTTTTTAATTTAACAGTTTAACAGGTTTTTAATTTAACTAAGTCAATGGAGCTATGCTGAGGAATCTGGGAGGATGGGTTCTGCACTAAAAACTTGTCTGTGGAAATACTGCACAGCCAGGGAAAGTATCTTCTTGTTCAAATAATGCCATGAAGTATTACACACAAAACATTACACATCCTAAAACAAAGAGGAAATAGGAACCTCTTAGGATATAAAACCCCAATGCTAATACTGTTAAAATTCTGCAAGAGGTTAGCACTGGGCATAGTCCTGACCTATGACTATGGTTCCCAAGCCAAATTTTATAAAGACAAGTTTGAACTACGGAAGTCTGAAGCCAACGGTTTCTGATCAAACCTTAAATAAAATCTAGAATAGCCATGAAACCTGTCAGCTTTGAATCTGGATCTGAATCAGTTCAGAGCTACTAGTATCTTCCAGCTTGAGTTTTATTCTAATGGCACATTTAAAAACAATAATAAAGCAATAGAAAATCCCATATCCCAGCAGCCACCAAGAACACATTACCTTTGAAGAGAACACTGCTCTGTCCAAAGTGAATGGGGACATCCACTCCCATAATAAATAATCTAACTAGCACCACACAGCTTAAACCCCCTTAAATTATGACATTATTGTTATGTAAGGCCTTGTTTGAGTGTTCTGCACAGAAGTAGAGGTGATTCTTCAAGCATGACCATCATGAATTGGTTAATTTGACATCAGAATTGGTTAGTTTGTCTTTTATGATACTAACACTTTATTTGTTAACTACTCATAAACCAACATGTTTGACCATTCTGAGGTTTCTACAACAACACAATTAATATTTTGGGACTGACTGCGATAGGAATAAGAACTTTTCACTCTTAACAAGAAAGCATAAGTAAAAGCTCTTGAAAAATATCATAAGCAGATATGAAAACAGGGGAGTAGCACCATTTGAAGACTGTTTTTAAGCTACAGCTTCAATGCAATGAAAACCCAATCCCACAAAAAGATGGCAAAAGGAAAAATAATGGACATGTGGTTGAGGACCACTAAATCAATTTGCATCTAAAATGCAAAATGGAATTCTGTCATTAGCTATGATAACAATGTTACGATATTCCTTCTAAAAGATGAGAAAATTCTTTCTTGAGAGAAATAAAAAAAAAGCATTAAAAATAAGTCAGGGAAAAGGATTAGTCAGCATTACCAGTTGTAGTCTGCAGATGCTCAAGAGCACGGGGAATCAGAGTAATGACTGGCAATGGCACATATTTCCTGGTTGCTGTTGGAATAAATGACGTTAGCATATTCCACTTCTCTCAGGTGTAGCTACAATTCCCGAAAAGTTTCCCAACTATCTGTATTTGCACTTAAATTTTTAGGATTAACACTCTAATAGAATACTTTGAAATCTACAGAAACAATAACACATTTGGAATACTTTTATGTCCTGATCATATCCCTGCCTCCAACATTTACTGTCTCCCTGACTAGCTTTCTAATCTATCCCATTCAAGAAAAATCTAAATTTAATTATACAGCCACAATATAGTAGTGAGATACTAAATCACAGAAAGTAAAACCAAGATATGATCCAAACAGCAAGACTTTTTTTTCAGTTTGTTGTTTTTTTTAAACTGGAAAGTATGTTTGCCACTGAAAAAATGTGAGATAAAATAAACTCACAAACATAGCAACATAAACTCTTTCATCATATCCTAAATACTCTGCAGGTTAAACCTGCAAAAAACTGAGACTGATCCTGTCCTCACTGAAGTCAACAACATAATTCACATTTAATTCAACTGTACAGGTTCATGAAAGCCTGGTCTCTTTTCAGTTCTTCTTAGAAATCTGTTCTCACATTAAATCCCATCAACTAGATGTTTTCTTGTTCCCATTTGTTAATTTGGTATTTTAGTAGCACAAGCTCCACAGATCTTTTATTATGACAAATGTAATATGTGGAAAAGCGGGAAAATAACCAGAAGAAAAAAATCTTTTTCAGGATGCATTTCATCCCTTGCATTAGTTCTTTTATGCTTATTCCAACAGGATATGCATATCTGTGTATATTTATTTTGTGATTTCAGCACAGCTGTCATGTCTGGTTCTATAGCCACAACCACCATGAATTTTCATTTGGTATTTCAGACTTGCCATAATTTGTTAATACGACCCAGTCATAAACTAACTGCTAAGTATGAGTGCTAACACATATACATTAAATACTGATTATATACATGTAGCTTTGTCTTTACTGTTAGTTTATGCCTTCTGAATAGATTAAATGATATTTAATCATATTTTAGGCACAGGGCCTAAAGAGTACTGTGCTACACAGGATTCTAGAGAAATAAATATATAGCTAAATAATACCATGTTTTTTACCAGATGAAATGAAATGAAAATCACACAAACAGTACAGTTATCAGTCCATATGCTTCACATGTACCTCACAGGTGCTCACCAAGCAGGCTAGAACCATGGAGCAATAATAAAACACCAAGACCATACTTTCAGTTGCTGAGTTTGGACTACATCTGAATAAGAAAGAAGGGCTAAAGAAAACAGTGTTTTTATTTGCCTACATTATCAGACTGATGAAAAGAAGAATGGCTAAAGATGACCAGTAATCATTACCCTCTGAGGTCTTTGGATGTTCAAATGTGTACAGATTCTTAGTAGTGACTGACGCTGGAAAGGTTGCTGCTGAAATAAAGAACATTTTCTTGAGACACATATAGGTGCATCTACATCTGTTTCTCAACTTCTGGTAAGGCTCAGCTGCTCTTGCTTCCCAGTTAAAATTCACCTTCTCCCCAGTATTCAAATGAAGCACTATGTAAGTAAAAATATTACTGAATACTCTTCAACATTTACTGGTCTGTGTGACCTTTGCTGTTCTTTAAAGATAAAAAGTGTATCCATATCAGAGGAACAGTGATGGGAGAGGAGCGTTCTGAGTCTTCATCCTCCTCTCTGCTTCCCTGACCATAACTTTTCCCCTCCTCATATCTGTAGACAGCTGAAGAGACAGTCCCATAGAAATCTTTTTCTTTTGGTATTCTTTCTATTATCTACTATCTATAATCTTTCCATTAATTTTTATGAGTTTTGTCCAGAGTGATACAAGGGTAAGATCTGAATGATTTCAGGTTTAAATAATTGCAAAATCATGGAAAAGGTGGCTGACGAAGATCTCAGTAGATTATCTAGTGCTACAGAACATGAGATGTTAAAGTCGGAAAGCTTCTCATCTCTATTTAGAGAAATTAATTAGGTCTGAAAGGAAACATCTCCAAAGGCAATGAAAAGATAAAGGGACCCTGAAAAGCAAAGTTGGTACAATTATTTAGTATTAACGTGACTTTAAACTGCAGCCCATTTCAAATCCCAAATAGATATATAATAAGTAACCAGTGTGTTTATCCAAGCTTTCAAACTTTACTTCACTTGTTGAGTCTCTGCTTTGACTCTTCTCAATTTTACTGTTTTATTACCTATGCGCCCTGATGCTCTCTCTTTCTTTATCATGATACAGGTTTTAATTAGGAAAGAAATATGATTGATGAATGTTGCATATGTGCCTCAAACTTTATTTTTGGACAGTACTGATATTGAAATTCACAAAAATGTCAAGACTCACAATAAGTCACGTAAGTACACTTATGTTGAGGCAGTTATAACTTGCGAATACAATAAGGTTTGAGGGCTAAAACTTCCAACACTTTGTGGGTTTAGATATAAAATTAGTTCATTAATTTAAAAGTCTCTATTTTCATGCATGAAGGTTTATGATAGGGGTGGAGGTGGGTTCTTAAGGGTCAGGAGTTGTGTTTTAAGTTTAAAACACCGAATAGAAAGCTGACATATTTCACTCAGCATTTTAATACCTTCCTGATTTATTTAATGGCACTTTTTGAGAGCTAATGATTGATCTATCTAATGCTACTGCCACTACTCTAAGAAAGCAAAAAACTGTAAGATGTATCACTTTCAGGACAAATAAGTGAAAGAACGCAGTAATTACCCAGCATTGTCATAGGTTCTTCTGGGTGCAGAAAGACCTTAGGTTTGGAAGGAGAAGCTTTACTGGGAACTGAAAAGTTAAAAAAATAATTCCAAAAGAGAACAATTATTAAGTTTTCTATCTTCTTTGACAACCAGATCTCTAAATTAACATTTGTTGGTTTGGTAAATCACTCATCACAATAGCCCCCTTTAAAAGGCATCTTGTTTGCTGATAATGGATAGCTCACATGAGGCGATAGCATGGTTCTGTTAAAAAACAAAACAAAACTAAAAAACAGTCCAACGCAGTCAGTGAGATCAGTTCTTGCTCCTAAACACAGAATCCTGGTATTAGATGGGGTCAAAGGGTGAATAATGAAGAGTACGCAGAAGCAACTATTGAAAATGAGTCAGTAGTAGGAACCCTTTGTTTTTGCCAAGTTTTTTTCTGAAATACCACTTGCAGAAGCACTGCTTTGTCATGACAAGGATCAGCTAGGAATGCTTACCTAGTTATCAACCAGAGACTATTCTTCTACACTGGGCAGCAATGAGTATTGAGTACAGCATAAGTGCATCCATACATACTTCAGCACTACATCTGGCTCTAAATCCAAGGGGGAAAATCCAGCAAGAACCATGCTAACCTACAAGCTGGCTATGTGGAGCTTTCTATCAGAACTAACCTAAGGCCAGACATTCATCTTACCATACAGTTCGGATGGATCCTAAATCACTCAGACCTGACTTTTCTTTTTGTTTGTTTGTTTTTAAACATAAAATTCAACAATGCCATTCCTCTCTCAATTCTTAGGAGATTCTGAAAGTCTCTCATAATGATTTCTTTTCAGGCCATCCTGTTCATTAACAAATGCGAAATTTTCATTTGGTTTGGACTTTTTAAGGTAAAAGTTAGAGCTGGGAGATGGTTTTTTCTCAGAATAATTATGTGATAGGAATAAGCCCAGAAAAAATTAAATAACTCTTATTTCCTCTGATCCTTCTGAAGTCAGAGCATCTGAATAAAACTTCCATAAAGTATAAGAGGTCTTTGACATAAAAGCTACTCTCAATATCATTGAACAATTTATCAGGCTATTGGGTTGCAGGCACTGAGAAGCCAGGTAATCTGAGATTTTGAAGGACAGAAAGTAACAATGAAACCAAGTTATCAAACTTTTATTTCACAGAGAAGGCATGGTCCTCTGCGTTGATTATACTTTAGAAGATGCATGTTTCACAGTCCTTCCAAGACCCTCATAGCTTCTGCTAAGGGACAGAAGGCTCTAAAGGAACAAGTACCTGTCCGCACCAATCTACCTCACATTAAACTATCCTAACTGCAACAGCATATGGAGACAAAGGAAACTTGCAAACAAAAGAGGAGGCAGTTGAGAGACTCCTCTACGACAGGTAACTTCTGCCTATTTGTTGTTAAGGTAGTTTGTTCTGCAGTTCCCTTGCACAGGTATCGCATCACACAAGGGGAAATGCATGAAAGCATTTGAAGAACAAGCATTTTATGCTAGAGGCACAAGAGAGTTTGGGTTTATAATGCATCTACAGCGACTCAGCACGTGTCCTAATACATTTTAAAGTGCTGTTTCTGCAACTTTTCTGGAAAGAAAATGCTGCAGTATAGTCAGATGCAAGTAGAAAATTCATTGCAATTTCCTCTTCTGAAAAATTGGAGAACTTCCTATGTTTAGAAAGACAGATTAATATAAGCGAGCACAATGGGTGGATATGATCTTACTGGCAATAAGAACATTTTTTTATGCAGACAACAGATTCAATTACCCAAACACCAAGAAAAAGAATGGAGGTGCAAACCTTCAGTAGAATGCACAGTGGGTTGGAAAGACAGAAAAATGTTTATGTGTTTTTTTTTTTTTTTCTAAATGAAGCTTTCAACATTAGCTCCATTGCCAAGGGACAAATACTTTACCAGGAACAGTACAAAATTCTTAACAACAATGATAGTCAAAATTAACCCTCATCAAACGTGTTTGATCCAAAGTGGACCACTGGTTACTCAGAGATCAATTAGCAATTGGACAAATATTCTTCAGTATTTTGATACATTGTAATAGGAATGTAACAACAAGTGTCATGCACAAGTTTCTAATTTAAGCTCAACTCCCAAGGGACACTGGAATACAGAGGAGATCCTGCTCTTTGACCATTTTATCACCAAGGAAAAGCCAGGCTGTCCCCATGCATTGCATAGTTTATGCCTTGTATAAGAATTTCTGAATAAGGATATCAAAATTCGTTCTAACAGAACAAATGCAGAATTCACAGATGCCTATGCAGAGAAAAGTCTTTACAAGTTTAATGATGATTAGAAAGTGATTCTTAGGATTCCAGCTGGATTGACCAGCAAAACCACTAACAGAGAAAGGAAAGATTGGAGGCATGCGTACAAATCCAGAATCACACTGCCTGCCTCTGAAGCTATACAGAAACCCAAAGCAGGCGTTCACTGTGGAAACATTACAATATACAGTGTTGACCTTGGCAGTTCAGGGGTGTAAAACAATTTCATTCAACAATTCCCAAATGAGTCATTTTCTCTGTTGCTTAAAAAAGACATGCAAGATTCAGATATACATTCAGACACAGGTATCTACAGTGGAGGGGAGAGTAATTATTCTACTAATACTATACTGAATTTCTACACAAAAAAGTGTCGTAGGAGCCGTAGTTATAATGAAAAACTTAAAAACAAAGCAAAACAAACATACTAACTTGAGACAGTTCCAAAACATAAATACCATTTAGTTAACAAGCTTCAGAAGGAATAATTTGCTGTGAAGAGGGTAAATCTTTTTATGAGCATGGCTTCAACAAAATATTTCACATGGAATCTGGAGCAAATTTAATAATAGTGCCTGATCTCTACCAAGATTAATTAGCATCTTCGTATAATACACAGTTATGCATTTCTAAGCTTTGTAACTTCATTACAAACCCTGGAACACTAGTAATATTTTTGTAACAGTATTCATTTGTTCTTCAGCTCCAGGTAAGGCCAGATGCCTTTTATCCTCCAACACACATTACAGACAAAATTCAACCCCGATACGAATGTGCAATTTCTCTTGCTGTCATAAAATATGCCTTTACTAAATTCCAGGCCAGAATTTCCACTGTTTCATATAAGTCTATATATGTATTAATGAACACTGAATCAATACAAGTCCTGTGGTACTGGGTTCTACTATACCCAATTAGCAAAGGAAGAGAATTTGCATCTTCTAGACTCTGTGCTGACCTAAGTTCAGAAAACTTGTGATTTTGAAATGAAAAGGACATAAACAATTTGTTTCAATCCAAAGTCATGCAATTAGATGGCATAAATCTAAAGTTAAAAGTTTTCTTGCTTTGCTTTAATGTTTTTTGGTTCAATACAAAAATAATATTCTTCAAGAGGCACAGTCCCCTCATTGCTTATCTTCCTGATGATTGCAGGTGCTAAGTTGCATGCAGAACAAATTTAAACTAAACTAAACTGCTTAAGGGACACATTATGGCACGTAATTACCAGGTTTGATTCGTGGTTTTTTGGATCTGGCAGATGGTGCAGGTTTAAACGTAGAAGTTATAAGTTTTGCTTCTTTAGGAGCTGAAAGAAATATACTGGATTATAAGTTTATCCTTTCCACTGTTTCACACAGGAAAGAATCACACAGTTCAGGCCTGAAATGAAGCAATGAATGGCTACTGAGAACAAAAGCAAACAGCAAAAACAAATTTGTGAAAAGGCTTCTCAAAATCTTTACAAGACTTTATTACCCCAGCTAAAAATAATGGCTTGATCTTTACTGTAAAATTTAGTAAGTAAATTAAAAATATCTACTTAGAGTTTACAATTGCATCAAAATGTTCCTCTCATTAAACTAGCAAATACATTTTCACAAGATACCTAAGAGGCAAAATAATAATGCCACCTAACCTTTTCAGCTGCAGGTCAGTTTTAAGCCATCCAAAAAACATAGAGACAAAACCTGCAAAAATGCCTACAATTTTCAATTCTCTGAAGAAATTTCCTGGCAGGGAGCCAGAAAAGCATGGAAGCAACAATATAAAAGGGGTTGCTTCACAGCTGTAGTCCTTGAATTCTATTTAAAAAAATAGAAGTTTTAGACAGTAAAAAATGAGCAACCAGTTCTAGAAAGTTTTTTTTTTTCCTACACATGCATGGGCTGAAACTAATAATATAACCTTTATAGCTAATACAACTGTTAACCTGACATCAGCTGAAGCTTAATGTCAGTGTCAGGTGATTTAACAAATAATTTTCTTAATTTTTATAAAGCAGTGTGATGAGACTGCTTTCCAAGGAAAAAGTTTCATAGCAATAGACACATATGACATTTATGGAAAGAACAGACTAGAATAAGATATATGAAGTGACTGAAAGTATTTTTCAAGCCAAAATGATATTCATGAAGGATTCATAGAAGAGTAGAATAAAAACATCCACCTAGTGCCACAGGAATCCTTCATGGAGAGTTTTAAGATTAACGTTCGCAAATACTAACCTTGCAGTTAGCTTTTCAATGGTTTTTCTGATGGGTTTCTGATGATTTTCTGAACGTAGAATGTGTTGTTGATGTAGCAAAACTTCCCCCCAAATGGGAGCCAAAACTAGTAAAATCATTTATTATATCGAAAAACTCAACTTATTTTTTTATCCTAAGTTGAGAAATATGTGTCTGGGACTGCCCTGCCTTCCTAACTTTTTTCCTTTAAAACTAAAATGGATTACAAACATAAAAAGCCATGCGATAAAGTCACAGAGTTCTAACTGTGGCTTGGACTACAATGAAGAGAGACAGACAGCTACAGAAACATTTATTACCTAGTGTTGCTTTTGGTTGTTCACTGGTCTGAGATGTTTTAGGTGTACTATGCTCAAAAAGCGATGGTTTAGGGGCTAGAAAACAAAAAATCAAGCATAATGGAATGGATCAGTAGAGATATCAGTACTAAGCTAAAAGTGGTATCATTCCAATAGTTTAGGGGTCTTATTTCTTTCTTTTTTAAACAGACTAGATAACTTGAAATCAAGTCCTACTTTTCTGCATAACATCCTACTTTCTTTTTAGTTTTGCTTCCTAAGAAACTACACATTGCATGTTTGCGGCTATGTGAGGGAATCTACTTCTGAGGCTCCTTTCCCATTTTTATGTCTTCTGCAATTTTTTAACCCATTGTTGGATTCAATCACCAAATATATTTCATTTCTTTTAAGTTATGGGAGAATAAGAAGAAAGGATAGATGAGTGCTTTGACTGAAGAAAAGACTGCACTCCATATCAAATACCAGAGAATCTGTAACAAAAAGGCAACTTCTAAATGCCAAAATCTTTCTGAAAAGCTTAAATGAGAGCCTGCAGTCAATTATAGGACATACATAAGACATCAAAGGCAACTCCTGCTGCTTACTGAACAGCCTCTTTACGAGACATGAGAAGAGAGACATTTTGAGGTTCTAGAAACCCACATCATAAAATCTACTGGTTCAATACCTGAGCCGTGAAGGGAGGCAAATTCACCTCCCTTAATCCCAAATCAAAAGAGAAGAAAATTACTACAGCGATCTGTTTTTGATCAAAAAGCAAAAAAGGAAAAAAAGCACTTGATGATAGTCTTCCCATGGTCAATGAATAAATCTGTCACACGTGTATGAACATTTTTGAAGTTTCCCCTTCTCGTTAGTCACATGGCTAATACTGCATTCTGAATCAACAAAGTGCTGTAACTAGCAAATATGCCTTGTATGCCATAATACATTCATATGGAAGTGGGAAATGGGGACTGGCAAAAGAGGTTATCAAAACAACATTCATATATATTCTTTATACAAGTCACACAAAAACAAAACTGTGTTGCCCTGAAATTTTTTCCCTGTCCCTCCTTTCAATTAGGCTATGAAACGGGGCAGTCTGTTTATATTCTATCACCAGACCCATATGCATAAATATGATGAGCTTAATGCTTACGCCTCTTTACGCAACATCAAATGACTGATCTTAGAATGATAATGTAAGTTGGTCAAGATGCTCATGTCTTCTACAGTTCCTGTCCATTTCAGGGAGTTTTTCTGAGATATTTTTAGTGAACATCTGTTTCAGTATACTGACTTGTAAAAACAGTGTGCACAATTACCAGGTTTCACATGCTGTACTTCTGGGGTAGCAGATGGTTTCAGTTTAGAAGGAATAAGTGGTGTTTCTTTTGGAGCTGAAAGAAAGAGCTCAGTTTTCAATCAAAAATTATTTAAGAAGGCTTTCCCACAACTAAAACACATGCCACAAGTATATACTGAAGAAGAGATAACACAATATGGGATGAGGAAGCCATCTGATGAAATCAGAATTTGAGGTGAGGGATGGAGATGATATTTAATTGCTGTGCATTGATCAGAAATAGATTTGATGACCCCCATAGGACTAAAATTTCCACTAAGAGACTTCTACGGGAGAGAGTGAGCAAGAGAGAGTGCACTTGTGTGCATGAGAGGGGGAGCCAGAGAGAGTAAGCGCTGATAAAAGGATGGAGCTCTTCATGCAAGTTACGGAGAAGCAAGTTTTACTGCTTTGAGGACAGTAAAACTGTCCTGAGCTATGCTTCTATACAGAGACATATCAAGAAGTACGAGGGCCTAATGGCAATGGAAAAAGAAGAATCTATAACCAGGAAAAAGAATAATTATACATGTGAAATGATCTGCTGGAAGAAATGCATTCATGTGGGATGAAGTGCTCAAAACAAACACAGTTTTTCACTGTGTGAGAACAACATTACCTAATGTTACCCTTGGCCATTGAAAAGGACGAGAAGTTTTAGGTGTGAAAGATTCCAGAATGGATTCACTTGTTGCTGTTGGAAGAAATGGTTACAGTCATAAGACAGCAAAGAGCTAATGGAAGAAAATGTTGCTTCATAAGCAAAAACAAATCAGTTTGTACAAGAAAAACAGAACTATTTCACTAATTCTTGGACTCTTCAGTTTATCAATTTAGTATGTGTTAGAGATGAATTCAGTCTTTTGAAATGCACAGAGCTTTAATGAATACAAATCATGTTACTTGTGATGTGCAGAAATTCTGGATGCTCATTTACTTTCTTCCAGCCTTCATTGCAACTGATTTGGATCTCAAATCACTGCCAAGTAACAGATTCTAAGTTGCCTCATATCTTACTTCATCATTTTGAGTTTTGGTCCATTACTTAAGGAAGATGGTGTGGTGTAACACGTAGGAATTTAATGAAGAGGATATGTTGAATAATCAATTAGTCAGATATTAAAACCACACAATTCTTGGACTGGAAAGCTGAGGCCTGATCCAACTATGGTTTCAATCTGAGAGAATCAAGTGTCTGCAACTGTTCACCAATTTAATGCACTTAAGGATATAATTCTTCCTTCATTAATACTTTTAACAAGACTACAACAGTAGAATGCAGTCTGCAGCATCCATCAGAGTACTTTGATTAGTACTTTAGGACACTAAATCCTGTCTTCTTACAGTTATCTATGCAGCATATTTTTCAAAATACTAATGGAAAATCAGATGACTGAGTTGCCATATGCACTGCAAGTGTGATAAAGTACCAATGGTAACCATTAATAGCAATCTAATTTCAAAAACCAGGTGTTAGGGTCCAGTCCAAATGCACACTGAAACTGAAGATTATGAGTACAATCATTTCACTGAATCTCAGAGCAGGGTCTGAGCTACTGAATAATAACAGCTAGGTAGTAATTATTATACCTGGTCCAGGATCTGCTATTTCAGGCTTACTAGGTGTCATAGGGCTTGAAAGAACAGGCTGAATATCATCAAAAGCTATAAAAAAAAACAGGTCACAGTATCTATGATTATTATTTCCAGATATAGCTTTGTGTTCTTATAAAGCACCTATCTGCAATGTAGTGGTCCACCCACAATAAGTGCATCTTATGTTGACAATAGAGCAGTGCTGGTTTAGAGTAGGAGCTGAAGCTAGTGGTTAGAATGACAACTGAAACTAATGTGGAAGCCAATCAAAGCTCATATTACTTTGGACAGCATGCTTCACACAACTTAAAGCAACCCAGAAAATATATAGAAGAACTTCTGACACAATTATTATAAATGTAAAGCACTCACAAGAGCAGTAGAAAATAATATAATCTACAAAACTAAAAAATACTGTAAATATATTTTTGCAAAAAAGACAGTCTTAAGTTCTCTTCAGTGTTTTTTCTGTCAAGATTTTGTTAGTTCTAATGGTGTATAATCTGTATATAAGACAAAGGTAAAATAAAATTTAAAAAAATCATTTAACAATACAAAAGAAGCTTAATACAGTGGCAGTAGAGTATGTACAAGTGTGTATATATCTATCTAAGAGAGTATAATAAAGCCTGAAGATGCTTTATTAGCTTAGGAAAAAAAATTTAAGACTATTATTAAGCTTCATACATCATTCACCAGACTTACTTCATTTAAGTACATCTCAAAATTGCCTTAATAGCTTCTCTTGAAGTAGACAAATGAAAAATAGTCTTAGGTGAGTTTCTCAGTATTAAGCACAAGATGGCTTCACTCACAAAAAAAAAAAAACAAAAAAAAAAACACAAGGTAATCTGTCTGTCTATACTGAAGATGATGGAGTGGAAGACAAGCATGGCAGATGACTAAAACATCTGGGATGAACAGGAGGAGTATTTTCCCCAAATTGCTATCAAAAAAACAAAACAGAAGTGGTTTAACTGAAAAGCTAATGCATTACAATTATCCATAGTAATTCTTAACACATGAGGTGGTCTGGAAAGCGGAGGCATATATGTTTCCAGGTCATCTGAACTTGTAACTGCAGAAAAATGTAAATAACCTTGAAAGGCAGCTTCATATTAGTGGAGAAAGGGAAATAAATACGAAAAAGGAAGATTGCTTGATACTGCTCCATAAGATGCCAACAACACTTAAATATTGTTAAAACAGTTTCAAGAAACTTCCAACTCAGAAAGAAACCAACAAAAACTCCATTTTGAAACAGTCCCCTTATTCCTAACACATCCCCAGCAGAATCTGCAACTTCCTTATATGTAGACTTAGCAAGAAGAGTCAATTGCTTTGTGCGCATGTAATGTCAAAAAGGCTGTACTTTCGATTTGAACTGCACCTGAAGGAAGAGACCTGGATACCTAAAACATATGCTAATATGAAATTTTACAACCAGTAATTTCTATTTGCAACGCTTGGTGTGTTTCAGTATACCAGAGTATACACATTTTTAGTTACAGCTTTTAATACACTACACATAATGTAATTTGTCATTCAAACTAAATTAATACAAGTGACATTTTACATTCTTGATATAACAAAAATTAACTCAACTTGCAGGAGGCACTGGAGCACGAGAAGGTAAGACAGCAAATTTGTAACAATGTTGTTCAAATATTTACTGCTGGGTTTAAGATAATTTTCCTTCACATTCATATCTTCGTTATGAATACAAATCTAAGACTATGATAAGTTCCAAGGAGAAATAACAACATAACTCCCCACAACTTGAGAGAAAATGCTTACTAATGGAGAAAGCTGCCAAAAACCATGTATGGCATGACCAACAAACAAAAAATCACCCAGTGGTGAATGTTCCAACCAAAATGTATGATCAGACCTGTCAATCAATTCCATCTAGGAATCTCTCCTATCTGACATATTAAAACTACCCAAGACAATCTGTATGCCTGCAGTTTTTTCTATTTGACCCTATGCCACAGCCACAGACTATCATGATGCAGCTATCAAGTTTAACTACTAAACATTGATGCTGAAATACCATTTTGGGCAATATCAAGCAATCAGAGGAAACAGCCTGTAAATATAACGCCTTTGATTAAAAAAACCCTAAGCTGCAGAAATAACACAAACACAATTTTTCCCATCACAAGCCTGGCAGGTGTTGCTGCAAGCCAAGGTGTTCCAACTAATCCTGATACTCTCCCCAGCAGATGACAATGAAGCCGAGTGACTGGGGGGGGCAGTGAGGCAGGGAGGGTGGAGAAGGGGAGTGAGAGAGAGGAGAAAAACGCAAAAGAAGGTCGGATGCTAGTTACCCTTCACTGTTTGCTGGGTTGCCAGGGAGGGAAGAGAGGTGGACTTCAGCCTTGGTCTCCGAGAAGCTAAGATCAAACACAAAAAACACCTTCAGGTCCTCAGGGAGCCTGTTGCCACACGGACCATATCAAGACAAGCTACAAACAAGGAGACGTGGCCCTGCTTGGGGCAGGCTTCGCTGTCACTGCATTGCTACCTCAAACTCAATGCTATTTCTATGTAGCCCCACAACAGAGTAAGCCTAGAAGTGGATGAGGCCTGCAGTGTGGGCAAACCCCAAAAAGCAAGCTGAAAGCTTACAAGTCGACCAACTTCTAATAACGAGGCAGAAGGGACCAACTACGTTACGGATCCACTTTTTAGCTTTGCCACATGAACGATTCAAAACATCGGAGCGGGCTTATCTCTGCATGCAAAAGCACTGCCAAAGTAACCAAAAGCAGGAAGGGAATCACAGGCTACTAACCCATCACAGTTCTTGCCGCTTCCAGTGAAGCAGCTGAGGGCGATTCCAGGCCTGGTCTCCGCGTTGCTACGGTCAGACATGGAAACCATCTTGAGATAGCAACATGCCTTTTTCTGGCACTGTTGTCTCAAGAGTCACTGATCAAAGCAGCTATCAGCTGTCTTGCCATGGTTGCAACCAACACAGTATTCTTAGAGACTCAGGGGTTAAATGGCTCTCCAGCTGCAGCAAAATGGCCAAAGGGCTACTTCTGCACCAAAGCGCTCCTTACGTCTCATCAAAACACGCAAGCAGCCTTTGCAGAGAGAACAGTGGAGCCAAAGGACCCCTCCTCTTTTGGATTTGGAATTCAAGAGGAGAGGGGGTAGGGACCTCTCTTTTAAACGCAAGCAACTACAAAGGCTCAACACTTCCTTCTTTCAGGAGCAAGGGATGAACTGCGTATCACCATACCTATTATTGTTGTTATCACTATTATTATTTTGACAAAGAATGGGCTGTATCAGGCTCACTGTTCTCCAGGACACGTGAAAATGTCAATTCCTTCTTTTAGTATAGTCTGTAAACCAGTGAGTATCATGTACTCTCCACCAGCTAATATTCTGATGTTCAAGTCAGTGAAATGATAGTGGAAAAAAGAATGGTTGATGTCCTGTAAGAAAGCTATGAGACAACTATGCCACATATATAGCAAGACTAGTGGGTGGTAGAATTCTACTTCTGCCATATTGTAAAATTTCATGCTAGAAATATGTTTCCAAAAAACCACTGCATCTGCAGACACACAAAGCAAGGTATTGTGTGATATGTTCTTTCCACAAGCTGTCACTCAGTCCCTGTAGAAAACAATTTTCAAGTGATAGAAAAAGCATAGGTTCAAACAACAGAATCATGTAACTAGTACGGCAAGTGTTTCTGCAAGCCAAAATGCATTAACGAACCTAAGTATCATTCAAAGCAGGTGAAAATGATGTCAAGTGATGCAACAGCAGAAGAAAAAAAAGAAAAGATTGTATTTACCCTCCACTGTTCCTTGGGTTGCCAGGTAGGGAGAAGGAGATTTCAGTTTTGGTCTCCAAGTAGCTAAGATCAAACCAGAAAACTGCCTTCAGATACTGGAGATTGTTAAAAGCATTGCCAGTATGGAGTTTTAAATAAATGAAGCCCATATTTCATTCAGTTTTTAACGCAAATATTTACATTCATTATTATTCCTTTTCTTTAAATCACTGTAGCTTAGTTGAGTTAATGTAGAATTAAAACAGTTCTAGTGAACTAGGGCTACAGAGCAGTAAATCACTAAAAGGGATTGAGATGCTTAACAACACTATTTCCGTGTAATCATTTATAAAGGACTGACCACATCACTGATATATTTAGGCATCGTTACTAACAGCCAAAAAATCAAAAGGCTTTGATCCAATCTTAAATGCTCTTCATATGAAAGTATTGCCAAAATGACAGAAATGATGATGCAATCACTATTTACCCATCACTGTCCTTGTGGTTTCCAGGGAGGGAAAAGCTGTGGATTCCAGGACTGGCTTTGGGAGAGCTAAGAAACCAGCAGACAGTAAGAACAGTCATGATGTTCCAGAGCTGCCTTTTAACTGCAATAAATGACAGTTCCTAAAATCCACTGTCTGGCATCAAACAAATAATTCCAAGCTATAAATGGAGAACTAAGCAACAAATACGTAGCCAGAACTTCAGACTGCATGAAAGCTACTGTAATGTGTTAGAAATGACCATCTTTTATTTAAACTGAAAAACAATCAACTTGTTGAGATTTCTATATTCTTCATCACCCTTAAAAATCTCAACTTTTGAGCCAAAACCCCGTGTGCTTGGAAAAAAGGAAACAACAGCTTCTCTGTATAAAAATGCATGCAGGTGAACTTAACATGGGTTTCCAGCAAGGCCTGAGGCATCTTATACAAGCAAAAAAAAATTGCTTTCTTAACCAAAATCTGTAAGAATCCCTAACGGAACACCACCTCCTTAATTCCCAGAAGCAGAAGGTTTCTCTCCTGGAAGGAAGTACTCCAAACGGACAGAATCTCATGCACGCACTGTTATACAAGCATGACCTAAAAGAAGAGTCACATTTATTTTTCAGAAGCTAATGAACATTGATGTGCAAATGATAACGGTGAAATAGAAAGATCATGGTAAAAATCCATTTAAAAATATAAGAACATCTTATTCAAAAAAAGAGGAGAGAGGAATCCGATAAAAGCACAGAACAGATTATGAACACAAGCAGAAGATAGGTCAAGCAGTGGATACCTTAGAAAATGGAATCAAAATATAGGAACTCCCAGCACACCTACAAGAATGTATGATGGGAAAAGAGAAAGATCACCAACTGGATGAACCAGTGAAGAGAAAACTTCAAACATGCAATTCTTGTTTGTATGTTTCTCTGTGGCTTTGGGCTATTTATTCTCCTATCTGTCTTTATTTTCTTCACTGAAAAACAGGAGTAATGAGTACTCCACAAATTTGTTTTCTAGATTACCTAGCCTATGTTTGCACCTTCACTAGCACTGAGTTGAACAACTGTTAAATGTAACAGTTAAGATGGCAAATATAAAAGTGTACCTAGTTGTTAGGTGTACAAGGGGATAGTATAGTGCATTTGCAAACATCTATATGGGACTATAGTGGAAGAAAAAGCAGAAAAGAAAGTTCTTGCATTTCACATTAAACCTGGCCTACAGAGAAAGGAAAATATTAAAAAATCTTTAGGCTACATAAAGAAGGCTGAAAAACCTTTTATCTCCCCAAATAAATATATACTTCTTTTTCCTCCAAGACACATCTGGACTATAAAGTCTTGAGCGATTTAAAAAACTGAACTTGGGCTTGTAATGCCCACTTGGCTATTTTTCATCTCACTAACAAGTTTGTCATTATGACCTAATTTAAGTCTGAGAGTCCTTCTTCAAGAGAAAAATATAAAAAAAAGAGAAAAATATTCCAGTGTTGCTGGGATAGCACAACACACTACCCTGCACAAGGTGTGCTGTTCAAGATGATATAAATGTAAAGGCAAGCAATATATCAAATGGTTAAGAGTCATCTCTGTGTTTTGCAAATAGAGAGAAAGATATGCAGCACAATATGGTGCCTGCAGGCTCCAATATCCTATGTTAGACAGAACTCTAATCTAAGAATCTTTTTTTCCATTTTCTAGAGTAGAAATTACATCCACAGAATAAGGAAATAGCTCAAGTTGTTATAAAAGACTGTGTTCCTTTGGCACTTCATATAGGAAATGCTTTCCAGCTGTTTAATCAAGAAATGAGTGACACAAAGCAGTTATTTAACAGGCTTGTCATTTAGACTCGGAAGCAAATGTGTCTGAAGGTGTTCACAGCAGCAAAAAATAAGCTAGTGACAATGGGATGGAAACTATATTATAATCAGATATTTTTTATTCATCACTTTCTCACATTTCCAAGAAGGGAAGAGACAGAGACTTGAAGGCTAGTTGTGTAGTTAAATTAAATATGAAAATCTTCTTGAAAAAGGAAGTTGGTCACTCCAAGGCAGTCCTTTAAATACAAGCAATTAATTGTATGTGCTGACTGTTCTCTTCTCATCCCAAACATTTGCCCAGAAGATGTAAATTAATCATTATTATCATATTCAGTTGTTTTTTTCAACTCTCCTTACAATCTGGGAATATCTTTGCATGTGGCTGCTCATATGCTTTATTAAAATGATGACTGTCAGACTAGATCAGACAATTTTCTCCATTCTTCCAAAAACTGTAACTGTTGGGAAATGTATTCATGTCTTGAAACAGTGCAGTATAACTTGTTTTATAGGCAAAGTATATAGAATAAAGAGCTGAACTTGAATGTTCTATTATGCCATTATATAGAAAACCATACTGAACTTTTCTGTTAAGGCCCTTAGTTGTAAATTATTGCTCAGTATGGAAGATGTGTCAGCGATACATAGTGATTACAGTCGCTGAAGAAGTAATGCATAAAACCCAAGTAGTCTCCATTTCTTGATTTTAAGAGAATGTTTAACTGGAATCTGCAAGCTTTTCCATTAACTTGCAACTCCAGGCAGCTGGACAGCTGCTGAAAGTTTACTAGCAAGTAAACATGTAGTTTACTTGTTTAGACATGTAGTCTCAGTGTAAGGGAGGAGTGGCAACAATTTGAAATAGCCCCGATTTGGATGGAATGCTCAGCACCGAACGGAACTGAAGTATTTGTCATGCTGAGACGGTGAAACAGGCAGAACCTTGAGCATTGATTCAACTGCATTTGTTCAGTGTCTTTTTCATAATCCATGCTGGCAAGTTTTATGATTATGTTCTGAAAACAGAAATAAAAGAATCCAAAATAATATATGTTGGCAAGGAACAGGAAAATTAAATATATTTTGAAGTATTTATCATATCCTGATAAGTGTAAGCAATTTAGATGTCAAGAAAATACCATAATCTACCCAGTTTAACTTGACTGGAGTCAGGTATAACAGGTTTCAAGAGTGTCTGAAAGCATCACATCTACCATAGAAGTGCCAGCTCAAGATCTATCTGTTACAAATATTTTCTTTAGTTACTATGTTGTGCAGTTTAGTTTAAAAAATTGCAGTTAAGCAATACAGTAATGCATATAATAAAATTTTGTTTGTTTGTTTGTTCCTAATAATATTAGCCTGGAACCTACGTTGTCTCACTTAAAGGCAGCAAACCAAAATATCTAACTTACTTAGATGAGGTAACTGTTTTAAATCTATTTGAATATAAGCACTTGGCTCTGTTCTCTGCTACCTTGAACCTTGCATATTCATTCACCTCCATATGAAGTGGATAATTCCACAAACTGATTTAGAGGAGCATTTACTTATTTTACACTTCCATTAGCAGATGAAAACCACCATCATTAGTAAAGCATCGGGCTGTTACTTAATTTCATGTTGCACTGATACGTATTGCAGCTTCCACCAAATTCCAAGCAATAAACAAGGTATTTGACATAGCACTTTGATTCCAGCAGAAAAATAATTAATAACGCACAGACTACAAAGCACAATTACATCCCTTGCAAAAATTTCCAATTACCAAGAGAACAAATACCATTACCAGATATGGTTGGTGGCATTTCTAGGATGCTAGAGGTTTTGGATCTCAGAGAGAAAGGCTGTGTTTCGTTAAAAGCTGAAAGCATTTTAGTATTTTGAGGGATCTCACAGGGACCACACACACAAAATACAAAGGAACTTCAGGCACAACATTGCATTCAACTCACAGGATCTTTGCTTTCCAACAACAGGAAAAGACAAAGGCAAAGAAGATAACAAGATAACAGTTGGCCTGAAAATCAGCAGTGAGATGACTGAAATAAGCTATGAGACTGATGTATGGTACAGCAACTTAAATGTTCCATACCAGACAAAATTCTTATCATTTTATGATGGTATCATAACTGATTTTTTTTAAAAAGAATTGCAGCTACATAAAAATGCTTATAGGAAGCTCTTACAGTAAATACTGATTTATCCTGGATAATAAAAGACTCAAAACCACTTTTTGAGATTTTGAGTATATAGAAATATTAAACAAACATTACATGTCTCCTTTCAGACAAAATAAAACTTTCATCGAGGGAAACCTGTAGAGCTCAACCTCAGCAGTAAAACACAGCCTAGAAAGTGGTTCGTAAAAAGAAGAGCATTTAGTGTAGCAGTGAAAGTGGTCGGTGATGGCAAGTATCACAAATGAGGCAGAAAGCTAGAACAAAAGCAACAGCCCCAGAATACCTGAAAGAAAGAAAAAAAAAAACCAACAAAAGCCAAAAATTCTCCGGAGCCAAACCCAGAATATCTATAATCCCAAATACTTTATTTAAAGGAAAATAATCGTTTCATTATTACCCATGGCTATTCTTAACAAATGAGGTACTGTGGAAACTGGAGAGAGAAATGCTTCCAGCTCAGCAGTACTCAGCAGTCACTGAGCAGTAAACCTACATGGCAACTCCATACTGGGGAAGAACTAAATGGAAAATGATGGGAGAAAGACAGAGATCACATTCAACACTACATGTTGTAGAACTCCATTTAAAAAGATTCCCATGCATGAGCAAAAACACATCCTTTTATTAAAAATGTGAGAAGACACAATCTTAATATAAGCTGATGCATATCATATGAAATCATACAAAGTATATAAAGTATATATCCTAAATAGAAAGCAGGATATGCCAAAGTGTAAGCTAAATACGCTAAAGAAGAGTAAGCTAAATATGACAAATAGCTAAGTCAGTATGTAGTTGACCTGAAATAAATCCAAGGGAATAGAGATAGCTGCTTTACAGCTACAGACCTCATGTTATCTACCTGAACACAGCTTCCCTGCAGGACATGATACTACAGCAAAAATGAATTTGAATTTAAAGGACACTTCACAACATTTTCTATTATGATGTTAAAAAAAACAAACAAACAAACAAAAAAAACCTCAAATCATATTAATAGCCACTATATGCAAAGAAGCAAAAATCTCATTAAAAAAAAGCAAATCTGTTTGATGACTTATAAACAACTGTCACACATCCTACTTTACTGCATGCATGAGTTCTAAGAAAATCCCCCACCTAAATAAAGACAAAATTCAAGGTCTTGTAATAAAGTATAATCAATAAAATATATAATAATAAACTATAAATTAAAAAGGTAGCCTAACAAAACATGAAAACCATGCAAAGCTGAAAAACAAAAACAAACTTGATCTTTATTAATTGAAAACTGTGGAAAAACATTATAGAGCAGCAGTATCTTCATTCACTGGCCAGACTTTCTATCTTATGTTAAATCCCATGGCTCTGAAGTCAGACAGAATCTTCAGTTTAAATTTCTGGAAATGTGTGATCTAAGAGGGATGTATGTATTGTCTGGGATATGCAGGAAGACACATGTAACTACTAAGAGCAAATACTGAAAAATCCCTAATAAAAATCTTGGAAAGCATGTAAAATATGGCTAAAAAAGGCTAAGGAGGTAAGAAGTGAAGAGTGGGCGAAAGACGTGGATATAAGCTTTAAAGCCAGACAGCAAAGAAAGCGTTGATTACTAATGCTCCAGCAACACAACCAGACTTTTTCAACTACTGTCTTTGGAAGGCCTCTGTAAAAATAAGTTTTTTTTATGAGCAGCAGAACTAATTAAGACCAGTTTCCTTTGCATGCTGACTGGCTGACTAGTTACTTTCCAAGAAGGCTGCACAGTAACTAAGTTCCTCCTCTTTTCTCTTAAAGCTTCAAAACTGAGTTTCTTTTCAACAGAACTGAGAATTTACAAAGGGATTTATCTTTAAATTGTCTTAGCAAATTCCTCTGAAATTGATGGAAGTTTTCAAAGCTAACAGAGGGAAAGTGCTAAACATGAGCAGGCATGCAGAGCAACTGCATAACCACTACTTCCACAGGAAACTGAGATAAGAAAAGATCATGAACAATTTTATTCAGGCAAAGTACAGGGGTACACAAGCAGCAGAAGGAAGAACTGTCATAGAAAAAAGTGGCCTTTCCAATATATTACTACCTCACCAAAGTCTGTAAGTATTCACAGGTTACTATTTGTGCTATACTTACAGAACTGATGTACTCTTAGACACAGTCTGACCATGACTGAATAGGTTAACTGGCTATTCAGGCTGATTGTGTAAAAAATGCGCATCTTACATTAGTCTAGTCAACATAACCAAACACATGAAGCAGAAGTGGCCAAATAACCAACAGCTTGCTATTGACCCTGTTATTTCTATATGACTTAGTTTCAACAATCGGAAAAATTCGATTAGGGGATTTAAACATAGCTTAACTTTTCCTTGCACTATAAGCCTCGAAAAAAAGAAACATTACTATAATTACTATATATCTTATAAGGCATGCTAAAATCTATTATGATCAAGCACAACCATACAAACTTGTAAATCTATTAGCAATGTAGATCAAAATTAGGAAAAAATATTATTTTGGAGTATCATATAAAATTTCCTAAATTAGTCTGATATTTGATAAAACAAAGAAATTACAACAGTTCTGCAGTTAGTCTGATTCATACTAAATACCATAGGCATGATGAAACCTCTGAGAATTTCTAATTCAAAACACATTTTCAAGTATTACCAGGTACAGCTGATGGCATTTCTTGGATGCCAGATGTTTCAGATCTTGAAGAAACAGGCTGCTTTTCATCAAAAGCTGAAAGAAAATTGGGGGTTAAAATGAAAAGGAACTTGAGAACCATCAAGTTAGCACAGTATTTGGATAGCAGTGGTGGGCAGTTCAAGGAAACACCAATGTGAGATCAAGCAAGATGTCAGCAGCCTTGAAGATCAGCTGTGAAATGAGGTGTTATATAAACCCTGAAGCTGATGTGAGGTGAAGCAGAGCGATAGCAAAATTCTGGTTTCTCATGTGAGGTAGAATTCTTCTCACTGAACTAATTACAAAAAAAAAAAATTAAGTCCCTGTTCTTTGAAATAAGATTGCAACTATGGAAACAAATAACAGCAATGTATGCTCGTACAGGTCTTCTTGTGGCTTGTTATTTAGTCAGTATGGTAAATTATTTTTCAGCTATGAGTACATAGCAATGGCTGACCTTATAAAAAATAAAAAAAAAAAAGCCAGGCTTGGCTTTTATGTCATTTTGTATGTTTGAATGAATCTTAGCATTATCCACAGCAAATAGAAGTGAAGGCAAGGCATGGAAAAGCTAATGGAACTATACGCTATTTACCCATCACTGTCCCTCTGGTTTCCATGGAGGGAAGAGATGTGGATTTCAGGACTGGTTCCTGTGTAGCTAAAATCAAATATGAAAACAATCTTGAAACAGTGAGTGAGGTCAGTCTTTACAAAAAGTCATCTTTGGCCCTTTGTTAGTAGAGCTGGAACATCTACATTTATTTTATGCTTCCTGTATACAAATTTTTAAGTGATATTTGTGATACTAGGTGGGGCAATATATAACACCTAACTTTGAAGCAAGGCCACCTAGCTACATCTGATTTTTAAATTCTATACAACAGCAACAAGTGACAGCCACCCTCTTCTCCCATAAACTTTGGTTTGGAAGTTCCAGATAAGTCTTTTAAATAAGAGGTTGAAAACACTTAACATTATTTTCATACAACATGCCTTTGTATTAGAAATTAAGCATAAAGTGATGAATCAGCACTTTATTTCTCCTAAAAACATCATTTTATGCACACAAGTTGGAAAACCTATACATCCGGCACAGAGAACAGCCCATAAATGCCTGACTTAGGCAAAGACACAGAGCAAATTAACAGCTCAAGTTATAAGAAGTGCTATTTTGTCAGCAGACACAAATTCACTACTAAACATTAAAGTCAGAAACTTCACCATTTAGTTTATAAGCAATCTGACCAAATGTGGGATGCATATTAAATCCAGCTAGCCTACATTTTTTAAAATCATAAGAGAATGGTTTAGCACGTAACAAAAGCATGTGCTATTAACCTAAAGCAGTATCACAGAATCAAAGAATCACAGCATAATTTAGGTTGGAAGGGACATCCAATACACTAGATGTTGGAAAAAGTCCTAACAAATGAACATTCGCACTACGGCTTAAAGGCATCAATTTGAAATAGCACAGAATTACACAACATTTTCAGCTTTAGAAAGAAAAAAATCATTCAATTCATACAGAAAGACTGCTAACATTAACCCAACCACACTTTGTATGTGTATGAGTTCCGTAAAAGATAAAGTGTTGAGAGGCTTCCAAATGTATCCTAAAAGATGCAGAAGAACTATTTCAGAAGCAGGTAAAAAGAACATACGGTCCTTATCTGAGAAATTATTATATTAGACATGGAGAAAACATCATTATAATTTACCCATTTCCACTTTACTTGAGTCAAATGTAACAGGTTGCAAAGGTGTTTGAACAGTTACTGTAAGAAAAAAAAAATCACATGCACCTTAAACCTGTCAAATCACACTTTCTTACAACACATAATTTTTAATTATAGTTTTGAAGCAAAATATTTTAGTGAAATCACACTCCAGAAACAGAGTAATAAGTGTGACAGAAGTACTGTTCTATACTTTTTTATTTAGAATAACTGTCCACTGCTGACTGCTGGTAGTTGCACTGACAGAGGATCTGTGATACAGCACTTTCGCAAATCAGGACAGTTCAATTGGCGCAGCGGTAGTTATGGAAGTAAGTCAGTAAGTACAGAATGAGCAAATTTATGTTTAGTCAAAAGTACAAATATACAATGATAATTTAGACCATCTCTGCCCTTAAAACTTTCCAGACAATTATGTGTATTACAAAATTACCAAAGATGTAAGAAATAATAACTATAATATTCCATTATTCTCAGTGTGTCATAATTCTAGAGGTCTACCATTTTCCACATTATCCCAAATGCAACAGTGAATATATCACCTTCTTTCTGTAATTATCTTAACTCCATGGTAAAAAAAATCAAGCAAACAAAAAAACTCCCCAACGATACAACCAAATTCATAAGGACATTTCCTGTGAGAGTTCCTACCAGTAATAAAATTGCTTTTTCAAGAAATGTCATTACCAGATTTTGTTGATGCTGTTTCTGGAATACCAGATGTTGTGGATCTTGAAGAAACTGGCTTTATTTCATCAGCAGCTGAAAAGAGAATCTGAGTTTAAGAAGTTGCAGCAACATCAGAGCCACTGGAAAACCATTTTCCCCAGCTGGTAGAAGCTGTGCTGCAAAAGGAAACATTGATGCAAATAAAACCAAGACAGTAAATGGCCTGAAAGTCAGCTGTGGGTTAACTGACATAAGAACAACCAAGCTGATGTTTCCTACAGTATGGATACAACACAAGTTAAATCCAATCTGGCATTTTTATGTCTCCTAAATATCCAAGACACAGAATTCTAATCCTTCTGAAGAGTTTATGGATAGAAAATTCTTGAATAAGAACTAAACCTACACAAAACAGCTAATGATAATACACAACAGTATGTTCCTCAGTCATTCAGTCTGGACAGACTGCTCTCTAGTCGCTAATGAAAAGGACAATTGACATGAAAGTATCACACAGCAAACATGACACACATATTTTGTTTAAAGACACTGCCTTCTAATCCTACTACCATCCAGTGCAGTGATGAGAAGGCAACGGAAACTATAATGTAAATATGTGGTATTTATCTATTACTATGTCTCTGGTTTCCAGGTAGGAAAGAGATGTTGACTTCACAACTGGTCTCTGGGAAGCTAACAGCTAAAACACAGCCAACAAAATACAGTCCTGAGATACTGAGGCAGACAATCTTAACACATGTGGTATAAAAAAAAAACCACTTTCTTGAGCATAGTCAAAAAGTCCAAATTTAGGCATACACATATGGATATACACATACACATTTGTGTGTATCTACACATGCAGATGGCCTGAATAACCTGTTTTACACTCCTGCAGCTTCACAGAGAGTTATAAGAAGAGTAACAAGGTGAGGAGTGAAATACATAGCATGAAAAAGCTCAAAAGGTTTGAGAGACTTAAAAACTGAATATTTGCTAGTAACAAGTGATAAGAAATTGCTCAGTTTAGAGACAATTTTCTAACCACTACCTTTAGGTTGTATGAGATGGTCAGAGTTTCAGCCACATATTCCTGCCGTGAGAAAAAGCAGCCAGGCAAGTGCTTTTGTGAAACACTTGTTAAATAGGCAGCTTTCTGAAACTATCAGAACAACATTCCCATAGATAACATCTTTTAATAATAAAACACAGAGTGGATGTTGGCTTCTACAATAAGTAGTGAGTATAACTATATTTGATGACAACAAACTTCATGAATTATAGGTGTAGCAGAAGAATGAAGTAAGGAACAATTATCTTTAAGAGAAGAAAAATAATCTAATAGTTTAATTACAGAAAAAAAAGTGAATATGTCATCATTACCCACTCATTTTTTGTAACAATTATGGTATCCTGAAATGTGGAGGAGCAAACATTTCCAGTTCAGCAGTATTAACAGGTGTAGAACAAAAATGTAAATAAATCTGAGATGTATCTGCATACTGATGCTCTTCAGTTTTGTTTTATGCAGACTAAGGAACCACAGTTCACTTGACCTTCTCATAGGCTGCACATTCTAGACTTCTAATCACTTCTGCTGAACCTCTCCAATGAGTCTGCACTGGGTTTTTTGGAGCACAAAACTCAAGAAGTGGACACAGTAATCTGAAGCTTTCTAAAAGTTCAGTAGAGCAGAAGGATTTCTTCATGTACCTGGCAGACTGTTCTTCTACTGTTACATTTTGGTATGGTGCTTCCCTTTTTGGCAACGGCACAATAAGACTGACTCATAGTCAAGCTTCTGATTCACTAAAACAAAAAGTTCCTTTCCTGAAGAATAATAGTTCTCCATCATGCACTCATACAATTGATTACTCTTGCATAAGCAAAATAATTGCTCTTGAGAAAGAGCATCCTATCCTCTGCAGAATAGCATGTCTTCCAGCTTGGTGCCATTTGTCAATTTAATAAGCATCAGTATAGGTCATTAATAAAGCTATTGACTAATACTGGACCTATGACTATTCCCTACGAAATCCAGTTTAATATATCTTTCCATTTTGACAGTCAACTATTTACAGTTACTATCATATCACATTCGTCTCTCAGTATTTACATCCATATCATGCTCCCTGGTTTATAAAAATGTCCTGTGAAACATTAAAAATATCTAGTAATGTTATTTAAAGTTAATTTCTATGGTTTCTCCTCTATCCCACAAGGCCTGCTATAACTTTCCCTAGTACAAAACTCGGTTGGTTTGATTTTCTTTATGCATTCTTTCTAAAGTAACGATGTGATAAAAATTAATAATAATTTTTATCAGAATGTCTAAGGGTAATGATGGCTAAATTTTCAAAAAACATCATTACCAAATGAGCTATTGACATTTATGGGACGCTAGATTTTTCAGATGTTTGAAATCTTGAGGAAGTCGGTTGTGTTTCATCAAAAGCTGAGAAGAGAATCTAGGGTTAGAATAACGTGGAGCCACAAATCTAAAGGGGTAACACAATGTTCAGCTAGCAGAAGTTGTGTGGTTCAAAATGACATAAAGGCAGGCAAGACAGCAGGTAACCTGAAGCTCAGCTGAAGTATGATGAATCATTAAAAAAACGGCTGGTGTATTTTACTGTATAGGTGTTACAAGATTTAAAATCTCATTCTATTTTTTTACCATAAGGAATTTCTTTTGCCTAAAATCTTTGGAATCAGAATTGTAACTTAACAGAACTAAACAAGTTACTGGCAATATATGCCTATACACACTTTAGCAACTGTCTGACAAGTTATACAGAAATGGTTGACATAAAAGATATAAAAGGTTTAATAAAAAGCCTGCTGCATACATTTGGCAGTCAACTTGTTTAAGTAAGTCTCTGCCAGATGAAAAGCAATGCAAAAACGATGGAAACATTTATGGAATCTATTCTATTTTTCCAGCACTGTGCTTGTAGTCGCCACAAAGGGCAAAGGCATGGATTTCGGAGTTGGTTTCTGGATAGCTAATACCAAACAAGAAAAGTTTAAGACATTGAGGCAGGCTAATTCCAGAAGATGGGGTATCAAACAGGATCATCTTTCCTGATGATACTTAATAAATTCATGCCCCACCTAGGGATCTTATTTTCCCTCAACTGTCACAAAATCAATTTGATATAAGTAGTATTATTAAGAAAGGCTATCCGTATGGGACCAAAATGACTTTAAAACCCCTTTAAACTTTTGTGGTAGTATTTTAATAAAAACACAAATGCTAAAAAACAGATTGTATCAGATCACTAAAACCACCACTTCTGTTAGTAAAATTATGCAGACAGTATAGGAGAAACACAAGTTGACTTCTTCTATGGACAGTGGCATACAAACAATTGAAGAGCAAGAATTTGCAATATGGGTGCTCTTGATGCTAGGAACACTCACGACTGAGTAAAGTTAAAGGACGAGTAATAAGAAATGTAGACAGCCTGACTCTTTACAACAAGGGGAAATGCTGTGCTAGTTCTGAGAGAATGTGCCACACTTGACTCATTGCTAAAAGTTTTCTATCAAATGAACAGTCAGATCATTTTGAAGTCCAGCCAATCACTTCTTTTGATTTTCCTGAAACGACCTCAAGTCAAAGAGAGTTCTCAGATTTAAAAGGAAACAAAAATGCTGTACTCATGCAGGGGCAGGACAACCATCAGTATCATACATGAGTACTAACACAGCTGCATCATGTTTGTGTTCAGTGTGAATTTTGTAACAGACAAAAGCTAAGACTTTTCCTGTGATGGTAGACCTTTTTCCCTTTTATCTGTGATGAGAAACTAAAAGAACACTGAACAAAGTTTAACAAATAGGAACAGGGGAAAAAAATGAACTGCATATGTTTGCTATGATAAGCTAACCCCTAGATACCAAAAATTGTCTATGACCATTTTCCCAATTCAGTTTTACTGTAGTGAGACATAACAACTTTCAAGAGTGCTTGAACAGTTATTGTTAGAGAGAAACGCGTCATTTTCTTTTGTTAGGATTTTAGATCACACTGCCCCTCAAATACATTGCTAATGAATTCACGTTTTCTGTGGCTACATTTACAAAGTTGCATTTAAGTTGCATTTAAGTAGTACAACAACAAATGCAAGCAACTGTCCATTTAGCACGTTTTAGAATTACTAAAAATCAAAATTATCAGCACTGAGCTGCAATGTATAACTCGAAAGGACCAGAAAGTATACAGCTGCTTGGAAAGAGAAAGACTTCAAGGTCTGATACTCCACTGCTTTGTAGCATGAGCAGCTACTCATCCCTGCATACAGTGGATAACCAAACAGATTTCAAAGCAATTCAACCACCTCTTCTACTAATTCGTACAGAAGTGTAAAGAAGTGCAAACAAGTGGCTAAACCAAGCCTGAATTCATTTTACATTATTTGAGATTTATATTCTACTTTAAACACCTAGATCAGAGAAACACACACTTACTACTCTCAAGATATTTAACGGCTTATACTGCCTAGCATTTTTGAACCTAGAAACTTAAAGACCAATTCCTTCCCAAGACTACCAATATTGTGTCCGCATGTCTAGCGAATGCTGAACAAACACAGTCCTCTGTTTTCCATGTAATTTGTGGATGCTCAACTGTTCTATAAATAAGGCTATTTCAGTCAGGTCTTAAGAAAAGTCCCTCTGACATGCAAGTGTTACATAGCACTAAATAAGTGTTTTCAAATAAGTTAATGCTCACTGTCTTTAAAATACTGAAGAATGCTCTTGTAAACATACTAAGAGATGAAAAACTAATCATAATACAGTAATTATAATACAGTACTAAATGCAGTACTGAAAACTTCTTGAATGATGTGCTTATTGAGTCAAAATTTTATTCTCTGCAGTTCTTCAATTATTCCAGAATAAGTCCTAGTAAACTAGCTGAACAATCAAAATAGGTACAGTAACTCTTAAAATTTCTATTTGTAAGAGAAACGAACTTGTATTTTAAAAATAAATGTTTACAAGATCTGCTTTGTGTCATTTATGGAATGCTAGATGTTTTACATGTTTTGAAATCTTGAAGAAGCAGGCTGTGTTTCACCAAAAGCTGAAAGGAAAATCTGGGTTTAAAATGCTGTAACAACTCCAAAGGCAGTGAAACATCAAAGGAATCTGCTAATGGAAGCCAAGCCATGAAGACAGTATCAGGCTAAATGTAAGCAAAATGACAGATGGTCTGAAAGTCAGCTGTGAAATGACTGTTTCATGACTGCAGTGAAGTTTATTTAATCATTCTCTACTAGACAGAATTCTTATCGTCTTAGAATTTTACATTATTTCTCCATTTTGGAATAGGAATAGCAACTCCAGGTAAACAAAACAAAACAAAAAAGGAACAGCAAGAGATAAGAATATGTTCTTCTAGCCATCAATCAATAGGTCAGTACCAGAAAAAGACTCTCTATGATGGACAGAAAGAAAATGTTTTGGAAGCACTAAGAAACAAAATACAACAACGAAAAATAAAGCTCCAAACACAGATAAAAGGAAATATCAATAAAGGACAACTGCAGTAATAAAAAAATAAACTACAGTTATATCCTGCAAAAGAAAGTATGGATGTGACAGCAAAAGATGATGAAAAACAGCATGAAATGCGCATGGAACAAAAGATAAGGCAAGCTTCACAGAGACTTCAATGATCAGTGATGAAAAGGAACCCAGACTCTCCATTCTTCTACTTCTTCCAAAATACAGCAAGACCAAGCCCACAACTTAAAATAATAAAGAGTAAAGAATCTGAACTACTGAGTACTACCCATACTAGTTCCTGATAACTTAGGTTCTTCAAAAACCAGAAGCAAAGATGTTTTCAACTCAATGGTATTTGCAGCTGAAGGGGAAACATGTAAATAAACTCAAGATTCAGCCTCCTCCTTCTACTGTAATGAGAAACATGATGCAAAAGGAAATGGAGAGAGCGAGCCTAAGCTGGGGGAGTTTTATGCTTTGTTGTCTCAGCATACTATGCTAAAGAACCAAGGCATTGGATTTTAAAGCTGGCCACCAGAAAGACAAGGCTTGATACAATGATGTAACAAAATATCACTTGCTTAAATTGTCATGCACAGAAACACAGCCAAGAACCTCATAGCAGTCCTCTATCTGACTATTCATAACCACATTCTGGGCAACATCCTGTGCTTATATACCAATGCACATTTCTGCTTTAAAACAAAAAACACACAAACAAACAAAAACATACTGACGTGGAGAGAAACAATAAATGAGTACAAGAAACAACTTAAAAATAATTCATTAATACGAAAATACTATATAGCGCAGAGTTCTTTGCAACATTGCTTTCTCCAGAAACTGCTTTAAGAAGTGGCAACAGAAAGCAAATGATGAACAAATCTCTTTAAAAACTACCTACTATCTAGAGACTAAACACACTCCCCAAAAGATTATCATTATCCTGACAACCTTAAATTTATCAAGCTGTACAATTTCCTCTCAGCTATTGAATTCTGCCTTGCCCCTTACTAATGAGACGCTACTCTGATATAGGCAGACTGTATCAGGATCACCCACTTGAGGCTAGAACTACTAGACGTTAGAAAGTATTACAATTAATACAAAGCATTAAAAACAAATGAAATACCATTGCACAGACAGCATTAAGAAGCCAGAAGAAATAATGAACACTGAAACACTACTATTTCAATACCAAGAAATATCACGGATAAGAAATAAAACAAGTATCATTTACCAGTCTCTGTCTCTGACATTTCTGCAGATGCAGAGGTTTGGAAAGTAGAAGTAACCTGAAGAAAGTCAGGTGCAGCTGAAAAAGAAATTGTACCATATTATTTAAAAGACATGAACCATAACAGCATGGCATTATGTGCAGCCATGGACTGAGTGGTTTACTGCCCCAGTAATAAAGAACTGTAGGAATGCAAAAATACATATGCTAAATAAGCAGAATCTAAAAATGAGAAAGGCTTATGTGCTAATATAAACAAAAACACATACATATGATGCCAAACGGAAATGTCTCAAGTATGATGGAAAAAAATTCCCATGAGGTTAGCAAAAACGTAACATTGAAAAAGCTCAAAAATACCTAGGAAAGGGAAGCAAATAGAAAGCAAATTTAGAAGATGATCATTCTCAAACAAAATCCCTTAGAAAATCAGAGAAAACAGAAGAGTAAAAAAAAAGAAAGAGTGAAAAAGACTCAGAAGAGTGAAAAACTAGAAGAGTAAAAAAATCTAGACAATAGCTTCACCACACAGGAGAAGAGAAAGACCCCCCCCTTAACATGGTTCAATACACTTTTAACTTGCACTCAACTTCTACTCTGCAGGCCTAATAGTCTGCTCACGTAAATACTTCACTACTACCTGTGGGCCAAAACATAGTGCTAGGCCACAGGACTGACCTTGGTCGCCTGCAAACATGAAAAAGGCTACCGCTACAAGCATCTCCATCCACTTCCATCAGGTGCCAGAGCCAATGCTCAACGTAGATGAGGCTTTTCATACACAGCATTTTCATCTCTGCATTTGTTCTTCACCCCAACATAGGCCCAAGTGAAATGACAGCTCAACTAAAAGCATAACAACACCTCTTGGTACAATTCCTGCCCTGCATCTGACGAGATACATCATTACCAGATTTGGCCAGAAGCAGGGTCAGGTGCTGAAGGCTGCTGACCTCCTGAGCTCTGATGAAACATGCTGCGTTTCACCAAAAGCTGAAAAGAGGCCACGTGTTTACAATCCTAGCGTGACCTCAGCAGCTGCAGGACAGCAGAGTGTCCACTTCCCAAAGGGGACGACGTAAAGGTAAGAAGAGACGACAGCTGGCTGGCCTGAAAGCCGGCTGCCAGGTATCTCATAACTGCATCCCTGGAAACAGAACCACAGTGCCACCAGCTTGTGCCAGCCCAGCCCAGCAGGAATTTGCATCCAAGAACTCTGTCTTCTTCGCGTGTGCCAGAGAAAGACAGGCAGCTACCAAAGAGGAAAGACGCAGGGGAATGGCAGCTAAGGCAAGGCGTAGTACTGCGTTCTTTACGCAAGCTGTCGTTCCGTCCCTGCAGAAAATGCTTGTCAAGCAACGGAGAAAGCATGGGCTCAAACAACAGAGTCCCATCACAAGCCTGGCAGGTGTTGCTGCAAGCCAAGGTGTTCCAACTAATCCTGATACTCTCCCCAGCAGATGACAATGAAGCCGAGTGACTGGGGGGGGCAGTGAGGCAGGGAGGGTGGAGAAGGGGAGTGAGAGAGAGGAGAAAAACGCAAAAGAAGGTCGGATGCTAGTTACCCTTCACTGTTTGCTGGGTTGCCAGGGAGGGAAGAGAGGTGGACTTCAGCCTTGGTCTCCGAGAAGCTAAGATCAAACACAAAAAACACCTTCAGGTCCTCAGGGAGCCTGTTGCCACACGGACCATATCAAGACAAGCTACAAACAAGGAGACGTGGCCCTGCTTGGGGCAGGCTTCGCTGTCACTGCATTGCTACCTCAAACTCAATGCTATTTCTATGTAGCCCCACAACAGAGTAAGCCTAGAAGTGGATGAGGCCTGCAGTGTGGGCAAACCCCAAAAAGCAAGCTGAAAGCTTACAAGTCGACCAACTTCTAATAACGAGGCAGAAGGGACCAACTACGTTACGGATCCACTTTTTAGCTTTGCCACATGAACGATTCAAAACATCGGAGCGGGCTTATCTCTGCATGCAAAAGCACTGCCAAAGTAACCAAAAGCAGGAAGGGAATCACAGGCTACTAACCCATCACAGTTCTTGCCGCTTCCAGTGAAGCAGCTGAGGGCGATTCCAGGCCTGGTCTCCGCGTTGCTACGGTCAGACATGGAAACCATCTTGAGATAGCAACATGCCTTTTTCTGGCACTGTTGTCTCAAGAGTCACTGATCAAAGCAGCTATCAGCTGTCTTGCCATGGTTGCAACCAACACAGTATTCTTAGAGACTCAGGGGTTAAATGGCTCTCCAGCTGCAGCAAAATGGCCAAAGGGCTACTTCTGCACCAAAGCGCTCCTTACGTCTCATCAAAACACGCAAGCAGCCTTTGCAGAGAGAACAGTGGAGCCAAAGGACCCCTCCTCTTTTGGATTTGGAATTCAAGAGGAGAGGGGGTAGGGACCTCTCTTTTAAACGCAAGCAACTACAAAGGCTCAACACTTCCTTCTTTCAGGAGCAAGGGATGAACTGCGTATCACCCTATGAATATTCAGTCATAACGACAACTCTCCTTAAAGTTCCATCAGTTTCGCAAAGGGATACTCTGTTATTACAATGATGATCATAAAGGATAGACTCTATCAGGCCTTACTTTTGCCTAGAATCTCCCAAAACCTCCATTTTCCATAGGGAAAATGCACAACCCAAGACATACCGCAGTGGGAAAATCTGTTTTTTGTGTACTCATTGTCATTGCACCTCCTGCCTAACACAGTGGGGCATGACTAGTTCAAAGGATGGTGCAAACATTGATTGTGAAATTTTTCAAACCTGCACAAAGATGATGAAGTTGTTGATAATAATGAATGGTGCCTAGCAATTTCTTTGGGATATCTGCATATTCCTGGCCTTTGTAAACTGAAACCCCTAAGTTCAGGCCCTCCCATATGCACGTTTGCTAGGAACATCCACTGAGTCACAGAAAAATAAGTGACTGTTTTTTTTCCATAGTTAAAAGCTAGCACAATGCTCTTAAAAACAGCAGGTAAAGCTCTTCTGACCTCATGACAAGTTTTTGCAGCCGATGTACAGTACAAGAGAAGCAGACGTGATGCTTTAGCACCTTATCCAAACATATCAAATAGTACATGATGGGCCTAGTATACCATCCTAGGTATACCAGAAAAATGAAGGACATAACCCCACAGGACAATCTAGCAAATTGCTTTTGAGTATAAGAAAAACTACTCTCATTGTATCATTCTAACATTTCATTCCAAATTTCTCAAATGTTGCAGTGGTTAGAACCAGTCACTCACTCAATCATTTTTGTACAGGGCAAGTCAAAAGAAACCCTCTGTTTACCAAAGCATTGATGTGTCTTTTGAGAGACTGCCTAGATGTCAGGAGAACTACAGTGAAGAGAGATATCATTACCAGCTGAGATTGGTAGCATTTCTGGCAAGCCAGACGTTTTGGATCTTGAAGAAAGGGGCTTCGTTTCATCTAAATGTGAAAAAATAATCTTGTGTTAAAATGCTTATTTACCTCAGAGCTATTGTGGATAGCACAGGACTCATCAGACGAAAGCTGCATTATCAAAATTGAAGTATTAAAATGGAAAGTTGCTTGCAAGTTCAGCTAAGAATTATTATGTCCCATGAATTGTTAGGCAGCTATGCAATTCAGTGTGGAAACCATGTGATTTAATTATTCATATTAAAGAGAATTCTTACTACTTAAAAATTTAAGTGCATGTATTAATAATTGCAGAGGGTAAGAAAACAACTTCTTGATCTAGGAGACAGTCAGTGAGCCAGCCAACATAAAGCCAGGCAAAACAATCTTTTCAGCTGACTGTTACACAGAAATATATGTATAGCCCTTCATTCCCTCCCACAGTTAGCTTCTTTTAGCACATGAAAAACACCTGGGGCAGGTTCACAGTTGGGAACCTCAGCAGTAAAAAAACAAAAAGAAAAACCAAAATAAAAAAAAACAAAAACAAAAACATACCAACAAGAAACCACACAACTAATGAACAGATACCCCCACAAAACCACCCACAGAGATGAACGATGAATACAGCTGATAATCTAGTTAATGATGACAATGAGTGGTATGAATTACTAGTATGGTGACAACTAAAGCAAGGGAAAATGTTCCAAAAATAGCAGTGAGGACAAGACAAAGAAAGAAAATGTTTAACTAAAGAAAGCCAAGTTATCAGTTTTACCCATTGCCATTTCTAAGAAATGAGGTTCTGTGGTAATCACAGGCACGGATATTTCCAACTCAGCAGTATCTTTAGCTGCAGAAAAAAATGTATATAAACCTGATAAGCAACTTCATGTAAAAAAATTAATGAAGAATATTTGGAGAAATAAAAGGAATTTCACCTTGTGCTGTTTTGTAGATGTCTTTAGTATGGAAAATGATTTTTTAAATGGTAAATGGTACACTATTTTTTCTGAATATTTTAAACACCCTCACTTACTACTTGGCTGAAGATATTACCTTCCTTTCCCACATGTGAAAATTTTTATAAAGGGATCGAAAACTGATGTATATAATTGTATATATGATTGCCTTAAATAGCATCTGAAAAAAGAGACCCACGACCTACACTTCATATTTTCATGAAGATAACAATTCTTTATAAAGTCTAGGAGAATTATAGCAAGTTCAGGAAGATGAATGCCTCTCTGTATCACTTCATTAAGTCATTTAGCTCTATGCAGTTTCTCAGTTTCAGCCAATTCTTGTTCACAGCAGATTTGGTCCCAGGTATCCAACATAACAGAATGGACTAACTTGATTTCAAGTCATTGACTAGGAGTAGGATTATTTATATTATGGTGCAACAAAACTGAAATCCTGAAAACTGTGTTGGGTTGCCAAGAGCCAATAGGTTAAACAGCAGAGAACGTAAACTGCAGCTTTATTACTGAACATAAAGTTCTGGGCAATGAATTGCTTCCTTTCTTCATCGCTTCCTCCTCCCCTTTCCCCATTGCCCTAACCTCTCATGCACATACTTGTTCCCGTTTGAGCAATGCGTAAGAAAACTCAGCATCCTCACATGCCAAAAGTCTCAGAAGAAACAGCAACCTATGTAGCAACAGCAACATCTGTAGTCCACAGTAAAGTTTGCTAGAAAGGCCTGGATTGACATAGGTTTACTTTTTGGTTTTAAGCCAATGTATGGAGAAAAAAAATACAGGAAAGTGTGTAGGCATATTGAACACTTCCTTCAAACAATGCGGGGGGGAGGGAGACAGGGGAGAGAAAAAGGGAGGCAGGGAGGGAGGGAGAAAAAAGGAGAGAAGGAGAATAAAACCTCACCGCCAAAAAGCATCATATCCTCCTTGACTGTAATTCTATTCAACAGCGTTTTGCCTCACGAAACTTAAATCTTTTTTTAACACACCCATTTGCTTAATACTGAATTATTATCCTGTATGCTAGCTGCAATTTTGCTTTGAACCTATGTTAAGCCTGACCCCAGGAATTAAGAGGATGCCATTATAGAATTTGAAAAACTAACACACAGGGTAACCCCCATGTAGGCAGTATGGAAAAATTAACTGAAATCATCAACATGGAAACAGTAGTAAACTTTTCAGCACCTAATAATCATCATCATCATCATCATCATCATCATCATCATCATCACACTTCTGAAATAACATTACTATAATTTACCAGTGTCTGATATTTCTGGAGTTGCAAAAGTTTGAGGAGTAGAAGTAACATGAAGAAAGCCATGTGAAGCTGGAAAATAAAAACAAAAATCATGCTATATTATTTTTAAATGACCAGAACCATCATGCAACAGCATCGCCTTCTTTTAATGAGCTGAAGAAACTTCTAGCTAGTGTTTAACGCATTACATCCTGCAAAAAAGTAGACCGAAATGTACAGTAACTAAGTAAGTGTGACTTAAATTTTTTTCCCAAAAAAAACGTGCATTAACACAAAGATACATAATGCAACTGATAGCCACAACTATTAGAAGAATCACAAAAAAAGTAAAAAAAAAAAAAATAGTTCAAAGAAAGAGGAAGACAAAGCAGCTCAAAGAAGAAGGAGAACAAATCATGAACAAAAATTAGCAGACTGGTGCTATTTGGAATTTTTGTCTAGAATCCAAGGATCATGCAGCAGAATATCCTAGTGCTGAAACTGGAGAAGGAGGAAGAACGACAAAGCAGGAACTGTACTAAATGAAACATATAAACTGTCTTTTAACAGATGCGTGAATGGCTGACATTTCCAATCAATCTTGCCTTTAATAATGGATTTCCCTCAAAAATAAATTTCCTTTAAAAAACAAGGGCATCAAGCATCACATTATCAGCATGCTAATGAAATGAAATCTTTCCAACTGGCTCTCATCTTAGGTAATTTTTTTCTTTTGGATAACTATCAGTGGCCCCAGGTTAAATACCCAGCTCTTACGTGAAAGTTTCCTCATCTATAAATACGAGCAGCAACATCACAGAAGTTTTCTAAGGACAAACTAGTCCACGTCTGAATCTTCAGTGACTTATTTTTACAGTACCAGTTTTCAAATCTGGCTGTTTAGAAGTATGCCTACACAGAAAGACTGAAAGGAAGGCTATACTTTCAAAAGGTGTTGGAATATCAGCATTTTCCATTTATCTCCTAAGTATGTGAGCACTTCAGTCGATCAGGATGTTCCCTTTACAAAACTTTGGTGTGGACAGGGACATTGAAATTTAGCATTTGCTATACGTTAGATACATTTTTTTAGCTAAGAATTACATGCCGTAGTCAAATCTATCATGGAAGAAATCCCCCACTAGTGCAATATTTCATAAAAAATGTCATAAAGAAACATGTTATTTGATATAGTACTACCATATCTGCAGTTATTCTTCATTTATGTCAAACTGAACAAACCATTTAATGAAAGGCACTATGTCTCTTCTGAAAATTCCCAGCTGTCAAGAGAGTTAATCTCATGAGAAATCATTACCAGATTTGGTTGGTCGCACTTCTGTGGTGCCAGATGTTTTGTATCTTGAAGAAATAGGCTGTGTTTCATCAAAAGCTGAAAAAAGAGTCTGAGCTTAAAATGCTGAGACTTGTGACTGAATGGGTTAGCACCAAACAGCTTAGTGAGGGCTGTGCAATTCAAGATGATGCTAAAGCAAAGCTAAGCAAGATGGCAGATGGCCTGAAAGCCAGCTTGGAGACAACTGTGTCATGACAACAGAGATGATGGCTTGTGATACAGTCTACTGGCCTTGAAATTTGAGATCCACATGCCTGAAAGAATTCTTATCAGCAAGCAATTATACCTTATTAAGTTTCCTAGGATACAAAATGCAGCTATACAAGAACAAATGAACTAACAATGAGATATGACAACACTGTTTTTTAGTAGCTAGTTTTTAAGCCAGTAACAAAAATATATTTCAGACGATCAGACAGACACAAAATGGTTGAACAAGCAGCTCTGTGCGAGTGTGGGTAGCCAAGATTCTTAAGCAGATCTTAAAATAATCTTTTGCAAATCTAAGTGATACTAAGATAATGGAAAAAATCATGTAAATAATCTGCTGATTACCCATCTCCATGTCTCTGGTTTCCACAGGAGGGAGAGATATGGATTTCAAGGCTGGACTCTGAGTAGCTAAGAGCAAACATGAAAAAAATCTTAAGGTATCAAGGCAGACACTCTCCATGCAAGTGATATGAAATTTATTTTTAACTGGAAATAGGAAGCTTTTGTTTGGTTTGAAACTTTCTTCTTTCAGTCAAGTTTTACTCTATTCAAACTATGGCTTACATTATCTAATCAGGTTTGATCCATACTACTTGAACAGTTTTTCTCCACAGTAAAGCAGCTACAACCCCAATACAAATACATTCAATCTGCACAGCACTTGTGACTCTATATAAAACTGTTACTATTACATTACATGTAATTATTTTAAAAGAGGTGTAATGGAAAAAGGTGTAATAACAGGTGAAGTCAGTGAAATAATCATGGAAGTGAATAAAAAGCATCTTTTGTTTGTTATGCTGTAATGAAGACCTTCGACTTTGAGGCATGGATAACCTGAAGTGCGCTTTAGTGAAAACAGGGACTCAAGATGGAATGGGCATTGTCACCTCAAGGCCAACATGAACAAATTTCCACCCAGGGCAGGTTTTCCACTAGCGTTCCACTTCTAAGAAACAGGTCCTATTAAAATTCAACTGTGTGTAAAGGCAAGTATGTACCATTCTTTCCAGTAAATGTATGTGCACTTACCACTTACACCTATTTAGGTTATAATTAATTTAAAAGAGAAAATTTCATCTATGTTTCTAACTGCCTTTTAATAAGATGTGATTTTTTGAAAAGCAGCAATACAAGAATTTTAAAACTGAATTTCTCTGAATGCTTAAGATGGAGAGAAAAATACTCAAACAGCTAGGCATAGGGTTCATTTTTAATGTATACAACATAAATATAAACTAACAAATGAGCAGGCTTTTGTTTCCTATGTTGGCTCTGCTTTCCCATCTAACTTCAACCAGACTTACTGCATTAACAAATATGATGCCAGGTTACTATCCTGATTTCAATAGAGAAGAAAATAATACAAGCAAAAGCCATATGAGTCACAGTATTTGGCAACAAGAGCTTCCATTGGTTCCATTTACACACAGTAAGAACTATGAGAGATGTCCCAAAGGCATCAGAACACTCTGTAGCCATGTCAACAAAGCTATCTTTTCAAAAAACTTTGAACACAAAGTACGCTGACCACCCAGAAGTTTATAAATTAAAGGAGATGTCTCCCTCTGGTACAATCTAGATGCAAAAATGAAAAAGAAAAAAAAAATCTGGGGAATTACGGCAGAATACAGGTCAGACACGATCTTCAGAAACTAAATTTTGCTTTCGCTGACAATTTTTGGAGCTATGTAACACCTTCTAGCTATTACTAATCTCAAGATTCTTTACCACAGTCACAACTTTTAAAAAGCTGTAACAAAACAGGTCTCAGAAGATATTTGCTGGTAAGAATACTTCAGATACTATACTGAGCAGGAATGTTACATTACGATGACTGTTACAAGCAATGGTTATTTGGATTATAATGAGTGTTTTCCCATGTATTTCATCAGAGAGAGAATGGGATCAGAAATCAAACACTTAAGATTCACAAGAATGATGCTAAAAAAGTTGCAGAATTGTAAATTAAGAACTCTGGTGTTTTAATTACATAGACAGAAGGCAGTCAAAGCATGCAGAGGCACAGTGCAGAGAAATTACCTACTTATAACCCCCCCCTCACGGAATGTCCCTGCCTTCCGCACTGCCCTCCGTGGCAGCACAGATAGTCTAGCTGACCTGACAGCAGGGCCTAGTCTCACATAATTAAATCCCACTTTTGCTAGGTGGAACTATTTAGCAGGAATAGAAAAAAAAATCAGAAAAAATCCACAATGAAACACTCAAATGACACATGTATTTTACCATAACTATTGTAATATTTTTTATCACCAAGACAAAGGTAGGATTTAATTTTTATAACCCAGCAGAAAGCAAAGATATTTCCTATCCCTAATGATTTTCAGGTTTTCAGCTACATTTCTATCAAATACGTTCTTAAACCACTGAATGTCTTTCTCCCTTCAATATTGCCTCTAACTATTTAACCAACTGTCTTTTACTACAGTGGAAACAAAGATATATCCCCATCCCCTCAAGCATATTTGGACAAGAGCTGTCAAAAATTAAAACAAATCATGAACAAACTGTGCAGATCATTCTCAGCTTCTGCTTGGTTCAGATACATGCTTCCAGAAATAAGACTTGTTCCTCCAATGATTTCAAAATTTGGCAGACTGTGTTAAATAAATATATGTGGTCTAAATAAAACAGCACTATTACATGATAACTTCTTGACTAAAATTTACTGAAATATAAACCCATATTGACTCAAGGTCACTCATGATTTAACTATACCTAACTCCAGTTAAATGGTAAAAACAAAGTCACAATCCATAATGGCACAGGTAGAAACTATTTTGGAAGGGGCAGCAGTGCGATACTTTCAAATATCAGGCCTTTCTAAAGTGTCCTGAAGCTAATCACCAGACAACTCATGAATCTGGAAATAAACAAACATTTCTGAAAACTTAAACCACAGCAGCATATAGAAATTATGGCCCTATCTTAACCAAATACACAAGTATTTAGCAAACTGCATGAAAATCCACAGAATTAATGCTGAATGGAACAGGATTTCAACTGTGAAACACACTCAATCTCAGAAGCAGACAAGGGTACCTCCAAGAAAATTTCAAAACCAAGAGGGCAGGTTTTAGCTAAGTGTAAGTTGCCATCACCATTCCATAGCTGAAGGGTAGCCCGTGTATCCTCACTAGCTATTTTTTTTAATGAAGCGTTAATCTGGAGCATTCTGTCATTACAACAGAACAAAACCAGACTTTGAATGAAAGGAAAAATTTACAAATTTTGTAAACAAAACACTAAGGGCTGTCATATTTTACACGTAGAACTACATTACTGCAGTTGAAGTGTTATGACCTACCAGCCACAGAACTAACAAAGGAATCAAATATTTCACTGAAGTTTACTCAAATTTACAAACAAAGTTATTACCAAGTTCTGTCAGTGGACTTTTTGGAGCATCAGAGATTCTGGATCCAGGAGGAAGTGGCTGTATTTCATTAGAAGCTATGATAAAAGAAATAATCAAGGCTTTATTTGATGAAGAACACTGCAAGACACAGCATGGAACTATATTCTGGGTTAAACCATTAATCACTGAAACCAACAATATTAAAAAAAAAAAAAGGGAAAGAAAAAGTTCCGAGATAGAAAAATTCCTTTACGTTTGTCATTTAAAACAGTGTGCGGAATATAAATCAAATCTCCATTTTCTCTAATCACAACATAAGAACCATCAGGCAGAGGAAATTGGTAATGAGCATCCATCAACAACTACGTCACCTAGGCTGCAGTTAAACCGAAACCCATCTTGATTAAATTTCATATTTTCATTTTAAAAAGGATGGTATAAAACCAGGAAGGCGGACCTTGCTTTTAGAAAAAAACAACAACAAACAAATAACAAAAAAAAAACTGACTAAAAATTAGATTGAAATGAACTGGGAAAAGTCATTATTACCCACCCAATATTCCCCAGGGGTTTTGAAGAGGGAGAGATGTTTTAGCTTTAGTAATTTCTGGAAACCTGCTCACAACCGTAAGGGAAAACAAGACAAAAGAGAGAGTACAACATTGACATGAATCAATGGGAATATTTAAAAATATCTTTATGAAAAAAGCATTAAGTGTCCTACTCATGTGGTGTATCTGTATTTTAATGCTGACAAATCCTCACAAACTTTACCATACATCATCCCATATTTATGTCACCTGGGCTTTAGAAAATGTAACCAAAACTATAAAAAACATAACCTCAAGCTTAGGTTCATGTTCATAATTTTGCATGGTTTTGAAGTTACAATATAAGCAACTAAACTGCCTCTACTGGAGAATTCAGAATTCTGAACACAAGAAGAATGTGGATACCGCTCAAAACCACAAAACGGAGTTAATAAAACTCCTTATGAAGATAACAAATCTTCCATTATAAGGCAGCTCTATGAAAAAATCACTAGAGCCCTTTTCTTCTCCAGGACAAATACAAAGATCATGACCCATGCAATATCATACTTTCCTTTTACATCACTGTTGATGCTACCTAAATGAAACTGTCATTAAAAAAACAAAAACAAAAATCAAGACGCTCATTATTTCAATTCAATCACTGAGGCTCCTGTTACTGACATTATTAGTCATTCAGACCACCTAGAAAAGACAGAAAGCGTTACTTTGGAAAAAAAAAAAAAGATTGAATCACCCAATCTCAGAGGAATAATCACACATGTAACGGCCACAGCACTGTCAGAGCTAGATGCATTCTTCATTACACTTCATATAAACAAATAAGTTGCTGGAAACTCAATGGGAACCAGTAAATTCTAATTAGGACTTCCTCTGGAGCAGCTCACTACTAAGGTGATGGAGCAAATAGTAGAAAATTCTGCTGGAGGGAAAAAAAGTATTTAGTTTATATAGAAAGTAAAAAGGAGTAAAATTAGTTACCCAGTATGCTTTGAGTTTGCGCCAATTCAGGTTTAGGTGTTGATTTAAATTCCTCAGGTCCATTGTTTTTCTCCGTTTCAGCTAGAGAAAAGAACCTTGATTTAATTTTGAATCCCTCTGAGCTTTTGCTTAACCACTGCCCACAGCCCACTGTTTTTCTTTAACATCATTTTATGCCACCTACAGCAGCTCAACTCCATTATCATTAATTTGATTGCTCATTTTGGTTTCAGTTGTGAAGTCCATATGATATTTCTCATTTATTTTGTTGCAGTTTTACATAGGCAATAGGAAAATAAAAGTCACAAAGAGCAACACTAAGATCAGCAGCTCAAACTGCTTCTGTGACAGCTTCCCAAATTTGTTATGAACAAGATCCGTAATTTCACAAAGTGTATATACAAATATTTTCCCTGCATTCTGTTTTTTCATCTTTCTAATGTAAAAATTAGCAAGAAGAGAATAAAAGATTCACCTATAATACCTTAGCTCTTCCCTTAGCTCTAGTAAAAACAATACAAAACGATACAATACACTTTTTGATTTTATTCTTTCTTCTATTTCTAAATCAGATAAAGTATGGGCAGTTTATTAAACATTCATTTGACATATCTAAACTGAATTGCTAACTATATTTTAATAAGCTAGAGCATAAATATACTCTTTCAGTTGTTACACATACCATTTAATTTCTAAAGCATATAAGCCAAGATCAGTTTTGTTTTGTTTTTTCTTCCATCCTGTTGGAGGCCCCGTAGGGGTTAATCAATCATAAAGAAAAAGCAATTAGTAATCTCAAGTTGCAAAATGAAAAAGCTTATTGATATGAAACAGAGGATGATAAGGCCTCAGCCTTGAATGTGGTAAGAGCATTAATTCCTTCCATAGAGCAAATAACATAATATTTAGCACATGCTGATTTCTAGGGGAGATCTTCAATATTGGTGGTCAGCATCGATATAAGTTTTAGTATTTTAGTTTAATAAAAGACCGCTTTCATTTTGAGCTACAATAGAAGGAGTTATTTTTGCTTTTCCAGCATGCTTTCTCCATACTTTTCCCACAATGTACTAAGCACGCTTCAATCAAAAAATAAAAAAAAAAAAAACAGGTAGCTTATAAGCTTATTATTTAATTTCTTGAAGATAAGGTGCTGTTTTCCAATTCTAAACACTAATACAGTAGCTACTAACGTTACAAACATAGTATTTTCTGGTTTGGAGTTTTTTTCAGTGCCACAAAAGCTGAAATCACCACATATGCTGCATTATTAGGACCCAATTCAACTTCTATTGAAGTCAATGACTGTGCTGCTACTAGCATCAGTGGAAGAGAGATTTAGTTCCATAGAGAAGTTAAAGCAACTTATCGCTATGAAACTTGCGGGAGAAAATTCATCCGTAAGAGATCTAGAAGGATAACAAAGAACGAACCTGTCCTCCTCAGAAGTCCTGCAAAAGCTACCATTTCTTATTGCTGAAATATAACCATGAATACAAAAACAGCAGCAAATACAAACATTTAGAATGCATTAAGCTCTTTTTTTAGAGGTCAGCTGGTTTACTTTTCATATGAAGCATGTGTCCTGGCAGCCAAGTTAGCTGAGTAATTTGAAGAAGAAAAAGCATGCCTACAACTGGGATAAAAGAAAACAGGCTCCGCTGTTCTTCCACAGAATGTTGTAGAGATGAAGTAAAGAAACAGCAGACATTTTTGCAAAAAGAGATACAGGAAGCAAAAAGTTTAGGCATTAGAAGCCAAATTACAGGAAAAGAGTAATCTACCCAGAGATGCCTCTGACTTTTCCAGGGCAGCAGGTTTAACGTTTCCTGGGCTGGTTCAAAGGTAGCTACTGAGTAAATGGTTAACATAACCAAGCAAGGTAAAGTAGGTTACTGTTACAGCATGGAATACAGAAAGAATGTGTTTAGGCAACATTTCTTATTTTTCCTCTAACTTCTCTTGACAGTGAATTCTCCCATTCATGCTCTTCTCTTCCTCCTCTGCTGGAATTTGCATATTCTGATGGAAACAATAATCTCATTCCTTCTCAGTCCCACATGAGCACAACGTGAAGCCTTCCAAAGGCAAACAGAGGCCAGAAAGCAGGACAGGAAGAACAGAGCTTGGGAAGCATGGCAACAAAGGATTTATTCTTACTGAACATTAAGCGTAGTTTGGATTCACAGGTGGTACTTTTCATTTCAAGCCTATTGTGTACTTCACAAATCTACTACTGATAAATTTTTGGCACAATCCTTTACATAAAGAAACAACTTGCTCTTAAAAAAAAAAAAGGGGGGGGGTTCCATGTCCTAGACAAATGAACTGATATTTTTAACTGTTGGCCAGCTCCAATTTCCCTGTGAGGCTAATAAAAGGCTTAAACTTGATTCAACTGAGAGAAAAATGTAGTAGTAGTTTGAAGCACGTTAGACAGCATTTTAAAGAATAAAACAAAAAGGCCATTACAAATTTATGCTGTTGTGTTAAGAGCAAATTATTCTGAAGTGGAAAATATTGTACCAAGCCTGGCAAAAATGAAGCATGAAAGAGCTCACTAAACAGTCTTTCCATGGAAATTTATGCCAAAGGAGGGGAGGACTGAAAATAAAGAAATGGTAGGATGCCTTGCTGACAAATACACAAAGTCATCGAACCACGTCACATTGCAAAACTCACCCTTTGGCCAAGAACCAGTGGAATATAAGAGCGGTCCAGCTCATGGAGCCTTTCAGACAGCTCCACTTGCTAAAGCATTTGAAGGCCCCTTCTTCTCCCCTTGTAGCATTACAGGGGGGAATTCCAGATTACACAGAAACTTCTGCTACAGCACGCGGCTCCATCTAAAGGAGTGCATAGTGCCACTTTTGTCACTAGTCCTTTAACACTTCAGAGCAAACAATTAGTGCCTTATCCTAGAAGAATCAAGAGGATTTTCAAACAGGTAAAACTGAGTGAAACAGACCCTACTGCTAATCTCAACTAATTGTGCCTTGATATTGCCCCATCTCTCAAACACAACCTTTGCAAAAGACCTGTGCTCAGATCTTCTGCTTAAATTACTTCTGAAAGTCTTGCTCAATTATGCATAATTATAATAGTGTATATATAATTTGTCATTAAAAAGGCAGTACTTGCCAAGTATTATCGTATCTAATGAGCCACTGTCCAACTTTATAAAAATATAATTCTGTGCTATGTCTAAGGATGCTGAGGTTTATTGGTTAGACTTACTGTATAATAGGTACATATACCTAATCACAGAATGCAAAGCGGAAAAAAAGGAAAGAATAAGAAAGTTTTCAAAGGTAAAAGACTGATTTGAGAGAGAAAGGAAGTAGAATGAAGGACTGATTCCCTTCTGGCCAGGTGACACAACACCTCTGGTGTCAGAGTTCACACTGTTTACCTGATTGACAAGTAAATTCCAGCACAAGGAATGTCCTTGGATGAGATGAATGCAAGCCTGGGACTAGATTTTGCAGGGCAAATGAATATAAAAGCTTATGCATCCAATTCTCACTTTCACAAAATGGCAAAGTTCTGTAAAATATACTTGTAGATTGTTCTTTCTGCAATTACTTAGACTAGTTAAATTATTTAGTAAGACATCTGTGGAATACAAGTCCACAAGAGACCTCAGAAACTGTCAAAACAAAAAAAAAATTGAAGAAAGTAATATCCTTCCCCCTCTTCTTTTGTAAAGTATCCACATGTTTCAAAATAAAGTCAAGTTGTTTATTAAGCATATGCTAAAGATGTAAAGTTACAGTCCACTTTGATAACAGATTCTGTAGAGTATCTTGGTTTTCCTTTTAATATTTAGGATGAACAGAAGAGATCTACTCGTATGAAAGCTTTGCAGGCAGGGGGAGTCACGGTTAAAAATAAAATCTGGCAAATTCACTTATCTCTAGGGTGGAAAATAAAAATGTGAAAACCAACTTTGACTAATTAAAAAACAATGGATTTTTTAATCCAAAAGATGGCTGCAATATTACACATTTTTGCTGTATTACTTCATCCTGCATCTCTTGCACTCCCTACATATTCTCTGTGAGTATAAAATTCTGGTAAACCATGCAAAATTAAATTTCTAATCTGGGATAATTTGAGCTGTAGTTAATCCAGGGAAATTATCACTTGTAAGACTCAATGCATTTTACAGAAAGTACATGATGAAGAGCACAACAAAACAAATTAACTTTTTAATCAACAAAAACCAGCAAATAAAAAATGAAATGGAATCCTGTAACTTAGTATAAATATAAAATGGGAGAGAGATTTCTTTATGAAATACTAAAGACTGAGTTGGTCTGACAATATAAAGTAGGCTAATTTTGGTATACTTATGAAACAAAATAAATGCCATCATATTTAAGGACTCAATCAGTGTGAATAATGTAATGTCAAAGGAATAATCTGCTTTACCATTTCAACCAGCCAGAAAATACATTATAGATGGAAAAGAGTAATGACAGAAAGATCACATAATACAAGTAAACTAAAACAAAGCAAACCTTTCCTGTACTGTTTTCTTAACTTCTTTCTCATTTTAGTGTTAGTCTTGCCACCTTTCAAGCCTCCTCTTCCCCCTTATAGCAGTGAAGTTGGCAAAAGCTTTGCTATTGTCTCTAACGACAGCAGAATCAACACTTTTCTCAGTTATAGCATAAAGACCAGACTAAAGAAAACGAATAGAGGAAAGAGAAAAATCAGGAATTTGGGTCTATAAACTACAAAATGGAAAATAACTTCATTATTTAATTCTGAAAAACACAGTTTTCTCCAACCATTTCTTGTTCAGATTGCAAATGTTCAAATATAGGGCTATACTTGCCATACAACTTGGAAAAAGAGCCTACTTATGTTATACTAACTTGTTTCTTAAGCAAAAGAAGGTAGTAAACCTTGGGAGATTTAAAATGTTATCTCACGTATTTCAAACAGTTTAAGAAATTAGCATCTGAGTATACGCTTTTAAATAAGTGGTATTTCCTCAGACACAAGTAGATGATAAAAAAATTCATCTTTCCAAATATACAAGTTTACATAAATCTGACAAACATGTAACTCTGAATATGAATCTAGGATCAAATTCTGTATTCCTTTCCCATGAATGTGAACAGCCCCCACTCACTTTAATAGGACCAGTAAATCCACAGAGAGAGTGGTGTCAAGATTAATGTGTTCAGAAGTGAACTTAAATGGAACTTCATGCTGTCATCACCTGCACTTCTAAAATAGAGCCAAAACTGTAACTGTTCCATCTTAATTTCACTTAGGCATTTTGCACAATCAAAGTTCTTATTCCTAATTTCCTCCTTTCCGTATTTTATGAAAGTCAGAAGTTCAAGGTGCATCACAGGGAGACTTTTCTTTCACCATTTTTCACAATTTCAAGGAATCTAGCACCTCACAAAGGTGAGGTTCTAATTCAAAGCGTTTTTACCAACTTAGCCATTGCAGCATTTGGAGCTTTGCTCCAAAATCCACATTCCAATTCCATGTACCACTCAGAGCTACTAATTCAGCTACATTATGCTCCTGCCTTCCAACTGCTGCCCTCAACTGCAGATTAAGTAACACAAAGACTGATTTAACTTTACTTTTTATAGTATTTGGCAGAGATATTCAGCAAGGTTTCTAAAAACAGAATTCTCATTACCTGGCAGGGACTGTGGGGAGATTTCTTGAACTTCTGGTGTTTTGGATTCAGCAGGCCATGCTCGAGTTTCATTCTTAGCTAAAGGGACAAAGAGGTTAGAGAATAATAGCAAAGCTGCATCTGCTCTGTTCCACTACAGATTTACTTCTGTCTCACTTCAGTTTGCCAAAGTAAACCAACATGGGTAAATGTGGAAAGCTAAATACCTTTTAGAATCAATGAACTTCTCGCTGCACACCCAGTATAAGCATCTGCCTAGCTATCCTAAACATGCATGTGTTTTGTTATTGTTTTGTTCATAAGAAGACTCTTTCAAAATAATCTGCAGTAAGGAATTTAATGCCTTCTGAGTCATTAGTTCCACAGTGCAAAATGGTTTTCAGTGTTTTTCATTTGTCTAGTATTTTGGCATTAACAGTAATGATGCTTTTCAAAATTCAAAGATGTAATACAGAACTACCTATTTAAATAAAACTTCAAATACACCAATCATGTCCTTTTTTGCCTTCACATTATATCTATCAATTTACAGTGATAGGACAACAGCCTTTTAGTCCAAAGCCTGCTATATTTGTATAAAAACAGCAGTGGACACCAGGGGGTTTAGTTTGTTAAAAGGAATTTAGTTTGAAACACAGAAGGGTAGTAATGCTTTTGTAGTGGATATAGAGAAAATTAATTACCTTTGACATGAATAATAGTTGGTTTTTGTTCACTGAGGAATCAGGCAATTGATCTTGTGTGGTGAAATCTCTTCTAGTTTTTTTTAGGATTACTACTTCAAAAAAACTAGCAAGTTTTTGACTAAGTAAACAGAAAAGAACTACTTAGAGAATTCAATAAATATGATCTCCTGTGGTGCATTATTTTGACTTTCCTAAATAACACTAAACTAGAGCAGTTGCAATACATCAGAAAGTCATAACTTCACACACAGCCTAAGTTTTACTGAATTTTATTATAGACATACATCATTCTCAGACATCAGTGAAGGACATTTATATATATTTGGACCATATGGAAGAAAACTCACTTCTTTTTGTCAATTATTTTATATATTTAAGTTATTTGTCAGAGTATTTTTGCTTTCCAAGCAATGACTCTTGCCTGTTTCACACTCCTCTGAAATCTATCAGTCCCCTGAGTATACACCCTTGTACTTGATGTTCTCTATCAAGTAACACATAGTAAACAGAGCAAACCAAAACTGAACATCACTTGTCTACCCTGGCTATTTCCAGAAAGCTGTTTGTGTAATCTCTACCACACAGAGTGCCTCCAAACTGCCATCACATCATCTACTCTGATACATCACAGCATCTACATTTAGGAGTGCAAGTTCTACACTCAGCCACCTGAAGGAAGTTAGACACCTCTAGAACAACTGAGACTACCTTTGTGTTTTCCTCATCTTATGCTCAGTCATGTTCTACCACTCTTACTGCATGCATTACTGAACCTTATGACCTGTTTTCAAACACAGCATTGTTTTCTTGCAGAGAGGTATAATTTTACTGATAGAAAACTAAAACAAACAAACAAACAAGTTCTAGATACTGTAGTTCAAAACTAAAATTGGAGGTTTCACAATATGGTTTTCTAAAAGTAAGCAGTATGACAAACAGATTTGTCAAAATATTGTTTACTGACTTTTAAAGGCACCTTTTTTTTTACTTGCACATCATATACGTATTAGAACCAGGATAATAATAGTAACTTCCTTGTTTTTTACTGTTTGTTGTTCAAAGAAGCACCAGTTCTCAAGTTAGCAATGTGATGAACTCAATTATCATGATTCACTAATGCTCTGTAATGTAAATACTGCAATTAAGTTTTCCTGTTTAGCTTTATTTTTCAGTAGCCACAGTTGACGCTAACAGCTTTCGCTTGTCAAATGCTGGTAAATACTTCCTCATTCCAGATACTAATTTTTAAGGAATTCAGCCTCAGTTCATTCAAACACACCCATGTACCGTGTATCTCTACTCTGATACACACACATTGTCTTAACAGGAACAGGCGCTGCAAAGCAAACCACTCTGGGAACATGTCATGGCCAGCGATGGAGCAAACAAAGCAGAAATACGAAAGGAAAAATATTTGACCCAGTTTTTAAGGGTTCAGATTTTTAAAGTAAGTGAATTTCTACCAACTCTTCTAATTGCAAACTAACTGTTAATTAAGTAAATGCAAAAAGAAAGGAAAAAGAGGAAAAAAGGACTTTTCTCCTTGTATATACGTTCTCACACCATCAGCTTTCTGATACTGTTCACGAACAACATGAGCTTAATTCATTTCTGCTTACCTATTTTTTTCTTGGATGCTTGAGATATGTCATCTATCGTCAGGAGAGGAGGAAGTTTCTGTTGAGTTTCATTGAGACCTGGAACAACAAGGTGCACTACACAAAAAGGTGAGTGAGCCATGAATTCAAGCAGCGATGAACAATACACAATCTGCACTCCAAGACATGTGAGCAACTACTCCTGAACCACTGGGATTTCAGCCTGAGTATCTAGGAAATGAGTTAGTTCTATTTAGTAATTATTAATCCCATTTGCTGCTATTTACCCATTATAACACTCCCTGTATTAGCACCGTTTCACTATCAAGCAGAATGTAAAACAATTAAATAGCAGAGCACGACCCTGGAATACTACAGTATCACGGACGCTGAGACATTCTATCTAGTGTGCTCAGAAGAACTAACACCTACCACATGGTTCATAAGTACTTGTTTAATTCTGGTCAACATATCAAAACTAACATCAAGCAACTTATGTCAAATTCTAAGCTATGCAAAGTATTTCCATATAAAAAGGGTTAAACACCTTCCTGAATCTAGGAATAAATTTCTCACAAGATGCATGATGCAGTGAGCCTTTTTTATGTATTCTAGGCAGAGTACTAGTTCGCCACACTAAGCACTATATAATAGATGTTTGCCCATTTTTCTTTTCTAAACCAATGCTATATATTCCTGCAGATCACATAAGAACAGAAAGCATGGGACTGAATGGCTTGAGGGAAACAGTGATGCCCTGAGATATATAACATTCCTTACTAGAGCCTAATTATCAGTACAGGTTCATGTCTGTAGATGGTATGAGACAGTATCTTACTAATTTAGAAAATAAAAAAAGACAGTCTCTAATCTCAAGAAGATCTTTGCCACAGAACTTTACTTGAGGTATGAAAGAACTTAGCTCAAACAGTAACAATATCTTCTCTGAAATATTATGACAATAAAGTCATCGTGTTTCCCTTAGGCTGCATTATCCCTGAATCATCCGTACCACCATAAACTCTAACAAATACAGTCTGAACTAAGATGCAAAATATCACTTGCTATGTAAGGAAAGAACTCTTGGGAGTAAAAAAATGAAAGGTATTTACACAGTTCTGATTTTCACCCAAAGACGATAAAAAAATAATAAAAATATCTTCTAGTCACCTAATATTGCTCCTGGCAGAGAAGAACTATCTGGAGTCTTTGACAGCGTCCGATTTTGAATAACTGTGGAAACAACACAGACATATTAGAAAATCATTTAAAAGAACCTGAATTGGGGAAAGAAAACCACACTGAGACAAGCCTAAGCATTCTCAAAGCCTTCCCTCAATTTAATACTTAGAGATGAGCACACCATCCTTATCTTTTCTATATTTACATTTAGTTTAAGACTGCAAACTGTGTTTTTTCTACATCATCTCTTAACTGTGCATCTCTTCTTTCCCCTAGCATATCTGGTTGATAGCCTTGGTGAAAAATGACATTCCCTGCTTATGTTAACACATGGCCAACTCCAACCCATCTCACTTCCCTGCCATTCACATGTCTTGATGCTTCTTTTCACACCTGAGTATTAAGTTAATCACAGCTGGGAGATCAAGATACCTGGACAATCCAATTGAAGCAAAAGAACATATACAAGCAGAAATTGGAACTGACTGGTATCCATTCAATAGTTCAACTAAGTCATTGTTTAAATTGCAATTTAATATCTCCTTTTATTAACACAGATGGGTAACAGCTTAATAGTATTTGTAATTAAAGAAAATGATGTTTTGTAGGGTCCTTCTTATTTTAAAAGGAAAGTCTCATAACATTCTCATCAGTCAGAATATTGTGTTTTCTATTAAATTTTAGTACTTGCTTTACTCTTGCAGAGCATATGAATCAGTTGAAAAAAATACACAAAATTACCTTGTTTGATTATTGTGACAGGGACTAACTTCTTATTATCTCTTAGAGTAAGCTGAAGGAAGGAAGAAAAAAAAAAAAGCATTGGATAACTGCCATAATAGTAATTGAACTTTCCTAGTAACAAAAACAGAGGGCTCCAATCCAATTCCTCGCCTGCCCCAAGTTAACACTGGATATGGCTCTGGCCCCAGTCACTGAAGGTTACGTTATTGCTTCAACTCCCATGGGCTAGCATAGAAATAAAGCATTTTATCTCCTTCATTTGGCTCAAGCAAGTTATTTTGCTTCATAAGAACACAATATTTGACGGCTTAGGAATCCCCAATCCTTTCTTAAGAATCTCCTGAGCACTCACTGGGGAGTAGGCCAGAAAACTAAGAAACACTGACATTTAACTAGAATAAAACATCTGAAACACACGCAGTTACAAATTTGGTTACAAGATAAAATTTTACTCTCAGAAACAGTATTTTTACAACACAAACTATTCCAGAACCAGGTGTACATGTGTAAACTACCATCACTCTTGGGTGCATGGTCTGCTTAAAGTGGATTAACTCAGAGTTATCTTATTTGGTGAAACTGGTTCCATAATATAATTGGCCAGCCACCCACATTCTTCTCACACTTTTACTCTAAATACTTGCACTTTTCTACTGTTTGCTTCTCTTCAACCCAGATTAGTTTGTGCCCAAATGTTAATCCTTACCAAAGTTTTGACAACCTTGACGATAAGGAGCATATTTCTTAGAATGAAGAAAACGGCAAATCTCTAAAATTGTATCTGAGTACTGACTACCACATGCAGGTATTAGAACCAACTTTCAAAAGACCAGTAACACAATGACTGGAAGGGAGCAGGAAAAAGTTAATGCCACTAATATAGGAATCCTAAATACATTACAGAGTCAAAATTTTTTAGTCATATCTCAATTACAAGAAGGAGAAGAACTCAACAATTTCCTGTCTGTGTTAAACATACTCTACTTCAAGGCAGAACCACTTAATGTTTGTTTTGCACTTCATCATATCTCGTCTACTTCACATGAAAGAATATTTGCATGAAAATTCAGCATCAGATTTTTAAGATGTCTTTTGAAACCCACTTGTGGACCACATTTGTTTTAACATTTTTGATCAACCTATACCATCAAGCTCAGGCTTGAGAAATGTTACCTCGCCCCCTCAAAAGCAAGCTTTCATATATGTATGAGACATAGGATTATGTAGTCCTACTGGTTAATATGATCCTCTCTTTAAGTCAAACTAAATTCAGAAGCAGCTTAAGGCAGTACATGTGGCATAAAAATTTTATTTATAACACTTGATGCCAATGATGCCATTAAATTATAGATGAATCCATTTGAGAACAAAGTAAAAAATGGGAAAGATAGCTATAATTTCAGGAAAATCAAAACATCCTCCAAGAAACATTGGCTGTGCATACAAGGGATCTCAGTACAAGAAAGCTGATTACTAAGATCTACTTTGGAAAGGAAGCACAGCAACATGGGGAAAGCAGAGAGATGTACAACTATAATTCACAGAAGAACTTCCCAAATAAAGCTAGGTGAAGAAAGAGGCTGGTGCACAGCTACAATGCCTAAAAGTGGTAGATGACTGCATAGTGTAATAGCCTTTCACTAGCAACTTACAGAGATGTTTAAATGAAAATGAAGACTAGAATATGAATATAAGAAAGTTATACTAATATACTACAGAATTTCATAGTACTCCTGGTTTTGTATATTTGTTATGGGACAAAGCATATTATTTTGGTTCAAATTTTGTTTATACATTCAGATTGCCATCTGTTTTCTCTTAATTCTGCACACTGTTTCTCATATTTTAAGTATTCCTGGCAGTCTGGGAAGCAGATGGACATATGTGGGTTTTAGTTTTAACTAGAGGATTTATACCAACAGGCAGAATAGATTGCCTACAGTCCCTGCCTAGAACCATGAGGATAAACTCCTATGAAGGTATATGAATGTCTTCTGCCAAATGAGTCAGTGTCTCAGAGTGACTGGGTCTTTTGCAGTTCCTGGAATACCAAATTATCAACTGTGGCTTGCCTTTTTTCTGTATCTGAACAGCTTTACAGCTGCAGGAGTTCTCTTCAGAAGACCATCCATTGTCACAAATGCTTGTGCCATGGAGTCCTAACCAGCCTCTTCCTATCATATTCATAGATCAACTCACAATCACAAGATTATGATTTGGTGGGAAATAAGATGAATGGTGGGGCCCTAGAGCTAGTCACCACATGTACATGCCCTCTGGCTGCACTGACAGGATCCTAAAACACCAAGGGTATCCTTGGATACCAAGGATCCTAAAATACCAAGGGAAGGTAGCTGTTTATTTTATGAAAGCTGTTACTGTCTGTCACTGAGTAACAACTTTGCATTGGTATCAACATGGTTTGAAATTAAGAGTAGGTTTTAATCTGTCATTTATGAAGAATATAAAATTGTTTTCCTTTCTTATTGCTCACTTTACCAGTAGTAAGGCTTATCATTCTATTTTGCATTCGACTGAAAAAAATCTGTTTCAGATGTTCAGCTTCTGAAGTAACTCTAGAGCTGGTATTTAGGTGACTAACAGGTGGGATGAAATCCAGGTATCAGAAGAAGCTGCATATTTTATTGGATTTCTCATCAGGAGCCCTTATAACTAAATAAGTAGCCCTCAAGTCCTAGTGAGCACTCACGTAACTCCAGCGCAGAACTTCAAATCCTAATTATTATTGGTCCTTTTACTAGTAAAATATTCTCATATTGACAAGAGCATCCATTCTTTGTTGAACAACAATGGTTGACCAAGACATCAAAACTTAGCTTCTCAGTCAAAATCACTGACATGAAATCCATGTGTACGGCAGTTGCTGTACTTAAAATGCTCATGTGCACCTATCTGCAACTGCTGCACTTGAAATCTAACACAATGCTGTCAATTCTGTCATTTTCAGTCTCTAAAAAGCACCTAATACAGATATTTTTATGTCCACTAAAACTTACTACTTGATCAAACCACTTCAAAAACATGAACATATAATCTGAAGGAATGGATGTTTAAACTGTGTTTTCCAGACAGAGAATACAAAGCACACAGAGATTAGAAGCACTAGTTATTAAAGTGACTCTGGCATCTGTGAAAGAAGGATGATGGCAAATAAGGTACTGCTTAACGTCAGTCCAAAAGTAGAGATGTAAGCTGTATCAAATGTTAGGTATTTTTTCTTCTGACCATGCACCTATGGCAAATTGTAAAAAGGACTGCACTTCTCAGACATTTTGTCAAAAGGTATATGGCAACATTACTTTTAGAGACTCTTATATTTATCCTTCTTTCTTGAATTCCAATACCAAAAAAGGCCACAAATAACTAACATACAAAAGGGAGACTCCTCAAGGAAGTGTTACAGACAGCTTGGACTGGACAAGATTTTAAAGAGCAGCCATTATTTCCTCTGGAGTTTAACACATGATAAAAGCTGAGAGTCCTGCTCTTTGGCTGGAGAAAAAAAAAAAAAAAAAATCAAAGAGGACTCCACCTTTCAGTCTGGCGTTATGAAACTACAGGAACCTAATCAGACAGAAGAGGAAATTAATTTCTACTGCACACTCTCCACCCTACCACCACCCATTGTTTACAAAGGGGAAAAGAATGACCATCCCTAGAGCTCTCCTCTTTTTTTTTTTTTTTTTTTTTTAATTTTTTTAAACTGGATGAAACTGCCAAAAGAAACACAAGCTGATATGTCACTGGTGTTGAAAGGGCAGAATGACTAGATAGACTGGTAATGTTCCTTTAATACGCAGCCTTTAGAAACATCTCCTTATGAAGAAGGAGTTAGAATAAAGCTGACGTAAGCCAATCTTACGGAGCAGAATATGGCACAAACAACGTTTCGCCTAAATAATGCTCATTCTGGCTTTGCACTGAAACATCCTCCACCTAGTACTGTGGAAACTGAAGTAATACCATAAACTTAAGGGCTGGCTGTTGCCTGCTTCCCAGCCTTTGTTTTACAGCTTTTTGCATTGCTGAACCAAGAACAGTAAGAGAATTTTTAGAATAAACTTCTATAGAATATTTTCATGATACTTCTGTGGAGGGCAATAGAGCAGTACTGCTCTGGAGCTAAACCCTGGGAAGCTGACTAAAAAGACTAAATGTTGGCCCCAGTCATCTTTGCATGCTTAAGCTGTGCAAATATTTGGAAAACTATTTTAGCTCACTTTCTCAGGACTTCTCTCGCATAAATGGAATCCTTGGTGTCCCAAAGCTGGCGCAACGGAGTTCAGGTCTTGGCATACAGGGCTTGCTAGCAGGAAGAAAAGAACCGAGTTTGCACCCTGGATGCCAGAATGCATTACCTGGACTTGGGCTGCCACATACACCTTCAAAGACAGCTTGAGATTATGGGACCAATGGGAAGAACAGCAGATGTGTCTTCATCAACAACAAAATGAGATGAGTACCTTCCTGAATATCCAACCAACTGGCTGTGTATTACTCACAGGTAAAACATTTTCTCCTGAACAGGAAACATTACTACGTTTCCAGTACCCGTGGCACATTTTTTACTGCTCTAATTCTGCATGTAGTGCTATACTTAAAGTATTACTTTCCTAAATTAATACCTAATTCTTCTTTCAAGAAGAAAATGCATGGACTGTGGTTTGATTCTTGAAGGATTGCCAGGTCAGTATTACAGACAATTTACAATATTGTACAAAATTAAGTATGCACAATGAAAAAACAGGCATGACCATTTCCTACTATGAAAAAAACTGAAAGATCAGACAGAACAGAACCGTGAAGAACAGACCAGTGGATTGTTCCTTTATAATAGTTACTCATGAGCTAACACTTTTAAATTGCTGAAGTAACAAGGATTCCTACAACTTCTCTTGTGAAGTTCTTCCATAGTCTATCTCATGGATACCTTAAAAACAAACAAACAAACCTCCAGAAGTTTAACTACTGAAACTTGCATTTTGAAGAAAAAGTAAGGAAAAGAAATATGAAGAAACCAATTTAATCCCATATAAGAGAAGGCAATGCTCAGGAGTCATGAATAAAATGCTTATTTTCCACTGTATTAAAACTAGTCTACTAACAAGTTCGATCTACTGTTCCTTCATTTCTTTTTCAACTCTTGGAAGTAAAACATATTTGTATATGTGAATCTATGAATCTGTGAATCACATCCATGCTTGCTTGGTAGCTGTTAAAACAAATGCTAGATGAGAAAGAGAACTGAAGAAATGAATGAATACTGGTGTTTATTTTTGACAAAAGTCTTCAAATGCTTTAATGAAACAGTTCGAAATTCTAGGTTGCCACCTGCAAAGATTTAATGAATTGCCTATTGAGCTTGATAAGCAAACTAAGGTGCCCTTTCCAGCCCCCTCTGATTCTGCAAACACTTCCACCATATATGAGAACTACTGCTGAATTTCATAGGAAGACTAATGATTTCAGATGACCTGAATACATAAAAGATCCCTCTGTGAAAAAACAGCACTAGGTTATTGCAAAATGGATTCTCTGCAAGGACAGTCTTGACTACAGAAAATTATCTAAACACCACAAATATAACAGGTTAGCCAATCTGACTACTACAAGATGAAAAGAATAAGCAAATTTTGAAATTTAGAATCCACATATTGAAACTACCAGCTTCATCTTTTTTAACCCAGAATCAGTAGGTCTGGTCATCTCAGCTACAGCTCTCAATCATTTCATCAATACACACATACAAACACTTCTCCATACAAGTATTCAGTCCTAGATTTAACAAATTTTTGGTATTTGGGATCTGTGGCCATAATCTCTTTCTCATTTACCCTAATAGAGAAGCAAAAATTTGACCATACAAAATACAAATCTGTTATCAAGAATAATAGACTATTTTTGCATACCTGTGTTTGGGTATTAGGTACCAACTTGTACATGTTCTGGAGTTGTCCATTTACTTTTTTATCTGATTTGGCAGAAAGAGAAATAAATACACAAAATTAATTTTTGTTTTATTCAAAAAAAAAAGCAAAATAAGTTTATTCAGTTATTGTTAATAGCTTTTTCAATACCTAAGAAAGTAAGCAGACTTAATCATAAGGTATAAGAACACACTCTGTAGCAGTTTTCTTTGGTCTTGTTTCTCCAGATTTTTTTTATTTCATTAATCTGCAAAGTCTCTTCTTCCTGTATTGACAGGGAAGAAATCAAGCATATTCTTTTTGTTCTACCATGGGGGGATAATAGAGCTGAAGTGGTCTTTGGGATTTCCTAAGGAGAAGTCTAAGTCAGAGGTGCCTAAGATAATTCTTTAACAAAATTAATATAACTGAAAAAGCTAATCTACAAGAAAGAAACCCGAAAGAAAAGGAATTTCTGCATCCCGGTCTGTCAGGCTGGTACCACTAACAGGTACTGGTTAAAAAAATGGAAAAATTTAAGCATGTTTTAAGCTCTCCAACAGCTACTGTCTAAGCTCACCCTTACGAAAGAAATATGCACTTAGCACTGGTAATACAAAACATGCATATCATTTCTCTCTGGCTCTGACATGGTTTCCTTTGTTTCAAAGATGACCAAAGTAACTCATGGATTTGAATCTCTCATTTTTCTCCTTAGGCTTTTACAGGTGTGCCTGGCAGCTACTGAAGTTTCTTAGTCTCACAAGCTTCTTGTGACAGAGCTGTAAATGCGAAGGAGCAACAGTCCCCTCCCCCACCTCCATGATGTTACATTCTAATACGATACTTCAAACTTTGTTCACATCTTCCATCTGGACACTATTCTGCTCCTGCCAAGTTGACAGGCCCATAAACAAAAATCAAGGTAAACGTTATATTTCTTCACTATTCTTTCCAAAATGGGCAAACAATAGGAAAAAAAAATCAGCTGTAAAGGACTTTGAATTGAGAGACATTTAGGTTGACAGGCTGTCATGAAAAATTTTTCAAAGTGCTTGATACTTCTCAGGAACAGGACCTGTTACTGGCCTAAAGACAAGGGAAAACTGACAAAACTCACACTGACTTCATGCTTCTGCAAACATCAGTAATTTGCTGGTCATTATATACTGCTTTTATTTTTCTCTTTTTACTCTCTAAAATAATTTTGTATTCTATAAACTACAAATATTTTATTAGAAAGTGGATATAGAATAGTGGTTTTGCCTTTCAGAAGAATGATAGCACTTATTGATTATCTATAAAACTAATAAAGATGAATGGGAAGTGAGTAATCTTTTATACAGTTGACTTTTTTCCTTTGGTGCTTTCTTTTGATGAGCATTATTTCACTAGGTCTTTTCTATCTGCCAGGCTATTCACAATATTCATGGTACAATATCTTTGTTAAAACTCATTTTTTCAAAATATATAACTGCATACGAATTAAATGTTCATTCTGTTTACAACCAGCCCATTATCTGCTTAATGGACTAGAGAGCAATTTAATTTGTGATTTCCAAGAAATTCATTTCTGGACAATGACAAAAAATGATCTATTTTAAACAAATATCTGTTTGATCATCTGTCACACTTTTTACATCCCATCACCTTGCTGAGCTGTGAACAAAACACTGTGTTTGGATGGTTAGCCCTTTCCTTGAAGGATTACATTGTCCAGAAGGTGTTCTTTAGATCACAACCAGAAAATGCTTACTATTTTGGGAGTACAGAATGTAGACATAAAGGGAAATAGCAAGCCCCCAGTATTTAGTGGCTGCAGTGGAACCTACTACATATACAAGTTTATGTTCTTGAAAAAAGAAATCTCATCTGAAAAGAATATAAACTCTGACAAGAAAGTATCCTTCAAACCAACTCAGTCTGTCTCCACAGCTCACAAGAATGACTCTTCCGGCATATATAAAAAAAAATATTTAGAAATACATGATTTATAGAACAACAAATTTGATCATGTCAGTGGACACATTTTAATCATACTATCTTGAACACAATATTAAATTTTAAATACTATGCACTCTTTATCCCCTCTAAGCCTCCTAGAAAATGTTTAAAGTCTGGGAAAAATTGCCATTTGGTAAGTTTTATTTAGTGCTCTGAAGCAATGTTTCCTTTTAGGAGATAGATACAAGAAAAGACCATCATCATTCTCCATTTTAAGGTCACAGTATAATGATGGCATTTTTCTAGACCGCTTCAATGACTCTAAGGGGAGTAGGCAGGTACTTTAGAGTTACAGCAATCTAATTTATGTTTAAGGCCAGCAGTATTTACACAGTATGAGGGCTTTTGCAGTGTTACAAGCCAACCTACAGCTCCCTTCCCTCGTCCTGAGTACACTGAGCTGTGTAACTTGGCTATAGCTTGAAACTGAGGTCCAACCCAAATTTTAGAAATCTCACATGAATAAGTCTCTCTTATGAGACTTCCCATTCTTCATTTTTCTAGTCGTGCTCAAAATAGTGAGGATAAGAGTTTACATTATCTTCTGACAAGTATCTTGCTCAGAAATTTTGTTATGTAAATGTTCAAGGAAAATAAATCAGACTGGACAATGTCTGCTAAGCCTCTCTTGTAAAAGAGGATTCCTCCATGACAGCAGTAATCTTTTGAGCAGTATGTTGCTTTTTCAATGATTACTTTGATGCCACTTTGCATGCACACTGCCCTGTGGCTTTGGAGAAAAAATCTTGAGATATGACTGAGAACAGCTGGAGATGCTATATGATGTCTCCATGAAAACCTAAACAATAGCATACATTATCAGAGCATAGGTACAAACACCATTTGTAAAACTCCTTGATCAAAAACTAACCTCAAACTAAATTTTTCAGCAGAATCACAAAGGGCTCTTTCTATTTGTTTATTTACTTTAAACTGAAGAGAATCCAGTACCAAGTCAAAATTCAGTTTTTACTTTTATTGCTAATACGTCTGGGACCATTGTGATGCACGCTGGATAGGACAGGCTCTGTATAGCTCTTAACCAGCCTGCACTTACAAGGACATATAAAATAAGATTCAAGCAAGGATAGTGCCTTCCATCAACTCAAATTAGCTGTGATCTTACTATGCAAGGCCAAAGGAGAATGCCTGGAAGCCAGTCAGAGGTGTAACAATACACAAACAACACATTACATGCATCTAAACCAATCTCTGTTACGGTTCTGTCAATCTGCAGCAGATCTCCTATTATTTGCAACGACAAGAGAGCACTTGTCCAAAGAGCACATGGTAGTTTTTCAAATACATACTATTCCTAGTTTCACCGATTCCTAAAACAATTTGTTAGTGGCATAGGGATGGAATTCAAACAAGGAAAAATTGATCAGTAGTTTACTTTAAATAATATTACAATAGCAAAAGAAAAGCTGCCAAACTGGGTATCTGCTAATTATTGCTAAATACTTACTAGACAGAACTGTCTTGTGATTGAAAGTCTTGCTCCAAATACTATCCTCTATGTTGTCTTTAACTCCAAATTCATAAAGTGTGTTTGGCTTCAGATTGTCCACCACTGTCTCTGTAACTGGGCAAAGCTGAAAAACCCATTTCTTTTCTTTATCCTTTTCTCTGTAACGAACGGTATAGAACCTGTTTAACAAAAACAAACACAAACAAACGTGTGTGCATGTGTGTGCGTGTCTGTACTTGCCATCCTACAAATCGTAGCATCAGGAGTATTATATCAAGAGCGAAATAACTTTCTCATTATTCACCTGGCTTGCAAACAAGCATATGTGGTTCTGACCACAAACTGCAACCTCATTCTACGAGTAGTTTCTGTGATAATCTGACATATGCCAGAACTGTACAATGGAATCATCAGCCTATTAGTCAGGAAGCCTCAACCAATTGCTTAAAGTCTTTTATATCCATCCAGGGCAAGGTGTTCCCCCCAAAATTAGTCCAAAACTATTCGCAAGGGGAAAACAGTAATAGTTGACGTTTATGCAATACATTGCTCATTCAGTGATCCCATTATGTATTGCCCACACCTAAAACAAAAAAGTAAAGCAAGATATTACTTTTGGCAGTTTAAAATCAACAATGGGATGAATGCTAACACATTATGAAATTAAAAAAAAAAAAAACCTATAGAAATTGCCCAATTTGATCAAGCAGCACCACCCTGAAAAAGTATGGCTGCAATGCTAACGAGTATAAAGGAACACAGTGCAAATGATGAGAGTTATGGCACAAGAGCTCCACCACCTGCTAGTGTCTCATCTTCAATTTATATACTGTATTACTGTCAAAACAAGGATTTTTTTGGTAAAAAAACATAGCAAGGTTTGGCAACTTTTTCTAAGTATTACTGGAAATTGTTATATACATCATAAATAAAATCCATCCATTGTTCTTATCCTTCTCACATTTACACTAGCTGAAAAATGATGAATTCCATCCAGTTGTATTTTCCCCACTCAACTAATAGCTTCAGGAGAACTAACACCACAAAACAAACAAAACTCTAAAGTTTTTTTTACAGGTCATGCCTAAAGAATCACTCAGAAGCAAAAAAGAAAAACAAATTTTCTCAATTTGCTTTGGGAGATTTAATCCAGATATTACATAAGAAAATATATGCAGATAAAGGAGGGGACCCAGAGAAAAAAACCAAAATGTGCTTTAATTAACTGAAAAGGTATCATGTCATAAGGTCCAATTTAAAATGAATTAATCTGCCAAACACAATACTGCCAGTGCACAAACCCACTTTTGCCAAAATTAAGCAACTTGCAGAGTAGAGTATAAGGGAAAGGCGAAACGGAAATATCCACTTTGTTATTAAAAGGCAGCCCAAGGTGAGGCAAGTGCCAGTCTTGCAAAATACATTCACATGCAAACTTTGACAGCTATGGTATAAAACATATAAGTAAAGTCAAATTTGTTTTCTCCACACCAAAAGTACAAGTTTTTCTGTTTTATTAGCTACAGTTCAGAAATGGTGGGCTGAATTAACTATACAAGAGAGATTATTGCAGATATTCCTCTAGGTTATAAAATTAATGTCTGTGTTGGCTCACAGCTCTCTCTGTTAGCTGTACTGCTTTGCATTCAAAACATTCTGTTGTTTATCCCAGAATGGCTTTGCTTTTCAGTAATGACTAAAGTTGTCCATGAGCATTATAATACTTCACTGGGGGTTGGAATAGTTCCTTAGAAATATAATTTATGCATCTTTATCGCTCTGAGAACCCTGAGCAGAAACAAATTATAAGTAATCCTTTATGCATTTTCAAATGCATAGCAATATTTATAGTTTACCCTGAAATTTATTTGCTGTTCCCCCCCCGCCCCTCCATCCCCCAAACCCAATGCTGTTTTCCTTCTTGGAACATTCAGAACAATTGTATCTATTACATTTATTTATATTCCCTCATAGCTATTTCTCAAGCTATTGTCTTGATGTTACAGAAGGGATACAGTACAAAAAGACTAAGCAGTTTGTTCGATATGGCAGAAGAAAAAAAAATAAAACAACAAAAAAAAAACATTTCCTGAGCTGGGGAAGTAGGCTAGCTCAGCAGCTGCAAGTAGTCCTGCAATAGGTATCCTGAATTCCTTACCTCATACGCAGCTGGGGGCACCTTAAATAACAAGTTTAAAAGCAAAGCAAGTAGACCAGATTTTACTGTTATTCTATCGAAAAGTTGTTACTATCCCATCACCAGTCCCTAAGGTATGTCTTAGCAGTCCTTTTTTGCAGTGATGGCCAATATTTTCCTTTGCTATGAGGGCTCCATTTTCACATGTGCAATTTGCAAAGTCAGGCTTGGAAAGAGAATAAATATAATTAGTAATGAATATCCACTCCCTTCTTACAGATTCCTGGAATACCACCTGGAATAATACCACATAAGGGTATTATTAATCTGCATCCTTACTTATACGGTCTGTGCTCTATTCACACTTCATATGTCAAGCAGCATAAGATCTAGCTATAAGATAGACTGACAAAGAATGTTTTTACAATAAATTATTGGCAGTGGTAACATGACAAAAAGTTCCTCTCCTTTATTCTCTTAACCCCTTCATGCATAACTACAGAGACATTAACACAGACTGAGAAGCTTACTTGAAATCTCTGCCACAAATAAACAAATCCCATCTGAAGCATAAATGCATCCTGATGCACTGTATAGTCTTTTGTAAGAGATTTAGAATAGTTTAGACAGATTTAGAAACACAATGCACAAATAAAGCTAGTCACCTTCTTCCCAGCTTGTCTGAAAGATGAAATATCCTTTGTTTTTATGTTCATCCTTAAGTTTTCCTTTCTTAGTTAAATGGGATAAATATGAAGTGATTGTATTTGGTGGAAAGAAAACATACTGATTCATTTCAGTTCTTCAAGGTTGAAATCAGTAGCTGCATCAGAAAAGAGCAGAATCCCTTCCTCCCCCAAATCTTGTTTCTTCTAAATAGGCTTTTCAGCAGCTGTCCCATTTGCCTCTACTATAGAGAGTGTTCTGCTTGTGAATACTATCTCCACACCTGCAAATTCCTTCTCTTTAACATAATGTAAAATACCAAGAATATAAATCCAAGTCAAAAATCATCTTTCACTGAAATTCAAAAGACTATAAAAAAAATCTGACATGGAGATTGTCACAGTTGTGTCAAACTGTGCCATAAGAAATAGGCACATGAAGCATAGGAGAAACGTGCTCTCCACTCCAAGATTTCCAAACCTGTAAAAACTTCACCAAGGATGTAATTATTTCAGTGGAAACTTGCCACAACTAGTACTAAAAAAACACTGACTGTGATGACAGAATTTCCGCAATCTGTTTCAATAGGAGGAAATCAAAACAAAGTTCAATTTAGCAATTTGCAAAGCAACTCTGTTTGAATATTATGAATATCCAAATTCTACACCAACATGCACTTTTGGGGAAATACAATCATTTCTTTACAGACCACAAATTCAGAAATGGGACGTTTTGTTATTAAAAAACAATAATTCCTTGCTAAATCTGACCAACAAACTGCCAAATACAGTGAAATTCCAGGGCCTGCATGAGAACATCCTTCTGATGAAGTTTTACTGTCTTTTTAATTTCTCCCTCTTATCAAACTTTCTATAAAAATTATAGTATCAAAAAAATCAACGCATACAATGAAAGACATGAGAATGCAGAAAAGTCCAGTTATCACTCATATATATCAATCCCCTTGTGGCAGTGACATACACACACAAAATTTGCACAGCTGGGCTGTGATGTATATCAGAAGCTGGCAAAAACGATTCTCTTGGTTTGCAAACATTTAGAGAAACCTCCCCTCAGATCCCCAAGAAAATGTTATAAGGCAAGGTTAAAATGGAATACAGTCACACTGAGGTAGAAAGGAAAGGTGCACTGCAGTATTTCTCAGACACTTATCTCTGTGTGGTTAAGTATATCAAAAATTGCCTGTGTTCTGCAGGGCCCTAATCGCTAGTAAGAAAGTAATACACAGTTCAAGTAAAGCATCACGGAAACACACCCTGCAGCGCCATTCACAGCTGTAAATGCTAGCTTGATGTTTCAACAGCAAGGAGGTAGCACACCTCAGTTTCTGTACTCTACAGTAATTACACTGAGTGAGAATTTATTTTAATCTACATTCTCACCACATAAAAATACCTGTCTGTATTTACCCGCTTTTTATCTTTATTCCTTATTTGTTTTGCTAGAGGGTAGGAGAAGGGTACATTTTATCTGAACAATGTTTATTTAATAGCATCTGTATTCCTATTTGCAACAAATACTTCATCAAAATATTTCAAGGTTCACTTCACTTGTTTTCCAGCTTGGTCTCTATTAAACATTAAAGTTCTTCTGTTAAGCCCCTTAAAAATTAATCTATCCCCTTAACGGGCCATGTTTCATTTGGTCATTACAGGCTACCTGTAACCAAACCGCTGCAGGGACTGTAGAAGCCTTTTCCCTCCTCCCTTTCCACTAGACAACCGAAAGAGCGATACATTCCAACTACTCAAACAGAAGGGGGTCATGAGCAGGTGAGGGGTACAGTCTCACTCAGAGCTAATTGCTGTAATAAAGCCAACAAAAAAAGTAAGCGGGGGAAAGAAACAGAGTCTGCGTTGGCCAAGATGGTCTGTTGCTATATGCCTTTTTGCAATACTGTGATGTGTTTATGTTCGCATTCTTGAAACTCTCTCTACATAAGAAGAGCCTTAACTATTATTTTATAGTATTCTGATGTCACTTGCATCCATCTAGGATACACACAAAATGTGAAACAATGGCTCAATTAAAAGCAGCAAAAATAATCTCATAATTCAAAGAAGCCTCAAGAGTCTGATCCTCTTCCATCTGCCAATCAGTGTAAGTACATGTGCAACGTCTGTGTAAAAGACTATCGACCTGTTATAAAAGGATGTTTCTACCCTTTCTATGCTCAATTTATATAGCTTTTTTACAACTCACAAGGCAAGGCAGTGAGATCTTCTATTTCTCAGCTTAAAGCTAGGCTTCTTATTACATAAGGTAACAAAATATGATGAGCGCTTCAAAGAAGTGGCTCACAGTTTTGCTTTTGAAATTAATGGAAATCTTGCTCCCTTTTTTGAGGAGCAAAGTTCTAGGATAGATAGGCAAAACCTTGAGCTTTCATATATCCGTATAAATGACACTCTCTTGCCAAAAATTTCACTATCATTTCTCCAATTGTTAACCAAAACTCTCTTCAGTCAGATTTCCAGAGAATCCTAGTACAGTCACATATTTGGGTCCAAACAATTAAGTACTGGAAACCTTGTGAGGCAGATGGTTTTATGAGATTTCCAGACTAAGTCAGTTTGTATAAATACCATGGGTTTTTTGGAACCTGATCCAACCCCAAACTCCAAACAATTTAATGATGACTGTTTTAGTTGCACATGGCAGAAAACAAATAATTAAGCCTGGGAGAAACAACAACATTTCTGCTCTGTGATTTCATGTCGTTATAGGTAAAAGATTGCATTTTTGTGCATATGAATGTAATCAGACTTTTTAAGACACTATTCGCACACACATATACTTATTTGTTTATGGTTAGATATCATTAGAAGCATAGCATCCATTTAGTGTCAGAAAGGAATTACGGTAATAGTTTCAGCTATGATTTTTCAGATATTCAGTATTTCACAAATTGACACACAGAGTTAGTTATACTGTTTCCCTTTTGTTGCCAATTTTACTTGAAAGTAATAGACACAAACAAATGTAAGAAGTGAGAAAGAAGCACATCCCTGATGGCTACAATTAAGCTTGCAAAGCATTTGCTAAGTCAGTTTTCACTTGTACATGATCTTTAATAGTCACTTTTTTGATTTTTTTTTGTTTTTTTTTAGCAAAATTACTTAATTGAACTGAAGAATTAGAGGCTCTGAAGAACAGGAGGATGACAACCAATAAATCTTTCCATGTTTAAACAAGCTTTCTGCCAATTGTCCCACAGCAGTAACTCAAAAGCATCTAAATTCCGAAAGCTTATTCGCTGCAGTATGTTTTCCTTAAGGAAATCTGCTAAGTTTAAAATCCATTTTCTATGACATCTGAAACACTAACTGTAATCAAGTTGCCAGCTGCATAGCGACACAGATTTGTAGATATCCACAAAAGGGGATGCATGCAGCTAACTTTCTGTATTAGGGTTTTAAAAACACTACTTCCGTGTGCTGTGTAACATAAGAAGCAAGTATGGATTTTTCCCTCTTTTTCCCCTCTTTATTTTTTATTTTCCTTTTGGTGGAGGGAACAGCTATAAAGTAAGAAAAATCTGCACTGAATGTAAATACGAATTAGGATATTTAAAACACAGGTAAAAAAATTTAAGTGATACACGTCAATTTGTCAGTTCTTAACTTAGATATGCTGCATGAAAACAACATGCCTTCAAATTTACTATTTCACATGTATCTGAAGCTTGCTTGTTTTTATATTCAGACCACCTGATACAGTAAAATAAACAGTTCCTACCTACAAAACCTGTCTGTCTTGCACGGGATTAACGCATTTTCTGATCCTTCCCTCCCCTTTGCCAAACAACTGAAGCCTGCTAGGACCCCTGCTCTGTTTTGGGATCTGTGGAGTTGTTCTAACCAAAGGTAAGGCCAGGAAAAGACTACACAATAGCGGACACTCTCTTTTTTCAGACCTAACTGGACAGTGAATATACCCCCAGTATGTGTATTATGACAGCTCTGTCCATTAATGATTGGCTGAACACTGAAAGGCAGAGGAGAAACAAGTTGCTCTGCTCTGGAACATAAAAAGGGGAACTAAACATTAACTTTTGGGCAGGGTATCATAACTTTGCCATCCTTCATCAAGTACCTCATACTGGTATACGAAAATAGAGGATGCTGAGAAAGCTAAGTTAACAGTGTTGGCGGAACCCTTCTGGTCTTGTGAATGTTTTAAAAATTACATAAAACTAAGTTATTTGGTTTTTTTTGGTTTGGATCACTTGTTTTTTGCATTGTAGTGCTAACGCTCTGACCACAGATGATGCAAACTTCAAGGAGGCGCTAAAACTTGATCTTGCAAAGAATTCCAGTCCACCCCAATTGCAGTGACTATCTCTGCTTCTAACAAGGAATGAAGGTGTTGGGTTATCTTGCAGAAAATGTGCAGCACTTTATTGACTCATGCTCTTAATCTCTGGAGAGTTATATGAAAATAACTGAAAGATGGTTTGCTTAAAAATGGCATGGATAAAACTTTTCCTTCATTGGAGTTTCTTAAAGAGCATTTTGTACTGAATGAAAACTATGTGCTTGCAATAAACAAGCAATAATTTCATTGTTTCACTGAAGCAATAGAAGAGCTACCAACGCTCTTTGAGAATGTTGCACCTCTTGCTCAAAATTCATTCTTTCACAAAACCAGATCTTCCAAGGAATATTCCACTGAGGTCAGACTTGCACTAGGGAAGACCCTGGCCAACAGATCCAGGCTATTCCATATGGTTTCTTCTGAGTTAGTAACATGTCCAACTAGCTTATGTTATGCAACATTTGTATAAAAGCTAAATGTCAATCGGAGATGGGAAAATCTGAGGCTGAGAACAGTGACTCCATTTCAGATCAGACAGAATTAGAAATCTAAAATGTCATGGGACATTAATGGCCAGAACTGAGTTAAGGGATCAAAATTAACACATACTGCCAATGTCAAAGAGTAGAAGGTTAGTCACTGTACAACTATCTTGCTGATGATTAACAGTACCTTTCAACATCTCACTCTAAGCAGAACCTGCCAGATCAAAAAAGAATCAGATAAGTGAGGTAGTCTATCCCCACAATAGAAACAAATGCTGATGAATAAGTTGTCTGAATTTAAGTCTTAAACTTTTAATATGAGGCTAACTTGCTAAGGATGACTACTTCATAAATTTTATCATCACAACCATCAGCTCAGTGTTGCAGTCATTGCACGTGAGCAATGCATGTAACTCAAATGTCAAATTGTCCTACGTGAATGTGACACTTGCGTTTTGTTGCCATGATATATTAAGACTACTTGGTAAACAAAATCACCAGATAATTGGTATTCTTTATTAGTTGTGATTGTTACTAGTCACTTATACAATCAATATATAACAATCTCTCTCTCTCTCTCTCTCTCTATATATATATATATGTAAACTGTTTGCAAATATACTTGAATCCATTCTCTGCCTGGAGTTATAGAAATACATACTGTGGGTCACATGGAGAACTATTCTCATAATTTGTACAAATCACAAGTTTCTTGGTCCAGTAAAGGTAAGGAAAAGAAGATCACTTAAATTTTTATATTTTCAATTTAATTTCTTTCTCCGTTCTCTTTACTTCTATGCTTGACTGCAAAATAGGTATCTGCTTATAGGCACGTGCCCAAAATTTTATATGGCCATTTGTAATTTGGCTTAGGTTTTTTTAAACTAGCTACTCATGAGTGCCGGAATATTTTTACAGGGTTGAAGTGCAGGAGATATTCCAACATTTGTTTAATCCTTCTGATCTTTTTCCATACAATGGGCAATGTGACTTTTATAGAAAAGGCCTCTTTTGGGGGTTGAAAGGGAAATAATTTGGCTGTACTTTGGTATTTTTCATCTCTGACAGTGTTCCATTAAAATGGAGGGCATGTTAAAAGCAGCTACGCGAGAGGAATCAGCTGACTAGACTAAACAACTGTTCAGTTGAAGCACCTGAACTTTGGGAAATGTGTACTGACTTAACACATAGATGTGGTAAAAGCAAGTCTCGCTCACTACACTAGCAAACATACAGAATACATTCCGAATACAGCAAGGTATCACTAAGTGGTGCACTTAGTGGAGAACATGATGTAGTACGTTAAACAGTTTATTCAAAGTTTGGGTCAAGGAATGTCCAAGAAGAATACTCAATTACTGGCTGAAAAACAGAGTTGATGAAAGCATCATGGTGGGTACCACATGTCTTGAATCTCCAGGTAGGTTAAGATTGGATATACGTTTCTTCTGAAGTGTCCTTCCTTCCCACTGCACAGTGGGTGCTATAATTTTGCTTGCTGACACAGCACATAGAAAAGATTCCATGGTAAAAAATGTTGTGAAAACCATCACGTGGGCAGAATGCTGTTCCTGCAGGATCAGCTCATTTCTTGCAATTCTAACTGCAGGAAACGATATGCTTCTTTATTAGGAAAGCAACATTAGACGTATGAACCGTTTAAAATAATTTTCAGTTCTACTAAAAAGAAATCCAATTCAATTATGTGCTTGGATATTTCCTAACATTTCATAACAATTTCCTAATAAAGACAGACATTTGATGTTTTCAATAGTATTTGAGATGCTAGGCCATGATAAAAATGCTCATGAGAAATTTCTGAAATTTGAAAACGGTTAGTCCAAAGCTTTTGGGAGGTATTGAAAAGATCTTACTGGCTGCATGGGCTTTGCATCATGATCTAAGTTTGACATTTCCTGCCTCCTATCAATAGTTTCGTTATTAACACCAAAGTAAGTAGATTCAAGCTCTCAATTAGACAGTTACAAATCAGACCGAATACAAAAGTGGTAAGAAAAAAGGAGCATTCTCAATAATGCAAAGATGCATTAATAAAGCCAAAGATGATGGTGAGAAACTGGATATAGGTGCATCCTGAACAAAGAAAAAGGAAAACAACATGAACAACAGAAAATGGGGGAACAAAGTTTCTTCTTAGTTTTTACAAAACACTGCGCAGTTGAATGGAGCTTCATAGGATGTAAATAAAGACCAAGAAAAACCTGAAAGCCTTCTGCCATAAAGAGAATACAAAGAGAGTGCCAAAATGTCAGAGCAGGGAAAACGCCAATATTAACAACTTTAACAATTCCAGCAAATTAGTTTTACCCATTTGCTAAAAGTTGCCTAGAACATAATGGTGCACTCAGTTGAGAGGCTATTCAGCATTCTGACTTCTCTAGAAACTGCTACTTGGTGAGCCTTCCTGAGCTCCCCACCTGCCATATCAGTCATTAAGTAAGTACAGCAAAACAAAAACTTTACAGAAGAGATCTTGTTTTACTTAAAAAAGAAAATTTATGAAAATTGTACTATAATACAAGGAAAGTGGTGTGGTGATAAGGCCAATCATAGGAAACAAAAATCAAATATCATTAAAACAAAGTGCCATCCTCCTATCAAAGCACAGCCAAAGACTGACTTTACTACTACTTGGCCAGCTTTAAATCAAGACATTTCCTATGATTCAACAAAGTTTCTTTGATTAATACAAACACAAATAAAGGTAGAGCCAAGGTCTCTGGTTTGAGAAGAACCAAGCATCTAGAGTGAAATAGCAAGATTTGTACTTCAGCGTGCAGGCACCTGTCTGAATTCACACACAAAACAAGTAAATGCTTGCTAAGCATTAATTTAAGTGCAGAAGAAAACTTACTTCACATTCAGAACTACTGCTTCAGTGTTTTAATTTCCACTGTCAAATTTATTCAGCCACACCAGATAATCACCTTCATACCCTCAAGCTTGAAATGCTGAATTAAAACATGACCATCATAAAAACTGTTTTCTGTTACATTACCTGTCACTAGCACAGTTACTTGTTGCTGTCCAGTCATGTTGAGGGTTGACTAGGATGCCCCAAGAGAGGAAGACAGAGGTTGGTGTCAGAGTCCCAACTACCAGCTGCAGAGGCTTTTGAGTCTTGGTCCGACCTATATAAGAAACAGACCATTCCAATTACAAGTTCGTTCCTCTCTCCTACATTATGTAGGGGAAAATATTTGCAAGCAACACATGTGCAGCTGGACTCACTGACTGTGTGGGTGTTTTACTGTATATTTATGTGGAACATGCCAACAACAATAAAAGAAAAAAACCCTCTCCCCTCCACCCTTACAAAGAAGTATGACATGATGCAAAATACTGTGGAACATATGACACTTTTATGAGGGCAAAAGTACAAATATTTTTCTTGTTTTCTAGGCTGGTTCCTATTCTCTTTCTCCATTGTTAATCAGAAAGCTAAAACAAACAGCTTACTCATCAAACTATTTGGCAAATCTCCTGTCTACAGTGAAATCCTTTTCTTAATCACTTTCTGAGGAATCATGGAAAATACATGAGTTTTAAGGAAAAGAAAAATCAAGTTCTCGTCTAACTTGAACTCATTATACCATCCTCTTCATGATCAACATATAATCTGAGTCTCATTTTTCCATTAGTTCCCAGTTAGAGACTGTAATGATTTATACACCATAAAACTTAGAATGTATCCATGTAATTATCTATTTTGATCTATATGAAAACAAAACACACAACTCCCCTGTATTAATTGGTATTTGAATACCAGTGTATCTTTTAGAAATGTAACCAATCTTCATAAAACTGCAGTGACTCAGAGTTTATCACAATCCTTAGTAAATTTTCCGGTTTAACTACGCTCACTATTAAAAATGCCTGCCTTATATCCAGTCAGCACTAAGCCACCAGCTGTTCTTACATCTTTGTCTGCTGGACTAAAGTAAATTGTAGGAATCTTGTTTCACAAGTCAATTTCTGTAAACTGTGATCAAGTCCTTGATCACATACTTAAGGACTGTGTCATTCCCCTAAACTTAAATGATCGATCAATCTTTCAGAGTCTTCCACCAGAAGTGTGGAAGATTTTTCAAACCTTTAGTCATTCTTCTGCCTCTCCACTGAGCTCTTCAATTTATTGATTTCTAGCTTCAATAGTGGATGAAAAGTCAGTGAGGCTATTGAATTGGTCCCCCTCTGACCCAATTAATAATTATTTATATTTATAGAAACAGCCAATAGCATCATGTCTAGGGTAGCCATCCAAAATGTAAGGGGTTATAATGCAGGTTCCTCATCAGAACCAAACTGAGGATTTGAAAAGTTTTTTTGCTCATGCTTGAAACAAGTGCCCCCAAGGTTTTTGACTACATTCAAGTATGATCTCTTATCTCAGTTTAGTTCCGATCTCCATACATAGACTCCTCTGCAGCTCTGCCCCCAGATTTTATATTATTCAGTCAAATGTCTCCTAAAAATTTACTTCTTTCACTAACTCAATGCCTTTGCAATCTTACAAGAAAGGGGGGGGGGGAAGGAAAGGAAGAAAATTTTTCTTCATCGAATATAAGTAAGTTTGTGCAACTTACTTTTGTCTCAGGAACAGTAATCCCTTTATTTGCTTCACATTAAAAAAGAAAGGAAAGAGCATTCACTAAACAGGCCTAACTACAGGCAACGAATTAAAATATTGCCAAATGTAACAGCAAAGTAATGCTAATTCCAGTCCCCCAAAGGCTACATTTCTTTGGGTCTAGAATTGTCAACTGACCCACTTGAAAGAATAAGACCAGCTACGAGGTTGGGATAATTGTAAATGGTACCCTAGAAGCCATAAACAAAAGCCAGAGCCATCATTAAAAGAAATAGTCCAATTTTCTGCAACTGAAGCAGATACTAAAATTAATAATCTTCAAATACTGCTTTGGATTTTTTATATATATATATATATGTTGCATCTGAAAGGTAAATCACTTTTTAAGACCTCTCTAGAGGCATCTATACATTTTTTTTATGTTTGCCCATGAGGGAGGAGAAATTAATCCCAAGTAATTACCAGGAATTAGAATAAATTCCATATAAAGATCTGAAAGTATAAATACATAAATACAAACAAATAGTTTATTCTTTGCAACAGTTCCATGATCCTAAGCAATTAAAGCACTAGCAGTATTAATGTCATGATTAAGGTCACGTAGATAGTCTTTGGCACCAAAAAGACTCAAACTCAGATTTCTATTCTGCTATGCATAGTTTCAGCTAGAAGAATTCCTCTTTCCTCAACAAATTGCATCAGCAAATTTAGTATTCATTTACAGATACACATACACCAAGAAAAATTATCATTTCCATTTAGGCATAAAGAACACCAAAACGTCCATGGATGACAGAATCCTTTATGGCAGTTTGAAGAGAGTACACATTATTAAACTTTGACCCACCAGATCATTATATTTCAAGACAAAACGTGCAGAACTTTCCCATATTTACTTTTTTAGATACACTGGTGACCTCTTTAAGCACCTGAAATTAGTAATCTAAATTTTAATTCTCATCCATAAGACCTTTTTACGAAAAAACAATCTTCGGGTGCTACTTCTACTTGAACACTACACACTTGATGAATTACTAAGAAATACAGCCTACCTTCTAACTACCCACACATGGGATTTGGGCATCCGAGTCAGACACCTACAATTACAAATACCTTTTCAGAGAAACCCCATAAAAGCAGGATTTTGTCTTCCTTTAATTACTTGGAGAAAGAGATGCAGTAATGGTAAAATACCTGAGCAAGATTTCTTGTTATTTGAATTGCGTGCCGGTCTTACTGAAACTAAATACCGTGGCTCTGCATCTGTAAACAAAGAAAGCAGCAATTAGTATAGACTTGCCATTTATTTAAGAAAGGAATCAACCTATAATTCATATGAAAAAGTACAAGATTCCATGAATGCCTGACAGGTTATCATAACTGTGTGATCTTCAGGTATGTTTCCTTAAAGATTTATTCACCAGTCATCCAGAAATACTCTAGCCATTGAATAAAATACCCCTGCACACACAATTTGGCACTTCTTTTTGACCGAGACGTAACAAACTGGTGAAGATGGCAGGACATACATGCAACATTTCAACCCAAACACTGCTTTGGCAGTGAGGGAGAAGGAAAGCCTGGATGAAGAGGAAGAGGTTACAGCAAAGCAAAAAAGTGGCTAAAGAAGTTAAGAGGGTAGAGCCTGAAGAGATGCGACCAGAAATATCTGCACTCCTGAACAGAGACTGAGGAACTTCAGCTACAAGGCAAGAGTTCCCAAGGCAGCAGCCACTTGTTGGCTGTTTACAACCTTCCCAATCTCAAGGACTGGCACATGAGCAGTAGAAAAGAAGGACATCAGAGGGAATTTGCATGGCCTATTGAATGGTACATAACATTTTTATATACCTGCACTGTAAGAGAAAGCAATACATGGAGGGGAAAAGGTTGTATGTTATTGCTTCCACTGTTATATATCCATATAGAGTACCCAAGTGTGGATTACTGTAGTGGCTGCTGATGCCGCCAACTGAAGAGGACTTCCGAGCTCAGAGGTGGCTTCAAACCTTCAAACAGTATTTCTACCAGCAATTATCTACAAAACAATCAACCTTAAAACGATCTCCACTTCCACCAGTAACTAGCAGCATAGTTGTTAATGATGTCAAAATAGTGTCTGTTTTCTTTGTATACACAATAATTTTCCTCTGCTTCTACTGCCAGTCACATTACACTGGTATGTCTTATGAAGAGGGTTGTTTTAATGCACATGTTTTTATAAAAGATAGTTTGAACAGATTTGCAGTGACGTTCCAAGGAGTTACAGGAGCACTACCACAGGATGGAGCTGTCTTAATGACTACAACATATCCTATATACTTTTTAAATAAATGACATACTAAATTCTACTTTTAAAATTAGCAGTGATTTAATTATGGAGATTCAAAACAAAATAAAAACAAGTAAATATAAAATGATAACCTTTACTGACACATTCTACAACACATATTTTGTCTAACCTTTCAGAACCATTTCATTGCAGCCATTTTTTCTTCATTGTGACAAAATAAAACTTTCTACTTTCTGTATTCTGCTTCAGGCTATTGACCTCAGTTTTCCTCTTGTAAGCAGTTTCTCAGTAAAGAGCAGACCTATCAGTCTGTACTGTAACATTGTAAAAAGAATAAAGTAACTACATCAACGATTTGGCAGGGCTTACCCCCATAGGCTAATATTAAATCAATCAAGACTTGCATGACCTTCTAGTCACAAGAAACACCATAAAGTCAGACACACATGATACAGTCTCCACATCAGCCACTGCCTTGTTTTGCAAGTACGTTACATACCTTTTGCATTGAGTTTTATGAGATCTGACTGTTAAGTGCTTTGACAATTTGGGGTACTTTTTATTAGAGTTATTACTAACTTTTAATAGCCATGGGATAATGTTTGTATATAATCCATGAAGGACTGTGACTTTGACTGAGATCTCTGGGTACTGTTAAAATATACGTAATTCTGCACACAACAGGAGAGCAACAGTTAAATGATTTTCTTATTCAATAAATTCATCTCAGAGACAAACTACATTTTCCAGACTTTCCAACATCTACATTTCTTTTGCATTTAACCACTATGCATTTTCTCATAGCAAAAAAAGAACCTTTGCAATGTACTTCTAAAAAAATCTTTACACGATAGAGATTGTCTATTTTAACTCCAGTTTACACTTTTGTGCAACTTCCCCTAAAAGGTGCAAATGCTTCATGTCAAAAAATGCTAACACAGAACAGGTCACATTACATAGCTAAACAAATGCAAAGCCTTTCCAAGGATGAGAATTTTCAGCTTTCAATTTCAAGCCTTAAGACTGGCCTTAAGCTTCTTTTAAAGTAAATCAAAACTGCAGCTATTCTTGAGTATTCATTCACGGCTATCTGGGTGTCAATTGTGAACCAGTTCGTGAATATTTTGGAAATACTAGCCTTCATAAGATAAAATGATATGAAGCAAACCAAGTTTGCTGTAACTTTTACACAAAAGCTAACACATTTTTGGGACATTTGATTCAGTTTGGACGAACACAAGCACACATGGTAAGAGGCCACAAGTTCAGATGATGTTTCTGGCAGTGAAAGCCAGAAAAGCTAACCGTACAGCTTAAAGTAATAAATGCTTTGATTAAAACAATGTTGAGAGGGAAATGGCAAATTTAGTTTGGGGAAATTCACCCTCAGAAAGAGGGATATTTTTCATTTCTCTTGATATCAGACGTCAGAGTTTTCAGTCCTTAAATATTTAAAGCCAAATATTAATTCTCACCCAACTTTTAATATTTGAAAAGAAGTCACAGGAGCTTGTAAAGAGATACACACGGGCAGAATTGAGCTCACCATACAGCTAAAGTAGTTTTGAGCAGTATAATTTTTAAGGAAAAGTTTATTCTATGTAAAAATTTTCTTCAAGATAATTTGTCTAAATCTGTCTATATTGATGAAACATTTGGTTTCCTGCATATTCCAGTGCACCAAACGCTTTGTAGTGCACCAATTCAACACAACCACTGAGAAATCATTGTTTTCTTTTACATCCAGATTTCTATAAGGAGAGAGTAAGGAAAATAAGTACTGAATAAACAGAAAGCTTGCAACACTACTTTGAAAGGTTATGCCAGAGTGGGGAAAACTGTAGTAACTTAACTTCACTAATTCTATGTACATAAGTCACTGAAAGCCCATGCTATGGGTGTACTTCAATTGGTTGTTTATTGTTTTTAAATGGTTTCAATTGCACCCAAAATAAACATAACTGAAATGAGCATTGGAAGCAGCTGCAAAAAGAAGGCTAGAAAAAAGAATTAGTTTAAAAAAACAACAACCCCAACTTGAAATCATCTCTTCATTTCAAAAAAATCACTTTTAATATTTATGGAGGATCAGTTCTTGTGGGATTTGTGCAATGATCTGGACATTTTTTATGCTGGCACCTAAAAATAGAAAATGGGATGACACACTTAAAAATAATTTATTTGTTTTTCCAGTATTTTAAACCAAATTCTCTGCTGTGTATTCACGTCCATTTGTGAGATGTTACCACCACTTCCACAAAGTGCAGAGCAACCTTTAACTACCATAAAATTATTTTCAGGCATCATCTTGAGAGCTGACAAAGTACAAAGTTACTCTTCAGAAATGCAAGAATATATGTTTCTATCAACAAAATGCCCAAAGACTGCTAAAGAAAGTTATCCAAATGGTTGGAAAGAGCCAGTGTTGCCCTGCCCTTCATTTGAAAAATTAATTCTAGCTGAAGTCTGCAATGATGCATGTAGAACTATAAAAATAGCTTATCTGTTAAACAAAATGTGACTATAAATAAAAACTGTAACTGTCTTCCCACACATCTCAGAACTATAAAACCTGATACTTATCAGGAATCACTACTTCTATCAGGTGTTTCTGCTCTGTAAAAAAGTGCTCTCCAGAGGAATATTTTGTGTTGGGTGTTGTTCATTAAGGTTTTTGGGCATCTGGCAAGTGTTCCCCTTTAATGAATACAGCACATACATATTTTCCAGTGAACTCACCACTTTCCTGCTAATACAATCTATAAAGGAAGTATTTAGCAAAATAGGATAGGACTAGACGTTGAGAGACTTTTCTTATAACAGGCAGGTTTAAGCACTACTACCTCTCTGATTTAGGGACACTGATTTACATCAGTATTACGATCATGTTAACTAAAATCAGAAGCTGAAATGATGAGAAGAGTACATTTAGTACCTGAGACATAACACTAAAATCCTGTTCTGAACTTAACTAAAAATATATCTTAATTTAGAAATACTATTTGACACTCCAGAGCAGAATCAACCATGCTACCATAGGTATTAGAGAACAGCAACTGTAATATATCCTGGATTCATCTGTTAGATACAAAGTACCAAGCATTACACAGAAACTGAGGAAAACAGGCCTCCAAAGGCTTCTGTCTATTTTGCACAGAATCACAGAAGGGTTGAGGTTGGAAGGGACCTCTGCAGATCATCTAGTCCAACCCCCCTGCTCAAGCAGGGTCACCTAGAACACGTTGCCCAGGACCCTGTCCAGACGGCTTTTGAATATCTCCAAGGAAGGAGACTCCACAACCTCTCTGGGTAACCTGTTCCAGTGCTCTGTTACCCTCACAGTGAAGAAGTTTTCCCCTCATGTTCAGGTGGAACTTCCTGTGTTTCAGTTTGTGCCCGCTGCCTCTCGTCCTATTGCTGGGCACCACTGAGAAGAGTCTGGCCCCATCCGCTCTACACCCTCCCTTCAGATACTTATATGCACTGATAAGATCCCCCCTCAGTCCTCTCTTCTCCAGGCTGAAGAGTCCCAGCTCTCTCAGCCTTTCCTCACAGGAGAGATGCTCCAGTCCCTTAATCATCTCCATAGCCCTCCACTGGACTCACTCCAGCAGCTCCATGTCTTTCTTGTCTTGGGGAGCCCAGCACTGGACACAGCACTCCAGATGTGGCCTCAGCAGGGCTGAGTAGAGGGGGAGGATCACCTCCCTCGATCTGCTGGCAATGCTCTTCCTACTGCAGCCCAGGATACCATTGGCCTTCTTGGCCACAAGGGCACATTGCTGTCTCATGGTCAACTTGTTGTCCACCAGGATTCCCAGGTCCTTCTCTGCAGGGCTGCTCTCCAGCCAGTCAGCCCCCAGCCTGTACTGGTGCCTGGGGTTAGTCCTCCCTAGGTGCAGGACCCTGCACTTGCCTTCGTTGAACTTCATGAGGTTCCTGTCTGCCCATCTCTCCAGCCTGTTGATGTCCCTCTGAATGGCAGCATAGTCCTCTAGTGTATCAGCCCCTCCTCCCCATCTTGTATCATCAGCAAACTTGCTGAGGGTGCACTCCGCACATGGAGATACATTCTATATCCAAGGATATGACTGAAGGAGGGAATGGCAGAGGGCTTGGTTAGTCTCACCCAGTGTGTCCTGATTCAGGCTTAGAAATGGGAGTTCTTTCCTAATCTTGCATTGCAATTTAATGTTTCTAAGTTCAGACATTCACATCTCCCTCTGTAAGCCTGGGACAGAGTCTCAGAGGATCAGGTGTGGCACTTGTGACACACTGAGTCCCACTGTATCCTGGGGAAAGCCAAATTGCTAGTCTCAAGCAGTGACAAGCTGGAGTGAATTCATTTCCAAGGGCTTAAAAATTGCCTCACCAATATATTAGCCTCTACCAAGTTGCAAGAACTATTTATGATCCTTTGTTTTCCTCTACAATGCCTTTATATGCATAATGCACTTTACAGATCTATGTCTGTAAGAAGCAGAAATCCTGGCACTTTGCATTTGTGAACAGAGATATGAAAATATTAGGTATTAAAATCCAAATGAAGAGGCACACTAGTATTTCTAAGGGGAGAGACTAGGAACCCAGGAGGAGAAAAAATGAAATGCTGTCAGCTTATGCTACTTTGTCTTTACGTTTAAGGGATGAACTAAATGACTGATGAAGAACTAGGCAACAGAAAGGTGACAGTCAAACCCACAAAACTATTGTGTGCCATTATGCTCCCCAGAATTTATCAACTATTTACACTGAAATATATTTTAAAATAGAGAGAAGTACATTTCCAAAATACAATGATTATCTGAAATGCAAATCAAAGTAGAGATAATACAGTTTACAGCTGTATGTTTCATAACTTGTATGATCTGTGTTAAATGTTTAAATATCTAGACACAGATCCATGAATTCTACATCTGCCCCAGAAGTCATTTCACCTGACAGTGTTAGTACGTAAACATCTGCAAATTCTCTATGAAAATCTTAGAGGTTCCTTGCTGCTTAAGCTGCTTCTTACAGACCTGGCACTACTAGGACAGACAAATCATTTTGTTTGAACCTTTCATTACTTATCCTGCTTCATTACAGTTGGAAGAACAAATGCCATGGCTAACAGTTCATTTCAGCCAGTGCACTAGAACTTTTTATCACTGCTCTCTGAAGAACATTTAACAACCTTTTTTAGTTCCTCTGAATAATCTCTGATAGAAACACATGGTTCTGGAAAGTTAGAAACATCTGGGAAAAGCAGAAGTAAAGAGGGTTGATTTCTTTAGTAAGGGACAAAAAGACTAATCTCCTCTAAAGGCAGAGTATTTGCAAGTTGGCAAAAGTTGACATGCTGTGCTAAAGGACTCTACCTTCCTAAACTAAGGTTGAGAAAACAAAGGGACCAAAAAAACAATTCTGGTCTCTTCCCTATGGAAGGAGATACTGGATAACGAAAACTGAAAAGTGTACCTAGGAAATAACGAGGATGGGACTGCTCCATGAAGAAGCACTTTTTTATAACCCTGGGCACACAAGTCTGCCTGTTCCCTCCCAAGTCCTAATGAATGACTGAAGCTGCAGAACAGAGATGGGAGACCAGAGAACACTATGTGTGCTCCAGAGAGAAGGATATTGATAACACAGGACAAACTTTAATAAGTACTCTGGATTAAGTCAAGTAGCCTGTTGGCTAAGTGATGGGACCTACAAGTGTCAGTGCTGGGGATGGCCCAGGGAGGCTCAGTGCATGCACAGTGGTATTCAGTCCACAGGAGCTATGGAAATAATTTGTGCCTCTCTTCAGTGCTTCAGCACCTGGAAGAAGCTTGCAAATACTGCAAGACATCAGGGCTGATTTTTAGCATTTTGGCTAAAAAATGAGATCATGGTTTGTGCCTAGCTCTATGCTCAGCCATACTGAAGTACTGGCAGTTCCTCTCCACTGAAAGCACAGCTTGCACCAGTAAAAGACAGCTTTGAAAAGGACAAGGATTTTTCTTCCCTTTGCACATCCACATTGTCTAGCTTACTAAGGCCCAAATTCCATTTGCACTACCACAGCGCAAGCCACAAAACAAACCAGTATCAATCCCATTTATGAAGGCTGTAATAAATAGCATTGTAAGTCTCAATTTTGAACAGTTGAACCAGGAACTTTCACAAGCACTAGGGTATCCCAGCAAGTTTTGCAAAAGGTAAAAGCTTTGAGTAAATCCTAACCTATGACCAGCCAGTCAGGAAAGCTGCAGAACATATGCTTTCAATATGTATGGCTTGATCTGGATTTCTTCATTTACCTAGTTTATGGATACAATTTAGGACTAAATGTTTCTGGTATACCCCCTTGAAGTTACAGATCAGAAATAAAGTTCAAATAGTGACATGCTCTATTTTTTAGAAGCAAAGCAATACAGAAAACACCCAGATGTACAAGACAATCTCTAGTCAAAAAACAAGCCTAATTCTTAGTGTTACAATTTCTCAGACACGCACTTGTTTTGCCTATCCAGTTGAGAGCCCTCAATATGATGTTGGAACAGCTCTTTCCAGTTGAAATCCGCAAAGCTGAATAAAGCAGTACTATTGGCAGCAATGTGCTACACTCACACAGGCAAGTACAGTCAACCACATGATTTTTGAAAGAGGAGGAAAGACTAGTTACACACCTGAGGCACTAATATTTGTAAAGCGTGACAGCAGTATGCTATAGCATTCAATACATACAGTACATGGATGCATATGCAATCGATACATACTCTTCCAGTCTTTCCTCCCACTTCCCAAAAAGAAGACAGAAGAATTCATCCATCTTGTTTTAGCTTTTAAGCACCTTTATCTGAACCAGACTGTGCCTTTTGACCCTCAGTGTAAGAGGAGAATGTATTGGCAATTCTGCTTTATAAGTTATGGGTCAAGTTTGGATATAGATATGGAAGAATTCTAGCATCATCTTAAACATATTTTAAAAAGCATAAATCACAGGTGTACTAAAGCAGTGCTTAGCGGAAAGAATCTTGCTATACAGTTTCTTATATCTGATCAGGTATTACACCTCAGTGAACCATCACCAGTTAGACGAACTACTTTTCTGAGCTCCTTCAATTACTTCATTCAGACAGTGTAAAATACACAAACACCACATGTAAACACAAGTATGTCTACAATTTACCAAGGGAGAAATATTTTAAAGACTGCAGAGTTGCACAGAAGGCATCACTGTAAAAGAAATGAACAACTGTTCCACTAAGATTCTGTAATATTCATGATATAAAGTTACCGGGCGGGGGGGAGATTCTTTTATCCATCTTAACAGTTTCAGGAGACAATGGATCTTGAGGAATATAGCAAAAACACGTATCACGGACATATCCTATAAATATAGAACAACCCTTTTTTTCCCTGAACTCTTAAACCAGTGGCAGCAGGGAATTAACCATTAGCTAAGCACTGCTCTAGCACACATCTGTGATTTACACTTTTAAAAATGTGTTCAAGGTTGTGCTAGAATTCTTCCACATTTATATTCAGATCTGACCAATAACTTATAAAACAGAACTTGCCAGTACTGCAAAATACTAACAAGTTCTGCTTATGTCCAAGCATGAATTATTCAGTTCAGAGTTCAGGCAACAAAAAAATGCAGTGGCAAACAATACAATGCAAGAATGAACTGACTCATGAGCTTAGAATAAATTTTAAAATAAAATGCTAGAGTGCATCATTAGAATTCACTCAGTTGATTCAGAAAAATGAAATAAAATATTGTGTGTCCACAATCTGAATCTGGGGATTGTTAAAGTCTTACTATGGAATGTTTAGAGGAAGGGCCAGAGGTGGGGAGAAAGATGGATCAAAGTGAATCATAGTGTAGCAAACATGGGAAAATGGAGAGACAAAGGGGGATGAACAGGCTGGTGTGTGTGAGCCAGCTGCCAGTGAGTACACTTGTCTAGCTGAAGGTGCGGCTGCTTATCTCCACAGGCGCAGGGTGGGAGGAATCCCCTGGCTCCTCCAATCCACTGGATTCTGCTAACATTAGAGCTGGGGGGAGGGGTTGTATATTAGGAAGTGACATACTTCTGAATTTATATTTACAGCATTTATGATCTTTAAAACTGTGTGGTAATGTATCTGCATGTTTGTGGGAATGGATCAGCTTCCATGACCAATGATAAAGTCGCTTACTATCATGCAAGCTCATAAAGTATATAAAGCACCAAAGAAAACATATCTTGTTTTCCAATAAACAGGTTTACCCATTTCCTTGAATTAAACTTTGTTGCTGCCTATTATTGTCACTTACTCTTCACTCTGACTCAAATCTAGCTATCTCGCAATGCAAGAAGCAGCTCAAGAGTTTATTACCAGCATGAGCTCATGACAAGTTTAGGAAATCCAACAGACCTCTCTCCTCTTTGTACATGCCCTCCGCAGGAAGTTCCTGATTCATGGATAATGTCACACAATGGTTGGGTCAGTTACTTAATTTAATAGCAAAAGAAAGGAAAACAAATATTTTAAGAGAAGAATCACTGCAGTGAGGTGCTGAATATTTTAATGAAGAGACTGTAGGCAGATGTCACACGTGCTCCAAAGACATACATCTCTACCGGAAATGGTAAGAAAGATCATTTTCTCATTCATTTCTTTTCAAATATACACACATGCAATATCATCAGCCACTGACTTCAAGTTTAATATTAACAGGGTCAAAAGAAACATATGAGCCAGGGATGACCCAGCAGAAAATCTGACAGTAAGTTTCGTCCGAATTCAACATTGACAGAGTGGAAAATACAGAAGCCACAGGCCTCGTATATATTGTTGTGTACATTGTGTCAACTATTAAAAAACAAAAACAAAACAAAAAACTTAGCTGTAGTTCCATTATTAGTATGTCTCCCTGCTGGGGCTCATATATCCCAGTTCTAAGTGGGGATGATTATCCCAAACAGAAAAATGATTATTCTGCTCTGCTAACAACACCAGGGATTCAGCGCTGGCTGAAGTGGTAACTACAGTTTCTTGCAAATGGTCTCATTTGATCTCTGATATGGTCAACACAGCACAACTTCTCAGGATTAGAAGAAAAAAAAAAAATCAAATCAAATCAAAACTAATACCAATAACTGTTCCAAACAACTACTTTTTCTCCTTGAAGGTTCTCCTAATTGCACTTTCATCCAAAATTCTTCCCAAGAGAACCTTAAACAAACAAATAAAAGCCTTGAGCAGCAACCCGATAAAAATTAAGAATCCCAAAGATTCATATTCTTCTCATTCTGTTCTCACACTTCATTACCACAGTAGCATGCAAAGCAAAAATGCCTTACCAAGTTCAGTTATGTATGTTTTTCCTTCAGAAGGTAAAGGAATGTACTGATTAGAAAAGAAGCTGCTTCCATAACCCAGGACAAAACCTTCAAGTTTGGTGTTTTGACTTGGTCGAAGATACTTCATGCAAACAGTATCATCTGTTGCGTTGATCTGAACTTTCAGACTCTGTCTTTTCACTGGGGAAAGATTAAAAAGAAGAGAAGATCAAAACATATTATCTTGTAATTATATATTCAGTAAAGTAAAGTAACAATAACAATACAGAGCAGTCCCATTTAATAGTAGCACACAACTGAACAACGGTTTAAAGGTAGAGTTTCCTGGAAATTATGTGTATTTCAAAAAGTAAACTAACAGTCAGGTAAAATCATGGTTTCTAATGTGTCTTTTTCCCTCATTTAGTTTTGGAAGATGACCAAATACAATGCTAGATACCAAATACAATGATAGAAGCTGAACACCTTCTACAATTACAATGGTAGAAAAATGCATGAAATAACTGGGAAAAAAAGCAAGTTGTCTTTTCCTTTAAATACATGAGTTAAAATAATAGTTGTCATAAGATTCACAGGTGAAAAAACTGCAAGGAAAGTGAGATTTTTTTTTTTTTTTTTGGTTAGTAAAAATGTAATGTTTTAACATTGTTAGTCACACTGTGAAATTAGGATAGAGGATAAATAGTAAAACTGTTCTTCTTCTAAACTATTCTAACTTCTAAAAATAGCAGATGAATAGTAAAATATCCAAAAGAAACTGCAACAACTATTTTTTATTTATATTTTGCTACATTGGGCAGGAAATGTAATTTTCTACTTTGAATTACAGCAGGACACCTAGACTACCATATATACTTAACTTCAAACTACCAAGAAATATTTTTTAAATATTTATTTTTGGTCCTTCCAGGGGAACAGTAACATCCTGTATATCCATCTACAAAATTTAACTTATAAACTTATAACAACACAGAACAACTTCATAACAGAATAAGCAATTTTATAGGCTACAAGAAGGCGTTTCTTACTCTCTTGGTGGGGTGAAGTAGGAATGGCATTCTCTTACTTGGTACTTATAATTTGAATTCACTTATCACTGTTAGGCTTTATTATGTTTTCAAAACTGTTGGTCTCCAATGTTTAAAAGAAAAAAAGTCATGACTACTCCCAAAGGTTATGATACCAGGACTAAAATAGTAAATTTGGGGGTATTATTTGTCTTCTGCTTTTTGAGATATAAAGTTCTATTCCAGACTGGCTTTTGAGCATTCCCTGCAACCATGATGGGTGAAAATACTTGTTCAGGCAAAACCAGAAATTCTCATAGAAATCATTTTGCTTCAGGAGCTGAAGCCTGAAGAAAAGCACCAAGAGATGTAAGAACTGTCATTAAATAACAGGGAAGAGCAATACTGAAATTCTCTCTCTCTCTCTTACACAGAGCAGAGATACAGAGACTTCAGAAGTAATTGCAGACTGATACTGGAAGCATCTTTAGATAAGTACAACACATATCTACCCTCTGATTCTCTGGTATTCCCCCCACCTGCCCAGCTGGAAAGACCACAATCTCGAAGCTGTGAAGACGTGTTAGTAGTAATGATAAGCACCTGCAGTTGTCTGCACACTGAACCAAAAGACCCAGGCCAGACACTTTATGCCCTCTACCTGTAGGAAAAAAAAAGCACAACTGATGGGAAACGTGCCTGTCCAGTCACTGAGACATCAAGAGAATATGAGCACTCTAGGATTGCCAGAATGGAGCATATACCAGGAAACAGCCACTAAGGTTTCCATCTAGACCCTTTCCTTATCTGAAGGCCCATTAAGTAGCAACATTCAGGCAGGAAGTCATTGCCCTTTTCCCAGTTCAACTCTGTAAGATTCCCAAAGACTGCAAGACTTCTGTAAATCTCAACTCCTGTTATGTTCAGCATTACAATACCATAATGGAGGAAGGAACTAGCTAGGAGACATCCCAGTTTCTTTTATTCTCATTATGTGAACCTGCTGTGGGCGTGCAACTTCGAACACATACAAGGCTCCAAATAATGAAAAACAGGAAGAAAATGAAACAGATTTTGAAACCCTCTAGTACACGTCATAAAGACACTTAGTAAAATGCTCCACACCTTCAAACTCTAGAATTATTACCTGTAACTGATAGTGAATTAGATTTGTTAAAATTCTGTAGCCCGCTAAAGCCTGTATTATAGAAAGTGCCTTTAGAAAGGGGAACATAAAGGAGGCTCTCCATTAAACATTCACATCTAAGAAGACAGCAAGACTTGCAGTACTTGATTCAAAAAGAGATAATAATTTGATTTTAGTATTGAAATTGTTAATCAGACCCAAAACATGTTTAAAAAAATTAGTGAAGATCTAATTTCACCTTACATTTACAATAATTTCCCATTCTTAATACACCTATATATATGGATACAACATAGATAACACACTGAATATGACTAAACTGCATTCCTTGCAACAAACTCTGCATTTCAGAATCACCAAAATTGAGGGATGAATTTTTACAGTCAAACAACAACCAAAGAGCCTAATCAGCTTTGAGAAACAAATGGAAAAAAAGTGGAGCAATCATGGCCAATACCAATAAGTTCTCCTGTCATAGAGCAAAACAGACCTAAACAGCAAACTGAAAATTTCACAGGAAATCTATGGGAATTTGTACACTACACAACAACCATTTTATAGAGTGGGGTTTTCTCTCTCTTTCTGTTTTTTTGTTCCTTTCTCTCTACCAATGCATTTTAATATCAAGTTACTTTACAAACAGAAATAAACGAGGAGGAAAAGCAATGAATCCTTCAGTTAGTTTGCATTTATTTCTTTTATTACATACATTTCAACAGATCATAATTACTGTTGCTATCTGATCATTACTCAGCACATGTTAAATGAGTTGATGGGCAGCAGTCTTATTCTTTCAGGCAAGGTGAGCTCAACAGAATCCCAACCAGCTCTCACGTTGCTTCACTCAGGAGAGACCAACACACTGAATTACATACCCTCTTCTGCCATTAGAACCATCTTGGCAATAAAGGTTCTTGACTGAAATTTGAAACTCAGTTTGCTAGGAACTGTAGCTATCCAGTGAGAGAGCCTGGGTTCCACAGAGTGACAGCCTGCAAAGGAGGAGACAAGTTGATGGGGAGAGAGGAAAGCAAGCAGGCACAGAAAGTTCCCTGTGTCAAGGCACAACTGTCAGTGTATAGTAGACCACTCTTGGTACGAACTTTTAGCACGCAATGGCATGTCTCCCCAAACAAGGCCAATGAGCTACTTAGCTATCAGATTGGTCCTGGTCACCCTCCAACAGGCAGTTCTGGTCTTGTGCCTTACAACAGCTTAATCCTCCAACATCCTTCCAGAAGCCATTGCACTCTTCCAACACTTCACTTTTGTGCCCACCCATGCACAGCATACTTGTTAGCATCACGCTATAAAAACACAAACAAAACAGGCTGTGAGGCTACCCTCTTTTTATAGCCGAGTACATTATAAAGAAATAGTTCTTAAAGAATAAGAAGAAAAAAAAAGAATTTGTTAAAATGTCCCAGACCCAAAGAGGTCACGTAACTCACAAACAAAAAATTCCAACAAAAACCTAAAAAAGTGCAGCTCTTGTTAAGGTGCCCATGAGGAGACCCCACATGGAAGCTTGGAAACCATGGAGCACCCAACACTGCAGTTAGCCAGGGAGAGCTCAACGCAATACGCAGCACAGACACTGCTAGACTGTGCAAGAGAAGGCCAGCCAGGAGCTGTATCTAAGGGACTTCATATGAATTAGCCTGGTGAAGGAGGACTGCTCTCAGCAAAATAAATTTTACCCGTGTTGGTCTCACAGTATTTAAAACAAGTAACAGAGAAAGCAGGCATGGCCATTCTGAGTAATATCATCCCTATCTTGGCCAGCACTCAAATAGACTTCCATTAAACATGATCAAATGGATGGGGTAGGTCCCAGGAACCTGACTGCTGTGATATTATGATAAGAATATATTTGATTTGGAGAAAATACCCTTGTCATATTATGATTTTAAAATAGCTTTTTTCCCCCCATCTCCTTGATGAAAAATGGTAAAATGATGAACTAGACTCCCCCTAATTCCAATGCAAAGACATTTTGAAAACATCTTACACACAAAAAAAGAACATTTTCAGGCACAGAGTAAGGCAACGTTGAGTTTTCCTAACTCATACTCACTTTTGTCAGCTTTTGGTGTGCATTATTGAAACCCTGGCTCTAAGCATTTGCGGAGTAATTCTTTTACCTTAAGGCTATCACTAAACATAAGATTCTGGGATCCACAGCTACCTCTGAAATACAATCTTTCCATCCCAGCTTGCCAACAGAAATTCCATGCTGATCTGCAAGTATTCTCTACAACAAAAGACAAGTGATGGACAAAACAGCATGACAAACAACATGCAGCAGATCTGAACTAAAAGCACCTCATAAAGCGCACCAACTCCCTTACGTTCTAGGGAGAGGCCTCTTCACCTGTATGATGAATGCCTTTTAAAGGCCAGCCCAAAAGGATCAGCTGCATCATAAGGGAACCAATTACTGGCAATTCTTCAGAAAGGAGAAAATAGCCCTGAATAGCCTGAAGAAGCCACCTGGGACCACCATTAGTTTTGCTAGTTGGAAAAAATAAGCAATCAGGAACAGGCAAAAGGAGCCAAGAGCAAATAAACATTGGGACGTTAGAAAAATTTAACTGTAAACGATCCAACTGAAGTTAAAATCTTCAAAATGTGGAAGCAACTATTGAAAATAAAATACAAATTATTCAGCTGGGTATTTGTTATACGAGCTTTGGGGTCACCAGGAATTATGCAAAGTATTTTCTTCTTCTTATCACTTTAATCATGGAGTAACAGAAGAGGGGAGAATTCAGCAGCACAGCTACCACCTCTACTTCTCATCAGCTAGCTTTAACTGAGGGTTCATCTTTAACTGCAGAACAGAGATGCCCAGTTTTCAATCTCAGTTTCCACAGCAAAAGTTCAGTCAAAGCCCTTCTATTATGGTCTAACATCCCACTAAGAAATAACAGTTGCAAAGCAGTCTAAAAAGGCAAAACAGTAACAGGTAACAATTAGGAATAGATTTATACAATTCCATTGCCATTTAATAACTGGAGAGAAATAAAGAGATAAATACAGAAATGGTTCACTGGGCTAGTTGCGATAAAACAGTATTTGTTTTGTAATTCAGTGTTGGGCACAGTGCAATTTCCAACATTAAAAGCAAATAAAGCATCTGAGGGTTTGTTTCCCCAAAAAAGAAAGAGATCAAATATGATTCGGTAACACACAATTAAAGCTTCTAAAATTCTGCGTCCCATGCCCCATTATAACATCAATGCATTGTTGGTAACAATAGATGTGGAGTTAGTTAAAACTGCCAAGAGGTTTGATCTTCACCTGTTTCTAGGACCATGAAAGAACGTGGGTCATGAGGTGACTGGAATTTGAATTAACTAGCTCATTTTCTACCCAAAACCAAAAATGTATCTTGACCCTGTCAAATAAAGCATCTTCAGCTGAAGAGTGCTCTATTTCCCTCTCTAATTTAAGAGGATACATCAACTTCTGGCTGATAATTCATTAACTAGTTATTAGAACATTCAGAAGTAAAATCAGTGAAGTGCTGACACAGCAACAAACTTCACCAATCAAGTACAAATGGAATAAAGTAATCATTTTTGTTTTTAAAACAAATTTATCTTAGCAACTTATATTTTGAGCTATCTATTCACCTGCTTTGCTGAAGATGCAGCAAAAGCGCTACTGCGGCAAGATGTTACACTCTTAGTTATTCCATCATTCTATTGATGCCGTTTAATTGCATAAGAGCACTTGCAACGGTCAGCAATCCTGTTTTTCTTTTTTATCCATAGGGTGAAAAGCCTTGAACTCTGCCCTACAAAACTAGAGGGTGAATACAGCTGTGCTGTATTACAGCAAATTTGGCTTCATCATCATAATTCCTTTTGCCTTACATTGAAACTGTTTATTTTTCACCATTTCAAAGAATTTAGAGGGCATGAATGAAAGACCCAGCACTGCCTCCCAGAGTGCTTGACAAATGGAGCGTGCCTTAGGAAAATACATTAGCACTGTCTATTTGTGAGCACCACCTCACTTGTATCCTTCAAATTGTTCACAGCAGGGCTTTCACTTTCCAAATCTGGTGCCATAAGTACCAGCAGCCAAGATTTCAATGATAATGTAACACTGTGTAATTTTATTTTAGCTATTTTATCTTTTTGTATCTACTTTGGCTCCTTAACATGGAGAACTATTGGTTATTTGGCTCAAAACCAACTACAGCTCAAAATGGGAAACATTTAAAAATAGTTCTGTTTCTATGCAGTAGAATGAACAAGGAATGTTACGAAGAAAGCCACAATCATAGAATCATAGAATAATTTAGGTTGGCAGGGACCTGCATAGGTCACCTAGTCCAACTGCGTGTTCAAAGCAGGTCTTATCAGATCAGGTTGTTCAGGGCTGTGTGCAGCTGAGTCCTGAACACCTCCAAAGATGGAGATTCCACAACATCTCTGGGCAACCTGTTCCTGGGTTTGACCACCCTCATGGAGAAAATATCTACCTGGCATTTCCCATGTTCCAACTTGCGTCCATTGCCTCTTGTTCTATTGCTGTGCACCTCTGAGGAAAGTCTGGCTATGTCTTCTTTGTACCTTCTAATCAGGCAGTTTTGGAGAGTTTTAGATCATCTTTCTCATCACATATTATATAAAACACCAGTGCTCCCAACTACAAAATCCACACTGATAAATACTTTGAATGATGAAATTAGGTGTCATATAGACCACACCCTTGACAGGATAACAAGATTGTCCTGTTAAGACTGGGCTTTTAAGCTAAAGGCATTGAACTGAAGTCCCCCAATGAAACAATTTTTTCAAAATATTATTATGCCAACACTCTGTACATAAATCTAACATTACTTCAGAAAAATAAGCTGTCAACACGTAGCTGGTTGACTTTTCAAAATACACATGCGTCTATATCTGCAAAATTAGCCTAGCTCACTAGCTTTCAGCTTGATGAATAATGAGAGAGTTTCAGCACTAAGTTTCCTGTTCGAATCCTAACCCTCTCCTTAACCTCAGTTTCTCTCTCCCCAGTCCATTGGTTCTGCTGGTTTCAAAGCAATTCGGTTGATTCTACGAAGCAACTGAAGAGCCAAAACAAAGATATGATTTTGAAATGTTTCAAAGCTCATTTTATCTATCAAAAGGCTGTTTGATTTCCTTTATTATTCTGCTCAAGAGTTATCAGTTGGAGATGTCACCAAACACATTTTCTTCACTGTTTTTTAAGAAGAATCTTATCTAGTCATCAGAAATGGTTCTCCACCTTGAACAGTTGTAGAGGGGAAAAACAGAAGCTTTTTCCACACATACCATTTTTCCAGCTTTTTTCAGACAAAATTCTCAAGTTCTTAGCCTACACCTACTCAGGGTATCTTCTTCAAAGCTATCATAATTCCTAGGCTATGATCAAGATTAGCTGCATTTGGTATCCAATTATTTATTTATTTATTCACAGTTTTCATTCTCCATGATAATTAAAATTCTGTCCTTTTTGCATGGAGATGTGCTGCTACTTTTTACACTCACAGCCAACACAACTATTAAACACATAAATGGTAGGTATTCCATATTTTGACTATGGTGCTTGATAGATAAGAAAATAAAGCTTGCTATTTTATTAAGGCTTGTTACTGTATATCAGTAACGAGAAACTAGTAGTCAATTCTGTATTCTTAAGTTTTTAAGTTAGCAACCCTTTTTGATTCCCACTGATACTGGGAAAGTAGACTGATTCCCACTGATACTGGGAAAGTAGATGCGCTAGTATGGTAAACATGACTTGTCCCATGACACGTACTAATTTAAAAAATAGATCAGCAAAGAAGGATCTAGATAACCTAAACACCATCTCACCCCTGGTGTCTAGTAAATAGAGAGGGGGATGCCTCTAAAGAGGATCTAAGCGTTAAAGAGGAAGCCACCTTATGCCAACCAACAAGAAAAAGAACTTTGACCAAAACTATCTAAGAAATAAACTAGAATAGGCTGTATCCAGCTAACTTCTATCAATCTTCTGTACATTACGCATCTTATTTTATAGTTATTTTGGTAAAACAACTCAGAACTGCCTTTTTATTCAGTAGAGGAGTATATACATTCCTTGGCTATTGAACACTGGCACACGTTACTTTTATACAAAACAATTCAAGGTAATGTATGGAAGAAAGACATAAAGTCAAGGTAAGCTAGAATAACTGATGATTAATTCATCTGATTCACTTTTTATCAAGCACATACAGAACACAGCAGATAAGACCGCTCTACGCAGAAGGCAAGTTCACATTTAATTTTGTACATTTGTGTATTTGTATAATATCTATATTGATCTATACATACAGAGAGTTCTAGAAACAAAAGTAAAAATACTGGAGCAATAATTAAAAAAAGCTTATTTTAATGTAACACTTCAGACCATATTTTCTAGCTTCTCTTGGTGATTTCGAAGAAATCTTCTCTTCAACCAGTATAACCACAATACAAACTCTTCATCCATTCAGTTGATTTCAGAAATTGCATTTAGCAACCTCAGGTTGTGTGGTTGGCATTCCACTACCAGATGTCTTGTGACATGAGAATAATTTGCTCAAATACCAACTTCAATACTCACCCAACTCACAAATAAAGTCATCTTTAAGAGACTTTTAAATGAAATCCCTCCTTTTTATGCCTTTAAAATAAATCTTTATTTTAAAGATGGCAACTTTTTTTTTTTTTTTAGGAATATCAATGTTGTTGTTTTTAATAGACTGCACACAGCAAATAAAATAGCATAAATTATAATTCCCCTCCTTACTTCTTTCACATCATGAGGCAATTCTGGAAATGTTGTAATATATCATGTAAACTCAGCAGGAAAGAAGTATAAATATCTGAAATATTGTGTGACCCCTACAGTAGAAAATGGCAACACAATTTGACATTTTTGCTTGTAAGATGTTCCTCAAAACCAGGATATAGTAATCTAAAATTACTCCCTAGATCTCTCTGGATGTTAATTAGGAAAGAGATAAAAGACTTGTCAAGCAGCGTGGACTGACACATTTATTTCTTCCTTTGAGATTCAGCACACAAAAACTAGGCCTGATACATGTAGCTGGATGTTTACTGCAATAGAAAGGGCTTTAATGCTTTGTTATGCGTTATTAAACGATTAGAATAAAATTAACTAGAATGAGTCTAATCAAGAATGTCTTATCAAGAATGTCTGAGTTTAAAACCTTCAAGCATGAAAATCATGTAATCCCTTAAAAGAACACAGAAGTTCAGTAACACTGACATAAAACAAAAGTTTCCTTAAAAGAAACAAAGCTAAATAGAATACATTAAATAAAAATCAACTGTGATTACGATTCCTTGATAGAGTTATTCTGAATCCGGACTTAAAAAGTAATCCATTTCCATGAATGCAGTGACCGTAGTTAGAGGACTAGAGCTGGTGGGCAAGCCATGGAAGTCAAGCACTGATTTAACTACCGGAACTACTTGCTTGGAATAACATTTTCCTCCCCTCTTATTTTCATATTTTAACTTATTAAGATTCCTTACATGAATCTGAACAGAATTATAAGAAGTTAGGTAAACTCTGGTCACATAGTGCACTGAGCTCATGCATACTCAACAGGCTTTTAAAAAGCAGAGCAACTATCACACAGAGTGGAGGTCTATGATAAATACCTGCTTCTACCATGGTATTGTTAAACATTACAGCCTTTTCATTTTTTAAGGTATCAGCAAAGTGATACAATGATTAAACACTGAATTGGTAACATACTCATTCAGCTTACCTATCAGTGTCCAGAAACTGCCAATGAACTCTTCATTCTATCCTAATTAAAAATATCACAACTTCAGCACAGCAATCCTCTCATCTACTCCAGACAGGTTTATGGAAAACCATGACTGAATGCACTCAAGTGCTACAAACACTATTAATTAAACTGGAGAGTGTGTGACTGGTAAAATACTTTCTGTACTTGGTTCAGTCTACATCATACGCCACTGGATGGTGCTTCTAGAAAAAAAAATAATTAAAATGCTTAATCATTCAATTTATTGAGTTCCTGTGTTCAAAACAATCATGAAGATAAGAAGTATTACCCCTTCCTCTCAGTATTAATCTTGACTGTATGACCATCTCCACAGAATGACAGAAAGTTAAGAGCCTTCACTAGTTCCAAATTTAAAAGCTCTTCAGAACACAAAAAATTGAAGTTGCACTGACACACAAGAGACCAATTACTATCCTGTTAAAATTTAGTCATGGCACTGAAATTAGTGTTTTTACTTTTGTGCCTGGGGAAGTTGATAATGCTCATATTTCCTGTTTTAGGTTTCACCTAGATTAAGTAAGTCCAGTAGTTCACTATATTTCCAATAAAGCTTTTCTGGAAAACATTTTTGCAACCTTATAAGATAATTTTTCAGTTATAAACTACAACACTTTTTACAGCCTCTGCTTTAGTTTGTTTTCCCACTTAGCAAATCATTGTACAGATTCATTACCATCCACACTTTGGGAGGGTTTTTTCTTTTCTTTCTTCAAATAAGCTATTTGCCCAAATCATTAGCCCAGATTTGCTCAGCATTCCATTTTTCACTCTATCATAAATGAACTTGTAATCAAAGAGTGTATAATCATTAATGCTTGTGCAGAATGGGGCTACATAGCTGCTGCAAACACACATATGATTACAGAATTTCACAGCCTTTTAATGCTTCATTTTGTGTTCCATTGTGGGGTATCATAATGACCTCCCAGGGGAGTAACGAAACCTTTAGATCTCCAGAAGACCCTTAACGTCTATCAGTAAAATTATCTTTCTGACTGGACATTTTGCCAATAGATTTCATAGCTACTTGATGTTCACAGAAAGATATTGAAATACAGAATAATACATTCTATTCCAGAACTGTGATGTTCAGCTAAGGTGGTAACTCAGCTTCGACCCCCATAAGAAAAGATGAGTGCCCAGAGTCAGCCCCACCATTTTCACTGCCCTTTCTCACAGCAATCTTTCAAAATTACTGGGACTTCTCTTCAGTTAGAATGCATACTTAGTTTGATTAACACTAAAGCTCTCCATTTTTAATTGATATACCCTGAACAGGTATTTCTCAGAGAAACAGAAGGGAATCTGGCAAATAGGTCCTCTTGAAGTATAGTCTTTCCACTGCCCATCTTTAAAGCATTTATATTAGGTAACTGTCCACTCTTCAAAGCTTTCTGTGCCAATGCCTCTCCAGTGATCACTATAGTTCAAAGCTGAGTTATTAACTGCAGCTTGCTATTGCTTTGGGATCAGTAAGGACAATGAGGAGGTGAAGATTTCATTGTCAGTACTTCCAACTTGTACAAATCTAGATACAGGTTTTTACAAAAAGGAAATTATTGCTCACATGCTGCTATTTTTCTCATCTGTTTTCAGGTCACAGGCACTTCTCTGAAGTTCCATTTCCATTCTTTTCACTATGTCCTTTTCAAGGCTCCTTTCAAATGTCACATTAAAATTAATTTTTATTGAGCTAAGTACAGTAACTATCCTTATTTGTAAGGCACAAAAATGAAAAGAGCCAGGATTCAAACTCAGGATCCTACCCTAGCTGTCCAGCCTGCATTTCTAGTTTTTACGCTGCCACCCGCTTCCCATCATTTGTTAACAACACATGGCAAACAAAATCAAAAACCAGCAAGAAAATTAGAAGGCAACGACAACTTGAAATAACTAAGCCTGCAGCTCTGGTGGAAAAGGGAACAGGAATTAAACTTCTGAAAGCCTGCTTGGACAGAAGGTTCTGACAACCTGTCTCTTACTCCTGGCATGAGATATTTCCTAATTTTTCTTGTAAATCTTAGAAAATTTCACACATTTCTTTTCTCAGTAGGTGAACTGATTTGTGTTTAAAGGTAAAATATATGTGCTAAAAAATTAATCCAAATAAAAAGTTCTACAGATTCATTTAAGTGGACAATTCAACATTCTTGCAGGTTAGGGACACAAATTGGTCATTTTCACTAGATAAGGCTCCCTGAAATTCCTTCAGGTTGAACTGTTTTTGATAGACACTAACAACACATCATTTCTCTATGAGAAAGTCCTTGTTAATGAAACAACCTCAAACCCTGATTTTGATTTAGTTTATGGATCACTTATTTTCCTGTACAATAGAGCTTGATTTGGTTTTGATATAAATTACTATCCCAGGCACTGTCCTCCTGGCTTTACTTTCAGAGGTAATTGTTTGTTGTTGGTTTTTCCACACTGTCCTGGCATGTCTTTTTTTGGGCTGATGCAACCCCACCTAGACACAGCTGATGAGACAGTGCCTGCTTCTTGCCCAGAAGAGCTGGTCTCTCCAGTCCTGGCTCCTCTCCTGTCCAAGGAACTAGGCCCAAGGCGACTCCACCCAGGCTGGGCCATGAAGAAAACTGCATCTTGGCCAAAGAACCTGACAGATTAGGCATAAAGTTATTCAATAAAGGAATGCAGAAGAGTGTGGGGAGCAAGAAAAGCCTCTCAAGTTTTCTAGGTCTAACTCCTTTTTAAGCCCTCGAGAGCACCAGCTAATGCAAACACCGAAAGGCAAATGTGGTCTTTGAACATGGCTGGATATAAGATGTGGAATTTCTCTAACAATAGCTCCTCAGCAGGGAAAGCTCAACAAGATATTAAGAACTTAAGCAGGTGAGGAATTCAAATGCTGTCAGTCTGGTTCTGCTCACAAATTAGAAACATACTGAAGTAATCATCATAAAAGACTGTGGACCTTAGTGCAATGGATTTTTTAAGAACCTATTCATTTCCTGGCAGGCAGTGCTTAGCATTACCACTCCCTTAATCCACTTTTCATCTACAAAGATCAATACATTTTTGAAGAATCAGAAGCCAAAGGCATGATGAAAACCAGTATTTGGCACTATAACTGAAGTTACCTTTGGAAGAAGAGTGAAGATATTATACTTTACAACCTATGCTGTTATCATTGATTACTGAACACACTGATAATCTGCTACATTGACTGACATGTACCAGAATGCAGAGAGGTCCTCATATTGTAGCAGTCATTTTGTATTCTGTTCCTCACATGTGATCACTCTTTATTATATCAGAATACATCATTTTATTTTTTTCAGATGGTTATTTTTTAAGGGCAAAACTACTTAAGATAGCAGTGTTTGGACAGCTTGCAGCATTTGCAAAATATGCTAGCAGAGTAAATTTGATACCAGTATGAAAGTATTAGCAAAGCTATGACACAATCTCTAGAAGTGTCCTGGCAGCCAAACTGGAGAGATGTGGACTGGATGGGTAGACTACAACGTGTATGGAAAACTGGTTGGGCTTCTGTGGTCAAAGAATAGTCGTCAAAGTTAAAAGTCCAGAGTCTACATAGGTAGTCTTTCTTGTTCTAGAGCAATTTCCAGGGTAGTTCCTAAATTCATTTCAGTGGGGGAGAATGTTTTAAGATTGGTATACACTTGGAAACAATTTGGTTTGCGTAAATAAAAAGGGTGCGTTGTACAGAATGACCTGCTTTTAAAATCAAAAGGAGACAAACTAGATTGAGACACCCATTCAGAAATAGGCAGCCATCAAGCTACATTCCTGAAACATCTTTACAGAATGACAGTGCAATAGGTGAGGCAGACATTGTTGCATCCTGATAAAGTACTGAGTTTGAATGTTTTCCCCCCTTAAAAGCTTTTAAAATACATATAAGTGAACATAACCCTTCAGAAAGACAGTCCAGTCTGTGGTTTTTGCATGGGTTCTCAAAAGAATGAATAAAAGGGTGAACAAGAACAACCATTTCAACCAGAAGGTAATGTCAATCTTTTTCTAGTAGAAATACCTAGAAATAGAAAAGTGTAATCTGCTTATCACACTGAGATTGCATCCCTAGGGACAAGATCCCTGACAGCACAAGACATTTAAGAATTCAGGAATGTGTGCAAACTTTTAGAAACACACGCACACAAAGTCTAGGTTTTAATCTATATTTACAGATGCCACATAATGCTGTGTACAGCTGAAATAGGCCTCTTTAAAATAATATGCATGAAAAGATGAAAGCCCAATGGGACCATCTGTTTTCTGAAGTCACAGTGGCTTCTCACTTCCAACAGTGCAATCATCACACAATCACACAAAGTATCTGAACTCATGGCTCAAAATCTTCTAATACCCAACAGGTTTTCAAATAGCGCAAGGATTAATAGCTTCGGAAATATACTTGGCAATGGTGTTTGCAACATTCTGTGTTTTAACTTTGGAATGAGTTCCCTACTTTTCAGAGGCAGACAGCTGATAAAGCAATTAAGTATCTGAAGCCTACAAAAAATTTCTTAGGTGTTGCTGTATATCACATGCTAAACTCAGAAATAATCAAATTTTATCAGTAACCAAAAATAGTAATCAAATATGAAATGCTATCATGCTTTAATTGAGAATTGTAATTTGGTCTGTTCAATGCCTGATTTCAGGCCCATCACTGTTTACTCTCTTTCAGTTTAGAGAGTTCTAGACATCAACCAAAAAAATTGCTCAGTATTTCCAACAGAGCAGTCATAATAAAGTGGTTTCACTTACTCTCTCGGGCTCAAAACTGCACATTCTCACACATGTCCATTACACTAGTTGGATGCAGCTGAGTCCTATAAGTGTTGATTCCAACTGCATATAGTTTTCCCAGCTGGAAAAACATATCTCATCTTGCATCATCAGATGTGACGAATCCCAAGACTGATGACCTGGCTTCCTACAAATGCACTTACAGGTTTAATAAAATCACAGGTAACCCCTTTTATCTTCTTCTTTATTGCTTTGCATTCTAAGTTTGCAGAGATCAAAGGAAAGCTTCTATAGTTCAAGTAAGTGTCTAAAGAAAGAAGCAATAGACTTCCAATAAGCTTTTGATTAAAAAAATGAAGATAGAGATCACAAATAACAGAAATATTTCATGATTTCAGAAAGCAATACTGAAATCCAAAATTTCACAGAAATTCTCCTTTTCAGCACTACAGACACCTTGTGAAGCAGAGGCATTGTTGACTGTTTTTAAGAAAACCAAAATATGAAGTTATGTAAACGGTCACATATCAGTGGATTAGAGAAAATACTAGTAAACTAATATTTATAGTAAGTATATGATACACACAAAATAAAATCCATGTGTAAGATTAAGGGACAAATACTAAGATAAATCACGAATATGCTACACTTTTTCCTTATGTTTGCTACCATGGAAGTGTTTCACTTATTCTCCCACTCATTTCCTTTCCCACCAAGGAAATGGCAGAAAATATAGTTCACATTCTGTCACAGTATTTCCAGCTTCTGTTTCCATTATCGCACCTGCTCCTTTTTCACTACATTACTTTTTATCCACAGAGATGCACGGAAGCAGTGAAGAAGATTCTCTATTTCTAACCCAATTTTTTTAGTCTATATTTACTATTTTTAATTCTCCCTCCAAACTTTTACAGAGAGACAGAAAAATGTCAATTAAAAAAAAATTATGAACTACACAACAGGAAGGTATAAGCTATTTTGGGGGCAGGATAGCGGACTGCACACGTATGCACAGACCCATCAGCCAGGCAATCTAGTCTGATTTTGGAAGAAAGAAAAGCAGAAGCGAATTTTTTGCATTCTTGAGCTGAGGCTACTGTTTTTTGTGATTTGCTCATAGTGCTGCAGTTTTCACATCCAGGTAGGAAGAATATATTCTTTTAGTTCAGTTCAACAGAAATCATCTGCAGGGCAGATGTTGAATCAAGAACTCAAAGCCATGAATATGGCATCAGTTTATTATCACTGGTACTTGGTTGGGGGAAAAAAAAGAAAGGAAAATCAAATGTTAACAATGAAAATAGGGCAGTCCAATTACCTTTTCTAGTCTTCAGGCATTAACAGCACATTGCTTTGTTCACATCACAAAATACAAACAGGGAATATTTGAAGCCTTAAGTAATTCTCCAAGTAACTAGAAGTTTTTAAAACTGTATTTTTTTCTATTCTTTAGTTCAGCTTCCCTGATAATGGTCTTAACAGCAAATTTTAACTTTAGACTTACGTCTTTATTAATCATAACAGCACTCCCAAAGAGGACGATTCCTATAAGCCAATTACGTTTTGAATACTTTCAAACATTCTAGTTTGTTGTAGCGCTTAATTCTTTTTCTATCTTAAATCTATTCTTACAAAATGTTAATTTCCTTGAACTCTCAAATATGAGATGGAATTCTTGCACTGTGTATGATTGACTTAGCATTTTTAGTTGTAGTTCACTCAGGCATGTATCCAATTGTTTGTGGAGAATTTATGGTATGTATAAATTTATGTCTCTCCCATCATTGATCTTGTAACTCACTGTGCAGTAGTTTAAATTAATTCCCAAGGAATGTTCTCTGGCTTAAGGGTATATAATATACATATTGCTTCATGGCTTCAGAGCATTTAAGTTTTAAAATATGAGGTACTCTCTTCTGTGCAATTTTTATTTGACAACTGACAAATATTTAACACTGCAAAAGCAGTGCAAATGAATGCCCAGCCCCCCCCCCCCCCCCCCATCAAGAAAAAGCCAGATCACGGGAAAATAACATTCACAACGCCTGAGGTTTCTACACTGAAGCAGGGCCCAATTAAGAGTATCTACTACCGTTGTGTGGCTGAGCATCTGTAATTTCTCTCAGCTCTACAACGAACGACCCTCCAAATAACTATGCTTACAGCACACATTCTCCACTGCTTACAGTACTGTGAATATTTCTGAGTGAAAATGGGAACAAAATAAACACTGGTTATTTACAAACTTTGCTTTCTAAGAATTCAGTATTGTACAGTAACAACATACCAATGCTTTTACCAGCTGCTATTTGAGCATGCTCCTAAAACCGGAGGGGTGGAGAGAAGCCTGGAAGATTGAAATAAGTAATTCTTGCTGCAATAAATTTCACAACAGAGAACTAGATCCCACAATAGCTTTACATGGGGTGAGGGGAAGAAAGAGAGGGAGGGAGAAAGAGCGATTATTCTCATGACTTTTTGTCATGTGCAAGTTCAGCGTTAGTGAGAATCTTTCACGGGAGCAAGACTAACAGAACGTGTCCAGAAGTTAAAACAAATTATTTAGGCCAAAAGGTTTGCCTAATTAAAGTTTCTATACTATAAAATCTTATTTAGGATGTTTACACGAAGACTTGACAAACAAATAATGTAGAATACTACTACAACAAGTGAGTCACAATAGATTAATTATGTACTAAGGAGCACTGAATAACTCACAGGATCAGGGAGACATTTTTATTAGAATTGTCAGATTTTGCCTTCCTCATAATTAAAACAAAAGGCAGGAAGAGATGCTGAACAAATGCAGCATTTCTGTTCATAATTTTGTTGCAGTATAGCTAAGAACTGATTCTCATCATTAAAGTAGCAAATAATAAGCTATCAGTATAGAACAATTGCACAGTCATGTTCACAACAGTAAATATCTGTTAACAAGCTTTACGAGAAAGGAAGGAGACCTATAGATCCCAGTTGAACATGAAAATCCCTCCCTTCTACCTCAAATGTCCCTTCACCTAACGAAGAGAATTAATAATACCCAAACCTGAACCGAGCCATTTCCCTGCGTAGTGAACACAAGCTCTGGTTGAGCACATGGTGTTATAAATAAAAACTGTACCCTGCCATTTAATCCAGCCACTTCAGTGTTTGTGTCAGTCAGAGACAATGGAACTCTGCCAAATCTTCCAGATCAGACAATACAGTTTTCTCCCTATCATTTGCATCTGAAAGCTAAATTTCTTATTACCTCTCAGATTATTGCACCTATTGCTTTATTTTGCATATATGCATGTGCACATTGTACAGACACATTCAGATTAAAAAAAGAAGAAGAAGAGATAAGGTTTGAGGTCTTGCACTTTTTTCTATGCGTATTTTTTCTTGTTCATGTGTAGGCTTGAACTGTGGTAATGAGGGTATCAAAACTGCCAGAAAATGTTTTCACCTCAAAGTCAGAAAACAACCTTCTGGGACACTTCAGTTTTACATATTTGCATTTTTGAACCAGCCACAATTTTATGTGCTCTACAACAGTTCCAGACTTTCACATCATAGAAAGAAAAATTAATGTGAATAATGCATATAAGGCAGAGGCAAGCAGCTGACAAAAGGAGAAAAGATTTTTCCCTATGCAAATTCAAAAACAATGTTTTCCCAGTTACACTGCTAGTCCTCTAAACTTGGCCAGATTCCTAAAGTATTAATTATGTAAACTCATATCAGGCACTCTGCTGCCATTTACAGACACTTAAATTGATGCCACAACTCCTAGTGACAGGAAAGAACATTACAACTTCTTGTTGCTTTTCTGAATCATGTTTTTCTCGAGCAGATTTCAAGAATAATGCAAAAACTTAGAACTACATGGAAAGGCAGAAATAACACTGCAAAAGAAATTCCCTCCCACACTGAGATAATGGTTTGCACAAAACATTGAGTCTCAGGTTTGACTGACAGCACTGAATTACGGTCTTTTATTAAGTATGGTCAGTAACACTCCAGTGTTACCACACCATGGGGGGTGAGAGGGAGTGGGGAGGGAAGACGCACATAAGTTTAGGTGCTTTGTTATGTTGGGCTTTATTCAAGCAGAATTTTTCATATGGAGCCCTGCTGCCTTGATGCCTTTGCTCAAGTTAAACAGGATTTGCATAAAAAGTGTGGATACACATAAGAAAAACAACCCTGGATTCTGTTGCCTCACTTATTTTTCTCCCAGAAAACTATCTAAATAACATTAAATCATTACGGAGTGATAGAACTCAGCAACAACTCTACAGTATTTTATAAACCAGAGGTAAGATTTGCTCTACCAACTTCTGAACAAGTGCAGCAAATGCTCCCCTCTGGGCTGGGAGAAGACTGGCTTTCTTCTAACAAAAAAGCACCCTCTACCTGCCTGCCCTCAGGAAAGCCAGAACTTTCCAATAGCTAGTGCCTCAACTGCTCAGCAGCACTTCACTCAGTAACTCTGAAGTGGTGAAGACTCAGGGTTGATGTTCTTACTGCAACCATCCCTACGCAGTCTAGCCTGGTTATCTGCAAATTTTGATTACGTTGCTTTGTTTAAGCAATGAGTGCAAACACATGTAATTCTGGCAACCAATATTACAATTACAACTGCATCAACAGTGGAAATTCATTTGATGTTTTGAAATCAAATGCCAAAATTGATTTGTTTGACCTGTTTTGTGTTCGCCTTGACACACCTCACACTAGTTTGCTCTAGTGGAGAGGCTAAGCATTGATTTAGCCAAAGTGTAACAGCAAGTGATTGGTATGTTTTCAGGGACTATAGTGCTGTGGAAGTTGTCCCAGGTCTCGCTCACACAAAAATTTGACTCACGATACTGCCAGTAGTCAATTTCAAGAACACTACCCTCACAGCAAAATAAGATGAACCCACGTTTCATAAAGCAAATCCACATTGCATACATGTTGGTCTGTATGGTTGAAAGCCCAATTTCTAAGTAAAGGCATTTGAACTAAGGCCTGTTAGGAAAACTCACGTGGTGCCTGATCTGCTTTGGGCTGCCCTGTTTCTCTTGGGAACAAACTACAGACTGGACTGTTTTGCTACTGACACCCTATTTTAGGCCACTGCTTTTTCAGGACTCTTAACACCCGCCTTTCTCCACACCGAGCTTCATGTGTTGTTGTTGTGCAGTCCATGCCAGTGAGTGTATATCTAGCCATTTCCTGGAAAAGGCAGTAGATGAGAACATTCCACAGCCACGGATTTATCATGCTCACCACCACTTTCAAGTCTGCACTTGAATTTCCCCAAGGAAAAGAAATCCACTAGGAGCTGTATGAACAGTTCTGACTATGGCAGGTTACTGCTAGACATTTTTCCCCCCTGGAGCAGACAAGGCTTTATGTTTGCACATGTACTATGTAGTACACACCTGCTAAACCCAAGTAATCCAAAGAAACATCGGACCCACTGAACATATACAGTACCATCAGTAAACAGGTATACAGACTGACCATACTATCCATATACGGTAGGTTTCGTCAACTAGCAGCAGTGGGATTTAGCATATGGCCCTCTCCTCAAGTGACTTATGTAGCTTTTCCTGCTGGAATGACTGGATACAAAAGATGACATGGAAGAGGACTGAAAAATAATATTCAGAAAGAGATACTCGGGAATGTGAAAATTCAACTGAAGAGATGGAGGGTTAAACAGACTACCCAGGACTAAGATCATTTTAGAGGCATTCATATGTTATGCCATTTGATCCTGACAGAATCCACTCACATGTATTATACTGCAGGATCACAGCTTGTTCCAGAGTAAAAATGGAATTGTGGTATTACAGATTATCTTGAACCTGGAGACCTTGATGCTCAATGCCAGGTTTTGGTTATAAGGTTATAAGGTGATCCTAGGACACGCTTGTCTGTATGATAAGATAGTTTTGATCAAACGAATTGTTACAATGCCAGGATTCTTACAGGTTGTTTTCATTTTCTGCAAAGAAAATTACAGAGGAGCCAAATTTGCCACAACATATCTACTGACTGAAAACATTAGCCACTCAATTATCTCAGATAAAGGAACCCTTTGGGATTTCTCACAGGATCTTATCACCATTTCTGTGCCATTAAACATAAGAGAAGTATTTCACACAAGTTCATTCTGCATTTCTCTTTCCTGACATTAAAAAGAATTAAGCTGAACAGTTTAGTCCAAACTGACTCTCCTTTACTAGATTATATTTTGTAAAGGTTAAAGCATCTGTGTATTTTTAAAAACAGTCCCCAGAAAGAGGTTTTGTAAATGACAGAGAAAGTAACATAAACAACATGGTATTTATTTCACTGTTTTTTTGGTGATATTTTGATATACTGGCTTCATTATCTGCTCAAACAAGCAACTTTCAGGAGACTTTCCCAGCTTACAATTTCTGCTCCACTATGCTACAGCTACAAGAGGGGTGCTGTTTAGGGGGCCCACAAAAGTTTCAGAATTAACATTTGGCTGTTGTAGTACGGTGACTACGATACATTGTAATAACTCAACATTGTTTTAACTGCTTGACACCAGTAAGTGAAAACACATGCCAAATTTAACCTCTGCTTAAGAAGCAGCATTAAAAAATATTAGCAGGGCCAACAAATTTAGCAATGAATAAAAAAATTAGTCCATTCCTTTTACAAATGTCAATGGTAAGTTTGGAAGTGTTACAGCATTCACTCTCAAAGGGATGCCAGTCATAATTACCATAAATACAAATCTTAACTAGAAGTTATCTACCATGTTTTCTAACATACCTATATACTTACAAAAGAAAAAAAACCCTAGAGTTATCTCTGTTTTTAAGCAATACCACTACATAATCTGCCACTACAGTCAAACTATAATTTTTCCCTCTCATCCTCACATTTGACAACCACAGAAACATGAAAGTTTTGGATCCGGTTTTCCCTACAAGAGTGTGTAAATCAGGCCCTTTCACATTGTCCAGTAATGTCAAGGCTGTATTTTCTTTTCTAAGATGGTGACAACAAGAATGAAGGTGAATTAAGGTTCCCTGAGCCTTTCCTGGAAAGCAGAACAAGGATGGGACTGAATCCTTGAAAGCAAAACAAGGATGGGCCTGAATTTCAGTCTACCCAATGACTAATTCAAATAGTAGGAAAACCACAGATAATAACCTGAGGTCAGAAACATGGCAAAACCAAAGTCATGCTCTTGTTTAACTAACAAATTTATAAAGCTGTACGCTTAAAAAAAAAGAGAGATCAACCCAAAATTTTTTTCAGCTCTAACAAAGGAAAACAGAGCATGAAGATATACAAAAGCTATCAGAAACAGAGATTATGATGAAAAAAGTGCATCTATGCACATCTGTGCTGTAACTGGAAAGTCAACTGGCAAAATCAAAACCAAAAAATGCTGTTTTACTAAACACTAAGAACTTGTTCTACAACTGTTGCCTTCAAAACTATTTGGGTCAGGTCCAACTGTAAAGATGCCAGTGAAATACGGTTTACAAGACAGTAAAATCTTGTGCACTGTGTCCTGTAACTTGTTTATTTTTGATTCTGTGGGTTTGCTTTGTCATCTCCCTCTCAGATTTAGGATGCTCTACTTATTAACTCATCCTCTGAAAACAAGTGGGTTTTCTTGTACTTTATTCTGATCTAAAGAGACCACATTGCCTTCTTCAAGGATGGAATGTTTCTGTTAAATAGAATCATATAACTCATCATGCTTTCTCTAATTATTAACTCCAACAACTATGCATTGCAATCATTTCCTCCTGTGAAGCATTCCTATAACATTATTTCAAGTATGATGGTGTTGAACTGAAGCATTCCTTTTTGGATTTTGGATGGCGCTGGCATAGCGGCATAGGCAAACAGATGAAAACAAGTGGGAAGCCACAGTCTCTCTTCTTTCTAACAGAAACAAAATTTTAGAAGCTGGACACAGTTGAAAGGACAATGGCTTAAAAAATTAATAAAAAAGATGACCACTGATAGCACCATCACCTGCTCTGCTATCCTGTGACCCCTCACACAATCAGATCACAGAATATTCTCAGTACTGATTCCTTAAATAGAAGGAATGGAATACAAACATAATTGTAAAAAAGAAAAGAAAAAAACCCAGAACACCGCCTTCACAGCAAAACATAATACCCGCTAACTTTCCCTTTCCAGTTACATTGCCTTTACTTCTGCCTGTAAAATCTTACTGCAGATTCTGAATTATGACACAGCTTATAAACACCTAATCACTTACTATTTGCTATAGTGAAGGCGACAAAGAATTGCAAGAGGAAGGGTGTTCACCTGTGCTTAGGGCACTACACTAGGACAAGAGATAAGTAGAGGCCTATTTTCTATGTAGGTAAGAGTATTGTAACAGGATACATAGAACTAGATTCTCTATATAGAAGTATAGATCAGCTGTACAGAAGTGCTACTATAAGATAAGTTTCCACTGGAAATATCAACTGCTTCAGTGATTTTGACACCATGAGCTGGATGTCACATATACAGCATTCCCAAATTACTCCTGCAACACTGCCTGAACTTTTGAAGTCAAAATAGTTAAAGAAAGAATTTAATAATGAAGACAACTTTCTTTAGAACAGTACTAACATGTTGTTTGTCATTCTAGTCAAACATACACTTGTGGAGGTGAAAGCACAGAAATATCTTGGAAAAGGGAACCATGTGTGTTCCAGCCTCCTGAACGGCGTGTTTGTACACAACAAGCTCTCCAATGGCTCTGTAAGTCATTGACATCCAAGAGGTTTATTGGCTGCGTTCCCTTTGCAGCTGCAGGAGGCGCGATCTTCTTTCCACCTTGTACCACTGAAAGCAAATCCCACTGCATGAGGCCAGGGATCAGTTGTGTTCCACCTCCTGGAGGGAAGACTTGAGCACCGGAATTCCAAAGCAGTAGTAAGAATGAAAAGATGTACACCGAGAGACTGTTCATACAGCTTATCGCACCACCAGAAAACGAAGTTGGCTAGATTCTTCTCTCTCAGGTTATGAAATTGATTCCACTGCTCCCTATTGAGTAGACATAACTCTGGATCCTGACTTAAGAAGTTCGTGACTTGAAGAGCACAGCCATTAGCTGGAATTTAAGCTTGCTCAACAGGGCAGACTAGCCCTCTTAATAAAATAGTATCACTACACATCCCCATTTTAAAAATACTTAAAAATCAAAATATATTCTTAACTTATGCAAAAAAATCTGTACTCCCTGCAGAAAAAAAAAGATAGTGTTATAAAAAAGACAACTCTGAACATTTCCAGATGAATAGCTAGGTACTAATACACTTGTTTTTCAATGCGGTCCAATGTAAATAATCACCTGAGAGACAGCTGCAAAGAAAAGAATTAGACTGATGTTTCAACACTGCAATGAAACAATCTTTAAAAAGCTAGTCTGTCAACAAGAAACAAAGTTACCACCTGTAGCTTTATGCATTCGGCAAACAAAACTAATGTACTTCTGCAATGTTATTTTAGGACACAAAGAAATGCATCCCAGAGTTGATCTCCCACTGACTGCAATGGATCAGCAGCTTTGTCAGAACTTCACAGTAAAAACAAAATTATAGTCATCATGGTAGTGAACAGAAAGTTAAGTGAAACCATTTTAAAAGACAAGCAATGATAAAGTTCCTTCCCTCAAAATAGGGGATATGTACAGGGTTCATCTCTGCTCAGTGTAATCATCTGCTACAAAATTGCTAGTATAGTTTACTTACAGATGACTTTTTGATAAAATTAAGATCTTACCGTCTATCTGACCTGAACAATAATTATATATCTGTTGCTCATAGACTACACATTGCTCCACTGTTAGCCGTATCCAGAAAACTGCACATTGGCAATAACCCCCTTTCAATTCCAGAGGATAAGTTTAAAAAAAGAAAGAAAAAAAGGGGGAAAAAAGCCATTTTCACAAGGAACGTCACAAGAAAAACCATCTCTTTCGGGGGGGGGGGGGGAATGAAAATTACCTCTTCTCCCTAAAACTTTTTTACACCCCCCACCTATGAAATAGAATTGTCTAGGAAGCCCTCAACCTGCTGCTTTGTTACTGAACACTGCCACAAGCAACTAAATTACAGCTTCCTTTCTAAAAGTTACTGGTTGCAGCAGACTGCAGATGTAAAATGCATTACAAAGCAGAGTGGACTAAGGCAAGCACTTCTACAAAGTGAGAGTAATACATGCAGTACAGAAACAGTTGTGAAAGTGCCGTTTTAATGCCAATGCACTACAAAGTGCTTTACGATCTAGATTTAGGGACATTATTTTCATTTTAATAATACAGCTGTTCTTCCTGCAGTAATAAAAGACTAGTAAAATGCCAATATTACATGGGTCACGTTAGTAATGGAGAGAAAATATCCCTGCCAACTTTGCAAATGTGCTGTACTTTCAGACTCCAGTAGAAGAGAATAGTTAAACAAATATTCACATAGGATTTAAGGTTGGGTTTTTCCTTTTTCTTGTGGAATGCAAAGGCTTAAATGCAATTGCTCTTCAAAAAAAGACAAAAACAAAAAAGACCAACTCCCTCAAAATACATGCAAGCTGACTTGCAAAAGTAAATTCCTATTATAACACTAAGGATGGATATAAATGGAAAGCACAGACCTTTTTTCAAGACAAAACTGAACTCTTCTGCCAACAACACAGGGTGCATCTAAGTCACATTTTCCTTAAGATCTCACACCACAAACATTACTGCCTAAATCATGATGCACAATACTGTCCAAATCATGATAAAAATCATTAAATACAGTTACTTTCTTTCATGGTACTTCTCACTAAAATCACAAGATACAATAGAGAGATTTGTGTTTGTTTTATTCAAGAGCTTTAAAGTTATTCTCTTGTACCTGGACTTTGCCCTATTGACTGGTCTTCTTTTATTTTCGATTATCTTTAATCTTCCCTAACATGCTGAAAGCAAATTTCCACAGCAAGACACAGGCATTAAAAAAATTCCCCACAATAAAAAAAAAAACAAACAAAAACCCAGAAAGTTGTCATAGCTACTTGCCTCTTGGCAATTTCTCAGCATTTTCCAGGGTTAGTGCAATATGTCCACAGAAAAGGAGAAAGACCAATCTTGATATCATGGTTACAAACCCAACCTCGCACTTTGAATAATGCTGATAGAGGTTATCACACAAGGTACTGCAGCTGCAGTTAAAAGTGAACTGTTCTTTCTGTGACAGAGGCAGCAACACTTTGACACAAGCTTAGTTCACACAGTGGGAGGAGACAGGATGACATCATCCACTCTCACTGGAAAAGGAGAATTAGTCTCAAAAAAAAAATTAAAAATAAAATAAAAGTCAGGCTCCCCCCAAAACTATCTTCTGGGTTTTGTTACAGCGTCTTTCCACCTCTCAGGATAAGAGATTAACCTATACGGTCACTTACATTTCATGAAGATAAAACTAGAAACATATCAAAACCTCTATGAACTGAAAACTGTTCAGAGAGACAATTTCACTGTTTTGTTCATGGAAGCTGAACTTAAAATGCAAAATTAATATTCATATTACTCAGAAAATTTTGTTTTCCTTATTGAACTCAGTACCGCTGCAATCTTGAGATTTTGTTTAAGTTTTATCTGGGCTATATATTGCTTTCCTTCATGCAAAATAAATAATTTCTGCCAAATGGGTGTAACTGGTATGATAAACATTTACTCAGTAAAAGATCTGTGTTTATAATAAATAAATGTCACTTTTCACATGTTTATTTGATTTTGACCATTTAAAAGTATTTTATATTTTCCCCTTTCATACAAGTCTGCTGAGTCAATGGGCGTACCGCACAGTGAAAGCTAAGAGACAACAAAGTTCCCTCCTTGGGCTATGTCCTCTCGCCAGCTACATTAATGGAATGTCTTTTTCATTTACAGTTATGTCAGCTGTTTCACTCAATATTTACAGTGATCTGACTAAGCACAGAATTTGGCCCTACTCACAACAGAGATGCTGGGAAGGAAGGGGTGAAGCAGAAGAAGAAAAAGGTTACAACTGGAAAAGAACTGAATAAGGAAGAATTTAGTTTCAGTATCTGGAAAACATCTCAGAAGAGATTAAATCTATTAAATTAAGTAGTGATTTCTCTCTCTCTCTCTCTCACTCACTGTCTCAAGCCCACCCCCCCCCTTCCCAAAAAACAAACCACAAATACCACAAATAGATATCCATCTCTTGCAATATGTAAAGCTCTCCAGTATGCTTGGTCTGTTCCCACCCCTACTTCCCTGTTCCCGATAGTGCTACTCTCATACATTAAAGTACTCAGTAAGCAGAGAAAATCACCACCTTAGTGCCTGGGCTGAACAGAAATATCAAAGGAGTTCAGAACAAAAGGGTAATATGATGGCATATGGGAGCATTTCTAAAAAGGCACATCAGTACTATATTTAAAAGATCCCATCTATTCCACATTTCAGAAAGAATAATTTCAAAACAAAAGCTAATAGTAATGGTCCTAGAGACAAAACAAGGAAATTTAAGCTCTTTCAACTCAGTATGGACAGCTATAATGTTTTAGAGTCTGACCACATGATCTTGTTTTAATTCTGACAAAAGGAAAACTTTTCCTGATTCACTAACTCAAATTTGGGAATAATGAGTTGGAAGCTAATATTATACATAGACCCTTATCAAAAGCCTCAAACACAAACAACTCAAGGATCATTGGGAGAATTCAGATTCTAAAAGTGAGTTTTTTCCTATGAATATTAAGAACAGATAAATACAGCAGCTACAATTCGGATAGGACAAAAAGGTGTTAAAAAGACCATAGAGATGTATAGGAGTCTCCCAAAACACTGACCACACCTGCTGGCAAATGAGTTTCAAATGACAGAAAACTGGATACACAGAGCAAATGTGCTGTTTTTCTTCTTTTTTGGTTAAAATACGTAATGTGGAAATACATATTTTGGAAAATTCTCCACAAAGCACATTCTATTTCTTCCTCTTCAAAACTAAAAATAAGAAACCAGCCATTTGATAGAGTAATCTCTCAAGAGAAGTAATAGAAGATTGCTGCTTAGTAACTAACAGCTGTCTTTATATTACTTTAAAGATGCACTGCATTGGTTTGTCTTACAGATGATTCACCATGTAAAGATCACAGGATACCTTTCAACAAAACATAAAAGGCCAATTTCTAGTCAGAAAAACCTTAGTGAAACATGGTAGTTACTTGGCTATCTAAAAAATAGGTTTTAGCTCCCCTCAAAGAGATAGACATGCTCCCATTCCTGCTTTCATAACCACTTGTCTGCTTCTCTGCTGCTAGTTCCTCCTTTCCTCTTCCTCATTATCCTAACATTTCTTTTCTTCTCTGTTGGGCATGCCATACAAACATTTAACTTTCTCCCTTGAAACCCTGGTAGACTAATCAGGTCCCTTTCCCTCTGATCACTTCCACAGAAAACAGCTCTGGTCAGCCCAGATTTCTGAGACCCACATCATTGTGCATTTCCTTCCGTCTTATCAAGCATATGCTTCAGCAGAGGCAACTACAGTTTGATAAGCAGATGTGAGTGTAAACTTCCGTCAACTATGTGCCAGAAGTCCAAAATCAGCATATGACATTCCTTTACACTTTTCCATTACGCTCCCTGCATCTGCATCATCCATATGTTCCATGATTTTGTTCATGTATTTTCCTCACACGACTGACTTCTGGGGAGAATTTCTGTTGGAAAAAACAAATGAGGAAAAAAAAATTTTCAAACCAAGTTCCACTTTCCTCTTTTCTAAATCTTTCTGCTGTTTACTGGGCACTGACTACAGCAGTGACAAGAACGAACATAGGAACAGAAGGGAGTTCCTGAGACTTCAATCCCTAGCCTGCGCTATTGGATATATCTGCAATTCTGTTCAAGTATCGGATTTCTCCTCTTGTTGGAGGGTTGCTCCACAATCTCCATTTAAACAGAGGCAGCATCTGTTTTCAGTTTACAGAAATAAAAACTGGACCTCACACTTCACAGCAGAAATTATCTAACCTAGAAGTTCCTCAGGTTACTCTCATCCACACAAACCTTGAATTATACTACCCATCCTTTGACTCCGGAGAGCACATCAGAAGCAAAAGGTTAAACATGGAAGGGTCAGTTAACACCAGTTTTGCATTATTGTATTTTAGTACAAAAGACAAGAAAAATGAGATAAAAACAGTTATGGAAAAGTCTCTAACAGATCAAAATTAGTCAGGAAAAGTAATGGAAAAGTTAAAAAGTCTGATCCCCCTCCTCCTCGTGAGTGCCAAATTAACATTTAAGTAACAAAGTCAAGTACTCAAAAGTTTATTTGCTTACCTCAGCTTCAACTGAGTCTCTCTGGGGTAGATGCTCAAAGACAGAGATTCCAACAAGATGGTATCACAGCTAGTCTGGGCGCAGAACAAAGTTTTTCTAGTTCTATTTTGATATTTCCCAGACCAGCAAGTACAGTGAAAACATGAGTATGGTCAGGAAAAGAAAAAAAAAAGGGGGAGGGGGGAAGAGACAGAAGAGCAGGAGATAGAATTTTACATTTTTTTCCAAATATAAATATATTCTTGTTGAGATTTGGGCTCAGTTCTGATTCACCTATCATTCCCGATTACTTTGACAAGCCAAACCTAGCTGACTCAACTTCTTACTGCTCTAATTTAAAGCAGGGAGAGTCTGTAAAACACAACCTTAAAAATCAAAATCTTATCTCCCTCGAATAAAGCACAATAATGCCATGCTAAGTCCTCTAAGAGTAAGGACTTACTTGCAGTATACTTGCTCTTTTTTCTCTTCATTCCTGGTTTGTACTGTACCCTTCACCAATGCTGTCTATTAAACAGAGTGGTGCCTTTGGGATAAAATATGCTATATAGATGTTAATTATAATTTTCATTCTCTTGTGTGTGACTCACTTATTGGACTCCTTTTCTTGTAAATCTGTCACAGGATCTGCTAAAGGCCTTCAGGAAAAGAAAGATGCCAAGGAACATTCTTTCAGATGTGTTGCTTTAAAAAGAAAACAAAGAAAAAAGAAAACCCTAACCCTACTCTTCTGTGAGTCTGCAATTACTTCCTCTTTCCTACTCTCCCACTCTTAAAAGCAAGCATTTGAACTCTCACACTATTAAAAATACAGGCTGGCATGTCAATCTATTAGTCAAAAATAAGGTAAGATGTATCTCATTTGATAGCATGCAAATAACAATGTCAGAGCATTCTAGTATCCTGATCCCAAGCTGAGATTCAGATCTCAAACTTAGTGTGATCAGAGACAAAGTGAATGGAAGAGAATCAGCCAAAAGAGATGAACGGAACAGCTGGTTCTCATGACTTTTTGCTACATAAAGTTTATCAAACTTTTCCAGCACTCACTTCTTTTGACACTTGTAATCTCGGACAGTGACTCATCTTTATTAATGGACTGTGTATTACACCAAAGTTTTGCAGGACATGGAAGTAACAAAAGCATTTAACTTCTCTGTGACGTTATTAACATATTTTACTGTTTCCTTTATTATTCAAATAATCTACTACACTTCCTTCAGCAGCTTTCTACTACTCCCAACATCATTACTTAATATATTAAGACAGTGCAAATTCCAGGTTTTCCGCTGACACCCCTTTTCATTTTCCTATTTTGTATTGCTTTGTTTTGGGCTTATTTTGCTTTTTACAATATTTCTCAGCATTCCAACATTCTATTTTAATCTGCCATTTTTCATGTTTTGTTTGGCATTATGGACTGCATTGCCACTTTTTAAAAAACACCTGGTAAGTCCTACCATTCAGCTATATACTCTTCATTACCATAGTTCCTTCAGACAGAGTCCATTGTACAGCACGGCATAACTTTGTCCTTACATTGGCAAGGCTTATCATACCATAATCTTCTACTGCAGTAAATTCTACTGGATTATAGCATTACTAAGGTTGGAAGTGACCTCAGGAGGTCCCTAGTCAAAGCAGGGACAGCCACAAAGGCGGACCAGGTTGGCTCAGGGCTTGCTCCATTCAGGTCTTGGAAAACTCCAAGGACAGGACAGAGAGAGGCACAGAGTGCACAACCTCTCTGGGCAACCTGCTCCACTGCCTGACTATCCTCGCGAGTAAAAAGTTCTTCCTTGCATACAGTCTGAACCTTCCTTGTTTCAGCCTGTGCCCAGTTTCTCTCTTCCTCCCACCATGCACCACTGTGAAGAGCCTGTCTTGGTATGCTCCTTGTAAGTACTGGGAGGCTGCTGTTACATCTCCCGGAAGCTGCATCTTCTCTAGGCTGAGCGTGAGTTCCCTCACCTTCTCCTCACAGGGCAAGTGCTACAGCTCTCAACCATCCTGGTGGACCTCCACTGGATTCACTCCAGTTTATCAATGTCTTTCGTGTATCAGAGGGCCCCAAACTGGACACTACTCTACACAGTATTCTTGATTTGGTCTAACAAGTGCGGGGTAGAGGGGAATAATCACTTCCCTCAATCTACTGGCTATATGCCTGTTAATACAGCCCAGGACACTGGTGACCTTCTTTGTCACCTGGGCTCACTGCTGGCTCCTGCACAACTTGCTGTCCACCAAGATAGCCAGGTCCCTTTCAGCAGAGCTTCTCCCCAGCCAGTCAGTCCCCAGATCGTATCATTGTAATGGGTTATTCCTGCCTAGGTGCAGGGCTCTGTAGTTGTCCCTGTTGAATTTCATTAGGTTTCTGTTGGCCCATCCCTCCAACCTACCTAGGTTTCTCTGGATGGCAGCCCTGCAACTGGTCATCTCAATTTGGTGTAACTTGCAAACATGACAAGAGTGCACTCCATCACTTCCTCCAGGTCATTGATAAAGATGTTAAAATGACAGGTCGTAAGATTAAACCCCTGTGGTACTCCACCTGTTACTGTCATCCAGGCAGAGTATGATCCATTAACTACTGCCCTCTGAGCCCGATCATCCAACCAGTTATTTACTCATCCAATTGGTCACACTCTGTATGAAGCACTTTAAATAAACAGATGTACACTCTGTAAAATATATTGTATGTATGCTACAATATGTATTTTAAAACACAATCAAGAAAAACAGCTTCCCTGTACAAGTACTCAACACTTTACACTTCTTTAAAGATTGACCTCTCTGAATACCTCTCCTTCACTGTTACTTCTTAGCTGAAACAGATTTGCCTAGCTGCATTAAATCCCTATAGCAAAAACCTAGCCTCTCCTTTGGAGTACAACATAGTTATTGAGTACCAAAGAGACTGCTGTCTGAAGAAAGCTACTCCCATTTCTCTTGAGATAACTAACACAAATATGGCCTCTCCATTAATAGAACATCTACAGCGCAACATTCCTTCCAAACACATTCTGTCCATACATCTCTTGCCATCGTATCTCTAAATGCTGAACAACTGTCTGCACAAAAACAATATCTAATCATGCTGAAATGCAGGCAGAAACAACAAGCAAAACAAGGAAAGATGTGACAGTAATGAGTTCCTCCAACACAGTAACTGCATGAAAGAAAAGTATGCTAGCATATGTAAATTTTCCAGAGATTACACTGAATTTAGGCTAGCCTAAATTATTCTGGATTTTAACTGGATTGGTCTAAACATATTTAAATATGAGCATGGACTTCAAGCACCAGTTCTATCTTAGATAAGTTACTTTGGAAGATGGGCTTCAGAAGCCAGGTTGCCCTAAGCCTCAGTATTCCAGTATTCCATTACAATCTTCCATTGCAGAAGTCAGCTTCGCCTGGCCTCTTCCAGTCTCTCTCCACAGTATGTTCTGATTCATGAAGATAATGTAAAATCAGACTCTGGATTAGTGGATTCAGATGTGAAGTCTGGAGTCTATTATCACGCACTAGCATAGGATACAAAATGCCTGTAAGATAGTAGAGTGTCTTTATTATCTTCAGTGTCTCTGAAGATAGTAAAAAAGCACTAGAAGACAGTAAAGAAGCACTAATGATCGATTGTTCTGATGTTTGCCAAGCTATACTATAGTGGATTTGTACAGGAATGAATACCACATGTCATATCACATATCTCTGATGCAGAATTAGTTTATCTCAGATTATAGCCTCAAAACAAACTATTAAACCATAAGAAATGGTGCCCTTCCTTCTCTGCTCAATCACATTCCAGTAAAGTACTGAAGACTTCCTCCTCTAAACTACTGCAAAGACATATAACATGCTTCCTTCCTTCTCAGCCCATGAAGGAATTTCCTGTGCTTTACCCCTGTAACTATGAATTGTTCCTTAGCTCTTCTTACCAGAATTTTTAATTCTCATCAGAATCCTCACTCGAGCACCTGACATCAGCAATACCACTTTCTTGACGCTAGAGGACATCCTCAAGACAATTTTTAGCCAACAGAGAGCCTTCTATCATGTAGCCATTTTTCAACAAATTTTACATAATCCATATTATATAGCTGTGCTATTTCAATAAAATCTGATTGCCATATATAGTCTCTTTAAAATCACAAGGAAGTTTTTGAATATCTGTGGTTAATACTTACAGTAACATGTATGCACTGAACAGTGCAATGCACCATTTCAGTATAAATGAAACAAAAGTATTTTTCTTTTGTTGTTAATAAACTGTAGCTCAAATAGAGATTCTCACCAAATACCCATCTATGCTATTCCCAGATTAAAAGTATGTGATGTATAAACTACAGCAAGGACCCCAAAACTTACTTAAACTCTGTGAAGCTGTCAACAATTTTTTTTCTTTATTAAACAGGTATCAGGACATTTATTGAGCCCCCAACATCCTCTCTTATCAGCACAGAGTAATTCTACAGAAACTCTCTGGTGAAAGCAAAGGAGCAGGTGAGTGAAGTAGCTGTGAATGGAATGCAGCATTTAAAGGTCATCAAACATGACTGTGGTTCAATTTAGGGATGACTAAAAATAATAACTATCTGCCAGCTATTTATATTAAGGGTCCAGCCAGCAAATTAAGAATCCATACAGATCTTCGGTATTAAATCCCAAGTAGGCTGACAGAAACACTGACGCACCAAGAGGAGATGAGGATTTTGAGAGGAAGGTAGTTGTGTTTGAACAGTGCTGCACTAAACAAAATAATCCGTACCTCTCAGAAGGGCTAACTAGCTTGGACATACTACTTATTAATCAAAGTGTTCCTCTAGGCTGTTCACTATAGCCTTCCCACAGACTGCAGCAGATACTACCAAAAACGCCAAGATTTTTTTTTTTTTTTTAAAGTCTCTGTTTCATGACATCTTCCAGCATAGGCTTCAAAGACAGAGTGGAGATGGAGGCTAAACTGCCCTCCAATTTATAGATGTTATCCTTTGTATCAGAAACAAGGCAATACAAAAAGTGTACAAGGCTATGGCCTGTGTTCTTTGACTAAAATAGAAAAACTGAGTCCTCTGTGGCTGCTAGCTCAATTTATCACAGCAGACAAAGCATCTGAGTACAATTCAAAGTTGACATATATTTTGTCTCACTGCAGTTGAGGCACTGAATTAAATACAAGTCAGTGCTGAATCTGGCCCACTCCAGGGAGAGCAGGTGCAGCCTTAAGCTGCGAGTATTTCCCTCTCCCCTCCCCTTCCCTACATCAGTCATTCAAAGGCTCTGACAGAAAGCCAAGAGAAGCCCTGGAAATAACTAGAGCAAATAATAAAAACAAAACACTGTTAACATTTATCAAGAGCACTGAAGAGGTCTCACAACCAGATGGAGAAAGACAACCAGATTCTTAGTTTTATTAAAGGATACTTATTTTCTTGGCCTAATGTCTTTACAGAAAAGAAAATTATTCCTTTGGCTAGGATGCAGAGAGATGATGAATGTATGCAAAGACAGCAGAGAAATAAATCGTGTTTGTTCCCCTCTCCTTATGAGTCACTTTGGCCTAGAAAACATCTTCCAAAAACTTTTTGGCTGAATTGAGCTATGTTGGGTTACAATCAAGATCAGCAGGCCTATATATTTCAGAATACTGCGAAAATTTTTCAAACGTGTTTGTGCTAGTGCACTACTGTGCACAGAATCTAAACATGTAAAAACATCCCTGTAAACTTCATTTTAAATTGAAATGGCAGCTAATGATCAACAGAACTAAGTATACAACCAAATTACTAAAAATCATTTGTACTGTATACATTCATATCCTCAGTTGGTATGATAATCATCCTCTTACCCAGGGACAGAAAAAAGGAGTCACACTGTATGAAGCCTGAAATAGCAGTGCATGCACGATTTATTTGAGGCAAATCAAAACTCAGGTTAAAAGAAAATAGCACAGATGTTCTATCTTTAACATGAAAGGATTTAGCACACCAATTTCAGAGCAAGAATTTTACAACTGTAAATCCAATCCAGTTATTTTGCACTAAAACAACACTGTGCTAAAACATAATGACAAACATAATGGCATTATCTGCAGAGCAAAGGGGTTGTGCTTCACTTCAGAAGTGAACAACAATTGCAGGTTAATAAAGGTATACTTTGCAGTGTTAGAGTATCTTTCTGGCGGGAACCTCTCAAATCTCCACTGGCAACATTCCTTTAACGTCAGAAACTGTGCTCACTTTAGCAAGTGGTGCAGCCCAAAAGAAGCAGATTTGTACACAGCCAAACAGTTGATGCTCAAGACCTAACATTCCCAATACAGTTATGTCAAGGGAGAAGGGGAATTACGTAATACTAGTCCTAACCTGGTACCATGAAATAAATGACCATTAGTGGCTAGAGTGCATTACATATGCACCCAGAACTCATCTTTCAGTTGTTTCATCTGAAAATAGACCAGTTTGTGCTCCCCAAGACATCACCATGATGTGAACAAAATGTAAGTGGGGACAAACGGAAGCATCTCTTTAAAGGCATGCTCTTGATCTCAAATAAGATATGAAGAAGATGCATAAAAAAAGAGATCTAACATAAAAATAAATATTGCTCTGAAGAACAGTGTTTTCCATAATTCTTGAATTTAATATACCATTAACAGCTAAAGAAGTCTAGAACCTTCCCACCCCCAAAAGAAAAGGCACAGCATTAGACAGCACAATAGCAGATAGTTATTATACCACATATTCAAGAAGAAAGCTGATTCATTCAGTGTCTAACACTATTTAATACTTTGTTTAGGCAAGGACTTGACCAAAAATTCTTATTATTGTCAGATGAGATGTGAAAAGCCACACATTAGGAAGAAGAATGATAGCTAATTCATCCCATAGCACTGATGTAGTCACCAAAATAAAACCTGCCACCTTCTGGTCCACTCCTAAATACTAACACACTGAGTTTACCTCAGTTTCTCTTAAGACATTCTTAGTTCACAAACTGTAGTCTCCCAAACACTATCTCATAATGCGGAGTGCATGGAAACTGAATACTGAACTGTTTGCTTGTTTAAAAGCTTGTAATATGTTTTTCATGTAAAACTGGATTCTGTTTTGTGAAATACTATATGTAGAAAGTCTTGAACCTGCTTGTGCCTGAGCATCTTGAAAACCTATCAGGTAATATTGATATGGTATCCAAAGTGCAAGTTTGCAAGAGCTCACAGAGTCTGTAAAAGCTGGAAACTACTACAGAGACAGGGACCTGGCACACAATCTGGTGTACAGCCATGTGTAACAGTACATTTTTAAAATCCCATCTTGTGTATATATTTTTTCTTAATGAGTTGATATAGCTGTTTATCAAATAATATCACCATCTATGTTTTCCTTTTGTGCTACACACAAGTAGACACACACAGACACGCACTCAAATCCAGAGCTCATTCAGAACATCTTCCCTCAAAATTAATGTTTCTATATATTCAGGTGAGATAAGTTGACAGAACATGCAGCAGAACACTACTTGGAAGCATTACTGAGTTGAGCAGAAAGTGCCAGACGACCCTCAATGTGCAGTCCCTTGGTTAGTCATAAGACAAATACTAGTTCAAGAACCGTACTCTGCCAGTCTGCATCAGTCACAAAGTGTAACTTCCTCCTCCTTTCAAAGCATTCATCCTTAGTGCTACTGCAGACCAGCTTAACAAGGACTCTGAGCATCAGCTACATTTTACTGTGTGGACACCTGTCTGCAGTTGCCATCAGTTCACCACAGAGCGGACCCTGAGGTCCTCTCAGAGGACCCATTCTTTGAGCACCCTGAGTTGTTCTCAAATTAAAAGCAATACAAAATACTGTAAAAGCAAGATAAATAGCGGCCTGGAGAGTTTCAGGGCTTTAACGCAGGTGCAGGGCAAACAAGAAATTAACAAAGGAACTTGAACCAGCTTGGCTCTTTATAAGAAATACCCTGTAAACAACATAACGTGAAATGCAAGCATTCACAGGAACAGCATAAATTTTGTTGGAACTTACAGGCCTGAAAAGGAGTGGAGGAAACAAGTAGTAAGATGAAAAGACCTTCAAGACAAAATCATGCAAGATAGAACCAGTATTTTAGTATTCATAAAAAGAACTGCTGAGTACTTTAAAACTACATGATCATAACAGTCATGCCCATGTATGAGAAAATAGATTAGAAACAGGGTCTGTGCATGGCATCAGCTCAAGTCATAGCATGGGACAGATTTAGCAAACGCTACTGGTGATCTTTTCATTCTATATTATACCAAGTAACAGCCCAGAATATGTGAAGAAAAAAAGTGGTGTGTTTCATAACCTTTGGAAACGCATAGTTGTGAAGATCTGGACTATGTGGCATACAGAAAGACGATCTGCAGGGCCGGACGAATGCTCTTAAAACAGTTAAGATGAATCAAGGTGTTGCACAGTACTGTATTCCTTCAGTACATCTGGGAGAACTACAGGCTGCAGGTGACAGAACGGAATTAAAGATTTTTTTTTAAACAACTAGTCTGAGAGAATCTTTCTTTAGAAAATGGTCCTAAATATAAATAAAAGTTGATATTCTTACTGAAGAAGTCAATTTAGAACTAAGCGGCTATTAGAATACATTTATTGAAAAAAACCTTCTAAATCATTCTAATTAATCTTTAATTTATTTTCAGGAGTTATTTGCTAGGAAATAGAGTATTCAATCTAAAATAACATAAAGAATTTGACTTCAGACCTGTATTAAAAACAACCTTTTTCTAATGTATTCAAATTAAAGTTTCAATAAGCTATTTTCCAGGGACAGTTGGTGTACTTTCCTATCACTGCTTTTTGCTCACTGCCTTTAATCACATACAGTATGCAGGGAAAACAGATCTCAGCCTCAATGTGATTGCTATTATCAACACTATTTTGAGCAACATGGCTTAATTTACCTTATGTAAGGAACATAACTGAAGCATCTCCCAGACAGTGCTCTTGGAAAAGGTTAAAATAGTGATTTGTTTGTTTTTTTGGTTTTTTGGTTTTTTTACAAGTTGCACTTTTTTCTGTGTAATTCAAAAAATGAGTGTTTCAACCTCAAAGTTCAAATCAGAAGTTTCCCAGAACAGAAAAAAATTACCAGAGATAGTTCTTCCAAGTAAACAGATTATTTGCAGCCATCAAGACCACAGACACTTGCATAAAGAATGTATATTCTGGCAATTTTTCCATTACATAAATAGTTTAATCAAGACTACAGAAGTGACACCTATTCCAAATACTTCTGAAAAGTCTCACTTCTCACTAGACCAACAGGTAAAAAAAATTTACAAGCCCTGTGTTCCTTGCATCATAGTGTAACATCGCTGTATCAACAATTTACATATGTATAAACACAAAAACATGTTTTAGTGTTTACATACACGCATACATACATGTTTAATGCAGCAGTGCTAGCGCTCATTATGGAATCCAGTAAGAAAGGCACTCAGACTCTGTAAGGTATTGACTAAAACACTATTTATGAGAGCTAACACAAGAAAGAAGAGGAGGACTGTGTCGATAATCTTACATCCCTTCAGATGCTGGGAACCTCGAGCTGCAGAGCATCAGAGTTCTAGTCAGGGCATGGCATGCTGCACAGATCCTGCCTGCGCTGAGGCTCCCTGGCATTGTGGTCTTTAGTTTTTGTAGGATTTTCATAGAAGTAAACAACTCTGTTCATCACTTCTACTGTGGAGCAAAAGGATGTTAATAAGAAAACATGCTGCTTCACTTCAAGATAGAGACAAAGTCATGCATGCCTCTATCTCCTCCGGTACGATTAGGTGGCAGCACAGCGCAGGCCTCACAGTCAAGCCCTTCATCTGTTCAGGTCAACCATTATGCGGACCACTAACTCCTTGAAGCATGATAGCCTTCCAGTTAGGACCACTACGACATGTAGGCAGAGAAACCTCTTCGCCAGGATGTAAAAAGCCACACAAAAACTGCATATACTCTTATCCCCTAACAATAGGATGAGAAATTCAGATAATTTCATAGAAGCCCAATTTTGTTCCATTTCCAAATGGGAAGCCTAACATGAACAAAGTGGCAGTGATTAATATCAAAATCATACAAGACAGTTGGGGAGGAGAGTTAAATATGCTCTGTATCTGTTACACCAATAGAATGCACAAAAGATATTCAAGGATGAGAAATACTGGCTGAAGACATATGGACAAAATATTAACCTCTATCTGCCACTGCACTGATTTTCAAATTTTATTATATAATTAATAGTAAGAGAAAACATGAAGCTCATTTTTGGCTCTGATTCATACAAACAATATCTTTTCCTTCCTTTCCATATAATAAAGAGCTTCCTATGACCTCTCCAGTAAGTGGGAAAAACATTACCCCTTGCAGAAGCTATGACTATTAAAAGATTCCACAGATCTGGACAACTCGAGAGCAGTATTAATGTCTGGGAAGAAAATAAGGCTTGGTCACATTTTTGGACATGCTGAATTAATCTCTTATGTGTACTATACAAGCCCCAATTTCCTCACATTTAGCTTCCAGGCTATACCTGCAATGAGTTTCAATTGGCACTTGATATCTATCAAACTACAGGCTATATTATAATGAAAAGCCTATTGGCTGTTGAAGTGTTCTTACACCTGGTAAGAAAAAGCTTAAGACTGTAAAAGACGGAAAAGAATTATAATACTTTTTTAGCTTGATTTGTTGAAAAAGATAAAAGGCAGACATGTAAAATAATCTGCATTCATAGAAACTATGACTTGTCTAGACAAAATGGATCCTATCCTCATTACATACTGAAATCACTTATCAATAAAGTAGTGTACACTCCTCCCTGTGGATCAAGTTTCACTAGCAAACTCAGGAAAGTACATAGCTTCAAATTCTTAGTGGGATGTGTCTGGTCTGTGGATAGAAACAGAAGAAGAACAGGTAAACAACATTCCACAATAGAATATATAACTGATAGTATCAAGGAGATTTGGTTTCGGGATTTAATACTGCAAATAATGCTCTCTGAATATAGAAGGGCATTGGAAGTTCTCAGATGCCACCAAACAGAATACCAGGAATAGCATAAACATGTTACAGACTAATGTGAGACACGACAACTTTCCTACTGTCCCAAATTACAGCTCAGTTTTGAAGATTACTGGGATCATTTAGGAGATGAAAACAAAACTTGGGATCTGCTATCACATACCCAAGTATACCTCTTGTAACAAGCTTTTCCTATAACACTGAATTGTTCTGTCAATTGCCTCAAAGATCTGCCTTTAGTTTACCATGAAAGGAGGGTCAGTGTAGTCAAGAAAAAGAAATGCCAGTGGTATCATTAAATGTTGTGTGAACAGTAGAAAAAAAATGGAGTTAACCTACTGAATCAATTTAGTCTTAACTCAGCCTCTTCAGTCATGATGTTGGCTCAACCACACTGAGTCAGTGACAGGAGAACATGTCCTGCAAATGTGGAGTGGTCCCCAAAAAGGGGTTTTAAAAAAAAAGGGGGGGGGGGGAAGGGTACAAGCAGCTTCCTTGATACTGTCAGTGAGTGCAGAAATCAAAACTGTAGCTAGGTTTTGAGACTAAGTTGGGTTTTCTTTCTTTTTCCCTTTTTTTATTTCTGTAGAGGAATTGAAAAAAGTCAAACATGACACGGACTTCAAGTTTGCAGAAATTCCTCAGGCGTTCGTTATGTACTTTCCACAGATGTTAGCTGTTTTCAGATGGAAATTACAGTGTCAGATATTATTTTCTCAGAAAAACAGTTTTTAAAAAAAATCTTTTGATCAGAAGAGATTTAGCTGTGTTTCACATGAGTCAGGGTGAACAATTTCTAGATGGTCCTTTGGGAACAGCATTTGGATGTGAAAAGATGAAAGCTCTTCAAGCAACATGACAACAGAAAAAATGAAGGTATATTCTGTAATATGAAAGTGGGGGAAGGGAATGGTGGGAAGAAGTGAATGAGGACTATAGGGATTTTCCAAAAGAGCCTGTGAGAAAACAGCCAACAAACTGACACAGTACACAACATCAGCTTAGTTCCCAAACAGCATTTGGTCTCCAAGGTACAAAAAGGGTTTTTCTAGCTCTCAAAACAACTAACAAAGCTGCCAACTGTTACTCAATGCATCATCATATTAAGGAGAAAAAAAAAAAAAAAAGAGAGAGTGCAAGCGTGCATGTGCATGTCAGGGAGAGAGCAAGCACGCGTGCAAGCACTTTTGTATTCTACAGAACGGACCAAAACGGTTAAACCAAAATCTTCAGACACGTAGCCTAAAGGGAGCTGGATAGAGACTAAAAATCACCATACAAAAGTTTACAGAAAACAAGTGCCATGAGATCTTGGTAGTATGGTGTTCCACACTAAAGATTATGAACAGGCGGCAAAGAAGACAGGGGTTTTAACTAGTAGCTGGACAATATAAATACAGTACCTGGCTGAACGACAGTGTCATTCTGTTGTTCATACCAGAACAGTTATGTAGTGCATTAAAAAACAACTAATGGTGGAACAAGTTTCTTAACAAACACATTTAATGGAGAATGATGGCTCATTAATAACACTTAGGATCTCTATTTTTGTTCACATTACTGTTTGTCACAAATTCATTTCTAGAGTTAATCTATACAAAAAATATTTCTCAGATAATCTTAAAATCTAAAAATATTTATACCATTTACTCTCTAACGTGTTTGTGTATGGAAATGTATCTTTACATATATAAAAACACAGCAGTGTGCCAAAAAAGGCTTCAGGTAGCTTTCTTCTAAACATATTCCCAACAAAAGAATGAACCATCAGATGCCCTGTTAACTTCAAACAGGAGGAGAAGAAGAAGAAGAAAAAAAAGATTTTGTCAAAGTAAACTGATATCCTTTCCCTCCTCCTCAGAGCATTAATCTACAGAAAGGCCTTGTACTCTACAAGACAAAAAAAAAATCCTGAGGATGAACAGTTCTAGGTTATTTAAGACCGAGAACAGGAAGCAAGTATTGCACATGAGGACCCCATATAAGGAATAGTGTTTCTTGCACCTCCTATATGATTCTATCATCCTACATCAAAAATTCCATCTAAAAATCCCATAAAGCCAAGCGGAAGCCAAGGCAAATCTTCAGATGCTCCTGAGCTAATTTTGTGATTATCAGATGGGCTTCCGCTTTCTATCTATCTGATGAATTCATGTAAACCAGAGTGAACTGCAATATAATTCAGTGGCATTTATTGCCAATATTATTTGCCACATCTGGACTCTGATTTTAAACATGAACTAGGTTGCCTCAGTTCAGTACAGAAGACATCTCAAATCACAAAAGCCATAATCCTGATTGTTACCATTGAAAAATCTCATTGTAGAGACGCACAGGACTTAAGGTTTAAAATTCATCTGAGTCCCATTATATTATATGCTGCACAAACATTCTAATTGGCAGATGCTCTTGCAAACAGTTTGCAGGCTGGCAGCCTCAAGTCCTACTCAAGAGGCAGTCCCAGCAGTCCTGCTGGGAGACCAGCGAAAAGGAAACAAAATCTTCCACAGCTTAGGCTTTATCTGTTTAGCAGCTTGCAGCTGTTGAGGGAAGAACTCATTCCGTTACTCTTTCTAGGCAAAAACAAATGAACAAACAAAAAGCACCCCCACGCAAAAACCATTAGTGATGAGCAGTTCATAAAAAATATGAAAGAACTTTCTTATTCACATGGTTAAGTGAGCACAAAGCTCATGTCACTTTTCATTCATCTTCTCTTTTCCTTATCAAAAAGCGCAGCAAGAGCTCCATTTAAACATCTGCTCATTCCCTACCTCCTATGTTTTCAGCATGCACTTTTTGCTTGTTATACTTCTTTGACATAATGGCAAAAGCAGGCTTGCCGGTAATGGAAGTTTTTTGTAGCCTTCCCTTTAACACTGTGATGAAGAAAGCTAGTATAGAAGCTGGATTTCTGTAAAGTAATATTCAAAATCAAACTACACATTTTTGAGCATTGACCTTGCACATTGCCAAAGGTCAAAACGATCCAAACAAACTGTAATAAAAATTTCCTTGTTTTAGAACAAAATGTTTTATCTCTCATGCCTTCATCCAACAAACAACTATCAAGATACACTCAGTTCTTCCTTCGAAACAATTCATGCTTTTGCAAAAGAACCTTTTCTCCTCCTTCCACATTCAGCTTCATACCTGGCACCCATAAAACATCAGGTAAACACATAAAGGGAAGAATATCCATTATTTCAGACATTCATGGCCAGATGATAAAAATTCACAGTTTTTGACCTGTTTTTGGCATTGATTTGCAAGCCAAAACTCTTAAGGTCACCACTCAAGCAACCTTCCAACTGCAACTCAATGGAGTTTAAACATTGGTAATATATATGGCTCTTAAGGCTCTAGCACTATTACACAGGACTCTCATTATATATTTTTCACTTCATGGTCACTGTTGTTGTTCACTATTTCCTATTCCACATATATCAGTTCTAAAAATTCCACAGTCTCAAGAGATGGACCCTTTTGCCTTTCTGGGAAATTTCACAACTATGTCTAGACTTTGCTAAATGATCCCTTCAAAATTAAAAGGTGATCTCCAGTGCTTATCAAAACACCATTCTGTAATTGTATTTTATGCAGGACAAAATCAAAACAAGTAAGAGAACTTTTGAGACTTCCAATTTTCAGACGAAAAAGTTTTCTTCTTACCAACTTTGTGTCACTTCTCTTCTTTGTATTTAGGCAGGATTTTACATCAGCTTCATTGTGTTCCTGGTAAGTCTGTTACCAGGATTTACACTGTCTTCTTTTTATATAAATATATGCATATATGACAGCTTGTGGGCATCTACCAGCCTCTTCTACCCTCTTATAGAAGCTCTTATATGTGAGATAATGCAACCCTAATTTTCAGAAGCATCCAACAAGATCCATGTTATTAAAACACTTATTTATATATACTTCTATGGAAGGGATCCAGATATACAGAAAGACACTACGTATCAGGAATTTTATAATATTTTGGTCAAATCCTTATTTGTTTAATCTTACACTTAAAATAAAAACCTATAGAAGCATATAGACACAGTAACAGAACATGAATCAACTTGTATACTTTTGCTTAGCCCTTATAATTCTATTAGAGAATTATGTTTGCGTTAAAAAAATAGAAGCCTCACAAAAATCTGTGAAGGAAGAACATAAGACTATAGTCACCGTATTCAAAAAAGAGTGAATAGGATTCTCGCCAGAGATCAGTACAGTCTGCCTTTATTAACTCAGGTGTTACTTCTAACTGTTTTCTAAGTTATATCCCTCCTTTTTGGCATTCAAAGGAGGCTTCCACCACTCTAATTAAAAATGAGCAAGATCTGGGGTTCCAACAGCAGGCAGGAACAGTTTGTCCCAAGTCCAGTCTAACCACACATGTAGCTTTAGACAATCAACCCATGGATCAATCACAGGCTGCTGGCTACCAACCTGGACAGTTCATAAGCTCATGCTCGCTTGTGCATATCCTCTTCCAAGGGGGAAAGCCAACAAGTAAGTCTAGCAGTAACCACAGTTTGCAACAGATGGACAGGTTTCACCAGGAACCAAGACCCTTTCTCCTACCAAAGGGAGATCAAAAAGTGGTGGCCAAGAACGGGACTGGTCCCAGTCTAGTCTACAGACATTCCCATGCACAGGTCCAAGGAACCAGAAGAGGACTGTGTGAATACTGTGCTGGCCACAGCTTGTTTCCAGAACCTGTTTTCCATGGTGTGTGGTGCAGTCTTATTGAGCACATGTACAAAATTCAGCACTTCAGGAAAACACTGAATCACTCACGCGCTTGTCGATCACATACCTTCAGCATGCACAGTATGGAGGAGAGCAGAAGCAGAAGAGTTCTCCTCAGCTTCTAGACCAACCTATGTCTTATACTTTGCTCCTTAGAGCAAAGGAAAAAAATATGACTATCATCTGGGCTTCAAACAGTACCTGGACAGGACTGTCCACTTAAAGAGCCTTCACTAAAGGCAATAAAAAAAATGTAAATCACAGTACAATCACTGCAACGCTGGTGTTCAGACAAGAAAAGTCACACAAAAGCTGTACTGTTCCTTTTTTTGGCTTTACCGAAAATTGAAAATGGCCTGCTACACACAGGAGATAAGACCACATGATGTGATAATCTCTCCTTAGAGAACATATAACTAACCATAACAACTGTTCATGTATTTTCAACACTTCACTCACCTAAAATCCAGCATATATTGTCACTAGGTTAGACAATTACCAGAAATACTTGCATGAGTTTATATAGATACATGAATATTATGCAGACTCCTTACACAGATCAGAATAGAAGAGGAATTTAAAAAATAAAAGTAAAAAAAGCTGTAACCATCTTAATGAAATCTGATCGGAAAGAAGGCCAGAGAGAGGTATCAGAATATTTGCCAAGAAACAAGCCATTTATTTATACACACTCATTGTTACATCAGCTGTTGCACTGCAGTTCACTATAAGCAAGTTTTGAAAACAGTGTTTTTGTCATTGACAAAGATTATTTGAAATTTTTCACGGTCTTCCCTATTCTAAAACAGGTACTCAGTAGCTCTAAAATCCATGCATAAGAAAACACCATCAAATAATAAGTCATTGGGGATAATAAAACTAATGAGCAACCTTAGAAAGTTTATGGAGAGATTCCATAATCTGTAACTATACAAGATCAAATAATTCACAATTAAAATATCAGCACCTGTTTCTGCAGTCAGAAACTTGGTACTGTACAGACGGACTAGCAGCTGCTCTATGAAAGTAGAAGATTTGAAAAGCAAACATCTCAGCAAATTCAGATTGGGACCCAGAGAGCTCTAAAGAATTCTGGAAGTTCTGAAATGAGAAATAAGCTTTTTGTCTCTGTGCAAAACTACTCCAGAAATAATAAGACTAGCAAATCTCACTATTCCTTGACTAGTGACACAGTGACCTTTGACTAAAACAAGAAGCATGTATGACCAAAACTCAAAATATCCAATTTCACAAGATGTCAGATGATATAATTGCTATCATCAGCAAGAATAATCAGTTGTAAAGGCTGTGGAGATTCTCCTTCCTCTTTCGGAGACTACAGGCCTAGTAATTATCAGCATGAAATTATGCCAGGAAATCTGTTTCAGAGACCTGCTTAATAAGTATTAATGATTTTACTCTAATTCCACTACCAATGACATTTCAGAATTCCTTTCAGTAAGAATGAACCATATCACAAGCATTAAAACTGCAGATTTTAATTTGCAATTAACATACCAAGTCAAAAACAAATAGAAAAAAAAGTCCTTATGGAAATACTTTGATGCTTTTAACTCTACAGTTGGGGTAAGCTAAGCATGTGCTGGTTCACTTACGCTAGTGTGACTCAGTCTCTTGTATCTAAATAGTTCTAAAGACAAGCATTAAATTCCACCAGTTCTGCTTGTTGACACTGGTAAAATGCATGCACAAGGAACTGTCTCAACTTAGCAAGTTCCTCACAGAATGTCACACTAACAGACTACTAATACCTCTACCACAGTGTGACAATACAGATTTAATACAATGTGGTTTGAAAGATCTTGCATAGTTTATATAATGCAAGACTGGCAAAATGCATCTCAGTGATGAAATGAGAAGGGATGAACAGAGATACTGAGTTTTAACACCTGGTTGCGATGATGATGTCAGGAACTAGGTTTCAGACTCATCAGAAACTGCAAACACTTCTGAAATGAAGAGATCCTGTACAAGAGAGAGATTTCATCTCGACCTTGAGAGAACAGGGCTGCTGGCACATAAAACTCAAAAAGGTCAAATGAGAACAAGACTTGAAATCAAAGAAGAGGAGAAAAACATCAGATGAAAAGACAGATGAAAAAGACAGCACAGTTCAGAGTGTCAACGCTATTACAGATGAAGACGTCAAAATTCTGTATCCTCGAGAAAATGGAAAACAGGAAATGGAGAACCACTTATATCCTCTGTTTGACTAACAGAAAGCTATCTAAGCACAGTACCAAGGCAAAACACTGGCACACATACCCATACATAAATGGTTTCAGTCTAAGAAAAAAGATACTGCAAATGGAACATTTAGTTAGAAATGAAGATATTGAGATACTAGACACTTCAGAAAATAAGAAGAAAAAAAGACAATCAATAGGAAGCCAATATCAGGCTGCAAGATAAAAAGATTAAGTAAGCCATGCTGGTGCGGGCATAGTGCTATATTAAAAATAACTTAAAACTGAATCAAATTGTGTTCTTCAAACACATCAGAAACAGGAAGCCTGCCAGAGAGTATGCAGGACCAACTGAAGATCAGCATAAAAGGAACACTCAGTAAAGTGCTGTCACCAGCCCTCAGGAATCCCAGACCCTGGAGACCACAGAGAAAGTCTGGAAAAAGGAAGACTTTCCCTTGGTCAAGGAGGATCAGGCTAGAGATCATTTAAGAAAACGTGACATCCACAAGTCCATGGGCCCTGATGGGATGCACCCAGGAGTGCAACTCCATGGGCATCATTGCTAGGCCACTCTCAATCGTCTTTGAAAGGTCATGGAGAACAGGAGAGGTGCCTGAGGACTAGAAGAAACCTAATGTCACTCCAGTCTTCAAAAAAGGCAAGAAGGAGGACCCAGGAAACTACGGGCCAGTCAGCCTCACCTCGATCCCTGGAAAGGTGATGGAACAGTTCATCCTGAATGCCATTTCTAAACATGTGAAGGATAAGAAGGTGATCAGGAGTAGTCAGCATGGATTCACAAACAGAGAAATCATGTTTAACCAACCTGATAGCCTTCTATGATTGAATGACTGGCTGGGTAGATGAGGAGAGAGCAGTGGATGTTCTCTGCCTTGACTTCAGCAAGGCGTTCAGCACTGTCTCCCATAATATCCTCACAGGCAAGCTCAGGAACTGCAGGATAGATGAGTGAACAGTGAGGTGGACTGAGAACTGGCTGAATGGCAGAACTCAGAGGGTTGTGATCAGTGGCACAAAGTCTGGTTGGAGGCCTGTAGCTAGCAGTGTCCCCCAGGGTTCAACACTGGGTCCAGTATTGTTCAACTTGTTCATCAGTGACCTGGGTCAAGGAACAGAGTGCACCCTCAGCAAGTTTGCTGATGATACAAGATGGGGAGGAGGGGCTGATACACTAGAGGACTATGCTGCCATTCAGAGGGACATCAACAGGCTGGAGAGATGGGCAGACAGGAACCTCATGAAGTTCAACGAAGGCAAGTGCAGGGTCCTGCACCTAGGGAGGACTAACCCCAGGCACCAGTACAGGCTGGGGGCTGACTGGCTGGAGAGCAGCCCTGCAGAGAAGGACCTGGGAATCCTGGTGGACAACAAGTTGACCATGAGACAGCAATGTGCCCTTGTGGCCAAGAAGGCCAATGGTATCCTGGGCTGCAGTAGGAAGAGCATTGCCAGCAGATCGAGGGAGGTGATCCTCCCCCTCTACTCAGCCCTGCTGAGGCCACATCTGGAGTGCTGTGTCCAGTGCTGGGCTCCCCAAGACAAGAAAGACATGGAGCTGCTGGAGTGAGTCCAGTGGAGGGCTACGGAGATGATTAAGGGACTGGAGCATCTCTCCTGTGAGGAAAGGCTGAGAGAGCTGGGACTCTTCAGCCTGGAGAAGAGAGGACTGAGGGGGGATCTTATCAGTGCATATAAGTATCTGAAGGGAGGGTGTAGAGCAGATGGGGCCAGACTCTTCTCAGTGGTGCCCAGCAATAGGACGAGAGGCAGCGGGCACAAACTGAAACACAGGAAGTTCCACCTGAACATGAGGGGAAAACTTCTTCACTGTGAGGGTAACAGAGCACTGGAACAGGTTACCCAGAGAGGTTGTGGAGTCTCCTTCCTTGGAGATATTCAAAAGCCGTCTGGACAGGGTCCTGGGCAACGTGTTCTAGGTGACCCTGCTTGAGCAGGGGGGTTGGACTAGATGATCTGCAGAGGTCCCTTCCAACCTCAACCCTTCTGTGATTTTGTGAAGACACAGCCATTTCCATCCAAGCTAAATGACTTCTCTGAATTGGTTTTCACCAGGGATTCCCAAACACAAGCCGTTCTCTTGGAGCTCATCAAACAATATGACAAAATGAACTGCAACCAAGTAGAAAGACCAAACTACGTTCACTCAAGCGTTCTAAAATGACTTAAAGATGAAAAAAACTGAACTGTTAATGGTGGTACATAGCCTTTTGCCAAAACTGGTTTAGTACCTGACAACTCCAATGGAAAATGTGACATCACATTTTTAAAAAACTTCGGGAAAGCTCCAGGGAACTATAGGGCCTGTAAACCTGGCTTCTGTAATAGACAAATTAAATAGAAATCATAATAAAGCATGGACAGCTGCTTAAGATGATCTCTCTGGAAAGCTTTTTTAAAACCTACCAGAGTCCCCTGAAGAAGCTGACTTGTGGATAAAGGTGATCTGGTTGATATAATGCACTTCTGCTTCTCAAAGTCTTTGACAACCTCCTTCATTAAGGCTGTTAAGGAACACCTACAACCTTGGTGTAAGATGAAAGGTCCTCCAATTGATAATTAAGAGACAAGAAATAGAGAGTATAAACAAATAAACAGATCTTACAATTGGAGGAATAGCCATTCTGTCTACAAGACAGAAAAACCAGGTAGCAGTCAGAGGTTCAGTGCATCAGAGGAAGTGGCTTAGTTCAAAAAACAGTGAGGCAATTTTTACCTTAAGAATTAGTGTAGTAGACAACAAATACACGTCAGAAGAAATACACACATGCTAAATACACAGAGACAGTACTTATAACACAGAGGATAGAGAAGGAGTAGCAGCATAGGGATCATCATCTAAAAGAGATACTGGCTTTTAAGAACAGATCATCATTCTGAAAGATCTCAGCTGCTTTATCCATGAGACAAAATGGTTAACTTAAATCTTTCACTGTGAGCATTCTTGCTGCTTCTTTCCAGTTACATTTTCATCATTTTCATCATCCTTCTCCAATGAAGAGTGGGGAGGAGGGGTAAAAGGGGATAATCTTTGGGCATTCAGTTTCATAAATGAAGTGTTGAAGATCCTTCAGAGATGTGATCCTGCTCCTGCCTCCTTATCCTCAATATCACATATACTGTTCCTGTGTATTTAAGCTGCGTACATTTCTCTGCTATCTACCAAGTTGCTAATGCAAGCCTGACAGATAGTAAGGTATACCTGTAGGCAGTTCTGTGAAAATGTTAGCTCAGTGTTTGGTAACAGTCAAATTAAACAAAATGTTAGGAATACTTAGAAAAAAAATAAGCACTATACCATTGTACAAATTCACATCCATCTATGACTTTAATACCATCTGATCTGACTAACTTTTGCTAGTGCCCCTTTCAAGAATAGGGACAGGAGGTAACAAATGGAGCTAACAGGTTCTGCATGCAGTGAAGGGTCATTGATCTGTGGAACTCCCTGACAGAAAGTGTCATGGACACTAATATGGGTTCAAAGACTGGACAACTTACAGAAAAGGGAGCTTCACAAAACCATGTCTAATTTGGAAGTCCATTAAAATTAATTTAATTCAAAAGGAACACATCTTTACAGACAGTAACAATGGTAAATAAGACCTTCAAAACACAATCTATTCCACAGAGAATTAACAGGAGTAATTCTACATTCTACCTACCTTGCCTTCCCCACTGACCTCCAAAATGGGACTTTAAAATCACAAGTGGGACCTGTAACTTTCACCATGCATTTTTTGCCTTTAGAAACAATACGCAAATGCGCTTTACAGCGTGTCTTCTCCCAAAACATATGTTGTTAAAGTTGCCATAGTTGCATAGCAGACACATTAAGGTTCCAAAAATAGCAACATTAGCTTGATCACACTACACACACACTCCATTTTGTGTATTTCCTGTTAAGTGTACATATAAACATCTCACCTGCTTATATCATAAAATGTGTAACTTGAAACATTCTACAGGATATGCAATTTAGCCAAGTTAATATTTGTATTTAAATATTGATTTCTGTATTCCCTTAGAATTTGGGACATCGCTTATGTTGAAGCAACATATTTTGAGAAGAGTGTATGCTTTATTCATTGACATCAGCAAGTTTCTCCACGGAGTTCATGCAAAAGAGAAGACCGAGTGATTCCTTTCTTTTAAGTCAGTTTTGTCAAAGCAGCTACATTTTCTGAAGACCCATTAAAACATATAAGCACTTTTTCCAAAATATTGCTCTCCTCTTCCATACAATACACACTTATAGTCCTCTGTTTACAAGTGCTTTGGCAATACTGATAAAAACAGCAGGAGAGGTCTTGAATTTCCTTTTACCACTACTCATACCAGGTGATTCTCAGAGCTGCTATTATTATAATTTAATAATAGTTCCATACAAATTTACTATCACAAACATTTAAAAGAGAAGTCTTCTCAAATCCTTTGGTATACTTTTTTCAAATTTGTCAAAACCCCATAATCTGAAACATAAAACAAGACAAACATGACTGTTATACTCTATGCTAAAGCAGAATTGCCAAATCTTAAAATGAAGAAACAAAATAACACAGTGATGAGAAATTCATAAGTGAATCCATCACTGACCCAGAACCAGGGTTTTTTTATTCAGAGCAACAACTCTCTAGCAATATCCAAAAATGAGACCTATGTTTAGATGCAGCTGTTTAATTCTTCAGGTTCTTGAAGTCTGCAAAATTACATTCATATAAAGACATCAAATTTATGTATCCTCAACACAAACAGGAACTTCAGAGAGTAGGAAAAAAAACCAAAACAAGAAAAACCAAAACAAGAAAAACCAAAACAAGAAAAACCAAAACAAGAAAAACCAAAACAAGAAAACACTTAACAACACTAGCAGTTTGTTGATACACAAAGGGAGGCTCTGAAAGGTAAAATAATGAGACTTGCAAAAGAAACTTGAGGAGTAATTATAAAAACAAAAGACAGAACTCAAGAAATAAAAAATAAAGTTATGACTTCATGAAGATTTCACAAAAGGAAGTGAAGATTAAGACAGTTGCTTTACAATGCAGCACTATTTAATGTAGCTATTAAAAAGTAATTACAAAAGTAATCTGTAATCTAATGATTTCAGAATTCTCAGTACGTTAAATGCAAGTAACGTGAATTAAACAAGTATGCTTTGAATTTGGATATTATCAATTTGGTAAAAACTATTATTAGACACCTTATGCAAACAGCAAGAAAATCGCCCTTCAGATCTGTTATGTTCAGTCTGTTATGCAGTTGGAAAGCAACAACGAATTCTTTGGACAAAGCTGTCTAGGATTAAAAATAAATGCAGAATCAACAGAAAAATAATTAATGTTTCTTGGTATTTAAACCATTAGTAAGCATTTGCTCAGACAGAAAACTAAGGCATAGATAAAGAATAGTTATGTCTATTAGCTTTTTCTGCAGAGAACTGTTTTTTACACACACACACACACACACACACACACACACACACACACACACACACACACACACAACTGCTGAGAAAGAGCAAACTTCAAATATTGAAGACTTTTACAAGATCTGGACACTCACTAAAAAAGAACAATTAAGATCTTTGAAAATAAAGTACTAAGATAACTAGGATAACTGGTGGTTTCAAAACACCAGCAAGGATGAACTGTCTTTGACAGCTGAAAAATTTCAAACTAAATCTCAAGGTTAGGAAGCACAAGTTGTTCTAGTGACAGTAAAACTAACAGCACAATCTGCATCCTACATCCCGAGCCACTTCCACTGCTGTAAATCTGAATTCTCTTTTCCCAAAGTCTTCCTCTACCAAAGAAGTGTCAAAATCATCCCCATATCCTCTTAACATCCCTAATGAAGTTGAAGCTCCCTCACTTATCCTCCTATAACCAGCTGTGCATGAAGCAGCACAGTTCTGTTCTTGCTGCCAAACTACACGTGTGCTGGCTGGCTCACTGTTAGGCCTATTGACTTTCCAGTCATGAGGCTAAACAGGAAAGATAAGTGCTGAGTTCATACTGACGCCTGCTTCTAGCAAAGGCATTCATCTGGGGTCTTTTCTTCCCTGAGTAGCTGCTTATTTTTACATAAGACATCTATTCTTAGGCTAAGAAACAGTCTTATTAATAAACAATACATACAAGTTAAATATTGCAAGTGGAAAATCATATAAATGAAGTGTTTATGGCCAGATTCACTCTTGAATGAACTTCAGCTAAACTAATTTGATCCTTGAACATTAGTTTGTCTTTTAAGTAAATGGATCACTTCTAAACCAGAAATAAAATTACATAGGGAACAGGAATATTTTATTCTTTTAAAATGCTCAAAAACTGGGGTCAAAAAAACTAATATAGTTAAATAGCAGGGGATTCCATCTGCCCTCCGCCAAAAACACCCTAAAAACAAGCAAACAAAAAAACCCCTGGCCGACAGTGTGTCTTGATCAAGTCTGACATAAAACAAGAAAAATGTAGATAATGGATATATAGTTAAGCAGAGAGATCCACAGTTTTGTCTGATATTTTATACTTCATGAATATCTATCATTTGACAGACACAGTTCCAAGCCATCTACGCTTCCCCCTTGAACCTCTTCTAGTACATTGTGAACTATCAGATCCTGCACCATGGTTACTTCTTCAGGCAAAACATCATTATGTTCATCATCTGTGAAGCTCATCCATTGAGGAGGTTATACTCGTGACATGCAGAAGCAAAAATGAGAGGAGCCAACGGCTTAAGCATCCCTAGGGATAGGCTTGACTCAGCTTTTCAAGCTTTCCTAACCTTATTCAGCACACTTGTCTGATTAATCTACACACCCAGTTACTGCCTTAACTATCAGGGGAATGATAGGAGGGAGGGACAAAAAAAAAATAACTCTTGAGTAAAATCAGCCTCAAAAATGACCATTTGAGTCATGTCTAGCTTGATACATTATATTTTACAAGACTCTAATATTGGCTACATAGTGTCTTTACATAACATACAAGCTAACCAGATTGGTAGCAAATTAAATTTTGCAAATGTTATTTTCATATTTTAGCATTTTATAGCATGTTCCCAAATGTTTACAAATCTACAAACCTCCTTCATGGTAAAAGTGTTCTATTTAAGATACCTCATTATATCTATCACTATGTAAGGTTGTTAATTAACAATGTTATCCACCCTGCAGGCACACAACTGTGATAAAATAAGGTAATTAAAATATCAGAAATCACATCTAATCTATTGACTCAGATATAATGCATAATAAATTTTAGAGTATAGTAACTTTCCAGCACTAACAAAATTCATTACGGGCAACTATGAACTTAAATTTGAAAACTCATTGGTAATACAGAACAAAAATGAAAATAGGTTTTTTTTTCACATAACAAATGAATATATGTAAGTATAGTATAATTACCTGACAGAGATAATAAAGGATGACACACTTCTCAGATAAATGGACAGGTGATTACATAGGGATTTTATCACACATAAAAAACTAAATGAATTAATATTGGTTTGCAAAGTCAAGAAATCAGAAGTTAGTAATACCAAAATTCCTGTGCAACCTTAATCTCTCTACAGTGTACAACAGTCATGATCAGATACTACTTTCTCCCCTGAAAGAATCCTGCTTCATCCACTGTACAAGATAGTTTGTGCTCTCTGAATAGAACAGCTGGATAAAGACAGAATGAGTCCAATGCTATGTTTTGTCATATGAAGATAAGCATATATATTAAAAAAAAAAAAAAATCCAAGACAGAGTTAGAAACTGAAGAAGTAGAAAACGAACTCTTGAGAATGGATAGGAAAAGAACTATTTTTGATATCATGGTATAAGTACTGGCTACATTTAAGGTTAATTTGGTACAGCATGAAATTGTAAAAGGCATCTACACAGGGCAGCTTCAGTACATCTATATTCTGTAACCTTACAATCCGGTCCCTGAAACAGTTGCCTTCTCTTGCAACAAGCCTCCAAGTGGAGAAAAAATGTCTCTCAGCCACATATCCTTGCATCTTTTTCCTGTTTAGTACAAGGAAATACTCATGGCACAGCCATAACAACAAATTTATTCATCATTTTAAAACCATTGTTTTATTAACATGAAATGCATTTAATACAATTTTGAGACTGAATAATACTTACAGTATCTTTGACTAAAGAACCGGAGATTTGTTAGAAGAAACTTCTGGGCAGTACCCGCCCCCTAATCAAAGAAAAAAATCCATGTGTTTTACAAATAAGCTGAAGAGGAAAATATTGCCTGCTCCTAAATCCCTGGACAGTACAAGACACACAGCAGTTTCCTAAATATTTTTTAACAAAAATCTTTGGAGAATCATTGAAAGGTTTCCTCTGTACTCATCTAGTTCTTGGATGGAGAACCTATCCCATAAGATGGTGATGGACGTGATAACGTGATGCTCTTCCTCTGAGGGGTAGTATTAACAGATGGTTAAGAATTCTCTGATTGATTTTCTCAAACATTTTAAGTTAAAAAAAAAAATTTCAATGGGCAGGGAAGAGGGAGAGAAGTGAGAAAAACCAAGTAACAGTACTCCCCTTGTTCATGTCTCTGGTAGTAGACTGCCAAACAGACTTTAAAAATGGACTGGACTAGATGGTCTTTATCAATTTAACTTTTCACCCACAGGCTGCCAAACAATTAAAAGACTGTTTCAAATCTCTACAGAGTTTTTTATTTCTCCGTATCCCAGCTTGATCACTTTCCTCTCCCCTCAAACATATTACACATACTTCCAATGAGATCTCCATTTTCAAATCAGCTTTAAATATGCAACCTATGCAACAGAATAGAAAGAGTGCCTTCCTGAGCTGGAATTACAGAAACAGTCTCCTCTGCTCACAGAATACAAGGATAGCAGTCCTCTCAAGAAAAAAAATTGGCTCCATTAAAAAACAACAAAAAAAACCTTATTGTTGATAATTATTATGCAGCCAGAAGGGCAAGCGATTCCTCTCCAAGCTCATAAACATTTCACGATTACATAAATGCAATTTCAAAAATGTGTTTTAATTTTCCCTAAATTTCCAGTAAATGCTGTAATAGTACAATAATTTTATCAGCCTGCTAGTAAATACCCTTCTCTTATTTGTGATCATAGATTATTACAGCCCCAAGAATTTTTAAAAGGTTTTTTTCATTACATATGCTTTACAGTCAGTTGGCATTGCTCAACAGTATTAAAAAAAAAAGTGAATTTTAGCTTACTCGAAATGTTTTTGAGTCATTCCATTTTTTATGAACATGTTTACTACTAAACATCAGGCTTTTACTTGCTTGCACATTTCTCTAAGCTGTGGCTTCTTCCTGCATAATGCCATATAATACAAGAGATTTAGAATCATCATCATCAAGTGGCAAGATCAGAGTTATCAAATCGAGGAAACTCCTTTTAGAGCACTATACCCATGGGTTCCTGTTGTCTCAAAGAAATGACTAGCAACTCCACTGGCTAAAAGGTCTAAAAGTTATGAGCTGAGAAATGTCTCCACTGTGACTGAGATAGATCTTTTCTTTCAAGGAGGCACCGCTGGCATTCTTGCTACTTCTGCAAATGAGCCAAATCAGAGGAAAAAACAGTGGAAAAACAGATAATATTTATCTAAATGAATCCTAAAGGAAGGAACAAAAGTGATTTTATTGTTGGAAAGCCTGCCCACTCTGATTTGCTTGACTAGTACAGACACTTCACTGATTCATTTTTAAAGCCCAAACACTAAAATGATCTTCACTGCATAGAGTAAAATTCTGCTGAAACTTGATAAGAGTTAGAAAGAAAAGAAAATTTGTTCTGTTTGCTGACAACGCAACTTGCTGTTCTGACTGGCCATCACCAAAATTTTGCTGAGTCCACCATGAAACTCATCTTGCCACCAGTCAAGATCTGTTACTTGAACAGATGACCCAGAACAATCTGAAAACTGAGTATCCAATATCAGACATTAAATTTAGAGGGAAAAAATGTATGTTGCAGTGGAGAAGAAATGGATATTTCACAAACTGACAAAATCTGAAAAACATTCAAATAGCTTTACACATATTAAAGGACACTTTGTTCTTGGTCAACAATCTGACACTTACAAACTGACTTCAAAAAGCTGCATTCCTTTACAGAAATTACCAAAGAAAATTCTGAAGATCAATTAGTCAATGACTATGCAATATCACACATTTTTACTGGCATTTTGTCAACTATAATTCTGATGTGCTACAGGACCTTAACCAGTGCAAAGATTTGCACAGAGAAAAATGGGGGACTTGCAAAATAATGAAGACAAGCACAATGACCTTAAATAAAAGTGATAACTAAGGCTAGAGTTTCTGTCCTGGAAGCCTGGGGTCCTTTTGGGAAAGCACAGATATGAAGGATTATCTGTGCTTTCAAAATTTACTTTCAGGGCTGCTAACTATAAACATCTTAGAAACAAGTACCTACAAGATCTATAAGATACAGGGCCAATGCATTCAGATAATATGAAAAAGATGTGTGTTTGTTTTGTGTTTAGTAAACTTGTATGCTAAGTTTAGCAAGTCTACATTTTGATAGAATCATTTTAAAGTACTACGAATATATTTATCTAATTTCCAGGTAAAAACAGATTCACAGAAGACATTGTTTCCTTTGCGGCAGTCCACTCAGTACAGGAATCTGCTTGTTTGTCTTTTATGATGCATGTTAATATAAAAGTATGACAGAAGTGAAACAGCTTATAATAAATTCACAGTTATTCTCCTCTCTTCACATCTTTATTGTATTTTGTCTTGGGAAACTTGCCAGTGTGGTTCAGCTAAATAGAGAGGGCATGATATTAGAGAAATTACATTAAACATCCACAACAGTGGAACTATGTACATCATTAATTCAAAACATCACAATTTTTTGTTCTGCCATTTGCAGACAGAGTATCAGTTGGATAAATCAGTATTATCTGCATGATGCAAACACTTGTATCCCAGACAGTGCTGCATTCACCTGGGTTTTGGGGGAGTTATATGGCCAAACCTATAGAAATTTCTCCCAAATAAAAATACCTACAGAAGCAACCTAAACAAATTAAAGGGAAGTTCTAGAATTGGTCACAGTGCTCTGTCAAAGTCAAAATGTTCAGGCAGAAATTAAACTATGGGGGATCACATCAGCCAAAACAAGCTGGCCATCACTTTTCACACATATTCTATATGCTAGTTCAGAAAATTACAAACATCAGTCTGGACAGACTATGTACAAAAATAATGATGATGCATGTCAAATCACCCATGCATGAAAATATAAATATACCAATAACCACTCTTTCAGGGCTGGAAAGGTTTCCCTCCAATATTAGGCTTGCATCAATAGGGCTCCCTCTCTTTTCACTTGTCTCAACTTCCAACAGTTCTTTTTCTGCAGTATCCATCTGTAATAAACTACACTTACATAAAATGACAATTTGATGCTAAGGATATTGTTTGAATTCCTTTGCTTAATTTCAATTATCAGTGCCCCTTGTATCCAGTTGCAAATGACCATCCTCTGTTCAAATACAGGAAGCAGGATCGGAGTTCTTTCTCCTCCTTATCACTGCTGCTGCAGGTGTGGCCCACAAATCACACTGCAACGTGCCCAAAAGTTTTTTTGCACCAGTGCTGTTAGCAGAGAGCTACAAATCTCCACCAGTATTTCCTGACACTCCCACAGCTTCAACCCTTAACTAGAAAGGGTCAGTTGCTAGAATAATCCTGCAATTCAGAGATTAAAACACTGACAACATAATTCCATTGCTGTACAACTTCCACGTGGGGAAAGAAAGGAACTCTTGGCAGACACCAAGTACTTTCCAGAGTAAAAGTTTCATCATTTACTTTTCCCCTTTCAACTCTAGGCAGAGTTACCAAGCCTGCTGTGCTTGGACAATTGCCCAGTGGTTTACTCAGCCTGAAGCAAGCAGGGGGTGCTTCAAAGCTCATCCAGATCCACTTGTGATACCATCGGGATAGTTCATTTTCTACATAAAATACAATTGCTTATGTCTTCATTTGATTCTTTGAGATTTTCTCCCTCTATCTTTCTCCAAGAGGGTAAACAGAGGAGAAAATATGAAAATCTTTTCTTCTGCTGCAGCAGAGACTCAGACACACAATATTTGGCATAGCTATAGTTATAAAAGATCCTAATGTAGACACAGCTTTTACTGGCAAAAGAATACTAGTTAATGGCACATTCTGCTGAATGAGGCTCAGCACTTTCTCAGTGATTTATACTTTTTCCATTGCTACATGGTTTCAGCAGTCCAATGATTTTCCTAACCCAACTGTCCTTGAAATAAATATGCCCTTCAGCAACAACAGAAAACAAGTCTGAAGTGAGGCCCAGATCCAGGGTAAAATTTACACTAAGTTACTTCCTTAAAGAGATGGCAGGACAGACTGAGTCCTTATTTAACAGAATGTGCCTATATCTCCATTCTTCGTTCTAAGCTTTGTGCTGGACTTTATTTTTGGGGATATTCTAATGATTTTTTCACACGAAATAAACATTTTCCCACTAGAAACCTTTTCATGTTCACATGCAAACCTCCTGAATATTTTAAGTGAATAAGTGTTACCAAATTCCAAAAGAAACAAGATGCACCCCCCTCCCACACACAAGCTCTCCCATTATATTTCACAAGGAAAAACACAGGTGCAAAGCTGTCAATAGCTGCCTTTTTTTTTCCTTTTTTTTCTTTTCTTTTTTGCCTAAAGGCAAAATGGCAGCAAGTACTGAAAGCATCCAGAATACATACAAATAGCTTGCATTTTTATCTGACGTGGTACTGTCTAGGACTTGGACCAATATGCTATAAGGAAAAGCAAGTAACAAAAAACATTGGCATTTTATTTAAGGGTGTCCCTCTTTCTTGAGAGGGGGACAAAGAAGGTGAGGATGATCAGGACTTCTGTATTGCTCTTTGCCCTCTGATGCAGGGGGGGCTTCTTCAAGCAACTATGGCCTCTTAGAACTTTTGAGCACACAGTAGTTTTATACATATTTACATGTACATAAGTTGATAACATGTTTAAGTGGTTTACAACAAGAAAAAGGAATTGACAGCTATGAAGTTGGTTAATTTGGGGTAGACAAAGCCTCTTTAACTGGTCTGTCAAACACAGTGAAATCCTCTAGCCACAGAGCAGTAAAGCAGAATCAGCACAGTCCTGAGAGATTGCTGCAAGGTTACAAAAAATCATAAACATTATTACATGTTAATTCTGAACACACATATTAAGTTATTAAGATACTAAGAATATACAATCAAAATATAAAATAGTCATCCTTCAGCACCAGCACATGCAGGCTATTCTGAGAACAAACTACAATTCTAAGAACTTAAGGAATAAACTTAAAATGTAATACAATTTACTGTATCACACCATAATAGGTTTGGGAATGAAAAGCTCTGCTATTCACCAAGAAGCTGAAAATGTCTTGAAAGGAACCACTTTAAAGTCACCAATACAACGTGTTAACCTACCCAACAGCAGAAACTGGTGGTGACTGAAAGCGCAGCAGAAAGCCTATTAAGGACAGTGTAGAATTCATAGTCTTAAACAAGATGTCCTGACTGACAGTGTTTTTAAATACCCTTCCTGGCCTTCTATTGTGAAAAAGGTGGTGGTAGTGATGTGGAAATTACTTAATCCAGCCAATTTTGTTATTCAAGCCACAACATCGTTTCCTTTCTATAATCCACTGACAGCATGAAATAATAAGACACAATTAAACTAATCTCCAAACAGGTACTGAAAAGGTATCTTAAAAATAAGAAGTGTGGCACAAAACAACATCTAACAAAAATAATTCATCTAGCCAAAGGAAATACAGCAGAATGAGCTTGCACATGCTTGGGAAGCATGCTCCAATCTTGAACAGTTATGTTCTGTTTTTCAGAACCATCAAAAGGGTGCCCACCGTTCAGTCACTTTAAACAAAACTTCTGTGGTATCTACCTAGGAGGATGAGGAGAGGGTCCATCACCTAATGCAACACTGAGTTGAACAAACATTAATCAAACTGTTGGCACTAACCTCTCTAGGTTTCATTTCTTCTGCAAGCCATAAGGACATAGTTCACCAGCCCTTCTAAAATTAACTTGAACATATTTTGAAAAATGTCATTCACACTGTTCTTTAGATCAGAGCACAAACACGGTTGAGAACTACATCCCAAACATCTCCCCCAGCCAAGCCCTGCACTAACTCTGCAGTCATTACTCTTCAAGTAGCACCACCTTGGTTCAGTCATTACAATGCCCAACCTAACAATGAACTATTCCTACAAGTGGAAAAATCACCAATTCCCAGATGCACATGCAGTGCGTGCCTCACTGACCACACCCTTACTGACACAGTACACAGCGTTCAAAGGCTCACAGCTTCCTTAAATAACACCACTTCCCCTCAAAGCAAGCCAAAAAAACAATCCCAAAAAAGACAACACCCACACAAACTTTTAAACTGCCTTTTAAAAACAGCTCATTTACTACTAATTTTTTTGTGTCATTTATTTCTAATAAATAAAAAAATACCGATGTAAAACCAGAATGCAAATAGGAATGACAAAACGGAATTCCACTAACTGGGTCACAGATTTAAATACATCAGGTTAAGCTAAACACCATTAATATCAAATGGAAATATTCACTGACTGAACATCTACTTTTATGTATTAAGATATTTCCTGTAAAAGTCTCCGCATCTTTTCCAAGTAAAAAATCCAGGTATTCACCTCTCCAAAGGTGACTAGGGGAACCAGACGCATCTTTCTGCTAACAAAAAAGGCAAAAGGTAACAATGTATTTTTACAGTGGAACTCATTAATTTACTTCCCACAGGGATATACCTGTATTGCAGCTTGTGCTACTCAAAATACACATAAATGGGTTTGGAAAAAAGAGAAAAATAGCAATGCTGCAAAGTTTACTGATGACTAAGTTGCACAAAGCAGCAAAAGTGAAGGCTGAATGAATAATCATAATCATTAAGAAAGAAACAGACAAAACAAAGAGTATCATTATGCCACTCAATAAAGCCAGAGCATACCTGACAACTGTGCACAGTCCTGATCCTCATCCCACACCTCAAACTCAAAAAGGAGATGACAGAACTGAATAGGTAAAGAAAAAAGCAATGTTGACTAAAGGTAAGAAGTGGATTCTACATGAGTGATGATAAGAAAAGACTTTTCAGCCATGAAAACAGGCAATGAGAGTTAAAACGATAAAGATATCATTAGTGGAATGGAAAAGGTGAATAGGGAACAACTGTTCCCTGTTTCCCCAAACACAAGACCAGGAGGTATCAAACTAAACTAGCGCAGGAATGGAACAAAACAAACTTATTTTTTCCTAAAATGCTTCTTTATAAAATTTGAAGAATTCAAAAACATAGAATGTTGTAGCTGCTAAGGTTTACTTGCATCAGTTTAAGGTATGAGTGAGCAAATTCACGGCAGGAAAAAAAAAATAGCAGACTTATTAAAATACAAAGATGCCAATTCTAGTTGAGCAAGCCCTGAATCAAAAATTGCTGAAGGCTAGCAAAATATTTTAAGAAAGTACCACTACATATGGTCCCCATTTTTATTCTTTTCCCTATACATTCACTGTAGGCCACTTCTTCGAAACACGATGCTGGGCTAAACAGACCTGTGGTATGTCTCATTAACACATCTTCTGTGTTTCTTTCCTTACATTAAAACATTCCTAGACTGGGGTGAAAATCTCAGTTTGAAGGTCATTCATATTAATAAAACCTGGTAATGATAAAATTAAATAGCTTGCTTTTTGATCCCGGTCATGTTATTAATTCACACTAAATACAGTCCTGTGATGATGAATACAAGGCATAAGGTCTGCATTTGGCAATTAGTAGGAACTAAATGCAGAGGTATTAAATTTTATCATCACTCCTCTATGGCACATTCTTAATAACCTTTTGTTTGTTAAACAAAAAAAATTTTCATAACATAGATGATATAGAGGAAAGTAGTCTAGGCAAGGCATTAGACTGCATATGAATAAATAATTCTACGAACAGTGAAACATATATGCATGCCTAGCAGCAGGATTCTCTGCTGTCTAATGAAATGAGACCTTTGATTACAGAGTTTTCTGAAGTTTGGGCATTCATATGAAGAATTTCTTACATAACCTCTCCAGTGTTTAATACAGGGTGAATTCACACTACAGTCCTTCCCCATGTCTCCTTCTGTTCAAGTCTCTATCTTCAGGAAACTTACCGAAATTTAGGATTGTTGAAACTGAACAAGCGGATTAAAAGAAAAAATATATATGTTGATGGAGGACATGCATGCAAGATGTGTGATCATAAAAGTTTAATTTCCTTAGAAAATTAGACCAAAAATATCAAAACAGATCCCCAAAGAATTACAGAGACTAAAGAGTCTGAAAAAATGGTATTTGCTGGAGATGCTGTACTACCTCTCTGCTAAAGCATATAGGACACAAAAGAGGCAAAACAGACTAGGCATTTATATCTTCATTTGTACTCAGTTTTTCTAATACCTTGTCTGCTTCAAATCAACTTTTACATATGTATACTCCGTCTGTTCTGAATTAACGTATCTTGTGGATGGTGATGGTCTTAAGTGAACTAAGTAAATTTTCACTATATATTCATACATTTCATCAAAAACTTAACAGAGTAGATGAGAGTAAAAATATTTTATACATAGTCATTCTATGTTCTCAAATTTAACAGCTCTTTAACAAGGCCCTGCAGTAAGAAAGAATCAAAAAAATACAACTAACACAGAAAGAAAATCTAAGTGTGAATCACAAAGTTGGGAGCTGAGGAGCCAAGAGAGGGGGATTGTTTTCATACCCTGTAAAAATACACAGGGTAGATTTTCATTTTGTCTATTTGTGTTGGGAGGGGGGATCCAATCCAAAGGAAAGATGAAAAAGTCTGACAGTGTATTATATATCTGAACTAGAAAGCCATAAAAGTGCCCATTTCAGGCAACAGAAATGCTGATGATTTCAGAATAATTTTAATTAGACTAGCTAAAAAACATCAGTAATTATTATTTTTATGTAATAGACACTTGCATAGTTTTGAATTATTCTGTAATTTTTTGAAGTTAGTCATCTGTGTCATCCTTTCCTATACGCAATTTCAGTTTTAGCAAATGCGTATTTTTAACAGGAAAAAAAAATTCTCAAACATTCCTGAGGTCTATATAAAAAAATTAAAAGATTATCTACCAGAGAAGGTATAGTAGGCAACAGCTTTAATAAAAGCAACATTTTCTATGGGAGAGTCACAGAAGAAACAGGGATGGAGGCTTAAGTACAATGTAAAGCCTCCTGCTGTCTACATATAAAGGTCTTTAAAGAGAAGTGTATTGCACAAACACAGCAGAGTAAATTCTTTTATCCCAAATGAAAAATACACCATTGCACAAAAAGGATAACAACTTGTACTAACAACAAAAGAACACACTATGCCTATTGTTGTATATGAAAACAACATGCTTACTACAAATGGAAGAGAAAGCACTGAGTTTTCAGAAATGACATCACAATTTCTTTTTTACATACACTAGCAAAAACTTACTGAGCCTAATAACAAGATCACTTACCAAAAGGGGGTAACAAATGGACATAATTTTGAACCAGACTAGAATTATGAGCTCATTGAAAATATTTCACTTTACAACTGTACTTTAACTCATTCATGAATCATCAGGTTAGCATTTGAAGGCTGGCTTATATATGGGGCAATCAGATACTGAGTAGAATAAAAACTCTAAGATGCCTACTGCCATCTTACTCATACAGTATTTCCTGTCTAAAATTTTAGATAAAATCCTCTTACTTGTATAAAGGGAATCTGATTCTAGAGAAGAATTCAAAATCACTGCAGAATTATTGACTAACAGATTTCACTTGCATAACCTTAAGATTGATCGAACTACTGAGCAAAGTCAATTCTGTATGTAATTTACTGCTAAATATTGTCTACTATTCATACCTTACATTTTTACAGATAAACTATTTCATGACATATAACCATTTAGTACACTATACAATTGGGAAAAAAAAGTTCTATAAATTATGTAAATATCTTCTTCTATTTATCAACTCTCTTCAATTTTATAAACCTTCTCTATTATTGAATGTCAGGGCCAGCCAAAAACTGACAAGATTACTGACATCTACCAGGTTGTGTTTTGGTGTTTCAGTAAATGAAGTTTTGGGGCTCCTGTTATTGGAAAATCTGTGCAAGGGCTATATGATGCAAAGCAACTCTTGTCAATTCCAAAATTGTATCAAGATACTTTGGTAAGTTAACATTGTAGTGCCTGGTTGTAAGGGCTCCTTCTGCCAGATCATGAATGTTTCTGTCCTCCAAAACCACCAAAGCTAGAATAAAACCATAAAGCCAACATAAAACTGGCAACATATGTTCTGGTCAACAAAACAGAAATACATTTGCATAGCAAGAGCAGAGGTCTGCCACACCTCTAAAAGTATATTAAACAGGATTTAATGAATATTACCTTGTTTTAAAATTAGGCATATGCACAGTAATATAGCATAACTGTGTAAGGTATGGCCCAGGAAAGACAGTACTGCTATGACTAGGGACAGGCCTCAGGCCTAAGACCAATTGCGAGGCCCCAGCCCTGCTCTATTAGACATGCTATCAGCTTTTTAGGAGAGTTTGCTGTGTGAACTGAAGCTTGGTTCCCAAGGTCCAATGGTCCCTTGTTATGATGTACAGTTTTAGCAGGCAAAACTGAAAAGGCTCTGAAAATACAGGCAGATTGAAAACTGAGATTGCAAAACTACAAACTCACTGTCAGTTACTGGTCACTGAAAAAATGCAACCTTAAGAGCCATGAAGAAAAGATGCTGCTGCTATACAAAGGGTGGGGGGGAACAAACCTCCCACCAACCCTCCCCCCCAAGCAAACAAAAAAACCAAACAGCTAAAGAACAGCTTAAGGCATCTGCCCCAGCCTGCAAAAGCAACCCCCACTTTCACAGCCAAAGGTTCTGTACAGAGTGCAATCCAGGGGGTGGAAGCCAAGAGCTAGGAACTTGGGAGACCTTGTAAAAAGACATCACCTTCAGTTGGGGGATTGGGGGGGGGGGGGGGAGGGGGGGCAGACAAAAGAACAGGGTCTTCAAGGCAAGATAAAGTGATGCTGGTACAAGGGATATGCGACCACAGCAGAAAAATTTTGAAACAGCAGTTTCCAAAGCAGAAGGAGCAGCCATTAAACTAGGGAGGTGGGAAAGGACAGAGAACCCTTTCCAGCTGACAGGTGATTACAGGAAGATGACTCTATGTGCAGTCCCACCCATACACATGCAGGAGCGACAACAAGAGAACCGAAGCAGCGAATACTGAAACGGAAAACATTGCAGCTGAGCAGATGACTGCACTTCCAAAGAGGCCAGCTCCAAATCCAAGCCAGCTGTTAGAGCAAGCTGGTAAAACTCAAACAGTAGACACTAATAAACCAGAAACAAGGAACTGATAACAGCTTCTCATTTGCCTTCCTTTGCAATTGGCACCAGCCAACCTCCAAAATATCCCCCATATACATGCATTTAACAGTGCAAATTAAAACATCTGAACCACTTAAAATGCTTTTCTCCTTTCTCTTTCTCACTTAAAGACTAAAAGACAAGTTCATTTTCAGAGGACAGTCTTTAACATTCTTCAGTAGCATAGTTCATTAAGTTAATAGGTGCCGGGGGCTAAATATATGACAGGAAAGTTGTAATTACTGAAATCACATTTTTTTAATCTAAAAGCAACAATAACAAAATCTGAAGAGAAGCTCATTCCATTATTCAGAGAGCTCCTGAAACAATTTTGTTTTGTCAATATTTGACAAGAACAAATAAGTATTTCCTCTACTTCATTCTAACAGGCATTATTTCAACTCACCTATCTGCTTTAGCAGCAGCCTAGCTATACTAAACTTATTCAGAGGATAGTTTTCATATTACTAGCAAAAGCTCTCTGCCCTAAGCTGAAGAAATTCTATTTGTACATTTCTAAGAAGCAGCATCTTACACTGTGACAAAGGGAAGCAGATATTCCTGAATAATACTCATCTACTCTCACTTAAAGCCCATGAGATTTTTTTGCCTCGAGAACTCAGCAATCTATGCACTATCTTAGGTGGAATATGTGGTTAACCAATGGCCAGGGCAAACATTTGAGCCCCAATCTTATCAAACTTCTCTACCCTAGAAATTATAAACTGCTGTGAAAAATGGTTATGTATCAGGTTCTGGCTTTGGGGAACAGCTAAAGTGAATACAAGGATTTATGGATTCTTCCTGACTACTAATAGTTGCATGGAAAGTGAGGGAGAATCAGGACTTACGGACAAAGAAAAGAGGTAAGAAAGACCACACAAAAGCTCCCAGTCACTTTCTTTTCCTAGAAGATATTACATCTCTTCTGGTTGCACACACTAAGTTTCTGAAATGACAAGTTAAAAATATGACTGGCAATAACAGACATGCTGTAGGCTACATATATGCAGGCAACTAGAAGCAGTGTTCTGCCATCTTTTTGAAGAACCCAGATTAAAAAAAAAAGATCAATGCTCTTCTGAGGTTCTGAGCATGTTCTCACATAATGGATCTGTCTCTGGGTGTCACAAATATCATTGTACTTACGGCACTACAAACAGGATATGTAAAAACAATCAACACTAACACAACTCTTCTTCCATTCAGACTAGCCATCAAGATCAAATTGGCTTTATCAGAAGTTTTAACAGCATTCAATATCAAACTAAGGAAATTTCATGCTAGTGACCCCATCTTTGACCTCCCCAAAATGCATGATTGTTTGGATCCTGGAAACCAATCTAGATCACTCTTTGGATTAGAAGCCCTTTCCCAGAAAAAGGCAGATTGAAGAGTCAGAGTAAGAAATAAAGTCCCCACTCCAAATTCTGCCCCCCTCCCCCCAAAAAAACCCCTCAAACATTTTAAAGGACGTAAGTGCCATTCACAAATTAGGCAAGAGGCAGACCTCACAGCAATCCAATAAAAATAGAGAGCAGGAAATGACAACATTGTGTGATCATAAACAGATTTCAAATGGAAAATAATCTCTGTTCACTTTTATTTAAACAGGATTCTTAAATAGAAAACAAAAAACAAAAACAAAAACCCCTTCATCTCTCCCCAGCTGTAGCAGGAGAACAAAATAATACTGTAAAAATGGAGGAAAACAACATTGTCAAAATGATTTTTAGGAACTTATCATTAAACCAATTCTGGCAAAAACTGCCATATGGTCAGGATTTTATAGCATGTTCAGAGCCCTCTGACACAAAAGGTAAAAGTTGCATGGTAGTATCATTATAATACATACTCAAAAACATCCTTAGAGATTAACTGAGTACATTACTTTGTGGATGAATTTTGCACACTCGAAGTGGTATTTTATACAATAATTTTTCCAAGTAAATACTCCTTGCCAGTAAGCCAGCCATGACTGTTCTATGTTTGCAATCCATGCATTAACCATACTGCTTCTTACATAAAAGGTAGTTGATGTCCATAGCTCCTGATTCCTTCTTAACATCTGGCAAGCAGATGCTAAGTTCAGAGACAAATGCAGACAAGAAACTAGTGCAAGTCATTTCACACTGTGAGACAGATCTACTTTAATAAAGCATCCATTACTGAGGAGTCTGGAGACTTTTTCAATCTGACACCAGGAGCGAAGACCCAAAAGACAAGTTCTCAAAGGATGCCAAAGCTGTAAAATAGAGTAAGCTATGGCAGGCACAGCGAAGCTAGCTGTAGTTTACGTCCACAACATTTTAAAAGGAAATTAATTATTGAAGACCTATGCCATAAAGAGAAAAAAAAGATACTCTAAATTACTGCAATGTCCCTAGAGCTTTTGGTCATTAAGCTCAAAACAGCAACTGCAAAGACTACTTACTCAATGCTACAAATATCCATTGCATTGTTCCTCACCAGATGTAACAATATACATTCATATAAACAGATGAATCAGTATCAGCTTTTATTTCAGAACATCTAAGCCCCAAAAGATCTAAATAATAGATTTATTACTAACAAATAATGTTTATGAACATGACATATGCCCTTATTAGAGTGGAAAGCACTGTCCAAAAAGGAAAAAACTCCAACTTAAACATGTAAAAAGAGAAAAAAAAAGTCAGAGGAAGTCTCACCCTGAAGAACAATCAAGTATAAAGAAAAAATAGGGGACAGAAATTCATACTGATAAAAACTGAGGACCTCACAAGGGTCAGACTGATAAACAGTACAAATGTGAAACTCAGCGTCATACCAGAATGAGTAGCCTATACTGTCTGAATTAAATAAGGAAGATAACAGACCCATCCACCTCTCTCACTGAAATTAAAGGAAAAATTTTAATGAGTCAAACAGCAAACCAACTCAGCAGGAATTCACTGGGAAAAATGTATCAGACCTTCCTTTTGCACCAGAGTCTACTCTGCATTAACACTCATGATGACTGGTAAAATTGGATACCAACAATAATCAGTTTAACTTTGGAACTACAAACATATCACCCTTTTCATAGTTACATGTATTTTGAATGCTGTGATCTAGAAGAAGGAAAAGGACTGTTCAGAAGACTTGACTAGTCACAAAAATATATTTAGATTTCTTCTAAAATATAATCTTATCTTAGGGTTTCCTGGTTTATTATTAAAAAATATGGATTATTATTAATATCCCCTCTAGTGGGGAAAAAAAAGTTGAATATCAATATATATTCCCAATTCATTGCAATATAGTTTGATGTATTTAAAAAAATAGATTGGAGAGGTATGAAGATTAAAATTTTAGCGTAATCATTAAAGGGATTTGCCCTAGCAAACACAAACCTAAAAGCATTCTTCCAAAAAATATTATTTCAACTTAACCATAAATAAATGAAGCTCAGATTTGCCTAAAAACACAAATAAGTAAGTTTTATGTAGCAAGCATCTTAATTCCCACTGACGTTGATCTAAAACAAAGACAAAGGCTACAGATTTCACATGAGAAAAGGTTCTAAAAATTCTAAGCTGGATGTTAAGGCAACATCTTATCCTGAAAGTTACCAAAAAAAACCCTTTAAATCGGACTGAAACACTGGAATAGCATTATATTTACATATAATATCCACAGCGTTCTTTTTTTTTCTAATGCCAACTGCCCATTTTTCTAATGTCAATAACAGCACTGCCTATTTCTAATGCAAAATGTTAGTCAGAAAAAGTGATCATATGACAAGAAAATCTGGCACTAATTCTAAAGATACATTAGCAGAGAAGAAGTGTTGTGGTTTCCACTTTTTAAGAATCAAACAATCTTTGTCTGTAGTACAATTCGTTTCCAAAAGTATCCTTTAAAAATTCTTCCAAAATTTGACAGTTCTTCAATAAATTTGGAAAAAAAAAAACCCAAAAACACGGCTTCCAATTCTCAAAATGTTTACTACTCCCAAATTCTATTCTTTAATTCATTGAACCAAACATTACACAAACTGTATTCTTTTCTCCACCACCCTTGTAACACATGCCTTTGGGGAGGAGGCGGAATTTTGTTTTTGGTTTTATCTGAAGAAACACTTAAAAATTCAAAATGATAGGTTGATGTATGTAGTCTTTCAGTAGCTTTCAAGGTATAAAATGCAGGATTTCAAGGTATAAATGCAGGATATAATATAAATAAAAATTTATTTTTAAAATATATTTATAACTGTTTATAAAATAACTACTTTTATAGAACATGTTTATTAAAGGACATTATAGGTCTATAGTGAAATGACTTGCTGTTTAAGTCTAAAGACTAACCACAGTGGGTCTGCATGCCAAAATCCCTAACAGCTCTCTGGTACTCTCCTCAACACCTTTGGAGAAGAAGGCGGAAGAACAATGCAGAGTCTTCTCAACTCATGACTGACACTCGTCTGTTCAGCAGCATTATTATTACATACAATATCCTGATCAAAGAGGGAGAAAAAAGATGGTCCCCCATCATCTGTCATCACATCCTGCCAAGGTTGCGAACTCAGCTCACCTCTAACACTTCTAAATTTAAACTCACTTAGTTTACTACATAAACTAATTATTTCACTTCTTACATGTGAATATACACACTAGCTAAATGGTTCTTCAACATGCAATTATCCAAATTTGTACACAAAGTCCGTATACTCTATTTTTCTATATTAAAAGTTTCATCCATTTAATACTTTATTTGACTCTCATCATCCTGTCCGAAAATAAGCAGGTGGCGGGGTGGGGGGGGGGGGAGAGGAACGCAATTCATACAAATACAGTTCTACAAAAAACAAAACAAAACAAAAACTACCCAAAGAAAGCTTCTAACCTTTGCACAGCAATCCTTTTCTACAATTTTACACACACACGCACACACAAAAACACCCTCCTGTTTGTCCCAATTCAGAATTAAAATAATTCTCAGACTACAGAAATTCCAGGTTTTGATCACTTCATACTATGCAGGACTGTCAGATTACTGGTGGACAACTGATCAGTAGAGTACATAGATTTGCTCTTATTTTCATTAATATGTTTTGTTGAATATGACATTTGCAAGAAGATACATGAGATGCAAGAAGATACAGCAAAGAAGCCATAGGAATGAACACAGCATTACTATGAGCTCTTTCAGAATGTCTCATCATAGCAATACCTGTTCTAGAGGTGAGCCAAATTTAATGCCCAAATCAAATCAGTTCTTGGTTTCTTAGCAAAAGCTGCCAGTAAAGATGTCAGCACCAACAGCAGTAGTTGTTTATGCAGTTTGGAAAACTGCACCGCGAGCTGAACAAATGCAAACAGACATTACACAGGCTATAAAACAACCATCAGTAGGCAGTTTTAGACACAAACTTCTATTTGCATAGGATTACATATATCTTAAGTGCTATTACAAGGCTGATAGGGATTTCAGCGCTCAAAGGTGTAGTAAGGCAAACACTATAGTTTATGGAAGTTCACCAGGCAGAAGCCACTAAGATGAGGAGATTAGAGAGCCTCCCTTCATAGCTATTAATTGCACACAAATTGATGTGTTCTCCAATTAATGGACTCTCGGTATGTATTAATCATATCTCATTTGCTCTCGTTAAAGAGATGTAATTAACAATATATTAATTGTGGATTAAATTATTTTAATTGTCTCAAAAGGAGAATGCACAAACATTCATGCACAAACAACCCACAATTCAATTTCTACACACCACAGGAAAAAAGAGCAAATAATTTCCAGGTTAGCCTGTAGAAAACTATAAGTCTATTCAAAGGTTAAATTCATTAAGTGCTTAAGAATCAAGATGTTCTGACCACTGCTGGCAAAAGACAGTATCAGAGGAATTAACTGGGACAACCACATCTGGGGAGTAAACTAGCTACTATGAAGACAGCTTAGAAAAGAACAAATGATGATAGAAGCAGAGGGAAAGGACACTAGTAATTAGTTAATGAGCCAACAAGTCTCAGTCAGACATTCCATTTTGGGCTGATCTTTCTCCTTTCTTGAAGGCTGCAACTTACTCCTTCAGGACATTTTTCTATCAGTTGTGTGTGTCGAGAGAACAAAGTTTAGAACAGTGGGAAATGGCCATCAAGCCTTGGAACCCTGAGTCCCTCCCAAACAAAACAAGACCTCTACATTATTTTAGGATTGCTTTTATTATCAAAGGATTAAAGACCTACCTTAAATTTAAATGAGGCAAAAACAAATATAAAACTTTCTCTACTCACAGCTTTGTCAGTATCTCACTCAGATAACAGTAATATACTGCTCAAATCTGTATGAGACATTGTTTTGTTTGGTTAAGAGAGAATCCAAGTATGGGCACAGCTTACATTTGGAGTAAATTTATCCACTGATCATTAAATAACCAAGGAATGTGGAAAACCAAGTACCTTCCCATTGCAGTTTATATTTTGCCCCAAACATCATACATTACGCATAGGTGACAGGTATCAATGCTGTTAAGTTTTTGGTGTCCACACGCCTTCTGACAAGAGATAGCAGCTGGTAACTTTAGCTAGAGTGTATTAAAGCTCTGATGAGAGTGCCTTCTTAATGTGCAGGAATTCTAAGAAGCAAGAGAAAGCTCAGCAAAAGCACTAAGAATAATCTCTTCTTAAGATGACTTGGCTTTTAACTACCCCATCAAGAACTGGGACATGCCAAAGACATTGGATTAATTATCTGTACTATATCTGCAATAAAATGACTTCCCAGAGAACAGATGTTCTCTGTATTTGGCTCAGTCTTTCTGATCCAAGTTAGCCAAACTATGTGTAACAGATACAAGCAGAAAGAGTTGTTGTAACAGCACAGAAGCAAGTGAGGCCCTTATGTGTTTCTCACCTCTCCTCTTATTAATCCTTACAGCTTTTCCTTAGCATATCATATCTAAACAAAAACAAACAAACAAAAAAACCTCCACACTTTAAAAATCTTACCAAGCCAGCTGGGCGAGCTTTGTTTTCTCAGCAGCTTACGAAGGTAATTTTATCACCTCTGCAAGGGAACAGCTCCAAAAAAGTTACAAAAGCAAACCTAAATCAAAACACTAATAAGTAGTCACTGGAAAAACAGCAACTGACCCCCATCATCATATGACAGCACATCTCTGCATCAAAAGTTTGATATCTTACCTATAAGATATGCCAGTATGTTGCACTTTTGTTGAAGTCCTTCTTGTAGGCGCTACTTATCACTTAAGGATTCTGGAAGTATGCTGTTGAGATAGAAAATCTAGTCAAGGTGGTCAAAGGGATCTTGCTCTGTCACTTGTCACTGTACACTACTCTTGGAGAAAGCATACTACATCATCTTAAGTGTAGCAATAGCTGCATTTGCACAATTGTCTCTGTGTTGCTTCAGTTAATGAAGTAAGATGACAAGAAAAGAAAAACCAAGGTCAAATTTTCAAAGATTTCCATCAGTTGAATCAGTGCCACTGGCTCTGCCTCGAAGTAGAGTGCCAAATGTAGAAAGTGTCCTAGACAGCATCGAAAACATTGCAATACTGCCCTTACAAAACCTCCCTGTAAGACATGCTAGATCAAATCTTGGATTTTAGAGCCATTTAAAAACTATTATAAGCCAGAGTCAGTTCTTTAAATGAATCTATTATAATGTTGTCTTCTGAAATCTTTAAGGAAAGCATTCTGACCATTCTGTGACCATATTCACATGCTTCTAATTGCCTTCACTGACCTTATCCTATAACCGGTAATAAACATCAATAATCACCTTTCAAATTTAATCCAATAAAGCATACCACAAGCCATCTTGAAACATCACTGATTAGTTTTCACAACTAGTCTGCAATGACATCTAGCAGTCTCAAAACTCTTGCTGATGAGTAAGAAAACAGACAAATAAACCAGTAACATAACCTTCTGCCATGCCAGTCTCAAATATCACTGTATTTATGCCTAAATAAATAGGCTAGAGTGCAAGCTCCTTCTGCTAGGGAGGGAGATGGGCTAGAAGGGTTGCCTTCTGCTAGCATCTATAACGGCTTTCTTGATGATCATGGCAGCTAGAGAAACTACAATAAAAAAGGCAGGCAAGGGTCTGAGAACATTTAAAATATAACTACATGTTCATTTCACATGGGCAAGAAAAAGATGTAAAATTCTGATAGTTGTAGAGAAAGTACATACACCACACTGGATGGTGATTTTACGCTATAACTCTACTAGCAACTGCTTAAAAGGGTGGTGCATTGGAAACCACACTCCCTTCTCCCTTGTGCCCAAGTCACTAAACCACACAAACATGCTTGGTTCCTACAACTACATGGTAACAATTTTGAGGGTAGTTAAAAACATAAAGTTTCTAACATTTTTAAAGTACCCAAAAGGCCTTTAAACTCAGACTTGTTTGCTTTATTTTAGGCACATGTCTGTAATTCCCAATTTATGTTTAAAAGTGTCCCAAAAGGAATTTTCAAGATATACTGTGAGATGCCAGTTGATAAATTTGGAAGGCTCTTCCTATGAAATTTGATTGGAAATTCTTTATTTTTCTGTACAACTTAGCCACAGTTGTGAGACTGTTTAAGGAATAACTGCTCAAACTACAGGGGGAGGAAAGACAAAGAGCATGAAAAAAAGCAACCCCCCCCCAACCACAGATTACAGCTGAATTTGCAGCTATGCCTGACCTTGCAAACTTACTAGCTTTCACGTATGTTTAGAATACTCAAGAAAGACACAGAGGGGAGCTTGAACAGGTTTCTGTCATGCCAGTTTAAATTACCTACCAGAAAGAACTGGAATAAGGTATTTCTAGAAACAAACAAAAAACCTTCCATTTGATTGGCAGAGACCACAGCTGAAAGGAAATAATTATCCTTCAGAAACCCTGTGTACCGCCATGTATGCTAAGACATGTACTTCTTTTTAATAATTACTGACTGCAAAACAAACAACTTACAGAGCATATAGATTTACAACGCAAAATCTGATGCATTTAGTAGCCTTAATAGTGTAGGAAAGCAGACAGGCCACCTGCCATCATTAAACAGCAGCCACTCCCAAGTCTAAATGACTATGAAACTCTTCAACTCTGCCAAGAATTATTTATTTTTTTAAAATCCTTAGTATAAGTCCTTCAAACTGTGTCCTATTAAGAAGGGAAAAAACAAACTGTTATTATTCTAAACATTCTCACTATTCTTTCTACCTTTTAAAAACACATCTAAGCAAAAATTTTAAAAATTCACACAGACAAAGCTGATGAGTCTTTGTTGATTAACTTGCTCTATACAGTGCATAGTCTCCTTCGAGGATATGTGGTTAGGACTGATATTAAGGTAATAATATAGATACCCTTCTTGAAACCTGGGAAAGGTGGCCAATCAGAGCTGTACTCCTGCATTCCACAGTCCAGTTTAATCAAAGTATTTTCCAGTTTTCTCTGGGGACCCTTTCATTCTTAGAATTTTTTTTAAACAAACCAGCTACCAAACTGGTAACAGGATTAGATTTAGTCAGCTAGTTTAGAGTACTAAAGTGAATGGAGGTTTCAGTGCATTCCTCTGAGTGCATTGCACATAGCATGTAAACCAACATTTTCTTTGTTTATATGCACACACACATGCACGCACACACACATATGTGTATATGTGTATAAGGAGGGCTACAAATTGAGATTTAACCAATAGTTCTGATATTCAGCACTCTTATCTAAGTTCAGGCTCCTGCCTGTCTTCTCAAACATGCATGTGTGGGAGTCAGAGTTTACAGTAAATTATTTTGTTCTTTGTTTCTCTTTCCGATACCTCAACAGGATAGTTACTTAAGCAAAAAAAGAGATACAGGATGAAGATATATAACATAAGTAAGGAAATTTAGATCATAGGAATTTTGTCGACCAAATTACTGCTAATCTCACAAGTGAGAAGATACCTAGTCTAGCTAGCATCTAGCCGGTCTTCTAGACTCCCTCTAAAGAGGATGAAAATAGACAGACATATGCAAATAATGATTCATTCCATCTTTTACACATCTCTTAGAATGAGCTGAAGCTAAATAACTTGCTTTTATGTCTAAAATTAGGGAAGATAAATCCCACTAGGAATGATTATTCAGTTCCCAAAACGCTGAATACTGTGAATAGCTTATGTCTATGAATAATTTAGTGTTGAATTGCAATCCTTAATGTTACAGCAGGAATAAATAGGAATATTGACCAGTTAATGCCTTCAGTTAAAAAATTTTCCTCGTGACAAAGGAGATGAGCAGCTGACTATCATCCATTTTAAGTTTAAAGACATATGAATGGAAATAATAACATCTGTCTAGCATGACTGAATTCTTGAGCCTTGGACAATTTGGTTTGCAGTGATACATGCTGAAAAGCCATCATGTCCTCCAGTTAACAATTGAGATGCTGCTGCTCCTGCCTCCTGATCCCCCACATTACATATTCTGTCCCAGTGTATCAAAGCTGTGCATACAATTTTGTGCATGTATCTTCATTTATTATACTAACCTCTTTTTTAGGGAATATTGCTTCACTATCCATCAAACTGCTAACCATCAGATTTTTCATGAATGCTTCATTAGCATATAGTGGAGTATGGGCTGCCTATATTTACCCAAGGTAACTTGCTTTTTTTTTTTCCTTCTTCTTCTATGAAACACAAGTTAACCTACAACAGGGGGGAAAAAGTAATACTGAATTTTTCAGAATAAAAGCAACAAAAGGTGAATTTCTTATTTTGAAGGCATAGAGTCAAACATTTCCTAAGAGGGGGAAATTTACTAATTCATGAATGAAGAATTTAAATGCTGTTGGTGGTGGAGGAACAGCAAGTGCAAAGCAGGTATGTCAGTGATGCACATAAAACAGAGAGGCTGCAAACTGCCACTAAAGTGGACATAAGACAGAGAATGATGAGAAAACAACAACTAAAAAACTAAATATGAAAACTGTCAAATGAGAGAGCATCCTTTATGGAAGATTGACCACATTTGATTATTAACATGTAACATTAAACCTCTAGAGTCTCTTGTTAGCAGGAAAACAAAAAGGCCAGCCCACAGTCTAGCTATTAAGGAAAAAGAAATGGTACAACATAATTACTCTTGAGTTCTTATCCAATTAAAAAAACAAATTTGCCTGGTATTTGATGAAAATTGTCTCACTTCACAGTGTTTTCTGGAGCAGCAACCACATGTTCAGAGAGATTCACCCAAGATTAGAGATGCTAAATGCTGTGCAACTGTTTTTACAAATAATAGCATTTCTTTCCATCACAGTCATCCCGAGGCTTATTGCCTTGTCACTGACAAGCAGGTATAGCAATTTATTATGACCTAAGATCAGAGGAACACATCAGGCTTGATAAGTTTTGCATGACTTCAAACCAAGCACACGCATGCATGAAGCACTCAGTTTAACAAGATTCCCATCAGGTCAGAGAACTGTACTATAAACAGAGCTTTAATTTAGTTTTAATCATCTTAGAGCCTTTAATGCTCCTCAGCACTGAGAATAAAGAGCTCCAGACATAGTTCTGATGTCCTCCCTACTGGGAAAATACACATTTGGTACATCTCAGGGACTCCACCATTCTTACAGAAAAATGTGCTGAAAAATCAGCTGCAGAAATTACAAGATTCAGTCTACCCTGCCTCTTCAGAGGCAACCCTGCAACAGCTAATTATCTAAATTATCTAAAGGTAATCCTTACTTATGAAGCTCCAATACTGTATTTCCTCCACCTGCACAGGAGTCTTGCATTACTGTACAGTATTTATTTCAGCATAACTTTTAAAAATAGATTCAACTCCTTGGCAATAAGAACTCACACAATATTCCTGTTAAAGAAGTTGCAACAATGGAAAAACATCACTGATTTTGGATCTAAACCTGTTTTTTCAGAGTTTAGATTTAATCCTGTCTAGTGGTATTTGAAAAACCAATCCTCTCATTTCAAACCACTATACATAAATTCAAGAAAGTTTCCCCCTTGCAAAATCATTATTAGTTATGATTTAGGATGTACATTAAAGCTATTCCAGTCATATTTCTTAATTTTGGCTTCCATATTTCACCCTCTTGTATTATACGCTGTGCTGTAGGGATTTTCCTTACTTGGTGCTTTTTTCCGTATTGAAGCTGAGCAAGAAATAGATTGCTCATGTTAAGATGGGTAAAGATAGTAGTATTTAATGAATGTCACAGTTGCCTGGAACAATTAGAATGAAAGGAAAACCATAAAGATTTAAAATGGCTTTTAATCAAAACTGAAAAGATCTCATGTAATGCCTATGTTCTCAGAATATAAAACCAGGCTACTAGTATATCTACTGAATATTCAGGCTATCACCATATATATATAAATCATGAATACCTGTATTTCAAGCACATAATTACATTCTTATCTCTAATGAGAAAATTTTCTGTTCATGTTTCCCACCAAACAGCTAGAAGTTAACTGCAAGGGACAAGGTGCCTTCCAGTTCCATGAAAATGCAGCAGATGGAGAAAATGGAGCAGATAGCTCCTTGGTATAGGAGCTTCTAGGCCCATTTCTTACTGATTGTACCAGTGCTGAATTGGTGCTGGTATATCTAGGTAAATGTACACCAGGACAAATAATATTGTTTCTTGCTTTCTTCCCTGTAAGGCTCCTCTGACATCCTAGACATATCCTACAATCCACTGTGAAAACTACCCAGAATGCAGCAGGACTAGAACTGCTGTCTGACATAGCTTCCTAAGCAACAACACAGGACCTGAGCATAGGGGGAACATGTCATTCATTTTAGAGGCTGTTGAAACAGTTCAGTTACTGCCAGTGCAAACATACTACTAGACTTAAGAACACTGATTTCACTACTCTGCAAGTTGAATTTTCATATGCAGAAACATTCCCCCCCCCTTCTTTTTTTTCCTCCAGTCACAGATTCTGCATGGAGACTTCTACATCTGAGACCTTAGTGGCTCCTTCTGCTCCACAGCCCTACCCCTGCCTTATAATTATAGCATTATTCACATCAGATTCTAAAAGTGAGAAGAGAGAGACAGATTTAAAAAAATGAAAATAGTTTAAGACTTCCCTTGGAGCCTGGGAGGAAAGGCTCTAGCCCTAAATTCTTTAGATCAAGTTAAAAGAAAAGAAGCGGACTCCTCACTCTTCTAGCAAACCAGATACTCTGGAAGGAAGGTAACTTCTCACTCAGGAGATGTTCTGGTTCTCTTCCTTACTCCTAACACCCAAGCGGCAAAGAAGAGAGTCCAAGTCCCATTATTCTCACAGGGAAGAAGGGATATACCACTTCTTCCTACTTGAAACAAAGGAAAGCCCAACCCTCTTCTCCAGAGTCCATTTGTCTCTCCCCCCCCCCCCCCCCCAATAAAAGTTTCTTTCAAGGACAGTGAAATTAGGGAGATCTTAGCCTGAGTTTGAGAAAGGTGCAGAACTGGACATTTTTCTCTCCTTAGAAAAGGTCCAAAACTCAGAAAGAAAAACAAATTTTCAAGCTTCTCTATACGAACATTAAATTTGCTAATATATGCCTGTTCCACTTCTCTCCTTCTTCTCTCATCAACCAACATGCTCTTGTGTCATTAGGCACTATATGGTTATTGAGGCCCATTAGAATATCAAAAGTACTAGAAGGCTGATACCGGGCAGAGGCCTGGAACACAAGACTCTTCCCAAGCTTGAAATCTTGCCTCTGTATAGAAAACCTCAGCCTGTGGGACAGAACAAGGTTAATAAAGTGTTGAATATGAAAACTTATTCAGAGGATTACTTCAGAGGACAGGCTTCTAGAAGATTGTTTTCTGTACTTACACAAGCTCTGGTCCATACACATGACTCCTGGAATATTCCTTAACTGCCACTGGCAACATTTCACAGTATTTCTGTGGAGACAGCTACCAGACTACCTGTTGCATTGTGCCACTGGATATAATCCCGAGCAAACCAACTAACTTCAAAGTTGGCCCTGTTTCAGACAAGGAGTTGAATCAGAAAGCTTCACTAAGGACACTTACAGCCTAAAGTATTCTATGATTCAACTATTAAATGCAAAAGGGTCTAGGCATAGCAGCAACACAATTCCATGAAAAAAAAGAGTAAAAATGCTAGTAACAGTTGTATTAACAAAAAAACAGCTGTTCAAGTAAAGCTATGTCTAAACTATCATATGCCTTTCTGTCACTTGGAGGTCACTGGCAGAACAGTCCATTCCTCATGGATGGCAAAGCTGGTTTAGGTAACATTTTGCCAACAAGAGGGGGAGGGGAGGAAGCTTTGGAAGTTTATCATTCCACCCATTTTCACAAGAGATAAGTATAATAAAGTATTTGGACCATTATCTTTCTGGAACAGGAAAGGTGTTTCTATGTACTAGATCTTTTTTTCCTGATAAACTGATTAAATATGATTTGGGACAAAAGTGAAATTTATCACTATTTACTGGCAGTTAAATGGACTTTTTCCAAATAATTCAGTGACCCCTCAGATTTTTATCTACAATTAGCAAATCTAGTAATATTTGGTCTCCGTCCCCAAAGCTAAGAATTATCAGTATATAGCATTTGATGCAGTACTTCTACCAGCCCAACAGGGAAGGGGCATATTGAAATGAGAATTAAATGCACAAGTTTTAAAACCTCTTACCAGGGATAATTTGTTAAAACCCAGCTGTTTCATCAGTGTGTTTAATAACTCAACTGCCCAAACTGCCAAATAAAAGTGTGTTTATGGTATTTTTTTAAAACATTTTATAAAATATTTTAAGGCAGGGGTTTAAGGATTTAGTCTATTTACAAAGATTACTATACTATAAACAAATTAACATTTGTGTCCAGCATGACTTCTTCAGTAGTTGACAGTCTCTAAGTCTTTGTTTATAAACAATTCAATATAAAAATGCCATGATTTTTTTTTAAGAAGTAGGTTTCCTCACATCCAGTAATACACTTTATATTCATTACAGTTGCTCTAGCATTGGCCAGAAACCAATAAATGCAGCAATAAAGGAAATAAAGAGAAATCTATATTTAATCACCTGAATCCAAGTTTGCATGTTAATTGTATTTTTATGTATTCCATTTAAACAGGGTTGTTTTACAGAATCATGGTATGCACTACACAGCTTTTCATCAAGGTTGTCAACTTCATTAGGTATAGAAGGTGCTGTTAAACAATGCGCTCAGCTCTGACTCAAGAACTCCGTTCTCCACCTGACAAAATGATTTCCCAAGAGTGTCACAAAAAGGATAAAAAGAAACCAAGATGAGGAAAAAGGGGGGGGGGGGGGGGCAGGTCGTGTTAACAAAAGCATTATGTACATCTTTATAAAAAAATTATTCTAAGTGAAAATAATGTGAATCTGTTCATTCAGTATCCTATTGCACAATACCAATAGTACATTGGAAGAACTCAGCATCCCTTAGGACATTGATTCAAATGCAGAGACATTAAACGAATGGAGGAACATAAGAGCAGAATACATAGCAATTCCTAAACCAATAAACAGCAGCTGTTTTACAGTAAAGTAAAACTCTAATACACCTACCTCTTAATTAGAGCAGTCCAGGCATGGACACATACCCCACTTAGTCATCCCTTCTGCATAAATAGCATTTTCCAGAAAAAGGGCAAGGCTGTGACCCCTTCAGTTACCCATGCTTCAATAGAATAGACATCATTGGAAACTAAAACAAACAGTCCCCACTCACCCACCCCCAACCACACATAAACCTCAACGATATCTTACAATGATTCAACAGAATAACTAATTTGCAAGATACTATTCCTAGATATAGAATCAAAAACCAACACAAACATGGGAAAAACAAAGACAGATAAGAGATGTATTTGAAGTAAAGAGTACATGAAAAGTGAAATAAAGCCCTATTAAAAAAACTGATGAGAAGCTCAACTTCAGCAACCATAACTCAAATATTACCCAGTAAAGGAGATGCAAAACAGCTGAGGGATATTACATATTGCAGACCACCCATTATCAAGGTTAGCTGAATACAGTCTTGGCATAACCTGCCAGTCAGAGAACACACACCATTGAGTTCAGAAGTTTTATCAAGTTTCCCTGGCATTTCTCCTACTTCAGTAAGCACACAAACTCTTGGTAACCCTTACAAGAACTGTATACAAACATGGAAAAACAGCATAATCTGCTCTTTTATTTCCTTCCCCAGCTAGAATAGCAAAAGCACTCTGCTAGAATCAGAATCTCTCCAACCTTTCAGGCCAAAGTCTTTGAGTTCTTTCAAGCAAAAGCCTTGGAGTTTTTTCAAGCTCTGTTGCACATTCATTTTATACTTCTTTTCCTCTTCTTTTCTAAAATAATCCTTTCATCTTTTACTTTAGGAAACACCTGTCTAGGATCCTCAGAGTATAAAAAGATCAAATTTTGTATTTACAGTCTAGTTTTACAATTTTCCCGACTACCAGAGTGTCTTTGAGGCCAAAGAAGTACAGACTTCTATCCCAAAATAATATACTAAAACAATAATACAATAGAGGGATTTTAAAGTCCCCTAACAAACACTGCCATCCCCAGATGCAATCATTATTTTGTTTCATTCTCATTACATAAAATAGTAACCTGAGGCACATATTCCCTAAACCAAAACCCAAAGACACACTACAATCTATGCTAGGTTACCAAAAAACACAAACACATATCTCTTGCCTGCTAAGGAAGGATTCAGGAAATAAATGTTATAAAAAAAGTTACTGTTTTGCTCTTTTTTTCTCCCCTCAAGATCTGCATATTAATAACATTATATTCAATCTACTCCGGGGGAGGGGGGGGGAGGGGCACCAAACACCAATTACAGGTTTATTGGTACCTCCAAAAGTAAAAAACATTTAAATCCCAGCGTTTTGAACTGTGGTTACTGGCTCTGAGGCAAGTAGTTTGTAACAGACCAATGTAAGCCAGTTGGAAGGAACTGGCATGACAAAGACTGGGTCTAAGAAACTTCCAGGATCAGATAGGCTTTTATAAGCAAGTTTCTGTTAAAAATCAACACAAAAACTCAAGAGACTGGTGAAGCTCCCAGTCAATGTTAAACGGCTTCTGGAAATCTTGAATAGTTAAAAAATTTTCAATTCATTTAATAGGATTGTTTCACCTTATATGGTGACAGCTGATCAGTTTTCTAACCAGATTCATCTCTTCTGCAGCAGCTGCTTTAGATTAGCAGTATGCAGCTCTGCACTACTGCTTTTTGGGTCAGTGCCTCCCAGTTATTATCTTTCTACCTTAAAGAAGCAAAATCTACCACGTTCAAATAACTATCATATAGTGATATGAACGATTAGTGATACTGCTGATATTAAAAATCACATTGCTATCAAATTACAGATCATTGCAGCTAGAGATCATGGGCCAATCAGTTCTTCACTGCCCTTTGTTTTCTTCCAATTTCTCTGAATTAAGTTTCTCTGTCCAATAAAATCTTACACAGACACAAAAATGGAGTTTGTCAGACAAGAAATATATGCTTTTCCCACAATTTTATAATTGCTTTGTCCATGACTACTGCAGAAATCACTGAAGCTGCATACCTCAAGTGACATAATAATTTGCAGTAATAAGATGCAGTCTGAAAACAAAAAACAGATCAGTTCCCTTCCTGGAATGCATCTAAGAAACTACCTTCATAAAATACATGCTGAAGTAACTTGTACTAATGCTTTTAATAATGAGACATCATGTAAGTATGTTTCAGTTATATCGCTGCTGATAAGCGTGACACAAAGCTGTGGCACAAAATATTCTGGTAAAAGAGAAAAACATTGGTTTTTTAATAATTCTCACCAAGGCTTTCTCAAAATTGCACTGAATAAAAAGTAACCTTATTGATATATATAAATATCTTCCTGTCAAAGAGGTGATTGGTAATACAGGACAAAAGACAACTTCAAGGCCTAGTATTATCAAAAAGAGTATCACAGATTAAGTCAGGTTCCGAAACTACTATTAATTGACATTTCTTATTCTAAGTTGGTTCAAATCAATTTCACTAATAGTTATGTTAGTTTTGAGGGTCTTCTCTATCTCAAACACAATATAGTAGCATTAAAAAGCCATCATGGCTGTGCAGTAAATACACATTTATTAGCATCTTTTTACAGCTGTTGCCTAACAACAGCCTATGACATTTGGCTAATAAGCTGTGCATACCTATCTAGCTTTTTAAAGGGAAAAGCTTTGACCACAGTGTAACTCATAGATCTCTCCTCTCTACAATTCCTCTTTATTATAAGCTATGGAAAGTCAGCATATTTCTGAGTTAAGCCCTCCGCCAGTTTGTGATATTTCCATTAAAGAAAAAGCTTTTACTGTGCTCTGTAATTTATCATCTCTCTCCACAAAATCCACGCCTTCTCTGCAAAGTACCAGGAACTCTTCCAATCCCAAGATGACAAATTAAAAAAGCTACAAAATTCCAGGCCATTATAAAACACAGATCCTCTGCCTTTTTTCCCCCCTGAACTCAGTCCCTAAGGTATAGGAGCTTTAGATAACTTGCACAACATATTTTATCCATATTAGCAAGTGGCTCAGTAACTGGTTCTTGCTGTTTTCAGCAGGGCTAGTTGCATTCAGTGGACAGTGAGTTACTGTAATCAGTAACATAACTTTCATCTCCAAGCTGGAGAAGCTCTTTTCAACTAAAATACAGCTCAGACACCTGTATTTTAATTTACGCCACAGCTCTACTCACATTCCAGCTCTCGGATTGCTTGTGAAAATTATCTTCATGAATTAATAAAGCAGTTATTTTTCCTCCTACTTTATCTCCAGACTCCAGCACAACTATGCAATGAGACTGGATGATTTTACCACAAGCAGCATTCCCTGAGTATGACATTAGTTTCATATCACCCAGAAGTTTCTAACATTTCAGATGTTAAGGAAAGACTAAACACTGAAATTTTTCAGGAATTGGGGGGGGAAGCAGGTGGTAGCCTTAGACAGACTCAAATGTAGGCTTCCACTACTTCTTCCCCACTTTTCCCTGGTCCATAAGTTCATGAGGAATGCTGGTAGGACAGTGATCCTTGTTTTAAATAAAATTTCCGGCATAAAATGCATAATGACATATAAGTGTATTTGGGTTTTATTATTACAACAGTACATGACTGGATGCTCTCACAGTACCTGAGCCAAGCCCCTATAAAGCATTATTCAGTCCTATACAAAAGATACTCTCCCTTGCTATTTTCAGTGAAGTTAATGGAGAATACATAAGCACAGCTATTCCTGCACTGGCTTTCAGGTGCTTTGCTTCTCTCAGAGTATTTGAACCCGTAAGTTTCTTTGCTCATTCCAGCTGACTGCTTTTTTAAAAGGGCAGCTACAGCTTGCCTTTTTTGTTCTTTAAAGCAGCTCTCTACTGGAGACAAGAGATCACCTAAAACTCACAGCATTCTCCAACTTCGGATATTATCACGCCACATACAAACCACACAGGACTATCACGGCTGTCCCCAAAGGCCAGGCACCCCGCGGCGGGGGGAGGAAGGAGGAGATAACGGGGCAGTAACAGCCGCAGCAGTAACGGCCGCAAAAGCACACGCCTTCGGCCTCTGCGAGGGGGGAGGGGCAGGAGCAGCCATTTTAAAGGCGAACGGCAACGGCTGCCACCCGGGTTTGGGCATGGCTGGGTATTTGCAGATACTGCTGAGGCAAGTGGGAGTGCTCTGCAGAGCTGCTAACTTTCTAAAAAAACAAAAAACAAAATTAGTAGGTTCTTCTGCAGCTTTGAGATTACCCTGCCTCCCGCCTGGGTGACAAAGGTTCACAGAGCCGTTTGGCACTGCCTTTGCCTAAGGCCCATTCCTAATTCTAGTTTCTAGTATCCAGTCTGGGCTTTTTGATTCTCCCCAACTCTTTTAACAAGCTCCCTCCCTACAAGGTGAGCACACTTACAGTTGGATTAGTAACTTCAAAAAACAGGGTCTTCTAATTGCTAGTGTAACTAAATACTCCCTGCATTAGCCTGCTTGCTGTTTGCTGTTAACGGAAGTAAATCTGAAAACCTGCGTTTTTTTGCATGAAGTTGCAACTATCAGCATGAGTATTGTTTATGTGCTAAGAAGCATGCTGAGGAGATGCAAAGACACTGAAAACAAAGAGCCCTCACCAGAGGGAAGAAAGCTGGCACTGCTGCAGGGTCATAAAATAGCTGCAGCTGCACAAGAGCATGCTGGAAAGGGGGGGGGGTGCTGTGGGGGAGATGGTTGTGCCCTGTGGGGAGTTAACAGCTGCGTGGAGGAAGGGGATGCTCATTTCTAGTACCTGGGTAATTATTTTTACTTTCTGGACACAATGTGGTTTGTTTAAGGGTTATTTAAATGTTTTATGTTCTCTGTGGTTGTGGTAAAAGAAGGTGAGAAGTATGTAGTATGGGAAGACACATAAGGGGTTGTAGTTATGGGCCCTACCTTATATAACTACAGATACCATTTTCTTATGTAATAGTCTTGACAGAAAAATACTTTTAAAAATTGTGGCAGTGGGTACTTGAGGCTTGCTTGAGAAATTCTGAACCCACTTGCTTTGTTTCACGTAGCTTAGTAGTATTTATATTTTATTTTCTGAATTTCTCTTATTTTGAAATGATGTTTTTCCTTCTTCTTTGAATGTCACTGAAGCCAAACCATTCTTAATCCAGGTAGCTGCTACTCTCTGCATACTTTGCAGAAATGAATCTAATTTCCACTATGCTCCTTGTGGATGGAAACCAGGTGGTGCTTGAGACTTGAGCTTGTTGCTTAGTAGCTGTTTGGGCTGGAGAAGAGCCTGGGGGATTTGGAAAACCAGCTGATGTTGTACTCAAGCTGCAGAGTAAAAGGAAATCAAAAAAGAATGAAACTAGAGGTAGGGGAAAGGAGGAGGCTTATCATATTGTTGGCGCATGCTTTGAGAAAGAAGGAAGGAAAATGAGGCCAGGAGAGGTGACTAAGTGTGGGAAGGAGGGAACTAAGAAACTGGAAGATGTGCCCTACATACCAGCTGACACAGGAGTTGCTGTCTGATTACCTGCTTGAGATTTTCCTTAAAGGTGTTTCAGGTTATCCGTTGAATTTGAATGCACACATGTGCTTTTGGGGTTGAAAGTTAAAGGAATTCTTCCCTTGTATGTATATATGTTTAAAAAAAATACAGCTTTTCTTTAAATTTTTCTTTTTTGCTGCCTGTAAAGTATTTATCCATTTCATAAAATGCAGACTAGAAACCTTTAGAAGACTCTTTGAAAATAAGCTATTACTGTGTGATATAGACTGCTGATCATAATCGGAAGGGCTGTTGTTTCCCCAAGTTGCCTAAACCTGATGCTGTTCTAAAAGGTTGAATATATTGCTGCACTCACTGCTTAGAGGGTCTGACTTCAATCTTACATAGGTCACCAGCATGATACCTAAGCTATTTTTTAAATATTTCTTGACTCTTGGCATATGCAGTTTTAAGAGAAAATGGAGTTTTATGAATTATCATTCATAATGACAACCTTTACAAAATCCAGTGAGTAAAGAACAGATCATCTGTTATCTAAATAATCATATAGTGTTGTCTTTTTTCCTATTCAAATTATTTAGAATAGTATATGTACTCTAAAAAAGATAAATGTATCCTGAGAGCATATTTTCAAATTTTATTTTTATATATATATATATATATATATATGTGTGTGTGTGTGTATATATATAAACTTATGTTAATATCAGTTTTATTCTTGCAGCTTCTAGAGGGAAAATTTTATTTTCAGCTAATTTTTATGACAATTCACAAAATCTAAAATAATTTAAAATAGATTTTTGTGATGAAAATTAAAGTCATATGGAAGTAATCAAGATTGTATTTGGGTACTGCAGAGGTAAGGTAAAGGGCTTGTGGTGTTCTGTAGAAATTCTTCCTAGTCCATTTAAAAGCTCTATTGGCAGGCTCTAGAGATAGCTTGATCTAATTACCACTATGAGGCTGTAAACTAAAGGAAATTCTGTTCAGCATCCCATGTGGTATTGTTTCTGCCAAAAGAACTGCAGGCACAAATCGATAATTATTTTCTATGACTAGTTTGGTATTTCCATGGTCTCAGATTAGTGTTTCTGGATTTTATCTGAAAATTATTGCACTATCCAGTACAAAGTCATGAATTTCCTGGCTTTATATCACTACTTTATTATATAATAACAAGAGACTACATTCTGGCGACAAATGAGTGTGAAAGTTGCCACGCTGAGAAGATTAGTGCTACAGTAGAAAAAAGTCCAACCAGATAATTAAAATAATCAAAAACACTTGTTTTGTTTTTTAGTATTGCTATTTTACTTGAGTTGTGAATCAGTTAGATTCTTGAATGTTTCTTTTCTTTTATATATCTTTGTTTCTATTATGTACATTCCTGACTGGCAAACCAATGAATGCCTGGTGTCAGGTCCAGTGTAAGAGCAGAAGACTTTGCTCTTCTGTGTGTTGGGTGGAATTCTGATTATGCAGCTCTTTGAAACCCAAAAAGCTTACGATGTAAGCTTAACAAGCTCTGTTTCTGGCTACAGTGTGACAATTACAATTAGCCTCATAGTGCTTAACATGCATAATTTTGCCATGGGGAAAAGAACGGGGTGTCATTGATTATCTTCAGAATAGAAGGAATCCTTCATGATTGTGCCTTGGCTGCCAAGCGTTAGACTTCTGGGCATGCACGCATGTTCTAGAGAAGTGCTGCATTTACTGTAATACCATGGTATCACTGCCAATTTTAAATTAGGTTTAGTATTAATATTCCAAAAACCAAGCCTTTTTGGAGGCTTCAGAAGTGTCTCCAGAATGCCCAAATGTGGCAGGAGTAAAAAACATAAATTTGCGAATTGTAGATGATTTATCATGAATGAAATACATTCTAGTGTGTTATGGCTAATGAAATTTACATTGCTGCTTTGTTATGGGTGAGGCGTAGTTTTCTTTGACTGACTGATAATAAAGTTTTTCAGCTGTGAATCAAAAATACACGAACTAACTATGTGGGTAGCTTGCAGATGTCTGCAAATGCTGACCCATTTGTGGGTATGGGCTCAAACAACCAATTTCGTTTTTCTCTGTACTTGTTCCTGTACACAATAAAAAGAATTCTCTAATGAGTGCAAGCAATTAAAAGTTCCAGCAGGGAAAAATAAGGTAGGTGGCTTGACCACTCCAGCAATATAGCAAATGCACTTGTGTGGAATTCTAAGAGAACTTTGAGTCCAAGTAGTTTCAGACAAATATTAACACAGCTAAGTACTAGACAGATGGCCTGCCTAGCTTGAATATTTTTACGGGATATGTCAGCTATCAGCTGCTTGAGTGTGACACAGAATTTGCTCGTTGCTTGTCCAACTTGAAGGTAAAGCTGCAGAATACAGGTAGATTTGGGGTCTAGTCTCACCTTGCTGTGACTTGCAACATGTCACTAAACCTGCTGTTCTGGAAAACTTTTCTCTGTAATCTGAGAGGATACTATCACCTTTGTAAAGGTGCTCTGGTATCTGTGTGTAATCTGCTGCTGCATGCTTGTTTCTTTTTTATATGACAGCAAAGTCTTTTGATTTGCACTCTGGTTTCAAAACACTTTGTTGTGTGCATTATTTGATATTACAGTTCTCCCAGAGGAAAAAATCTTAGCCCATCTAGCACAGTAAAGATTTTTAGGAGGCCTCTTTTGTTGACATGAATGCTTATGTTTTCACTGTTTAGTTTTTCACTGTAGTTTTACTACTAAATTGTATTGTACTGAAAATGATTCCGTAAAATAATGAAGCATTTTTAATATTCCATTACCTTTGTGTCATGAAACCAAGAAAGATTCCCTTAAAAATGTCTTAGGAGGTCTGCAAATTTATTCTAAGACATCTTAATGTCTTGCTGTATTCCTGAAGTATTTTGAGAAAACCAAAAACACAGGGCAGCTTCGGTTATGTTCTGAAGTGGCCTATTAGATCCTTGCTCTTAATCTAGAAGATGGTGCTTAGCGTTTACATCATGGAAACAAACATTTCGATTGCACATCTTATCATTCTAAGTTATGTTCTAATTTCAAATAGACCAAAATATGACTCAAGGAATTACATTAACTCCTTGGATTTTTTTTTTTTTTAATTTTAGGTTTTTTCAATCTGTTGGTGAGTTGTTAGGTATCCACAGGCCCAAGCTACGCCCAGTTATGTCTGGCAAACAGGAGATGATGACGGCAATGATTAAATAATACTTTAGTCTGGATAATCTTCTTGCCCTACAATGGTAGCTGAACATCAGATTGAAAAGGGCACTGTGGGAAGTTCCCATTGCTGCTCCATTTGCTGTGTCCATTTAAATCCTTCTGTGAAGAAGACAGGCTACCATGGTGGCTTATTAAAAAATAAATAAATAAATAAATTGTATTATATGGAAAGCCATATCGGTTCAAAAGCAATCAAAAAATGAATCTTTTCAGAAAGTCATGTAATAATGTTCACCCCAAAGTGTCGGGAAGTACAGTCCTTGTTCGATGAGCTTTTATCCATCAAGAGAGGCTACTGAGGGGCGTTCCTTAAGAAAGGCAAACTGTCACTCAGTGCGAGTGAGAGGGCCTTAGTGGCAAAGCAATTAGTACTATAGAGTAACAAAAGAAGAGTCCTGTGGTTTCCAAGGTATGAATCACAGGGTTGGGGCAAGTATGACTAAAGAAATATGAAAATTATGTCCCTCTTTCTTGCTGAAATTTAGTGCTGTAATGTTACACTCCAGATACATGCTCAGGTACAGACCCTTAAAGCAGCATGGAAATCTATGAAGGGCAAAAAACTGGGAATTAGTATTTTGTGTTCTTCATGAATGGGGTCCTGTACTAATAGGCATATAGTCATCTGGTGGGACAGATGGGAACATGACCTTTTTGCAGGTTTCTTCCTCTTCGTTCTTTTCTTTCCTACTTGAAATGGGGTAAGCCATGTTGTCCCTTGAAACCTGCAGTAAATATCCCAAAGGAAGACCGTGGTAGTATTGTATTGTTCAGTTTCAAACCACTTCAGCAAAATGCTCCTTTACTGTGGTAATGGAAATGCTTGAAAACTCCATCTAAATATGATAAGGTACACAAACTAATTTAGGATCCTTAGAGATAACTGTCATTAAAGTGACATAAAGGCAAATCTCTCAAATATGTTTTTGGATATATTATGGTTATTAATTTTCTTTGGAAACCTGCATTGTGCTAGTAAGTTCATAAGCAAAAGACTTAGGCCTGGGGCTTTCTTTTGCTGTTCCGATCAGTTTCCTACGCTTCTGTTTCTCTGATCAGTGTTGCCTTGTTTTACATAAAAATTACTTTTTTCTTGTTTGGCAAAGCCCACCAGAACTCTGTTCAGCTTCTGCTTTACTTCATGGATATTATCCCTAGAGAATTTATTTTTATATGTATTTATGTTTATAGCATGGGCTTAATGTCTTTTCTCTACAGCAGGTAGTTTCTATTTAAGTTAGTGGAATGTAGTGGGTGCAATAAAGCAAATTCCAACTTTGTGCATTAATAAACCCCACAGTTGCTCTGTGTGCTCCTCTACATATTACATGCAGTATCTGCCTTTTTAGAAGCACTGCTAACTGGGGTAATGCAGTACTTCCAACATAGGAAACAACAGCAGTAAGAGGAGATGGTCTCCCTCCTATTTAGGGAGGGCATGCAAGCCTGGCTGCTTTTTTGCAATCCTTTCCCTTTTACTCTTTTGGCATCCACAATTTTTGTATTTGGGATGTTGGAGGATACATTCTTGCTTGATCCTTTTTGTATCCATTTATGAACATGTTGTCCATGAATCCATGTAATCTTTTTTGAATCTCTTGATGTTGTCCACAACTTCCTGTGGCAGCAAGTTCCCAAAGTTCACTATGTGCTGCATAAAAAAGTAATTTTTTATTTCCTGTTTTAATGAAACAAGCAGAAGATTGGTTTAAGTGCCTTCTACTTTGTACTGTGGGATTTGTTGAACAATTCTTCATTCACCCTATCTGCTGTCTTAATGGCATTTGTAAATCGCTGTCACATTCCCTTCAGCCTTCTCTTCTCCTGGTTGGCATGTCCCAGCCTTTTTAAGCTCTCCTCTTAAGGCAGCTGCTCCATTCTCTTGATCATTTAAGTTATTCTTCTCTAATTTCTCAGTGCCCTTCTTGAGATATGGCAAAGTAAAATGCACACAGTACTCAAGATGTGGCTTTGCTGTGGCTATATGTAGTGGCAAAATGGCACACACTGAATTTTCCTAAAATCCTACAGAAGTCGTAGGGCAAAAAGGAAACTGCATAGGGCAATACAGCTTCCTGAACAGTTGTGGCATTTGGATCTCTGTCAGCTCTTGCCAAGTCTAAGAGTTCAGGATAAAAGTCTTGATATTCGGGGTGTCTCGATAAGTAGATCTTATGTGTGAAGACTTACCTTACTGTGAAGGAACTAAGAGTACACTTGGTGTGTAATGACTGTAACTGCTGATTATCTTTACTAGATTTCTCACTGGTTTTGGATCTTTATCTAAAATGAAGACTTATTTTAACTTTGCTCACTAGTATTTACTCTTGGTAGATTATTTTGTTATATGCAACTGAGAATTTTGAAGTTTATAAATCCTGTATAAGTTCCCAGTTAATCCACTAAGATGGTAGTAGAATACCTAGCACCAGTTTAACCTAACAGCTGTGTATTCTAGAATTTAGACAAATTACTTAATGATGTAGTATTAATTCAGATGTTTCCTGGAGGTAAGTTTTGCTTCTTTGTAAACTTGCAACAGTGGCACCATCTCACCATTTAAATCCGAAATATAATTAGGCAAGAAATTGTTTTGAAGTTTTCCTGATTTTCTTCATTTGCAGTCTCCTGGCGAGTTTGGCTTGGAAGTTCACAGGACGTGGTAGAATCATTAGTTTACAATACACTTCAAAGTTTATCTGGAAATATGGGAGATCTCTTGAGCTCAAGCTACGTGATATCTCAGCTAAATATAAACGCTATCAAGCTAAATGTTCTCTGAGATAAATTCAGTCTTCACATGCTTGATATTAACATACTCTGGTTATGACAGAAGTTTTCAGATGCAGAAAGTACTAAACTTGGTGAAATCACTTTTTCCCCCCAGCTTCAGTGTTGCCAGTACTTTTACTTTACATACTTGTTTTAATAAAAGTGTTTTTTGCTAATGAAAGGTAACTATGTTTTAATTCCCTGAAAAGTCTGGAATGAGCCAGTCAGACATGCCTGTGGTTTCTAACAAAAATGGTAAATGCTATAGGGTATGACCCACTTCTACTTGTGCTGGCTTAGTATGCTGTTAACACTCATTTAAAGACAGAAAAATAGTCAATATGTCAGTATGTAGGGCAGGCGGTTTGATATGGCATAGATCTGTGATGTTTGTTTCCAGAAATATTTAGTAGTAAACTTTATTCCAAGATTTACAAAATAACTCAAATTTTTAATGGCCATTCATATATGAAAGTAAAATATTATAACTACAAAGAAATTGCGGTCAGATGGAAACTAACTAAACCATGTTGACCTGGAAGATGTTAATTTATTTCTACACACACACACACACACACACACACACACACTTTGAATTCTTACACGGTGTAGTAAAGTAACTTACAATACATTTCTTTCACATTTTAGTTGCCGTGCAATTGTTTCTTGAATGGCTTTTCCACATGGTGCCTGCTTATTTTGAGAGAAAAAATTAGAAGAGAATTTATAACACTCTCTCAGTTGGTAGTGGTTATAAAATAGCTATCTTCTTTTGGGAAAAAGGAGGAAGTAAGGGCTTTCCAAAAACTAAAATATGCAGTGTGCAAAACCAAAGCCAATTTTTGGTTTTAAGTAGCTAAGCATATCACATAAAATTTCAAGCTAATATGTAGCAAAGCACATTTTTATTGTTATGGCAGTGGAAATACAGAGAAGACAATGACTGCAAATAAACTATTCATACTTTCAGCCCAAATAGTGCCTTCAAAAAATTCCATGGAAGGCATCAGTCCCTAGTGAAAAGACTTATTTACCACAAGTTGTCAAAGTAGAATACTGTTATGAAGTACATCTTTCAAATAGTACTGTGGTGGATTCTCCTACTGGAAATGTGATTGTAATAATCAGGAGTTGAAATTTGAGGAAGCAGGTAGGGGTACTTGCTTTTTAAGGCCCTCTGAAAATATTAAGAATATAGTACCATTTGTCTTAAACATTGGTCAAGACATCTGTGAAACTGCAGAAATCATATATATATCTGAAATGCTTCTCAAAATCCGTACATCTTTAAAATTGATGTGCAGGTTGCATATGAAAACACACATACTCATGTTCCTCTCTAACAAGCTTATCCTCAGTTGCTTCAGTGTACCAAAACAAATTATAGTTCCAGTCTGTATTTTCCCAAATAGGATTTCAGCCCCTAGAGTGCTTAAAGGCAGCTAGGCTGCTTTTGTGTCACACAGTTGTGATGTAGGCTCTGAGAGCAGAGTCTCCATCTAGAAGGACAGCTTTTTGTGAAGAAATGGAAATGGTGCTGAGAACAAAGATGAGGTACAAACAAGGATGCAAAGCACAAGGAATCATTAAACCTGGAACAGAACAGAAAGAAGCTCATGATGGGAGAAAGAGCAAGAAGAAAGGAGTGGAGGAAAACCAATAGTGCACATATTTAGACAACATTGACGTTAAGAATATTCGGGCAAAATACAAAGGCAGGCAGTACAGGAAAAACAAAACCTTAAAAAAAAATCCATCCCAGATTTTCAGGCTGTTAAGCTACTTTATGTGTCACCAAAATCTAAGTACTTATAGCATAGCTGAACAGCAAAGCAGGCAAATTAAAGACATGTGCTCTGTTTGTCTGAACAACACCAGACAGCTTTGGTAACTTGATGAGGCCCCACTCCTATTGCTTAAAAGCACAGCACTTAGAAAACAACTCACAGTCCATTCCAGCATATGAGCTAATGTACTTTAAAAAAATGTGCATGAAAGTGATACTACTGTTTATATTAAATGTAGTTACTACTCCTCAGTATCCATTTAACATGTGATTTCCCCCTCACCCCTCCTAAAGTCCTCCAAGGATGTTTCAGTCTGTCCACAAACCATTTTTTTCTTGACTCTTGTATGCTTGACAGTTGTTTGCTCGAAATTATCAAATATTGCAATCTATTACACAAAGTAATGGATGGAGAATCTGCTCTGTTGGGACAGAAGGAGAATGGAAAGGAAGGAACAACAAAGGAAAATGATTGTGGTTTTATGAGTAGGGAACTGTAGTTAACAGAGGTTGTACTGGAAAACTGCCTAATGTAACATTTATGCAAATAGTGAGATCTTTAGGATTACTGAATTACTGAGATCTTGCAGGCTCAGTTAAAATAACTATAGCCATAGTGCAGCTAGCTGTATGAGAGATGCACGAGGGCAGTAGATACCAGATCTGTAACTCCCTAAAATTTCCCCAGACCTATCTGCCTCATGAAGCTGAGAAGTGTCAATTTATAGCAATGGAGGAAGAGACACAATGGGGAATGTTGCTCTGCGTTTGAATCCCTTTGATTTTTGCCATGCGTGCTTCTGTAGCACTTTCCATCCTGATATGTTGTAGCTATGCCTGCCTCCACCTGTAAGTGAGACTCCAGGTGGCTTCCCTGCTCTAGTCCAGATATGGGAAAGTTGTCCATGGAATTATTAACAGTACTATTCAGTAAGCTCATAATAGGAGCTTGGAAAAGCACTTTTTAGTGGGTACCTGGTTATCTTCTTGTCATAGTCTGGGGGATAATAGCATGCTGTGAAATGCTTAGAAATGACATTCTGCAGATTTCAGTTCCATGACTGGTTCTGTGGTTTGAAACCAGCTATATCTAAGTTTCTCATAAAGTTTTTAGGTACTGTTAACTAAGTGTCTTTTGAAATACAGGTCTGTAAACTTGGATTTACAGTAAGTTACTTTTCAGTCTGTATGCCCTGCAGCCAATAAAGAAATGCTGAATTAATACAGTGATATGGGTCAAGAAAAGTTCTGTTTAACTGTCTAATCTGCCATAATTAAAATATGTTGTTATAGGAGTTGATTGTAGTAACTTTTTTAATGTGTCTAATTCACCCCTGTCCTGTATCAGCATGTTTATACACAGTACTGCCCTCTACAAGAGTCAGTAAGGACTGCTCAATTGTTTATGGTTTGCTCTTGCATAGGAGGCTATAAATTCTAGGGCTAATAACTAATAGCAGACAATAGTCTGCTTACGGAGCTAAAATATTTTTAGTTCTGATTTCCACAGCAAGCATGTAGAATGCAACTGACAGTGCTGATGTTTGTTTATGAAAAGATTTAGAGATCAGTCTGATTCCCTCTACTCAACCCTCAAATGAATAAATTGAAGATCTTGCTGGATATACAGAGCAGAGATACTGCAAATACTTCAGAGGAGAAGTTTTAAGCAATATTTTTAGGTCTTCTGACCCTAGCAGGCACTCTTTAAATAAATGTTTAGTGTAACCGTAATGGTTAAATGTTTATTGTTAATAAAACTGTATTTAAATACTGTGTATTTCTCTACAGTGATACTTCACTAGTTTATAAGGAAACTAAAAGCAGAATTCACAATTAGTTGACATTGCAGAAATCTATTCCAAAATGGTTTAAAAATCAACAGTTTATGTAAAATTGAGCTTAGTTGCAACAGAAGAATACAGGAAGGAAGGGAAGGTTTGGCTATGTACATATTTGGAAGGCTGTCTTGCACTAAACCTTATTGTTTTGGACAAAGTCAGTAAATGAGCATCCCATGTGGTATAGTTTTAAAGAAAAGCAAGCCCTGTCTCTTCTGAGCAGCTGTACTCTGTAGCACTCAGTGGCAGGCACTAAAAGAAACGAAGCAAACAAATACGGTACGAGCAGGATTTTAGAAGAAGCAGTAGAGGTTCCAACATCTGCAGGATTTGCTGAACCCATTGAGAAGTCTGAAATTAGTAGACAGTCCTTGTGTTGTCCTTTCACCTTCATTAATGCTCTGCCCCAGCCCTTTGTGTTCACAAAAGCATGTGCCATGACAAGTTGTTCACAGGATGGCTGTGTATGTTCAAACCAGTCAAAGCTGTGATAGAACGTACTTTCATTAGAAGCTGGTGATGAAGATAAGTTTGGAAGACTGTTTACTTCAGTAGTGCTTTAAGCATTCCCTACGCTCTGAGAAAGCCATTGTAACTCAGACATTTAAATACTTGTTTTAAGCCAGTTAAACTCTTGAGTCCATACTCAACGTAGTATCAAATGTAATGTAGTTTCAAAGACAAGTAGCCAATTCCTGTGACAGCCTATGCTGCTTGTGTTTTGACTCATATTTTAAGAAGGTTGGCTTTATATGGTGATAGTACCTTTGTTATATGACTAATGATCTGACATACTGGCAGCAATGGGCTAAAATCAGACAGCTAAAAGATGCTCTGAAATGACAAACACTGCCAAATGTGAATAGTTTAGCTTCATGTGTTAGGCTGAAAACTGTGGCAATTCAGGAACAGATCCAGGACTCTCCATTAGCAAGTGAGGCTGAGGCCCAGGGGCAGTGGCAGCTTCAGGCATATTTGATTTTATTCTGCTGTTGTGAGTCTGTGTGGAGTTTCAGGCTATGGACAGATAACCTAATCCATCTGCTTCTATATTGGCTGAAGAGCTCAATTTGTCTGACATGAGTTAGAGACATCTGACAAGCTGTTCATCCAGCAGATTTGAGAGGATAGTGAAGCTGAGTGGGAGTGTAATAATGAGGAGCTGGGGACAGTAATTTAATTCTTGCTGCATCTCAGCCAACAAAAGGATGTGCTTGCAAATATGTGAGAGGTAGAAGTGTTAGTGTTGCTGTCTATTATTTGGTCAAATATTATTCAAACATCTAATAACCCAGCAAATGTATTTTATTTTATATTACTAGCTAAGGGTAAAAGCTGGCTTAGTCACCCATTATGACAACTAAGTATTCTTTTCAATTACTTGGGCTATCCATTGACTAATCCCAATCACTGTGCCATGAATGCTTTGCAAAAGTAACTCTGAATACATAGGTCTGTCTTGCTTTTCTCCTCTGATTGGTGATAATCCTGGTGTAACTTTGAAACTGTAGGTACATGGTGTAGGTACCGTGCGTGAAGTTGTTGGCAGTTCTTGGTGTAAGACTAACATTCAAGTGCTGTATATGCAGTTCCTAACCGTGTATTTCAAATACAGTGAAAGATTGTACAAAACCTATACCACACATGCTGTATGAAACTGTCAAAGGATAATTTAGTCCTTACTCGGGAATACTTAGTATTCTGATAAATAGTTTTGTCTTCGTGACCTGTTTGCCTTATGTACTTCAGATTTCTCTCCTAGTAGTAGAATTGTTTTGCAGATGTAAGGTAACACCACCTACCTGTTTCTCCCTAAAATACGATTTATCTTCTGAGATTTGTTCTCATTGTTTCTTTGACATGCATGTCCAGGAATTTAAAGAGCAAATATAAAAATCCAGGGGCATAACATAGTCAGCAGAGATATCTGAACAGTATTTTACATATGCGCAGATATGTATATTGGGCAAATAGGATAGTTGTATTGTGATCTTACAATCTCATCTTCAGTGAGATCTTACATCTCTCTTCAATTTTGAAGCTTCACCTGAGATCTGTCATTAGAAGTCTGTATTCAGAAGAAAGTCTTTGAAGATGAAGGAACAGTTACTGATAAGTCTGAAAAGGTAAATCTTACATAGTTTTAAGCACAAGCCAGAATGTTTAAGTAGCAACTAATTGGGTGGAGTTCTTTGGATGGCTAATGCAGCCCTGCAGACTGTTTACAGCTGATCCCTCTTGCCTTAAAAAATAAGCCTTTTAATACTGAAAATGTCTCAGTTTCTCACTGTTGATTATCACTGTCTCAACACCTGATTTAAAGGACAGGTCTTTTTCACCAGGAACCAAAAGATTCTCGTTATGTCCAGCACCTAACAGAAGCCCTAAAGTCACAAACAAGTGGCCACTATCTATTCACAGAGCTTGTGTAGTGAATCCAGTGTGATTTTTATGGTGCCTGTGATGGTCAGATCTGGAGATTACCAGTATACATGCAGTAAATCTCATGTTTCATGGATGTAGTGAGCTACCACTTGGGGATCTGCAATTGTGGGCAAGGGTATGAAATTTGTTTGATATCAGCGGTTTAATCCTGCAGGAGGGCTTTAGATGCTGCTGGTACTTTACTCTTAGCACTAGCTAACTCTAGCAGTAGAACTGACAGACTGCTAACGTTGTTTCCAGCTTGATACCGTGACTGTGCCAAAAAAACAAGTGCTGAGGCTGATTCAGATCCAAATTTTGTTAAATAAATGCTATCTGGACATCACCATACTTGACAGATAGATTCCATACATCTTGTACAGTTATTGTCAGACCTGCAGTCCTCTGCATCTTAAAAATGTGTTGAGGCAGGCCCTAAATAGCTTGTCGAACCCAGAGTTTGGGCCAAAGAGAGAGGTGAAGTCTGGAAACTCAAGTGCCATTGCTGATACTTCGAGGAAGCTCTTTGGTTCAGCTCTTCAGATAACATGAATTCCTTCAGTGTCTCACAATGACTATGATCTTCAATCTGCCTTTAATCTTTTATGTCTTTAATATGACCTCAATATGCATTTTCTTACTGGGATGACCAGAGGCTGCCTGATTTGTCTGTTGGCAACTGGGACAACTATTTGAAACAGGATTGCTAGATTGGATTAGAGGATAGATAGAGGCATGTAAATTAATTGATAAGATGTTATTTATTTTGTCTCTTATGGTATCTGCTTAATAACTTTCTGTCAGTTTGTGGTCTGTATTCTGTTATGACAATACATAAGCTCATAAAGTTTATAAAAAGTTTTCTTTCAGTATCAGTGTCTTTCCAGAAAGACTGTAAGATTTTGGCATGAGGATGTTGCAAGTTGTTAGATGAAATATGTAGGGCTGACCTTGAATGAGAAAGTTATTTTTGCCTAAACAGAACAAAGACCAAAGCTTTCAAAATGTAGAAACTGCATCAGCCAGATTCAGAGGGGGTTTTGTTTGTCTTTTTCTTACTTAAAAGCAATTTTATGGAAATAACCTTATTGACAGGAAAAGCTATTCTTGTAAATGTGTTGGCTGCTTGGAATTTTATCTAGAAAGCCAGCTGATGTGCTCAAAACTAGGTTTCTGTTTCAGCATTTGTATTACCAGTTTTAAGACTTTTATCTCTGACAGCAGAAAAAAATGTTTTCAAGTGTAGTCTCAGCAACATGGTTTCAATAAAGTGTCTCTACTAATCAAGCTAGCAGCCATGCAGGATATTAATTTGAAATTTCCTTTGAGACATACTTAAGTATATGAGTAAGTGTGTGATTTATTTCTCTTCAGGCTTACTTCTAGAGCTGTTTCAGGCTTGAAGTCAGGTAAAAACAGTCTGGTGTTCAGGTAAATAAATATATGTATACTTTTTTTTAACTTCCTCTTTCTGCTAGGCACAGTTCTGAGTAACTGGAAGACTGTTTCAGGGAAAGAGAGTGGGACACTGCTTCAAGTTAATGAAGGTAGAAGAGCAGAGGCTGAAGAAGATGGAAGGGGAGAAAGACTCAAACTAGTCAGAACCTATAGTCAGGGATAAATTCAGTCTCATTTCTGCTAATCTGAATGACTTGGTCGAAAGCTCACCTCTCTTGCATATTCCTGCCATTGCTGCCAAAGCAGGAACATTTATGATGACTACACGCACTTCTGTGTTGCATTGGTTTTGTCTTATGCAGAGGATTCGCTTGCAGCTAGAATGCACGAGAAAAATCTCGGTAATGTGCCTGAAGAATAGGTACAAGTACAAATGATGTGTTGCAGTTGTGCAGTTTTTTGCAAATTCAGTTAGTAATATGGTCTGCTTCTATTCAGGTTATCTGGGTTCCACTTTACACAACATTAAGTGTGAAAGTAATAAGATAATACCTATGCCTATGATAACTCAATATAATATGTCTGATTCTTTTGCCATCTTGTTTCAACATCTTAGTCTGATTGTTGAGGATTACTTTTGTGCCTGCATTTGAATAAATCTTCAGCTGTTTTGAATCTTGAGAGAGTTTTCTGATGTTTAAAAGGTTCTATGTCCTTATTTTTGAGCCACTTTTAAAGACTTATCTACTCCTCTTATAAAATAGAGCAGTTGCAGTATGCAATTCCTGTACTGTGATGCACATGCTACCTTTAAATGACCTTTGGTACCCACACTAGGTCATTTACTTGTTAGCCCAGATCTGCCTATAGGATAACTTATCCTGCTTCTCAGTTGTGGTTTGCAGCTTTACGTTGCTGCCATGGCATCTTGGTACTTGATTGCATTATTGGAAGCCTTTGTAAAGACCATGCGTTTACTTTCTGTACTGAAAGTATAACTATGGAAAAGCTGTTTGCAAACCAGAATGCCCTCAAGAGGATGTTTAAATACCTGAAATATTAAAATTGGGCTGCAGCCCATGGACCCTTTGGTTCCAGTTTCATGAGGGGGTAATGGATAAATATATGGCTGTGCACAGCAGTGGTGCTGAACAGGCCAAAGAAAGAATGCTGGAATCTACTGATACCAGGGGAATTTTGAGATGAGTTCAGCACAGCTTTATCCAAAATGAAAAGCCACAGTCATTTCCTTCCTTGTCTCATGGAAGAAAATTGGGTTAACGTGGTATCTGGCTGTTTGAAAGGCATTGCATAACCCCTGTTGCTAATGTTTTATAAGAAATCTTAGTATTAACTGTTTGAACTGATGTGTATCTCTAATATTTACAGCTTTCTACAACCATTGTGAAGAGTACGCCTATGGAAATGACATAAAGGTGTCTTAATTAGCTTTGGAGCTCAATACTACTGGCTATTTAATCAGTATTATCTATGTGAATCTGTGATATCCCCTCAAGTTGCTTTAAAATGACTAGAATTAGGAATTATTGGCATCTTCAGGAATTTCAGAGGGGGTTGGGAGCAGTGTAGTTCCACACTGGACCAAAATCTTTTAACAAGCTCTGTGTTTGGGCTGTGTCTGATGTCAGTAACAATTAGAGGTATTTCTTTAAGGGCAGAACAGAACTGAAGGTGCACAGTGTTTAAAATAGTTGCAAGTAACCCTTTAATCACAAGTTTTTTGGGAAGACCAAGTAGTGCTTGTAACTTTTGAAGCCTTGTAGCTTTTATCGGTGTTCTAAAACTAGTTGTGAGACCTGCTGCTGTTTTATTTGAAAGATGGTAATTGCGACTGTAACAGACTCTCATTCTTATGTATTAGGCAGAGATGTATTTTGAAGCCAGTAAACTACAACTTATGTACATTGGCTGAGTAGTTGCATGCATGCACAGCCATGTGAATGACAGTTAGCATTCATATTGTACATGCAAAGACTTGATAATCACAAAGATGTGTGTGTTTAAAAAATCTGGCCCCTTGGGCTGGGTCATACGTTTACTGGCAAAGATGTTTATCTTAGTAATTTGTTACTGGAGATTGTGAGCTTGTGATCCCACTTTTGTTACTGATAGGTAAGTTCCAGTTGCAGATTTCTTCTTGTGACTGTGAGAAATAAGTAAGAAAGATCATAGCTTGACTTTCAAGGTCCTCTGCTGTAATTTTAGGGCTGACAGTTTAAAAAATATATAGCCACTTGTAAACTGATCTAGCCAAAAAAAAAAAAAAAAAAAAAAGCCATTAAGAGGGGAAGCATAATGCATTCCAGGACATCGTTCCAACTGTCTTAGCAAAAAACCCCTCAATGTTTTACTTGGGGAGAGAGAAGCGAGAAATAGCAGATGAGTTACAGATGGGTTGCCAAACACACTCGGATGATGCCAGCTCTGACTAATATCAGTCCGTCTTATCTTCATAAAACACCCAGTTGTCCTCGCAAAAAATTGTTTCATCAGTAACTGTGGCCATTTAATTATGTATTTGTACACTTTGGAGATCATGAAATAAGCAAGTGGAAACTTTGAGAAATGGAAATAGGATTGTACAGAGGCACTGTATTTCAGTAGGGAGACCACTTCTTTTCATAGACTTTGTGTAGTAAGCTATGGAGCTTCATTTTAGCAACTAATGACCAATCAGATACTCGTCACCATTAGCCCAAATCTGGTGGTAGTGTGGTGAACTGGATGAACTCTGTCAGTCATGTCAGAGGGTAAGTTGGAAGGCGCCTCCGCAGGGTGTTGTCACCATCCTCCCAGCTGGGTACTCAGGCTAACACTTTTGTTACTGTTCTGGTAGCAAGCTGTTTAAAAGGCAGCATGCATCTAAGGACTGATGGTAATAAGGAGGGGGCAACTGCTGTTGGCCATGGTCTTGCAAGCAGACAGCCTGCATCTGTCGCTCTAGAAAAGCTGTGGCTGTCACAGGAAGGCAGTATGTTCCCAGAACTGTCAGGGCTATGAAGGGACTCACAGATGGGTGACTAATTATGGCTTTAGATTACAGTTTCCTTTCTGACACGGGGATCCTAAATAAAAACAAAACTTGTTCCGAATATTATCGACAGTACAACACAAAAGCAAGTGTACAACTATTCTGGTGGATTGAAATACGAGAATTTCCCTTTACTCAGTTATCCTTGTGGTTTAGTGCTTTAGTGGTGGATTCTTTAGTTGGTGCTGTATAGATGTGTAAGATAAAGACACGATTCTGAAGGTTTCTTACGAACCTCTGCATGCACAAGTGAACTCTTACTGCATCTCTTTTAAGATTGAAACCTGTACTCATCAGCAGGTTTGACACATGATGACACATGAATGTTTTTGTTCTTTTACTCCACCTTGAATCTTGATGGACATTATCTCTTTGATACCTGTATGTGTTTTGAGATTCTGCTGGTGGTCACTCTCTTTCTCTCCTTCAGGCTCCTACAGAGTATTTTCTGCTTCTCTTTCCTCATTCCTTTAGCAAGAATTAGTCCTGTATGTTTTCCTTTCTTGTGTTCTCTTAAAAACACTTTGAGTTCTTTTGAGGTCTGCCAATACCTGGTTATCAAGAGTTTGTCTTCTAGAGAATGTGCAGAGGTGATGAATGTTCTTTAAGACGGCAAATATCTTTTTACTGAAATACTAACTGCGGTTTGTTTTTCGTGTGCAGGGAGTCTCTTTGGATAGGAAACTTAACATGGACAATCCTCTTACTAATTAACTATTTTGGGGCCTCATGGCTGGCTATATAGAATTTTATCAGTTGGCCTGCAGGAATTTGTCGTCATCTTTATATATATTTTTTTTTATATATACACATACATACATATATATATATATGTATGTATATCTTCTCTACTGGTTGTGACTGTCTTATTCATAAGAAGGGATTGATTTCTTCCAGCACCAGACCAGATTGAAAGCTGGAGTCCCAGTACCATAGCTGTCACAGTTGTGGGGTAGTTTTGTTTATCCTTGAATCGCTTGACAATACAACTGTGATCTCAGAGCACTTCCCCTTCTACTTTAAATAATTGTTTTCAACTTAATAGTAGAAAAGAAGAGGCAGGAAAATCTCGGTAGATTGGAGTAAGAAGTTATCATGGGTTTCAGGAGGTATTTCACTGTTTTATCTATTCAAGTATGCTATTTCTAATTGCTTCTAGTTCTTTGAATAAGTATCTTCCCTTCACCCGGTTGTCTTTAAATATATTGATTAAAGTGCAAGCTTTATATGTGTAGGTTTTAGTCTTTGCCTCCTACAGAATACCACATGCACCTCCTGAAATTTCCTCCCAGTTGATCTCAGTGCTTCCGTTACTCTGTTTTCTCTCTTTCAGACTAAGCTTATTCCAAGCTGATGCCTTCCCTTAATGCTGTTGAAACAACTCTCCCAAAATTTCCCATAACGCTTTCCCAGTCGAAATTTAAAAGTAGAACAAGCAGACTGAAACACTATCTTTTGCCTTTAATACTGTCAACATGGTGTTCCTGAAATGTTGCATTCGTTCTCTTGGCTTCTGTGACTGTGCAGTTTGGGTTTCTACATCTCTAATCACTTTCCTCCCTTCAGAGTTTTTTTTGTTGTTGTTGTAGTGGTGTTTTTTTCTCCTCTCACTAGTCTCACTCGCCAGAGGGAGAAGCGAGGGAAAGTCCAGTGACCTGTGGGCCAGAGGTCTGTGTCTCTGTTGAAATTGGAATTTTACCCTGTCACTTTGTTAGTATCTTATGAATGGCTGGTGTTCTGCAAAAACATGTGCTAAAACCATACTTCTTTCACCCATCACCTTTTTCATTACTATGAACCATCTGTGCTGTCATTCTGCCTGCCACTCATGATCATAATCAACTATTTTCTTTAGTAAGAAACCTTTCCCCAGAACCTCTTGTTTAGGTGACATCTAAAAAGAATCCCTGAGCCCATTGTTTTGAACCCTTTTATTGGTGTCTCTCTATTTGCTCCCCTTCTTGAGTCACATCCAAGTTGCTTGTCTTCATTTTCAAAGCCCTTTCCTGGTTGATTCTTGCTGTGTTTCATTTACTTTTTGAAGCGTTCGTTCCCTGCTGTGGGGGGGTGAACTAGAATAAAAAGATAGTGGTATGAACATGATTCTGTTTCTTTTGTGGAAAGCCCACTGGAGGTTTTGCTAGTATACCTAATAGCTGGGCTAATAAAACTTTCTAAAAGTAGATCAGGCTTAGGACACGATGTGGATTTGTGCAGGTGGAGGAAAACACAAGGAAGCAATCTGACAGCACTGGTCAGCGTGGCAGGCAATAATCTCAGCGTATTAGTGGTCTGACTTGAGGTACTGAACACCTAATGGATCCTTTTGTTATTGCTATTTGTGAGCTGGGTGTTTTGGCTTCATCATATAGATTTTGAGTAGGAGCTTGGTTAAGGTTATGGCTACCTTTGTGATATGCAGCTGTTTGTTTAGTAGTTGTTGCATAGGTGGTTGACACATTTGCAATAGAAAAATTTCATAGCTACACTTTCATTTTCACAATATTGAGAATTGGTTTGAGGATTCTGGTAAGCTTTAATGCAAAGCATGAATTTGGTCTCAGGTTACTTTTTTTTTTTCTTTTTTTTTTTTATGTCTGAACTGGATTGGCCATGACTCTTGTTGGAACGGCAGAACTAACAGATGTTCTCCCTTGTGCGATTTACAAAGACAGCCAAGCTCATTGACACTTTCAAATAATAAAAACAAAACCAGTCATACTAAAATATTAGCCATCTTAAACTTGAGTGTAACATAGCTCTTTAGAGAGGAAAAGGGTTTTCTCCAAGTATGCTTATAGAAAATGCTGGGAAGTTATTACAGCGGTAGATTGCTTTGGGGCAATAATCATGTTTGTTTTGCAGACTTACAGACTGACATAATAGAAATTTCTTAACATTAGTCATTTCCGTTTATCAGGAATAAATAAGGTATATTCTTATTCTACCTATCAGTTGTCTTACACTTGCACAGCTATGAATGCACATTCTGAAGGTAGATTTTTATTTTTATTTCTGACATAGTGATGGTGTATTTGGTCAGAGTAATCAGTGATCTGGTTTGCCTCCTTTTTTTTCTTTTTGTTGTTTTTTACAGCTAGGCCCAATTTCTGTTGAACTGTTCCCCAGATTTCATCTATGAAATGTGAGATTTTTTTCATCTTCTGCTAGTTTTCTGGTGGTAGCCATTGTCAGCCAAGATTCCAGATTAAATAGCCCACTTTTGTACTTATATGACCACACTCAATGTGGTATGTGGATCAGAAAGCAGTTTGGCTTTGAGAATACTATTCTAGTCCAGAAAAGAAATTGATCCTGCGAAGAGAGACAGGATTTTTCTAATTTAATCTTTTTTTAAAACATCCACTAAGATTTAAATATAGCTTTTTGTTTTGGTTGGCCTCATCGCTCATTAAGCCATAGCAGTTCTCTCTCAAAGCCACCAACACAAGAACTTTAACATGAGCCAAACGCAAATTATATAGTTCTCATTTTACTTCCCATTTACAAGGAGGACAAAGATTTAAATACTGAGATCAGAAATAGCAGTCTTGCCCTGCTTCTGGTTGAAGGGCAAATCACCTGGAGTTCATCGCATGTCAAGCACTGATCAGTTAGAATTGCATTTGAACAGAATAAGCCTCGCAGAAAGCTTATTATTCTATAGTATTGTAATAAGTGACCTGAGAAGAAGGAAATTTCTTTTCAGTTGCTTTCTTAACATCTGTAGAAGAGAGGAAAGAGAAGAGAAGTACATCCAAATGGCTTGCCTAAGAAAGGAATGTAAACCATCCCTTCTGCTTATTTGCCTTTAAAGCCTGTCTGCTAAACTTCTTAGCATTCAGATACCAGTTAGAGGTGCATTATAAATAACATATCTTTTCACAGCTTAAGTCAAAATAGACTCTGTCCCAACTTACCCTTTCCAGAGTTGTCCAAATGCTGTTTTTGCATAAGAAGAACAAAAGAGCAGACTGACTACGGAGACTTGAAAAGTTATTGGCTTTATCCATTTTTAATGAAAAGGGGTAGTTTTATGTTTAGTAAGGCCCATTCCTTCTGAGCTATTGACATAGACAAAATTAAATGCAGAGGAGGAGCCTGGCTGCTGCTATATTGATGCCCTTTGCATCTTGCCAGGCTAAATATGTTGCACTGGAAAAGGTTTATAATGGTTAATAAAGGAACACTTTATCCACAACAGATGGACTTGGATTGATATTGGCATAGTCAACTCAAGCGCAAGTTGAACAAACTTAGCTGTGCCATTTTAACAAGCTAGTGTCTTGAGATTAGCAAGAAATAGTTGTTTGACCTCGTCTGAGTTGCTTTGCTATTCTTGTTTTTCCAGTTTTGGAATGGAGAGAATACTTTTTGCCTATAAATCTTACAGTATTCTGAAAGCTGATAAATATAGTAATGCAGAACTGCTGTCATGGCCAACAGACAATAACTAGACATGAGACTAAGAAAAATACAGTATTATTCAAATAGCCCTATTGTTCAACCCTCCAGTTTTCTGATACAGGTTACAACGTCAGGAACTTTGAGGCAACTAGGGCCATGTTAGAGTGTGCACGATAACCCTCTGGCCACCTAACTCAATAGCAATTTATACAAAGTGAATAATTTACTGAGTTCTTAATTTTTCACATAATGGATATATTTGCGGAAAAGGTGGTAGTTCTCTGTATTGAATGAATTGTTTCTACCTGACTGACTTAGACACAAGTCTTCTCTGCTTTTGTATTATGATTTTAAGTGGGACAGACCTCCTTCACCCCTCCATTGTGTTTCTCTTCCTTAGAGGAAGAGAAACAAACTATGTAATAAGGCAAGAGCCTTCTCCTAAGGTTCTAAGATGATTGGTATCTTCAGTCTGGAAAGGGGAACAGTCTCTGCAGTAATTCTAGTCATTCTTCCAGTGAGGACAGCAACCTTGAATGGCAGCAGGTGCCTTTCTAAAGGGCCAGCACAGACTCTGAAGAGGGAATAAGCGATAGGACTCTGAAGACTGCAGCCTGAACTGGGAAGGGAATAACTGTTGTGGAGAGGAGTGGCACATTACTTGGTAAACTGTCCTCATTGGCCAAACACGTGAGGTAATCTCTGGCCTATAATTCAAACCATCAATTAGATTACTTTTCTGTGAGGATATTTGTGTGACTGAGACTGTGTTGATAACTGTATTGTAAGGGAAGGAGAAAAGTATCTCTCTGTGAAGTACCTCAACCATAAAAAAGAAGAAAAAATCTAAACTGCACCTTTGTTCTCAACTCCTTATCGCTCCCTTGGCTTTCTGCTCTATCCCTGACCAGTCTGAAAATGGCCACTGTAAAAGAACTAGTCTTGTGAAATATGTTCAGCTAATCGTTGTAAGCTGATGATGCGTGCCGTTTTCCACGCAGTTGCTGCTTGAGTTAAAACTCTGCATACCTGTGGGAAGTATGACGGTTTAGTAATACAGATTAATGAAATACAATATGTTAAATGCAATCCACAGTAATTTGTCTTTCTCCTTACTCTTAGCTGGTGTGCAGCTAATGAAATGTGTATTTACATCCGAAGCTGAGCTGTATGCATGCTAGTGGGGTTGCTATTTCCCACGTACAGAATGTCAGCCAAATTCTAGCAGTCTGCCAGCTCGCTACACAAATGCATTGCTTTAGTTAGCTCTCAAACATCATTGCTCACTATTTAAGCATCCAAGCTTGTAATGTCTGGTCAACCGCAGATGCCTCAGGCAATTAGTTATAGTTTGTATAGAGGTTAGGTCTCATTCTAATAGCCCTTTCGTAAAAATTCAACAGGAATCTGACATAATGTGGGGAAGGCTATTACTTGGATAAGAGATACTCTAATCTGTATTCCCTTCAGTCTACCAGCATGAATGCAGTTCAGCTGATATATATTGGCTGGCTGTCTTGAAACTTGTACCTGTATGTTTTTTATTTGTACTGAATAATTATATTCTGTTCATCATGTGTTCTTGGACAGTGTAGTCCCTTTCATACCAGAATTGTAAAGTAAGGGGTCATTTGCATGGTATTTAGCAGGCAGACACAAGCTTGCTCTGCCTGTGCCTTGAGCCAGATGGATGCTGGCCAGCTCGGAGTGGAAGCCGTACAACACAGAGATGAACCTTCGCTAACAAACTCTTCTGAGAAGCAGGTTATAGTCTCTTGGGCCATACAGGCATGTAGTATGATACTGGCATATAGCATGGGCTTGCAAATGCATGGTGTCATCTACATAAAATCCAAGGCCTGAACTTAAACCACTCTTTTTTTCCTAGGGTTGAGAAAAGGCTAGAATGCATGGCAAATTTCTGCTCTGCCTCATTCAATTTCAACAGTTCAGCTGCCCTTGCAATGTTGATTTTAGAGCGTCCTCCCCTGCCCTTCCCTATTATAAATTCTTTTCAGTTAAGCGACGTTGTTGTTGACTTTTAATTGATGTGAGTAGGGCTCACATTCAAGGTTTAACATACGAAATGAACATTGCCCTTAGAAGACATACCCTGTAAGTGACCAGGTTCCAGAACAGACGTAGTGCAAATGAACATTAGAAAATCTGGCTCCATTGAGTTGTGTCCAGCCATCCTGATGAAGCTGTTTCTTCCAAGTCAAGTGGCAAGAGTCTCTTTCTTGGGGGATGAGAAGTGCCTGATGTTCTTTTGCAGTGCATGTACTTTAAGTCATCACTGTACACATCCATTGTTTATTTCCAGCATATGTTAGTTATTACGTCTTTGCCTCCTTGCAAAAAAAAAAAAACAAAAAACAAGAACAACAAAAAACCCTCTTCAGTACTGTCTGTAACCTTTTCTACAGAATTCTGTCTTGGCAGAAACGAAGAGGATTAAATAGGTGATACAAATGCACTGAGGCTTGGAAGAATGAAAATATTGCAAAGTAAGGCAAATACAAACTTTGCAGAGTTGGGCAACATGCAGAAGTATATGAAAACAGTGACTGGTGAAAGGAAGCGGGTAATGAGTTTGCATGTCCTGATGCAGTTGCACGTTCCTAATTAGAAACAAGCAGCAGACATCAAATGGGTTTACTGTTTGTTTTTTACCAGGTTCAGATAACCTCTGGAGTTCAATGCCGTAAAATATCGGATGCTAAAGATGTTCCTAAAGAAAAATTTTGCTCTGGAGCAGATGGTATTGCCCATTGATAGGAGAGACAGGGAGTTTGATGGACTGAGGCACTGACTCTTACGAACGTATGATTTCATAGGAAAATATTAAATATGTAAGAACAAAAGCTATTACATAATTATTTGTACATTCACATAATTTAAGGTCTAATTATTGGTAGTGTTATGATGTAATATATAGAATATTTCCGGTTTTACAGAAAATGATGGTTCGACCCTGTGGCCGAAGGAGGATTTTGGGCTCCCCAGCTTGCCTTGCTCGTCGTAGAGAGCCCGTCGATGCCGAGTTAGTGGGTGGTGAGCCGTGCCGGGCTGAGAAGAAGCTGGCGAGCGCGGCAGGCCGCGGTGCCGCAGCCCGGCCGCAGCGTCCCGCGGCGCCGCCCGGGGCCGCCGCCTCGCCGCGAGCCTTTAGCGCTCCCTGGCGGCCGCATCGCGGCGCCGCAGCGCTGTCCCGCTGCTCAGGGCGGGGACCGCCTGGGCGCGGCGCCAAGCAGTTGCCACAGCTTTGTGTGTTTCGAAGAGGTTTTCTGCTTTAAAAGTGACTGAAGCAATGGTAGCGAGGAATGCACCTCAGTGTCTCCGGTGCTGTGTATCTAGTCCTGGTTCAAACCAAAGATCTTTGTGTCTCACAGCAGAATCAGAAAGCGGCAGATCGCAAACGTAGCAGAGGTAACTTAGAGAAGGTTCCAGTGGTGGATGTGGCCAGTATGTAAGATGCAGACATATGGTGCAAATGGATATACAGAAAGGTCCAAGCAAAACAGAAGGAAAGTTTTTTTGTTGTTTTTTTGTGGATTTTTTTGCATGGCTGCCAGGTGTGTATTTGTTCTAACAAGTTTTTGCCTAATAGTCTTGTGCGTGTGTGGCATTCAGCTCCACGGAGAACATGATGTGAAGGTAAGCAGGAATTGGAATAGAAATTGTGCCAGGTGCAAAATAACTATAACTGGGCAACAATACACATATTGGTATCAAAATCTCAAAGTGCTTGCAACTCCAGCCTTTTGTATTTTTAACTTTAAATTAGAAAATGAAATTAAAGTTTAAAAGTCCTCGTTTCAAGCTGTCAGGCTACAAGGAGTCACCTCTGCAAAGCAAGAGTTCCCTGCCCAAGCTTTTTCTAGTGATGTCACTCACAGTAGTGTCACTGCTGGGTGAGACAGTCTCCTGAGTAGTCACAGGTTTTTTTAGGACTTTGTAGGTCAAAAGCAGTATGCATCTTGCAGTGGCAGTACATCTGTCTGACAAAATATTATGGTAAAGTGACTCTGTCCTCCCTATGACTTACATGCAAGTTACAGTGGCCTGTATTCCTGCACTGTGCACATGTTGGCTGAATATCTCATGTGAAATGTGCAGGATGCACAGCTGACTTTCATAGAGAGATGTGAAGAGTGTTTCTTGACTCTGTGCTTATAAGTTGGCAAACATAATATTGTCCTTAACTAACTTTCACATAAGGTGAACATTGTTCACTGAAAAAATTATCAGACCAGGGATTGTGTGAAGGTCTGTTTGATTTTTTTTTTTTTTTTTTAAATACCAGAAGCAATAAAACTTGATATGTTCAAGCTCTGTATGAACACATAGACAGCATATTTATTAATACAGGCAAAGTGAGAGAGTGGAAGATAATTCAGTTAATTTTAAGGGGCAGAAACAGGAGATGGGTAAGGCAGGTGCGTTGTTTTACGGGGAAAGCGTGTTTATGGTAAAATGTTTTATATGCTGTCAAAAATGCTACATCTGGTTGGGGTTAGCGCACTTCAAAAAGCTGTAGGAAGAACAAGATGTTGCTTGCTGAAATGTGTGCTAAGCACTATTTATAAATCCAACTGTGGGAAGAACAAGGTTAATGAGGGTGAAGGAAAGGGTCTTGAACTTCTCATGGGAGGTGTTAGAGCTTTGTGATTACTGGTCCAGGAGACGGGGCAAGGCAGAAGCTGTGTCAGCATTTAAAGCAAAGGCATAGCATAGGTATTTCTGAAGTCTTAGTCTCAGTGTGCAAGTGGATACTGTCTTTGAAGAAATTTGCCAGTATGCTACCAACTTCAGCTGGCAAGAACCAGCACTAGTTTCTCGCTGCTTCTCCTGAAGTTTTAACTCACCTAAACAGATGCCAATCATTTGTCCTTGCCCTGAAAAAATCTGTGCTTTTAAACCTAATCCTGGAGATTGATTTAAGATGTGAAGCATGAGGCTTTCTAGTACTTTGTTACCTCAGACTTTTAGCTGGGAGTATGTTAGGTAACGGGGAGAGTTGGGCCAGAGGTTTCAGGCGCTGAGGCGTTCTGTTTGCTGGGCACCCAGATAAGTAAGGCTGTTTCGCCGTGGGGCATGATGCACCTGGCCAGGCAGAGGCTGGACGCACTGTCACTGTGTCAGCACGGTGTTAGTAAGGTCCAGCTTACTGGCAAGTAGCCTTACACTGGTCTCTGCTTTTCTGCTTTTGGGCAGGAGCTGCAGTCTAGGCCTGGTACAAGCCTGCACTGTCCAGAAGGGCTAACCCAGGCATTTCTGCGTTGTGCTTTATTGTGCAGTACAAGCATAGATGCACGAAAAACCTTTTGTTATTCTTCCATATGTAAAAATACCATTTGAGACTCGTAAAAAAAAATGTCTTGGAGTAATAAAAACGGGTAAAACTTACAGATGGGAGTCATTTTTAAGTGGGGAAGAAGAAGGTACTATGGAATCCTTTGTCAAACTAGTGATGTCTGGTCCATTTCATTATGGCGCGATTGCAAAGTTTCTTGATTTTGTATCGGTTACAAGAACAATCCGGCTTCCAGAATCTTCTAGAAAAACAGCAGAGATGTAGCCAAAGAAGAACGTGGAACTGCTTTGACTGCTGAGTAATGGTGATGAACTAAATTATGTTTCTGTTGTGGCATTGACCCTGCAGTACCAGTAGACAGAGGTTCTTGGTGGGTGAAGTGTCCTTCTGAGTATCATGGGAAGCTGGAGATCAGTGGATCAGTAAGGCGGCATCTCCATGGGGCTTTTTAAACCAGAAACATAAGTAATTTCACAAACAGGTTATGGTAACTGATCTGATTTTTATGTTGAAGCAAGCAAACAAACTTTTCCCTGTAGCTTGACATACTTATGGAAAACTAAGGAAGGTGGTCTGTAAAGTAAATGTGACCTGTTAGACAACAGAGACTCAGATCTTTTAGTTCTATGTATTGCCTGTGTATTGACCACCCTGAGGCAGAAAGCTGTCCACTTTCCAGTGATCTGTTGGATGCTTGTTAAAATCTCTCCACAGGAGAGACTCTCATTCAACCTAAGCCATTTCCCCATTTTTGCTTTATCTGAGCTTGTTCCTCATCTCTAGGTGTGCTGCTTATTTCAAAGACATCCTAATGAAATAATGTTAAGTTTATGTATGAATATCTTTTAAAGCTGTGTATCATGTAATCCTGAGTTTGTACATTGTCATGATGCTGTTAAGGTCTCGTAGTCAATACTGTAGTGGAAATTACTGAACTTCAATTTCTTGCGTGAATTCTGTAACATATCACAAAATTACACAGCTTTACTGCGGAAGGTGTTCCTTGTAATAGACCTTTTATTCCAGCCGCTAGTTATTGGTAACTCAAACACAAGAGGAAAAAGGTTGGTGGCCAGTCTGGATTTGGGGTCCAGCTTTACTTGAATAAGATAAAACTCTGAACTGTTACTGCTTGTGTGGCACAAGGGGTGCATGCTGGCTCTCAAAGCGTACTAATGAGAGTGGCTGTGAAAGCTGGTGGAAGGCACACCAAAAAAACCGTACAAAAACTTGAATAAAAACTAGTAACAGGACATGTTCTTTTAACCTATACTGCTGAAGGCTGAGAACACTGTATAATCAGTAGCTTGAACATCCTATCTTCTCTGGCTAGGAGAAAGTTATGGCTCAAGCTCTTATGCCTGCATTTGAGCTGCAATAAAGCCTTTCAGTTTGTGCTTGTGTGGGTCTACTCAACATTGCTTGAACAAGTCCAGCGTGCCAGCTCTCTTTTCCCCAGCACTTCAATTAGCTCAGTTGATACAGTTTTTTTGGCCCTCCATGATCAGTTGATCCTCATCAGCACAAATGCAGTAATTTAGTTTGACTGCATGCAGCACCGCAAATAGGATGAGTAGCCCTTGCTGCACTTAAAAGAAGGAGCAGCAGCATATGGGAGAGCAGTAGGCCCCCAGATAATGGAAAGTATATATTACAGTAATCCTAAAATGTCCTGACTTCTAACAGATTATAGCATCATCTGGAGAAATAGGAAGATTCCATTTTTGCTTTGGTCTATATCAGCATCCCTTCCTCCTTTTAATAGCTACATTTGCCCATACAGATTTTCTTCTTTTAGGTAACAGTATATGATTTTTGAGAGAAAAAGGTTAAGAGGTTCCTCTTTTAGTATCCCAGGTAACAAAATGCATGTGTGGACCAAGAACTAATTGCCATATTTAAAAGGAAGTAAGTTCCAGCTTTGTCTGCTTGCTGAGATCTAAGGACAGGTCCTCTGCTAGATTTGAAAAGGTTGCCATCACATGAAATTGGATGATGAGTAGGCAGAATAGGGAAAACTTGAAAGTTTACAGTTCATATCAAACGAGTCACTACCATTAGAGGAACCTAAGTCGTTTCTGGCTTATAAAAGGAAGGATGTTCTTGTTAGTTCAAAACAAACAAACAAAAAAGCCCTCAAGCAAACAAAACTTCCTGCATGGTAAGAAAATGGGTAGTGCACAGTAATTTAGGCCTTTTCCTTCGCAAAATGGAAAACAGTTTTGTTCATGCTCTGCTAACAGTGAAAGTATCACTCTGATGCACTGTTTCCAGCAGGAGCTTTTTTGTCTTGGAGTCTGAGTAAGAAGTGGCAGCTTTCCCCAAACCAGCTAGCTGTTTCTTGGAGAGGTCTCTCTTTCCCTTCAAACACTTCAGCAAGTGGACTGAAAGAGATGTCTTCCAAATTACAATTCATTTTGCTTTGAGCTTACTGTAAATAGATGGTGCTTTTTTGTATATGTGTTGAATTAATTGCTCGATATTCTTGTTGAGGACCATGATACATCATCAAGACAACATAGTAATAACTGGATGGGTGATGGTAGAAATTGGGAGCTTTCTTTCCTCTCCCCTTCAGTGTGGGTCGTTAAGCGATATAAATGAATTAAATTGACATTATGTCTCAGAATTTATCTGGGAGACTGGCTTTTCCTGTTATATCAGATATGGCATTTGTTTAAGTTCTTTTTGAAAGTTATCATTAAAGTGGAGTCTTTCACACTAATTTAGAGCTGTCTAGACAGACTGTGGTCTGGCAGAAAATATCCACTGCTTCCTTGAATTTTTGTACCTTGCCTGATGCATCCAAATTTGTACTATTCCTAACTGAAATAATACGCTGATTGTTTGAAGTGTAGGCACCCTATCTAATGTGCTTCTAGGGTACCATGATAACACTGAAAAATGCAGAGCTTTTTTACTATAATCATTACTTTTAAAAGTATAAAAGTAAATTACTTGGAGAATCTTGTGCAAAAGAAAACTGATGTCTCAGTTAAGTACCCAGCCCACCACTTCCAAATATTTTACTGTCACAAAGACTGATTTCTATTTATCTTATTGCCTTCCGAATAGTCAGCATCAGTCCTTTCCATATGCCAAGCTGGTGGACAGGTGTGCCTTATATCAAACAGTCTTTACATTGAAATCTTTTAGACTTTTATGTAGAAATCTTTTGTAGACTGAGCTAAATTTACATTGAAGTCCATTGTCTTTCCCCTTCTGCTGCAAGAAGTGAAAGGGGGGGAGAAGCAGAGATGATGGAAAGAAAATAGTGTGAGACTTTCCAGTTTTGCTGGTACATGGAGAAGGCTGAAGTTAACATGCTTTCTCTAAAATAGGGAAACTATAGTATCTCCACTCCAAAAAAAGAAGACTAAGGCAGATGCTTCCTTTTTTTTTCCTTGAAGTACACTGTTAAAAGTAGTCTCACGTGCTTTCCTACCAGCCATAATGTGTTGCTGGGAAGGCATCAGCTGATTAACTAATGTTCATATCAGTTGCTTTCTTACATACATGTCTTTCAGTCTCACAGTTGCTTAGTCAGATGGCAGTCTATGTTTATCCAAGGTTTGTCACCAGATGGGATAAAGGGGCTCATCTGACTGCCAGGAAAGCTTAAACTTTTCCAGGCCTCTAGGGAGAACTGTTCCTGTAATAAGGGGGAGCCTCACAATATGCCACTTCCCAAACACAGGGCTGACAGGAGATAAGACTCTTAAATTAATGGATCAGCTCTCTTTGCTTAGAAGCTCTACAGAATTGATATGCCATCTGCTTTCTTGACTGTTCTTAAAGGATAAACAAAACTAAAGTGAAGTTTGGCCAGATTTTCTCCTTTATTCTTGTACGTGTGCTCTTTTCCTGGCACTGCCTTATAGGTGGTTCAGCATGCAGTTTTAAGGCACAGATCGTTGGTGATGGGGAAACATCTCTGTTTTGGGGTGGGAATCGTGGTTAAAAGTGCCTCAAAGAACTGATGGGAAGGACAACAGGGGTATCGCTATGGACAGTCTTGGGCATGAGCTTTCTATTGAGGGTAGCCCAGACAGTGGGACAATGAAGGATGGGATGGGATGGAGGTACAATGAGGTAGTAAAATGGGAGAACAGATAAATGTGTTCCTGGAGGCAGAGGATGAACGCTGGTGGAACTGAGAAGCTTGTGAGGGTGACAGGATGGTGAAAGAAGCATAAATGAGGCTACCAGCTTGAATAATTATCTTGGCAGTGCTACACTGAATAGCGCTGAAGAGGTGAGGTGAGTATAGAAAGGCCAGTGGTAAAGAGGCTGTCACAGTCCAGAGGAGTGTTATGGGGCTGGAAGAAAAAATGGCCAGGCTGACGAGAGAGATCAGGTTCTGGAAATACCCTAGAGAAAGAAATTTTGGGTATGGTCGAGAGAGAGAGACAAAGACACTGTGGAAACTACTGTCACAGTATTGGTATCACTGCAGAGGCAGACAGGAGAATCTGAGCTTAATTTTGGCCGTGTTATATTTAAAACCGTTACAGAATTTCCAGGAAAAGATGCTAAAATCAGGTCAGGATAGAGGACTGGATAAAAGATGAAACAAAACCAGATCAATTCCTTTGTGAACATTTCAGGCAAGCTGTATTTGAACTGTATGAGTAGATACAGATTATGAGAGAAGAAAGACCCTTTGGACCTTATGGAATTAAGAATCTAAACTGGTGAGGACAATTCCAGCATAAAGTGTGCGTGCACACATACATGTGCATGTGCTAACTTTCAATAAGTTTGTCCCCTTTGATGGTCCTCATTTGCTGTTCTGCTTCAGAGAAGATGATGGAAGCCTGCCAGGATAGATCTGTGTGTGTACAAAGCTATGCTTTTGTACACGCTATACACAGATGTGCTGATTACATGCATGGTAAACCCAGTTCATGAGCGCTTCTGTACCTGAGGTTCATTTATAGTATGGTAGTTGTGTAAAGAACATAAGGCAAACTTGCCAAAAGCAGGTGAGGATGTCTGGTGGGTGGCAAAGGCTAAAGGAAGATGTTAGTTTTCCATGGTAAGCTTCATCAGAAGTGCAAAGGAGGACAAGAATGAAGTACACGTGCTCATGCCAAACGTCACTGCTGTCAGCTGCCTTCATGAGCAGCCATCATGTTTTTCCCTGGAAGTCAAATTCAGGTGTTTCCTTTTTAGAAAGGATGGGAGGGTATCTGGGCTTGGGAATGTAAAGTGAGAGAGTCCAGGATCTGAGCAACCTGTCCAGAATGACTGATTGATTAAAAATCAATCATCAGGGAAAAATCAGTCGTCAGGGAAATTGCTTCTGACTTGTTTAGTTTTTCTCACTTCACCATCCGGTCACTGGATCTTGTTAAATGCCTTTGTATGCAAGATGAAGAAGCCCCCAATTTTAGACAACTTCTCAGTATTTGTATACCTATAATACGTAAGCAGGCCACTTTTCAGTCCTCCGCTTCAATAAGTAGCTCAGGCTCTAACAGTGTGGTCAAGAAAAGATGTAAGTGAACACAAAGTAATGTTTAAAGATGGGACAGCTGAGGTGGGACATGAAAAAATTATGTCAGGCTCCATAAAGTGTGCAAGACTTGTCCAGGTTCCATCTTACGAAGGGGAAAAATGAAAGATTATGTTCACACTGTAAGAAATGCAGCTAAAGGGCAGGAGAAGTTGAGAAAATTGAAGGAGAATGCAAAGGATCAGAAGCTAAAAGGAAAACTGGAGCAAGGAAAATGAGACCCAAGAAGTAGAGAATAGACTGCTATTCCATCTTTCCTCCCCTTTTTTTGTTTTTGTTTTTTCATTTTCTTGTTCCTTCTCAAAAGTCACTACAGTATAGTCAGAAAAGAGGCAGGAAGTTGCAAAAACAAGTAACAGAATGAGCATGGAATCTGATCTGAATGAAAAAGTATTTCAGCTTGGCTTTGAAAATGGAAAAATCAAGAGGAGTAATAAAACTTGTAGTGAGGGCTGCCTTCATCCTCACAAATTTTCTTCTAAAGCCCTCAGCAGTGTGAGGGCACAAACAGGAAGCAGACATTAAAAATGAAATTTCGTTTAGGATCGGCAAAGACAACCTTGCTGTGCAATGGGGTGAAGGTTTTAGAAGGTACAAGATGACAAAAATTGCTAGTTGGCTGGGCCAAAGAGATGTGGGTTTTGGGAGGAAGCAACTGGGAAAAAATATTGAATATTAATGAATTGGTGGTCTTTAATGACTTTTTTTCTCATCATGGCCAGAAGATGGCTGATCAGAGAGACTGAGCTCCATAATTGTTTATAAGAAAGCTGAGTTCAATAATTATGAAGTTGAATGAGTGGGCATCATAGTGGCTCTGAGAGGTGCAATCTGAGGTTTTCAAATCAAATAAAGTCGTCGCATGCTAGCTTAGGAGATCGAAGTCACCGAGAAAGAGCTTCAGGGATTGTGATGAGGAAAGGTTGAAAGATCAAAGGGCAAAAGGCAGCAAGTGCTGCTATTTGGAAAGTTGATGGCTGAGGCATTGGAATAGAGTGGGAAGGGGTGGAGACAAACAAATTAGACAGAGGTTGAATAGGAAGAGCCTTAACAGCTCTGCCACATTTCATATAAGAACAAATTTGGAATGATGTCTTTGGCCTGGATATAAGCTGTGAGATTAAAATATAAGAAATGGTAGAAGAGAGGTGACTGTGTTTACTGAAATGAAGTGGAGAGGGCTCGGGAGGTGGCAACACTTAAATCTAGAAGGTCCCTTCTGGGAGTAAAGAGAAGGGAGGTCCTGAAATGCTTGCAAGAGAGGAAATAATGTGTGGAAAGAAGAAATATGTGCAGGGTTGAAAATGGCATGGGGAAGTAATTGAAGATGGGCAAAGGAGATGAGACAAAAATACTGCAAAAAATGATGTAGGGAAGCGTGTGTGGGGAAAGTGCTAGGAATCTGTGGGAACGGCAGAGAGGCAGGATTATGTGGGACAGGAGCAGCAGAGGAGAAAGAGAGAGAGGCAGGTAGAAGAGAAGGGACAGTAGCAGCAGGGACTTGTATTGTGTCTGTGCCAAGTAGTAGCAGTACAGTTAAGCAATTAATAGGTGGAGTGTACTGAAGCTAAGAGTTGTTACATGGATAATAAAATGCTTAGTTAATTGTGCTGGTAATTGAGTTTTAATAAAGTAGTCAATTTTATAATTAGGAGAATTTGGACAGAGCATGATCAGATGACAAAATAAGGTAATTAAATACAAAGATCAGTTAAATAGGAAGTGAACTTGGAGCGCTAGGTTTTGTGGATGATTAATTGGGGCATCAGTGAGACAAAAAAGTGCTGGGAAGGTTGTAGCATAGTTGTTGTAGGGTATACTACGTCTTATATATTGAAGAACATGAAGTTCCTCCAGTAATCTAGTGGCAAGTGGATCCACTGGTGAATGTCTGAGGAACTGCATTCTTTATTACTATTGATGCCATCATTCGGTTCCTAGCGCAGTACTTTTTACCTTTAAAGCCATCAAGCTGTCTTTGAAGCAGAGTTTTCAGCCAGTTAAGCAAAGCTTGTCTCTCAGAAAATGGAATGTCTTAAATGTAGCTGGAACAGAAGCTGCTGCTGATATTTTGGGAAAAATAGATGGAGAAAAGGCTATGAACTCTTGAATTTTACTGCTGAGCAGACTGTTATTTAAATACAGTTCAAAATGTTATTGGAGATTCCTTGATTTGCTTAACAGCCTTCTAGACAAAGAATGTTAGAAGTTTAGGAAAAGAAATACTCAACTCTTGAGAAGCATCTGCTTTCTTGCTTAGAAATCAGCTTTTGAGTGTAATTCCTACATCCTTTGAGTAGGACCAAGATGCTTGTTAGCGTTAATTATCGTATTGATTTATGCCGGTAGTCAATTTAAGTGCAGATGAGCATTACAAGGTAATTAGTAACAACAAGAGAAAAATGAGCTGGGATTTTCTAGGACTGCTGGAAGTATTTTGCTTTGAGTAGGACCATTCCAGAACAAAGCACTAATATCCTGAGGCTGCAAAAAAATGCATCTGGCAAAAGTAGTTCCCAGGTGCTTTTGAATATTAGTGCCTGGATACGCAGCGTAGTAACACAGAGATGGTGTATGGATCATAAGCTAGTTTAATAAAAGGAGGGGAAAAAGGGGGGAGGGGAACAAATTACAAAAATTACAAAAAACACAGCCCCAGTTGCTCATTTCTTGTCCTTTCCCTGTGTCAGTTCTGTCTTCAAGCAGCTTAATATCTGATCTGACAGTTATCTGAGTGGGGAGGGGAACAACGTAACTGGAGGACTGTAAAGCCAGCCTATATCCCATAGCATGGGAAGCTTTATGCCGCGCAGTTAGTCCCTGTCTTGGAGGCAAGGAGTGTTATTTAACTATTGCACTGGAAGCCATTTTCTCACAGTAAGTGTGGTTCGGAGTACAGCAGTGCAGGCTTTTTTGTCTTCTGAATTTTTTAATATAAGTAATTGGTGCATCCCTGTGAGGGTTTTCTGGTATATCTACTAGTGCTGAAGTCTTCTGTTAGCTGGCTGGCAGTTCAGTTATCTCATGAACAAAAATCTGCATTCAAGTTTTGTACTTTTTTTTTTCCATACTGATTTTCAAGACTGAATTGAATGGGCTAACTGCACATGTAAAATCCAGGCATACTTGTATCAGTGTTCTTGAGTTGTTAATGAATAAAAGAATTCTGCCGTCTTTCAGACTTAGTCTCCTAGCCAGGGAAGGGGATGTTGCAGCCTCAAATTGTGTGAACACGTGTGTGGGGAGATATTTTTTTCCCTTCCCCTTCTTTCAGCAGAAAAGATGAGGAGTGGATTTGGGAGACTGGTTTCCACAGATATTCTCATAGTTGGAGGTGTTGGTGGGAATCCCAGCTAAAGGGCTCTAAGTGAATGTCATAAAATACTGAAGAAGCAGATCTGTGAATAGTGCTAGTGTTCATACAGAAAGCTGACTCTGAGTGCAAGTCTGCCAGTCAGGTACCAAACATACTATGTGACTTAAGCTGGTTATGAAACTGCACCTTAAACACATGCCGAAATGGGAAGTCCAACTGTCGCTTGTCCTCAGGAAAGCGCTCCCTGCTGGCCCCTGCACCCTTGCCAGCATTGGCACCAATGAAGCCATACGGTCAGCCAATTAATATGATGTGGCTAAAATGCTTGCTGTTGGTTTTCTGTTAGGGCTTGCTTTTTTGCATGGCTGAGCCCCCTGTTTCAGCTGAGCACAATACTGTGTAAGCTGCAGCGATGGCCCGGGGGCAGCAGAAGTGCCCAGGTGGCACAGGGAGAAAGTACCCCTTTCAGTAGACTTAGATTGATTTAGCACCCTGTGAAATTGCACCCTTGTTACCCAAAGTTTTAAGGGTTGTAAATACTGAACACTTGCAGTGATCGTTCTGCTTGTAGTCTCCCCCGTAGCTGTGCTGGGGGCTCCTCTGTTACATGGGTGCTTCCACAGACTGAGGAACACATCTCTCCCAAGGCGAAGATCCAGAAACCAGCATCCAGCCCTGTGGCTGGACTTGCCTGGTTACAAAGTTAGAGGCAGTTTTCCTTACTCTTTTATTACAAAGGTAACTGAAGTGGATCTGCATTCGAATCTGAGCCCTGGGTTTAAGCTTGCCCAGAAGAAAGTTAACTGTGTCCATCGTTATAATGTACTCTCTCACGCGTGTCGCGAGGCTTCTGGGAGTTACTGCAGGAGGCTTTGCACTGTGCAGATGAACCACGGATGAGGTCCTAGCGAAGTGAAAGGGCATTTCTCTGACTTTTTGGAACTTTTTGGAACTGGTCCCAGAGTTGGGAACTGGGTACAGGCACTGGAGGACTGTCAGCAATCAGGTACAGCTTAGGCTGGGTCCTTTCTGTGAGATGGAGAGGTTACCAGTAGACAGGTTACCATTAGTATGGGGAACTTTGCTCTGGTTTATATAGCCTCGGGTAAGCCACCTAGTCTGCCTTAAAAATGCCACTGAACTCTGATTTGAGCTCTTTGGTAGGGGTGGCGCAGAGTCTTTGGTACTCCTGTAGCTCTACAGCCCTGACTTACCTTCCGTTGGAGCACTGCAGGCTTGCTGATATTTTGTGGTCTCTTTCAAAGTAGAGGTGGTCCCTTTATCTCTTTTCAGGAGTCAGTCTAGTTTCAGCCAGCTTGTAATTACATTTTTAACACCATCAAATGGCCGATGATTCCCCCCCCCCCCCCCCCCCCCGCGAATGAAAATTAGAGTAGTGCACCAGTTGACAGAGAGGAGCCCTTCATTTTGACAAGAGACAAGAAGCTTGTCACGAATGGCAGTGATGTCTGAAAGCAAGCTCAAATTAAGCAGTCTTGCCTTCTGTCTGCACCACAATCCATAGAAGAATCTGAAGGACAAAGGCTGGGGATTAAAATCTTATCTGGATAAGTGCCAAGCAAATCTTAAAATGGGTTAAGCCTTTCTAACAGACAGTGACTGACATGACAGTATCTGGGCCTGTGTACTTTTTGTCCCTTTTGAAATTGTTGAGTAATATTGTTTATGCATTCTCTTTAATTTTGGGAAGAGCCCTCCTTGAAACCCTGCCGGTTGACTCACCCAGGGCTTCCACTGCCATTCAGAGGCTGAATAATCAATAGCATACGGGAACTGAAGTGAACTGAGGAGTTGTTATATATTGAGTTTAAATTAGGGCCTGGAATTTGTAGTGTTTTGAAGTAGCATGAACTGCTCTCCATTGTACAGGGCCAAAACTGGCTCTGAGTATTTAGTGACTTAGTAGTCACAGGTGCTTTATTTTAGCATGTAAGTATTTGGAAGAGTGGAGTGAGAGCTCAGAGTTAGCTGGAAAAAATCTAGTATGTGAAAATATGTGAAAAACTTCCCTGCGGAGCCCTAATAGACAGTGCACGTGGACCCTGGCAAACTAAATTGTTAGTCCAGGGAGCTAGCGTGACTGGTGTGTGACAAGAAGAAATATGATCTATAGAATGATGCTCCTGGCAGATCTTTCATTTTAAAAAAAAATCTCTCATGGTTATTTCTAGGTTTGTCTCATTTGACCCGTGTTAATTACACTGATGAAACAACCAAAGGAGGTATAATAGAAACTCTTTGGCCTGTGTTGCCATGCCTTTGATCTGTGGTGTTCAAAGCATGGGCGGGGGTGATGAAATAAGAATACTTGCTGGGTTTTGTTTCGTTTTGTTTTTCCAAATAAGAGGGCTACAGAACAACAGGTGCAGATTTACCATGGAACTTTAGAGATTTATCTGATGTGGTATGTGCTCCCAGTCATGCGATGGGAGAGTGGCTGCCTTCAGCCTTGGCCAGAAAGCACTACCTGCTCCAGGATAAAAAAATACAGCTCTCAAGAAAGCAAACCAATTACCTTCTGACTATTACAGTTTCAAGTCATTCAGAAAAGCTCCCGTATGCCAACAACAAAGAGAGATGATGAGGTGTGTTAAACAGCCAGTAAATTCTACTTCACAAAAAGCGAATTCAGTATAAATTGGAAAGAGGAAAATCAGAGGATATTTATGTATCTGTCGCTATTAAGTATAAAAGTAGTAATAGCTGCTTGCAGTTTTCATGTAATGAAACAAAAAAAATCTCATTTTTAAGTAATAGGGAGGAAGTGGAGCCTGGGAGAACAAGTTTATAAACAAACCAGGTAAGTCAATCTCGTAATGGTACTCTCGAATAAAAAGCAAGGTTCATGTTCAAACGAACTCACTGAGGTATGGGTGCTGATTAGTTCAGGCTTCCTTGTCAAGGCTGATATGAAGGCTGCTGATTTTGAAATATTTTACAGGAGTACTGTCATAGTAGTTGCGGTCTAAGAATATGAGGAAGACAAAGCTCGTAGCGGGAGAATATCGCTATTACACCTGTTGCTTCAGTGGCAGAGGGGGAAGGCAGACAAGCTTTCAGATTGCAAACCATAAATCCTCCTGTTCCCTGAGAAAGACCATTGCTGGAAACATGGTAGATCTTATTTTTAGCTTCTGATAGTGGGTGGCAGTAGTATACTGCGCTCAGCTGTCTGCGTTTCTGATGTGGGTGGATCAGTTCTGCTGGGGGAGAGAAGAGTGTCCTGGCCCTGCCAGTCCCTGATCTCTCTGCTGAGAGAGAGCCAGCAAGATTTCCAGTTATGATGGTGGATTTTCTTGTGTGTGACACAAACAGCTGTTTATTTTCCACAAACTGGTAAGACGCCAGATGGTAAAGGCTTTTATCCCTGCTGCTCTAGCTGGATTTGTACCAGTAACTTGGAGGCGAAAGGTACCATATGGTACTGGTAATCCCTGAAGCATTCATCATTGCTAAAATAATTGTCAACACCTTTTAGTGCTGACAACTCTCGTTCATTAACTTCTGTGCTTATTTATGTGGACAACATTCAGATGAAATGTTATTTAAAGTATTTGGTTTGAGGTTCTTTTTTATGTGAATGTACCTGAGATTTAATGCCAGCTAAAAAATTAATTGCCTTTGGATAGTAGGTTGAAGGTTTATGTGAAATGAGTTGGTGATCTCATTGCAGTCTCCAGCGGATATGAACTGCCATTGGCACTGTCAGCGAAGATGCAAACTGCGGATAAATGTGATGATTTGGGGAGTGATACTGTGTTTTGAATTCTGGTGAATACTATCTTATTATTACTACAAAAAACTGCTTTATTGTGAATGTTGGTCGTCGTGTATCTACCAGACTGGGATTAGACTATTCTGAGGTTCTGGGAGCAGGGTTTGTTTATAATGTAGAGAGGAGATTAAAGACTGGACTCTGGTGACTGCTGAGATGGGTGGCAGTTTGTGGAGGGAGATGCTAGGCAGGAGGTCAGCGTTGCAGGAATTTGCCTAGACCTTCCAAGATCTTAAGACTGCTTGTGACCCGTGGTCAACTCTAGAGCTGTACAACATGAGTGGGGGTTCACTGGCTAGATTTTCTTCAGGCTGGTAAGTGCACAAAGGGAGCGTTCAGCCAGTCTGTGATAGAAAGCATCCTGACTGCAACACTATGCCTCTAAAACAGGCGTGAAGCGTGTTTAGTATAACCATAGTAAGAAAGCATACTTAGTATGATTGCAGGATCACTGAAACAGTTTCTGCGTCAGTACAGATATTGCACTGATAGGTGCAAATACTAGAGCTTGAATTTAGGTTGGTTGGTTGAACAGCTTCATTTTCTACAGAATGTTTTCTGTTTTAAGAGCCTATCAGTAAATGCAGTCTATTTGGAAAAAAAGAAAAACAGAAGCTTTTCATCTTTGGAAACACCTTGCAGCAGGTGTTTTGGAAATGTGTCAGTATGGGAGTTGACAGCTTCGCTGTGAAGTGATAGGTTTAAGTGTGAACATTCTAGCATGATTTAGACAAAATAATTTAAAGATGAGAAAAATGTAAGCGCCTTTAGCTGACACTTTGAATAGGAGACTGCATTTCTTCAATCTTCCTTTTAGAAGCAAAGACTGTACCAGTAGTTAATGTCTTATGCTGTGTGGTTGGTCTTGGAAACTGCTTCTATAGTACATGTATAAGGAGAGCTATCTTCAGACTCCCGCAATAAGAGGACAACATAACAGGGTGCTTGCCCATCTTTAGTGCTGAGTTTGTGTTTATGGCTCTGTGTGCTCAAGGGACACTAGAAGAAGTCAGTTTTATAACTGCTGTTTCACTACTACCAGAACTGGCAGTGAGCAGTGCCCAGCACCCTCACAGTCTTCACGGTTTGCAGGATCAGCCCAGTGCTGGCACAGCAGGAGCATGTGCCCCCGCAGTGGGTACCACCCGCCAGAGCTAGCTCGGGGCTCCTCAGCCAAACCAAGCTGTGCCATCCCATCACCGGGGGAGCGGACCTTGGCCTCCCTTGCTGTGGCAGGCAGTGGGTAGGGGTCTTGCTGGGGAGGAGGCTTGCGGTCAGTGGGGGTGTGGAGAAGAGGGCTGCTGGCTGCTCCTGCGGGGAGGATCACTTGCAGGCTGGCCATTGCCAGCCCCTCCAGCGGTTGCTGCAGCCAGCCTGGTTTTCCAGGGCTCTGCCGCTGACAAAGGCGGTGGAGCCATCACTGATGTTGATCTGTGTGCTCCCCTGCTACAAGCCTAGTGCCAGTTTTGCTATCCACATGAGAGTTCCGTATTTTGTTTAATACAGGACCTGTCCACCCCACAGGCTGCTAAATAGTGCAGACATATCTGAGCTAGGTTGAAACCAGGCTGGCTCAATACTGGGAGCAACCTAGCTCTGGCCTCGTAGTCTGCGTAGAATAACTTAACCAAGAAGACAAATTAGCCTACACTGAACTTTGAACTGTGTTAGCCTGCACAGGACCTTTACCTGTAGACCATTGGCCTGAATCCAAAATAATCTGATAGTCTTCCCTGTTGTTACTATGTTGAGTGTTTGTCGTAAATTGTAATACAGTAATTCTGTTGAACTGACGGTTGCTTGGCAGGCTATGATTGCTTTTGGCTTGCTTGCTGATGCTCAGGAGAACCACATACGTCCATATAGTGTTTTGAAGGCAGCTGCAAGTAAGATCTAGTCACCTGGAGTCAACCAAAAACCTTGTAAGTAGAGTGGGGTGAAATATCTCTTCTTACTTCTTGGGATGGAGAATGAGACTCCAGACATGGCTATCTGGTCACTCTTTGAAGCCATAAGAAGTGGACAAAGTATAGTATTTCTGCCCCACATCAACCAGTATAGAGGTGCAGATTCTCAGCCTTGCCTTTGAGTTGGGATGGATATGGGAAGTGCTTTACACATGCAGCATCTTATGTTGTTATTAAAAATGTGAAGAAAACAATCCTGTACCTTTGATCCATTGCTGTATTTTGAAAAAACTGCTTTGGAAAAAGCTCTTATAATACTTTATTACAAGAAAATAGAAAATGAAGACATGGCTGGATTGATAGGAGGATGATTTGTTCTCAGCCTCTGAATAAAGGAAGTTTAGAGTTAGAACAATGTCTGGAAGCTGCTACTGATAAAGGTTTTGCTATGGTGGTGTGCAGGGTTGCAGTTCGGGGGGCAGATTCTGAGTGTGCAGACTGTTGTAGCAGTAATTATGGATAACGTATAACACAAATAGAATTGTTTGTTTAAAAAGTACAGCATATATTATGGGGAAAAAATTGAAACAGTGTTTTCTTTTTCTTTAGAACTTGGTGAAAAAACTGTGGAAAGGTAGATTTCAAACTGTAAATTTTGGCACCAGTAAGAAACTGGAGTGCTTTCCCCCTCACTGTTTTTTCCCAATTCAAAGGTATTTGGCTTGGCTCTAGTTCATTTCAGAGGTTAGATTTTTAACCTCTGTTTTACCATGCTCTGTGTATGGGGAAACAGAGCAGACGTCTCAGTGCACATACCAAATGGACACAAAAGTGAAATGCATATTTCCTAGAGCGCCTCACGTCCTCCAGTGGAAATGTCCTTTCAGGCCTCCTCCAAAGCTCCAGGAGTTCTGGTGCCATCACTCCTGATGTCAAAATACCTCTTTCATGTGTCCTGCCCGGAGCAATAACCTTTAAAACTAGAAGTGGACTTTTGGGACAGGGAGTGAACAGGACTGCCTGCTTTCTGTTGCAGTGTGCCTAAGACTGTAGATTCACCAGTTTTTTTTCTGATTTGTTATTGCTGACCCAGACTCTAGCCAAGCTTTGTCGTTCATCAGTTTTACTCTGCTGCTTTTGCCCCTTCTTCCTACCCCTCAAAATCGTACTGAAGTGAGATGGAATCAGACTGACACAGATGCTAAGCAGTTAGTACTGCTGTTGGCAGCGGATTGAACGCTACTTTAATTTGAATTGAGTTCTAAATTAGGCCCTTCAAAGTTGAAACCCTCTGATACTGTTTCCTCTAATTAGAGGGAAGAAACTCAAAGTGGCAAGGTTTTGAGACAAGCACCATGTAGATTGGCAGAAGCCCTCAAGTGACTCCAGCTGTGTGAGACAGCTGATGATCTTAGAAATTCCTGTCAGAGTAGATAACTTGTATTTTTCTAAACCAGATCTGCTTTTCAGAAGGAATTGCATGTGTTTTTTTGCATGATCTGACATTTAAAACTGGATAAATACTTTTGGCTTTCCAGTCTAGTCCCTGAATATGCCCTGTATTTACTAACTGATCTTGACTAGATTTGAACTTTCCCTTTTCCCACAGCAGAACAGGGAAGGTGCACAACCATTTTGACAATGTACTGCAAGAGGCTTAGTTAGCTGGAGCTATTGTTGGAAAAAAAGTTCATAAGCAATTCAAGTGAAGGGGGAGTGGGGTGGAATAATTCACATCTTTGATTTCGCATACTGCAGGGCCAGGTATTTCTTGTATTTTTATTGGGTTTTCTTGCACTCCCCCCACCAGTGATCTGCCAGCTCAAGTTTTTCATGTTATAAAATCATCTGCTTTTTGCACACAAGTAATTCAACAAGGGGAAGTTTTGTTTTTTGTTTATGGAACATGCTGGTCAGCATAGCTAGTCAGGTTTTTATATCATGATGTGGAACACTGTTTGCAATGCTGCGTCTGGAGAGGAATGGCTAAGGGTTTACAAGTTTGTTCACAGACTGCTGAGGGTGCTAGGAGATGGTTCTCAAGTAGGTGCTGAGCAGAGAAGCTGCAGAACCTCTGCTGGGCTCGGACATGCACATCCCTCACTAATATTTCCATACGAAAATTTTGGCCTCATCCAATTAAACTCCTTTGCTAGATACTTATTCTGTAGTTTGTCCTTCCTTCCTGCTTATCTCCAGATGTAGCAGTTACAGGTTGCAGAGGGCCTAAGTGGGCAGCGTAGTTACTGTTTTTCTCTCCCATCCTTAAATTGATACTAAGGATGCTTAGCCAGGACCAGTTTATTGATTTTAATGTATGTCAAACCATAGCAGTTATGGGGTGCTTCTCCTCTTTCTTACACAGAGAAAGGTAAAAGGAATGAATTGTCAGTTTACTGCATAGCTGCTAACCCTACTTTTTCCTCTTCTTTCCAAGGAAAGAATCCCGTTTTTGGAGATGGGTTTATGCTGCCTGCAAACTGTGGACTGGTTCTCTACTCTGACAGCCTTATTACCAGCTTCCTTTTCCTTCTTTTTTCTTGGCAGGTAAATGCAAAGATTTTCTGTGGTTTGCCGTTTTTAAAAGTCGGTGGAGTCATGTGGTGTTCTGAAAGATGGTCTCAAAACACTTAATGTCAGCATACTCTAAGCTGTCTGTCCCCTGATTCTGCTTTCTCTTAGCTTGACGTACAGTGCCAAGTCTAGTGCGTATTGCACTAGACATGTCATGTCCCGTCAGGAGCTGTATGCATAATGCAAAAGATCCAACCCTTTTGAAGGGTCAGTCACTAAATATATGAGGCTCCCAATCACTGCAAGCTCTGAGAGGATACTTCAGTGTGGGGTGGGTGGGTTGGCTGATTTGATGTTTTTAGAGCAGGTAAGTATGAGTTGACATTATAAATGCTAGCGTGATGGGGAACAGGGCAAAGTGAGAACTCGTCCTGTAGGGGCTTTGTAGAGTCACGCTGCATTCCCACCAAGGCTCTCTGGGGATTTGGATCCATGCCTAAGGGGAGCAGATGAAAAGCAAACCTTAAAAATGTAGTTGCAGGAAGCTTTTGTCCAAAACTTTGGACAAAAAGCAATGAAAGAGAGAAAAGCTGCTGTGTAGCAGTGTCTGGTTTATAGAGGACCTGTGTAAAGCATATCTGTTAGTCAAAAATCTCCCTTCTTCCCATCTGCAAATATGGAAGGGAACAACAGCTACTCCCTTACTGAGCAGATAACTGGAGATGCAAACAGTGTGCCACAGCCAGCATGTGACCTGTAGGTCTTGCTAGCAAACTCAAGCCCCGAGCTGCTGCTACAAGTGCTCTGCACCCTCTTCCCTCTCTGGGATGAGAGGTCATTTAATCTCTGTGTAATCCTCTTTGGGCAGAGCTTCAGTGAGTTTTCTTGCAGTTGTGTCCCCTGAGTGGATGGAGGTCTTTGACTCTTGGGATTGCTTGTATGCTCACTGCTGAGACTCTGCCTCTTCCCTTCCCCCTTTTATTCAGCCACGTGCCCACATTACTGCATAGAAGATTTGATATATGGCTGTATCCATTATTGTTACTGCTTTCATTTCTGTTCAAACTACGTCAGCCTTTCCAAAAAGACATAGTTTCCCCATCTGGTAATCAGCTGTGTAGATGCAATAGCAACTCCAGTTAACACTAACTGTGATTTGTGTTTAATATGAGACTTTTGGATAAAGTTTCAGCTGCCTGTGATTCAAGAGAGGTTGTGGGTTTGGGGGTGTTTTTTTAGCTGTATAAGTGAGGCCTAGCAAGCTCAAGCTTTAGTGCAGTTGATTCCAACTTACATATTTGATGTGTAAATGGAGTCCTTACCTGTGCTGATAGTAGAATTGACAATCTAAGCAAACAAAAAAAAAATCAGTGGGCATATGTCCTGCAGAATTACAGCACTGTGGGTATTTTTCATCCTGAATCAGAGTTGAAATCAGTTTTCTTATTGAATTGGGAACATGGGAAAACTCAAAGCACAGGTTTTTAATTGGTGTTCAGCTGAGTCTTTCTGAACAGCTGTGGCACCTCAGGCAAGCTGTCACTTGCATCCTGCAACCTACTGTCCCCCTCTAGGTCACACTGCCTGGTGCGTGTGTTTCCCACTGTGAAGTGCAGTGTGTGAACCAGCAAGGAGAGCAACACGCAGCACGGGAGAGCTTATCCACAAGGATGGATGGGACAGAACTACCATTCCTGGGGTCATTAATAATCCAGAGCAAGGGAGCCAACCAGTGTTGAATGTGACCAAAACAAAATTTCCCAGCTTGGACTGACAGATGCAAAAGTTTCCTTTCCTGGCCCAAAAGTAGCTTAGTAGCTTTGGGATTTTTTTTTTTTTTAATTAAGAAGCAAAGCAAATGGATGAATAGAGCCTGACCTACAGCCTTTTCTCATATTATGTAGAACATAAGGCTTCTGTTTGCAAACTGGATCAAGCAGTGGAAAGATAAGACAGAAATGCCGCTGGTGTTTTAGTACATTTCAAGTAAACAGGAAGTGCCAGGAACTTGCTGCATGCTCACTACTAATATTTAAATGGTAATAGTGTCCCATCAGATTTCACATGCTAGATAACGTCAGTCTGTGTCTGTCCTAGAGTGTGCTTACAGCTAGATAAACTGGTATTGGTGAGCATTTTTGCTTTGATTGTTAATAGAATATGGCTGTGTCTGTCCCTGCTTTGGAGCTTTAGCACCTTGACCTGCCGGCTGCCCCCAAATTCAGCATGGAGGAATACTCAGTGTCATCTCTCGCTCCTTTTGCTGCCTCTCATAACAAGCACCAATTGCAGCAGGTCTGACCAGAAAAGTGAGCAGAATTCTTGAACTTCCATGTATTGTTAGAGGTTGGTGAAGTTTTTGTTTGTTTGTTTTTCCATTTTCACAATTGAGGTATAAGTTCTTAAAATCTAAACTTTATCTATGCTTCACAGTTTTGGAGAGGATGGGAAAGAATAGCAGTTTCTTCTGCCTCTGAGGACCAGAAGAAATCTGCTGATATTAAGACTAGGACCACACTGTCATGCAGTGATACCTGAAGTCTGGCATAGCTTAGACTTTTAAGAGAATACTTGAAAGATACGGAGTAATAGAATATCTTTTTTGCTGGGCAAGACTTCAACCACTTGCTAAAGGGCTGTTAAAGGAAGGGCAAGCACATAGCTATGAAACACTGGCTGTCTTATAATGTGACTAGGTGCTTTGAGATGCAGAAGGGAGGCTCTCCAGAGCCCCTAAAATAGACCTATATGCCTTTTTGTAAATCAGCCAAACCTCTACGCTGTGGTTTTTGCAGAATGTGGCACTCTGGTCCAGAATGTGTTGTCAGATGTTTGAGAGCCTCTGTTAAAGTGGCAGCAGATATTCCTGTTCAGGGCTTGATTTTCATCTCTGTGCTTTGAGTCCTTGAGGGGGAGCAACAGAAAGTGATGAAACTGTCAATGTTAAGTAAACAAAAACTGCTTTTCTGACCTGGGCTTTTTATTTTTAGCAAGGGAAAAACCTTATGTTTGTTAACTAATAACCAAGCATCCTTAGAGTTCTTCTGCTTTTGAATGGGAAAGTATCACATAAAGCTAACATTCATTAAGTCCTTCTGGACATATTGTAAGATGCGTCATTGAATAGTTTAGAGGGAGAAGTTTGAAGGGTTTTTTTGTTTGCTTGTGTTTTTAAAACTTCAAGTTCACCTCAGTAATAACATATTTTGGTTCTTCAGTTAGCGCTGAAAACAATTATGTGCTTTCCAGCATGGATTTTCAGAATATAACTTTGTAACTGATAATGAAATACACTTGTCACTTCTAACAAACAAATGAGTTTAACAGCTTAATCAGCTCTGTTTAAAAAAGAAAACTCCGATTCTACATGCACAAGTCTTCATGGCTGGTACCTATTCTCTCCCTTTCAAACTTCTAGTCTCTACATCAATTTTATCAAAAAAAGATACTTTGGAATTTTTTATTGCAGTGAAAATAAGATACCATTATATTCATATGTGTATACCCCCACACACAGAGAAAAAGTTCACTGTATATACACTGAAATACATCATACTCAGTGTGATCAAGACTCTCCTAGGCTTGTGCACAGCAAATATTAGAATATATTTAAGGTATGCAAGATCCCAGCTGACACACACTGTTTTGGTTTATATCATACAAAGGACTGATACTCCACTAAATATAAACCTTAATAACATACAAGTGCGCAAATTTCCAATTTTAACCAAGCTTTTTTCATGCTGTAAATAGAGCAAATGGGAAAACATGGGTGGAAGGGGATAGCCTTCCTCGCCACACACCGCATGAAAAATGCACCATTTCTTAGCAGAAGCTAGTTAGCCAAGCTGCACAGAAACAAGTCATACATTTCTAAACTGTACAGTTATGATGATCACAAGGCGTTGGTGTAACAGGCCAGCTCATTCTTCTTGTTGCAAGAGCAGAGAGGGACTGGGGTGCTCTGAGGACTTGCATTGCTGTAAGAGTCCTTGCATCACACAGCACACTGACCTCTGTCTCACAACATATGATCACAGTGATATTAAGCAGATATTAATTACAATTACTTTCCACAGTCTTGTGGTATTTGGGCTTATTTACACTGGTTCATATAAGCATTTGTTTGACAGATGGCGCTGATCCCCATTCCCAGCTGCTCAAGGCAAGAGGATGCTATGCAGGTGATCCACTGAGGTCCTCCAGAACGCATAGAAGAACTCAGTGAAATCTTAACCTGTTTAGATCAGCAGCCTGTGGACAGTAAGTAGTTCTTACCATCACTTAACTTGAAAAAGTATCAGGTGGCTGTTGGCACATGCAGGCCAAGAACCGTTGACTATTATCTTTGTAAAAATAAATAAATAAGTCTTGTTTGCTAGTAGAGGCAATGTGAGACTGTTAGCACTCTTAACTGTAGCAGCAGTGTTAATGCCTTAAATGAGAGATTTGGTGACTGCCAAAGCTCCAACATACCTTAACATGTAAACCCCACTCTCTTCATAACTTCAAAACAAAATTCAGTTTTTGAACCTCAGGAGTTCTCCATATCAATTCAGCTATTTTAAAATGCTTCAGGCTGGCTTCTCCTGTTTGAAGATTTCTACGCTGGCTTCCACTAAGCCAAGAGGAACCTCATGTTTTTTCCCTCCTGTTAAAAACTGCTGCCATCTTCCAAATGTGCACGCACTTAAATACCACAGCCTGATTTTTGAAACAGAGCTGATGGCAGGCTATGGCTCAGTTCAATAAAGAAAATTCAGATATTAATTGGCTGAATTGAATATTGAATAAACAATATATGTTTTAAAAAAGATAGGTGCAAGTACCACTGTGGTATTTCATTGTTAAATTATGCACCCTTCTATTTCAATAATTAAATCCATTATGAAAAACAAGGAAATGGACAAGAAATAACTTATATTAACTTATAAAAATCCAACACATTGTCTATATACAAAAAAGTCAATGTTAGTCACTTAATTTTTCCAGAACACTGCTAGAAGAAGCCCTTTTGGGCCCATGTTGTGCGTCTGTCAGGAACAGCTGGAAAACCAACCATCTTGGTTTTAAAAACGATGTATTGTAGAAGTACTGGCCCACCTTGCTAAGGTGACAGATGAGGTCACTGAAAGTCAGAGGTGTTGCTTATTGTTGGGGGAGAGCATTTAGGAGAGCTAAATGTTCTATTTTGCTAATGTCAGATGACAAAAGCTAAATAGGGCAGCTGTGTAAGATGATTTTTCCACTGAGGTTATATTTGTGTGTATAATAGGAATGCTTTAAAATAATACTAACATTATTCTAGCAGAATAGTTATAGCCTACAAATCATTCATGTGCAAACCAAGTATTTCTTTCAACTAGAACCTTATACTTGTGAAATCATTACAGTAGCCTCCAGTGAGGGGAAGAATGCCAGACAGGGATTTTAAATGTGTATTTTATTTTTAGTTTTGTGCATATATCTTCTCCTTTCCTGAGGAGACTTTTTGCCTTGGTATACAAACTTTCACTGTCCATTTCAGATTTAAAGTAAAATGAACTTTTATAACCTCTGCCACTTCTGATCACCTCGTAGGAATGTCTCTTTATGCAGAAAAGTCAGAGGTAATCGAGATAAACAGACATTCATACAATTTAGCCATTCATTTAGAAAACATCTGTATCCATCCATGCAATGTTAAGACTGTAAGTAACTTTGCAGTTACATCTGAGCCCATTGCTATGGCAACAAGGTAGTCTTTATCTCCCGCATGCTTCCTACTGATTTCTTTTTTCTTTTTTTTTTTTTTTCTTAAAGCAGCTTCCTGAAATGAAAAACAGAAAAGCAATGATTAAGTTAGTCTCTTTCAAACTTTGGATTCAAGGCTTATACTAGGCAGCCCTTACTGCTTTCCAGCTGTGGAAAATTTAGAAGCTGACCTTTTTCAGGATTTAAAAAAAACAAAAAAACAAAAAAACCCCAAAAAACTGACACTGAAAAATGCAAGCTGCACTTATTTTCAATTAAAAAAAAAAAGTACAGTTGATGACCTTCAACCATGAAGGCTTTTGCTACTGCAGCTATTTTTAATCTGCTCCCAAGGAATTGTACTGTAGTATCTTTCAAACCAACATAGCTACCTCTAACTTTCTGATTGCTGCACTGAGTACAGTTCATAGGAATGCGTAATGCAAATATTTGAATCTTCTATAGCCTTTTCATGGTTAACTTTCAAAGCACACAGCTCAGCTTGGTAAATTATTTGGAAATGTAAGCTTTCAACGATGACGTGCCCACAATACTAGACAATATTGTGCTAGCGACCTACTCGTTTTTAGTTTGCTGGCAAGCCTTGAGAACTCAAAATAGACTAATATGCTTTTAAAAAATTCTGTTTTAAATACAACAACAAGCAACAGTAACTAGCCTGAAGGAGATGAGAAGATTCTATTTATGCTTTAAGGATCGACCTAAATTGGTTTCAGTGCTTCTCTGACATCCTTTAACTTTAGGATTCCTCTTCACTGCTTTTAACATATCTTTTGTGAGCATCTAGTTTGACACTAGTTATTTTAACTACTTTAGAAGGCTTGAATCTCTTCAGAAATAATGTTGAAATCTTAATCCCTAGGTGTCCTAGCATTTCAAGGCCCATCACATGAAGAGTATAGTAATGTAGCAAAGGTCACATGAGAAAACACCGAAAGAATTATCCAGACAAGACATTTTACTCACATTTGATGCTGCCTAACAAACTCTGCAAACTGACGGTCTTTAGCATACAGCTCTATAATTCGAATTCTGTCTTGAATTTCCTAAAATACAAGAAAAATAATTGTAGGGACATAAAAGAACAGAAATTAGACTGCTATGATAACTGGAAAAAGAAACTTTTATGCTTTGCGATTTCAAGGAAAAGACCTTGAAATTGGGCACTCCAGTATTAAAAATAAACATTTATACTTGTTTTTAAAATGAAGCTCTTCAGTTCTGAAGTCTAGTAATACCTCACTGCTAAATCAGAGTTTGGAGAGAGTGACATTTCAACAGGACATAACAGAACCATTTCTTTCTAATAGATACTTTGCCCACAATCCCAGTTACAGGCTGGATTCACCCCTCTAGCAATTGTTCAAGGCTTTAGCATTCGTTCCTGGATATGAATCCCTTCTCTTCAGCCTTCTAGAGTAAACCCTGGATACTGTGTGTGCAACAGGAAAGGAGAACAGTGTGATTAACTTGCAGGTTATAATAAGATCTGAACTTTCAAAAACCTATATAAAGGCCTGGAGGCTCTATAACTATTCTTGCAGATGCCACTGGGCCTTAAAAAACAAAGGCTATGTGTAGCAACACAGGGGTGGGGAGGGAGGGACATTACTTAAGTGGTCAGCTCCTTTATCATGTGAAAGCCATTATATGTCCTTTCTATATGCCCAGTAGTAAACAGTGAAGGAAATCCTTTCTCTCTCCTCTTAAATAGCTGCAGCCAGAGCTGCAACTTGTCTGAGTATAGGCTCAGGGAAAGATTGAGTCCACCTCTAGGATAATAATTTCTGAAAAAGCTGATCGTTGCTTGACATTTTGCATGCCAGTATAAAACCAAAAGTCACTTACCTCCTTAGTAAGCTCGCTGTTTTCATAAATGTGCCTTATCTCTTCACTGCTGTACTCAGTGGATGTCTCTGCACTGGTCGAACTGTAGGATGTCAGCTGGGGGTATCTCCGATAATAGTGGCTATAGCCAGTGGTATCGCTTTCATACATGGGGTTGTATTTAACTGCGTTCTCAATGGATGAGAGGCTGTCACCCTGCCTGGGGGACAAATAGCAAACAGTGAATTTCTCTGCAGCCTGGAACAGCAGCAGATGGATTAAGGAAGCCTGCCATTTAGAGGTGTGTACTTCCTTTTGCTTGTCAGCTGTGTGATGTAAGACTTACGACAGAATTGTGCTCGTTGTAGCAGATGTGCTTTAAAATATTAGATGTGTCTTTTACCCCAGTGAGTCCTCGGTGTCACTCTTCGTGTACTGGTCTCGAAGGGTCCTGGCCAGAAAGAAGATTACAGCAGATGCCACAAGAAGGAATCCTGCCACTGAAGCAATTGCGATACCCACAACGAGTGGTTCAGACACATACTCTTCACAGTGCTCCCCTCTGTACCACCAGTTCTCTCCTACACGACACCTGCAACAAAAAGAACACTGGGAAATAAAACACCAGCAAAAACTGTCACTTTAATGTAATTTTAATGTAAGCTTATTTAACTTCCTGTTATGATGTGCTCAGTTAAGTTACCTGAATAAATACCTCTGCATTTTCGAGGACCAACTTCTTCTTTCTTGTCTTTTTAATATGAACAGCCTCTTTAATATTATTGAGTTGAGTGAACATTGGTAGAAGAGTACACAGATAATACATTTGTGACGGTAAAGGCTTGTGGCTTTTGCTATTTAGCTAGAGTAATAAATCTTGTGATGGAACGTGTTTAGACTAAGTAAAAAGGTGTTATGCCTTGGTTCAGCCTTGCAGAAGATGTATCAAACACTAACAAAACTGCATGCTACCTTTAATGATATTGTGATATACATGCAAATGAAGGTGCATTAAATGAGCAGAATGGTTTTAGAGTGTAGCAAGCTCTGTAATGGTTAGTTAAATAAATATATAGAATTAGATGACTGGAAATAAAGTGGGTGCCCAAGACTGTATCATTGCAACTGTTCCCCAAAACAGCATTATATATTTTTGCCTTGATGTGGTTTTGAGTATGAGAATTTGTAATGTTAATGCTGACTTTGAATTTACCAATAAAAGTAATTAATCTGCATTTTGTTTGTGTGTTTAGGGCTTTTTACTCTAAAAACTTGAGGAACTGTAAGTTATTATGACCATTCACAGGAATGAACCTCATTAATAAGAAACTTGAGTAAATTAAGTCTTTTAATATAACTATCTGAAATAGTTTCTCATAGTAGTAACCAATGCTTAAAATTTTTCATGAAGATCTTCATAACTACTGCCTGGATCATGCTTACCTGTTTCTCATAAACACTATTATATAAATATGATAAAATCTGTATTACACCTGTGATAGTATTGATTTTTCATAGCTTTAAAAACATTTTCTTGTTTTTCATGTTAGCTGTTAGAATGCTTAAGACTGACCTGAAAAAAAATTGTAGGCAAGCCTTTTAACAAAAATCACCTGAAGTAACATAAATAACTATTAGTAGTGTCATGATTTTTTGCAGTAATTCTCCCTGACTTTGTTGATAGGTATGCTTTGTTTTTAAACGTAGACTGTTACATTGAGACAGAAAAAAAAGAATTAGGCGCAGTACCAGAAAGAGCATATATTTAGCTATATCTTTTAGTATATCTTTTCAACTATCTGCAAAACATAGACTTCCTGTTCAAATGCATCTGTAGCTTTTTAAAAGCAAAAAATTGAACCAGAGTGCCTGCATCTTGATCTTTATGAACCATACATGATTGTTCTCAAGTGGCCAATGATTTATTTTACTAGCTTTTCTTAACCAAGAGCACCATTTTTAATATTTCATGCTGTATTATTATGCCTTTCAAATCTGAATTTTTGTGATGGAATAAACTCATAGATTTTTTTTTTTTATGACATTATCTAACATTTTAGTACTTGAGAAAATTTCTGGAGATAAATTCTGTCCCTAAAGATCAAAGAAGTGATTTGAACAACTGAGTATGTTCCACTGCTACCAATTTTCCTAGTTAGTTTTCCTTCCTAACATTTCCGTTCTATTAAAGAAACTTGCTACTACCTCATTTCTGGGCTTTACATAAGTAAACTAACACTGGGACCTCCAGTCAGCAGCATTAGGTGGATGTTGGTCATGAACATCTCTCCTATTACACATTATCTTACAGAACTTGCTAGGGGATACAGTAAAGGAGACAATAAGGAGTTTTAATACGGGAAGCACATACTTTAGACAGAAGGATGACCTACCTACATATAGCCCCTTGTCCAGGGCTTATGTCACACTTCCCATCATTCAGGCAGAAGTTGGGTTGCAGATCACAAACACTGTTGCATGGCAGCCCATCGATGCTTAGGTAGCCAGGATAGCAGACACACTCTGCTTCCCCGCTCCAGCGATTTACTAAGCATTCGGAGAACTCATTACAGGCCTGGAATTTGCAAGGATCTGCTTGATCGCCTGAGAACAGACAAGACAGAAAATACTGATGAGAGCTAATGACCTTAATAGAGGCGAAGCACTGTCACACTCTTGCCCTGGGAAGCAGCATCGCTAATGATCTCTTAGTTACAATATTCATCAAAAATCCAGCACGTGCCATTCATGTGTTGCAAAGGGATTTGAGGAAGTGCTCATCTCTGTGTCTGTAAAATGAGTGTAAGTGGTACAGCTAAGACCATCCAGCAAGACAAAAAAAAAAAAAATTCTTTCTGGAACATGCAGTGCCTCTTCTGTCACCTGGGATGTTATTTTGCAAATGACTAAAACACAGCTGACTCCCAGCATTCCTCCTGACAGGAAAAACTAGGCAGCAACACAGAAGGGCAAGGTGACTTCAGGCAGTCAGCACCTACTAGAAGGTGATTTGTCATTGCAAAAAAACATGAGAAGGTTGTAGTGTTTGAGACTTCTTACTTGTATCAAGCTTAAGAGGGCTGGCATACAATTAAGTGATTACTATCAAAAGCTTTTCTACACTAATTAGACCATCTTTAAAACAGCTGTCTGAGAAGAACAGCTCCCATTTGTCAGTGGGTCAGCACTGTTATTTTTCTCTAACGCAATAGCAGGAAATACTTTTGGGTTGCCTGTATGGTAAACTGCTGGCTGACTTTGGGGGAAAAAACTTTCCCCCTATATTAGAGGAGTGAGTTAAGAGGGCATAAAACTTTTTACTGCTATCAAGTCCTGAACTCAAGAATGAGGCAACAGCTGTTACCTGTGCAGATACCTTGTTACCTTGCAGCTAAGCTGGCTGCCTCCTGTGGGAATGATTACATGGAAAAAGTTGAAAACAGGCATGAATATTATGTATTTAGATGCAACAGAGAAATAGGCACCACTCTACTCGCTGACCAACCTTCCCTCTCGTTCCACAGTGAAAGTGCAGTGGCACTACACAGAGCATTACATGAGCTAGTTGTGTCCCTGTGTTTCTATAGGGGCCCCATATAGCTTGCTCAGTCTGGATTCATCTGTTTACTCCCTAAACAGATCTTTTTTTAACTCTGTGAAAGACTGTCTTTTTAAACCCCAGCCTCTGAAAAGTGGTGGGCAATCTCTGACATGCTGGGATCCTAAGTTCTTAAAGCAGAAGTTGCTCCTAAAAGCCTTGCTCCAGCAACTGCACTTTTATGCCTCCGTACCCGATTCCACATCCAGGGAGTACTTATCGATGGCCAGGTTCATGGTATGATATGCAGTGTTGCAGAAGTCTTCCAGGATCATGTACACGGCATTGGTGACGTTCCGAGGCACGGGTTTGGCAAATTTCATTCGGCTGTTCACCACAATGCTGCCATTTCTGAAGTTCAGGATCTCCAGATTCTGGAAGCCTGTTAAATTTGACTGAAGGTAGGGGACCAGCTGCAACACAGGAAACAATGACAGAAAGGCTGAATCTTTGAAGCTTCTACTCAAGCCTGTTAATGCATCAAAAACCAAGGGAGTCTGAATTGTTTTGTCCAAATCCCACAGCAAGAGTATCAAAAACTTGACACAGCTGAGGCCCATAGTGGCAGCTTGCCACGAGCCAGAGTACGCCACACAATTCTTAGAGTAGATCAATTTGCAGCCAGTTTCCTGAGCTATGATACAGAAATTTAATTTATGGGATATATATGGTGATCTAAGCACCAGGCATACTCATCGTGTCACAGGGTATTACCTTCAAGCATGTCCCCTTTCCATCCCTCTCCTTTGCTCCCTCCCTCTTCCAACGTAAAGTACGCATTGCAACCAGGAAATGGAGATTTCTAGGTTAAAATTTGATAATTGGTGCTATATTACTTTTACGAGATTTGCTAGCCATTGGCTATTTAAAAGATCAGCCAGTTTAGGGACAGTTTAATTCCCTGAACTGCTTCATACTTAGGACAGGCTGAATGTACAGAAAGTTGGCTCTCCACAGTTCCAGTTCACTCACTTCTCTTTCTGCACAGAATAAAGCGCACTCAGGAAGCAAATGAAGGGAATGTCCCAGTGACTTCAGCTACGTTACATCTACTGACACCCGCTGAGCATCTGGCCCATATTGCTGAAAGGTTAAGATAATGATTTCCTCAGATTTTGAGAGACTACTGTCTGAATTAAAACTGTTTCCTGACAGAATTTTACCATGGAGGAACCATAATAACAACAACTATAACACCAATCTGAGTTATACTCTTCAGAACAGAGCAGACAAATTAACTTATTTACCAACAGTTTTTGTCTATCTGGTAACGGATATTTAGCACAGAAGTAGTTCTTACCAGTTCCAAGAATCGTTGCTCTAATGCTTTATATTCAGGAGAATTTTTATTAAACAGGTCCTCTGAAAACATCATGTTGGTAACCCTAAGACTGAAGAACACCACTAGAGCTCGTGATGGGACAGGAGTACTATCGTGATTTTCATGAGTGGGCCAAGCAACGCTGGCCATCTCTGTGGACTGGACATTTGTTGTTAGCTCCACATGACTCTCAGTTATGCTCCTTCCCTCCTCACTCAGCTCAGGAGAAGAGTGGACACTGCTCATATGATCCAGCTCCACTGAAATATCCAAGACTGTTGTTGTTTCATCTTCCAGGTTTGTTGAGGTAGCCATAGACGATGGTACCGTGGATCCCATAGGAGGGGAATGGGATGGAAGCTGAACAGTGTCTGTTGTTACTCTCACTGTTGCATATGAATTCATAACAGTGCCAGTGCTACTGGAAACATGCGTGTCATAGTCCGTGTCACCCTGTCCAACGAAGTCCTCTAAAATAGTGGTCTGATATATTACAGAAGGAATTACAGTCGAAACTTGAAGTACAGTTGGTATTGCTGATTGCACTTTGTGATCTAATGTCTTCTCCAGTGCTCTGTCAGTAGGCCAAATGTCAGCTAGTGTCTTCATCATTGATCCAGTAGCTTCTTGACCTGTCACGGGTGAATCTTGGGTTTGCTGCTCTTTTGTAGAAGTAGCAGTATTTACTGTGAAAAGATCTGCAGTCAGAATAGTTTCCAAAGAGCTTGTGTCCAAGTGGCCTTTTGTAACAGCTTCAGCTACATCCAACTGCCCTGCTGTGGATAATTCTTCTAATGTTGGCCTGTCCTCATTTTGGTGTTCATCTGCTTCAGAAATGATCTTCTGACCCACACTGAACTGTTCAGGTTGTTCCACACTGAGGGTCCTTTTAGATACAAGAAGATTTTCTTCTACAGACATATCTGTATCCTGGGGTGAGACAGGGGCCTCTCCAGGTGGCATGTCTACAGAGGAATAATCCACTGAAGGCTCCAAAACAAAGGATGGTTTAACAAAAGAAGAGTCATATATGGCCGCTTTTCCCATCTGTGTAGATGATTCCACAGATGTTGGCTCTTCTGTCTGTAACAGAGGAACAGGCTGAATTGTAGTCTCTGGAAAGACAAATATTTCAGACTCATCCAGGAAGTCTTCTCTTACGTTGGTATTGGTCATACCTTCATTCTCATCTGCAGAAGGATCATCATCTAATTTCTTCCTAGAGTTAAGAATATAATCCAAGATCAGGCCTTCAGGAATATCATCAGTTCTGATTAACAGAGACTCATTGTCATCCTCAAGCCAGCTATCAGGACCAGGGTAGAACACTGGTTCCAGTGTTGCTACTTCCCAGGGCCAAGTATTTGATTCCATTTCTTTTCCTGAACCATCAAAAGCTGAACCAGACCCATCATCATTTATAATTCTATCTCCAAGGTATATATCAGTTTCACCTTCCATAGGGTCTACTTCTAAGGGAAAAGGAACTTCTTTCACAGACTCATGCGACACAGAGCCTGCATTATTACTGTCTGCAGCACTACCCTTAGCTACTTCTTCCTTCTCAGCCAATACTGTTCCTTTAGCATCAGTCTCTGTGACTGATGAAGAGGCCATTGTTGGTGCAGAAAGGAGAGGAACTACATGATCATCTGTGGATGAAGATTTCTTTGGCACGAGGTGAGAAGGGACACTTGAAGGCAGAAGAAAGTCTTCAGATAGTCCAGTATCTTCAAGCCCTAAAAATCAGTTTTCAATTAGTTTTTATGCAAAAAAAATTGCCAAATTCATTTAATTTTATTGTCCATAGATCTATATTCAGCATGTTTCCCATGATATATACTGGCCATTTTATACCACAGTCAGAACAGCCCCTGGTGATCTCCCTATTTCTGATTCTGATATTCTGTGGGCTAAGTCAAGACTGCAGAATAAATAATACAGCAGTAACTCTGTGGCACATCCTTAGGCTAATTAGTCTACTTCAGAGATCAGTTATCTCTGCATGGCATCACTCAGACATGCCCTATGTGAAAAGATTTCTGGGCAATTGAACAAGTGTTACATATACCCAGTTTCCTGGGGGGATAAACAGGCATTATTAGCTGTTACAAATATTTTATCATAACATCTTGTTCTTTGGTGCATGGCACACAGGAAAGGTAAAAACAATCCTACATAAATATATTCAGTTTTTAGACCTAAGTTGTAATTTTGGTGAATTATACCTTTGGTGAGTATCAGGAAATACTGGCATCCAGAATTAAGCTTTAGTCAATGGCATTAACTTACCATCTAAAGAATGTGGGACTGAAAGCCATTCCAGAGAGTCCACAGAATCGTGCTCTAATACTGATGGAGTGACCAAATGGGGAGTCTGATTCTCTTCCTCTAAATTCAGCCCATCAGGCAAAGAAGTGACATCAGCCTCTGGGGAGAGTGGAGCTTCAGGTGTCAAACTGACCTCAGAGTCCAGATTTTCAGGCTTTGGCTGGATTTCATTGTCATTGGACTGTTCACTACCTGAAGTGAAATCTGGTTTGGTGAAGTCGAGCGGCAAGGTATTGCTGGCAGTTGATTCATCTGCTGAAGGCCATTCAGCCACAAAGGTGTTATCCTGAAACATAAAACCATAACTTCTGTTACAGGGGAAGTATTGGCCAACCACACTAGGGTGAGCATATAAGGGTGTTAACCGTCGGCCAGCAGCAAAATCAGGTACTGTTGCCTTTCTGAGGACGTGATGCATAGTAGCAAGACATGCCAAACTGGGAGGATTAGCAAAGGTACTCTTTGCTAATAATGTACAATGTACATGTAAAATGTATGTCCTGGTGACCTGCATTTCAAGTCCGGCCATGTCCATTAAAAAGGGAAAGAAGCTACACAGATTCTTTGGAGTGCAGCTTCAGTTGTGATATTAAGAGATTTACTGTCTGTACCACATCACCTTTCCTTTTCTTTACTGAAAAATGAATCTATACATTTCTGATTAAAGTTTTATGCACACTGTAGTACCTTCCTATGGCATGAAGAGGTCTTATCGGCCATTATTTATCAGCTACATAATTAATACAATAATTATATTATTATAATTACTATGATAAGTAAAACAGCTTAGAAACTGAACATGAATGTATGCATGCCCTCTTATGATATCTTCTGCTATGTGGGAATTAGAACCCAAGAAGGAAACAAAAACCATAATATAAAGAAGAAAGTTTAGAACATAAAATGACTTTAATCTCAATTCTAAGAGACGCGTGTGTACAAAGAAAACTATCAGCAGTACTGATGAATAACAAAGTGTACATAAGGAATCCGTGAATTGCTTGAACTGTGAAAAATGAATTTGTTTTTAAATCTCTCTCCAATTTGCACACCATTAACTTTCTACTATATATACCAATCATTATTTGGCATACAATTAGAATACTTAGCACATTCTATATGTCTTAATCTATTCACAGTGTCTCATGAGGTAAGTATATTGGTAAAAATCAGTGAAAAGATTAAGTTATTTGACTAAGACTGCAAAAGCAAGCTAACTGCTTAAAACTCAGGAGTTCCAGTGCTTTGGACAGACACCTGCCCAGATGTCTATGCTGTCCAGTAACCTGGTATGAACAAAAAAACTTGAGGTGTGACAAACTGCCAAATAACCTACAGAATCACTTTACTAAAAACTAACCAACTGTTGATGGTGACCAGTTAACTTAAGTGGGCAGAGGTTCCAAAAATACTTACTACAGCTCAAAACTAAATACTGATAAAACCACGCCTGTGGCTCACTATTCCTATCTAAATTGTTTGACTTTACTAGCATGAATAATCAGGACAAGTCTAAATATTTTTCAGTTTTAAATTTTACTTCTGCCTGAAACATATGGGTGAGTTAAATTTTCAACTCCATTCAAGCTGCATCTGAACAATTTTGAAACAAGCCAATTAAGGTATTTTTCTTCAATTATCTGTCCACCTGTACTGATCGTGTTTTTATAGCCAGTCATTATTCCATCACAGTCTTCTCACATTATAGCATTTATATGGTAATGATTAGTTGAAAAGTACATATGCCACATATACACATGTGCTCCAGCAATTATCTTTTTGGCAAAATTGACCACTATAAGTAAACCTGTGAAAAAAGTTATTGTGCAAGATTAGAAAGAAACTGCACATACAAATTCCATAAAGAATGAATAAGGACTAGCAGCAATAGCTTCTCAATACAGTTTTTTATGTGAGCATTTAGTTGCCAGGAATTGCACTTCATTATTTATTTTAATGTGGATAGATGTTCCTATGACAACTAACATTATTCAAAGATTCTTTTTACAGTGCAATATATTATATTAACAAGTTTAATATCATATTGGCAAGTTTGGTTCTTGCTAATGTCTTTTGAAAGGCTTACAAATATGACAGATGACTGCAAACACAAAACCCCACAAACTCCCTGATTTTCCATTTTCTGCTGCCAAAAAGACATTGTATTCAATAATCCAATGCATTCTACCTGCTACAACTCAACAGAAAAAAAAAGTACAGATTTCAAATACTAGACTTGATTTTTTTCTTTTTTTTAAGAGAACTGTAAAACTCAAAGAGAAGAATTAATGGTTAGCTGATACCATCTCCTAGCAATGAGATCGTGAAGTCATGATAGTGCCACATTATGCCATGACCCTGTAAGATAATACAAACCCAACCTCTAAAATCAGGCTAAGAAAAATAGCAACATAACTCTTTTTCATAGGCAGCAGTTCTGCTTAACAGTATCTACTTGAACCATAAAGGATAGACCATGCATCTGTGCAAATAATCACAGTTAGTCATTTCGGTCTTGTCTATTGTTTGTCTCCAAGCAGCTTATGATTTTCTTAAATGTATCCAAAATTATTTCCCCAAATTATCTGTGTATTGTAGATTGTACATAGCTGCTTTTTGGATATATTCAGTATCTTTAATTTTTGTATAATCAGATATTTTCATGGAAGATGTAAATGACATGATATTATTCATAGTCCATGATTAGAAAAAAGTAAATTCCAAGAGTATTTCTTCTACAAGCTAGTCCCTAAAACTGGTTTAAGATCAACTATCATGGCAAAACTCCCTCACCTATAAAATCTTTTTGCCCGCATATCTGTTAAAGCACCACAGAAAGAATGTAAAGATGGCAGAATCCTTTGTCTTATTAAAATAACTGCATGCAACATTAGAATCTAGTTACATAGGTCTAGTAAAAAGAAAGCCCTGCCTGAAAACTAATTCATGTTTATCCACACCATGTTTAACCCATTTATGACAAAACCATGTGAATTTGAATTTTAGACACCATTGGCCATTGGTTAGTTTTAAAAACTCAGGGGACACTGGCACAAACATAAAGGGACTGTTATAACAAGAATCTTTGCTTCTATGAAGTCGCTGAGAATTTTGTTTCTATAAGGATTTTAAGAGTTGGCCTGAAATTTACTGTCTGCATTCACAACGTGTGCCCATCAAACACAGGTGGCTCTGGGTTTTGTGGCACGAACTGATCTCATTTCTTCTTGGAAGGCACACACTTGTGTTACACAACAGAGCGCAGTGCAGAAATCTACTGGATAAACCCCTAAGGCCAGACAGTGCTCCACTGTACAGAAACTCTGGCTGTCAGCAGAACTAATTAACTCGATCTCAGCATCACTGGCTCGGCAGCACCTGCCTTGGTATCTCTGCTTACAGCTCCACTGCATTGCACAGGCATTTTCAGAGGTACTAAGTCTCCTGTCCAATGGGGAACATCACCTTTGGAGCGATCCAGGACACAGGAATCAGATGAGATAATTTATATATTTTAAAAGAAAAAAGAAACCACTGGCTAATATTTTTCTGTGTTTCCTTTGTTGGCACTAAGGGGATGGACATCATTTAAGAAGTGAACTAAGAACTTTCGGTGAAAATAATACAGTAACAAAAGGAGCATAGGAAGCTTACCCTTTGTCTCATCTCTTCTAACAGCCAACTTTACTGCTTACATCTATTTCTTTTTATCCAAGGAAAGGTGGTATTGTGGGGAGAATCATGTCTCTTTAGAGCTATTTAAGACAAACATTGTGAGAAACACAGTACTGCCACATAATATAAAATGACCATAGAAGACTGTTGTGCAGCAGATACACAAATTATGAAAAGATTTCACCAGAAACCTTTTACTCCACTCTATAATGTGCTTTCATGACTATTCAATCTGTATGATAGAGAACCTCTGGGTAATTCTATCTTGCTGAATTAAGCTGCTTAAATGTGTTTGAAGGACACATGGCAAGTTAAAAGACCATTGCTCTGAACCATACTCACATCAAACTCTGGGCGCTCCAACACAACGGGATGCTCAGTAATCCAGGACAGGTCTTCTGCCACAGGCTGTATGATTTCTTTCACTGAAAAAATAAAAATATCAGGAATCTGAAGACTGCACTAGCAGTGTGAAGAAGTTGTAGAAGATTGACTGAAAAAAATCTTTCCTCATCTCAGATTGGCTAGTAGAGTCTTCTCAGAAGGGTTGCCAGAGAGATTTTGTTTCTGGAAATTCCCCTGGATCACTCACAGGAAGTGCAAAGGAAAGCTGGAAATGGGGTGGACAGCACTCCTCCACCAACTGTGCAAAGATCTCTGAGTAGGCAACAAAAAAAACCAGGGGGTTCCTTTGTGCTGCTCACAACCAATGCAGAGCTACTAAACTGAAGCTCATCTTTGGTGCTGAGAGCAACATGCATCATACGAACCACATTTCACCATCTATTCCCTTGAATTGTTGAAGTATTACTGAAATTGCATACCCCAGATCACAGCATGAAAGGAAAAAACAGAGGCTATTTTAATGGATTAGGAATGGGATCTTACTGCTAATGACTTGACCTGATAAATGTCAGAGCAAAACAAACTACAACCCATTTGTTCTCATCATTTGTTTTTAATTATTCAGAGGGCAGCTGAATAATTCACCTGTCCCTGAGAATTATCTTATAAGGCCTCAGATGTATGGCCCACTGATGTGTCTTAAGTAATACTCACTATTAATAAGTTGAAGAGAGTTAGGGTCCAAAGTCAAGGAAGCATTTACAAGCAAGGCATTTTTCTGGAGGATTTCAGCAATATAATCTTGGAAATCACTGATGGTGTAAACAACTGTTGGATTATCCTCTATGCCCATAAAGGAGTTGTCCTCCACCTTGTTGGAATGAAGGTTAATCAGGTCCCAGGTGGCATTGCTGATGGCTTTTCCATCAAATGTTACAGCATAGTGGACTTCCACCCCGCTTTGGTTTTACAAAGAGAAAGAGACCACAGATTAGAGTACAAGGTCTTCAAGGTAGAGCAAACACTATCTTATTTATTTATTTAAGAACCTGGGTCAGTATCCTTTCTCAAAATAAAAATACAATGCTTTAAAATAATCAAACACAAACAATTTAATTCAAAACATAGACAAAAACAATTTAATTCTTTTTATGCTTGTGTCTGCCTGTGCTTTCCACCACTGCAAAGATCCATGTAACAAAGTTCTCCAAGAAAAGGCTACCAGAGCATGACATCTGGTCTGGTCTGGTCCTAGTATTGTATTTCTACTTGTGAGTAGCAGAGGGACCACAAGGAGAGCAAAATGTTGGCTTTCTGCCAGCATTACTAACAGGCCCACCAAGATGCAATGGTATGAATGATGCTTTTAGGATCATGGGGAGAGCTGATGATGGGGATAGCTGTGAGGTAAGAAAACAGCATGGAACACAGCTATAAATATATAGTAGCAAGTGGGAACACTGATCACTGTCAGTGTGCAATGTCAATCTACTTGAAATAATGCTTTTGACAGCACTAAAATGGTACTTAATATAGCTTGTAGTCTGGAAAAATATTCCCAATTACTATCATTTGGTCATTGACTCTTTAATAAAATGTGTTTGTTTTGTACCTAGGTACAGTTGAGCTTTTTTGTATTAACTCTCCTCTATTTTCTTTATTTTCCCCTCCTGATTATTTCTGAATGTCCTTTCCCACATGACAGCATAGCAATCAGATTTACCATACACTGGGCATAAGCACAAGGAAGCCTTAGAAAATATAACATACTTTGGCTGTACACAGAGCACAGCAAGAAAACGAAGTAATCTATGAAGTGTTAGGAAAACCTGCTCCAAAGATAGGTTTCCCTCATTCCACAGAGCTGGGCTGTATTGCTAAAGTAATGGCTCAGTTCAGAGAAGCCTCTAAAGCCCCAGTGCCAGATACAACACAGACATAATCAGCAAACACAACTGTACTCAAACCATGAGCCTGCTGGAGTTCTGCTGCTAGCTCTGTCATGGAAGCGGGCCCACCACAGGTTCATCATGGGCTTTGAGTGTCAGTAGAGGAAATGAAAAAGGAGAGCAATAGTGAAAAGGCACAGCTAAGATGGAATACAGCGGGCTAGTCAAAAATAACGTCTAGATTTAATAAAAAAACTGTGCTGTCAGTTGCAGTTAATAATTGGTAACTCATAACTACGACACCATCATCTGTCTGGAAAGGGCTAAACCATTTGGAGCAGAACCTCTTTGAACAGTTGGATGCATCCTGCCATGCAGAAGTGCAGAGTGATAGAGGATGGCTTTGAGTCACTAATGTTTATAAAGAGAATTGTGTTTTCTAACCTTTCGTCTAAAATTATAGTGCTCAATCTCTGTAAGACTGTGGAAACTGGACATTACTTATACCCTTGCTGAGAAGCAGACAAAAGAAAACACTTCTAGCAAGTCTGTGAAATTCTTAAAATATATCAAAGGAGGGAAACTTATGATCCTGAGCCTAAATACAGTTACCCAAAGACAGGCCCAGGCCGATCCCATTTTCTGCTAAGGAATGTTTGTAATACTTCTGCTAAGGTATGTAGCAACTCTGGCCTTGAAGTAGCTATGCCAGCTGTCTTTGCTGGAGACCTATGGTTTTCTTATCTGTTTGAATTTCCATAATAATCATCCAGACTGCAGCAAATTATAGAGACCTTGTGTCATCAGTAAGTAATTTTGTTTTCTTCACCAAAGAGACTCCTATACAATACCTAGTTCAGTAGCTGACTTGTGCTTAGAAAGATCTTCCCCAAGCAGTTCTTTATGATTAGCATTTAAATAAGCAAATCAGGTTATCTGTAATCAAAAGAGATCATCTACTTGCAGTTTTTGGTAGAACCCCCACCTAGCATATTTATGCTGGATAACTATCTCGCTCCAGAGTCAAAACTACAAGTCTTCAAAACAGCCAGTGTCCTAGAGCTAATATGTATTTTTCCATCTGTATTATGGCAATATGTAGAAAGAAGTTGTCTTTACCTGTCCTCCTCAGGAGAGCTAAATATAGAAACAAACAAACAAACAACAACACCCGTTAAAACAATTTTAGCTTTTCCATTAAGTCTAACTTAGTGTTTACCAAAATGGCCATGGTATTCCACAGGACACACAAATTTGAAGATGCATAGAGAAAAATGCTTATAAATTGCATAGTTATTCTGTTAATAACAAACTATGTTCTAGTTTCACTGAACTAAGTGAAATATTTAGTATTGATCACTAGAAATCAGCAGAGTAGAGACATCTCATCTTACTGCAAAAGATACTAGACTGCAAATAATGAGATGGAAGGGTTTGCTACCTCCCAGGCAGAGCTTCAGCAGGCTTTTCCATGTCACTACACCAGTTTGCTGTGGTTTTAGCCACAAGCGAAAGTGGGAACTGAAAAGTCAAACCTGCATCTGTGCTCATGCAAGGACTGAGGTTTCCCTTGTTGAGGCAGGTATAACTATCATGTATCTATGAACCAAACTACCAGATCGGATAATTATACTGTATTAGCAGGCCCCAAAGTGGAGTTTGTCACTACATTTGGGCAAACAGCACCAGGAACATTTCTGTCATGTTCTTTTGAACATTTCATAATTTCATTCGCATACCATTCTTTTCTGGTACCTCTGACAACATCGTTTGAACAGTCTCACCCCTCCAGGTATGATATTTCATCCTTGTCATCTGCAAGGAACTGAACCATGAAGAGGGCAAACAGTTTGCCTGCAATAATTAAGTATTTCGTGGCTAAGCTAGAAACTGAACCTAGTCTAGAGCTACAACTATAAAACCTACCTTTCTCTCTATAGCTGCTTTGTTATCTGCATGTATTCTAGCAAGTACATTTATTGCCTGGAACATTCTAAGAAATACAGATTACTAATTCTTATGGACAACACAATTCAGGTTCACTCACGAGCAGCCTCACTGGATTCTGAAAGTTATGTCCAATCCATTCAAGAAGAAGAATGATAGTTTTTGATCCATGTATCCCAAACCTCAGACATCAGATATTTGACGCATAATACTCTGGATCCATTACTTTCCCAAATTAATTCAAGGCGTCATTCTAAATCCCAAAGTAATTTGAGGAAACTAACCTTTTTCAACAATATTCATAAGAATAAAGAGAGTTAAAACATTGTGAATAATTTTCAAAAGCTATCCATCTACATTTGCTTTGATCAAAGGGAGAAAGACCTTTACATATCTCACATGCTAGCCTTTTGAGTCATCCCAAATTAACATTAGAAGTTGGAAAGCAATTTAAGTACACATTTTTCCAAAAGAGTTTTTGTGTTTTTCACTGTTTAGTACTATGACATGTCAACAGTATTGAAGAACTAACATATACTGATTTTACGTTATAAAAGAACTCATTTTAAGACAGAGTCTTAAATAAGAGTGCCTTGCCTTAAAATCAAGGCAGGCATATTGTGTAAGATACTCTGTTGGATGCCAGAAGCAGAAGAGGAAGCACAATTCTGAATTTCTATTTTAACCTCTGTCTATATATGAATATACATAACAGTATGGAAGTATTTGTCCTTTGGTTAGCACAGCTCAAACTCCTGTGTATGTTTGACATTCTATCAAGTGCAAGGCTAGCACAATGCACTATCACAAATAATTTTCAATCACTGCATATGCATCCATTCAGAGAACATTATTGCTAGGATGGATGCATTTTTAATGCATGTTTTATTATCTCTTTTTACCTGTACTCCAGCACATGGATGCTTTTGTACCCAGGCAATCCTTCAAATGCCTTTTGGATCTATTTTGATAAAAAGAAAAAAAATTAACACAGATGTCCCCTCCTTTACTCCCTGTAGTGAAAAAATAGGAAGTATTTTCAACATTTTCTTAAAAAAAAAATCTGAGCTGTTATTTCTAACAGGGAAAAATGCTTGGATAGTCTCTTTGTGGAGGAAGAGGTTTGGTGGCATCTTTTCAGTGCTTTAAAGGTAAAAAAGAACATATGAAGTACAACATACCTCAAGAACTCTACAGAAAGATTCAATGAGGGGGAAATTCAAATGAACTCTGCATAGATCTGCACTGCCCATACTAGCCACCTTTCTCTCTCTTACTCATGCAGCACAAACCCTTCTCTGCCCAACAGGTTTCCATTACCCCCCAAACCTCTTTAGATTAAAGCGAATTCAGGAAAAATATTTGGAATTTAGCAACCTAAACGAGAGGAAGCAGCGACGGCTGCCTTAGGAACAGAGGCCTCCCTGGCTCCAGAGAGGCGCTAATGCCGTGCAGAACACGGCTCCTCTGCGCTGCCCTAAACAGCGATGTAACAAGGGCTCAGGAGTGGGTGGCAGCGCTGCTCAAAGGGGAAATCTAGGGGCAGCAACATGGTAGCACATCCAGGCCTAATTCAATCATCAGCTGTGTTGCACAAGACATAAGAAATAAATACTGCAGGTTCACACTGCTTTGGGGTTTTTTTTCCCTCCCAAAAGATTCTTGCCAGTTGAGGATTCTTTTTTTACTTCTCAAATTCTCCTTTCCCTCCACAATCTCCCTATTTTTAAACTGCCTCTGGTGAGACTTAATCTGAGTGCTGCAGATTCCTCCCCCCCCCGCCCAAGAGCTGCTTTATCCAAGCACAGAGAGAACCAGGCAAGGGATCAAAGAGTGGAACATCCACGTGCCAGGTGGACTCTGTCCCATTTGACATTTCTTACACACACACACACACACACACACACACACACACACACACACACACACACTATGGCATTGCAACTTGGCCATACAGCTAGGAAAATTAAGATGTCTAGCCTACGCTAGCAACTTGTGACAGTTGTAGTGATGCTTTTTGGCTACGGTGAAGAGTACATCTATTTCCCATCTGGCCCAGGATCTGGCAGAGGGTTAGCACCCGTGAAAGAGATTCAGAGTTTGTCAAGGAGAACCCCAAGTAAATGGGACGAGGAAAGTAAGAAAGCTAAAGAAAAGATGACCCCCATGATGTGCTGCTGTATGGCCCCCCAGAGATGTAACAGATGCCTCTCCCAGGAGGAAGAAAAGCTCTCTGTCCCAAGAAGATTATAGTAATAAAATACAGGGAAACAACAGGGAGAGAAAAGTTAGGAGACAGCAATTTGATCATATTTTAAGCAGGCATTTATATATTGGTGGGGCAGTAATTTTATTTCTAGCATATAAATGAAAACATTAAACTTTGATTAAAATTAAATTAACTTTACAATAAATTCTAATAAAGCATGTATGAGACAGATATATATATTTTTATCTATTTATATATGCACATATGGTTTGGGTTTTTTTTTTTTTTTGCTTTGTTTTTTAAGTTGGTGCCTAACAGTCTAACCATGCTTCATTCCCACTGACTCCAGTGGGATTTAGCCATGTGTTTAAGAACTTTTCTGAGGTTGGAGGGTTTTAAAACATGCTCATATGCACTGATGATTCTGGGTATAAATGAGGAGAAGTGTTGTCTTGGCAGCCTTGATCTCAGAGAGTATCTCACTTGAGTGGGCAATGATTCATTCAAAGAAATGCCACACCTGAGGAGAAGTAATAACAAATTCTGTTTTTCATGACTTCTCTTTTACTTCCCTCACTTATCACCTACTCTCTATAGAGTCTCTACTACAATTGCCTCTACTACAGTCCACAATTGGGACACTCCTTGTATTCAATAAGACTTCCCAAATTTCATTTCAATGCTCAGATTTGGTAGGAGATCCAGAGCATGGGCAGACCCACATGGACCTGTAGGCCTTCTGCCTGTGCTCCACATAGTGCTGTGCTGTATTGTACCTCAGCTAGTAGAGCAGCCTCCCATCACTGCACTAGCACAGGTTGGTGGCTCTGAACCACAGCTGACTCATATCCTGCCATTTGAGAGCATGGGCAGGCTGGTCTGCCAAGACCTTCAAATTATCTTTTTCACTCCCCAGTTTCAATCCAACTACAGTATGTAAGAAATCAAATCTGGACAATGAGATTAGAAAGCTCTGAGAAACCTTTAGGCAGGCTGGCTGCTAGAGAGATGTTAAATATACCTTTAAATATAAGATTTCCAAGATGCAAAACTTTAAGAGATAATGAAGTTCCATCAAGAGATGAACGAGATTCCTGTCACTTACTTCTCTGTGACATCTTTAAGCCCTGCCTCTGTAATGCTGTCAGGGAGAGCTACTGAAAAATTCAAAAAGGACAGTAAGGCCAAAGTTAGCCCTGGTAAAAATAAATGTTTAAAAGAACTAAAACAAATGCAGTTGTCTTTCATTTATTAATAATATCTGGCTTAGTTCCTTTTGCTAGTATGAAGCAAAGTAAAAGAATGAAAGCAACAGGAAAGAGTGTCCCTCGGAAAAGTCCCCCATTCTGAGTATGTCCCTGCGCAGGGGTTCAGCATAATGTTTTGATCTCCCCAAAAGCACGCTTCTACCTTTTTTGCCTGCAAAAAGGATAGCATACTATTTCATGATAAACAAAAGGAGGAAACTAGAGTAACTGTTGTTTGGCAACCGGTATGCTACACACAATGAATGACACACAATGCTACTACTTCAAAAAGGCAGCATGTCAGACAAAACAGGATATTCTCATAGTGAATGAATATTTTCCAGCCTGCCTAAGGCAACAAAAGCCCTAAGCTGGTTCCGCAGAGCCCCTGAGAAAAAAGTCAGTACTAACACAGATGCTGTGCAGAGCCAGCAAAAAAAGAGGAAGACAAGGAAGGTAAGTCACCTGTGCAATGAATTGTTCTGAGAGCAGCTGATGTTTCTCCGTGGCTGGGTCACTCAGCTCCTCACTGTACTTCTCTCCAACAATCATGATGCTGAACTCAATGATCTGCTCAGTTACAGGTTTCAGTAGCTGCTCATCCTCCTTCTTTATCTCATTATTGATCTGGAGGGAAAGGGAGAAATCAAGAGATGATTTAGTGCCTTTTCGGTTTGTTTTGCCCTTTGACTTGTTTCTTTTTTTTCAGGAAATAAATTGTTACTCATTGCAGACCATAATCCTACATATCCAGGTTTATTCCATGTGAAAGGCACGTAAAAAGCATCCCAGATGTCTACGTGTACATATGACCTGCCATCTGTCAGCATGCTACATTCCTCAGCATGGGTCCAAACACATTCTTACATGGGCTAGAAACTTCTCCAGCACCTGGAGACCTAGAGGTTTCTCTCACTCACGATGTGGTAGAGAGCCTAAGCCCTCTCAATAAATGCCATATGGATAGGAAAACATCAGGGCACTACTGCTGGGCCACAAAGACGGTCATGGATATATCTGATGAGATGTGAAAACTGCAGCTCAAAGCACAGTGCGTTACCTGAGCCATCAGCCTACCTGTTTGCCTTGCACTGTAAAGGAGGAAGCCTCAGGGACAGAGGCCGGAACTAATGAGGTAGTTTATGAAGACAGCAAACTTCTGACTATTAATTGTTACTGGAAATCCTATTTTCCATTTGCACATCTTCCATCTAGTGCGAGGCACATCTAGCTGACCACAGCTACAAACAGAAATTCAGCTGCATGGGGTGTTCACAAGGCAAGTTTAAAGTACACCACCAACAGCTCACATGAGCGCAATCAACAGTGTAGGCACCCATTTGCCACAAGGCTCCTATTTATTATTCCACTTGGAATGCATTCCGAACAACAAGCCGTGCAGTTCAGCTTGAGTAATTAAGGATCCCAGGGGATGCACTGTGGTCATCAGGAGATCTGCTGGGACCTCTGCAACGCTGAACTGCTGGACTGCAGTCAATAGGTCTGCAGTCGCCCGAGGAATCCTGCAGTGATGGCTGTGCAACCTGGCATAGGAGCTGTAGGTATCACAGCTACCTCAGGCAGCAGTGAATTCCAGTCCAATTTTAATCTAAGTTGAGTGAGCAGGACATTCTGGTATTTTCTACTGAAAGACACAAGAAAAAGAGATCTAGTTTCATGGTTTTGTTCTTGAACAAAATTTTGGGATATTTGGGGAAGGATGGGTTGGCTTAAGTTAAATAACAAGTCTTTTGCTATTTACATGTGATTGTTGTTTTTTCCCTATTAAAGCCAAAAACCCAGACCTTTCTGGCAAAACTGCAACCTGTGCTATGTATGGTGTGGGAAACAGAAAAACCTTTCTCCAAATAGCTTAGCTGCCATCAGTGAGTGACTTACATACTGTATAGGGCCTCTCTATGTATTTTTAGTTAAATTCTCTTCCTCCCCCACCCCTTTTTTGACAGGATAACTTTGTTGAGGTCTGGAATGAGTGGTACACCACCTAAAGCTATGTGGCATTTGAGAGCTATATACTTATCAGGAAAATATATGCTGTTACTATATACCTCTTTGCAGCTCAGTGTAGATTGAATCACGTATCAGTCCCCCCAAAATAAAGCTACAGTCAACACGTGAGTGCATAAGATGAACTTTGCTGGCTCTTGGTCTTGTAATTTGCAACTCATTTTGGCTGTACATAGCCATGATGAGGTGTGAGGTAACTGTATAAAGAGTGAAAATACTGTTGCAGCAGCAGCAGCAATCTAATTCTAGTTTCTTTCTGATTTACTGAGTGGTCTCTGCTGAGGCAGAAATACTCCAGGTAGTTCTGTTTCACAAAAGAATAATGGTGTACATGGGACCCAACTACACGTGTTCTTGGTCCATAATATAAAATCAGAGCCACGACAAACTCCTGGACTTGAGTCAGAAGCTTTCTGCCTGTTTCACATTGAGTGTTTATTCTTGGAAGCACAACACCAGAGTTCCACAGTCAGCCCTGAAAGCTCTAGAAGAAAGTACAGAGTTTGGCCCAGCTTTGTTTCAAGGCCCTCCTAGCCTACAGAACTCTGCACAGTTAAACCCAGTACCATAAATCAGCTCCTACTCACATGCAGCACAGGCAACTTTGAAAGCCTCTCAATAAATCCAGTGAGAGTTTCGTGTTTATAAGAAAACAAAAGCCAACTGATTCATACCACTGGTTTGCAAAATTTTCTTCAGTGGTCACGTAGGCCAACATATAGTGGAGTTTGGGCTTAATTTTTAATCCAAAGGTGCTGTCTCCTGGAATCAGATACTGCCCTGGGACCTGTGTGGTGGTCAGCACTTCGGAAAGCCAGCTCACTTTTGCAGTGGCATTTAAGTACTTGCTATAGGCCTCCCTGTGCAGAGAGTTTTGCTTTAGATAGCATGGTGAGGGTGATTGTAAGGCCAAAAATAAAAATCCATACATGTTGGCAGGGGAAAAGGAGCAGAGAACTGGAAGGAACCTTCAGGGCAATCCAGGCCACCTCTCCGCTGTCCTTGGCAATTGTGCCACGTGGACCCTTGCAACGTTACTACAGCAATTTAAAGCTTATTGTGTTTTCACAGGAATAATGCTCCACATTCTTCTTTGAGCTTTCAAAAAGCCTTAGGCATTCACTGTCTTGTCCTGAATCACTAGCAAAATCTTTACTTGGTAGCTCAACTGATCCGTTATCTCTCTTTGGGGGCAGGGGGAGGGGGCAGCTATACTGCAAAGCCACTGCAAATGAAAGAATACCTACCCAGGCAATTATTTTAAAACTCTCTAAAGGTCATGCCCAGGTTTTAAGAAATCCTAATCTGTGTTAATACGCTATGCTAGCAACCCCTTTAAGTACAAGGAAATGCAAGTGTCCATAAATGATATTATTTAGGAGAGGCAACAGAATGCTGAATCAAAGGAAAAAGCCACTCACAGCAGTGTCTGCATCTTGGATCTCACGGACAGTACTGCCCAAAGGACTCTCAATGGAGACTCCTTGAGGGGGAGGAACGTTGGCAGCTGCATCTGAGTTTGAAAGAGAGCAGTATTTTTTTAATCTGCACACACACATTTAGATACATAAGCAGTTCAGCAAGTGTAAGCTAACTAACAATGCCACTTGATTCCTGGTCTCACCATCAAGACAGAAACAACATAGGAAAAGCAACTGAAACACAAACATCACCTGAAGAGCCAGAGGAAAAGTATCAAACACACTAATCAGAAACAAATGCTAATGTTCTGTCTAAGCAGGTGTTGTATTTTGGGGAACATAAAGCGAGTTCAGTAAAAAATGTGCATAGAACTAGTTTATTTAGTAGGATTTTTGTGATGCATTTGATAAGCTAATAACGTCAGCCCAAAACCTGATCTCCAAATCACAACCGGGATTACTTGGAGGTGGAAAAAAAATCTCAAAAGCGCAAGCCATCATATTTCGCAATTTGCTATTAATTCAGAGTCAGCCTGCAGAGCAGTTGGATGGGAACTGACCTCTCAATGTGGTAACATCAGTAGTTGAAGCTGGAGTTGGAGTCCCAGTACTGTTAAATAAAAATAAATACATAAATAAATAAATCGGAAATTGAAGTTGGACGTGGTGATATACATGTTTTAGTTTTTGGTTTACGTGTGGTTCTACTGCCATGCCAAAAGCACATTTGCAGAATAAATTCATCATGGTACTACTTTGCTTATAACTTTATAAAAAAAGTTATATAAAATTATAGAAGTTATAAAACCTAGTCTTGCCAGGTTTGACTTTCGATTGGCATACTTGATTACTGACCCTGCAGTCTGCTCTCAAGCAAAGCTCTCACCAAAGGTGATGGATACTCTGTCTCCATCAGGATGTATAATCAGACTCTGTGTCACTCCTAGAGCAAAGGGCTCCTATGCCAGGCAGATAAACGCATCCAAAGTTATATGCTACGATACCTGGGCACAAGGCTAAGATAAAACATATGATAGTTCCAGTGAGTTAACGTGTCTCAAACTCTTTGTCCCCGTGCCTCTCAAGGCTTGCACTTGCCAATAAACACAGACTTGAAGATGAGTCTGCTGAATTTTCTATTTAACCCAAGAAGCGTTTCACCCATCTTTCCCAGGAGGCATAGGCTAGTCCTGTGCGTAATGTTTAACTATGCCAAACCGGAGTAAGTTTAGGGAATGTTAAGTTGCCAAGGGGAGAGCTACATTACTATTATAAAATTTTAATAAAAAATAAAATATATAACATCCATATGAACAAAGCAGAAAATACTGATTCAACAATTTAAACAGTACATTCATGTACAGCTAAAACCTCTGAGCTCTGTGCGAGCCCTGAAACGTACAGTTACTTGTGTCTGCTTCCATCTCGTGGACACTGTTACCTGCTTTCAAGCAGCACAGGGCAAGGTAACAACTGTCACTTGCTATAAGCACAGCAAATATTATCACGATAATTAATGACTACTGAAATATCATGAACTGTTTAAAGAGATTATCACTTGGGGGAGGGAGGGGTCACACAGCTTTCAGGCATCAGCCAAAACAGTCCTCCGACAATTAGATTAAATTCACTGAAATCCAAACCCACCAGGGATGATGGCAGTCAGGACAGTCATTTGTTAAGCTGGTCATTTTCATTCGTCTCTAGAGAGGAAGAGTTGGGAGGAAACACAAACTAGAGACATTTCCGAGACCTTAAGGAAAGGAGTCACTAGGAACAGCTCACAAGTAGCAAAGGTAACGATTATAGTAAACATCAAATGCCTTTGTTCCTAACATGGATAGAGGCCCAAATCCATCTGTCATAATCCAAGGGTTTTAAAGAACATAATGTCAAAAATTTTTAAGTATCTCTGCTGCATCTTTTACAATCTCAGTAAGTCTTGGCCAGATTTCCAGGAACTGGAAAGCAAGTTACTAGTATAATTCAGACAAGATATATGTATGGGAAAGTGCGGAAGAACGTCGAGGAGATAGGCGATGGAAGCTTAGCCAGACCATTCCGTGGGAAAAGGAGCATCAACAGGGCATGTTGACCCATAGTCACGTAGTTGAGCCTGTGCCAGGGTGGCGCTGCACCTGGGCTTTGAATCGAGAATAACAGTGAGCTCAACAGGCTTAGTGCGCATGTGTATGGTACATAAAAACTTCATCTAGTGTCCCCCTGGGGTTCCTCACCCTGGACCGACGCTCAGCGGTGCCAGGGATCCCCCGCTCCATTATTGCCTCGACCGGCAAAATGCTGGGGAACCTCCATTCAGACGCAGAGGTAATAAATGCTCCATATCGACCATTGTATGCCTTGTGTTTGTGTATCCGTCCCTGCTGGGAGTCCAGGCGGTGCCCCACCTCACCCTTACAATATACCTGTGATGGCAATGGCAGAGGATAGTCACAAATAACTCATTCAAAACTATCCATTCCTTTCTGCTAAAAATATCAGTACAGGGATTTAGATTCTTAAGAATGCTGATTATATTTCATAGAGATTTAGCTTCCCTATTTGTTTCTCACCTCAAAATGGAAATCAAAGCTATTTCTTAATTATTAATTGGTCAAGTGACATTTTCCAGTTAAATTTACTTAGCTCTAAAGATGTATTACTCTTACTAGTTTTGACAGGCATTAGATTACATCTATGGCAGAGTCTTACCAATTTAAGGCAGTAAACTAAAGTACTCAGTAACTAAAGCAGTTAAGTGTATCATATTTAATAATGGTATGTTCACAGGAAGCACATATGATACTAACTTTTCAGGAGAGGTGAAACAGAATCTGAGAATTCACTTATTACAAACCGCTAATGTAACCAAGGTCACAGAATAAAAAGCCAATGAAAGCAAGATGAACATGCAGTGAACAACTTTGTTACAGGATTTGTAATATTCTGTTCATCTGAAGTGTTCAAAGCCCTTACATAAACATTAACTAAGCCTTGTACCAACACTGTTTTATATAGAAGGGGACAGAGTGAAAAATGACTTACTATGGCAAAAGAAATTAGGTTCTGAGCTCAACTCAATTCACAGGACTTGATTCAGCTACTGATGCATAGGTGGCCTCTAGTACAGTTCAAGAGGCTTTCAGGTACTCCTCTGGGCTTCCAGATGCTGTCTGTGAAGGGACAGGTCTCCCACAGATCCTGTGTCATACTTGCCAGCTCTCTGCGATGTGCTCAGTAACTTAGCCATTTAGACTTTTTTGAGGTGCCCTATCTGTGAGCAACTGAAATGAGCATCTAAATTTGTGTTTTGTTTACCAGTGTACCACAAGATCAATTTTAACTAAGCTGCTTGAGTTTTTGAAGGAAATAATCCTCAAAGTAGACAAGAAAAGCAAGAAATGCTATGGTATAAACCACGCTTTCAAAAGAGGAGCAGTTTCTAAACATTAGAGGCCTAAATTACTGCTTACAGATTAAATTACTGTTTGTACAGGTACCAAAGAAAAAATGTCCAACTTTTAAAGGTCCCAGAGCTCTCTCACTGATTTAAATGACATTTGCTCAGCCCTCCAGATCAGGCCACTTATAGTACCTATACATGCATTAAAAAGTTAGGGTTGAGAAGGTGACAGCAGCAGCAGCTCTTGAACCTTTGCACTGTTTGGGAAAGCTTTGTCTCTGGCCAAATGCTCTGCAGGCCTGTAGGTCTTACCGACATTCTCCAGTTAGCAACATTAGCTTCTGTGTACAGGGATTCCTACGCAGTGGAAACCACAAACAAAACTGGGCCAATGTCTTGTATGAGACAACTGCCACAGTGCTGAAAAGCAAGGTAAGAAGAAGGCCTTTGTCATTTAAAGCATACCAAACTGATCACCTTAAGTGTTACCTGGACAAATTCCTTACCAAGGTCAGGTAATAGACTCTTTTTAATATAAGCTCCCAAGACCTAACCAATTTTCTTACAAAATTCTGGCTCACATCTGGCTGAAAACTAAAAGCCAGAGAGTTAAACAAAGCCTAGTAAAACCTTAATCAACTTAATCCAGCAAGACCAATGAAGAACTGAGCTTGGTCAAGTTTATCGCTTTCTTCTCAGGAGGACAAAAATACTGGTTTAAGAAACTGTGTTATAACCATTTTATGCAGCAATTTCGTTTCTTCATTGCTTCATCCAAATTGGGGCTCAGAACTGTGAAGTTTACTTTCTTTTTGCATCCGTAGCCTTCTCCTTCCCCTTACAATTATAACTTTTCAAATGCCCATTTTATTAATTCCTAGAACAGGAGCAATAATACCAGATATTTCTAAGGAAACCATTCAAAATGCATGTGACAATGCATCGCTGCCTTCATTTCACAGTGACTGACTGAACACATTGCTTTTAAGGCAAACAAATTCAAATTTCACTTTAGTTAGTGAGTTGAAAATATGGGGTCTTGCTTATTTTTTTAACCCCAGTATTAATCCACAGGCCAGGCTTTACCTTCACTTATACTCACACAGCTGAGACGCTCTAGGGTGGAGGACAATATTCCAGCAAGAGCTTTTTGAGAAGTTGAGACAAATACATATGACAGAAATGTAATTTCTGTTGTCCTGCCTGCATAAGTGGAGCCCTGGACCACCCTGGCTGAGCAGTAAGCAAAATATAAGAATATACACATGTGTACGGAGAGGCAAGAAGCAATGTGTACAAGCAGATTTCTAAGCAACAGAATGAACAACACTGCACTGTGTTTCCTTGGTAGAAAGAACAGGTTTCAGATCACACAGTCTTTTAGACACTTAAGCCTAGGCAGAGGTAAACAAGACCCAGAAGGGTCTCAGAAGTTGATCTGAAGCAAACAGTGCTTATGGACAGCCTATACATATTAGTACAGCAAACAGCTCACGCTACATTCCTCTCTTTCAAATCCCATATGTACTTTTGTGTGACATCAGTCATGTCACGAAGAGATGACTCCAATGACAGAAAAAGAAAAATGACTTAGGTTCCAATCCACCAAAGCACTTAGAGAGTCACATTAAGGACACGCAACTAAAGAGCCTAAATAAGTGCTTAACTGCAGTCATGACATGTTATTGAGGAAAAACACCACTCAACCTGTCAAACAGTGCCTCAGTGATACTATTTATTTTTTCTTCCATGAAATTTTATAAAAATATAATTTTTTCTCTGTATTTTTGCTCAAGATTTAACAACTCCATGGTGGAAAAAGGTATCATCTTCAGATTGTACAGGTTCCAGATGTTCCATCAGTTTATTTATCAATTTGAATGTCCTACAGGCTAATTTGCCACGTCAGGCATTTCTTTTTCTTAAATATTATTTCAAAGCTCATATTGAAGAACTTTGCTCAAAGAAGGGAAAGTCATTCTTATGACCTGAACTTGCTCTTTTTAAACATTTTAATCATGGGTTTTTGAACTAAGTGAATATGCAATTTCAATAGTATTTTTATCCAAGTACAGAAATGCAGGACTGGACCTTGCATTCAGATTCTTTTCCTTTTAAATTGTCCTTACATTTATTTTAATTTTCATGCAGTCACTTCTTGAATATTGACCTCTTTTGTTTTTAATTAAAGCAGGGCAGGACAAACCTGACAGTAGGCAACACAGAAGTAAATGCACAGCTAAAAAGAAACAGTGTGAAAATCTTCATTTGGGGTAAAGCTGTGCAGATGCTCAAAAACACCTGAAGCCAGATCAATACTGTTGCCAGGTCCAATGGCAGATGATAAAGGAGCTCAGGTATGTTTCTACTCCACTGCAGGCAGAAGTGACCGAAGGGTTGAGATGATCCTACCGTGGAGGATGCAGACTCTTGTCTTTCATGCGGCACATTTAGATAAGAGGTACAAAATTTGAGTTGATACACCATCAACCATTGCTGCCATCACTGATGAAATACAGATCCTAAATTTGCCAATGCGTCTGACAGCAGAGAACAGAGACACGCAGAACAGAGGAGCTACAGACACGGTTTACTGCAACTGATTTCAGTGAGTCCAGAACCAGAAACTGCCACTCAGAAAGGACAATTGCTTTTGTTTCTTAATTCATTTTATTTGACATTAAGAGCCACTTCAGAGAAAATGCAAAAGCAATGCATTATTATACTCGCCCTTCACAACTATCTCACTCCTTATGTTTTCTTCAATATGTTATTGAGCAGACAGCATTCAAGCAAGGTTATGATATAAAAACTACAGTTTTACCCTGCAGCATTTTTGTGCTACTCCTTTTCCTTCAGTTGATTCTCAAGACGTGGTCTTTGACCCCACCGGAAATTAGAAAGGACATTGCCCCACTGTCATGGGACATACTCCAATGTTAATAGAGCAAGCTTCATTATGAAAAATCGTAAGGGCCTATTGAATAAAGAAATGATTAAAAGCCTTTAGCTGATATAATGCACACTTCTGACCCAGACAAAATACCACAACTTCTACTAGGCTGCTGTATAGACATCTGTATTGTGTCCCATATATTACTTTTCCTTTTGGTGAGCTCCTCTCCTAAGTGGTACTTGCCTAATCCCTCAAGTCCATAAAAGGCCAGGGCTGAGCATTTAACCTACGTGAATGCAAGCACTGGTCTTACTGGAACAACTTTCATCCTGCTGTTACGTAATTGTCAGTAATGCCAGATTGTGAGTTATTCTGGGACGTAAATTACACAAGTGCAAGCCACCTCTCTGCAGGCTACGCTAAAACCATCCTAGTGTTTAACTAGTTGAAACCAGCTTTTTCCACCTAGGTGGAGACACAGTATTGACATCTAGGTAGGATTATCTGAGGTGTCTTATATGATTTAGCTCACAGCTTCAATTCTACAGCTGTTTACAGCTTTCAATTCTGTTTTATCCTAGAAGGGTACTGTTGTTAAAATGACCAACAGACATCAAAGGTCTGTCTTCACTTCCAGATCAGCCCTGAATTAAGAAACTGATGCCCTAGTTGTTTCATAGAAAAAAAGATTGGTCAAAGCTCGTAAAAAGAAAACACTCCTAGTTTCTTGTACCAGGCCTATGCTCTAGAAGAGAAGAGGAGCCAATTGCAAAAGTTCCTATGCTCGTAGCTGTGAGAAAACAGACTGGGAAAGATACCGAGTGCCAGGCCCCAGAACTGAAGTAACTGCTTCTGCACAGGAGCCAGAGAAACTGGTGTTCACCAGAGGGCATCAAAGCATCCTTTTTACACCCCTGCTCCAAGGCATCCTCTGGAGAAGGCCTGTCCTTCCCCAGCCCTCCAGGGCATCTCATTTAGATGCCCGAAGCTGGTGCTGAGGGCAGTCTCAGGGCTGAGGGCAAGAAAGGACAGTGCTGAGAGATGAGTAGGTCAGTGCTCTGTTCTGACACAGACCCGCAGCTTGGTGGTAGACAGCCTTGCGTGCATCGCTGCCCTGCCCGACATACGCTTCTGTAGGACCGGTCTCGCTCTCTCAGCACACGCGGGTCAGCCCTGGCCTCAGCGAGAGCTGCTGCAGGAAAGGCAGCGGGCTGGCGACCAGAGCACTGCCCGGGAAACGGCAGAACCGTGTTGCTCCTGTACTGGAGGGGTGGGCAGCTGGATTTCCCATGCTGTGCCTTAAGCACAGGGCAATCCTGGGTCAGGTACCTACTCTGATTTATTACAGAAAATTTTAAAGAGGTCTTCATTTTACTCTGATGTGTATTGGCAGGTCTAGTATATTATTGCAGCAAAGACACATTCCATATAGCTCTGGAGATATTCTTCACGCCACATGGTATATTTACCTCTCTCCTCGTACAAAACTGCAGATTGAAGTCAGAACCCATGCAACTAAAAAGCAAGCCAGAATACATAGTCTCTACCCATGGCAGCCAATCTTGGCTTTATTTTTATATAAGCTTGACTTACAAACTTCACATCTCAAACTGTGTCCCCCTTGTAGTGCACAGGTATGCAGAACTGCCCTTAGAATAGAGGTTTTCTTAATATTGCTGGAGTAAATTATGTGTATTTCTTCCTGATGCTCTGTTATCCAGAGCAAATCTCTTTCTATCTCACTGCTTTAGTCCTATATCACACTCTCTATGCTATAAGACACAATCATTTCCAACCACCAATCAAACAGCAATATATAGGGGAAAAGAAGAGATACAGTAAAGCTGAAGTTTAAACTGACTGTGATAACAGAGATCCCCTTTTAAAGCTATGAACAACCTGAAGTACCATATAGTGGGATAAAAGCATTGTATTTTAAGAGAGATACAATATAGCCATGCAGCAAACTGAGTTAAGTTAAGCTTGCCAATTGTCTACTAGAGCCCCCTTAACACCTGCCACAAAACACTAGATAAGATGTTTTTTGTATGAGTATATAATTCGTATCTTGTATCTCTACATTTAGCAGTTTTCCTGAACAATCACACTGAGGGATACCTTAGATTTTTCAAACTCAAACTTCTTCAGAAAGATGATTTTTTTCAAAGCTTGCAACATTCAAACAGACAAACTGCATCTCTGAATTCACATTTGCTGATAAATAAGATGTAGTTCCATTCACGTCAAGAGCCAGTCTAGAGAACAACTGATGCTGATGAGGAAAAAAAGTCAGGCCCATGAAGTTTACAAGGACAAGATTTCTTTTTCTGTGATTTTCTCTTTAAAAGCAAGAACATATAAAACTTTGGCCAATGTTATGGGAAGGCAGCTGAAGAGATTCACCCTCCCCAATTTACCTGTGGGCTTAGGGGAGTGCTCACATCAGAGAAAAGTTCAGCTCAGTGGCAGAAATATAAACCAACCTCCAAGGGATCTAGTCAGCCATTACCTTCTCAGGCTATTATTTTTAACATATAATATTGTGGTTATTAAATTATTATCAGAATAATTAATTTGTCGTTGGGGCTTTTTATTTTATTTTATTTTTAAAGTCTGTTAAGTGACTCCTCTTCCCAGTAAGGGAATTACTCATATATATCATGGCTTTATATGGCCTGTAAAGCAGGGAATTGAATCAGCCAATTTTTCAGATGAGTTCAAGACTAAGTTGTTTGGGTTTAAATTGCTCTAAAAACAACAGTTTAGATTAATTTCTGCTTGGGAATGGAGTAATATGATGTTAACTGGTTTTGCTTCTAGTTCAGCAAAGACATGAAAATACTGATTCAAGTTCAGGTCTGCTTTGGTAAAAGGAATCACAGTTCAGACTAGTTTTCAGTTTGATTCCCTTGTTAAAAATGTGAGGAGCCCCTGCAGCTGATGCCCTTGTAACAATGTTTTTAGAGCAGATCTCTCAAGTTTTTTGAAAAAGCATTTTTATAAACATTCCACTTTTCTGCTTTTGGTGATGATGTCCAAGCCTGACCTGTAAGTCTTTGGGAAAGGCTCACAGAATAACCAGAATACTAACACAAGTCACTGTGGACACCTCTTTTGCCCAGAATAGCTCTCCCCCACTAAACTTCTTCAGGTAAATAGTTTGCATCTATGCTCGACTGAAAACAAGGAAATGACAGACTTAAGCAAAAGAAGCTTTCTACCAATCAGTCAAGATATTTTCAGCATGCCAAGGATGCTGGGACAACCTGCCAGAGGTTCACACACAAGAAACACGAGATTTCTTCATCACACTGCATCCCTTTCTATAGGCCCCTTTGCACCAAGGTGATTTTTGTTTTTTACCTCTGTTATTAAAAACAAAATCTTCAGTGCAAAAATCAACTCTAGCAGCAGCAAGAGCTGGAGAAAGCACTGATCAAGAGTCTTTAAAAAGGGAAAATGACTTACCCACATGACCATTCGGTGCAGGAGCTGACCAGAGAGGGGAGAAAAAAGAAAGAGAGAGAAGGTGTTACAAAGTGTCACAACTCAGCCTTGCTGTTATCATCAGACATAATAAAATGCAAGGCAAATGCAGATACTCACCCACCCATCGCTTCCTTTGTATAGGACAGTTTCTGAAAAATAAACAAATGAACAAATCCTAAATACATTTGAGAAACATAAGATGGAAGGAACTGAAATGCACTTTATACCGCTTTCTTCCCTCCCCTTTGCCAAAATAATTGTTTTTTCTTTGTTCATATATTTGCTAAGTTCAAAATCTACTAGCAAAGCCCTTGGTGAAAACAGAACACACCCTACATTTCCCAAATACAACTGGTGGTTTTAGAAACTCAGCCACAGACATTGTAAAGAACAGTAGGTTTGTCAGAAGATGCTCTACATTTCTGCATTGACAGCAAATGCTCCGTTGAGCACCCAACATTGCAAATATAGTGTATAGTGCTATATAGTAAGTTTAGGCTTAGAGCTTTTTAGCTTTCTTCTTGTGTGGATCTAAAGGAAATATACCAAACACATCAAAAATGGAGCCAGAATACAGCAAACAGATTCAGCCTCTCTTATCTGAGCGCAGGCTAACAGTAAGATCCTTTTTGGTAAGAGGTCTTCAGAAATGCGGCATTTCTTCTGCTATATGTCAGCAGATTTAAAGCCATCTTTTTTTAAAATACAGTTACAGCTTAAATCATATAGTAGGATTAATTTGATGACTTTGTTTGGGTTACAAAAGTGACAGGAAAGATTTTTTTCATTTATTAGTGTATGAAGGCTAAGGCAGGGCTACACACGTCAGTGTTTTCCAGATCTTAATCAAAATCTTCATAATATTAGTGAAACTGGTTCTAGAGAGGAGTTGCAAGAATTTCCGAGGGGAACTTCAGAAGAAGTGGAAGAAATCCTGAGCAGTTTGTAGCATACTGATAGCTGTTGAGGAATAGCACTACCTCCTGGTGCTACACCAACATAGGCAGAATATAAATTATTTATGGAAGAGTGTTGTCCAGAAACAAAGTTTTGGTTTTCCTCTGTTTTTTTGGAAAAGGGTTTGGGGGTTCGTTTATTGGGTTGGCTTCCTTTGCGCAATCAATGCAGATATATTTTTCAGTAAAAACACAACCTGAAGTGGGTCAACTTAAACGCCTACTCTGAAGTCAAATTACAATGAACTTAACGCACAGTATTTCCACTGTGAAAACTCCTCTGCAAAATATCTATCTGTGTTTAATGACCTATGGACTAACACTCCAAACTCCCCTGCTAATTCTTATTGTGAAATAGGAGTGAGAAAGGTAAAAGAGACTTTCCAAGCACTTTTCTTTTAGCCTGTGTTTCTAAGGAGGCGCAGGGGTTTAGTCTTCTATTGATTAGGAACCACGGCAATGTCTTTAACTTTCTCTTCTTTCCAGGACATCAGTGGGCAGTAAGTGTGATCACAACTGGAGAAGAAGTGCTAGAACGGCAGCCTGGACATCAGGCTGGTGAAACGCTGACTTTGATCACTTCACTTTTCTGTATGTTCTTTGGCCAATCTTAAATGTACAAGTCCATCAAATGAAGTATTTGGAGATACTTTAGTATGAAGAACCCAGACACAGCGAAACCAGTTTTAAGTGACAAACAAAGAAACCAGCATGAACAGGTAGTCTAACAGTGGCATGTTTAACTCAGGGTCAATAAAACTGTATTGGAAACTTCACTAAGGGGTTGTTGCATTGCTCTATACAGTGCCTGTACTCAGCTTCAAAGCACTGTGAGCTGCAGGGAATTCAGAGACTGATTCCCCCTCTCTGAGCTTTCAGAGATTTATATTCAATAAGTAACCCTTTTGGTAAGCGCTATTTGCTTATGAGAAAAGAGGCCTTCTTCTGTATTTAGTCGTAACGGTTTGTAGGTGCTATTAAAACAAACCTGGTTATCAGGAGCTCCGTACATCTTTTTAACGCTGCTGCTAGCCAGTACCCAGCACCTTTACTCACGAGGCCCCAAAGGCCGCTGGCGGCAGCAGCCGGTATAATCACACCCACTTTACAAAGCGAGGAGATGGAGGTGTCCCAGCCAGGGCTGTGCCACAGGTCAGCCCTGGGGAGCTGGTGGCACCCAGCTTTCTGAGCCCAAGGCCCAGGACTTACCCACTACGTCTTGCTATGGCTAAATCTTGTATTCCTATAAATTGTAAGGATTAAGAACCAACCAAAACTGAGATGCCATATTACTACTTCAATGGCCGGGCTCTAGAAATACAAACGTAACACATGCTGTCTCCATGTCTACATTTTAAAAAGCCTATCAAATTACTCAGCTCTCATCCAATTTTATAGTAAACCTGCAAAGCCTAATGCATGATGGGCTTTGAATGACAGCCTCTGCAAGTGGTAGCTGGATTACTCCTTAATTCACCTAATTCCAGACAGAATATTATCTTTCACTATAAATCAAGACTTTTGCAAATTAAAGTGGTTTTAAAGGAATTTATGCTTTAAATGACTGTTTAAATGACCTGACTTCACCGTTCTTTCTCAGACAGATAATATCCCACTAGATTCAATGGCAGTTTTGTTTGAGAAATAAGGTTTGTTTTGTAATGCTGAATGTTTGTTTCAGCTGAGGATGTGAAAACGAAGCATCATCCCATTGCTAAGCTGATACAGTCTGCAATACTTTGTAGTATGACTGCTCTCATTTCCCTTAAATGTCTACTTTGCATTCCAGTCTGGGGCGAGGACAAGCGCTGACATACTGAATTTCAGGGCAAACAGGCACCTTTTTGCCCTAATTAAAAGCCAAGGGCTCTAGAACTCTAATTTTGGCTCTGTTCCTCATTTAGTACAGAACAGCCTTTGCCAAATCACTCACCCCTCTGACTCAGTTCCTTCATTTGCAAGATGGAGTTTAAACATGTTCCTACCTACTGCACAAGGATCTGCAAGGATTAATTAACATCTCTACCCTCTGAATACTTGAAGTGATCTATAAATAGCTGTGCATAGTAACCTCACCAAAGCCAGAGGGGATGGCTTTCACTCAGTGAAGCTGCCTCTGCAGATGCTTTGTATAAAATTAGTTTAATCTGCTGAAGTGAGACTTTCCTAATATTATTATACCAACTTTTCAAAAGCTGGTGCTTGGCACTAGTATTTCCCCTTTTCACAAGACTGCAGTTAGTTTTATATAATGCAAAATTATTGCAAATTAATAAAACTCCACAGCATTAAAAAAGAGACTACAGCAATCACTGAATCACAAATAGTACTGACTGGATGCATGAGCTTCTGCCAGCACACAAACCTGCAGAAAAGCAATCATGTAGGATACTCATCTGATCCTAAGAGATGATCTTTATACTCAGATGACAAAATATCTTTCTTGGAGATAATTCCAGACAGGGGAAGAAGGTGGAGGAAATGTCAAGGAGATTTTAAATAATCTTATATTAATTTAATCCCATGTGCATAGGACTGTATCAGGTATGTTTGATTTAACACAGCTAAACACATCAGTTCCAACAGGAAAGTCATATCAAGAAACAGTTCCCTCTTTGCCTGCCCTGATTCCCCACCTCTGTGTTGCAGCAGCACAGTTCTTACAGAGGCAGGGCCTAGGCCTGGAGTGGGCGGATTCGAGGAGGCAGAGGACAATATCTGGACCCAAAGCTGGAGGGAAAGGCCAGAATGGAGAATGGTGCTCTGAGGGACAGACTGGAAAGTAAGGTGACACTGTGGTCTACAGGGAGCAAGAGGAGGGCTTAGAGGAAGAGAGATTGTTTTAGCCACACTGGGTTTGAACTGAAGGCTGGAGATCCATGGGAAAGCATCAGAGACAAGCTAAGGGTTCAGTCTGTCCACAAGGAATCAGCTCCACAGCAGCACAGAAATGATTCCTCAGCTCGTGTCCGTAGGCAGTGCTATGCAGAAATGAGGTACACAACAGGGAAAGCAAAGAACAAGACCTGCAAAGACTCAGACGAGGATGAAGCATTGGCTCTGAGCTCACTACTGAAAGTTTCTGTGAAGTACCAAGAGTCAAAGAGAGACTGAAAAGGAAGATTTAGGCTGGAACTGGAGGAGAGTGAGCAGAGAGAATTAACACAGAAAGAACTTAACAGATGAAAGGGAGATAAGGCAAGATTTGGAGAAGCAACAGGATTTGGTTAATTTATCTGCACACGTGTGGTGTGGAAACTAAAACACATTTCCAATGCAAAAAGAAAGAGCCAAAGTCAATAGGACAACAGTAAATGCGGGGATAAGAAATGGGTGAGGGAAACCTGAAAGAATGGCTCAAAGGAGCTCCTTCTGAAAATCTGGCAGGTGGTTTGCTTTAAGAAGCTGGTGAAAACTTAGTATTATTATATAGCATGCATATATACATACAGACACACACACATGCTTATAAGCAACCCCACAGAGGCAGGCCTCAACTCTCCAAGACAATGTATGGCGTGTACCTTGCCTAATTACAGAATAATGAAAGCACTGCCTTCTGAGGCCCACCTCCACTACAGGTAGAAGCCATCTGATGGCTAGAGAGCCAGCCTAGCTATGTGTGCCTTCACCAAACTAGTCGGGTCTCTTTGACAGACTCGTAGAGCTCAAGCAATATTTTTCCTGAAGGAAAGAAAAAAAAAAAAGTATTACAGTTGTGTACAAAAGGACCAGAGCTCCAGCTGACACCCAATACAGAAGTTTGTCAATAGCGAGAGAAATAGCGTTGTTCTTTATATAAACTAACCCACGTTGGAGCAGGCATCGCGATATCCATAGGCGCGTGACAGTGACTACCAGCGATTAGAGGAAAGGTAAGAAAGAAAACCAGGAAGGAAGGCTAATAAAGTGTCATTTCCTTACATTGCTCGAAACAGTCTCCACACTTCAACAACATCAACATGAACAGCAATCATTTTGCTGAACTCTTATTTATTGAGAGCAAATCCCACTGAATAATCTTACCTACTTTTCATATACACTGAACTCATTTTGAGGGAGAGGGAAAATTCATGCCATGCAGCACTTCTGAAAATTGAACTTAATGTTGTCGTCCACTGAAATTTCTCTATGAAGAGGTGGCAAATCAATGCTACAGCAGTAATACCCCGCATATAACAGAAAGAAGCAGAAATACTTTCATCAGCTGCAGGCTCTAAGCCAAATTTGAAAGTAATCACAGATGATTCACAGAGTCTGGAGAGCAGAGCAAGATTAGCAACAAGTGTTATTTAATGAGGCATATAATGGCCAGACCAGGAATTTACAGACTGAACAACTACCAACCATGTATGCTGCTTTTGTACAGTGCAAGATGGAAGTGATTCTTTCTTTCAAACAACTGAGAGTGTGGGTTATTCGCATGTGTCATCCTACAAGGTACCATGCATGCTGTGAAATGATGGCAGCCCTCACTGTTAGGTGAGAAATGCTCAGCACCTTGTGGAATCAAGCCTAAGGAAGCAAAAAACAAATGGCAACGGCTGACCCTGAGCAAATGAATGGACATGTTGTAATGAGAGGGAAAAAAAAATTCCCACAAGCAGGCCAAACGCTTAGCCATGCAACTTAGCGTAGCTGCTGAAAGTGGCAAGAGCAACAGGTTAGTACATGGTGCTTTGGAAAGTGTGCTCAGTCCCACAGGCCGAGTTGGGCCTCAACTCATACCATCAAATTAGACATGAGCAAGCAACTCACGATGTGCCTAAAAGCAGAGTCGTAATACCTGCATCTGGTTGGACTTGACTCGCAGAGCTGCTTTAAAGAGGTTCACACTTTGAAAACCATCTCGTGCATGTGCAAACGTGAGAAAGAGCAACTCAGTCTTAGAGTTAGCAATTAAATCCACGCTCTGATCTATTAAAAAACATGCCACCAGACCTTTTGAAGCTGGCTGACCAGGGAAGGAATAGGAATTCTCACCATCGTTTTTTGGTTCAAATTTAAACTGAGCCTAAGCTTATATTTCAAAAAAGGCACCTGACAGACATGTGACATTCATACATTGGCAACATCAGTCAAACCCTCTGAAGACAGACTGGTCTGCCATCAAATGAGCCCATACCACTGTCACCTTTTACCAGTTGTGCTGAAAGCAAATAGGATTAACGGTCTTTTCCTGGACTACTGCAGTGCTGAAGGGAATATACCCACCTACAGAAAAAAGGAAATCTAAATTACACATAATCCATTTGAATAAATCAAATATAGAGCACTTTATCTGACTACACTGTAATGTTAAATGGCTATACCCAAAAGGTAAAGCAGGAGTGAGAATTAGATGCACCGTCCTATAAATCAGAATCCTCCAGATTTTGTTTAATAAATTGCAAAACAATGAACTCCCACTACACATCATCTCAATGAAACATTCACTGTGTACATAAAGTCCATGTGGATTTTGTTTGTCTCCATCTTTTTGCAAAATCTTCCAAGGACAACAGTACCATGAGATACCACAGAAGCAGACTTCGGCAGCATCCACCTGTGAAGACTAACATGCAAGCTCAGAAAAAAACCCCTCTCTCCATTATCTGCAACTGCTAGTACTTGCATCCTCAGTGCACACTACTAGCACAAGAGTCCATGTAAAAAGCAGAGGAAAAACGTCAGCACATCCATACCAGCAGAACTTTACTGATTCTATGGGATCCTATATTTAAGATTTCTCACAAGTTTCATGCAATTACATCCACAGCTTGCAAAAATACAGAAGCTAACTTTAAGTAAGACGCATACGCCACCAGCCATGTTAAGACAGCCTTTTAACCAGAGAAAATTGTTTTTCACTTTTGAAAGATTTATTATACTTTAAATGTGTACAAAGTTAAGTACTTAACTTTGTATTAAACACTTAATTTTAAAATTGGCAAAAACTCCTGAACAGACATCTTCATATTGAGATAGGCTTATTTAGTTTAGCTTAATGCTCCTTTTCTTTAAGTTAAAATAAACTTGTTTCAACTGAAATAGAGATCACACGCAATTCAGATCTTCAGCAATTTTCCCCCCCCCCCCCCCCCTCATGTTCACACTCTAGTTTTAAGCTCTGCAACTCCTTATGGTGAGAAAGTCACCAATTGTCTTGATAAGATGAAGTCTTATGTTTATAGCTCCATTCATTTCAGTAAGGCTACAGCGTACAGACATGGCAAACTACAACAGCGTAAAGCACAGAGTAGGTACTTCTGCCACGCATCCTTGACAGAAATAGAAATGCAGCTCAGAACCTCCTGCTCCAAAGAGTCGTTCGAGCTGAAGGGCTCTCCACACACGGTTTGCAGCAGGGAGTCTGTCACACACCACAGATGTGTCACACACATCACAGCCTGCCTCATGTCAGGCTGCCTTTTCAGACAAGGGGCCTAGACCTCCTTTATTTGTCAGGAACGTACCTATTAAAGACAACACTCTTGTCATCGTAATTGTGTTTCCTTCCATAAGATTACTTACAACTTTGCTTTCAGAGCCTTTTGTCTCAAAATGAGCTGGAATACATCACGTGTGTACACTTTAAAATCCCCACACATTACCGTCTGCCCCACGCCAAACTATATATTGCTGTGGGAGGTTGTGCCCCTGTTCCTAAGAAAACACCGTCCTGGTGCTGCACCTACCTTCATGATCAGACTCCGGTGCTCTTCTGACTGACTGAAGTTGGTGCCTATTTCAAGGATACTCATTGTTCCTTCCTCACATAGGCTCATCCAGGTATGATACTCTTCACGCTCTGGCAGTCTATCCCAGAACGTCTTGAAGACCTCCCAGACTGTTTCCTGACACACTGAAGGAACAAGAAAGGGCCGGTGTTAGTGCAGTGAGAGCGCTGCTGTGGCAGAGGTAGCCAGGATAGTATAGTCCAAACACTGTATGCTTTTCAGTGCATTAATGTACAGAATTCAATGACTATATGTATCTACGTGCAAACGTGTAGGACATTAAATGGAATGAAAATGAAAATCTGGTGGATCTTCCCCACTCATTCTACTTCCCTCCCTGAAATTTTTACTGAAGTAGTTTCCTCATTAAAGAAAAAAAAGGAAGCAAGAGAAGAGCACTTGCTTCCCAATAACTGAGAACAGCAGTATTTTGACTGAGTGAAACTGTCCTTGATCAATGAGTCCAATTTTTAGAAAATTCAGAAAACCAAAATGGTATGGCAAATGTCTTTGGGGAAAGAAGAGCTGGCATTCAGTTTGTAAGAATGATAGTTGCACTGAACAAACTTTTAGAACCTCATTCAGTAACACAACTTCTTGGGATTCAACTTCACAAGGAATTTAAATAAGTTTCAGAAATTATGATTGTATTAATCATTTAAAAAGAACAAGGCAGGATAATGACACAACAACATAATACGCTAAGAAATAAATCAATCTCTAACCCTGCTGTGTATTTGGACTGTTAAAGGACTGGACATCTGTGACTGAACAGAAGGCCTGTGAACTGAGGGTTAAATTATCTTGTACTTCAGCTCCTCTAATCTCCCTCTCTTGCGTGTGCTCTTTGCCAATCAGAGCAGTTGGTCACATAATGCCCATGCAACAACCTCTCTGTGACCCAGGATAACTGGAAGAGAGGAAGATTTATGGGATTTTCCTTGTCTCCTGAAAGAGACCAACCTTAAAAAGAGAACAACTTTAAAAATCACTGGCAACAGATGCCAGCCTAGAGTAGGTACAGACAAACCTGCTCTTCAGCCTTAATCTGATTTCACTAGCTATAGACAGCTTGGCAGAGGAAGGCTATGCTTTTAGGGAAAGTCTTAACATTGTAAGCAAAACCCTACAAGGGACTGACTTTGAATCTTTAAGAAAGTTATTTTCTTCAGTTAACTTGAAAGTATGCTCCAGGCTGCCAAAACCAGTTTCCTACTGGTTTGTATTACTGTATTGTATTATTGTTTTATATTGTATTTTTGTGTTATATTGTATTACTGTATTGTATTATTATTGTATATACTGTATGTATACTGGCATGTATTCTGAATTCCAAAATCTTGTATACCTGTGTAAAATGTAAGACAGATGACACATGGAATTGTCTCTTCCTTCAACCAAGAGATGGACATTTTTCTTAAATGCAAATGCTTTATAAGTAACAATAACCTTAAGGAACTATTTCAAGTACACCTTTAACACTTAGCTGATTCTAGTATGCTGACTGGCACTATGAAGAAAAAGCTCTTTCCTGCACCCCACATTTCAGTTTATCAGAGCAGTTAAAACCATTTCTCCATTGTAGATCTCACTATAGACATTTGTTATTTTCACACCATATTCCTGACAGCTTTTCTGCAAGGAAATTAGCCTTGTAGCTCATTTGATATGTATGACAGGAGTAGAACACAGTGCTCAAACTCTGTGTAATTAACTGTGTATATTTGTGTTCTAGCATCCCTTCAGCTTCCAGGTGGCTAAACTTATCTGTAAAGCACAGTAATTTGGTAAGGAGTATTGGAGAGGCCTCTACTCAGTTTTGCTTATTCACCTTCACTAGAAGTAAATTAGAAATACATTATTAAAATAAATTATTAGAAATAATTAGAAATAAACAGCAAATCTACATGTATCCATGCACCCTCTCACCTTCCCCCACACACGCCTGTAATTCCTTCCTTAGCAAGCAAAGAAGCAAGCTCTGAGGCAGGGACCACATCTCCCTCTGAGTTTGCACAGGTCTCAGGCACTGAAGCCATAATCCTGCCCTGGGGTTTCCAGATCCTGCTGCAGTTTAACAAACTAGAGATGTCATTCTGCTTCTGGGAGCATCTCCTTTACTATCCCACTGGTAAGAGCTAGGTGTCTGGGGAAAGACTGAAGTCCAGTGTCAAATCCAGAAGCCTAGAGTAGAGAATACAGCTTTCTCTGATTTCTTCAGGTGGTATTTGTATCCTGCATTATGACTATTGGACCCTTCACTCCAGGTGCAACACTGTACAGCAGCTATCTTGAAATGAGTTTGTGGATGGGATTAGTCCTCAGCAGGCTACGAGTGAGAGATGAAGCTATGGCAGGGGCTTGCAAATTTATAGCAGTGGCACTGTCTAATCCTACAGTTTTCAAATGGCAACAGATGAAGGATTGACTTTCCAGCTGCAAGTAGTAATTGGCAGTAATAATCAAGGCAGTTTTCCTTAATGCTCTTAATTAAGTTTAATCTCTCTTTTTTAAATGAATTTGATGGGACAGTGTCTTGCCTGAATATAAGCTGCTGCTAACAGTTGCCCCAGTCAGCTGCTGACAGATTACGGATTTCTTGGGCGCCCTTTCCTTTGGGATTAGACACCCCACTTGAACTCCAATCCCAAACGTTTTGTGCCATCTGTGGGCTCCAATTCCATTAATCAAACCTATGCTGTCAGGACAGACAGGGTCATATTTTCTGTGGAAAGAGGAAAGGGGATGTGGATAAGGAGTCACGTTGTGTCCTCCCTACCCTCTGTTATACCTGGCCATTTCTATGCAAGTTAGAAAACAGGATGCAAATTGCTTCCATATTCAGAAACGAAAGGTTGGCCCAAAAAGCTGACAAGAAAGTATTTCTGCCTCCTGAACGGCCTGAGAGTTTGTTAATTCTTGAGAGAGTAAAAGCCCCAGACAAACACACGCCATGACTGCCATTTAAACGCTTCTGTTAGCCTTGCCCAGGAAACTGCATCCTCAGCCACGGTGAGCTGCTTGGGACACACAGTCATCCTTCAGCCTTCATACACAGCTCACCCTGCCGTTGTCCTGTTTATGCCAACGGGCCAGTTTGTAAAGCAGGGGATTGCTTTGCAGGACAGCAAATCCAAGCCGTAGGGACTCAACCCAAGACCTATCCCTAGGTGTGCTTAACTACATGGTGTTCCAGAGCAAACCCACAGGCTGGCTAAGAAAAGGAACAACTCTGTTCCAGTCTTCCCCATGCACCTTTTCAATGTTTTATGATTACACAAGAGAGAGTTGCCACTCCAAGCACAGAAAGAAAACAGCACAGATCATCTGTGGCTCAGATCATGCCAACATACAGAAAGAAACGTGCTTCTACCTCCCATCTCTCCTTTGGGCATGCCAAAGACGGAGCCCATTCATATGGCCATCCAGAGGAATGAATGGGCACCACTCTCCCATTGCATTCAGTTTCATTAAAAAAAAAAAAAAAAAAATGTAATTAACCTTCTCCTAACTTGAAGGTGGAGCTCATCGCTGTAAGGGGTGTTGGAGTACCTACTGGCCAGGGAGGTTTTTCAAAGCATTCTTACTAACAGATTCTTGAAAGCTCCAATATAAGAAAAATGTATTTTTCATAAATAGATTCCAGGCGTGCTAAGTCCATGCAGACAAAACTTGGAGCCATAAAATTGTAAACAAAGTTTAACATGACTTGAAGAGAAGCTAAATACAGTAAATAACTGTATTTTGCAATATAAAAATAATTCCCCATCTTTCCTTTCTGACGTTCCAGCATCTCCATACTATCTGTGCCACATACACTATCTACATACTCTGACAGTAACTGGAGCAATTTTCAACTAATATTTAAGATAGCAACCCCTTCAAAACAGAAAATAAAAGAAAATGAGAATCTAGGAAAAAACACAGATTTGCCAGTAAGTCTTTTGACTAGAAATGTAACTTCAAATTTGAAGTGTGAAATTTTTAAAGGAGATAGGGAATGGAAAACAAAATACAATATCAGAGCTTAGAATAAATTGGCAGGAGCCTAGCAATTCAGAATTAAGACTGAAGCTGCCTAATACACTACAATGTGTTGATGTATTCAAACTGTTAAATAAAATATGAGAAAGCTGCTCATAGCATGACGATCTGTAAAACTCTTAAAAACAAACCAACGAACCAGCCAGCCCTGCCAGTACCACAAAAGAAATGCTGACCAGACCCAGCAGTGCTGCCACTTGAACACCAGGTCAGCCCTCGGGGCACGTGAGAAGAGCTCACCTTTATAGCTAGATCCTGCAGTCTTTGCTCCAAACTTTCGCTGGCCTGCAGCCGGGGCAGCCACAGCCACAGGCTACGTGGGACACTATTAGCAACATCAGACCCTGGAGGAGGCAGGATTTGTGATCAGGCCTCTAATCCCTAGCAAACAATACTGATTATAAGCATCATAAAATCAAGATCAGTCTTTTAAGGCAGCGAGCTGAGAGCCTTGCAGTTGCATGTGGGTGGAAAGGTAAGCTCCTCTAGAAAACTACTTCCTTCATCATATGGCTGTGATAAATAACTTTTATTTTAGTATTAACTAATCTCTCAGCTACTTTGCAACTTCCCTCTGAAGAAACATAAAAAATTAAGAGAGATTAAAAAGCTTCCTGCTACAGGGATATGATCATTGCAGCTATTTACAAGTAAGTAAGCAGGCACCCACAAGATACGTAACTAACTGACATGGCAAATCGGAATTCAAGTCCAGATTGGAAACTAAAGGGCTTGTTCTGCCATTTCTCCCCAACATCATTTTGCATGTACATACTATATTTTGCACATCTCCTGAAAGAGAGCTTCAGAAATCCTAAGTCACTTCATTCGTCACGGAGATATGATCACCTTCAAGGTGTGAGAGAAATCCAAGGCACAGAAAAAAAGGAAAGGCCCATGCCCTTGTGTAAACTTCCACTTGAGCAAAGTGTCCCAGGCTTTTGAAACAGCCACGGTTTTGATTTTTAAAGGCTGCCTCAAAAAGCCTTATGTGCAGTAAAACCATGCGAATCCAAGCACATCTTCTCTGGAAGCTGAAAAGTCCAGCCTTTGGGAACTTAACTGCTTCAAGTTTGATGTTTACATTCATACAATACTTACAAATAATAGAGAATGTCCTGAGAAATATAAAGTAATGCTTCATCCCAAAAAATATCCACATAGGCACAAGTGCTTTTGAGTGCCTCTGAATCTTTAGGAAGGGATTTAAAAAAGAAGTTCATTTAAAGTTTCCTCTACTAAAGATTTTACTGTTCATTTTACTGTTCTTCTCAAAACCTCCAACCAAGATTTGTGATGAGATCATCCGTCCCTCTCTGAAACGTGCCCATACGGCTACCTCTCATGCATCTGGACTGGATACGCCATCTTTCTGGCTCTGGCTTTACCGTTCAGGATGCATTCATCCCTCAAATGAGCGACAATTAGCCTATTACATCTGAGTGCCTGCTCAGGGATTTCTGAGGTGAACAGGAGAGGCACCACACGACAGTACTGTGCCCCTAGTAGGGGGTAGGGTGGCCATTTGTGTAAGTGGGCAGTGCTGGAGTTTAATCCCCATTAAATCCCATTACTGCTTCTTAAGAGTTGAATCACGTAGAGTGGCTAGTAGCACTGAATCAGGCAGAATATTCTATTTTGAGGTAACATGAGGCCAACTCCTTCTCCTCTTTCCGCAGGACTGAATGGCTTAACTGCAGTGGGTTTTGGTAAAGACTACGGCAATAAGGAGACTGACAGACACTTGCTAACAAATCCTTCCTCCAAAGACTTCATTAGCACCTGCCAAACAAATTAATATACATGCATGCACAGGAATCACTTCATCTATTGCTGAAATGCTACTGCATACGGGCTACAACACAGCAACCTTTAAACAATACAACAACAGTTCAACTTGAATTATCTAATCCACATGAAAAAGATTCTTTGAATGCTGACATACCAAATTCTAGCACACAAACTATTCTCTCTAGCAATATTTCAGTGACTATGAAGGAGTGTTTTTAATGAGAAAAATCAAGCTTTTTAGAAGCACATACTGACAACTAGTAATTCCAGTGTAGAGGAAGACAGAACTAGAGTTTCTACCAATAAACTTCAGAATTTGTTGGCTGAGTATGAACCAGACAAAATGTGCCAGGGAAGAAGGGGAAATAAGGAGAAAAGGCTCACTCAGCCAGACATTTTGATTTATTTACTATATGTTTGTTTAGCCAAGTACTTTTTATGATTTTTGACTGTTTGCTTTCCTTATTCAGCAACATTTGAAAAATTTGTAACATTTAGGGTTTCAGCATCAAATTGAATCTTCACTCTTAACTCAGTCCATGTATACTACATAAATAACATCATTATTTCTAACACTTCAGTAAATAAATCTGAACCAACCCAAGAAACAGGGAGAAAATCTGGATTCTGACTTGAACATGGACAGCTCAATCAAATCACACCAAATCTAGAAGTTATTATCCTCCATAGACCCTCATTCCTGAGAAACACCTTATTCTTTTCAAAGTACCAAAATGAAGATGTCTTCTTTGTCCCTTATTAACTATCACACCCTAAAATACTGTCTAGTTCCTTCTTTGGTCAGTATCTTTAGATGCAATCTTTAGTCTTCAGCTTTATCTGAAGCTCTGACGGATAAAAACAGTTCTGGCAGGGAGACTATCTGCTCTACTCATCTGAAAATAAAATGCACTCACTCAAGACGCATAGAGTCAGTTGTTTAAGAAAGTGGATTACATTAGGAAAAAATGCAAACAGAATTTCAAAAACGTGGTCAGAGTGACTACATCTCAGATATCCCAAAGACAGAAGCACTGTTTACCCTGGGCCACAGTGTGAAAACCCAGCATCCTTTGTTTTACCAGTTAACAGATATAGGGACAACAGTGCAAGCTTCGCCATGCTACCTTGTAAGCCTTATCTTGTTTCCATTTTACTGGCTAACGCAACTTCCAAGACTACTAAAATCCTCAACCATCTACTGGCATTTTATACCAAAGGAAGTGGGCAGATGCACTGAACTGTCAACACAAGGTGACTGGTCAATTCCAATAATAATTTTTATTTAATAGGGGCTTGGGCTATCAACTCGCTGTGTGTAGTACAAAGCATTATTCAAAATTAACATTACCTTATGCAGTGCACTCGCTATCTGAAATTCACACTTTCACTAAAATTTCACTAAATCTGTTTTGTGAAACCTACAGCTGCCCACTAGACACACTGACTCTGTGCTCATCAAAAAAGCCCAGCTACAAACTAGCACTAGATTTACATGAAACCTCCAGCACAAACAATAGCGTTGTTACCATTTTAAAAGGAGGTGTTAAAACAGTCTATGGGTGCTCGAAGCCTATGGACTAGGTCCTAATCTACAACTATCTATAACTGATTTCCATCTTTATGTTCTCTGTCTCTCCCTCGCTCTGTTGCTTGCTCCCTCTCTGCCTCTCTCTTGTGCTCTCTCTCTCTCTGCGATGAAATACAAATCCAGCCAACAGCAGTAATTTCCATATATAGTTACAAAGGATGCAGGGAGTATTGAAGACTACAGAGATAATCATAACCTCAGATTTGGTCCAGAAGAGACAGAAAACAATGCCTATTGCTTAATGTAAAACTTGGCCTGTTCTGCAAAGTGATCGACTGCAGAAATAAATCAGGATTCAAGAAACCTGTCTTCTAGGCAGCAGATAAAACAGTAACAACTGCAAAAACATCCTTCTTTTGGCTGGTACTTCTGTCTACTACAATAATCATAATCACCATGAGCGAACCATTAGACAGACTTCAAAATGCTGAATGTTGCTACTGCTATCTAAGAGAATACTGATGTTTCCCTGTATCCCTGTATTCTGCTGCCCTTTTTAAATTGTTTATGATTCACTGTAAGTTTTTTCTGTCTCTTAGGATTATCCATTTGAGTAACAGATCTCTGGATTTGCAGGTCTGCCAAACAGTACATGTCACAAACATGATTGTTTTTAGGAGAATTTAGCCAAAAAAAGAAATTCCAGAAGTTGTACTTGGTGAGGCAGGGGGAGTGGTACACTTAAAGTGTACAACTCTAGTAGGACGTGAGCACTTGGCTTAAAGCCTACATTAGAAAAGCACATCAGTCAATCTCCGCCACTAACAGAGGCCTTAGCAAGCTAGCAAAAGTAAATAAAGCTAGGGGCCACAAACAAATAATTATAGTTCTACCTGTTCCCTTCTAAAGTAAATACAGATAGAACAAAGGTAACCTGGATAACCAGCACGTGAAAGCCTTTTCTTTTTTTCTGTCAAACCGTTCTGTCAAAATAGCAATCAACCTTTCCTTCCATGGTAGTGGCACTGTTTTTTATTGATAGTAAAGTAGAAATAAGGAAAGAATAGATTTTATTGAAACCATCCTTTAAAGAGAAAGTATAGGATATTAAAGTCATTCCTTCCTTTAACAGATATAGAGTAATAAGAAGATTCTTAAAAAGCATACTAAAAATGAAAGCTATTTTATGAATCCAAAAGTTCTGTGTACTACCATATTTATTCCCTTGTAGGGTCAGTTATTTTTCTAATCTCTGATACTAGCTAGTCTCTGAGCGCCAGACTGTGATGACACTCTTTCTTAGGATATTTTGTTGACAGTGCACAGACAAGAGAGCTCATCTTACTATTTTATCACTGCTCTAATTTAGCTAGCTAGTAAAACATGGTTTCAGGAAAAAGCAGATATATAATTCAACAAGGCTCAAGGAACTGCTGTATTGTGAATGAAAGTAACAGCATCATCAACTCGCACTTACCCCAGGTGCATTTACTGAGGCTGCAATTAAGTAAACCTCAGCAAACACTCTTGATGCAGCACAGAGCTGCCAACAGAATGAAGAAGGCAGGTTGCTTGACCCGGCCTTGCTCTACAAGCTGCTATTTAAAGTCATCTCTGCTCCTTGCAGAAATCTTTTTGAAAAACGTAACATGCTAAGGGTGGAGATACCACCTCTGCTCAAGAAGTCCTTGTGGACGGTGAAGACCAGAAGAGCCCAGTAGGGAAGCAGATGGATTCGGGCAGATGGACCTCTGGTCCAGACTAGGATAGCTAAGTTCCAACTATAATTTTGCAAGATAATTTACAGATTTTTATTCTTTTTTACCATTCACAATTTTGCTTATGCTGTATTGGCCCACATTACCCTCATCACAGATAAGAGGGGTGCCTGCAGTTAAAAGCACATAACATGGATTCATTTGGAGCAAAACAGAGAGCAGTCAAACGTTACAGGTTGGATGTAAACAAGAAGTTCACGAAGCCTGTCAAACTGTGCGATCTTTAAAATATCTGTCTGAAGCTAGGCACAATTTAATATATGAATGAGGCTCTGATCCTATGTAATTCCACTTTTTTCTCTAAACACATTCTTTAAATTCACTTTAAATTAAACATATGTTCAGTAACTTCAGGTCCTAACTGTTTTTCACTGCTCTGGAGGGAGTAGGAACACAGAGTACATGATCTAGACCCATGCGAAGCCAAATTCACCAACTTCAATGGTCTGTCTTTGAAAATGGACCCTTGTCTCAAAGGAAGCAGAATCCTGACTAAAATATCCTTGTGGGGCTTCAAGAAGCAAGGAAGACTTCAGAAATGGGTCTCTGAAGTAATACTTAGGTAGCAAGTTTCCTAGATGCATATATTGTGGGTGGAGGGGGAGTTAACTAGACCAAGGTAAAACAAATCACCAGATGGTGGCAATAGAAGAAGGGAGGTAGTCATGGTACAGTGCAAAAAAAAATGGTTTCCAAAAGAAGCCTCCATACGGACGTCTTATCCTGACAGGTGACCAATTAGCCCAACTGCCATTTTATAAGCAGAATTTTAAGAGGGGGCCCCTACAAGATCGGAGGAGTGCAGTATCATTAATATGACTGAAGAGCAAATGTATTTGAGCTGTGGAAATCAGCCTCCCTTTGCTCAAAACCATTTAAGTCCCTGTACGCTTGTACTCTGCAACACATACAGTCCTCAGGAACTTTTTGGGGAAGAAGTTTCTGCTGAGAGGGCAGCGATATTACCACAGCTATTGCTGAAAAGATGAGACTGAAAAAGGGGCTCCCACAGTCCAGAAATGAGAGAAAGGCCTTCATCTTGTGACTGTTGAGAGAGAGGTATTAACCTAGTGAGCAAACAGAAAGACTGATCCAGCATCCGCGGTGGATGTCTGGGACTTGAGGGATTACAGGCTCAATACCCTGCCTTGTCTCCAGCTTTGCAAGACCTCAGGTAAGTTATTTAAGGTAGAATTATTTGTCAAAGTGATGTAGCAGCCCACTGTTCAGTTAATTCATGACAGTTTTACCACTTATATTAGTGCAACAATACAAGCATAACTACCATGTGGACAGAAGCCAGTAGGGCCTTCTTACTTCTTTTTTTAAATTTAGCCTAAAATCCTTTCCTAAGCCACATAAATAAATAAAGTGTTTAATTACATTTTAATAAACTTTAAATAGAAATACAAAAAGGCATTCTTATTCTGGACAAAGATTCTGAAAAGGGAATTTAGTGACTTAACTGTATTATTTTAAAATAGGTACTTAACTGTATTGCTGCAGTTACCAGTGGGACTTGCTTGTATAGGCAATCAAAAAGTCTCATTAAACATGTCTCTTAACATGTTTCCTTCTACTTCATAGCAGCTATGGGCGATAGCAGCTCTTTCTTGTTTCACTGATAGATTATGTGGAAACACAGTAAGACAGCATGAAGTGTTTGGATGGTACAGTAAGGAGAGGCACAAATACCAGAAAGAAAAGCTGCTGGACAACCTCAGTTTTCTATTCCAACCTTTTCACAGACAGAAGTATTAAAATACGACACACTGCCAAAATATTTCATCACATGAAAGAAGCTACTACTGAGACTACTTTAGATTTTCAGAGAAGACTCTTTTATACTTACTTATACCTCTTAAAAGAAAGGCTTCAACTCTTTCTATAGTGTCACAACCCAATATGGAGAGACTGGCTCTTTTCCTACAGATCCCTCTGTGAATTCTGCTAGAACTTTACACTAAATAAAAACTCAATCTGCTGCTTAGTGAGCCTGTGCATAATGTCTATTTTTCTGACCAAATTGCTCTGTGAGAAAGGATGAATGTGCTTAGCTCAGTTAATACCAACTTCTTAGCTCAGAATAACTTGTCATGAGGAAGGTTATCACAGAAAATTTTCTTGTGTAACAACACATTTCCTATTGCATGGTTCCTACTCCTACTTTAAAAAGCTTTATCTATTAATTTCTTTTTAAATAGCTATTCTTTATCAATTACCCACAAAAGGCACACTGACGACGTTGTTCATGCTCACTTACCTCTGAGTCTGAAGTATTTCAGATGGTTGGCAATAGCCTGCTCAACAGATTCATCAGGGCAGATCTTAACTCCGGGAAACAGAATAGATCGCTTCCTTCGAAGCAACAAATGGCTGTTGACCTTTTCAGGCTCTGACATGCCATTAGGTTTTTTCAATTCAGGAGACAGAGAAGGGGTTGCTAACTGCCAGCCACCAAGTTGAGGGGCTGGTAAAGCACCTTTAGCCTGGGTTTCTTCCACAGTTGAATAAGCTTCTGCTGTAAAATTAAAACCACACAAAAATTTCTCAGATGAGATAATGACACATTCATATATATTTTAATGCATCTTAATGCCTTTGTTTTGATCTCTGGAGGACACAACTGTGCTCTCTTCTGTTAATAAGCCATTTCCTCTTCCCCAAAACCTGCCTATATGATAACAGTACTGTTTTAAACAACCTTAATCTCTTTGCAGTATCCTGTCAAATGATATCATAACCGAAAGCCCTAACCTTGTAAATGCTAAATGTTTTGTGCTGAACTTCACTTCTGTGATTTAGCTCCTTGAAGCCAATGGGACTACATATGTGAATAAACAGATGTGCTTGACAGCTTGCAGGACCACTAAACTAATCAATTAACAATTCCCCTTAGTCCACACCACCTTTCTGTAAGAAATGTTTAATTTCCATATCCCTTGCTTTAAGTAAGCTGCCTGAATCAACACCTAGCAAGTACACCTTCTATCACCAACAGATGAGGCCCCACTTCGTAGGAGCAGGGAAGGGGAAAAAGAAAAAGCTTTTCAGCTTTAGCTTTTAAATTTCCTCTTATGTTAGTCCGTCCACATCACTGCAAATGAAACCTCACAGTGGAGGGAAGAATGTGTCTATTCAGCTTTAGCCTGACAGTCTAATTCTCTATCCTCCACAGGCAGCTGATTTGAAGTTAGCTAATTCCACTTTTTTCTCTTCTTCTCCCCTCCCAAAAACACAACTAAAGAAGAATCACAATCAATTCATTCATTACAGAAAGAATAGTAATACATCTACAGCATTTTTCAGCTCATAGGTTACAACCTCATTCTGCATCATCAAAATCCATAGCACCTTTGACTTTGATGACTGAAACATGAGAAACGTGGTTATTTTGATGGTATGCTAATAGCCAGCTCCAGAAGAGAAGACCACGGCCAGGTGGTACATCAGAGGGAGAAGGGAACGTTGAACAAGGTCGCTACATCAAAATGCCAATCTTTACCAAAACTGACACATCTTCAGTGCCCATACACAGAAGTTGGAAAAACTAGCATCCTGTAGCTTCCTGCTACTCTGTTAAAACAATACAAATGTACAGTAATGCCTCTTGGAAATCACTGCAAGTTCTCCGTGTTAATACTGATACCACAGCACAGATTTGATGCAACATTTTTCTGTATTTATTATTCTACTTCTCTTTTTTCTAACTAATGCAAAGACATATTTTTACTTCTACACACTGTCACGGGTAAAATCTTTAAAACAAGAACATAAAGAAGAGTTCTGCATTACCTGCAACAATCTGAAGATCTCCTTCAATCATTCTCAAAACCAAGATGCAGAGATAGATTTTCCAAGGGAAGTTGAACATACTTACTGTGTCCAAAAAACAATATGCAAAGGAAAAAGGAAAAGAAAATCCCTTTTAGCAAGAGAGCTTTAATGTATCCTTGAACCAACCAAGAGCATCGCCCTTTTTGAAAATGTCTTGACGTCACATACTATCTTTGAAAAAAGAAAAGAAAAAACATTCGGGAGTTTTTTTAAAAGAGTCAGCCAAGATATCCTAGGAATGACCTTCTCTTCGAAGAGAGTATTTCACTTCAGGGAAATAAAACAAGAAAAGGTGATGAAAGAAAGCTCTTGGAGTTAGCAGATGGACTGAGACAATTTTTTAATTTTAATCTGGCCGGCTAAGCTCTTTACCAGAGCTTGTCATACCATTAACAGTCCAAACAAGGACAGCACCTTTCACATTTAATTAACCACGTTTATTTCATTGGTCCTTCAATTTCTGCCCTTTTTTAAAAACATGCTGCCCACCAAACATCAGAGGGAGCATGCTATTCCCCAGTAGAAGGTCTCAGTGCACTTTGTCTTCTTCTGCTTGTACAAACGTATCTAAAAATGCCCTGATCGGCTTAAACATGGATGTAGGTAGTACTGAAGCAATCTTCCTTTGGTGTCCTGTTTCTTCTCGTGACAGAGCTAATGAAGTCCTGCTGCCTGAGCCCATGCTAAAGCAGAAAATCTTGCGTTGTTACACCACTGTGCTTCACATCCCAGAACGGCTGCTTCCCCCATGACAAATCAGGGCAAATCTATTTTTTCATCTCTGTTCAGTTATCATTTGACATGAGCATTAGGAACAGATTTGTCCCGACACCTGAACAGATGATCTGTTAACAAGAACTGCAGTAAGGCCTGAGTGCAGAAAAGCAGCAGCAGTCTCAGCTCTTCTCCTGCCTGGGGCTGGCTCACTGGGGAAACGCGTGTGGAAGCCCTCCTGCAACGGCAGACAGCATGCAACCCACTAAAGCAAGCCTGTCAGGGCTGCCTCCTGGCCAGCACTATTCAGGACTTGCTGGTGACTGTGTCCAGATGGATCTGAGCAAACTGCTGGCTCGTCCGAGGTGACTAGCTCTGGTGTAGTGGTTTTGCACAAATATTTGAAAGGTGGGTTCCCAAGCCTTTCCAGATGAAGCTCTGCAGAGCGTTTGCTGAGGGACTTGCACAGGGCTTGCTGGCTATGCAGTGCCAACCCCTCTGTTACAGCTGCTCTGCTGAACTCTAGCAATACAGATAGTAACAGAGAACTTCCTGGTATCACAAACAGGACATTCACAGGAACCAAAGAAAATCACCCTTGCCTTTAGGCTCTGTCTTCTGCCATCTAACAGACTCTGGCTAGTATTTTCAAAACAGTGACAAATTTTCCTCCCTTTTTTCCATAAAATTACTAAATCACAATTTAAGCCACTGAGTTGTTTCGACAACTAAACTAAACAGGTTTCTTAGAATCAGACATTTTCAATCTCTCTGATGGGCACAGTTCAGACGCACCTAGGCCAGCTCTGTTGCACAACTGGCAGCAGCACAAGGTGCAGTACCCCACAGTGAAGCTGTAATTTGAATGGTCCTGACGCAGCAAGGTGCAGGAACGATGCTGCACTCATATCCATGTACCGCTTCCCAGTCCCACTGAGCACATCTAGGTTGATGGAGCAGCTTCTGAGGCTAGCCCGGGTATCTTTACCACAATGCTGCATTCAGCAACATAGCCTAGCTTTTTTTTTTTTTTTTTTTTTTTTTAAATCCTCTGCAGAGATGAATGCTTTCAACATCATGAGTGGCTTTGCTTCCATTACCCACCAAAAAATGCAACTAAAGCAAGATTAGAATTACCATCCGCACTCTTAAAGGCTCACTTATCTCAAGAACATACGGCAACAAATCCATTTAGACAAAATTCGCAGAATGCACGAATTTGAGTAAGAGTTTGAAATCCAATTAAATGTATTCCTGAACAGTTCTCAAATTTAGAGTGGTGATAAAAAAAACCCTCAAAGCAGTACTCAACTGCACTGAGAATTTGGCCAGTATAAAAAATACCTGTTTTATATCTCTGTCAAAATTTAATTGTTTTCTATGGCTATGTCAGCTTCTGGGTAATAAATTATTCTAAACATTTAAATACAATTTTAATAATATTAGTTCAACCTATAAATTTTAAATTCATCAATGAATTCAGCACTGAAATTTAGACTTGCAACAGCTGAAAGTCTCTAAGCATTTATGACAGCAAAATGCATAACTGAGAAAGCACAAGCATCATTTGAAGTGTTTTAAAAACAAGCAGAGCAAGCCTTGTAATAAATTTTCAAAATAACCTTTAAAAACTAATTTCTCCCTTGATTTCGTTAAAGCCTTTACAATAATGTTTTGCACCAGAAAAAGTATGATTCTTGATTTCCAGGATATGGATGGATATGATTTCTGTTCAAAAGTGTTTAGGAAAAATGTTTTTTTCCTGATGAAAAAGGCAAATATAATCCTAGCGAAGGGACAGGCCAAGGTCAAATAAGCACCTTTCATAATAAAAAGCCAATTCTCTGGTATTTTATATTTCTGAAGAGAAAGCATATGCTCTTTCCTACAACAAATGTAAGCAACTGAATTAGTTTTCCATAAGATAATAGCCACTGAAATTCTGCTGTAGTGCAAATACTGTTTTTAAATAATTTTGCCTTTCAACCGCAATTTATTCAAAAAGCTAAATCCACTCACATCTGTAGATAAGCAATGCAAAATAAAGGTATGCCTTAATGAAAGTGCCACTAATGAACAGTTACATGACTGCAGGCGCTGCTTATTTTCAGACTCACATGACTTGATATCGAGATTATAAACTGTCTCCTGTCAATGGACTACATCAACTGACTTTATGGTCTCGGCCATGATTCACCAAAAAAAAAAAAAAAAAAATCCAGATCAGTCTAGCTGAGACAATTAGGTTAGATGAAATCTTTTCACTTGTTTGGTTTTAGTTGTTGCTGGTGCCAAACATTTTGCCATGACTGCCGTTTGCTTGTGCTCCCGGCAGCGAGAGTTCTCTGGTGATCTGTCTCCCAAGAATAAGCAAGACCCGAGGCCGTTTAGCCTTCCAAAATGGAAGGAAACTGAGCAAATTCAGCCCAACGTGGCTCAACACATTTATAATTCCAATAAAATACCTTGAAAGCAAAACTGCACATATGTGAAGTAAATAGCTTACAAAGAATGCTTTGAAGGATCATGTCACTCCACCATTTCAGTTAAACGGGGCTTGATACAGGAAACGGAGATGCAGGGGACATGCAAAAAGGTGCCTGATGTATGCTAAGAGTTATTGCAAGGGGGCTCTAATTTACACCTCAGCAATAGCCCCCAAAGAGCAACTGATGCAAATGCTAAATGCAAACGGCTGGAATGGGGTGGGTTGCACCTGGCAGGCTTTTCCAAGTTGGTCATTCAGGCTGTCAGACTGTTAGCCTAACTACAGGAAGCAACTGTAACACTGTGCTACACCTGAAAGCAGCCTTGTTTGCCACAAGAAGCTGTAAACTAGCTGAATGCCTTTTTAGTAAATCATCACTTTGATACAAAATTAGGTTAACAGACACATACTTGTGTACATGAGTAAAAGCAGAAGGATAGTCTATCTTATGCTTACTCTCTGGTAATTTGTGGCAGCAGGGAAAAGAATGGTAACAATCAAGTTCAGCAACACTGGGAGATTTTTTTTAATATCAAATGTATTGGCATTCTCATAGCACACATCTAGCATTAATCTACGAAGGTAATCCTTTAAAATAAGTTTATAAAACCAATTTAGAGAAGTTTACACGTGACTTTTGCTTTTAAATATCTACAAACCAGCCAATCTAAAAAAGAACAAATACTACTTTATGATGGAAACCAATTCTTACAGTAACAAAACCCCAAACTATTTATAATACAAATTTGAGGGAACATCAAAAATATTCATCAATGGAAAAGGTATAGAGAAAGGGCACACATTTCTGAATTCATTCTTTTATCTATTTTATAATACATAGATTATCCCTGTAGTAGTGCTGATGATATGGTTTGAGAGATGAAAGCCACAAAACTCTCAGGGATGACAGAGATAGAAGCTGGGGAGGAGAGTGAGTGGGGTAGTGACAAACTACAGAATTGAAGTGGAAATGAAGTCAAACACATGCATTATTTGCACCAGGCTGCCCACAGTTATACAGAAGGTAACTGTGACCAGCATATCATTTTGTTTTAAAATTGTCTCTCTTCTCCAGAAAGAATGCTTCCTGGTTTGAGAAACAATGGTTTTTTTGGATGACTGCACAGAACCTGAAGAAATGACCACCTTCTGCAATGCAAAGTTTCAGAGTTGACTTGAGGAAAGGGGCCCTGAGAATTCTGAGACACCAAAAAATTGATCACATCTTTGGGTTGCTCTCTACTTTCATTTTAACTCTCTAGCCTACTTGCAGCTTTAAGAGTTCTGGTTTTGTAGACAGATTTATGACACACGTGGTTTTGGTGGTTAGCTGACACATGGTCCTTCTGAAAGCTGCTATGACACATGACTTTCCTTACCCCAGGGAAAGGGAAAGCCTCCTTCTAAACACAGCCACCTTACATTATGCAGTGACCATAGCAAAACATATGCACATCTGAAAAGGCTATTAAAAGTTTTCTGTGATCCATGTCTGAGAAAAACTGTATCACTGCATACTTAGCCAAATTGTGCTAGTTTATCAAGTCCCAAGTTCAAATACTCACACATGTGGGCATCTTTACTCAATTCTCCTGAGCAAAGTATAAAATCTGTTTGTCTTGTATGTAAATTACATATCCTAAAGACATATTACATATAACAATGACCTTTATGAATGAAAATAAGGGCTTACTTTTCAGTAAAACATCTCAAATAAACTTGCTAAATCACAGCCTGCTTGCTCTTTTAATGCAAATGATGCCATAAGATTCAGAGGTATACTACCTACATGTATTGGCACATACTTTGAGAGCAAGGTTTTTTTGAAAATCTGGTTAAGAAAAAAAAATCATTAAAAAATATAGGAAAGAGACCACTTTTGAGCTTAAAAGGTTTCAAAATTCACTCTGAAGCAAATGGCTTCAACTCCCATGAAAATAAAATTTTTATGATGAAAATGCTAGGGAGGAAAAAAACCCACAAAATCTAGCAGCCTCAAATCTCAGCAGAATATTCTGACAAATGCAGACTATTGCTGTACATATTCAGAAACAAACAAACAAAAAATCTCTAAAGAGAGTCAATATTATATCTTTAAATTAAAACAATACATAGTATTCATTCTATGTGAACTGCAAAGTAGAAAGAGTCACAGCATAGGGTCAAAATCCTGTCTTCAGGACAGACTCCTACATGCTCATTCAACTCTAAATTATGTTTATACAGAATTGTAAGGAACAGGCTCCACAAGATCAAAATATTTTTACATCTTTGTGGCACATATCTGAATGTAGCTTCCATATTCCAAGTAAAAGTTCAGTTAACAAATGTTAACTAGCTTTAACTTACATATTTACACTTTTATCTACAGTCTTTTCCTTTCCCCTCCTCACTGCATTCTAGGACCACACAATCCAAATGAAAAAGTTATTTAAATAAAAGGTACAATAAACAAACAAAATACTCCTTGTGGTATCTTTTTTTTCAGCCTTGTAAGGCAGAAAGAGCCCAAATGCTGCTAAGCAGAGTTCCAGTTACTGCATACAGCGATGTCTCTGCCAGGTCTGGCTGAGCAGATTTATTAGCTGCTGCTGCCACTATGCTGTTGGAAGTGCAATTGCAAGATCAGGTCTCGAATTTCTTCTCGTTTGCTTCTGATCACCTGACGAGGAAACCACTTCTCCAGATGCATTGGCTGTTCAAAGTTATCTATGGGATTCTGGTAACAGAAAAAGGAATATTAACAGCATGAATTTCCTAAAGCAACCTTCAAAAAAAATTTCAACCCCTTCCCCATTATTGCTGAGACCACAGATGCACAAACACGTCACCCTGAGACATAGTGACAGGCTGCAAAGTCAAATACACTTCCTCCATGGTAATCACATATATACACACACTTACCATGAGCTACTCATGGTAAACACAAGACAAGTTATCATCATTTCCCTGAGAGATACATCAGCATAAGCATATATTCAAAACACAGTCCATGTACTCTGTGATACGAATTAGACGCGATCCTGCTATGTAATGGGACAGATACGCTTTGGTCACAAAACACACAGGTACACTCACACTGTAAGGAAGAATTAGGCATACAGCAATTAAGCGTAAGATGTTTTGTGGCCTCAGGCACTGCTTTTTTTAGGTTATGGGCTGGTCTGTCCGATAGAAGAGAGCAAAGAAGCAAGAACATTCCCACAAAGCTCAGCAGGAAACGAGAGGGGGGGACAGTTCAGGATAATATAGGACAGCAAATGAAATGGCCAAGACACACTGCCAACTCTGTCAATAAGACCACACCACATCTCAGTTGCCTCCTTCCTCTTTCCCTCTTCATTCTTTTGCAATGCTTACATTTCACCTTCTCCTTCCCACGAATGAAGCAGTATACGGCAAGTGGGGAAAAAAAGAGTGAGAAACCACATCACGATCTGTGGTCTATGAGTGCTGGGTATGTTTAGAACAAACTACATCTACCTCGTTCAGGCTTTGCTTCTGCAAGCAGAACATGACCATGTTAGAAAATGGTCATTTCAGAAGCATTGGTACATAATTTCATTTTCCACCTACACAAGAGCTCAACCCTTTTTTTCTACTATAGAAGAAAAATCTGTCAGTTGGCCAAGGCGCCACACAAGCTTTTCCATGCAAAGGACTCAGTGTGGACATATATGAGCATCAGGCGAACAAAGCCAAGGGCAGTGCAAGAGCACTCATCAAGGTGAGGGTGAACTGGGGAGACACTAAATGTCTGAAACCCAACAGCTGCAGATGTTTAAGACAATGCGCTGGACAGTTTCCCTTTGAAGGATCTCCCCCCTCCCTCTCTTTGCAGAGGCTGCTGCCTGCACAGACAAAACCACGCAAAGGCCAATGGACAAGCTGAGCAAATTTTTAGTGGCTACAAGAAGAGATGACCTGCAAGGAAAAGGTCCCTTTGTACCAACTGTAGGCCAGAAATGTGTAAACTACATGGGCTTCAAATATACCCATATAGTTAAGGGCCCTCAATATGTCAGCGTAAAAGCATCATTAAACCACAAGGCCAGAAATGTCTGCCTAGGAAATGCAGAGCAGAAACTACCTGTGCTCCAGGCACAAAGACCCCTGCCACTACATGAAGAATGGATTTTATCTCCTCTTTCTCAAATGGCTTTGATATTTACAGAGGCTGAGCATCACAGGCTTTTCTGTCTGGATATTTCATTCAGAAATAGTTTGGGGTCATGGGGGCGGGGGGTAGTTTCCACTTGTACCTGGAAGAAGCTTTCCACATATTGCAGCAGATATACACCACAATCACTGCTGTTATCCTGTTTAGGCACTCTGGGACAGAAGTCAATCATTGTTGATTTACTGAATTCCCGGTGTGTTTTTCGTTTAGCTTCCCACTCTGCTTCCAGGTACCTATAAAAGGAAAGCGAACAGATGAAATACTTAACTCCCCAGCTCAGTGCATTTTGGGGTATCAATCAGTATTGTTCTGGAACTGGTCACAGTGCTGTAACAGCCTTAACCAACTTCCTTCACAGAATCTGTCAAAGAAATTCATATAACGAAATAACACAATTTCTAATATCCAAAATTCCAAAACTTTATTACATCAAGATGCATCTCTACCGTATAATGTACACGGTACACAAAATAGGAAAGATGCATGACTTCATTAAAAAAAATAAGAAGTCATTGCACTGAGTTTCTTCAAGCTGTTAGGACACTTTCTTTAAAAAACTTGAGCTAAAGGAGGAACTGAAGTAATCCTTCATGACTATGACACAGGTTTTTCCCTGGGTTCATCCTGAGAAAGCCAATAGTGCTTTTTACCCTAAGCAAACTGTAAGATGAATTGTAATAATTATTTTATGAACAACTTCAGTTATAAACATCCAGTATAGCCCTTGCAGCCTACCAGTGTATAAGGTAGGTAAAGACTTACAACCTTAGGGATCACTTCTATGATACGATTATGACTTATCTGGTATCAGGCTTTTCTACTGCTTTCTTGCTTCAGTTGAACCTCACTGATCCAGCTTTCTAAAGCGGCCACTGATTTTGAACACATGACTGAAGGCATAAGGGTGTGATTTTCAAAAGGAAAAGCTCAGTGCTTGTGGGAAAAGAAACAAACACAACACCTGACTTTAGAGAATAAAAATACACAAGTCGGACCTTGTGTTTGATTTCCACAAGCCCCAAGTCCTTGCAGTTCTGAGAATAAAAATACATACATAACACCCAAAACAGCTTTTGAGAAAAGGGGCACTTGTGAATAGAAGGCAAACATGAAACTGAATTCAAGATGAAGAGAGATCAGTGATGCACATTTCCTATATTAATGTTCTTAGACTTGAAAATTAATTTATTTGGCCTGGCCTCTGCCCAAAGACGAAGAAAATTGGCTTAAGGAAAATAAAAAAAGGTAATGGAAACCCTGTATCAGAGTTTCCTTAGATTTCTCCTTTCAAGGTGCAACTACATGGTGATGTTTCTCTCCCCCAAACTGAAGAAATAATAGGTCTGCTTCCCAAAGTTCACAGATCTCAGGCTTCCAGAAGTCACCTCTTTGTTTTCTAACTTTTCATGACATCTCTCTGGTGAACTCCAGGAAACCACCCTCTCTGGAATTTCATCTCCTGGAGTAACTCAAACTGTAGAGTGCTATGTTAATATATCCCAAAGAGACATGAAAAAAATGTTTGCTACTTCATTCTTTCTCCCAAGACAGACATGCTAGCAGGCTTCTCTGTCTAGGGAAAAAATGGTGCCACAAAATTTACCAGTTATCATCCACTCCTAACATAGTATTATAATGAATACCTTTACACAATCTAGACTTTTGCTCCTTTCAGTGAAGTGCATACAACAAGAACAATTAATTTCAGCTTTAACTATTTAGTCTTATCAATTCTGTAAAAAGTTTTTGATAGAAGTTAGTCATTAGCAGTGTGTTCAAGAACTGAAAGTTTGAAGACATTCTTCCAGTACTTAAATACTTAACACAAAGACTGTAAATAGTCTTATTCCCACCTTTCAAAACACATAGTAACATTCCCATATAACTATACTGACACATCAAACTTTTAGACAGCTTCAGTTTAGATACTACACTTTTGCACATATGTAGGAGCAGATTCAATGCAGAAATTCTGTCAGCTACATGAGGATACTGAAGTCAGCACTTTGGAAAACTAATCCTTTAAATTTCAAAGTATTCTTTTTAAAGAATAGTTTTTTCTGCTCTTAAAAACACCTTCATTACTGAACTGGAGAGGATAAAAAACAAAACAAAAAACTCTAGAAAACCCTCAGTCTACTTTTCAATGTTTTTTCAATTTTAAAAAGACATCTACTTTTCAATTTTTACATTACAGCTAGGCTGCTGAACAAAAACAGTATTGTTGTCCAAACCTCCATACTGCCATTTTTTTTTCTGGCTGTTTGTAGGTTTTCCTTTAGGAATAAGAATGTACACCTTTATAAGGAAAAGTATTTTGAACATTAAAATCTGACCAAGAGCAACTCTTTCTAATAAAGGAAAACTGCAGCTACTTACTCTCTCAAAACCTGAACTGTGTTCTGCAAGGAGCCAGCTTTCAAAGAATCTAAGATGAGTATACAAGGCCTGTAAACAACAAAAACAAAAAACAGCAGTTTAATCTTTCATGACCAGTACTACCTAAGCAAAGCTTTTGTTTGAATCCAGCTTAACGAGAGCATCAATAGCTGAATAAATGTGGAAAAAAAAGGACGAGCCCCTACAGCTATGGCTTTATAACAAGCCAGATGTGACAAATAACTGACTCAATTACTGCAGAATTTCTTAGTATAAACCCTTTAATAATACAATATTAGTATGAAAACAGAAACTTACCTTTTACAAATTTGCCTTCTGGAATTACTTGGAGAGTTCTAGGAAGAGAGGAAGAAAAAATAACCTTAAAAAACTACAATAAGTAAAAACCCAAATGCTTTCACAGATTTAAAGGTAAAGCAAGTCAGGCTCCTATTTCAGAACAGGAGAAATTGATAGAAAATTAAAAAACAAAAACAAACAAAAAGAAACACTGAAACGATAGCATAGGCAACTTAGGTAAGCAAAGGAGGACTTCAGGCTAACTGAAACTGTCTTGCACATGCTGCAAGCTGCATAAACATCAACACCTGCTTGCTGCAGAAAAGATAATGCAAAGCAATTTGTTCAAGTCTTGGAGCCTTAGGAAGTAGAGTAATACATGTCTCCTCTGTCAAAAGAGACCTTTCATAAGAAAGGTACTTACTTTAGAAATACCTGAGCATGCAGCAACATGGTTGCCATCTAGAACAAAAGAAAAAAAAATATAGAAAGTCTCAAGAATTTAAGTCTTAAGAATTTAATTTTCAAATTCATGATTATTTGTACTCAAAATAAGATAGTCCACATATTGCAATAGGATCTGAGCCACTGATTTTACATGTCCCTTCCATTAATTTCCAAAGAGTTGCAGAAAGCAAGAATGCAGTGCAGTCTTTACTATGCATAGTAAGTCAAAAACATGTTACACTAATCTTTCATTTCAGGATATTTTCTAAGACATCACATCTCTCCTTCATGGATTAAGACACTATCAGAACTGTATATGGCTTGATGTAATTTCTTCTACATTATCTACCTTTTGAGAATAAACTTCTGTTTGTATCCATTTCTTCACCCTTGCAGTTACCAGGAAAGGCCAACATTGTATTGGTTCTAGTGCTCTGACTCTCCTTCTCTGACTGAAGCGGAGATCGTTCAGGCTGGTGATATAATGAAGTCTGATGGGGACATTCCTCATACACAGCTTCTTCTAGCCATGGAAAACAGATAACTGCAATGTACCAATGAGACCTGCCCAGCAGTGGGGGGAGGGGGAAACACCAAAACTGTAACAGTTGGTTCCAAAAAGCACACGAAAAGTTTTTATAGCACTGAGAGCTCATGGACAACTGTTTTGTGGTATGTAACCACTGTTGCCATTACCATATTCCCTCACAGCATCTCATACAAATCCTCCCACTCATTTGTACCTTGCCTTTTACTTGGTGTAACTGCAAAGGTAAGTATCAATTCCTTTAAAAAAAACAAAACAAAACAAACCCGCCACAGCAATTTATCACTGTCTCACCACCTACCCCACACTGAAAAAATAACAGAGTAATAAAATAATCTGTGACACTGATCCCAGTTTTGAATATAGCTGAAGGTGTATCATATCTCAAGCCCAATCTTTGCCTACAGCTGCTTTGCATACATAACTCTCAATGACTGCTCAGCTTGGCTGGAGCTTCCACGTGCAGGGCAGCTATTCAACTAGGACCAGGCACAGACAGTGGAAGCACTACTCCTGCTCTTTTTACCACTAACACTATGCATTGCTGGGATTTCTTCACAGAAACATTACTTAAGTGCACAGGAACCATCACAATGACACATATAAATTATTTTGAAATATATAAAAACAATTTTCAGTACAACTAAGGAAAAGGAATGTAAAGCTTTTTGAAGACAACTATACTTACAAAATGAAATTTTGAAAAGGCTTAAAAATTACTCATTCCACTCCTCACTATTGCTTCTTCTTCAAAATCTAATATATTTTTTTCTAATATGTTTGTTTATTGATTCAGGTGTACAGCTATAAATCTTTAAATTACCAGAACATTCAAATATTTAAACTTTAAATACCAGAAAATGTGTCTGAAATTGCATAGACTTACTCCTCATTCACAGGCACAAAGATATAATCTTTACTGAAGATGTTTATATGACGAGTCCATGTTCTTACTCTTTTGTGTCTTCTCTGTGCTGCTCTGTGGAAATCAAATGACAATTACTGGTTGGATTTATTCTTTTTGGTTAAAGTAAGGTATAGGGATTAGTAATCCTATATTTTTTGCAATCCCTCAATGGATTTTTCATTTATTCATGAAATTTCCCAACAGAGAGAAAATAAACCAGCAGGACATTAAGCCCAAGTGACTTACAAGCTAAGTGGACTGATATGAATGTTTGCATTATCTGAACCACCTTGAACTCTTTTGGATAAATTGTCCATAGATTTCAAAGTCAGGAAGGATTTACTGCAATTATTTAGCCAGGATATCAGATTACACTAAAGGCAGAAAAGCCCTCCCAAAATATCTGTCAGTGTAAACACGGATCTATACCAACTTCCAAACATCCACGTCACAATACCACTTTTGAACGCCTGCCTAAGCAACCTGATTCTTTGGAAGGAAAAGCCAAATGCCTTGCATAGCCTCATGCAGCACACCTATAGCAAAGCCAGAACTAAAACACAGATTTCCTCCAGTCCTGGGCTTTAACTGCTGGATCACATTCCCTTTTCCTCTCCTACAGACATAAAGCATGAAGACGGGATTATAGGAGATTAAAAAAAAAATCCGAGGAGAAATTTAGATTATCCAGCTTTCTTATTTTACACAAGATTAAATGGAAACCAATGGTTTACAAAGTTTGCTCCAATGTCAACCAAAAGCAAAATTCACTCTAATCAGGAGACACCCTCTTTTGCCATTCTAATTAAATCCTGATCTGTGATCAAGACATGTAACTTGAATATGGGAGGAATGGGAGAAAAGCGGTAGAGAATGGAAAAGCAAGCTGCTGCAGGGCTCTTCAGGGGCAGCGTGGAAAGAAGACTTGCTACAAATTTCCTCTCTTACATGATTCTAGAAGCACAGAGAACATAACAGGGGAAGGCTCAGTTACAACCTAGAAAAGCGCCTATGAAAGGAGCACAACAAAACTTAATTCACTAGCTGAACTGTGTGGAGAAAAGGAAGTAAAGGGACTTGAAGTTAAGTAGCCTACATCAGTAAAGATTAATTTCATTTATGACAATACAGAGACTACTTTTCCACTATCCACACTTCAAAAAGTCCTTTATTCACCAGGTAAGTATCTAACCCTAAGCAAAACTAGAATTCCCAAAGCTATCCTCTGATCTGCAGCAGCTACGGTCCTTGAAATATGATGCATGAAGAGTGCCATTCTTCTTCCATGAAGAGGTTAAGGACAGCCCAGCCTTGCAAAAGGAATCAGATCAAGCCACAACAGCATTCTTAAGGATAATGGTGCCTCCACCTCAGAACATTCATGGTCAGAAGACAGGCACGAAAACTGATGGAAGACGCATTCTCTCGAGCATAGCTCCTTGATTTTTGAAGCTCTCAAAAATATCACAGAAGTTGCATTTTTCTCTAACTTTTGCCCTAACACAGAAACGAGATGGCACACCTGTACATGCAGATGGCCCAGTTGGCTGAAAGAATGTAAAACCAGGGGACTTCATGAATAACAAAAGAAAAAACACTTCTGACAAACAGAAAAAACTCCAATAAGCTGAGCAATGATAACAGACTGAAAGCAGCTAGCAGATAACTAAGTGAAGTGGTAAGAAAGTTCCACTCAAACATCAGTGTTGAGAAGGAACTGAGTGTGAGCTAGGGATGGTCCTACCCTTTATACAGTCTTGGCTGCAAGCATAAAGTAATACAGGGATCATAAGCTCCTAATGATACTGTCTGTGAAACTTTTCAATTTATGTGTAACGGAGTGTAAAAAATTCATATGTGTAAACTTGATGTGTAGGCAAACTTTCTTACTAAAAACCTAGACAATAATTTATTATTAACATGTAACATGACAGACGTGGTAAATCTAAAAATATTTTTAAAAAGACTTAAAATAAAGCATGCTTTAGACAACTCTTGAGTTTGGGGGGAAAAAAGAGAGATCAAAATACATAAATAATGGTTTGAAGTGAAGATTCATATAAAGCTGGAGAAAGGCAATGACACTTTTATTCATAGCCAGGATCAATTACATGTAAGCTTTAATGAAAAATACCATTATGCTTAAATTGTGAGTTACAACATTTAACCACTCCTTTGGAGAATAACAATTTATTATTTTATGTGCTAATTAGGATACAACCTACAGAATTTCTAAATAGCAGCAACAGATTCTTTAGTTCTCATCGGTATGGCATCTGAAGTGAACTTACGTAACTTTGGGATCCCCCTCAGAGTTCTTTTCTGTCCTGGTCAGGCACTTATAGAAGAAACTGCTAAAAATATGTGTACGGTCAGCAAGATGTTTTGGAGCTTTCTCCAACAAGAGGTACCTACCAAAGAAAAAAAAATTAAACTCCTCTTCTAGAAACTACCATTCCTAATATAAAAGCAGCATAATTATTTCCTGATTCATCATCCGCAGGTTATGCTTACCATCAGTTGCCTTCATGGCTGCTAATCATGTCAAGCTTTTCTATCTACTGCATTTTAAATGTGCATGTGCATGAACATCACCATAGTATGTTAGTGCCAAACAATTACTAAGAACATAGTCACCTTACCCTTTATCTCAGATTTGTGCTTCAGTATTAATGCTTTCATTTATTTTTAGAGATATGTTTCTAGCCCTTGCAATTAAGATAAGTTTAAAAACCTGGCCAAGTACAAGCTCATGCAGTGTTGTATTACTGAGTATGCAAAAAGCATAGAACAGGTCAGTAGTATAAATTGCCCCTTTTGCTTCTATAGGTTATGCATGTGAAAGCTAGAAGAGACACTCTAGAGGTTTATGATTTTACTGTTGATCGTTTTACCGCAAACATCTGCTTATGTGTTTATTCAACAATCCCTGACTGCCCAAGCTCTCAAAATTGTAATCATCCTGCACAAGGTGCCTCCAGTTTCACCTGATAACTTGTGCAACAGTCATACATCACACAGCTTGCAACACAACGAACACTGAGAATGCGTGAAGTCATCTAACATTTAAAAAGCAGAAAGGTTTCTGCAATGATTACATTAAATTCCTTTATTCAAACCTTCCTGTTAAGATGAAGCTATAGCTAGAGTGGGAACCACACTGCATAATTTATTTCTAGTTTACAGCAGAATAAAAAGGGCTTTGCTGTAAAGCCACACCAAACATTCAGGTACACGTTCCGTTTTCCACTCCTCTAGATAAGGTGTTTTAACTGGCTTGTTATTGCTCACAGTTACTGCATGCTTGATACCAAACAAAATCAAATTTTTGCAGCCAACCTTCCATAAAGCCAGAATTCCGCTTAAGTCAGCACATGGAAAATAAATCTTGATTTTAGAGAATAGTGGCCCACAGTGCCAGTTTTGCAAAATCTACTTTTACAAGCAATTCTAGTAGGATGGCTTAAAGTAGGTTAGGCAAGCACAATTTCCTCAAGAAGTGTTAGCTGCGTTCCTTTCTGTAGCAGCTGTACATCAGAAGGACTCCTAAACTCTTGCACAGAATAGCTGAGGATGCTCTGTTTCATGCAAACTTCGTAATGAACTACTCAGTACAGACCCTCTACTTTGTTCAGCTGCCTGCTTTGCACTTTCCATTCTGTGAGGTCCCCAAGAGCTTTTTTTTCCTCCCTAAGATGTAGTGATCCTCAAACAGGAATTAGACACCTAACAACTACTGAAAATCCATATAATTTGGACTCATTGCCTTAAGCCTTGAAAGTAAGAAAGAAAAAAAAAGAAAAAAGTCTCTCACTGTCCCAGCTGCATTATTTGTACAACAGCAAGGATTTTATATTTAGTACAAAGGCTGTACCAGACAATTAAAATACATTTATTTCTTGAGCAGGAACAGCAATTATTCTACTTTATCTGGAGTACACTGCAGCCTATTAGAGGGGCAAAAAAAATGAAACTGAAATAAATGAAACTACTGAGAATACTCAAAAGCTTAAAAAAATTCAAACTTACAACTTCATCTTTTCGTCATTTTTAAAATTTTTGTATCACATTTAATGACGAACATCTACAGTTACATTCAAGATCACAACATTCAAGATCACAAGCCTCTAAAAGAAGAGGAGAATTAAATTGCCAAATACTTACTTAAGATAGAAATCAATGATGACATCATTGAGAAATTCTCCATACTCTAAACACTCTAGATCTTCTCTTGTGACTCCCAGGCCTCCTTTTGCAGGTGGAGGTGGATAAACAATCAAACTAGAAAACATAGACCATGTTGTAACAATGGCAAACTGGGTTTTATATTTTATTCACAGTATATCCATTCCACATCTAAAAGATTTCCCAGAAAACCTGTTGAAGTGGTAGTTCTCAAAACTGCTGAGTAACTCAGAATTCTGTTACCATTTCTTCCTCCAATAGCAAGAGTGCTTACATACGAAATATTGCCCCCCCCCAATTTTGCAAAAACTTTTGGAAAGGAAATTTTTACCTTCAGCTTTTTTTGATAAAAATAAATGATAAATGGCCATATAAAACAGGAAGAAATACTACAGGACAGATTCTCAGTGGGTATGAATGAGCAGTGATTTCCTATCAATTAAGACTCCAATGAGGACTCCCACATTTCCAAATTTGGGTTTATGCACCATGCAGCACATGCACTGTAAGTGGTTTGGAACTGCCCAACTTCAGTCTAAAGCTAACGCTTACAACGTATTAAAAAAAAGTCTAGACTAACATCCATATTACTTAACTGGAACCACAAACCAAGCACTTTTGCTGTTGTAGAAAATCTCTTAAGCAGAACCAAAACCAACTGTTACACTGCCAGCAAAAAGTGTAAGCATACTGCAAGAGTTCTTAAGAGGAAGGTACTTCACTACTGTTTGCCATACTAAGAGTATGAGGAATAACAGACTACTACAGACAGAACCAAAGCACAATGCTAGCTGCCTCCTAGTTTCTTCCTGCATTACACATTCATGTGTTTTCCTTTTCTAAAATGTTTGTTAACCTAGGTCTTGCGCTAACTAATAAACTGTATTACAATCTGCAGTTATAAACAGATCAAATGTGACAGAATAGTAAAAGAAAACATCTTTTAAAGAAAAACAATGGCTCAGCCTAAGTTAGCAATAGTTTTGCTTTGATATGCACTTAGGTGAACATTCACAGAGGCTACAAGCTCTCTGCCCTCCCATTGATGGGTCCATGATGTGAGCACATCTGTAGTCAAAGTTCAGGTATTCACTAATTTCTGTGAGATTCTTTGTTGTCCTGTGACACATCTATTCTCTCTCAACTATTAGACTGAAACAGGAATGACCACATTCATATTCAGTGATATTTTATATTTATATAGAATCTTTCACCCAACACTTCTGAATCAACTAGAAAATGGTAATTATGATAGAACTTATATTCCAGCAATTTGTTTATTCAGTTTGCTTTATTTTCACCTTCAAAGTGAAAGATACATACTTCTTAACTGCTCCAGCTTCTCTTACTTCTTTCCATTCTTCATTCAGTGCAGAGGACAGAGAAATGGAATAGCAACCACTGTTCTGCTTATTTGCAAGGGCATAACTAGGCCTGGCCACTTTTGGTTTCGATTCCTACCAATAAAAAACAAATAATAAAAAAGGATCACATGACTAGATATGTAAAACAGACCACAAAAACAAACAAACAAAAAAATCCACAAGCCTGAAGCCTGCATGACTACACTGCATCACTGAAGAATCTTGCTGGAGAGAAGTGCAAACATTCAAACATCAGCATTTAGACTTATGTGCCACTGCTCAGACAAAAAAAAAAAAAAAAAAAAAAAAAAAAAAAGTTGTGTCCCTTTTAAAATACTGGTAGGTCTTCATTTGTTCATAGCCTCTCTAAAACAGTTTAGAAGCATTATTCAGTTTAGAAGCATTATTCAGCCAACTGAGGCAGAATTACTTTTGGATGAGAAACAGGACCTGAAAGAATGGAGACAGGTATGAGACTGTCTTACTAGGAGCTGGGTAAGCTTGGCAGGTTGGAAAATCTAGTTGTCAAGAATTTCTCTATGAAATAATACAGATTTGAATTGGAAGCAGAGCAACTTGACTTTTAAGTTCCCAGTTTCATACACAGATTCATCTGTTGTCCCTGTGTTTGTTACTAACTGGAACAAACATATACGCTTTGAAATGACAATAGCATGGGGCTGCATTCAGACATTTACTCCTCAAATGGGGGTGTACTAACACATTAACTTGCACGATCCCATCTCCTTGGCATCCCTGGGATGCATTTAAATATTTCAAACTACGGAGCCCTCACTAGAAAAATCTAGAAACATTTGGAGTGGGTAAGGTGCATTGCTCCTCCTACACACACTACTGTCTCCACTCTGCTGCACCCAGTTCACTTATAGCTCAGGTGAGAAATGGACCCTTCACCACCGTCACTCCTACATTCATTAACTCTCAACTTGCCATCCTGGAGACACCACAAGGGAGGCGAATTCCTGTGGCTTTAGGCATACGCAACTATGAGTCAACCAAAAGCTTCATTATTTGCCACTTATCAGTGCTGATGACATCTCTGTACTATCTTTCTTTGGGCACGATCTAGCACTTTACTGGTAAGTCTTGCCCCATTGTAGAGGGATAAATCACAAATGTTACTGATTTTTTTAAAAGCTATGGATAAAGACAGAATTTATTCTTCGCAATTGGCTGATCTAAAATTTACTGGAATTTGTGAATGCCAACAGATGGTGGTAAGTCAAGGAACAGCTACTCACTAACCTGAAATGCAGGCTCATGCGCATTTGAGGTATTCTCTTTCAGCATACATTGCTTTAGTAGATCCTTACTGTAACTGATAAAAGGGCTCTCTTCAGCAGAAAGATCCTTAAACAAAGGTAAGGCTTGCTTCAAAGACAAAAACTCAGAGAGATCTGGTGCTCTGTTCTTCTTGCTCACATTTGTAATTAATTCAGTCAGTCTAACTTCTTCCCACTCTGTGAGTGTTTGGGACAGCTCAAGAAAAACAAATTCACTAGATTTGGCTGGAAAAAAGAAAGAAAGGAGAGTATTAACACACTAAGAAAGCAAAGCAGAACTGTGGCAACAGTTTCCACACCAAACTGTAAGACTACCACTCTGATTTGTTTCAACAAGTCTCAACACAGAGTTCAAAAGATCTGCATTACTATGCATATTCAAAAGGCATAAAACATTCAAGCATAGAAATTTAATAGTAACTCCTGAAGGTTTCTACTCATAAAGAACAAGAATGTAATCAAGGTAAATAAACCTAAGATTAAAGAGTGTCCTGCAGCTTCAGACTCATTTTCCACTCTTTTCACTGGGAGCTTTGTCTATAAAAGCCACTGGTAACTGATAAACTTAGATCTAAAAATGTAAAGGTAACTCACTGCTTACACTTAATTCGGTCTCTCACTTTAAACAATTCCTGCTCCTTAGGCAAAGCTAACATTAACTGTATTTTTTTTCCCATAGAGGTGGTGACTTGACAGGGTAAAAGAACTGTTAAATTTCACACAGGCAACTCTGACATCATAACTGCGGTAGAGGTCATTTTCTAATCATTTTGCTAATGTAAAAATACTGCGGGATTGTGCCAGTCTGAATACTTGAGCAAAAGTTATACTCAGTTCTTACAGAGCTTCACTCCAGAAAAACAAGTAAACCCAGTCCACAAGACCCTATAGACTAAATAGTCCATTTAACCTCTAGTGGAAATTTTCTCTAATAGTAATGCAATGGTCCAATACAGTCTTGTCAAAGATTAAAAATCAGCAATTATCTTCCAAGCCATTCTTCTAGCACCTAGGCTACTCAGAAGTAAGGAAACTTAAAACATCCTGTTTATTTTTAAAGAGAGAGCTACTTTACACACAAGCATAGTTTAAAATGCCTCCACACACAGATCACAACGTAACACAGTTCAAAAGGTCATTTTATTAAGTAGCAGTGGTTTTGAATCACATTATGTTATGTTTTCTTCCAAAGACAAGTATAGAGGGGCATTTTGGAAGAGCAAAAGTGATCAACTTTTATCTTTTAAAAAAATATAGGCTTTCCTCAGTATTCAGAAATGTGAGTATAAAATAACCCCTTTAAAATAACCCCATATACTACACCTTTTCATCATGCTTAAGAAGAGTGATTACTCACATGGTTTGCTGAAAACAGACTTTCCTAACTGGGTTTCAATCTTTTCTACATAATCTGCAGACAACCAAAGGAAAACGATTGTGCTTGAAGAACAGCCACTGTCGCTTCTCCACAGACCAAACCTTCTCAGATCCAGAGTATCCACTGTCAGCTTAACATTCTTATTAAGAGCCACTGTAGAAAATAGAATTTAAAATAACCAAACCTTACACAGCCATAGATAATTATAAAGGCATAATACTAAATTACTACAATGTGTAAGTATCAAAGTATTAAAATTATTCTTGCAGATTTTTTCCTGCCACTATATTGAATGTGTTTAGAATTTAGTACTTAAATCACTCTTTCCAAACTACATAAAACAAAGTTACCAAATTGTAACACTAAAAGTTGTACATCTAAACACATAATTCTTCATGAAAAACATCGTATTTTTGCTCAGAATAATCTCAGTTAACACGTACAAATACACAAAAAATTAATTCCAAGTCACGAACTCCTATTTTCTTTCCATCAATACATCTGTCAATTCAGAACTACTCCCAAACCTTTTCCTACGAGTTATCACACATCACCTTTGGAAAACTGACTGAATGCAAGTCTACAGAGTTACGTTCTTCTTGGCTTGGGCAACTCGCACATTTTTGTTTAACAGACCAGAGGGCCTAAACCTCTGATCTCAAAAGACTGATGTTTCACCCCAAAAACATGAATAGTCCTATTTACCACAATTTATCACTTAAATATGCAGAATAAGTTCACCTTAAAAGTGTAAGAAGCTGCTAAGTTATTAATACTTACAGATTAGACAAAAAGCTTTATTTATTGATAAATTTTTATTTTAGAGGCTTCAATGTCTTTGTAAAAGCAAATAAAATAAGGATATAAAATATTCAAAATAGAAACATATACAGAACATTTTCATATAGTATTTGCAAGATTAATAGTTAGGAGAAGGATAAAGAAACAAAATTATCTTACCCTGAAATGGGATCATAATATACTTGGTTGTAAACTGAAATAAAAATAAAAACAATTAGTTTGCTTTTTACAAATTGATTAAAACAAACTAGGCAAGAATTAATAATCAGCTTATAGCTAAATTAGTTGAAAAATAAAATGCCTAATTTAAGAACGTAATCAACATTGTCTATTTCACCTACCACAATACTCCTAAATCCACACTAAAGAATCTAAATGACAGCAAGCTGACTTGCACAGGTGCTCAGCACTCGGAAAGAAGCAGAAGACTGTATAGAGCTGCCTACAGACTCCTTAAGAAAAAAAATGACGAATGCTCAGATGGCTAAACAGGACAAAAGGAGCCTGTTTGTAGGTGTCCCAGGATAGAGACTGTCAGTTGCATTACTTGAATTAAGGATACTAGTTCAAAAGTCCCACACTGGAATGTTATCTTGCTACTTACATTAATCTTTGAATGAAAAACCTTTAAAGTTGCTACTTACACTGTTACTATGTTAAAAAAAAAAGACTTAGCTAAATAAAGAGTGTTTTATTGTCACTTTGGCTGAAGGTTGTCACCTTTCTTGAGAAGAGAGTTTTCTCCTACCTTACCATACTAAGCATGAAAAATGAAGTCATTTTTTCCAAGGTAAAATTCTCGTGTTCCACTTAAAAATACTGATTTTAAAAGTATTTCAACTCACCTTTCAAATGATTTTGGCACATTTAGGAGATCTCTATGAAATGTTTTCATTACTGCATGAGAACTGCTCTCAAAACTCATTTTAAAATATTCTCAAAATGTCACCATAATAATGCAACTTACCCTTGCATGACCTGTTGATGACCATTTAAATCTCCCAATGTACAGACTTGCAAATGCAATTTCCAATGCTGGATTCACCTGTTCACTAGGTGTGCTACCAGAAGGTAAGGTAACAGGACATCTATCTTCAACTGACTCCATTAAAAGCTGTAAAATAGTTATATGTATTACAGGGCTTTGAAGGAAATATTTCCCTCCTGTAACCTTAGGAACTTTATCTTTATGCTTGTAAGAATTTACTCCCGTATTTAACATCCATGTAAAATTTCCATATTAAAAGCTGTAGGTTATCACCATCATTACCGACAACCGTCAAGGGCTGAACAATAACTTGCTCCAAGTCTGAACTTCACACTGCCAAGACATGGCCTGTGCTCTTTACCAATCTAACCCAAGTAAAAACTTAAACAGAGCAACAGAAAAAATCCTCCCTTTTGACATCAAAGATAAAGGATCCAATTCAATGCCTACATTCAGAGTGATGCAACTGGGAGAAGAGGCAGCAGTAGTTCTGACTTGTTTCTGAATTAGAGATACCCAAAATCCGGGTCAAATATAGCAGCACGAGGCTCACAAAGTCCAAAATGGGGCAATGACCTTTACAGATAGTTTTAGATTCAAACTCCATTGCTAGTCATAAAGGAAAGGGAACAACTTTATCCCATCCCTTTCTGCTACCCACAAAGACCCTTAAACTTCTCCATGTACCGAATTACAACAGAAGACTGGATGACAAGAAGAAACTACCAACTTGAATTATGATAAATAGCCAAAAATTGTGTGCAAAAAAACCTTTTCAGAGAAGTATCTCCATCACGTCCACCTCTAGCATAGGCTACTATTTAATCCTTCCTGTTTTGTAATATTAAACATTTCCAAAATATTTATTTTTGAAATACAAAATACACAGTATGTTACAGAACCACTCAAACATCACAACCAGAAATTTTCTCTGAAGACTGTCCAGAAATCCATCTGTGAAATAAATTACTACAGCTACTGCTTGTTGCTAGGACTAATCCTATCTGCTCTAAGCATTTCTCTCATGTCCTAACACGCAGTGTACAAATAAATTAAAGGACTGGCATAACAACACACAGGCCAAAGTTAGACTACCTGCTCTGTGTGACTTTCCATCCTGTCTTCCAATTGCATTTTTGAGAAAGGTAAATCAGACTCTTGGTCTATTTCTTTATTATCAGTAATATCATCCTGCAGTGGCTCTGTGCATTTTGGTTCAGAAGAGCCATCCTCATCATCACTGGAAAGGACAACTAAAGAGGAAAAAAAAATGTACACATATACTACAAGATGCAGGTTTAAGAATATTTTGTACACTGTAAATTTCAGATGAACAAAGAATACTCTCTCCTTTAGTATGTAATATCAAAGTACACTGCCCCACCCAGCCAGAGTCTGTGTGCACGCAAGTGCATATAACAAGAAGCACTGCTTTATAACTTTATTAGCGCTTCTTACCCAAGGTTCTCAAAATTTTATTCAGATAAGAGTTAAGCCACAACATACCTGCTTCAACAAAGAGAGTTCATATTTCTCTCAACATCATTAAAAATGCAAACTCACTTTTCCACAGCCACAAAATCAGCTGTAGAATACAGACTGGAATAGGAACATTCTTCTGTCCATGCTGTTTCTCAAGTACAGGACCCTCTACACTCCAGTACATTATAGTGAGCACTGTTCTCTAATCTGCACAATGCATTACAAACAATACATTCTCTGTCCTCAATCTTTTGTTCCATATATTTTGACTAGTCAGTCATACGTGAGTTCTCCCAAGATCTAAGCATATCAGTGGTAACTGTCAGCAACACAGATACAGTACATACTTGGCTCAACTGAAACAAGTGGCCGATTACCCCTGCAGATTCTGTTCCGCAACTTGCTCAGATACTGCGATGTGTCCACCTTTAATTTCCTGATGGTACTGACTCTTGGTGAAATTGTGTCCTCACCAGTGGCAGGAAGCTGCTTCTCCAGCAAGTTTGTGGGAGGAGACTCTGAGCCAAGTACCTCTGCGCAGCTGCGAGCAGACCTTAAATGGCTGTGGGTGGAAGTGTCTTTACAGCTTGTCTCTAACAGCTGGGGTGTGCAGTCGTGCACCAGGCTAGACCTGTGACCTTGTTCATCCTCACAGAGGTTTCTGCAGCCAAGTGACTGTGTTGAACTCAGTCTTTGCTCTTTCTACAAAACAGGAATCAGAGATTGGGTATACGTTTATTTCTTGACCTTCCTATGATAGTTTAGATTGAGACTTCATAATGTGCTAGATAAAATAATTATTGCTTAATGCAGCTGTACTTTAGAGCTCAAGTCAGGGTAATTCCTCCTCCTTTATCGCAAAGGTTATTACATAAAGGTAAGAGGAAGAACCTTTTAAAAGCCTACTATGTTCCCTTGTTGAACTGAACAAGAAACTGTATCTGATCTTTTAGCAGCTCCTTCACAGTCTTACTCTGAAAGAACAAGAACCAGCAATGTTCATTACTTTGCAGATGTCCACCAGGTGAGCAGGACTCCGTACCTATCCACATCAATCGGTTTTTAAAAACAAGCTAACAGATATACCTTTATCATATTCAAATGCTTGCATAGCTTGAATATAAGTCACAACTTATACTTGACTAATTTTACTTTTTTTTATTCTTCCCCCAAAAATCTTAGTGACAGATCAGAATAAAACTTTCAGAGACAGTAGGAAAGACTGAAGAGGAGGGAGGAAGATACCATCTTCAAGATTTCAATAACCCCATGTATACTTTATAAATTTTGTTTGAACATCCCTGATCAGTTTCATACCATCTCTGAAAGAAACTTTACTTCAGTGGCCTGATGCCATATTTCCCAAATAGTGTTGTTCCATGCTTCTGACTGAAGGAAACACTGTCATTCATCTCTCTCTGCCTTTCAGCTACAAGAAGCATATTCTTATGTAGCAGAAAGAAGCACGCACACTCACACTTCCTAATTCATCACTGCACTCCTTTGCCTCAACATGTATAAAGGCATCCCTAGACAATCTAGTTACTATTACAGTTCTTGTATCTTGAATGTTGCTACTGTTGCTGCTGAAGTAAGTGTGTGTCTGTGTACACATACATTAAAATTAAGGATAACTTACAGACAGTGGATGGGATTTTTCTGGAATGTGTGCATTACAATCATCGCTAAATCTTCTTTTCCTCTTCTCAGAATCAAAGGAGTCTGATCCCTTCCAACTATGAGAGGTACTGTTCATGTTTTTGTTCCTCTTATCCACTTCAACATAGTTCTTGTTTTCTATGTCAAAATGTAAAAGAGAAAGAAAAACAAGGTGAAAACGAACAAAGTGATTTAATGGATTATCCTTAAAAACCTTTCTACTTCTTTGTATCTGTTATGTCTTAAATAAAATGCATTCAAGCAGACAGCTTCCACAATAGAGAGTTCTTCCCTTTTTTAAATTGTGTGTGCTTGTCAGATACATTCCCTAAAATATTAGGTAAAGATAACCATTGCAAAAATAATTAATATAAGGGTATAACCAAATTCATAGCTCCCTTGCAAGTAATAACTAGCATTCTATATTCCACAATCCTTCTTATAGCTTCTGCTGGATGCAAAATTCTCCAAGTCCTGTTTTAATCTGCAAATATTGCTAAATAGTGTTAGAAAGATGGTACAATCACCTCTAGAGAGTCAGCATAGATCTCATTATTTTTCAGAAGTGAGTAAAAATTTTGTTATATAGTATGAACATTTTAGTAGGGATCCAAAACATTTGAGCATTCTAATAGATTCCACTCTTGCGTATAGAAGACTTTATAAAAAGTCAGCATTATAATAACAGTACAGTGAGGCTTCTTTCAATCTCTCTGAACCATCATGGCTTTATTGCTATTTAAAAAACACAGCTTTAGTTATTTGATATATTTTACCATATCTGAAAATACTGTATTTTGCAAAAACATACATCCTGTCTGCAACACCTTCTATTACCTTCTTTCCTTGCTCTTCTTAAAATACTAGAGTTAAATATTTCCAAAACGCTCCAAACATTTATAGTGAAATGCTGGATTATTGCTCACTACGAACCTTTCTTCTGCAGCTCACGTTTTCTAAAAGCGAAGACAAAATTACTGCTTTCTGATTCCTTAGAAGGTTCGGTCAATTTACAAGGGCCATCATCTGTCTTTCTCAGGCAATGCTCACTCCTGTAAAGAATATTAACTATGACTTATCTTTTATTTTGAAAGAATACTGAAAATCCCAACAGAAACAAGAGTCAGTTAGACCACAAACTTCTGCCTCTCTCATAACCATGTGAAGCTTGGCAAATGAAATGCAGACTAATTCAGTTCACATTATGGAAATACTCAGCTAGATACTCCGACGTTATTAATGAAATAGATGCTTCTAAAAGATGCACAGGATGAAAATGTGACATGCTTGACATCAGACACTGAAATACTATTTTGCTGTAAAGCATAAATGTGACAAAAACATGTAACAAGAAGAAGAAAAAGACAGAACAGTTAGTTGATTCTATCCTTGCCTTTGTCATGAATGTGGTGGGAATGACGCAATGTAGTGTATTTAAAATTTAGATTTAAACTGCTAATAGAGTCCACTCTAAGTTCCTGCAACAAGAAAAGATTTGAAATGAGCTTTCCTGCTCAAAAGAGCCTGAAACAGTAACTTGGGGAGGAGTGGGGGGAAACGAAACAAAACAAAACAAAAAAAACAATTAATAACTATGTAAATGGGGAAAGAAGAGACAGAAGAGAAAGAAGAAAAAAAGGATTACAGCAAGAAAAACTAGGAAAACTACAGGTTCTCAGCTGAGCTGGTAGGTTCATTCTAAAAAGAAGGACATGCTAGAAAATCATTTTTTTCCTATTATTCCTATTTTTTATGTAACAGAGAAAAAAAATCAATATTCCAAGTTGTACTGATAGACTGAACAGTATGATATCATCACATTTGAGGTCTGACCTTGTACGCATATACTCTTTCAGTTTCTCTTAAGGTTAATTACAGATGACAAAAGTCTACATAACTGTACTTTGGTTTCAAGTGTATGCATTATGATAACATTTAATTACATGGTCACATGATATTTTCCTCACAGGAACTTAATTACATTCAGTACACAAGACTTCTGAGAATTTATCAGGGTTACACTGACAAAAAACCTAACCTGCATGATATCAACTTCATTCGCTGCGGGAGTTGAAGAAAGCAAGAAAATAAAGGAAGATTTCATGGATAAAATAGTTTAACGCTGCTCTAGAAAATCTTTTCCATTCCTCTTTTTGTCACCTCACTTAACCCCAAAGTGATTTTGGTTTCATGATTTTATATGAGGCCTAACTTACAATCTTGCAGTCCAATTTGCAAAGTGCTAGGTAATGACTGCAATGACTTGAATCACTGATGGCTGAGCTTGGACCTGTAAAGAATGCCACCAACCATGGGAAAGAAGATTCTTGGCATCTCTAATTACATGTCCAAAACTACTGGACACTTTTTAAGCAGGTGCCCGTTCTTCAGTGCCATATCTGTAAAATGGAGCATCACTGCTCTTTGGGAATACTGTGAAGATATAAATAAAATAGAATAAAGACTTCTGAAGTGCTCAGATACTACAGTAACGAACACTATATAAACACCATGAAGAAATTAATAATTCTGTCTCAGTTCACAATCATGCATGAAGCCATACACAGAAAAACTGTTCAATAAGCAGTATTATTCACTCTGTGCACTGAACAAGATAGGGCCTTCTAGAGATTAAGCAGCTCTAGTTCTGGAATAACCTCACCCCAGGGTTTTGGAAGCTATATACATCTGTTAATTTAAATACATCTGCATGCATAACAACTATATTGATCTGATTGTTTAAAAAAAGTCTATACCCAAATTCTGCATGTCTTATTTTTATTTCTAATCTTCATCGATGCTAACTCAGTTTAAAATGCACCACTTCACAGGCACATGCATAACCTAAGAAACTACAGGAGTATATACTGAAGTGTTCTCAACAACCATGATGAATAAGTATGAAGCACACTTTTAAACAACCCTAAGTTTCTTTATGTTTAAAATGAATCTAATATTCAGCATATTGATAGGTCAGTGGGGATTTAAGTAAATGCATTTTACACTGGGTTATAGTGAGCAAGGAATGCAAAACCCATCAATTCTATAACATCCACAGGAAGAAAGGAGACAGGGAACTTGCAGGAAGTTTTAGATTATAGAGAAAGGTTAACTTGATACCACCCTGTTCTTATCACTCACAGTTCTTTGACTAACCTGAGATTTCCATAGCACAGAACAGGTATGATTTTCAGTGAAACAGTATGGCTGTGTGTGTGTACATATATGTACACACACACACACACACACACACACTATAAGGGGGGAGGGGAGTTTTTACTCTTCTTCAAAAGAAGAGACCCCAAAAGAGTCAGTGCCATGAATATCCTGTGCACAGACATTAGCTATAGGGAGATGATCAGGATCAGAACAAGTCTTTTTTAGAATACTTCTTAAGTTCTTCACTTCCTATGTGATATCTGTCAGAGCTTGCATTAAAATGCTGGTCACTATGGGGGGGGAAAAAAAAAACCCACAAACCCTCCTTACACTGGTTGCTGCTAATAACTAGCCTTATCAAAAAGGTCTAACACTTTTACTTAACACATTAGAAAAGCACATAACAGAAACAGAAACCTAAACCTTCATCCAATGAACAATCCCACGTCTAAAGCAAGTTGGGTACACCAGCTCCTGAAACATTGACTCAGACCTTTTTTACCTGGAAAGACAAATGGAACTGGAGAAAATGCAGACTTTATTTAACCTCGGTTAATATAGAGCTAGTTCCACACTCATGTAAAAGGTCTTGATTTCCCTCTATGTCCTTAATACTTTCTACCATTACGCATTATTCTCTTCAGGGGTTACACAGAAGAAATCTCTACGCAGCATTAGCTATTTCAGTACTGAAGAGTCTAAACCACTGTTGCTTAGCATAAAACTCAACAGCTGCCCTTCAGATATTAGACTGAAAATACATGCAAGATGTTTCCTGAAATTTAGAGCGTTACATACAAAACTCTATGTTTTCTTCTTTATGAATACAGGCATTGCCATCATTCAAAACAATACTGAGTGGAAAACTGGGATACTAAATATTACAGAACTTAAAGATTTTGTAGTCAAAAAAGACTTAGTCTACTACTTATTAAAATACATGTAGTAGTTTTAAAATGACTCAGGAGACAATCTAATAAACTGTTCTAAATCCCTCATTTTAAAATTCAGCTTTGTCAGATTAATTATAATAATAGAGACTCCAACAGAAAAATGACAGCAATCTTCAGTAATTCATGATATCAAAGATGCTCATGTATCAGAATGAGCAATATGACTTACTCTTCTAAAGATTTATGATTTCTTTAACCTGATCATTCCTGCCCTTACAAACCATTCTTCTTTTCCTTTCTCGTTTTATTTCCTCCCCCAAAATTTCATGCTATTTGTCCCTGTGGATACTTTGCTTTTAAGCAATGAGAAAGCCACAGAAGACAAGAAAAAAGCGCTTACTCTGATGTCAACTGCCATCTTAGACTGAGACAAGTATTATATAATTCTAATCACTCATTTCTACTAGTTTTGCATGTCAAGTATTGCTATAATGCTCCGTCAAGGTAAATACAGAAAGAAAAGAGGAAAAGTAGATTCCAAGCAGTGAGAAAGCAATCTCTCAAACAATAGCACTCTGTTGATGCGCTTGCAACCAGTGAGGGATTAATGAAAAAGAAATGAACGATCACATATATGTACTTTGGAGAAATTTTTTTAAAGAAATTACTTGACACCATGCTAGAAAACATAACAGCAACAAGAAAACAAGATTTTGGTTCTAGATACAAAACCAACTGAAATATATTTGAAACACAGCCACTTATACAGACCAAAAACATTGTTTTATTGGAAATGGACATTCCTTCTAGGAAAGAACAGTAGTGTGGTAACATCAGGTACAGCAAAAATCAGAACAAATGCAAAGTTAAAACAGCTAGTTGCAGCAGCATGTTAGTTTGCACTCAGGAAATTCAACTTCTGCTTCAAGACAGAGTCTCATAAAAACTGTTCCAGCGAAATTGTTTTCCATTGTGAAGTCATGTTATTTCAGGAAGACTGGCAAAATCAGCAGTGAACAACATACCTTTTGGACAGAAAAGAACTTTCATGAGGAGGACTTAATATTTGACATGTCTGTAGGCTGGCAACAGATGATGAGGGTGGTTGACCTGATTGTAACTTGTCAGCATCAGATAAATTAGCATCAATTATTACGTGGCTGTTTATGTATTTTCTTCCAATTTTCGTCCTCAGGACATTCGTCAAGATAACTTTGGGTTGCCTGCCATACATATAACGATAAATCATAAATACTGCACTCAAATCTAGAGAAAGAAACTTCTAAATAAAATGGTGTATTTTAGTGGCTTGATAATCCCCCAACATCATTTAAAAAGTATTACTTTTTTTCTCCTCTATCTTTTAGAGACATAGAACAAAATCCTCCACAAAGGAACTCAAAATCCAAGGCGAGCAGATAAATGCAAAAAGTAGCAAGAAACTGGAAAGAGTTTGTATGAGGCTAGATGCATCATTTCACCATAACCAGATACTATTCACATCACATGGCCACTAACATATCATCTTAATACTGTTTAGCAACTGGTAAATCCTTATCTCCAAATAGTTTTCATGCAGTGTCTATCTACATTTCTCAGAATTATGCAGCAAGGAAATTTTGATTTTCCTACAAACAAGAAGCCTCCAGTAAAACATATTGGATTCTCTCAAGCACTTAGTCAACAGGTAGAAAGTAGCGCGCACACAAAAATTTAGCAATAGATTTTTTTTCTTCCCCCTCAATTTCCAGCTGGCATTCTGCAATACAGCAATTGCAAGGCCCAGAAGAACATCTGCAAGTGTTACAAATGACAAGCATTAAAAATAAACTAAACAAAATATGAAGATGTGACTACTTGACCAGTGACGTATAAGAGCAGCACAATATATGTGACACAAGGCAACTTCAGCCAGCTAGCTGTGTAGCCCTTGACTTACTTTCCTCTTTCTCAAACAGGGATTTAAATTCTACCATTTCCTTTGCAATTCATTTTGGATTATGATGTATGCCATGGCCTTTCTTGAATCTGTTGGGAACAATGCTGTCTTCTGGATATCTGCTGTATACCTCTCCTGTTGTCTGTATTCATCCATGAAGCACACTCCAGCACAGATTGTGTGATGTCTGGGAGAACCTGGATCTCCTGTTGCACTGATATGTCAATTTTCTTTTTATCAAGGGACTACATTAGGGAAAAGCAGTTGCAGAGGTACACAGGTGATCAGCAATGAGGCTATGACTAAAATGACAAGCCTGATACAGAAGAACACAGTACTCTGGATACAATCTCCAGTAATGGAAGCCCCTTATCTGTTTATTGTCAGAAGCTGGGAGGAAACATTAGTGAAAAAAATCATTCACTCTAACTGTGCCCTGTTTCTTATACTGTTCCCAGGTATCTCCAACGGACCATTGCCTGATGGGGAGTAGGAGAGGGGAAGATACTGGGCTTGATAGGCCTGGTCTTTCTTCTGACCCTTCATGCCTCCTCTCATCTTTTTGTGATTAGTCAGAGACCATAACAGTGAATATATACTTTGATATTTTGTCAGAGAAAAGTGGGCAGTTAACTGCAAGCATACGCCTCTCTACACGAGAAAAAAAAATGCATTTTGAGAGTCCAATGGCTGAATGAGAACAAATTGGTCTTGTCAATACAGGACCATCTAGAAACCACCTGATCAGAAATCCCATTACAGTGTGCCTGCCACCATGTCTTTCAATTATTAGCAAAAGGAACCACGTGCAAGGGAATACAACAAAGTCAGATGGCATGAGAATGAGAACAACATTCACGGATGAGACAAGACAACTGTGGTACCATGAAGAACAGTTTCTCATGAAAAATAACTGCAAGGAAAATGATTTCTTTTAGTGACATGAAGCAAAGAGCATTGAACAACATACCTTTTAGACAGAAAAAGGCTTTGGAGAGTAGGATTTAAAATTTGCCATATCTTTAGGCTGGCAACAGATGATGAAGGTAGTTGATCTGACTGCAGCTTGTCAGCATCAGAAAAATTAGCATCAGTTTTAGGTTGCGCCTGTGTGTATTTTCGTCCTATTTTCGTCCTCAGGACATTCGTCAAGATAACTTTGGGTTGCCTGCCATACATATAATAATAAATTAATAATAGGGTGCTGAGATCTTGTTAAATCACATGAATTCAACAAAACTTATTGAAACCCTTCTTTAAGGGTTTATTGTTCCTGCATCATACTTAATAGCTTCAAGAGAATTAAGTTCACTTCCCTGACAATCTACAAAGCAGTCCTCTTTAGAGAAGATGAATCAGAACTGCATTTCTCTCAATCAGGATAGCTTTTCAGGGCTGCCTATTCTGCCATCAATAACTGTCACATCCACGCATGATTCTGAAGTGGCAAACTTCAGTTCAGAGGCATGGAAATTTTCCTGCAACTTTTTTACTGAAAGATATTGGAAGTGGCATCACTTGCCTGACAGACTATTCCGAAAGTATACACTTGAGCATTTTCAGGGTATGAAAACAAGTGTTTGTATTGTGGCATCTTACTTCAGAACTAGAAATATTCAGTGGTTCCCATATCACAATTTAAATTATGATCTTGCTGGAAAATCAAGCTAGTGCAATCTTATAGTTTTGAAGACCCACATAATTATTTCTATTCAATTCTGCTAAAAAAAAAATGACATGAATTAGAAGGTTACTAACAGCTCCCCATCATGACTCTTTAAACAAATGTCTATACTGCACTGAGTCTGCTAGATAGATACTGAAGTCTTCAACATAAAGAATTAATTCTGTAATATGGCCAGTAACTTGTACAGTTTCTTTAAGCTGCTAACCAGTATATATCATAGATGGTTTGTCAGAATTTCTCAGATGATTCATTTCATTTTCAAAATGGGTGAGAATTAGACTTCTTTTCCTAGAAGGACTGGTCCTAAGAGGACACTGAAGCTCAGGCTCAGACATCAATTTTAGAAGATTAACAAGGTAAAAATTGCTTTCTCTGTGGCATATCTAAAATGACAAATCAAGTTGTTCACATTGTACAGCAAGAATCTTTCTTTTATAGTTAGAAAACCCTTCTACTCACATAGATATTACATGCTACAGCCACATTTCTTAAGGAAAAGGCTGCTATTGTTCAGTGGGTTGACAACTGCGCAAAAAACTTCTACGAAATTATAGCTGTCCCACTGACATGCTGCATTCAGCTCAACAGCATGGTTACATAGCATCTAGTGGTAAACAGATTTAAGCATGCCAGGAAAACCAGGGAAGATAAGCTATGCTTGAAACAAAAGAAAATATTGGAAACTGCTTTGCTAATGAAATCTGTTGGGCTCAGGGAACACATTTCAAGAAATCCTGACATTTTGCTGTTGCATCAATAGCTACATGTTGAGATTTCTTTTCCCTAGTTAGTTACCATGTTAACAAGACTCCTCCCTCCCCGGGAAATTGAAAAGACAGTAAGGTTCCTACACACAGCTTAGAGAACCTATCTGTAAAGCTACAAATACTGGTCAGTCTTATCAGATCATCAGTGAATGCCAAAACATGAGCGCAATGAGCTGCTGTCTCTGAGGGCTCTTCCATCCATTTCCTAAATCATGGTCAACAAACTTAAATGGTTCCCATTCAAAAGCAAGTAACTTAAGCTCAAGTTATGCCACTTTTCTCCACTCTCTGGGCTTGTCTTAGAAGTTTCCCAGAGAAAAAGTAAGTGATAAAGAGCTAATGCTGAGTCTCAAAAAGAGATCCTTAAACTCTGAAGGAAAAAATAAATAAATCACTGCACTCTGGCACAAGAATCTGGACAGAGGAAGAAATAAAGTATTTAGTCTTGTAAGGGAAGGTTCCTGATTAGCTACAGGAAATACAGTCTAGGGTTTCTGAAGCAAAAGATAACTCTACAATGGCAATGTGAGGTCATATGTACGAGGATAGTTTCCGTCAGCCTCATCAGAAGACTGACCTAAACAAAAGGATAGCTCCAGAATGGTGTAGGCACAGACAGAAAAAGGCAGATACGCACTTGTTATTTTATCTAGACCTGTATATGTTCTATGACTGCTCAAGTAAAGAACAGCTGCTTTTAGGAACTCATTACAAAGTCTGTGCATCTATTTCAAATATCATAGACCTAAAAAAGTCTATTCTACATTTTGAGGATCCAAAGACTGGAGTTTTAGGAAAGGATATGCTTAAGCTACTGAAAAGCTTAGAAAGTCAATATTGGTCATGAGAAACATAAAGTAACCAGGCCACATGGTTCTATGGTCCTATTTCCAAGGAGAGAAACAACGCAAACATTATTTGGGTATCTCTCTGGAACGGTTAAACATTGCAGTCTCCTCAGAACAAGGGAAGTTTAATAACATTAGCATCTAACATAGTAGAGCCCAACTGTAGCAGCTTAATGAGAACATACCAAGACAGCAACATATTCTTGATTTAGCATAGGAAACAAGAAACTTATTTTCTACAGCATTCTTCCCCAAACCAGAAGTTCTAGCTATTCTCTGGGCTTCTCAAGCTCCTGGAGTTGATATGCTAACCCTGGTTTAACGTGTCAGAAGAACTTACAGTAACCAAACCTAAATGTAAATTGTTACTTGTCCAACTGTAAAGCATACTACAGTCTTTGTATATGCCTGCTTCTTCAAAGTCACTATGAAAGTACGTTAGCAATCTATGTCATATACAAAAATACTAAATATATTAAAATGAGGAATATACACATGTTGAAATGCTGATAAAAAGATTTCAAAATTCAGCTACACAAAGACCCATGAAACTGTTGAGAAAATTTACAATTACTAAGGCAATTAAAGGCAATTTCAAGGTAACAGTTATCAAATAACTTGTGCAAATTCATCTTACAAAATTAGAGATTTACTCTTATGCTTGAATTTCCTCCTTATCTTACCTAATCTACTTCAGAGGTCCAGTTACTAAAGGGCTATAGTGGAAAGACATTTCATCTTCTGAGGTCCCAGAAGAGATCAAGCAACCGAAGACTAGAACAGATACTTCTCCTTTAATAATATTCCCAGAATTGGTAATCTTTGCCCCTCCCTTGACTTAAATGGGCTTTAAATATGTTAAGTAAGTATCTTTGTGAAAATGATTTTACAAGTTAGAGTACACATGCATCCATGCAACTGGTTTTGCACTGGAAACCTGACTGTAGAGAAAGGAACCTCCAACAAGCAACATGGGAGAGAATAGCATATGTCTGGCTATCCATAAAGCTGTCAGTGCCATGCTAAGGCATCATTTCTACACGGCACTGTTTTTTGACTGAAGACATTAACATGAACAACTGGTTATGACTTGATTTACAGGGCTGTATAGTGCTTGCAGCTTTCAGTGGCTTCCTTTTCTAAAGAAGAAATTGCAAGTGATGGTATTTCTTGAAAAGTTATGTCATGAAGACTGAGCACAAATTGGATCAAAGAAAAACAGCTACACTTATGTCAGCCTGTATCTCTGTGTATCAGTTTCAGGACTGGGGCATGGATTCCTAGATTACCTGTTAAATTGTCCACAGTACCAAATAAGCAAGTCATACAAAAGGAATTTCAAAAGATAAAAGATAAGTGCTACAGAGCAAAAAATGTCAAGCAGGAAAAAAAAGCAGAGACACAGACACAGCAAGCAACTCATGAAACAGCAAGTCTGGAGGCATCTTGGTAAAGGAAAATCAAAGCAGAGTATTTTTGTTTCTAAAGCAACTCGCCTGCTCCACCCTACTCCTCCATCCTTTTTCCAAATGAAAAAAAAGTATGTAAACAAAGGTAACGGAAATATACTTACATATGTAAGGGTGAAACAGGGGGAAAAAAACTGTAATAAGAAAAATGCTGTCAGCTACTATTCCTGGCTAATCTCAAACCACTTTTCACAGGCAAAAATGTATTATGCTACCTTACAAAGTGCACAACTGAAAGGTATTAGTTGTTTATCTGACTTTGGGAAAAATGTCTGATCCCTTGACCTCTACTTCAGTCAAAAATCAGAACTGCTAGATCCAGTTCCATTTTCAATGACTATTTACGTATGCACCAGTATATAAGCACTGGCTCCAATGTGTTCAAATTTGCGTTAGAGAGTGTGATCAAATTCAGACCTGGGAGCTAGTGACTCCTTTTGGGTGCACTGATAATAACTGCCTACCCCAGCATCATCCTGCCTACATTCTCCTATTTGCAAATCCAAATTCTGTAAAATCAGTGTTTTAATCGTGGGATGACATACACCACATGAGGGTGCCCCATCAGGTCCCAAGAGAACTGATTACCTGTCCTGGGTCTAAGAATAAAGCCATTGACAGACTTTTTGTGTATTCATCTATTTGAGCTTCTACAGCATATGCACAGCCCAGGCAATCCTTGGCCTTTTGGAGTCCAAAGGAATGAAGTGATGCACTATCTTTAATGGGAAACTCTCAGTCACATTCATTGACTGCCTTCCCTTGAAGTAGGAAGAGGACAGACAGAGGTTTTCTTCTCAAGGCCACGCTCTTTCATCAGTTCAGCAGAACTCTGTTTTAACAACAAACCTGAAAATCCCTACTAACCTCCTTGCTTTGCTGGATCAGGAAGTTATTACTGCCAAAGTGTGTGTGTCAAGGCAAAGGAAACCTGCGTGTAAGTGATTGCCACAAAAACCTGACAACCCCATGGTCAGTACTTCATTCAGCCTTGACATATATTTCAATTAAAGTTTACAACATTGAGTTGGCAGAATTACACACATCTTATTTAAGTACTCCTCCCAACCCAAAGAAAACTCAACAGACCAAGATCAGAAGCTTGGTTTTCAAAGTAGTGCCATCCTTCTTGGATGACCCAGGAGTAATACAGCTGAGGTAAGAGAACGCCTCTAAGCTGTTTCGAGGTGGCAATAGTTACCTTCCTCAACAATAAAAGAAGTTTCATAAATGGCATACAAAACACTAACTGACCAATTACATAAATACTATGCCAAACTTTCTGCAAAGACACTAGTAAGTTGAGCTACTCACACTTAATGAGAGTCCTAATCTGTTTTACGACACAAATAGGAGAACACGCAAGAGCAGGACTTGGGAAACAACCTGCTCCGAGAGCCCTGCCTGGGATCATGAACAAATCGCCCAACAGCAGCCATTCACAGGGCCCTGAGCACAGGCGTCCAAGTGAAAGCAGTCTTGGTTTACAACACAGCTTCCATCCCCATGGTGTCACCTCACAGCAGGACTGATGGAAGTGATCAACTATCACATTTTATAATCCAGAACCTTAGTTAAAACCACAAGCAAGGTGGGTTTGTACTAATACATCCACTTTGTCCTTTCTGACTAAAATTAAGTGGCAGTAACAATGGTTAAGACAACATTAAAGTGAAACGTGCCTCCCTAAATATTTGACAGGAAATGTATCTTGCGTAACATCAAAGTTAGGTCCTATCAATAATGAAGGCAACATTTTTAAAACAACAGCTAAGAAAACCAGGGGTTTGCCATTAAGATCATTATTTCCTTTTTATCAATACAACTGAGAGATTCCCCACTGTGAGGAAGGGACAGAAACTTTTGCCTTCTAAAGATTCTCAGCATGTCACTTCACATTTTCCCTTTTGACTTTTGCCAATTCTCAGACTTTTGCTTAACAAAAGCTGGAGAAATGGGCAGAGGAACCTCATGAAGTTCAACAAGGGGAAGTACAAAGCTGTGCAGCTAGGGAGGAATAACCCCAGGCCAACCCGCTGAAAAGCAGTTTTGCAGAGAAGGACCTGGGGATCCTGGTGGAAAGCAAGTTGACCATCAGCCACTGATGTGCCCCTGTGGCCAAGAAGGCCAATGGTATCCTCCAATACATTAGGAAGAGCACTGCCAGCACGTCAAAGGAGGTGATCCTTCCCCTCTACTCAGCCCTGGTGAGGCCACATCTGGAGTGCTGGGTCCAGTTCTGGGCTCCCCAGTATGATAGAGATGGAGCTCCTGGAGAGGGTCCAGCAGAGGGCCACAGAGATGATTAAGAGACTGGAACATCTCTCATACAAGGGGAGGCTGAGGGAGCTGGGACTGTTCAGCCTGAAGAAGAGAAGGCTTGGGTCAGGTATCTTATCAATATATTTGAAGTGAGGGTGTAAAGAAGATGGACTCGGACTCTTTTCAGTGGTGCCCAGTGACAGGACAAGAAGCAGTGGGCACAAATTGAAACACAGGAAGTTCTGTCTGAATATAAGGGGGTGGGGAACACTTTTCACTGGAACTGGTTCCCTAGAGAGGCTGTGGATTCTCCATCCTTGGAGATATTCAAAAGCTGTCTGGACAGGGTCCTAGGCAACCTGCTCTAGCTACCCCTGCTTGAGGGGGTTGGACTAAATGATCTCTAAAGGTCCCTTCCAACCTGAACCAATCTGTGAACAAATACTGTCTCCTTTAGAACCCATATGCTCTTTCTACTCATTATGCAACGAAGTCAATGTGTTAATTTCAACTGACTGAGAAATGCTGTGGTACCTAAATGCAATACTTAGAATGAGCTTTTCCGGAGAGAGTAAGCAAAATCTATTTTACAGTGAACCCTCCAGCTTGTCTCTATCTTTTTTTAAAGAAATAAAAAAAGGACAGATTTAATACCTGAATATTTGCTGTCGCATTACATGCTAAATCATTTCTCACCAGTGTGCTGGTAAGAATTTTGGTAAAAATATTTGAACACTTACTATTGCAAGTTACTCACATAGTAACATTAACATCTGTGACAGATCCAGAGGTAGCTGTTAAAAAAAAAAAAAAAAAAAAAAAAGCTCCCCAACATCATAAGCTCTACTCAGTCTACTGAAAGAGCCCAAGAGAATAAGATATGAATCACTCCACAGTGCAATCAACACTCAGGAAACTGCAATTACTGTAGCTTCTAAGTTCTAGCAGGTAAAGCCTGCAAACTACTCCCTCAGCTAAAGCTACAAAGAGATGCATTTTGAGGTAACACAATGTAGGCTGACCATTATGTCTCTGAGGACATAGGAAAGGTAAAGTCATAATTTATGAAAAGCTTATGTCTTCCCTGCAATAGTTTAGAATATTCTGTATATAAAGACAGGGCTAAATGATCGCTCTTCATACATCATAAAAAGACTGAATTCACCAGTGTCCAAATCACCTGCTGTCATAAAGCAGTTTCTTTACCTGTGCACTGTGTTTCTGAAAGCCTCACCTAACAACAAATCACTTCACGACTGAGTTAAAACTCAGTCAGAATGGGGCGGAGAATGCTTACTCTTACTCTAATTCATGCAAATATAAGCAATTAAGTAATAATGGTTGCTTCACTAACAAATGTGATTCAATTATGCTTTCATCAGGCTTCCTAGCTACTGTCAATGAATCTGATTCTACAAACATTTTAATTTCTATTTGTCAACTATAGTACTTAGGACTTCAGAATGTTCTTGGATAAACAATTATCTAGCTGGCAGCTTCACATAAGATGATTTTAAACAACTTGCCATTTATCTCAAAGGAACCAAGATATTTGCTCTTGGAAGGAGAGCATAAAGAAGCAGCATATCAGACAGTCATATTCAGTCACTTAGGTGTTTTGAGTTTAACATAGAGGTGAAAAACCTAGTTTGTCACTACCACCTTCCTCTATTAATCATCAGATTGTTTTTTCAGAGTTGATAAGGCCTGTGTGCTACAGAGCAAAAAATGTCACGCATAACAAAAGACAATCTGGAAATCTTCCTTAAAAATATGAAATACTGAGGGCTAGAATGATAATTTGCACTTATGGAGTAATGACTTCAAGATTCCCAACAGTTCAACAAGCAGTAATTCCTCCAGCCAGTGTTGCATTCCCATTCGGGTGCTGCAATCTTGTCTTAAGAGTTACAACAAAGCAAAAATTACGGTTGCTTCATAATTCACAACACCATCAGATCACTGAATCACACCTCACTGAAGGAGCAGGGAGCTCTCTGACAGCTTGAAAATCATCTCTGCATGACCCAAATAATTAACTGGAGATCATGGATACACATCTTCAAGAAAGACTATGAAACTCACACAATACAAACACAGAGAAGAACTAATCTTGAGATGCTTCTTACCCAATTGATTCTTCATCATTACAGCTGCATCTGTCACAGTCCCTTTGCCTTCTTCTTTGTGTAGAAGACTCTTTGTTCCTGGCACTTAATCTCCACTGAAATAAATAAAAAAAATAGGAAGGTTCCAACAGACAAAAATACGTCATGATAGACATTATACTAGAAAGATGGAACAATGATAGACCCTGGAACAATGCAATTGCTCAAATAAAGCAGAGCAGCAAAGAGTATACACAATAATTTTGCGAAATATGCTTTGTTTACAGCATCCATATGCTGCCTTTCCCTTGAAGGGAATTGGCTCTTTCTTCCTAACATAGTTGACAATAAAGGCAATTCAACTACTCCCCTACTTAAAGAGGACCATTCCAAACAGGAACTTAAATATCGGGCCTGTTTTACAATAATCACAAATACACAAAACGCTGCCTACTCTCTTTAACAACTCCCCGTGTATATAACCAAACTATATAACTCCACTCAAAGACAAACAATTCTTAGCAGGAATATGAATCTGAAAGCTTGATGCTTGGGTGGCATGACAAAACTCACAACAGCAAAACACTTTTTTCCTTCAAATTTTCTTATGAAAGTGTACAGATCTTCCCAAATTAAATTTAATGAAACTCCACCAAAACACAGTTACTTCTATCTCCCCCTGCCATTTCTTCCTCCTGCTCTCTCCCTCCTCTTTTTTATAGCAAAGCTAATAAACTGTTTGAAAATTTTGCTGTCAGGCTGAAAGCAGACAAACCAACTTATCTTCATTTCTGCTTGAGTGTGGGCTGAAAGGTGATCTGAAAAATTCAGGCTCATGCATTATGGCTACTTCAGTGAAGAAGTCTGAGGAGTGTGTCCCAAATCATTGTTTCTCCTATTACAAAGACTGATTCTGTGATGTGAAATGCCCTCATTATTAAAACAGCTGGCAGCAGGAAATTGCTTTGAAGGTCCTCTCCCCTCCTCCTGCTCCCAAACATCACCTAGCTCTCCTTACAGCACTGGTCTCCAAACATGTGAGAGACCTATACATCCAACCACTGAAAGCTGCACAAAATTTCTCATACATTACAGAGCAAAGTCTGGCAACACTAAATATACTGCCAACATGAATAGATCCTTGCTCTTCCGTATGGACAATTATATGCCTTTTAATTATGATGCTTCATGACCTTTTCAAGATGAAACAGAATACAAAAAGACTAGCTTGTGTTAAAGTATAAGAAACCCTCTACCACATGGGAAGAATCTGAAATATATAGACATAGGTAAGAAAAATAGTAAGAGATGGAAAATATGAAAATATATTGGAAATAACCAGCAAAACACCTTTTTTAATTCGTCCAGTCCAATCACTATTTACATATATATACCTAAATACATATGTGTATACGTATACACATAAATATAGGGAGGGCAGAGGAGACGAGAGAATTCTATTTTGGTGCTTCCTGGCTGTGCCTAAGAGGCTGCTGTGGGCAAGAAAAGCAAGCATTACTTCTGACTTCAAAAACCTGACTGTAATTGTATGCTCTGCTCACTTCAGTACTAACAGTACAGGACATAATGACCCAGGGACCTTGCATGCAGCAGGGTCAAATGATTGGATCTACCAAGAGAACAGGGTCACATTACCAGCACTACTGTAAGTCAAAAGAATTCCTAACTTGCCTCACTAGGCTTTTACAGCTTTTCTGTGGGGAAGCCTGTGTGTCCAGCTCCTTGATTCTGAAAGCGCGAAAACCAGCAACAAATTCTCAATGCTGAGTTGAGGGAGTCAACAATAGCACAATGCTTCCAAAAGCTGGCATTTTAAAAATGTATTTACTGAATTTCAAGCCTATTTACTTAACAAATTTGCTTTTATATGTGACTGAGATGATCAAGACAGTCATTTATGATGCCATCTAAGTACACTTACAGCCCTTCGGTCTTAATACGACATTTCTGTAGTAGCACCTAAAATTTTAATCAAAAGTTATTCAGTATTTTACATATTCTCTTAAAACTTCAGCTCTCAGATACAAATTATGACTAACTGAAATTTTAATTTAAAAAAGACTTCCATCTCATAACAGAAACAGTTTGGATAAGTGATCTGAATATAACCTGAAAGTTCAGGAATCAAAAAACAATGAACTGCAAACTTGTATATACATTTGCCTTTAAATTTATGATTTTCAAGATAATTTCAGATTGAGATTAACTTTAGCAAAATGGAAACTTTCTGTCAAACTACTTTTGAAGCCAAATTCTGCTTTTTTATTATTTAGTTTGGCAATAACGCACTAAGACTTTTATTTCTGTAACTGTATGCTTGCAGGTAGATCTCAGACCTATGCACTGACTCTTTCCAAATCAATCTGGGTCAGGTATTGGTCATACAGTTACAAGGCACCATTCGAAATTAAAAAATCCAGCCTCCAGAACAACAGAACAAGACATATAACATGTTCCTAAGCACTTTACACTCTGAAGAACTTCTCTTTACCTCTTTTAAAGGGTAGACCCAATGGGGGGAGCCTGGCAGCCTTGTCAAAGGGGACTGAACTTGGACATCCTCTGACCTGGTGTTTGGCTTCTTCTTTGGTATTCGAAACTGAAAATAGAGGATGTTACACACATGATAAAACTAAATTATGCACTGATGCCATGAGTTCACATACTGTCATGAACAAAACTGCCTCAATCATCATGCAAAATAAGGAACTGGCAAGGGAAGCACTGACCTGTGACTTTAAATGTATTCTCAACTGAAGCTTGGGCCTAAAAAACACCTAATACCACTTCGGGCACTGGGGAGCTAGTTTTAACAAATCGACTGTCTTAAAAAGAAACAAAAAAACCCCAAAACAACAAGAAAAGAAAACCTTCCTATTTCATTAACTTCATTAGAGCTTCAGATGTGTCCTGGCAGCAACATGAGCTGGCATTTACACTCTTCTCAGTTCCCTTTGATTTGCTTACACTCTAGTTTAATCTCCACATCTCAGCTCAGAGAATGATAAAGCAAAAACTAAACAGCTGAGAAATCGCTATATTTGTTCTCTCTCTCAAGAAAGAATTTTGAGGATGAATAGCAATTAAATCTTACAATAACATCAGGATTTTGGTATATGATAATTAGCATCAAAATACCAATGTACTCAAAATGGTATCAACTGCTGTCATTGACAACCTTCGACAAAATGCAACCAGTATTTCAAAAGTAATTACTGAAAGACAAAACAATTAGTAATTCATAATAATTTTCCAATTCAGAAAAAAATATGTAGGAAATAACATTCATTTATAGAATTTCAAAACAAAAAACAGTCAAACTAAATTCCCACAGGCCCATCAAGATGAGCAAAGAGGATGACATTTTGTATCAAGTTAATTAAATCAGTTAAATAATCTCAACTAAACAAATAATGCAAGCTTTGCCATTTGTTCAGACATCTTGAGAAGCAAAACCTCATGCTGCAAAAATGACTACATTAGAATTAGAACTAGAAGTTACCTGTGACGTGATGTAATGGATGTAACATCCCTCAGACAATCAAGTCTATCTCAGCCAGGAACAAGCTGATGCTACTACATGTGATGGCTGATGTAAAGTGTATTATTGAAGTTAATTTGCAAGTTACCAGATGCAACCCTACGTGGTAACATGAAATTAAAAATAAGAACTCTAGAACAGAGAGGCTAAGGACTTAATAAACATAGAAAGGGCATTCATAGCTCTGTAAGCAGTGCTTCAGATTGTAACTGAAGCATACTACATCATAAGGAGATACTCCTTCAATTCTGCAGTTTGCACTGCTAGTGCTCTTTTTCCTTATTTACATTTCTTTTAAACAAAAATTGGTGTGTGTGCGCGCGGGGGCGGGGATAGTACATTTTTAGGCCCAAATTTCTGTATAGTACATCAAACTGCTTTTGATAATCAGTCACTCTCCCTAATAATAAATATACCTTTGATCACAATTTCCTCAAATTATAAAGGATGTAAACATTATCCACATGCAACTACTTACAAGTACCTCAACCAATATTTAAGGATTGAAATAAACACTTTCTTAATGAAGAATGTCTGTGATTTTTCTTTTTTTTGAGAAGTAGCCTATAAATCTGTTTTATCAGTAAGAATGTATTCTTCCAATCTGCATATTAATGGCCAGATACCAGCTCCTTACTTCGGAACTCAGCATGCTGCCTGAGTGGTGGTTTCTGTTATGAGCTTCCTGAAAACAGGTGATCAATTCCCTAAAATTTTAATACGCATTTTGTGTTACAGTGGTTCAGATATCCTCCAGTAACATGGACAGCAACTAACATCAGACTCAAAATAAAGACGACAGACAGACAGAAGGGAATAAAAGACGAAGGATATATTCATCAGCAAAATTTCTACCTCACCTCACGATACCTTCCAAATGCTTGCACACATTAAGAAAGTGTTGATTTGCAATGCCTACAATTAACTTATGGAAAAAGCACAAAGTCAAGAGATGACCGGTTGAGGTCCCTATTTATAGTAAGGGTAACATATGCAGTTTCCTCAGCTTTTCACTAATAGAAAGCAACTGAATCAACATATACATGTGCACACATACTCAGTAGATTCCTTATTTAAACCAGCAATATTTTCCTAAAGGTTCTCACCTATAGGTGCAAGGGTCAGAGGGAGTGTGTAAACAAAGTTCTGGTAACAGCTTATATCTAAAATACCAGATGGTTCAGACCTTACCCAATCAAACCAGCTGCTGTGCCTACAATCTTTGTTTTCACTAGTGCTTCCATTACTAGAAACTACTACTAATAGGGATACTTTAGGAAGAATAAACATTAGCATAAAGAGTCTCTGAACACATCTTTGTAGATAGCCAAATATTCCAGTTATGCAGCTGTTCTACTGAAGCAATAGCTACAGTTACAAGACCTTAAAAATAAACTATGCCAACAGCTTGAAGACTTTATTACAGAACTGTGCACTAACTACACATAAAACACATACATATTTACTTGAGCATTATTCTTACTATTTCAGATTCTATCTTATGGTTTAATGTACCCTCAGCTATGAGCTGCCTGTATGAAACCAAATGTTAAGCCTATTGTGTATTAACATATTCAGCAGCTGACATTACTATTCACTGCACTGCTACTAGAATAAACTAGCTCTCAGGAAAGAGTGTGCCAACGAAGTTTAATTTGGAGCACTGGAGAATAAATTCAGTTATACAAATACACCAGAACACCCTACGATATCCATACTTTTAAAGCGATGTTGTAAATTTTAAGAAAGCTTACACTGATGTGACCTGCAGATGCTGAAGTTCTTCCTTCCATGATTTCCACTACAGAAAAAAAGATACAAAATAATCTTAGCAATGTGTTTTATTTGTCTAGGGGGAGTTAGGACCATAGTATTAGGTACTAAGCAAGAACAAGAAGATCCCTTCTGAGCAAGCCAGCACAAAGAAAGCTCATTGACAGCCACAATACAAGAGAAACACATGTACGGGCAGGGCTCTGGACTGTCAGTTTGGGCAGAACTGTTAAAAAAGAAATAATTTTCACTAAAACATGTCTCAGTGAAGGCCTTCTGGCAAGCAGGTGACTAATAAGTTTGTCAGGCTCTGACATGAAAAAAGAAAAGGCACCAAGAAGAACAAACAAAATCAAAATTCATGAGTTCCTGTTAACAGACAAGCTTCTTTTTCACTGGAAGAACACAGCTTCAGAGCTTTCTGCATTCACAGGGGCTTATTCTTTTTATAAAAACTCTGTATGTCTCCTGCATAAGACCTTCAACATCTACTCCTAATGTGAGCTCTCAAAAGATCGCACTGATTATAGCACGTTTTAAACGTGGGGCGTTTCACTTGTTTTTATTTCAGCGGGTTTTTTCAGCTCACAGCCTCGGTTCCCCGGCGCGGAGAGGCACATCATCTACGGACTATCACGGAAAGGCCAACCTATTACTTACGAATGTGCCTGCCGAGGGGGAGAGCGGACGAGCGGCCGCCTCCTGACAGCTCTCCCGGCAGAGCGCCGGCCCCGCCCCAGCGCGCCCCCGCCGCGCCGCCCCGGTGACGGCCGCGGGGCGGAGCGGTGCCGCACCGGGCCCCCCACCGCCCCGCTTCCCCAACTCCCAGACCGGCCACCCGCTCCTCCCTCGGGGGAGGAAAAGGTTCCTCGCTCACAAAAGAGCAACCCGACATTTCTACGCTCCTTCCCCGGCCTACTCCCAGAAGACCCCACCTCCCCGCCCGGCCGCCCTCCCCTACCGGCTTTGCTCCTCCGCGATATCCCCGGTCGCAGTGACAGCTCAGCGCGGCCCAGCCCCGGCCGGGGCCGCCAGGGCAGCGCGGCGCTGCGTGCCGCCGGGTACCTTTATTTCGCTTTCATCCTCCCCCCCAACACACTTCGGTCTCTCCTGACAGCTAAAAGGCGCAGCGCCGCTCCGGGAGCCCCCTGGGGCGCAGGCGGAGAGCAGCGACTCGGCACTACCGCCGCGGGCCCAGGGGACGGCGAGTGCCCGGCGCGGTAAGGCAGAGCGGCAGCGGGCGAGCCGCCGACCCGGCGGGGGACACCGAGGCGGCCGCAAGAGGAGGCTGCCGTAGGCGCGGCCGCAGCCCAGCGGGCGCTGCCCTGCCGCCAACACCTCCCCTACCCCGGGGGAAGCGCGGGGCCCAGCTCCGGGGAGAAGCAAGCAGCGGCAGCGCCGCCGCCGCGCAGCACTTACCGCTCCTGCACTCGCCGCCGTTGTTTACCCGGGCCCCACGGCCGCCTGCGCAGCTTCCCCGACTGCTTCCGGGCTGAGCACCGCCTACCGGCCTGCCCTGCCCTGCCCCGCCCCGCCCCGCCCCGCCGGCGTAACGGCGGTAACGGCCGGGCGCCGCTGCCGCGCTCTGAGGGCTGGCGCCTGCCCAACAGGCCCCGGCGGAAGGCCGCTGCCCTCGGCTGCTTCCGGCCCGCGCCGCCGCCTCTCCTGACTGTTTTTTTTCTCCCCTGGTTTTAGCTCGGTGTTGGAAAGGCGCTGGGGGAAAAATGTAAATGGAGCGGAGCAAGTAATAGCGCAGCAGCTGAGGCCTTGTGCTGTCACACGGGGTTCCCTGAATCTAACAATGAGTAGTAACAAAGTCAGTAAATTTGTAAATTGTGTAAAACGTAGTCGAAGCAGAGGCTAAGAAACAGCAACGGAACAAGGAAAAAATATGAAGGCTTGTGGAAGGAATCAAGAGAACTGTTTTAAAGGATTAATACATAACCAAACAGAAGGATGTTTAAATCATATCTTGCCAATTATGTTTTGCTAATTTGACTTAAGCCCTGATCTAAATCAGCATGCAGCAGCATAATACCCTCAGCTCTCACAGTAGTTTTCAGCTGATGTCCTCTGTAGAAATCCTTTGAGCATGGAAATGAGAAAGGGTTTTTCTTCAGTGCAGCTCCAGAATTTTTAGTTTTAGACATAGCTTTCTGAAATACTAACACCTATTTTCTCCTCTTGGTAATGCCTTTATATTACGTAATGGATAGCTGTGAAAAACTATTTTTGACAGCTATTTAGGTTCACACTGATGAGAAGATGTAGCTTTAACTTAACTAGATGGCCTTCCATGTCAGCAGCTGATACATTTTATAGATACACCCCAAAATAAAGTACATGATAAAGTCTGAATTAACTCAGGTTTATTTTCTTTTCTAGAGAGAGATTTTCTACAATCCCCGAGGCAAAGGTTTGCATCTATGGTGATGACAAATTTTACAGAAGAGCATATGGTTAGTTGCGCCTTGCTGGAACAAAGAAAATATTCTTACGTGGCAAATCTCATCAAGAATAATACTCAAATTGCAATAGTGTTTCAAAACAGTGGCTAGTTTATTCCGTGATTCATTCTGTAATGTTCATGTGGCAAGTGCTGAGAGGGATGAAGTAATAACTGGAAGGATTTGTATTAATGTATTGTTATTGTAATTTAGCAACTAGAATGTGTGAGAGACTTTACAAACAGCTGGTTTACCGCAGACCACCAAAAGATAGTTCATGTCTATGAATACTTTGTGTCACCACTTTAAAATCTGACTTCTAATATATTTTCTTTATGCAGTTGTATAAAGGTCTATCACTGCATTGACATAAATCCTCTTAATTTGTAGTGGTTACAAATGGAGCACGAACTAAGCTTGAGGAAACTAGTAGAGGGTTCAGAGTATCAAGAACAACTGAAGTACGACTTCAATATAAAAGGGGAATTGAGGCATCTGGACACCAATGAGTCCTTTGTTTTCAATTATTACAAGAATGCACATGAAAGGAATCATAAACGCTATCAAATATTGGGACATCTGCTTACCCAATATGTTTATGAGCTCCTGGAAAGAGTTTGCATGCTGCAGAAAGTCTATATTCCTACTGATGCTACAGAAGATGAACCGAGAAGTTTCTTTTTCATGAGTGAGAAAGCACTGACAAATACCTGTAGCCTAACTGTCCTTCTTCAAGACCGTGGAGTCTTTCGGGCTGGACAGTGGGGGCAAAAGACCATTATCAGTGAGGGCTTGGACCACGGAACACAAATACCATTCATCAAAATGGCCCTTCAAAGCCATGGGGGAGTGATTGTACTGAATCCCAATGACAACCTCATGGATCTGAAGATAGAAAATGAGAGGTTAAGCATTTCTACCAGGGAAGAATCATTGTCTTCTACACAGTCCCCCTGGTCAATCCCCAAGAGGTGCAGCAGCAGCCCTGAGGAACATACCATGTATGTATGGGATCATTTTATTTCAAAGAGTGCAGCCAAGAATGTGGCCTTCATTGCCCATGGCTATGGTGGCTTGGTGTTCATTGATCTGCTCATGCAGAGAAAATGGGAGGTAATGAATAAAGTGTACTCTGTGGCATTCATCGACTCCATGCACAATACAGAGCACCAGACTAGAAATGATCCACAAATACAAGAATGGATACAAAAATATTGCCGTGAATGGGTGTCAAATGATAAGCCTCTAGATAAACCCATGGGTTCCCTTGTGAAAATGAACTGTCCTACTGTCTCTGCTGGAACTGAAAAGTATGGTTTAGCACCTTCCTATTGCTTACATGCCATCTTTAAATACCTGAAGAGAGCACTGAAAGCCAAGACCGTAACAGCCTTTGCACGTTCACCTATTGCAACCCGAAGCAGCACAAGTAAGAAGAAAGATAATAAATAAAAGCATCCTGATGTGTTTTTTCATGGTGATCTCTTCCTTTCATAACCACTCCCACATCTTTCAAGCTTTCAGTCATCTAAGAACCTTCCTCTTGCTGTAGAGTGATTTATGGTTTTAAGTTTAAAGATGGCTTTGTTTTGAGAAACAAATACAAGTAAATATTAGGAAAGAGGGGCACAGTTGTAAGCTTTAAACCACAACTCTTCAGCTATCTGTGAAATTTAAAGTTGTACAAAATAAAGATGTTAAGGTTTATCAACTCTTATCTGCATTATTTTTTAAATATGTATTCTGCAATCATGGCTCTACAATCAGAATAAACTGTGGTCAGAAACTGAAATTTCTTAAATGCATAGCTTTCATTAAAAGGACAAATCTGGAATACAGAAAGCATGCAAAGGATCTAGCGTTTGAAATTATCCTTTTTCCTACAGCAAGGTTACTCCTCACTATATACTGTCTAGTGTTTGAAATTATTCAAAAGCTAGAATGTCTACCTTCCCCTTGAAACATTTAAGTTGAAAGATACTTCAGGGAATTACATACCAATGCCTCTCTCCAGTCAGAGATGGTATGTTGCAAACATGATACAGTGAGCCAACATAATTCCATTTTAAAACCAACTGAGCCATTGAATATTACCATGAATTTTTTTTTTCAGAGTGAGTTGGTATGGAAATACTATACTGTAGCAACCTGGGATTACCACACTGATACACAACAGCTTTGAAAGATGACAGAACCTTGCATTTAACTACAGCTTCAGCTCCCATCTCAGTCAAAAAAATTTGTTGAACAGTAATGTTGGGTACCAGAGGACAGAGAATGACGGGTTCTCTTTTGCGTTTAATTCCATGTCAGATTTTAGTCATCTCTGATATTGTTCGAAAAAGCTTCCATCTGTTAATTCAATAACAGGTAGAAGTATAAAATTCCATTAGAAAGCAACAGTCACTTAAATGTTCTGAACAAAAATTTTTAAATAAAGATTGGTTGATTGTTATTACACTTGAATAAAAATGGTACTAAACAGACAATTAACAGAATATACAGTGATTTCACTTAAGAAAGTTGCATTGGAGATGCTGTCATTGTGGAAACATGCACCCTGTCTGTTTTGTGACTGCTGGTCAGTGTGCTGCTCAAAAAATACTCACTTGCATCAACTCTACAAGTGAACATGTTGCTTTATTTATTAGAGAAGTATTAAAGTGACAGAATGTCTGTCTTCAGAAGGAGACCAATATGATCCTTCAAGATAAATGCTCGAACTGTCCCACGGTGTCAAAGGTGGCTAAAATACTTGAAGAAAAATAGGATCTAGAACATCCACCATTTCAGCAATCCTTTACCTCAGACCAATCCATTAAATTCCTTGGTAGAGAAGGTCATATTTAGGAATATTATTGGGATCGATAGGACTTCTCACAATGAGCTTTCCACGCATTGCACCACGGTAAATCACTTCAATCAGATCTATAAAGTCTTGCTTTGTTTTGAAGCTTCCTACAAATTTAGTATGATCTGGAGACCTAAATATAAGCATAAGATAAAGTTAGAATTCTAATTTTAAAATGTGTGAAACAAAAACACTTAAGACAATAAAAGATGCAAAATAAATCAGAGGATTCAGATTAGGTCGTTCTGAAGGCATGAACCACACTGGTATGGCATACTAAAGTCAGGGATATACTTCCACCTGACCTCCAAAACCCCCAAAGATGCAGTGTCATGTCTAAGACTTTAACCACAGTATTTTTTTGCAGAGTCAAGTATATTTTGCAGCTGACACCTACTCGTTGCAGAAAACTCAAAGAGTATTTCAAAACACCTGTTAATTTTGTGGCCATCTACCCTTCCATGCAGTTCTCAGAACGAGTGCAACATTGCTGACAACAACATTACCCCTCCCAGACAAGGTATCATAGAGAAATCTGTGTTAATTACTACAGGCAAAATAGATGATGATTACTACAGGCAAAATAGATGATGGCAGGTTGGATGACGTACCCATAATCAACCTTCATGTGTTGTCCATTGAAGAAAAAGACAGTAGATGGAATATAACTGATGTCAAAATACTGGGTGTACACTGGCACCTTGTTCACATCCACCAGGTAAATGACTGCCATTTTACTTAGGTCATGAGATGTCTTTGCAAGCTGAAGAGAGTGAGAAAGACAGATGACGAATGGATTGAGAAACAAGAGGAAAAAAATGTGGCAAGCCTTAAAAACTCAGTTTCCCTTAAACCTTATCATTTTAAGCAGGGCTAAATTATTACCAGATTACCACACCATGTCGAGAACTACATCAACCGCTCTGTATACCTACAATAATATAGAAGTCTGTTATTTCATTTTACATTTAACTGTCACCATGCGAACACTGTATATTTATCATGAGATTCCATATTATCCAAAAACAACATAAGACATTCTCTTGTATGCAACAGGTATATCAATAGAGTTTATTTAGGAAGAAAAAAAAAGGTTTTATTTAAGGGGGGGAAAAAAAGCTCTTACAATATCATCCAGCTGCAGACAAACGGGATCGCTGTCTCTTCCAAACCGAAGAACCAAAACCTTCTCTGCGACGCTCTTTATTGCCTGATCCACCTCCTTCTTACAGGTCAGCTGAGGCAGCAGAAAACTCATCCTGACAGGGCGCGGCTCCTATCTACCAAACGGTGAGACGGACTCACATCAAAATTAGCATCGCTTCTCCAGACAGGACCCGCCCCCCCCTCCCCCGAGAGACCCCGCTAGCGGGGCGCCGTGCTCGGGGGCCGCCCCCGCCAACGGCCCCGCTAATGGCCGCCCCCCACAGGGCCACGCCTCGCACCGGGCAGCCGCCGGGCCTCGCCGCAAACCCCCGCCAGGCCCGAGGGCTCCCCGCTGGGAGGTGCCCGAGGCGCCCCGACCCCTTGCCCATCCGGGGCCGCCGGTGCAGGCCGGTGCCTCCCCTGCTCGGCCTTGCCCCCGGGAGCGCCGCAGCCCGCGGGGCCTTGGGTGAGGGGAGGGACGAGCGGAGAGCCGGAACCTTCGCTCGGCAGCCGTGGAGCCTCGAGGACAGCAAGCGCGCTCGGCACTCGGCTCGGGCCGGAAAGCGCGGCGGACTAGGCCCTCCCCGCGCATGCGCGCCCTGAGTCGCTGGGACGGCGACGGCGGGGGGCGCCTTCGGTAGCGGGGTGTCGGTTAGCAGCGTGCGTCGCTGAGAGGTGCCCGCTCGCAACGCTTCCGTTCCCGAGCGGAAGGAGGCGGGGAGCGGGGCAGGGCGGAGCACGCGGGCCGGAGTGCGGGCAGGTGGGGACTGCGTCGCGCCGCGGCGGGGGGTGGTGGGAGTCGCTCCCGGCCGCGCGTCTCCTGCCGCGGGCGTGGGGAGCTCGGGGCGCCCGGCTGCCTTCCCGCCGACGGCACTGACCTTGGGAGCGCCCTTTCTCCTTCTTGCGGCGGGCCCGGCCCGGCCCGTGGCGCGGTGCCCTGGGAGGTCGCGGGCAGGGGGCGGGCAGGGCGGCTCCGGTGCTGGCGGGAGGGCTGTGGGGATGGGGCGCGGAGGGGTGTAACGGTTCGGTTCGACTGTTGGGCGGCTGGAACGCTGCTCAGGAGCCTCTGGCTAAAAGCAAGTGTCAAAGAGATTTCTTTAGTTCTACACGTGCGGGTGCTGCAAAGAGGTTTTTAAAGCAATTCTTGCAGTGATGAGATGGTAGCGTGTCTGCTGCACGTTGGGCAATTTGAAAGGTAAACTGGTTTTATGAGAAAGCTGCCATCAGGTATTCTGATTGCATAAATCTACCTGTTAGTGTCTTAATTGGAGCTACGCTAATATAAGCTAATTGAGAAAGTGATCCCTTCATTTCCCCGAACTGAACAATATATACATTTTTTTAGTTATAACCTCTGTCAGTACCTTTAACACTTACATGTGAAATTATGAATGTCCCTGTTGCAACGTTTTTATTTTGAGTTTTGTCTTAAATTCATGCTATTATGTACTTTGGTTTAGCTATTTTAATAACGGTAGCAAATTAAATGCCAATCACCAATTTGACCAATTACAATATCTTAAAAAGCATGCCAGTTATGCCAGTAATATGCTGCTTCTCTTTTTATGGCTCCCTATCTGGGCAGGTATATATAAACAGCAAAACTGGATTTAACTTGGTCTTCTGTAAACCACATTATTTTCAGGTGGTAAATTATTGGGGAGATAAGGAGTTCATTTTTTTAAATTCAGAACTAATTTTTATGTTTTGATCAAATCATGTTTTTTTAAGGACTGAAACTTACTTGATTTTACTTAAGTAGATTTCTGTGGGACAAAGAAAATATTAAACATTCTTTAGTGTTTTTCTTTCTATAAACCACTTACATTTAAATACAAATGCATCGCAGTGGAATTAATTGGACTATGCAGTTCGTGTGCTTAGCTTTATGTTCTAGCATCAGTTTCATGAACAATTTATCAAAAAAAGATGGTCTCTTCCTATGCTAGTTGTTTATTCCTCATCTCCTTTTCTTTCTTAGAGGTGTCTAGTGAATTGAAATGGAAACTAATTTGGGTTGGATGATAACTAAGTTTTTTTTCCCAGGTTAACTGTCCCAAAGATCAGTTCTCTGATTTGGCTCATCCTGTGATCGTGTGAACGCTTGTGCTGCTGGGGGAGCTGGGATGATGAGGCTGAAGGGACATGAGTGCCTCCTGAGGCTGTAGTGTTGGCTTAGCAAACTGTGGCATTGGTAGTTCTATTAGTTCCAGTGATCTGCAGTGTGTAAGTGCCAAGGAAACTTTCCCAGAATATAATGATAAAAGCAAAAATGTGATGTTCTATGATGTAAAGATACTCCAGAAAACATACTACAAGATGAAGCATCTTGTGTGTTTTCACAGCATAGGTAAATCAGGCAGGCATCTCTGGAGGTATATAAAAATATTTTTGGTCTCCATGTGGTGTTCTGCTTGCATCTGATGCAAAGGATCTTGTTTGTCGTATGGCACAGACAGATATCGTCTGACATCTATTTCAGTTAATGTTTGGGTGACCTTACTTTGAATTGCAGTAAGTACAGCTGTTTCAAGCAGCAGAGCTAACTTTGTCTATTCACAGCAGTGCCACCTATATTGTTTTTATTTATAAACAGTGGGAAGATAACAGTGGAAGCACAAACTTTGCATATTCCTGAAGAAGTAACTTACTGTTTGCCAGTGTTACTATGAAATCTGTGAAAATCTGTATTTTTCTCTATGATCACTGACAGTTTTTTTTTTTCCCCTCTTACTGCTGTCTTGCAGATAAGTGTTGGGACACAGCACACGTATAAGTATGCAGTCTGTGAATATGCTTCTGAAAAACTTTGTCAGGTGTTCTGCCTTTCCCTTTGCTGTGCAACATGGGATGAAAAAGGATTTGTTTGGACTCTGTAGAACTCTGATTTTATCACCTTGCTTGAAGGAGGGCTCTTCACACAATCCGTCTGAAAAGCTAGATTTGGATGAGTGGAAGAAGGTAATGAAGTCTGGGTTGCAAGAAGTCAGTGAGACAGTCTCTGAGCATGAGGAGCTTTCTACTTTAGCTGCTGCACGTGAGACTGTGGAGATGTGGAGACTGGCTGGCAGATCAGTTCCTGAAAATATCAGTGAAGACCAGCTAAAAACTTTCATAGAATGTCCTTCCAAGTCATCTAAAAAGAAGTATTTAAAGTACTTGCATCTAAAAGAACTTTACAAGAAAAATGACAAAAGAAAGATGGATGAGAAGAGGGAAAGAAGGCTGGAAACCCAAGACAAAGCTTCAAAAACTGATGAGATCAAAAGGAATTCATTCACCTGTTTGTGGGCCAATGCTATAGATAAAACACACAACTGGAGGGCCGCTCAGGCTATGGTCTTTGGCCAACCTCTAGTATTTGACATGTCTTTTGAAAATGATATGTCACCCAGAGAAGTAACAAATACAGTTAGACAGATAGTACTCAGTGAAGGTTGTAATCGAAAATCTGTGGATCCATTCCACATTCACTTCTGTAACTTGAAAGAAAACAGCCAGTATCATAGGGAATTTATGAAGTATTACAGAGAGGCATGGGACAAATTACTTATCACTGTGACAGACCAGTGCTACACAAATGTCTTTCCAAAGGACAAGATTATCTATCTGACAGCTGATTCTCCCAAAGTCATGAAGACATTCGATCACGATAAAATCTATATCATTGGGTCAATGGTTGACAGAAGCATAAAGACGGGAGTTTCTTTAGCACAAGCAAAACGATTGGGGCTGGAAACTGCGTGCCTTCCATTGGAGAAGTACTTGCTTTGGAACACAGGTGCCAAAAACCTCACGTTGGACCAAATGATGCGTATTTTATTAACGCTGAAAGATACTGGAGACTGGAGGAAGGCTCTGGAATTTGTTCCAAAAAGGAAATATTGTGGCTTTGTAGGCAGGTCTGTGCATGAACTGAAGAAAAGCTTAAGTCTGATGAACACACTTAAACATGGAAAGAGACAGGAAGAAGTACGAAAACAATTTGCAAAGAACTACTCTAAGAAGCTAACACAGAAGTAGGGTGATTGGGAAGAGAATGAATTTTAGAGATAAACTATGCTCGTGAATACTCGAGTTTCTCTAGACTTCTGGAGTTGTGTTCACCTGCTTTACTCTTTCAAAAATGCTTTTGTTAGTCGAGTTTGAAAGGACTGCTGTCTATTGTTAGGGATTTTTTTTTAAATGGCCTTAGTATTTCAGCTGTCTGCTCTCAGATTTATTGAAACGAAGAAAAAATGAGATAATCTGATCTAAAAATTGCACCATTAAAAGAGTATAAATATGTTCCATTGATTCATGCTGGGACAAGAGTGATTGTAACTGAACTGTAACAAATCTAGCTTTTTTTTCGGGGAATATATCTGTGCTTTGAGTTTGCAAACTGAGGCAATCCCCATTCTTAATTCTAAAAGGTTAGCTAAAACCAAATAGAAGACCTTTGCCTGTTAGTTCTTGAGTCTTCTTTTGGAATGTAAATGAACTGACTTTTGATATATTGGCTAAAAACAAGTCCATTAAACCTGCTAAATATGAGTTTAGGGAGGTGTGGGAGTTGTATGGTTTATTTCTGGGCATTGTCCCATCTGGCACAAATCAAGTCCCTCGTCCTTAGGAAGGAGTGTTCCAACTTTTTCTAGACCTTGCCAAAAAATCTTATGTGCTGTCGTGAAAAACTTTTATCCCTGAATGCCTGTGGTTTTAGTTCCTTTATAGTGTAGATAATCCAAAATGCCTGAACTTTTGAGATGTTAAACAGTGTTCTTAGTAAATACTTACAGGAGCAGAAGATCTCTTAGTATTTCTTACAGTTGAAAATTTATTGATCAGTCTCTTTGTAAAAGCCTCTGTGTAGACTATACAGTTACAAAGGGCATTTTCTTATACATGATTCTTTCTGCTCTCAGTAGGGCTAGGAGACAATTCCTTTCTCGCCTTGAGAGCAGTTTTCTCAGTGCCTTTATGGGCAGTTGAGTCTTTTGATTTAATCTAGTTGAGTACCGTTCTGCTTCAGATCGGTATGTTCTCTTAACTGGGAAAGAAATAGAGTGCTGAGCAAAAGCATAGAACATGTGTAGTGCCTTCTGCATCTTTGAAGCATCTAGAATCTGTTCTCTGTGATTGCTAGGCAGCCGGTACCATTGTCTTGAAATGTCAGAAAAACAGGAGCTGCAATAAAATTTAGAAGAGTGGACTCCAAATATACTGGCGGTTGATGGTGATCCATTTTCCATAGGCTATCACATCTCGTATCCCAAGCACTTGAAAAGGTTATAAAGACAATATTTGCACAACTTTAATATTAAATTTACCTTCTGCGAATCACTTGCTGTGACATTTGACTATGGAGAATCCCTGATTTGGAATAAGGTTTACGTCATGTGAGATACATGTTGCTGAGTAGTACTGAAAGCTTCATTCTAGGGTCGTGTTTTGGAAGTTATTTTAAGATTTTTCGATATCTAGGAAACATCTGTGAACCACTGTTAAACCATTAGTTACAATAACTAAGTCTGTATCTGTAAATAAACAGCTACAGAAGTTTAATTTTAAGCAGCAACTTTTATTTTTTCCTTATACGATGGGTAGACTATATGGTGCCACCCGTTATTTTGTCAGATAAACAGCATCTCCTTATACGTGAACTAGTTTTCATTAAAGGAATCCTTTAATAAGTCATCTTTTGCACGAGTTGCTCTTAATGGAATATAAAAGTTAATTTTTGAATCATTAGCATGTGAGAAATGCACGTCGGTACTTGCTAAATGCTGCTTTGTGGGATGTGTGAGACTTACAGAATGTATTCCAGCAGCATAAACCACTGTTCAAGAGATGCACGAGGACGAAGTAAAATTTAAACGAATAAAAACCCATGGTGTAAGAGAGGAGACGACACCCGTTGTGACTCCTGCGTGACTTCGCGCCCCTGCCCGCCCTGAGGGAGCAACGGCTCCGCGCGGGAAGGCCAACGGCCGCTGCCTCGCACGCCATTCGCGCCCTGATTGGCCAGGCAGGAGCCGAGGGCGGGGCTCTCGGGCCTGACCGCCGGAAGTTCGTCAGCCCAGCTTCGCTGGAAGCGCTTGTGCCCTGCCCCCTATCGCCCCCCGCGGTCCCCACGCAAGACTTCCGCTTCCGTCATTCCCTCTGCGCCATAGAAGTCCGGCCAGGCCTGGCCGCTCTGGTCTCCCCCGTACGTTCTCTATGGTTGGGGGAGGGGCTGGGGGGTGTTAGAGCCGCGGCGGAGCGGAGCGGCGCGCGTGCGCGGCGCGGGAGGCGGAGGAAAATGGCGGACGGCAGAGCGGAGGTGCAGAAGGCGAAGCGGCCGCAGCCCGGAGGAGGTGAACTCGCAGCGCCTCTCGCCGCGTAGTCGCGGGGCGGGGGGAGGTGCCGGGGCCCGTCCCCCCGGGGTGGGGAGTGCCCGGGGGCCCTGGGGCGGCCACCCCCGACTGGACTGTGAGGCGCCGCGCCGCGCGGGGGCCGCCCCTGAGGGGAGAGAGGCGGCGGGGGCCGCGCTCGAGCAGAGGCTGGGCCCGGGCCCCGTAGGTTAGTCGAGGCCTTGCACGGGCCTTCTTAACCTAGTAGCGTCTTGTCCAAGGAGACGCGTTATTTCGCGTTATTTCACTTGCTCTAAAATACATATGAAACGAGTACTTCTGCGGTCTGTTGAGAGGAATTTGAATGCTGCCGCTGGCAAGGATAATAAAAACATCTTAAAGATTAGCTGTTAATAACTATGGTACCTTTTCCAGTATCGATGCAGTGAATACTGTTCATGTGACATTTTAAGTATCGTGCTCAACGTGCTTGCCAGCAATTTGCAAGTTTTCTGTTTGGTTTAAAACTAGTTCTACATTGTTTATATTATGACTTAGTCACAATTGGTCTTGTATTTTTGCGTGCTATTTATCATTAGTTCTCCTGAAATTTCTGACTATGTGTTTCTCTCTGACGCTCCTCTCCAGACTTAAATTTGAGAAAATAGTGTCCTTGCACAGCTAAAGCTTCCCATTCTCATTTTTTATTTAAGTACATCTAGAAATAGAGGGCGTTTCTTTGATCCGTTGGAAGATTAAATTAAGCCTGTAAACCAATTAGAGTAGATCTCAACAGTGAGTGTTTGTTCTGATAATCATTAAAATATGTATAGAAATAGCTGATTTGAAGTAGTTCCTCAACTCTTGGTGCTTTGGGGTTTTTTTTTTTTTGTTTGTTTGTTTGGGTTTTTTTTTGCCCCCATTTTGATAATACAGTAATTGGATCGTATCAGTATGCCAGTCATCTGTAATGTCATGCCTACTATTTGGTGTGCTGGAACACAATCTTAATGAATTATGCTACATTGGCCCTCATAAAGGAGTGTTTTTCTCTGGTGATTTTTGAAAGCAGTTTAGAGTCTTTAGCTTTTGCCAAGATTTTTTTTTTTAATGTAAAGTTAACTTAGCTGAGATATTGTTTTCTCAGCAGCCACGGTGTTATGTCCCAAAGGCAAGAGATCCCAGCTAGCACTGTCAGCCTTGTTTGTCACTTACACCACCTAAGTAGTGGGCATTGTCCACTTTCATAGCTTGCTGATATCCACATAAATAATTCTTCTGTGAAGCAACACAGCTCCTTGTTACTGTGATCCATGGAAAGAACATTGGATGGATGAGTTTTCACACCCTCCTTGAGATCTCTTGGAAGTAATGAGCTTAATGCTTAAAAAATTACATATGTATTGGGCTGTGAGGTCAGAGAGACCTGTTCCTTTTTTTTTTTTTTTCCTCAAATGCATGAGGTATGTCTATTACTTACTGTTTCCTGTAGAAATGGAATAGCACAGGGGTTGAGGAGTGTTCTTGTTTCTTCTCTTCCTCTCCCTCCACTCAATTGTCCTAAGCCTTTCTAGCTCCTTCAGCGTGTACAGTTTCTGTAAGGAAGGAATTTCTTCTAGCAGCCCACCTCTTGTCCTAAGTGGAGCCTAGTACAAGTAACACTTGTAGCGCATTGGTCATAGGAGCTTATTTTAAGAGAGAGACTATTTCATGCTTTGTTGAGAAAGGTGAGAAAACAGGTAGATGTGGCGTTGATGCAGCTGCCTCTGCATTGTGGTAGGCTTCATGTTTTGCTTAGCTATTTTAGAATTTGCAGTCATGGATGTAAACTGTAGCATAGAGTAATTGGAGTTAGTTTCAAGCTAACATTAGCTTTGGAATCTGCATCAGACCAGTGTGCCATGCATGATTCTTGTATCTTACTGAGAAGCAGGTTTTTAGACCCATGGTTCCAAAACTTTTTGGGCTAGTTAACATCTACCTACCCTCAAATCAGCTTCTAGGCTACGGTGCACCTAGATTAAAATTCTGATAGAATATTCTGTATAATGTGGTTTCATGGGCTAGCTGTAAACTGCTTCTCATAGCCTTGCAGGCTGCTGTTTAGAAAACTATGCTAAGACAGCAAGCAGTGCCCAAGGTCACTTTGTCTGTTTCTTTTTAATCTTTTTGTCACTTTTATGTCTATACTTTCTGGGTCAAATTTCTAGTGGTGCAGACTAGTATTAGAATTCTTGACGTTGTTGTTGTTCTTGTTGTTATTATTGTTGTCTGCTCTATTCCCAAAGGTGAATAACACGTCGATTTTTGCTGAGATTGCTTATTGTTATCTTGATAAAAAGGGTATGTTTTCTTGCAGAGACAATGCTTCTGATTTGGGAAATGGCAGTAAAAGATACCTAAATGGTGGACAGGTAGTCGTTGCCCTGTGAATGGATGCTTGAAGAAAAGCAATATGGAGCAGTTGTATACTTAAATTGAAAATTAAGGCAATTGAGGAAAAACAGCTACATTGGAACAAACCTTTCTATTTTTCTCTTGCAGATTTCCCCATTTACCTAGGTTTTCCTTCTCCCGATGTTGTTTGCTTCCCCAAAGCTACCATTTTGGCAACCCCAAGTTCAGACTGGCTTCTCCCTCACTGCTCTCCCTTATTTAAGTGCCTTTTGCTGTTAGAGAGCAGTGTGAAGAACATCATTCCCTGGTGGTCTGAATTTGCTGTGTGTGGGGTCCTGTTCTCTACCTCATATAGCGAGAGACCAGTGCTAGCTATAGTTCTTCTTAAGATTTATAGTATGGACTCTTTCCTGTCCATTCCCCAGTGTGTGCTTTTCTTTTTATTTTTTTCTTTTGCTACTGCAGTAGTTTGCTTATTGCAGCAGCAGAGAAATGTATTTTTGCTGAAATATATTGCTATGTTCAGAATAAGTTTTCTAAGGACACCTTTGTCCCTTGGTGTAGCTGAAGAAGCCACATGTACAGGAAACAAAAATGTGATTTCAGTATTCTACTGTGTGAATCATTGTTCAGCTACTATGTTTTCCATGATTATTTACAAAATCAAAAAATATGAAATCTATCTATATATATGTTTTTCTAGTGCTGATTCCTTCCTCAAGCAGAGCTTGCCAGTTTTATTAAAGATGAGATGTGGACAAGCAGTGACTTGAAACATCATTGTGACAGCCGGCCTCACTGTAGTCACTTCTATGGTTTTAGAATTGTGCCAGACAAGCCTAGAGACTGGCATGGACATGTGTTTTTTTTGGTAGAAATTTAGTAGAATTAATTTTAAATTAGATTTATCTACTCTAGGTTTGGAATTGGGATTCCAAGTGTGAAAGCTTATTTATTACAACTTAAATCCTAAAAAGATGTAGTCATCTACATTTAATTTACTACATGAACTTTGACTTCTGTACTAAGTAAAGAGATGGTGCTTCAAGATGCTTTTCCTGGCTCATATACAAGAAGTTCTTTGCAAGTAATGGAATACTTGCAGTTTCTTCTGCTCTTTGTGTTTTGCTGTCCACTAAATGTACACTGATGGAAACTGCTGTCACTAAAAGCACCTTACCTATTGCACCCAAAGTATAATGCTTTATGAGGTTGCTGCTCCCATCAATCTGCTCAGTAAAAATAGCTCATCTTGGTAAGTTGTTTCGACTTCACCAGGACCTGAAGAAGAGGCAGAAAAACCTGTGAAAACTAAGACTGTTTCTTCCAGTAATGGAGGGGAAAGTTCGAGTCGCAGCGCAGAGAAACGAGCGGCTAATGAAGAAGCTGAAGACTTCACCACAAAGCCTGCTCCTGCCAAAATGTCCAAGTTTGGATTTTCCATAGGCAGTCAGACAACAAAGAAGGCATCTGCAATATCCATCAAGCTAGGAGCAAATGTGAGTTATCTGAGGGCTTTAAATTTTAAGGAAAGTGAGGCAAAGGGGAAGTACTTTGGGGACGCTTCCTTGCGTAAGGAAAGCCTTGAATTAAATATGGGTAACTTGGATTAAGTTTAAGAAGGGATTGCAGGGCCACCTAGTCATGCATGTGTAAGTATTTGAAGGTGATTAATACCAGATGAATTGTCTCAGGATGCATAAGACTGTTGATTGAAATTAACTGTAGATGGTCTTTGAACATACAGGGTAACTTTGTAATGAAATTTGATAGACTGGAATAATTTCCTGAGGGAAATTAGAAGACCTGTTAAACTGTTCAGACTACTTCGAAATGAGTCCTGGGAGCTCTGTGGCTTAGGATGCTTAAAGCTACATGACAGAAAGTACTCCCCTAGATGGTCTAATAGGTCATCTCCCACTCCAAAGATTTTATTTCTGCATGGAGTAGTATTTTTTTTTTTCCTTCCATGACTTTGCCTGTTCTTTAATAGGACCAGTGAGAGTCATTCAAGCTATTGCTCTTCGAGCCTTAAAGATTTTTTTTTTTTTTTTTTGACAAGAATATCTAAATAATATGCAGGAGATGTCACACCATAGATTTCTAAGGATCCTGATCTCCCTCTGTTGTCTAGTGCAAGTTATCCTTGTGCTTGTTCTGATGTGAATCTGATATTTCTCTTTACTACCAAAATAGACCTCTAGTAACTTGGGCAAGGACAAGTAAGGTGCTGCCTCTTCATTTAATACAGTTCATTTATACCTGCCACATGTCACTGTGATGGATATGTTATAAATCCTTGTCTGGATTCATTTCAAACTGTAATCCTGAAAGACTTGCACCTGCAATGCCAGTATTTTACAGATCTGCAGAAGATGAAAAGAGTGCTCTGTTATTTTCAGATGGGAGGGAGATGTGGGCTGGCAGCATTTTAGGGTATAAATGCAATCAGGTCACCTCAGACTTTGGAAAAATTGACAAAGCTGCCTTCTGAGCCACTAGCAAGCTCAGATTTCTCATGTAGAAAGCTATTTCCAGTGGCAATAAATTTGACTCAGGTTTTCTGGCTCACTGAATTCAATGAGTGACTGACAGAGCACCAGATCTGACAGTGATACAGCTTATCCTGTTTCTTTTTGGTCATTTTTACCCCCTTAGTATATTATCCTTTCCTGTGGCTTTGATGCTTTAAAAGTGGCAGAATAGTGAGGCATTATACCCTCTGGGTCAAGAATAGTTGTAGACAGTCATACAAGGACTCTGCTGCAGTATCAGCATCCAGACTATGGATGTAGGCAAAGTAATTGCCAATAAAGTTAAAAGGGAGGAAGTGCTGTCTCTAATCGCATTAGATGATTGTTGGTACTGTAGAAGCAAACCGTTACTGATGGCTTAACGCTTTCTTAGTGGTCTGAAAGTTATGTTTGATGTCTTTGTATTACCTATAATGTAACAGCTAGGAGTTTGGTAGCTTGATACACTCTAAATGGAGGAAGGTATTTACTGGGAATCAAGATAATACTTGTTAAAGGAGCTTTATCATAATCAGGCCTCAGTAGTATGGTGTATGCTAATGCTAGTTGGAAAGTATTGGATTGTTTTAAGCCAGAAAGCTGTTGTTAAAAGACAAGAAAATGAATGTATTCAGCTTCCTGGAGTTGATAGGTAAGAGCAGAATAACGGGAACGGTGAGGCAGTAAAATTTTGAATACTGCAACTTATTTGGGTTCTGATTTAATTGTTTGTGTGATGCACTAGCAGCCGTATATCCCTGCAGTGTGCTAGAAATTTAAGACTTGCTCATGGGGAATTGTAACATGAGAAGATTTGACTAGCTTTTCAGAGAGTATCTTGCACAAATGGGTGGATGTTTTCCTGTTTCGTTAGAGAGAAACCTCTTTCTGCATGGTTCAAAGAAAAATACTTTTCCTGTTGTTACCCCCTCAGTTTCGGTGAAGATGCTTGACTTCACTTTAGCAAGTTACTTAAAATACTAAGTGTTTTTTTTTAAGCCAGCAGGCTTACTTTACTTGTGCGTTTTGTCTTTTCCAGAAGCCTAAGGAGCCTGTTCCAACCCTCGCTCCAAAAACTCTTTCTGTAGCAGCAGCTTTCAATGAAGATGAAGATGTGAGTAATAAGCTGGTGGTTGATGTAGTTTTAAGTATCGTTGGTGCAGGTTAGAGTTAGACAGAGAGTGGGCCATTTAAGCTTCTTTATATAAATGGCAGTGACTTTCATGTTAGCAACCTCTCTTGTGGTTTTGTTAAAAAATGTACAATTTTGTAGGTCTGTGGTGGTTCAAGAAATCATTAAGTAGGCTGATAACTTTTCCCTGAAAATGAGATAGGCAATCTCATTTGAATTAATAGTTGCTTTCTCTGGGATTAATAAAGGTGAGGTGAAGAGAGGCTGTGCTCCTCCTGGTTTGCTAAATATGTGATGGTTGTGTTACTGCAACTACTGCATAACAGTTCAGGCCAGCAAGAATAACTGCTAGATTCCTGCCATATGCCAAGTATATTTCTTGAAGGCTATGAAGTACTCTGCTTCTCTGTTTCAAAGTGTTTACACTTGAGCCAGACTTTGTCAGCTCCTTCTTATACAGAGATGAACAAAGGAACTTGTATTTGTCTCTTTTTATAACCTTTTAGAACCTGTATTTCTCCTAAATCACTTTGCTTTTCTGTAGGCAAAGGGAAGTACTCTGTATTTTTATCTTGTCAAGTCCTTTGAAATATTCATAGGAATAGTGGTTAGCCATGCTGTAAACTCTTTTTCTCTCTGTAGAGTGAACCAGAAGAAATGCCTCCAGAAGCCAAGATGCGTATGAAGAACATTGGAAGGTGGGTCAGCTTGTAACTATGGTTTGGAGTAGGGTGAGCCTGTGAGAATATCTTTTCCAGCTCAGGTCAGACCTTGCAGATGGTTTAGAAATACAGGAAGAGAAAATAGCTGATTGATTATCTTTCCAAGAAGGAAACTGCAAGTCTTCCTGCTTGTTGCTAAATTTTATATTTTTCTAGTACCCATTTTATAAATTGCCCTGAAATAAGACAGTGTGCTCAGATTTTTAAACTTCCATGCATGAGGAAGACTGGAATTACTTCTTTCAGAAAGACATAGAATAGCTTGTTTACTTTTGAAACAAATATATTACTGTTCTTATTGATATAAACTTGAGACAATATAGGCCAAAAAAATTGATAAATAGAGACATTTTTAAAGGAGACTACTAAAGTGAGAGTTGAATTTTGAGCATTTACCTTTTTAAAGATGTTTATCATGACAGACTGCTATTAAAGTCAGTCCCCTGAAGGCTTGCTGCTGTTTAGCTTTTTGTTTCATTTTTCCCAATAACTGATTTGGATCCCCAATTTTTTAGCCTGTACTATAGACGCTTTACAGGTAGCAGCAATTCTTGCCACTTCCACCTCTTCTGCTGCCCCATCTTGTCACTCTGTCTTGATGTACTGCAGAGGGGTCAGTTCTGTGGCTAACTAATAGTTACCAGTAGTGAAGACTCCTGATGTATATGTACTTTTGTTCCTGATGGCAGGTTGGATTTGAAATAGTCCAGTTGATTGAAGCACTATAGTTAAACTGGCTTTCTCAAAATAAGATCTTGTTTTACTCCTCACAGGGATACACCAACCTCAGCAGGACCAAATTCCTTCAATAAAGGAAAGCATGGGTTTTCTGACAACCAGAAGCTATGGGAACGGAATATAAAATCTCATCTTGGAAATGTCCATGACCACGAAAATAACTAAATGATGTGGATTGAGATTTGGGTGTTTGGGGGGAGGGGAGGGTGTAACATTAAAGGAACAGTTTCCTTTTTTAAGAATGGTATAAGACTATCTTTGGAGCCGCTTTTTTAAGATTTGAGTGGTACACTAATAACTGAGTTTGAAATTAGAGGTAATTTATGTTTTGTATACAGATTTCAAGGCATTTGCTAATTTTGTAGTTCCATGTGATTAGTTTCAAAAGGTTACAGATAATAAAGAAATTGGAGTGGTACCTTTTCAAGATTATTATTATTATTATTATTATTTTTGTCAGTGAGTATTAAGGTGGATGAAAAAGGTTACTGTCTCTTTAATCAGGTTAATGTTGAATGCTTTTGCATTCTCACTTCTGGCTCCCTCTTCGTAACAGGAGAAACAGTTGGCTCCTGAGAATACTGTTAAAGCAAGTGAGCATTGTCTTGTGCTAGAAGTGTTACTGGACTATTAATTTGAATATAAACAACAGAAATATTAAAAACCTGGAATTTTTTTCCCTATTGTCATCTTTTGTTAAGTCTCTGCAAATTAGGAATTATGTTGCTCTGAGTGGCTCTGGTAACTTAGCTCTAGTTTTGTTTAAAACTTCATGTAGCGTGTGTAACATTCTGTGGCCTGTTTCACTGTAAGGAAATGGGTCTTGTCTGTATATTAGATACAGCCTGTAAGGAATATTTCACTACAAAGGTGAACCTAAACAAAGTATTTTCAGTGTGTTCCTCTTAAGTCATTAGCATTGAGTAGTGCTTGTTAGCATTTCCTTGTGAATTAAATAGAGACTAATACTAAAGGCAGTAATTATTGATATATAAAAGCCACCACCAAAAAGACAAGATAATGTACATTAAGCTTCCCATTTGGTTGAAATATTTTTCTTTACTATGTCTAAAAGAAATAAAAGCCACACCAAAAAATCAGTAACTCACTGCTTAACTACAAAAACTCTAAGATGCACTTTCCCTGTCTCGCTATCTAAAACAAAATGCCTTGATGCCTGTGGCTTCAATGGACACTATCAGGTTCAAAAAAAGAAAGAAAGAACTTGTAGTGCTAATAATTCTAAGAAGTGTCAACTTCAGAAATAAAACTTGACCTTTTCCTGCCTTTCTGCCTTTTGCAATAACTTTGAACAATGACATTAGTCTGATCAGTTTAACTTCCTAGCTTTTGTACTGCCGAACAGTGCTATAAGATTTCAAACCTAGTAAGGGCTGTCTGAATTTCAGTCTAACTTAGATTTCATATTTGTAAAATGTCGTACTAGCAGATCTGGCAAAAATAGTTAACAAAAAAGAGAAGGGAGGGGAAAAAGAAGCAAAGGTTCTCTTTACATTCAAGTACCTGATAGTGTCTACAGATAAATTCATTTCAGCCTGGAATTGGTTGTAGAATTTAATGTTAATTGCTTTCATCCTGCCTTTAATACCTTTCCTCATGCTAAAGCTGAACCTGTGAGTGCAGAAAGGAAAGTGCATCTTCAAGTGTATTTTTTTATTTTAAGAAAGCTCTTACCACTTAGACTTTTGAGTTTGTAAGTTCTGAAAAGTATTTTTTGTATTTTTGTATTGTATGTGTAATCTCTTTTCTTTAAAGTCTGATGCAGTTGAATACCTGTAACTATTTTCTTTAAAAGCCTTGTTATAAACGTAACATAAAAAGTATACTTTTTTTTTGCATAGTAGAAATCTTTGATTTATATAAACACTTTCAAAACTGAACTTCAGGACTTCCAAAACTGATTTTGGTGTTATTGGAGCCAGGCAAGGCAAAATGAAGCATCTGCTTTTCACTTATTTTTATCATGTGTGGTTATATTTGTTCAAAGTAATCCCTTTCAGGTAGTGGTAATTCATACTGTGTAACCGGTTTATATTGTTCATTAGCAGTTACCTGTATCTTGTCTGTTGCTTGTTTCAGGAAAAAGCAAAAAAGCGACTTCAGAGTAAGAATGATAGGATGACTTTGAGATCTAGTCTCTTTCAGCTCACCTGCTCCTAATCCCGTCTTCCATATCTCTGGCTGAAATAGACATTCATTTCAACAAAAATTTCTTGTACTTCAAAATCATTTAAGAAATTGCTATGCACAACAGCAGGCACACTGGGAAATGCCTTCCATGCAAGTCAGATAGCAGAAGTTGTATCCCTTTATCTTACTCGCGTGGCTAATAAGTGTAATCCTAGACCTTGTGAGAGACTGCAGTAGCTTCTAGATCACAGTTGAAAGTAAGCAGGGATCCCACATCTCTCAAAGTATGAATTCGTAATTTCTGTGTCAGTGCTGCATGGAAAAAAATTAAATAGGATTACCTAAACTCACTCAGGGGAATGAGTGCCTAAGAGGCTTGACCTTGTAGCTACAAAGGCGTCTAGAGTTGTGCTAATGACACTTGTAGAAAAGAAGTGGTCTGAAAAGTATTGTTGGGGCAAGTAAGTACTAGCTAGAACTTCTCTTAAAGTTACGGGCTCTTGTTAAAGTGGTCATGGTCTTTGCATAAAGACTGTAGTTTTTGTGGGGGAAGCAGTTTTTTTGTTTTTTCTTTTTTTTAAAGAATATTCAGGGACTCCAAAACTCATGCTAAACTACCTGATTTAGCTGTCTTAAGTACCTCTAGGAGATTTGCTGAGACCTCTTTACTGCCTAACATAACAAGGTATATATACCTACCAGTGGCTGAAATGTGTGTTCATGTATCTTGTGTAGTTTTATCTGAGGTAGGCTTATGCTCATTTAGTAGTAAAGCTTTACTTTGCACTTGAGCAGCCTGCAAAACATTCAAGACATTAGGTGGAGATAGAAGTTACCCAGTGTGTTCTCTGTGCCACGCTGCAGCTGGACTGTTGCTGTGCCTGCTAACTACATTAAAAAACATAGCAATGGGAGTCAACTATGAGTGGCAGTGTTTCAAGCGGTGTTGGCATAACCCTTCACATCTGACCACACAGCCATAATCTAACTTCATCCTTTTAAAAGCATAGGAGGAGCACAGTCCAGGTTCTGTGAGTGTGTATTTTATCAGCAGAATGAAGTACCAAACAAGCCTGTCTGTAAGGTAACTGATGGTGCTATTCTAACTTCATGGGTTTACTCCCATGTGGTAGATTACCTTATTACAGTACTTGGTAAACTTTGACAAAAACAACCGTCATGTCATGATGTGACTACCTTAACAGCAGCCAGTAGTGACACTCGGGTCTTGTGCTTAATCTCTGCAGCTGCCAGATCTGTGATTTGCAGAGCAACTCCTGGAATCACTTATGTGACTGTCGAACTTCATATCCTATTTTATCAAAGTTTTCATTATGGGGAGACTGTCACCTTCCGTGAAAATAATGGCTTCTGCTTCCTGAATCAGCAGTCTAAGACTAAACTACTGGAAATCACTAGTGGTAGCATAACTAGAACTGTCTAAGTTGCTGTAAGGCAACAACAGGATTCAAATCTGTTTGGAGGAGCAACAGAATTTCAGGAAGGCTTTGTATTTGCGTAGTTCAGTAGCCTTAGAAGGTTTTCTGCAAAAAGGGGGGGGGGGGGGTTGTTTGTTTGTTTTTTGTACTCTAGAAATTGGGGAATGATGAAGTTTTGCCCTTCAGCTCCAGAAGGGAAGGTTACATTCCAAAATGACTGTAATTGTCTAGTTTTCATTTCTGTGCCAAGAGGCACTTGAATGCCACAAAAATTGGACAGTCCATAATTAGCTTTTTACTTTAGCCTATCAGCAGCTTCCCAGTTTCTCCTGTTTTTATTAGCAAATGGATCTCCTGGTGTTGCTGTTTTCTAATTTTGATACAGGAAATACAAATCAGCACCTGAAAACCATATAGTGTTTACTGGGAAAGCTGCATGTGTTTAATAGTTTTGAGTAATTGCCTCAGGGATGATGTATAGGTATCATCTATATAATTAAAAAACTTGAAACTATTAAACATAACTTCGTAACTTGTTAGATTTCTGTTTATCAACTTCTGTTTAAAAGTCTGGAGTGGTGGAAATCTAAGCAAGAGATTTAGTTACTGAAGTAAACCTTTAATCTCTACAGTGCATGCTTGTTGCAGTATAGATACATATATACATACGATCTAGTCCTTTAGTGTAGGTGAGGTAGGTAACAGTGGCAGTGATTGTCACAGCTAGCAAACAGCATATGAACTTTTTGAATATGATACAGTTGCATATAATGAGGTCTTAAAAACCAAAGGCTTTGCTCATCCTGTGATTTAGTTCTTGAATTTGGTTCTTGGGCTTGGATTTCCTGATGAGACAGATGCAGAGATTGTGTTTGTAGGGGTGTAGTAAGAGCTCTACTGAAACTTGAGGTCATGAGCCTGAAGCCTGTTTTTCATAGCAGCATAGGAACCAGTCTTTTAAAGCCTATATAAAGAAAAGCTGGTCCATCTACAAGACACATTAGCTCCCACTCATTAGTTTTTAGGTTTCAAACCAGAGAGCATGAGAGGGTTGTAGTTTAAAAAGAAAAAAATTAGCTGTAGTACTGAGGAAAAAAAACACCCTAACAAATATTGCATGACACAGGCTAAACAGAGGTACTTAGTCACTGGGAGTGAGCCTCAGTTAAACTGGAGGGTAGTAGTACACGGAGACACAGACAACACTAATGTTCACGAGCTCTGTCAAAAGCTTTCCCTAAGCCTCTCACACTTGAAGCATAAAGTGAGGGGTTTTTTCCTACCAGTCAGACATTCACAGAGACAGCTGTTATCAAAAGTAATTGGATATTTCTTAGATATAATAATTCAGTACTTTTTTCTTTTTCCTCCTGACAACATACAGAAGTTTGGGGCTTGAGAGTTTTGCCCTTCTTCCTCTCAACATTTGTAAGTACATTGACTGATAAGCTGCAGGGATATCTTCGTATTGTATGTTTATACTTTCCTTGAAGCACAAGCAAATCAGTCTAAGGTAATGCAGGTCATAATAAAAACAGTCATCTCTCTTCTCCCGAGCTTTCCATACTTTGTAAACATAGTAGTTGCATTTGAGGTGTCAGTTGATGCTCCGTAGGTTGTCATAAAATGGTAATTCTGCCCTTGGTTTTGTGAAAGAATTGCAACCATGGTAACAGTCTATATCCATACAAACTTCCAAATCTATTATATAGAATTGCTGACCAATTTCAGCAGACTACAGCAGTCTGTGGTGTTAAGAGTAATTGTGAAACTAGCCTGTAGCTTAGGATGTTTTTTTGTTGTTGTTGTTATTACTCAGATGCTTGTTTAAAACTGTCTTGTTAACATGTAAAATTTAAGTCTGGGATGACAGAAGCTTGGACTACTGCACATCTAATAGCACTGAGTAAGTTAATACTGATGGTACCATCTGTAAGGCAGGGCACTTTAGCTAAGCCAGACAAAAAAAATATTAGCCTCAGAGCAAACCAACTTTGATACTGGTGGAAGACTAACTGTATTACTGAAGTATCTGAAAAGTCTCTTAGCTGAAGAATAAACTTAATCTTTAAATTCAAACTAAAGCTGTAAGCATATTGCACAACTGCCCTGGGCCTGAAGGTGGCAACAAAATGATGTGGAGCCTCTTACCTCCTTGTGTAGTAAGAAAGGTAGCAGAAAGTAGCTGTAACTCTTCTGCATGTGGACAAATATCAGTAAAGAATTGCTTGATAGGTGCTAGGTCCCACAGCATTGTATCCAGCAGCTGTAAAACTGGCTCCCTAATGGGTATCACCACCTTAAATGTACATGTTTTTAATGCTTTAGGTATTTGTGGTTCTTCATTTAACAGCCAGGAAGAACATGGTGCTAGCTCAAGTGAGAACAGAGGGTGGACAAAATCACCCACACTTCACTTTGTGCTGTTTTTCATCTATAGTTGCATTTGTTCAGCAGTAGGCCATGTTACTCCTTCAGTACACAGCCTTTCCAAACCACTGTGTGTATTTATATACTTTTCACTTAGCAGTTAGCTTAGTTACTTGTATGGGTTCACAGAAGAGTTAATATGCTAAAATTCTTGTAAGTAGTCCCCTATCAGTTGCAATGAACTGCAAAAAGTAATTGGCTGTTCTGCAATGTTCATTTGCCTTAAAGTTGCTCATACACCCAAGGGAAAGGTGCAGGAGTGGGTTCCCAGGGCAGGAGGCAGCCCATCCTTAAGCAGGAGTGATGCTGGGGGACAACTTCCAGGCAGCAACCTCTGCTCAAATATTTGTCCCAGAGAAGAGGCCAAGACCGAAGTGCCGTACAATGCTTGCTCCTGGGCTGTGGGGTTGTATGCAAACTTTGCTTGCCAAAGAGTGGTAAGAAACCTAAGTTGACAAACATGATCCAAGGCAGGCTAAAATTGTTACAGCTGAGTGGCAGGAGTTTCAGGGTGGATTATGAGAGGCCCCTCTACCCCTTGGTCTTGCAGCCAAAGGAATTTCAGTATAGCTGTATATAATGCAAGTATTTTGTTAGCAGTATGCTCTTGTGTATCAGTATTCTGACAACTTAAGACCATGATGGTTTTCCTTTCCTCATACAAGTTAATTCCTTGGGACTTTAGCAAAAATGCGTAAGAAATGTGTTCTTAGTACTAGTCAAAACAAACATCTATATATATAAAAGGTGGAATGCTGACAAGGAATGAATAGTTCTGTAACACTTTTTTTTTTCCTGAAAAAAAAGTTGCTCAAGAGTAATTCATGGCAAAGCTCAGTTTATTTAGTGACAGAACTGACTGTAACTTTATCCAACTAACACTAAATAAAAACAGCAGGATGTACAGATCAAATTCATTATGTACAGGAGTTCACTAGGAATACTTTATAAATGGACACTTTTCATGAGCTTTATTTTAAAAAATCTAATTAAATAATATCAACTGCATATTTGCAGTCTGACTTCAAATAGATTGCAGAAGGGTAGTAAGCATCTTAAATTAATAGTTTAAGAAGTATGAAGAAAAACTTAAGGCAACTTCACAAATACAGGAACAGCAAAGCTAAGAATAACACCCCCTACTTACCTCATGCCATTCTGTGAAAGTAAGGCATAGTATGTTAGAAAAGGAGTGTCAAAGCCTTCAGCTTTGATATTCCTGCTGGAGTTTTGTTTATGAAACCACCTTTTGTGGGTTTTTTTTTTTTTTTTTTTTTGGAGCAGCAGACCATAAAGTCAGGTACAGCTTTTTTACAGTAGGTAACAAGGCTCTTAAATTCAGATTCTCTCCTTTTTCTTCCATATATTGGGCAAATAAATAAATGCACCAAGGATTAAATTAAAGGTGCTGATAATATTGTTTTGCAAGGTAACACATTCAATATACAAATAATGTTCTAACACTATTTACAGCTATTTTTATTAAACATTTCCTCACTTTAGTAATACACAATTATTAGTAAGATACAAACATTGGAGTAAAATTTAAGGTTTACCTAGCAGTCTATTAAATCTTTTCCCATCATAATGGCAGTAAGAACTGTTAATTTACCTATGGTTTTTAATCTTAAGCAGGATGGCTATCTCCAGATACGTATCTATAAAAAAATTCTCAAGTACTACAGCTAGCAGTATTTCTCCTTTTCAAGTATTCATTTTATTTTTACTCCATTTGGTAGTTAGAAAAGAATACAATTGTAAAGAGCTGCAGAATGTATAAATAATGACACTGCTTCTCTGTGAAAAGACTTTGACCTTTGAAATAGTTGTCCACACATTAATTCAGACCCAAGGCAGGAACTCAAACTACCTATTGCTTAAAAAAAATTTTTTCCAACAACTTATCTACATACTTACAAAATATAAAGAGAACTGTCCATTTGGTAGCTTAGTAGGCAGATAATCAACTAGTTGAATAAGATGAAAGGTAGAAATACTAATTCAAATGAGCTGGTTATTTTGTCATGGATTTTGCTTAATATGTTGTTGGATGGATTTGCTTCACAGGTAGTACACAGCTATATGCACGTAACTTTATTTACAAAGTTTGCCCTGAAGATTACAGGCCTCTGGCTCCTTGGCTATCTTGCTGCAGTCAAAGTTAGAAAGCATTTGATAATACTATAGAGACTAAGAATAACTTAAGGAACACAGTTCTGATTGTTCATGTGGCTAGTGCATTAAATTATCTCCTGGCATGCATATTTCTTGCTTAAAGCAAACAAATCCCCACACCTCTTACAGACTAAAGCGTGCACTTTTCGTAGTATTAAAGCATAGGTATTTAAACTTGAGCCGAACATGGCATCGGTTAACGCTGGCTAGAAGGAAAACCTGTAAGAGTTTTTTCCATCAGTGTGTGGAACAATATACCAGGTAATTACCTTGCCTTGAAAGTATTGTTACAGCTGCAGTAACAAGGTCTTCTGGAGATTTTGCTAATTTTGAAGCAAATATAGTTTTTACCTGATACTAAGATTTTCATAGTTCTCAATCCTGATGCTTGTCCTATTTGGGATTTACTAGAGCTCCTCTGCTCCCTTTCAACAAGATACAATAAAATAAATTAGGATCTGATCATAACTAGTTGGATGTCTTTTATATATATAAATGCACAATTACCTTTTTAATTTGAAAGCTTCTACATTAGTGCAAAATTAGATGGAATCTACATCCATCATTATGTTGCCTGCTTTGGATATGTACAACAAAGCAGGCTATAGCTTCCTTTACACAACTGAACGTCATTGAATTAAATGTAATTGTGCATAGAGGATGAAGTATGAGCTCCTTACAAATAATAAGTAGTTTACTTGCATAAGTGGTTTCCCTATAATGGGCTGTCCTTCAGTGAGCTGAAGTTCACAGTCTGGCTCAGGGTACCACTTCTCAGACTTCAATGGACCCTTGCCCATTGCATCTTGGTGAACCTGCCACCTGCTGACCTGGAATTCAAATGACTTCTGCAAAACTGGAATTCACCAACTGTACGTGGTGCATCTACCCAAAGACAAAAGCCTCAGATTTTCTGTATATCACATGAAGTACACATTGCAGGAAGCATTCTACCATTACGTTGACTTGGGGAGTAAAAGGACAGAATCCAACACTGATAATTTGCTCACAAATTTGATGAAATGCACATAAAAACAAAAGTAAAAGAATGCTACCAATAGCTGTGCATTTCTAGGTTTTAGTGCAGTCTCTTTATACTTTTTTTTTTTTTTAATTTACAGCATGATACTTACTCCATGACACAGGAAACACTATTCTTCAGACATTTTAACTAGTCAGTTATGGCCAGTGCAGAAATCCTAGTCTTCAAAGCCTTGGTCCACACTGAAGCATCTTAGTTTTTTCCCTGTAATTTTTGGTGATATGTTTTGTAACCAAGAAATTCACTACAGGGGATTAACTGTTTGAAAACTGGTATCACTGTAAGCCTCAGATATCTAGTTAATACTTAGCTCATTACATGTCATAAGACCCCACTCATCTTGCTCTCTCTCATATACTATATTCACTCTGTTTCTGTAACATGGGCCACTTCTACTTCTACAGTTTCAATGGCTTGTGTAACTTCAGCCATTTTTTGTCCTTGCTGTTGTGCCAGTACATAATTCACCACCTGCATGATGCTTTGGTCAGAAAGAGTGGACACTGATGTACATTCCTCAGTAGCTGCAACTGCTTCGATTGCTTCAAGTGTCTCTCCTGTCACAACCACAGTCTCAATCTCCTCACCACCAACACTAATCTCAGTTTCTTGTTCCTGCACGTCTGCTGTTAAAATACTGATGGCATGCTCCACCTGTGTCCCCTGGTTATGAAACTGGAGAGTGTCCTTTTCCAGCATAATTTTGCAGGGTACATAGTCCCTATGAAACTTGGTCATATGCTTCCGTAGTGTCCGGGCATCTATGTAAGCTTCATTGCATACTGGACAGACATACGGCCGCTCTCCAGTATGCGTCCTCACGTGACGCTTCAATGAACGTGCGTCGGCCCAGGCTACCCCACACGTTAGACATTCAAATGGCTTCACACCTATTACCAAAGGGAAAATAAGCAAAAGACAACCATCAGTGTTTCTAGATCTGCATGAACGATGATGCAAAATGTCAGGAAAGACAACAGTATAAAAGAACAAAAGAAATATTACAGCTTTTTTCATATAAGAGAAAGATCTTGTTTACCATTTTTGTACTAAGTATAATGCAAGTGCAATACATTAAATAGGAAGATTTTCCACAAGTGCTCTGCCCCGTCTAGCTTGTTTCCTTTCAAAGACTTTTCTTTGCAAAATTCCTTTTCATTTCATGCAGTCTCTCACCTATCTTAAGTACATACAAGTTAACAAAATGCATATGACTTTTTGCTTGTTACGCCTTTCTGAAACCATGTTTTGTTGCTTAATAGTATTTGTCATTTACATTCCTAGTCACACTTTGTTTCTGTAAATCTTTGTATCCACCTCCCATCAAATCAACACTTATTCTATTCTTATAGCTTACAATGCCATCCACAGCTTTTTTTCTTCCTCCTCCATACCACATGCGTTTAAATACTACATGTTTGTATAATCTTATTCTCCCTTATAATGTTTGAGGAGTTCTGTGGCTTCTAATATTTAATGGGAGGTGGCAGTGGCAACAAGCACTATTTCAATACTGGCTTTTGCTCTGTAACAGTTGCTATAGATGTAGGCTAGGTACCCACTAGAGGAACTTTCTATTCAAGAAACAAACACAACATCTCTCTTTCAGTAGTCAGAAAGTGATTAGATTTACTCCTAACAGCTCTTTAAAATCAGAACTGCTTGGGAAAAGTGTTTCTTGCCCCAAAATAGAAGTTCACATATCCTTCCAATGCAGCTGGAACAACCAAATACTCAAAATCAGTATCATACTTCACATCTAAAGTAGAAATGCACATACCTATACATTTTTGTTTTCTAAAACATTTTCGTATCTTCCCCAAACATCATATAGTTTACTGCTTGTTATAAAGCAAAAAGCTGACAAACTTCCAGGCAGTGATCCTTTTTCTGAGTTTGAGCAAATCATTCTTTCATTTGAGGAATATTTTATTAGCCTTTTGAACTGGTGAACATTTTACTACACGCAATGCTTTGCTAGATACGTATCTTTTTATCACTTCTATAGAAGTTCCATAAAAAAGTGCTTCTTCTACTAAAGTACCAGAAAGGACAGATTGTCACTGTCCCTGTGGGTGCCTGCAGCATCCCAACAGCCATTTCTGGAAATCACTGGAAGCACATTAACACATCAGGACCAGCATAAAACTGTAACTGCAGAATCTGCAAGAACTTCCCTGTGGCTTGCATGACAGGATATACATAGACTCACAGAAAACCCACAAATCCCTTCCCTCCCTAGTGCTTTTAAGGGGTTACAGGGATGTCATGAGTGCTTGTTTTCTACACACCTTCATGATTGTTCATGTGTCTCCTGTATTCCCGGAGCTGTGTGAATTTTCTTCCACAATGCTCACAAACTCGTTCCAGATTTTGCTTTGCTCTTCCTTTTTTACCATGTGTGGCTTTCTTTACATGTCTTCTGTACAAAGCTTTCTCATAAAATTCTTTGCCACATATATTACACCTAGAATGTGTTAAATGAGAAACCTATTTGAAACCATTACACTATGCTTACCTTGCCCTTTTTAAACCAAAATGCATTTTAAGTAAAGTATGTAAAGTTTAATGGGAATGCTGTTTCTTTAAGTAAAGATGTTCAGTACTGACTCATGTGACAAGTAGTTCCATAATTAGAAATAATATTGTTGGGCTGTAAGAGCTGCGTTCTCGCTTATTCACATGTATAAAGCTTCTACTTACCATTCTAGAGAAATGAGCTCACAAAGCATTTCTAACTTTATCCTTTTAACATCTTCATATGCATTACTGCCAGAAATGTGCCAGTGGGCTACTGGTTTGACCACACTATTTGAAGTCATCCATCCATCATCAAGTAGTTAAGACCTCAGTCAAAGTCAGTCAGTTGCTACTTTAACTGTAGATTGCTCCAGACAGTTCCTTGTTGGGTAGTTTAGGGCTGTGGATCTATCACCTTACAGTACATTTCAGCTGCTAAGTGAATTTTCTCTTACCTGTAAGGGTCCGTGACAGAATGAGACTTTACGTGAGAATACCAGTCTTTCTTCCAACTGTAACATTTCCCACAGAACTGGCACTGAAATGGCTTCACACCTAAATGTTTATTCATATGCTGCCGAAGATCTCGAGCTTCATAGAAACTCTTTTCACACCTGTAAGAGTAAAGGTTGCAGCATCCCACATAAGAAAAGCATCTTTGTGGCCCCGATTTCAAAGGCACAGAAACCCTCTTCCTTATTGGTAACTAGAAGACTTCAAGAAGGTAAGAGCTACAGTGTCATCAATATTAATATAAAGCAAAAACTCTCTCTAAAACAGCAGCTTATCTGAAGGTCTGGAATATAACTCAAGGATCTCCAAACACTTTTTGTTTTGTCTTCTATAGATAACTTATATGAACTTACAAAGGCACTAACAGCTCTTTTTTTTCCCCATAACCATAGAGGATTAAATACTAATATAAAGATAACAGTGATTTGTAGTTTGTAACACTTAAGTGTGTTTCCTAGAAATTAAAAAACAAATTCAGGATCCTAAAAGAAAGCACCTGAAAGTAAGGTAATGTTCATTCTTTAGGTCAGGCAAATTCCTAAAGTTTTCCTTTATTTATACCTCACCATAGTATGATTTACATAAAACTACAGACCACTAACTCCCCTTTGTATGGAAACTACAGAGGTCAGTCTGCTCAAGAACATGCTTTCTCTCTTTGAGGGCTTTTGAGACAGCTTTGCCTCTCATCTGCCTCTCTTCCTCATGTAACACCATACACCACTGTGGATCGGTCACCTCCTGCAGCTGACCAACATCTTGGAATGGGGCAATATCAGAGTTCCTAATCCACAGTGAAATCTGAAAAGAAAAAAAAAGCTTCCACACTAGAACAAAGCTTTAACGTTACATTTTCCAATAAATGGGGATTCTGGAACGGTAGAAAAAGAAAAAAGCCATCTTCACTTTTGAGAAAGAAAACAGGTGATGGTCCCTGAGCCACCCAAACACTCCACCTTCTTTCTCTAGAGTTGAAAAAAACAACAGCTCCAGCTTACATGGGGGCTCTCGGGGATCCCAGGTCTCCAGATCCACGTCACAAAGCATCACAAAGACCCCCGAGGGCCTTGAATAGAGTTGGCACTTGGTGCTCTCAAGGACTGCATATTTGGAAACCACTAAAGTAGTATATATTTCTGAAGTTAAAAAGAAAAAAAAAAAAAGCCCACCACCCTCTGACATTCTTACACACTACTGTGATTTAATCTAATACCTACTTCTCTGGAAATTTTTCCAATTACATTTTAGGAAAATAACTCATATTAAGTCTTGCTTAACTGAGTCAGAAGCTCAAATAAAGTCTGGCTGGGAGCTTTACATACCAAGCCAATGAACTAGAAAACTGAAGTCTGCTAATACCTTAGTGAAGCTTTCTAAACCATTTGTGACAACATGAATTATATTCTTAGTAGACATCTTCACCGTAGAAGAAACAAGCATTGTGTCTGTCCTGAAGGAGTTGGGGAATCAAAATATCTTCTCAGTCAAGGTGATCTATTGCATCCATGACTATTGCCTTGAATAAAAAATTTTTTTTAATATATATTTGTCCTTCAAAACCAAAATTGCCTTTCCTAATGTTTCATTAACCAGTTCTGGCCCTATCGGACTTTATTAGCTCCCTTTTTGTATTTGAGATCTGTATTTTTATCACCATAAGGCACTAAATAAAAAAAAAAAAACAGATAAAATTGAAGTGAGCTTTCTACAGTTAGAAAATACTCTTTATACTAACACACAGTAGCACTACTACAGATGCTTTAAAAAATACTTCAGATGTAGTTTTTCATTAATACCCTAAGTTGTATACAGGCCATCATATAAATTGTATAACCCCATTTAATACCAGAAAGAGTTTTTCAGAGACATCATTGACAGTTTGGAAATTTTTGCTTTTGCAAGTTAATTGAAAGGTTCTCCTTATAATCTGCTTGGTCATGGGAAAATTATCAATGATTTGCTAACACCTTAAGAGATGCACTCTTCCAATTACAGAGTTTCTGTTAAACTACATTCAGTAATGCAAAGATATTTAGGTGATCGTAAATTCTATAATCTAGTAACTGCAATAGTCAGTGAGTCTTAATTTATGATGCTCCTGCAGAGCTGTTTGCTAAACACAGGGTAAACTGCAGCACATGCAAGTACAGTACATTGTAGATTGTATAGGAAATTTTCATATGCAACTGAAATTAACTATCATAGTAAATGAGGGCAAGAACAGGCTGAAAGCCCTTCCCCTGTGACAAGCTTACCACACTCTATCTGTCCTACAAAGGAGTTTTAAGGCTGTATGTAGCTATTGATTACAGCTACAAGGGCAAACATGCTCATTAGGAAATAACTATATGAAAAGCAGAACTAGATAACAATTAAAAATTAAGCTTTTCCTCTGTAGTGCATGAATTTAAAAAAGTGCATTTTTGACTCTAATGCTTTTAAATTTATATTCCAGACAACTGAACAGTCTTGTGCTACAGCAACAAGCTATTTTTAAAAGATCATGAGTGTTAAAAACAAAAGCAAAACACCACCAACAAACTTACTGAGTACATTGATATCCACGAACTTCAGGCTTTGGCTGATGTTTCTTTATGTGTTTACTGAGTCCTGATGCCCTGTGGAAAGATTTTCCGCAGATGGAGCAGAGATACTTGGATTCTCCTGGCAAAAACAAAACCAAATGCATTACAAAGCCAGGCCTTCATCTCTCTGGAGTGCTTTGTAAGAGTATTTTCCTCTCACATAATTTATCCGAAGTAGTCAGAGCAGTGCCAGAAAGGAAAGTAGGCTTAATTACACAGAGATGGAATTTTGAAGTGTATTTTGCATATCCCAATGTAATAATACACAGAGGGCAAAGTAACAATTCTAAATGACTTTACTGAATGTTTCTAAACATAGGGCACAACATCATAGCTACTAATTAGTCATAATAAGTCAACAGGCTAAAAAAAAAAGCCTTCTCATTAAAAAATTGATTGCCTGTGTTCATATAATATGCAGCTCCTCCAGTAATGCTTGCATTATTTGTGGATGATTTAGGCCCTCAATCTGTGGAACAACATGTCAAAAGAAAAGCTTTCAGCTCCAATCCATCAATTTAGGAGTGCTGAGTACTTATATAAATTCCTCCATTTCTGCAACAAATTGTTTTAAGAAAAAGTGTCTCTTATTTTTGATTCTGCCCAACTCAGGAAACAAGAAACACGAACAACTTCAGCATGTTACAATATATTTTAAAACTCTGTTCATATTAAATTACTATATTGCCATCTTTCACATTCTAAGATGCTTCAAGATATCAGCTTTTCTAAAGTTTCAATATTCTGTTTTCATAAAACAATTTTTATAGAAGTCCTGCATTTCTCACTTAAAAGGACAGCTTTCAAAGTGCCATCTTACCATGAGAGTTTCAAAGAAAGAAAAAGATTTACTACTCCTTTGAAATGAAGAGAGCTTTCATTGAAAACTCTTACAGTTTCCAGATCATAGAGTCCAGTGAGAATGGAACACGCTCAGAACTTTAAGAGGATAGCTCACAGTTATATCATTGTTGTGATATATATTATAGAAATATTATATTTAGAAATAGGAATAAAAACTAAAGTAGAACTCTTGTCTTTTTTTTTTTAAAAAAAGCTTTTATTCGAGTAATTTAGAATAGCTATGTAGTTATATACTAGTTTTCTTGTTTTACAAAAGCTTTATTAATACAGCAAGTCTTACAAAACATGAGGAGATTCTTAAAGAGATTTAACTTAGCAAGTTTTCCTCTGAAAGGATAAGCTCTAACTCTAGGTGCTCCAAACCATTCCAGCCTGTTGCCTATCTTTGGTAGGTTGACAAGATATAGGCATAAATAAATAAATAAAAACACAGGAGCAGACTCAACCATGACTCCCTCCATGTTCTTGCACAGAATATTTAAATATTAACCTTAAGCTATGGTAAAATAAGCCCAAAAAGAAATGTAAAATGACTGCTTACACCTATCTCAAATGTTTGGCCAGGAGGACAGAAAGGAGAAACTACTACTTTTCAGTTCCTCTGAAACTAAAGAACAATGTTGAAGATCACTAGCATACAAAAGCAGTCCAAGGTAAAAGGTTCTTCTTTCTCATCACATACCTGTATGAATGCTCATATGTTCCTGCAGACTTCTTTTTGTGACAAAGGACTTTTCACACAAGTCACACTTGAACTGTTTCTGTACTTCATGGAGAGCTAAGTGCATTTTTAATCCATGCTTATACGTAAAAGTTTTTCCACAAACCTAAAAATTCCAAATTCAGCGGAGTAAGACAAACAAAACCCAGTATGTAATAGGTTTTCAAAGCAAAAACGTTAGTTTAACTTCAAACACAACAATCCCCCCTGTATTTCCTGGGAACCTGGATGATCAAGCCTGTGATTTCTCACCAGTGGTGAAACTGGTTTGTTAAAAAACAACACTCAAGGCAAGACATTTTATAGAGGTAGGAATATTAATTTCATAATCCAACTTCACTCTAATTCTTTCTCATTCTTGGACTATAAAAGCTTTGATCAGAAAGACCACAGTAATTTTCCCCACTCTGAAGTGACCTAAACTAACCTAAAGTTTCAGATAGAGAGTAACTACTAGATTATCAGAATATCAGGAAAACAAAGAATTTTGATTACAGAGTAAAAGGACTTTTTCTCTTTACCTTGCATGCATGTGGTTTTACACCTGTATGTTTGAGCATATGTATTCTGAGGGAATAAAGCTTAGGTAGAGTTCTCCCACATATATCACATATAAATTCCCGTTTAATTCTCCCTTTCACTGAAGACATGCCTGTCTCTTCTACACTAGCAGTTGCAGCATTCACCTCAGTCTTCCGTGTGTGTCGGACAAGATGGGCTCGTAGAGAGGCCCCATACTGGAATTCTTTTTTACACAACTAGGAAAGAAAATATAGAACTTTACTTAATATTTAATGCTTTAAAATTATGTCAAGAAAGGTAATTAAAGGTTTTAAGTATAGTAATGTAATTAGCTAAGTCTATAATCTGACTCCAAAAGGCGTTATATCTCAGGTTAATAATTAAGTGTTGAATTTTATAGCTACTGACAGAACCACCGATCACCCAATAAGGCTAACTTCCAGACTAATCTAAATACAGTTGCAAATTTACCAGTGAGATTAAAAGCAAAGCCCACCGCTAGCACTATCTTAAGCGGCATGCACGCTCCCATGTCACGTGCTGCTGTCAGGCCACATGGCCACACTGCCTTTTACCTTACCCTATTCAGATCAGTGCTGCATCTGTCTCTGAAATCCATAAGAAAAATAAATGCACATGCTAACAGAAGCAAGCAAATAATTACTGATGGAATTAATGAATGAATTTTCAGAAAGAGAGAGACTGACAGACAAAAAACTTACTGGGCATTTATAATCTTTAGTTCTTTCATGTTTCAGTGTGTGCATTATAAGTGCATAGCGCCGCTGGAATACCATTCCACACTCGGAGCATTTGTGCTGAGCTTCTGCCTCATTATTTTCTGTGGTCTCTCTTTTTGGCTGTTTCATTTTTTTCCCTCTTTGTACCAGTTTCATGGCAACCTAAATTGGAAAAAGTAACACTTGAATGAATTTTGTAATGAACTTTATTACGCTGTATTTCATACCTTCTCTGAAAATTAGTACTAAAGGTTGATGTTTTTGAGTAACTATCATACTACCTAATTTTGCTTAGCTTACTCAGTTGCTAGAAAGTTATGCCCCTTCAGTTCATTGCAAAACTACAGATCTCATGGCAGTGAAAAAACAGTCCTGTTTTAAAACCATAAACTGGATATATATAGGCAGACAACGTATTAATTCAGAGACAGCTAACTCTTCAGCCCAGAGTAACTGGTTAAGTGAGAAAACCCAAGTTCTTCCAGTCACAATTTCTATCAAACGCTTCCAACCGTTTCCTTCATTCCAACTTCCCTTTTCAGGATTTGTATTTGCTTCGCTTCAAAAGTCATCAGATAAAACAAGTAGCCTAACTCATTCTTATCAGTCAGCAAGGACAAACTCAGCTATCAACAATGTGTAAAAAAAAAAAAAAAAAATTACAATATTTACACAAAGTTGTTCTCAGTTAAGAGCATTCCAGCTTTACTAATGGTTTTTGTCAGGCAATATTGGCAGTGATACCTGCAGCTAGTAATCTCATTTTCTATGTACAAATTTGCCGTCAAGTTCTTTAAAAGCCAAATTTTAAGTGATCGTGCTGAAATTTCCTACATCAGGTGTTTCTCCTCCATGTTTCTGAGAATAAGGCAAGGGAAAAAGTACATTGCATCCCATTTCTCCTCCCCATTCCCACAAGATTTAACAGCTTTTGAAAACATGGTAGCCCTTCCACATCTCATACAACCAAACTGAAATTTGACACAGGGCTGACATTTTCAGTTTTTTTTTAATTTTGCTGTTGCTCTGGATGTTCATGCAAACTTGGCCAAATTGTAAAGCCACAAAAATCATTTTGTTCAGTAGATGATAAATACAAGCTTGGAAAATATTCCATTCATACAGAGCATGCTGCTTTCCTAACATCTCTATGCCAACTGCAATCACTGTAATTCAAAAACCAGCAAAATTTTTCATGTTTTTTCCTTCTTGTTCTTCCAGTATCAAAACTGGGAACCCAGGGAGGAGCATCTCCCTGCTCCCAAAGCTTCTATTACATCCAGTGCCATGGGGGGTGGAGGGAAGCATGAGGCAAAAATGCAAAAAGCTATGAAGTGAGTGAAGACAGGCTGGGGGAAACAGAAACCTATTCCTAATTCCAGTTCTGAGCAATTATCTAAACCAACATTTCTTCCATGGGTGGCCACTGTCTGTATTCCTTCCTTATCAAGGGGTCAGATTTACAAACTTCAAAATAAGTTAACAGGAGCTGTTCCTGAAGGTAAGAGATCCCTCTGCTCCCAAAACAGAACAAAAACCTGTCATTCTCCAACCATCATAAATTGAGTGCTCAGATATTTTGATTGTGTGAATGTCTGGGCTTCAGTTGTCCATCTGTAAAAGGAGATTAATGCTATAATTTCGATCTGCAAGGGTGTTAGAAAGACAACAAATCAAGCATTGAGTGTGGAACTGGTCCTTCTAGTATGAAAACATCTCATAGAACACCTCTAGAAATTAACAGTTCTTTGTAAGATTTAGAGGATGTGGAATGAATGTGTACAATGTGACATGAATGTGACAAGAACAAATGAACTACTCCTCAGTGGGGTGAATGCTACCTGTCCCTAAGCAACAAGAGGCAAGACTCCTGAAGGGCAAAGAGTGAGAAGACAGTTTCATAATAGATGTACTAAAATTTGTTCAATTACTAAACATTTGCCATTTGTGAGAGCTTGACTTTTAAATATCAGTGCTCTTTGAACTTTTTTTGTTTTTCCTTAAACTAACTAACCCCAACCTGGGGTTGCAGTAGGAATGGATTACTATGGCTTATGACTACATCTTAAGAGAGGAACAGCCTCAACAAACGTAGGGCCTCATTTCTGTAATGGACAAATATATTTACATATTTGCCTGTTATTGATACAGTCACATACTAGCTAAGAATTAAATTCCCAAATCATAGGAATTTTAGGGAGCAGATACACCTTCTGTCCTACCATAAAAAGCTACAAAGAAGATACTCAAACTAAGCTAACAATACTGATCATTCTAAAGATCTCCAAGCTGGAAGGAATTTTGCTGTCAATTTATTTTACACAACTGTCTTATCTCAGAATTTACTCTTCTTTAAGAAAAAAGAAATTGCCAGACTTTGTGTGGAAGTAGAAAACCATCTTTTCAGATTGGTCTAAGAACATGGGACAATTTAACTGACAACAGACCTAAACAGAGATAGGATACCTGCTGTATTGCAGATTTGGGATTCGTCTTTCTACTTTGCAGTTTTCTTTCAATTCCCTTATGCAATCTGATGTATCCACCTTCACTAACAGAACGCTGGCGAAGCTTGCTTTTGTATGTATCATCTTGGCTGGAAGCTATGTTTTCCAGCTGTGAAACAGAAACGCTCTGTTCTTTGCTTTGCCTGCCATGATTTCGCTTGAGTATTTCTGAGGAGTCTTCAGAGGCAGTCTCTGCATTTGCTGTATTGCTTTCATTCTGATCTGTGTCAGTTTTTGTCTGACTTTGCACGTCCATGGCTTCCACAACTGACAGCTCAGCCTGTACAACAGACACGGTGCTATTTGACATGCACTCCACCAGCTGCATTTTGACATGATTTCCAGTTGCGTCACACTGTTCTACAGGCTTTAAAAGATCATCAGTGGCGGCCTCCGCAGGCCCTGGGGGCAGGAGGTCAGCCTGGGCTGCTGCTGCCTCCTCCTCTGGCTCAGCAGAGGAAGGAGCACCATTCTCAGCTGCTGCCGCTTCACTGGCTGACAGCTCTGCTGGCACAGGCTGCTCAGTACCGTCCACAGGCTGCATCTCAACTTCAGTCTGCCCTGCTAAATTTTGTGTTGACTCCACTGTATGAATATCTCCCTTTTGGTACACTGTAATTTGTTTCTCTTCCATCTGCTTGTGCACATTTTCACAGATTTCTAGGACTTCTGACATGAAAAGATGTCGGGCAAGCATGGCCACTTCTGCCATACTACAAAAGTCAAACGTTAATTCTGAAGTATAAGCAAATTCCAATAAAGGGAGAAAACTTGACTTGCAAAACCCTGTCAGGAATAAAACAAGAGATTAGAGCAAATACAGATGACCCCAGATGATACCAAAATATTCCATGCTGGGTACAACAGTTCACCTTTGATATGGTTGTCTGAAATTTAGAGTGAAACACACTTGCAGATACCACTGAAGTCCCTGCACTGGGTCTCAATTGATTATCATTTATACAAAAGCACCCTCCTGCTGTATTTTTCCCATAGAGTCGAACTCTGACAACTTTTTCAGTAAGTAAGTACAACCGAGGTATTTTCGCACTAGAATTCTCTGGAAGAATGTTTCAAGATGCTAAGAGGGCCACAATATTCTTGAAGCGGGTTAACCCTAATTCAACCAATGTCTTTTTGGACTGGCTACATTGCAAAAAGTAGTGAAGACTTAAGTAATTGATATGACAAAGAGATAAGACAATAAAGTGGTTAATGAAAAAAAGACATAGAGATATAAATGCTTAAAAATAAACACATGGTGTAATTTTCCAGAAGTCCTCCAATCATTAATATTTAATTTTGGGGAACTTCTGGAGCATCATGCCGGAAATCCATTGTTCATGAATGTCTATTGTTCAAGCAAAGACAGACACAGGTAGGGAACTAGTGAGGAAGCAAAGAAAAAGACATATCTACAATACTCTCCATCACTAACAAGCTATTTTTGGAACATTTATTTTAAGAATGTTTCCTATCTTTAAGGTATCAGAAGTGCTGAGAAATAAGCAGAGATATCTATAGTACTGTTTTACAGACATAGGAGACAATTAGTGTTTGCTCAGCAAAACAGCTCCTAGAAAAGCTAGTGAATATCCCTTCTTGATTTATTCCAGCGTTTGATTACGTTCCCTGTTTTTTGATGTCTGTGACTAATACAAGGAAAACACCTAAACAAGCTAAAAAAATCAATCCAAAGCTTCCCAGGAATTATGAGATGAAATCCCATAGGGAGATCAGATTATGCAAAACCAGAGTGATCATTTTAGCATTAAAATCAACACAAAATATTTCTAGATTTAAAGGAAAAAAAAAAAAGCAAGATAAGTGTTTGATCTTCTTGAACATGCAAAAGAAGCGGCATCAAATGCTGTAGACCTTACTTAAGATACTACAATTTCTATCTTTGGAACCCACAACAATTCACCTGACAGATCCACTACAGCTTCATGACTAGAGACAGCTCCCTTTTCAATGAAGAGCTCTCGGAAGTACTCGCTGTTGGCTGCCAAGACAGATTTGTGAGCTTTGTACTCCTCTCCTTCAATCAGCAGAGTCACATCACAGAACTGATTGGAAAGCCTCTGCTGATTCAGTTGGTTTAAGACTGACAGACAATGTTTGGAAGATGACTGCTTCACAAGGCCCTTACTGTCAACCTGTCATAAACAACATTATGAAAACTTCGTTACATTTAGACTGTGCCTTTTTAAGCATTTACACTGAAACATAGAAAAGGATTATTTTCTGCAACCATAAAATCAGTTCAAGTCAATTTAATAAATTTTACTTTAATTTTATTATTGTTCTCTTTCTTTAAATGTTTCAAGTCTCCCCCACCCTCCTATCACACAGTTAAAGCAGACAACTGGAAAAATGGGAAGATGCAGATATTCAAACAATTCTTTGATTGTATTTTTCAATGCTACGGTCTGAAAAAAATTCTAGATTCAGAAGTCTATACATGCTTATGGACTCCCTGTTACTATCATCGAGAATTGATTATACAAATATAAGCATTAGTTATTAAAGATCAGATACAGATTCCATGAGAATCTTGTATGTGATGTATTACTACAAACATTTTTGGAATTCATTTTCCCTTGAGTACTATATGCATAAATAAAGGGAAGTGTAATTTTTGACATGCTATAATTAACTTCATGTCATATATACCAGTTACATCTGTTTCTACAAACCCAATATATTTGGCAAAATTTATGCTGTCTTCTTATTGCAAGATTAGCACCAGAATGGAAAATAAGTATGTCACTAAGACTGCGTTAACAAACATCTTAAATACATTCAGATATAAACGATGTTACTTACAAATACAAGCTCATGCTTTGCTATTGGCTTCTTCTTCACAGACTTTGGAAATGTAGCTGGGATTGATGCCGTATTACTCAATTCCTCATCTGTTTCATTACTGTCTTCATGAGATTTTGCATCCAGTCCTAGTTCTTCCAGCATTTCAGAAGGATCTGACAGAGATCTAGAGCGATCTAGCTTTTCCTGGCACTTACTGCATTCTTTAATGTAATCTTTAACTTGCTTAAGAATACCTAAGAAAAAATGAATGGAGCTTGATTAGACTTCTAACTTTCATTCAATTTACTTTAAAGATATAACTAAGTATGTAATTGCTTAGCAAAAACATATTACAAACTTATTAAGAAAAATAAAGTCAGCCATCTACACTTTGATTCTCTGACTTCTTTTTATTAAACCTGCCCCTCTATCATTCTACTGCATGTGAATGCTATTACTGTAATCCACAGTTAATTTGGGATACAAACATTTAAGATCATTAGATCAAGCAAACCATCCTAGAAAGATTTTAAGGATATCAAAAAAAAAAATTCGTATTTACACATTTGCCTTAAGAATCTTAATACATCACAAACTGTAACACTCATCTTGCACTTAGCTCCATGGAAGTGGATCTCAGAGCTCATCCTCACTGAAGAGGACAAGAATTGGAAGGCTCACGTAAAGGCAGTTGCAAAATTGTGACAGTGGTATATGCAGTGACACTCATACCCACTGCTAACACTGATTTAAGTCAATTGCTTATGATTTGGAAAATTAAAGAAACATCCTTTCCCCCTAGTGCTTTAACAGGTGTACCTAAATAATTTCAGGCACTCAACAGTTCCCAAGTCTAGGATCCTCTTATAGATACCAAGGCATTTTCAGTGTATGACTCAAATTCATTCATTTCACCAGGACACCATAAAAGCATATATGCTGACAGCTTTGCCTCAACACTTCAAAAACCTACCACAGCTCAAAAACTCAGGTGACATGGAGTTAGGGTTGCACTGCTTGCACCTTTCCAGAACATGACATGCTCTATCACTGTATACATACCTCTATGAGAGCCAGGAAATCACAGACTTCAGACATGTTCCAACCCAAGATATTCACGCCCCTTTGAAACATTTTTAAATTTCTTTGATTTCAGCTGCAACCAGGACTAGTTCTGAGGCCATAAGGTATGGACTCCTATCTGCAGATCTAATACCCTTCTTGAGCCTAGCCCAGTTTCCCAGTTACAGAGTATCCAGATGCAACAGACCGGCATCCATCTAGGGAGGGTGACTAGGCCAAAGCTGCTGTCCACTAGCAGCAGACAGGGATTGTCATGGCAGGGGAAACCAGAGTTCTCAAGGAGACATAGCAAAGAAATTAAACAGTTGAACTGAAAGCAGAGAATATTCTATTATTCTCAGTGCTGGAGAAATATAAGGGAAACACAAGGCATAAGCAGAAGAGAAGACAGGTGATGCAAATAAGGACAACTAATAAGCTTAAAAGATACAGACTAGAGAACGTCTTAGTCTGACAAACAGAAGGCAAATTGAACTCCACTACTGGGTAAGGAAGTTTGAAGTAAAGGATGACAGTAGATGCTAGAGCAGTCTAATACTCAGCACACAATGAGAGCCCAGGTGGAGGCAAGGTGAACATAATCCAAAATACATGTATCAACTTTGAGCCACCAACCCCTTTTCCACACTAAAGTTCTTCAAATCAATGAGACCTGGCCTGGAAGCATGGGCTGCAGCTAGAGCAAAACCACTAAATTTTAAGACCGGAAAAACTAAAGCTGAAATGACAGATTTGCTGACTGCTGGCTGAAAAAAGCAGAACAAGAGAAGCAGTATCAACAGAAACTGGTCCCCAGGCAACTGAAAAGCCAGAAACTTGTTTAATGGATACATAATACTTAAAGTAGAACGTCAAATCCAAAGGGAACACAGGTGTCAAGTTATTGGCTCAGCCTAAGGAATGCCGCGACTGGGGAGTATCGATGCTTAATTCACTCTTGTTTCCAACTCCTGCGACATCACTCAGGCCGCAACAGACTATTAGTTCTGTGTTTTCAGTGTCTTATTGGAGGAAAGGGAAAAATGTAAGGATGAGGGCAAAGAACATGAACAATTAGTGATGGATCTGCTGCTCATAAGGGGAGTAAAATCCATGAGTTAGCTAAAAGAAAAAAAAAAAAAAGTATTACCAGGTCAAAGGCTGAAGTAGATCAAGTGGAATGGATTACCGCTCCCTACTAAATGTGAAAGTTGAGAAATCTCTACCTTAAGCGGTCTATATTGGACTGGGGCAGCGAGGCTCTGCGATTCCACGTCCTCAGAGCACCCCTACCGATTTAAGGAGCCACAAGAAAACCTGCCGACAAGCAGGTGACGAGCCCCGCAGGGCCCGGTCTGAACAAGTGACCGCAGATGCAGCAGTTTTGTGATGGAGGGTTTAAAGCAGCGGCTCTACCGCAGTATGTACCCGTCGCTTTCCCCGGGACCGCGCAGATGCCGTTGCCCCTGGGGCAGCGCGCAGGCCCCCGGGCCGCCCCCTCCCCCCCCTCGGGGCCACCCCTCAGGGCGGCTCCCCCGCGCGCCGCCCCCTCTCCCCCCCCCCCGGCGCGCGCGGGGCGCCCAACGGCCGTAACGGTCGCGCCGGGCGGGCGGCTCACCTCGCCACCAGTACTTCTGCGAGAGCCCCTGCCAGGTCTGCAGGCGGGTGCGGTGGGCGCCGTCGGGCGCCAGGTGGGCGGCGCGGATGAGGCGGGCGCGGCGCTCGGCCTGCAGCACCACCTCGAGCTCGGCGAAGCGCTGCTGGTCCCGCTGCCGCCGCTGATAGTAGAGGGTGCCGCCGCGCACTATGTAGCAGGCGGCCGCCTTGCGGATCTTCCGCTTGGCGTTGCCCTCCGTGCCCGGCGCGTAGGGCTCCCGCTCGTTGGTCAGGTAGCGCAGGATGGCCAGGTAGCTCTCCTCGCTGGACATGGCGGGGCGAGGTGCAGCAGGGAGGGGGGGGGGGGGAGCCGGCCCCGGCGGCGGGGGAGCTCTGGGGAAGGGGCTGCCTCCGCCGCGCCCCACTCCCCGCGCCTCGGGTCACGCCGGGCTCTCCCCGCGCCGGGCACGGGGAAGGTGCTGGGCACGCTGCTCTCTCCGGCCAGGCGGATGGGGAGGAGGATCAGCCGTCGCCCCCAGGGCAGAGGTAGGTGCGGGCGCCGCCAAGGAGCGTCTCCACGAGCGACGGGGCCCGCCGAGGCCGGTCACATGCGGCGCGCCCGGGGGAGAGGTGCCCCGGCGCTTCCCGGGGTGGGGGGTCTAGGGGGCTGCGGAGGTGCCTGCCGGGGCAGGGAGAGCATGCGCTGCCAAGAGCAGGAGGATCCCGGCCTCCAGAGTCCCCGCCGCTCCCTCGCCCCGGCGCGGGGGCGGCGGAGACCGCGGCCCGCAGGCGGCGGGTCCGGCGGGAGCCAGGCCCGGGGGGGAACTGGAGTTTCGCAGCCAGCGGCGGCGGGAGGGAGGAAGAAGCTCGGGCAGCAGCAGCAACGGAAAGACAAAATGGCTGCTGCACAAGAGGAAATGAGGTCAGAATCCCGCGCGCATGGGAGGGGAGGGGGAAGGGCGTGGGCAGCGGGAGCCGCGTGTGCGCGGGGAAGGGAGTGGCGTCAGCCATCTTGGAACCGGGCAAAGGAAAGGCCGGGCGGAAGGCCGGGCGGCGGCCATCTTAGAGGCGGGCAAAGCCTGTGAGGGACGGGGGCGGGGGGCGGCCCTGGTGCCGGGAGAAAGGGAGGCTTCTCTGTACGTGCGTCTGTAAAAGTAACTCTAAAACGAGCCTCCTTCCTTTAGAAACAGGCTCAGGAGGTATAGAGGTGGAGGTAAGAACCAGGAAAAAATTTGAAATAGAATTTTATGTTGTAATATCAATGTACATATCAGGAGAAGTGAAATTGGTGAGTGTATTTGTACCAGCGTGATCCAGGCGTGGTGGCACAGCAACGGTTGCATCTTGAGCTCAAGAGGGATTGTTAATGCATTAAGATTCCAAGTGTGCATTTTCTTTTTTTGTTATAAAAGGGGGGGAAAAAAAACTTTTTGAATAATGATTTCTGTTTTTCCCTTATCTGTCTTCTCACTTGATTAAATTTTACATCTTTAATACAAATGCAAAACTTACCGCTGTACAATGAAACAAGAGAAAGCCAGCAGCGTTGTGAGCTACAGGGATTGGTTTGAGCGTAGTCAACAGTGATCTTTCTCCTCTATTTAGCACTTGGGAGACTGCATCTGAACTACTATGTCCAGTTTTCCCTCCCTGCCCCAGAACCAAGAAGGATATTGACATCTTCGATAGAGCAAACCCAGCAGAGTGCCATAAAGATGGTCAAGAGGGGGTGCACGTTATCAAGGGTCATGAGCACATGTCAAGGGTCAAAGCTGGGTTTGTTCAGCTTTAAAAAGAGAAGGCTTTATGGGGATCTTGTTGCTGTCCAGACTCTTCGCAGAGAAGCACAGTGATGGGTCAAGAGGCAATGGACACAAGTTGGAACACAGGAAATTCCAGTTAGCCGTAAGGATTTTTTTTTTAACCATGATGGTCAAATACTGGAACAGATTGCCCAGAGAGACTGTGAAATCTCTGTCCTTGTTCAAGACTTGACTGGACATGGACATGAGCAACATCATCCAGTTAGAGCTGCTTAGAGCTGGGGTTTGGACTGGATGACCTCTGGAGGTCCTTTTCACCTTGAGTTATTCTGTGAGTCTATGAAAAATTATTCCATTTTTAATGACATATTTAATAGAGAATCAGTTAAATTGCATTGGGCAACCACAAGGACTTTAATTTATGAATTTGTTAAATTCATTGTAGTAGGGTAAATCTATGTTCAAGCTGAAAAACGCAGTGAATTATACCAAGTTAACACCCTGCTCTGAACAGTCTGCCTTACTCTTTTAGCAGTGCGGCCTGTGAAAGTAGTAATCTGATGGGCTGTTAGATTTTTCAGTCAGTCTCACTACCTTGGTCAGAACTCATCAATAAACAGCAGGGAAAAGTTATCTTAGAGCACTCTGCATCTGCAGTAAAACCAGACAGCTAAAGCCTGTGAACTTAAAAGCACATAGACTTACTGATCACTCATATTTGACAATCAGTTGCTAAATATTATGCTAATAGAATTTCAAACATTGTTTGTAAAAGCTTATCTTCACTTTTTAGCTGAGGAAACTTGTGTGCAACAATTAAAAGCACACAAACATGCACGCAATGTACCAGCTGCTCAATACCAATAAATGAAAGACTGAAACAATCAGTATTTTAAGTGTTCCTCCTAGATCAGTTGTTTTATCAGCATAGATAACTTTCAACAGGATATTTAGCCTTTATAGTTTTAGATGATTAAGAGTTCCTCTTCCCTATACCACAAAGCCATTTTCCTTCCCCTCTTTACCCCCCTTGAGTTCCTGGTTCCTTCACAACAAAGCAAGCATCTGGAGCTCTTCAAAGCAGTTGTAAGATGGCAGATGTGTTAAAAGCCAAACCAGTCATCCCATTTTACTTCTCAAAAGCTGCAAAAGCTGAACTCAGTGTAGTGGAAGCCCTGAAGAGGGTATTTGCCATGTGAAATACCATTTTGGATTGTGAGAGCTTAAGAGGTGGCATCAATAAATGAAGAACCTGATCCATAAAACAGAGAAGTCAATTTCCTCCTATTCTGCCAGTGAGTCAAAGGGCATTGCTTTGCCAAGACTGTTGCTGCCTGTTGAAACTAAGGGAAAGTTTGAGCACACTGCTTATGTAGTAAAAACTAAATTAGAAAGAAATGTACTTTACCTAAGAATTTAACAAATGGCTGTTCCCTCCCAGATCAGGGAGGTTTTCAAAGGAACCCATCTCTGCATTCTGGAAATTAAATATGAGCCTAAACAGGCTTGAAGTAAGTGCATGCTGTCAGCTCCATATGAAGGTCACTCATGCTATTATCGGTGCTGTAGTAAGTGCTGCTAATTAGACCATATATCCAGAAAAAATGGCCCTATGGGGCTGAACAGCTCACTTAGCTTAGTAAATGCCTAGGGAAAAAGTGCAAGACAGGACCTTTATAGCTATCTTCTTCCTGATTAAGGCTTCCAGCAATCAATGGTTTCGTTATCTGCTGACCCAGCAGTTACATCTTAATCTTTGTGCACAAGTCATCTGACCCATGAAACCATCCATTCCTTTTCTGAACCCATTTCAACTTTTTGCCTCTGCAACACCTTGCAGGCATGCATTCCATAATACGAGTGCATTGACGTTTTTCTAAGTCACTTATAAACACAGAATGCTGCTTCATGCACCTTTCAGATCAAGAGTTCCAAGAGGCAAACTAAATAATGACTTACGGAAATCCTAAAACAATCTGCTGCATTCCAATGAACAGTCACAGGTTTAAGCAGTCAAGCTTCTGGTTCAGAAATTGTCACCTAAGTTTAGTACATTCCTGACTAGACAGTATGCTTAACAGTTCTTCACATCTCCAGAAGGAGTAATATTAATCAACAATAATTATCAGGGCCTTAGAAACCTCTTTTTATGCCACTGGACATAGATCTAGAGTTAAGTTGGTACTCATGCTGTTTTATCCTTCGGGCAAGAACTGTTCCTCAAACCTCAGCTGGATCTTCCCTGCCACCTGGGTCACTGCAGCCATTTAAAGACTTATGAAATGTCTTCTGGTACAGCGGATCCTCTGAGGAACCCCATGTTTTATGGCAAGAAGCTGTTTTCTTTTTCAGTCTGTGAAAGCAGACATGGTTACTTCTTAGATTAACTCTCTTCAGTACTGCACACACAGCTGAACAGAACATGGCACAAGTTATGAAAGTTAGTCAGGTATTTATTCAGCACAGCTAACAGTTTGGCAAATTAGCGCTTTCCACCAACACGGGGAGCAGAAACCTTCACTGGTTTCACAATCTTCTGCTTAGGTGCTGCCTTTGTGGGAGCCTGCAAAGAAACATTAAAATATGAGTAAAGGGAAGCAATTTACTGGCCTTCCTAAAAGTGTCTCTACTTTACTCTTAAGATTCCTGACAGAAGTTAGGTGATGTAATATTAAGGTATTCATATCGTATCAGAATCATGTTAGCAGATTGTTACCACACTTATCACTGTAAACCTGCAACACCTACGAGGCAAGTAACATACTAAGTTAGAAGTAATAATAAAGTATATGCTAGCTCTCATCAATGTATCATTATGAAGTTCTTAGTTAGATGGAGATGTCCCATCTGCTTAGACAAGCTTTTAGCTATCAACTCTCTCTCAAATGGCCTCTAGTAAGACAGTGGTTTTATAGTAATGCTTATTCTCTTAAAAAAAAAAAAAAAAGTTCGTTCTAGTCGGCTGTTCATGCATGTTTAACTTTAGTACAAAAATTTTCAACATGCTTCCAGATCAAAATGGATACAAAAAAATGCTTCTTCCAAAAGCAAATGAGAATTTCCAACTAAGTGCTGCAACAGGTGGTTGTTGTTACAACATGGCATATTCCAAACAAACACTTTAGGATTTCTATTCAACTACTGAATTTTACCTTTGCAGTAGAAACAGCTGTTTTCTTAGTTGCCTGTTTAGCCTTCTTGGCTTCTTTTGCAGCCCTGTTAATTCAGATCAAAAAAGAGTATGTTATTCATGCCTGCATTCATTTTTTTTTTCTCTCTTAACCATGAAAGCCCCAGAACATCACGTAAGGAGTGCATCATTTCAGGTTTATCCTCTGCATTCCGTACCTCTGGAAAGACTGCTACAGAGACAACAGAACTAGGTGTGACCAAAGTAGCATTTCCACCAAGGGAGAGGGCAAGAAGAGACCCCTCTGCTGATACCATTTGTTAAGATCATCCTCAAATATGCTGATCTAAAGAAAACCACCCACCAAAAGCTTTTAAAACATGGGGCTCATCCAGAGTTTAAAGCTCCTCCAGAAAAAGCAATTATAATCTTTGAAATGCTTGGCATGGCTCCAGTTACCCAATTTCTTACCTGATAGCTTGCTCCCTCTGTGCTTTTCGTACTTCAGGCTTCTGATTTCTTTTAGCCATAATCTCAGCTAAAGATGCACCAGTAATGGCCCTTTGAAACTTAACAGCACGGCGCGTGCGCTTCTTCTGTATTTCTTCCTAAAATGGCAGAAGATGAAGACAGGCAACTAGTATCACAAGACATAACCATAAAGACAAATACAGGAACAAGTCATCATTAAAACTGAAGCCACTATAAAACTATACCGAAGTAGGATATTATACCTCACTTTGGAGGTAACTAATTCACTTATTTCCCAAAGCAGACTACTAGCTACCAATGACAAATGCATCCTTGTTAAATGCACCTTTGTTAAAAACAAACAAACAAAACGCACTTTAGGAAGAAATGCCAAAGTTCAGCCTTCTGTAACCCCTAGAAAAAGGGGAAAAGGGAAGAAGGGAAGAGAAAAAGCCAGATTTGATGGAATCTTCCAAAGGGAATACAAGACTTCCTACCTGTTTTAAGTGGTATCATGGTGCTGGGGAGTAGTATAAACTATCAAGCATCAACTTTCTTTCTCTAACTGGTAGAAACTTTGACTTACATACAAGCCTCTCCAGATGTGTTTTTGTTAAGCAAATTCAAATAAGAGCACTGAAAATACCTCATGCTACAGCCTATGATAAATTTATCTTTTGCATAATGACAGATACACAGGAAAGATCTCCAACTAAGTTATAGTCCAGAGTTTTCGGGAAGGTATGTGAGTATTTCCCCTCCCCTTTACTTCCCAGATCATCTGCTTGCAAGTATGATCTACCAGATAATCAGTGCTCTATGCTACCACCACTCTGGAAGTCTACAAGTCTAAGCGATGAAGAACTCCACAGGTTAAACAGCATTACTCATCTTGTGTAGATTTTTTTTTTCTTAGTCATATGCTATTAATACAAGTGTTCAAAGCTACTAAACCTACTGTGGTTCTGAATGGGCCCTCAAAAAACTGATATGATACAGATGCAGTGCTTTTGCTGAACTGGTTACCTTCCAAAGATAAAGCAACATATAAACTCATATAAAGGCACCCATATTGGCAGCATTATTGACGAGTGTTCATTCTGGTTATATGGGTCACGCTTCTGCTAACTTTGAAGTTACCTCTATTCCAATCAGACCAGTGACCACATTTTTCAGTAGGAAACTTCAGAGCAGTGTTGGTTGCTGTATACTTACTGACTGTCCTTTCTTGTGTTTACGCCTATACAGAACAGTCCAATTGATTTGACGGGGATTTCTCTTGGAAAGGAATGCAGATTCACATTTTGCATTCAAGAACTGAAAAACCTGTGAAAGAAAGTATTTTATGTAAACTTTGTTTTTATGAAAGGCTTTTGTAAAGTTTACGTTAACATATCAAGTAACTGTTTAACTCATTGCTTTTCATCATTTTATTTCTTTGTAGAACACAGCACTCTTCCCAAACAACTCTGTACTTTAAAACATGACTTCAAAACTTTAGTATATGAAATTTTATCTTATCAATTAAAATGATCTCTTAGAAGGCATTCCAATAAATCAGGAATAAAGAATTCCTTTTAATGGAATGCGTGGAAATATTAAGCTGCTTCATTTTGTTCTGAAAAGAAAAATTGCCACATCAGGTATTATTTATTCATAGCGCAATGAAACAAATTTAAGAATAACACCAAGCAGACCAATTTATTATTAGCTATGCAATCCAACTTAAAGTTTAAGCAAGTTCCCAGGACAGCACCTGAAGATTGTTAGTCCATTTACTTAGCCCTCAGTTTGCAGGATATTCTCTGCATTAAGATGACTCTATTAGATACTGAAACATCAAATCCTCTTTTCACAGCTATCGATATCATATCTGTTCATGACGGTGCTAACTGCACAGGAGCCAGGAAGGGCTCACCTCATGTTTTATCCCAAGGACCCACATCCAGCAAACTACAGATAATTCGTTGGTTTGCTTCGACAACTGTAAGGACTAGATGCGCTGTCTCCACACAGCATTTTCTACCGAGCTGGGAGGCGCCAGGCCCGATGCTTTCGGACACCCTGCCCACATCGCAGCCTAAAACCTGCGTCAAAACCCCAGGCTGGAGCAGACGCGCAGTCCCCCGGCGGGCCGACTCTCAGGGCAGCCGCGACACCCGCACCCCGAGGGACGCGGAGCGACACCACTGTCGCTCAAGGCAGAAGCTCGAGCCGGCGCTGCCTCGGCGCCGCCAGAGGCCCGGTGGGCACTAGACACCGGCCCCAGGCGCGAGGCCTTCACCCCCCTCCCCACCCCCCCTCACCTTGCCGTCGGTGCGGGCATAGCGGCGCCCATGGCCCGGGTAGATCTTGTACCCGCTGAAGCTGCACAGCTCGACCCTACGTGGGACAAAAGAGTTAGCAGAGACCGCGGCTCAGCCCGGGGGAAAGGCGCGGCCCTCCGGGCCCCTCCCCCGCGGCCGATGGCGGCGGATGGAGGGACGACGGCGGCGGGGAGCCGCCATAGCGCTTACTTCATGATGGCAGCAGCTCCGACACGGGCGGCGGCTGGGGAGAAGAGGAAGAGAGGATCATGGGAAAACGCCTTCTGGAGGCCGCGCGCTGCATGCCGGGAGGCTTCCGCCGTGCGGGGCGTCACGGGGCTGCCTCTTTCCCGCGGGGAGGGGCAGCCCTCTGGGAACGGTCGGTTGTCGCTCCTTTTTTTTGTATTATTCGCTTAAAATTATCCTGGACGCTGCTGGGCGGCCCTGCATGCCGGGTCGTTTATCCTAAAAAGAAATAATTTCCTAGCCGCGGGTCAAGGCAGCCAGTCGGCGTCCCGCGCTCGGTTGCCTGGCGTCGTTGGCAAGCGGGAAGTATGGCGACGACAGGAGCAGCAGCGGCGAGGAGCGAGGCACTCTCGCTAGTCGCGGGGGGTAAGGGAGGCGCTGGGGGCAGCGCGTTTGCCGGGGCCGGCCAGCCGCATCGCAGCTGGCGCGGGGAAGGCCGGGCGATGCGCGGAGGGGCTTCGTTTAGGTGGCCGTTGTGCACCGTTAAGCGCCCGGGGCGCGTAGCGCACCCTGGGAGTTGTAGTGCGGGGGGAAGCCGGTGTCTCGTGCCGGGGCGCGGGGGGGACGCGGGGTGCGAACTACAAGTCCCGAGGGCCCCCGCGGCGCTCGGAGCGCGGGGGCTGAGCTGGCTGGCGCGTCCCCTCGGCGTCCCCCGTCGCTGGCCGGAGGCGGTGAGCGCGGCGAGGGGCGAGGCAGCCAGGTGTTGGCACGCCTTCCTGGCGCCAGGGCAGCCCTCGCTGGGGAGGGAGCTCGCCGGCACCTGTGTGGGAGCAGCCAGGAGCTGGAGGAGGGCATCATCTCTCGCGGACCCCTTTCCCCTGCAGGGGAGGGCGGAGAGGTCTTGGGAGGCGGCCCCTGCTCTCAGCGCGCCCTTCTCCGTTTCCTGCCGCCCTTTCCGAAAGGGCGATGGGTAGTAACAACGCGGGGCTTGCTGTGAGGGCTGCGAGGCTCAGTGAGTAAGCAAAGGTGGAAGCGTAAGTTGTGAGCTTTCTGAGCTGGGGCCCTCGTTGCATCTATTTACGTACCTATCTGCTGAAGCGGTAATAAGCAATTTTGGGTTTTTTTTTTCCTGGATATAAAGAACCCCTTGGAAAATGGGCTTATGTAGAAATTCTCTCTTCAATTAAAGAGACCCAGTGTTTGCAGAGGTGGCTGTTTAAATAAGAAACATGCAGTACTCTTTCCCTGAATGGGCAGACAAAGAGCGTGACTGCTTCTGATACTGCTCGCTAGGCCTTGCTGCCCTTCAGAGCTCTGTGGGTTGTTGTGAATTTGAGAAGCAGTGAAATGTAATAGGTCATCAGAGATACTTTTTTAAAAAAAGTATATACTGTAGTTGACAATTTGGTACACCAAAAATGCATTTCTCCATCCTTAGCATAAATAAACTCTGAACACATGCAAACTGTAAGAATCTTCATATATAGTACCCGTGTTGGGTACAAGAACACTATTCTAAAATGTGCTGCTGAAAAAAGCTGGTAGGACTCTACTGAGCAGATAGTAAGGGACAAGCGAGCGCTAGAATGGGTTACAGGGGTGGTATGCAAAATACATAGCAGAGGGTAAACATATGGAAATGATTATTTGCAGATGCCATTATCACATGTACCCAGTGGTTCAAGTTCCCTACAGATGGCAACTCCTTTAACTCTCTATATTAACAGTTTTTGCCTGGAACGTTTTACTTGTCTGTTCCACTAATTAAACAACACGCTAGCCTATTTATAATTTGTTCCCACCCAAACATTGCCTGTGCTGTAGCACGGCTATATGAATGGATTCTTTGTTCTGACTTCTCACTAGATATGTTGCTGGAGTATGTAGCATTTAGCCTACCAGTGGAATTTGGAGACATGAGCACCAGAATCCTGAGGCTAGATGCACTGAAGGATTTGGACATTGAAGTCCTGGAGTGGAATCATTGGCTCTGAATTAGACACATTCTCTGCCCAATAAAATAGTTACATACATCAGACTGGGATTTGTAGCAGCCAAACTGCTAAAAGGAGGCATGCCTTAAAATAGCTGATAGAAATTTTTTAAGAGAGGGTGTTGAACCTTAAGTTCGTTTCTTCTGTTGAATTCAAGCATCTGAATTGTGATAACAGAGAGGTGTCAGTCTTGGTCTGAAACCTTCTATTTGAATTCTCCTAGATGGCGCTGTCAAAAGTGGAGCAAGGTAATTTTTTTTTCTCTGAGACAGAGAAAAAGGAGAAGAGGAAACTGTAGGCTTTTATTCAGAATGATATTCTTTATCTTTCATGATATGGAAGGCTGATGTTCAGGTTTTTCTTCAGGCTGAAGGCTGTTACATGGATATTTCACATTTCCAAGTTAAGTGCTCTAATCTTGAAATATTTAGCAGGGCGTTTAATGGAACTCTCTAGGAAGGTGAAATTTGTAGGTGTGCATGCTCATCAGGTTTCCCATGTTCTGATTGACCAAAGGGTGGATGCTACTAGCTCCTTTTCCAGACCTCCTCCTTTTCTCTCTCTCTTTTCTTTTTTTCTTTTCCTTTTTTTTTTTTTTTGTAACAGGTGTGGTTGCTATTGTGCATGGAGTGTGATCTTACAGATGTGTACTAAGCATGTTCTGAGTTTGCCTGTAAGCAGGAATTTAGATAGAGAGTGCCTACACTCAGGTAGAGGTCAAACTGCTCAAAACCTGAAACCTTTGAGGAATTAAAAAGATCTAGGTGCCTGTGAAGCTTTAAATTTAGGTGCTTAAATTTCACTACTTTTCCCACTGCAGAGACTCTGTCTGTTATTGATGTGCCCAGGTGATGCTGGCTGGGTTTCTTTAGTGGAACAGGGACTGGGATCCACATCTTCCAGTCCCTCCGTTATTTTAATATATTTGGTCTGAAATAATGAATTTGCTTCAGTTTTACTGATACAACTGAACTTTCTTTTCTACATAAATTATCTGTATACATTCTGAAACAAATCTGTTTATCTTGCTTTGCATTTTCAGTACATGTTCTTATACATCTCAAGTGCTGAGGGTTTTTTTTTCTTTCTTTCCTTTTAAGGCTTGGTAGTTAACTGGTCGGGTCAAGGATTGCAAAAACTGGGTCCAACCTTACCCTGTGATGCTGATACTCACGCTCTGATTCTGGACAAAAACCAGATAATTAAATTGGAACACCTGGAAAAATGCAGGAACCTGATGCAGGTCAGTGTTACTTGCCTTGAATTTGCTATGAAATAATGGAACTGTGATGCTAATTAAAATGTTTCTGCTTTAAGGCTGCATTTTGTAATTGAAATTAGCTAGCAGTTAGTCGTCTTAGAAAAACAAATGATGATAACAATGGTATAAGTTTTTTCCCTAGTTACCTAGGTAACTAAAAGTACACTCAATAAATCCTTATGGGGGGGGGTGAGAAGAGGAACACTTAAAGCCACTGACAACCCTAATTTAGACACTTGTTTGCTTTTGAGTACTTGATTTTTATGATGTTAGACATAACTTAATTTCATCTTTCTTTGTATAAGTCTAAATATGCAGACATGGATACACACTCTTCCCTTTTGGGTTTCTGAATCTTCACAGAGGAGGAGGATTAGTAGCTGTAATTTGGAGAAAGACAAATTGCAAGTGTTTCATAAGTGTCACTCTAGAAAGAGAGCTTCCACCTGCAGTGCTGCATCTTCTCACCAGGATGTGGCTTCCTCCTGTGTTTTGCATGCTTTGCAAATTAATCCTCTTCAATTTCCTCTTTTTTTCCCCATGTAATTTGATTTTGTTGTACTGTGTTTCCAAAAAAGTTTTTTGTTGTCTGTTTATATAAAAAAATAAATAAATACCAGCAGTTGTGAAAGCTTTCCTCATACCACTTTTAGATTATTCATAAAATCTTAGATTTAGGATAGGTCTAGGCAACGTAAGTGCATGATCAAGTAAGTGATTTGCTGTACATACATATCTGTATCTCTCTCTGTGTATATGTGTGTGTGTGTATAAGCATAAAGACTTAAAAATACACACTTACTAGAATGTACCTCTTGATAACTCTTGGAATGTGGTGCATGTTAATTTTAATTGACACAGAGTGGTGGAAGGAAGCCATGTGGAGTAGGATGAAATAGAAATAGCAAATACAAAAATGTGAAATGGGAGGGTTCTATGTTTTCTTGTAAACCTGTCAAATCATATGAGCCCTGATGTTGCTAGTGCTTATACTTAATTATAGTACTAGCAACAGTCCATTTAAATTCATGAGACTGTTAATGGTAGTGATGTTAAGCATATACATGATGCTCATAAAAATCAGAGTATAGTCCCTCAGAGACAAAGCTGTATAAATCCAAATAGTTATCACTGAAAGTGTCTGCAGATAGACATGAAGAAGTCACCTAAATAGTTTCTAGAGACAAGCTAAAGTGAGGTGGGAGAAGTGAGTTTTGTTGCGATTTCCACCTAGCCCCCCTGCCTCTCCCCCCCAGGCAACCTGGTCATTTTGTTAAAGTAGGAGCTTGTTAAGTTTTAGTTTATGCTGTCATTTTCCATCGGAACAGTAATTCTGAGGTTCTGTATTCTGCATTTGAAATATACTGACAATTTTATTAGACTTGCTTGGAACTGCAAATGCACAGTAAATTCAGTAGCATGAATTTGAAATTGTTCTTAAATAACATTAAATAAATGGAAAGGTTAAACCTTGCATAGTTGAAACACAGGTTTGATTTAAAAAAGCAGTTATAATCGTATTATTTTGTTGAGTAGTGTTTACATGTTTAACGTCTAGAAGTATATTTCTATTGTAGATTTCCCCTTGTGAGTTCTTGATTGATAGTGCAAATGTTTGCTAAGTCACGACTTTCAGGTTTATCCTTAACTAGTTTGTGTTTTACAATTCTATTAGCACTTAGCAGAAAATGAGTTCTAGTAACTGGTCTTCTGAGATTTAGGTAAAACGTATTTTGTCTTCTGCCATGTTGACAGTAAATATGACTTCACACCACAAATGGCACAACAATTTGTGAAATGGCTTGGCAATTCTGATTAAAAAAACCTTATTTTAATATGAAACAATCCCTCATTAATTTTCTTCCTTTTGTCAGATATTGGTAGGAGAAGGATTTCTCTAAGTTTGCAGTGTGAATTGTGAAGACAGCTTTCTTTGATCAGTAACTCATTTCCTTGCTCTTGCCATTTCTTGTGCTTGAGTTATTATTTGCTTGAAAATGGAAAATACAGATTGAAATAATTTCACTTGGAGTGAATTTTTAGCCACTAAAAATAAAAGCTGGACCATTTGGTCTGTAGAGCTTAATGGCTGAAACTGTTTCTTTTGTTTGTGTGTCAATCTGCAGCTGTCTGTAGCCAACAATCGTTTGGTACGAATGATGGGTGTAGCAAAACTGACTAAGCTCCGGGTACTAAATTTGCCTCATAACAGTATTGGGTATGTGGAAGGGCTGAAGGATCTGGTGCACCTGGAATGGCTGAACTTGGCAGGAAATAACCTGAAGGTAAAGTATTTAGTTTTTATACATTTTCCAGAGTCTATTGTAGTGGAAATTTGGAAAACGCTGGGAAGAACGTTTTTACAAGGTTTTATTCTGTTCCACTTCAAAGAAATCTGAGTTTTTGTTTCTGCTTTTAATGGGAACAAAAGTTAAAGCTTTGTGTCCAGTAGTATATGAAATTGAGGAGGACAAATTTTGGACAACAGTTATGTAGGGGGAAAATATAATGAGAATTGGAAAATCGTCTCAAAATAGGAAAGGAATCATCTCTTTAAAAGCAAACTATGTAGAAACGTGGTTAAATTCATTAGTTTTTCGTGTTACTTATCCGGTATTTTTAGCTTCCAGAATGATTTCTAATTGTTGATATCTGTTTCTGTTTAATAACTAAACAAGAGTTACTGTAATTAACTCTCCTTTTTTTTTTTTTTTTTAAATAGGCCATCGAACAAATCAATTCCTGTCTATCCCTTCAGCATCTTGATTTGTCAGACAATAACATATCTCAGTTAGGAGATCTCTCCAAGCTTATCTCTCTAAAGGTAGATGCTATTTTATATCTGTTTTTGTGGCATTCTTTGCAAAAAGAAATTTGCTTGGAAAATCATTGCCTGGTAAAGCATTTGTTATTCAAACACTAGCTCTTACAGCATTTTTAGTTAATCACCATAACTTCTGCATGGAAGAATGTAAGAATTCTTTTCTGTGTTTTCAATATGTAGAAACTGAGAAAGTGATTCTTATGTGATTGCTATGATTTTGATCAATATAGATTGTGAGATCTTATTCATAGCTCCCAGTTGTCCTGATCCATGACTTGGGACAAGAGAAAACATATAATGATAACTCTTTCACTGTGTACTCCATATAGAAAAAATATTTCCAAATATATGTTTTGTAATGGTGAATGGACTTTAATTCTGCATGTTATGATGATAAAGTTTTGCTTTAAAATGTAAAAATCAATTTTTTCTCACTGGAATAAGTTAAAAAAAAAAAAAGACATTGTGGTGACACCATGATTCTTCTGTTTGGTGTGTATTCTGCCCATTAATCAAACAAACATACATTTCATCACCACATTTTTATTTTATAGACTCTATTGCTACATGGAAATATTATAACCTCACTTCGTACTGCCCCTGTTTGCCTACCTCAGAATCTGACAGTTTTTTCTTTGGCAGAAAATGAAATCAGAGACTTAAATGAGGTAAGGCATAGAAGATATGTTACGTTGTCTTTAGGTAGACTGAAAGGAGATAGTTGGATAATTCGTTTAAGGTAAAAGTATCAAGGGTGTAAGTAAAATGCGCTTTCTTCTTTGAAATAACTCATGCTTGTCCTTAAAATAAACCTGTCTTTATTATTATGATTATTGTTATTCAGGGATGTCAGAAGTATACCCTGAAAACTAAATTCATAGAATACTTCTCATGATTGCCTAGAGACTGAAAACTGAGCTGATTAGCAGCTGCAGGGGCTGTCTGCAGATTATCTGCTTAGAACGGAGGTTTAAAATGCACTTGTTGCAGCTGAACTTTTGGGGCTCAGGTCTTATCTTATTTCTTTATCAAGCACCACAGAGGAGAAACAAATATTCTGGCTGTGGTTTTGGGAGGTGGTGGTGGTGGTGTTTTAAATAAGTAGTAGCCAAAATTGTCAGACTTTCATGTTTGAAGAACGTCATATTTTTATGATAGATTTTTTTCCTTTAAAATAGGGCAGTGTTTCTCAGCTTTTTGGTATGCTTTTGTTTTGTCAACATCTCCATACCTGCTGTAGTGAACTGTTACATGTCAAGCCAACACCTACATTTTAAGAGAAGCTAGTACTTTCCAAGGGCTATAGTAGTTATAGAAGAATTAAGAGGAAAATGGACAGCAGTTGATAGACACTCCTTTGAAAATGTTCATGTTTAACAAGGAAATGTGATTTTTAGTGTATTTGTAATTATATTATTTTGTGTGAGATGTTTAGCCATAACCAGCAGAAATGTGGCACGTTCTGTAAGCATTCAATTGTTCTCTTCAGTTAACACAGATACTTTATTTTCTGCAGGTTTCTTTCCTGGCTTCTCTTCCTCAACTGGAACAGTTGTCGATTATGAACAATCCTTGTGTGATGGCCACACCTTCTATCCCTGGCTTTGACTATAGGCCATTTATTGTCAGCTGGTGTCTGAACCTTAAAGTTCTTGATGGATATGTGATTTCTCAGAAGGAAAGGTAACATCGTGTTTTTAAATGCTTAAAAGTATTGAATGGAGTTTGGCTAAGTTGAAGTTCCATTTTTATATAATAAAAAATGGAGAAGTGCCAATGATATGAAATAGTATTTGTCATGCTAATGCCTGAATGAGATACGGTGCATTTAACATTGCTTTTGTGAGATTTTTCATCTGTTACACTGGGATTAGTTTGTGAAACCACATGTTTATTTAAGCAGAAATATAAAGTTAAAGGATATTTTATTGCTGGACTCAAAGTAACACTTTAACAAATTGGTACCAAATTATCAGCAGTCTGTTATCCCTTCCAAGCTTACGACCTCTTTGACTTTGCAGATTGAGGAAAATCGGCAGATATGAAAAGTACTGTCTTGGGGAAAGTTCAGACATGCTCTTTTATAAAGTATCTGACTTGCATGCTTCTTTTTAGATCTGAAGTATCTTTTATTAGTTAAATTTCATTTGGCTTACATCACTTTTTACTATATCACTGTGTCACTGCAGTATATGCATGACAGTACAGATGTCGTCTTAAAATTTTTGACATCAAAACAGTCCAACTGCGTTAACTTTTCCAGAAAATATCCTCATTATCCAGCATAAACACATTCTAGTCCAACACATGAACAGAGTCCAAGACGTACTGCCCTGTTTTCCCAATTAATAGAAGTTAAATTTAAAGACTTAACTTTTTGGTTAAAGACAAACCATTCCTGTTTCTATTTCACCATCTAACAAGGTTCCCAACCGCCTGCCTGAAGAATTCTACAAAAAAAATTTATGACCAATGTTCTCTGATTAATTCAATAAGAAGATATAAAAATAGCTATCTTTCTGGGGGTTTCTGTATTAGGTCACATTTTGAACACTTAGGCTATGGATAGATTATATTAAATGTTCCCAGACTGAAGAACATTTCACTTAGAATCAGGTTTTAATTATTGAGTACTCTCAATATAAGATTTGCTCTCTGTGGCTATTCTGCGTGTATGTATGAACTTTTTCATTTCTGTGAACGTTTTTGCTGATACATCCATTCACACAAATGTGTGTTCAGTGCTCAAAGATGACACATGTAGATAAAGCAGGGACTGCTCAGTGTTTCTCAGGTCTTTTCTTGTTTTAATCCTCTTTATGTGAAGAATCCTTTACTCACTGCTGGTAACGAAAATCTCAGACCCTCTTGGTACTGCTCATGTTCCAAGTTTAGGTTAGATTTGTAGGTTAGCTCATAGGTGCCAACGAGAAGAAAAGTAATCAAAGAAAAGTCACGATTTTTATGACAGGCATTAATGATGATCATTTTTCCCCTTGCCAGTCTGAAGGCAGAATGGCTCTACAGTCAAGGTAAAGGAAGATCATATCGACCTGGACAGCATGTTCAGTTAGTCCAGTACTTGGCTACTGTTTGTCCTCTTATATCTACATACGGTCTTCAGACTGAAGAGGATGCCAAACTGGAAAAAATATTGAGTAAGCAAAGGTGAGAACTTTTTGTTTCTCCACTGTTAGAAAGCTTACTTGGGAATGTAATTATGTCTCATTTTGTGTTGGATAAAATAGCATTTCCTGTTAAGTATGTAAAGCAACAGCGAGGGTTGGAGATGGGAAGAAGAATGGGGTCACCAGATGTATCCTAGTGGAGACTGAGAAGCAAGACAGCAGCAAAAGGTATTTTGCTGCTTGCTGGGCCGTCTAGAGGCAAATTCATTATTTTTCAGTCTGTGCTCTGTAAGACATTGGAAAGGAATTTGTGGGAGGGCTGTGATTAAAATAAAAAACATAACATACTGAGATTTATACCACATGAAAAAAGTGAGGAAAACTTGAAAAAAATAGCCTGGATTAACTTCTGTTCTTACTGTAAATTAAGACCATTGTGGTATGCTGCATGAAGAGCCACTTTTTTGTTGTTAGTGTGTTCTTTTGTTTGTTTTAAGATTGTCCTTTGAGGGACACTGTTCCTGATAATGCACTTGGCAGGCTCTATACGAGCACCAAAGGTCTGGCTTCTGTCAGCAGTGGCCACTATGGAGCCTACTGGTTCTGGCAGCAGTAGCTGTTTGGCTAAGGTCTGCTCAAGTGAATTAGGAGAGTTATAGTAACTGGGATTAAAAAACAGGTACTTAAGCATGCAGGCACGTCTATTCTCCAGGAGCACTATTGACAACCTTTCCTGCAGAAAGATCAGAGCAGGAGACTCAACTCAAGAGGGCAGGCTGGGTAGGCGGCATATTTGGGTAGAAAGCTGGGCAACAGAAGTGTTGGGGTTAGGGGCAGAGTGGCATCTCCTGTCCAAGAAGACTGGCCTTGGGAGTGTCTAGAAGAAGGGGAAGTTGCTGCATGCATTGTCAGTGTGGGTGCATATCTGGGGGGAAGTTACAGAAAGTGTTGGGATGATTTGAAGGAGAAAGCTGGAAATTCCATGGTGTGATTATGTTCTTACTGTACTAAGTGCTCTGACATTCACATCATGTTCCTGGGAAGAATTCAGAAAGTTGGCTTGCAAGATACGACTTTTTAAAAAATTGCCGTTTTTAAGGCAGTTGGGCTTTCTGACAGCTACCTCATGATTTTTCAACTTAGTTGGGTTGAAACAGCATCTGTCTTTTGTCAGATTATAGAGGATGATCGTATGCTTGCAGTAATATTCTGTTTGTCAATTATTATTAGGATTTTGTCCCCCTAGTAACAAAGACACCTTTTCCTTGATTCAGTTATTTTCAAATATTAGAAGACTCTCCCTCCATTACTCAAACCCCTCTATACATAAAAGCATAGCATATCCTGCAGCACACACTTAAAATATCTGCATACCTTGCTTGTGCATACAGCTACTTTAGGGTTATCAGTCTGTAGTCAGAACTGCATGCTGGATTTTTTTTTTCTTTTCTGATGCATGTACTTGTAAGAAGGAGAAAGGAGCAGGGAGAAGGGGAACAGGAACAACCTAAAATGCCTGAAAACTGTGGCAAGAAGCCAGGTTCCACAAGTCCCTACTTTGTGAGTGGTCCTGTTAGTGTGTCATAGGTGTGGGGTTTTTAGCCTCTTAGAATGCTTTGATCAAATGTTTTCCTCTCAAGTAGTATCTCTCAGATGCCTTCTGTGCCAAAAAAGTTTAAAAGAAATATAAAATCTGTTTGAACTCTGTACTTAGGCTCCACCAAAGGCAGCTGATGCATCAAAGCCAAAACGAAGGACCATCTACATCTTCCACTCCCAGCAAAGCACTGCCAGTTACTTATGAACACGGCAGTCCAGCCCAACAACCACAGATAGTTCTTGAAAGTGGTAAGATGCAGATATTCACCTGTTTTCTAACCTGTGGAAGTATACTAAATATTTTTTGAACATAGTTAACTTTGTGGAGAGAATTTCAAAACAATGCACTGTTGTTTGTTAATTTGGGGAGATTTTGAACTGAAGGAATACTTTATTTTCTAACAATATATTCTGCACTTATTCATATCTTGAAATATAACAAGATTATTCACTAGGTGATAAACGAAAGCCAGTAAGCTAAAAAGTTGCTACTTTGACTGTTACATCTGATTAAAGTGTAATTTCTCTGGGGAAGGCAATTTGTGCAGTTTACTGTACCTTGTATTTGTAAGGTTTTTGGATATTACTGTGATAAGTAATTATCCCTATTGTTACGTTGTAATAACTATAATTATTAGCACTTAAAATCTTACTACTTAGTAGGAACCTGGGTGCATATTTAAAACAAAGTATGAATCTGTATGGATTAAAATAGGATAAGTTACTGAAATACCGTGTGATTTTTGAATGTGGCTTTCTGTTTGTCTAGAACCTGTCATCCAGAAGAATTCTTGGGTTGGACCAAGTGCAAATGATGATCATTCCTATGCAGTAAAGAACACTTTTCCTCTTGAAAGAAGTTGTTGCAAGGAGCTATACCTTGAAGATATACAGACTGATGAGGACAAACTAAACAGCAGCCTTCTATCTTCAGAGTCTACTTTTATGCCAGTTGCTTCAGGATTGTCTCCAGTGTCTCCTACTACAGACCTGAGGCTACATGGAATCAGTTTGGACCTGGAAGAAGATGGTGATACAGTGATTGAATCTGTGAAAGATGTTAATAGGGAGGAACAAGCTAACAAGCAACAAGAAGCTGCTTGGCTTACACGAGAGCACTCCAACAAAGCAGCGGAAAGTGTGGAAACTCATGAGACTATTAAAGAGAGTAAGCTGTTGCCGTCTTCTGATCCAATAACAGCTAACCCGACTGCTAATACTAGCAACAGTTCAGCATCTTCTGAAGATCACATTCTGCGTTGCCACCCCAGCACATCACTAGGTGTTGAGTCAATAGTTACAACTCTTTGTCCTGACCCTGTGGCAGGAGAAAATTCTGATTTGTTAGCTGCTGTTAATCGAGGTGCAGATGAACTACAACAAATGACTAAAGCAGCTACAAAGCTTCAAGCCTGCTGGAGAGGATTCTACACGAGGAACTACCATCCGCGAGCCAAGGAAGTGCGGTACGAAATTCGACTAAGCAGAATGCAGGAGCACATCCTTTGCTTAACTGAAGAAATACAAAAGTAAGTTGAGATCTTGCTGTGCAGTTCCAAATCTGAATGAATGTAACTAGTGTTTCAGAATAGGTATAAACTGGTCTTGATATAACTGCACTCAGTAGCTCCTACTACCAGGAATATAAAACTGTGATTACAGTGGAGGATCACTTCCTATAAGATAGGCATGGATATGCACATAACTTCTTGTCTTCTCAGAGTGCCCTCTATGAATGGGTTGAGTTAGAAGAAATATTTCTGTCCTAGGACCAGGATGTTTCAGTGTGTAATCAAAATAGCAATTGTAAAATGTGGCTTCTAAATTTATTTATTTCTTTGACTTGTCTTCTGGAAATTAGAGAGCCTCTAAATTATATTTCAGTTTTGAGAGTCATTCCACTGTGACTGATGAGAGGGATTCTCTCTGCTTTGCATGATAAAATTTTAAAACGTGATTCTGTTCTAAGTTCTGCTTTTTGATCAAATGTATCCGTATTTGGAGATCATTATCAAAGTTTCTCAATTTATAAGAAAAAAATTGAGGATTTAGTTAATACTGGTTGTTTATGACAAAACAAATTGCAATAGTGGCTGAATGTTTGGCTCTGCACTATATTTCAAGAGAGCTGTTATGTGAGCAGGTATTTTTTTTTTTATGTAGACTTGTTGATCTGATTACCTAAGTGTTGCTTGCTTAAGCTGCATATCTTTGAATGTGTGTTCTTGTAGACTAAGAAAAGAAAGAGAAGAAGATAAGATTCAAAGGCTTGTGCAGGAGGAGGCAGTCAGATTTCTTTGGAACCAGGTAAATGGCTTTAGTCCTCTTATTTTTATACTTACAAATGAATTCAGAATACATTATTTCATACTGCAGATGATAATATGGTTTGTCCTTTCAGTGATGACCTGGGTAGCTTATTAGGATGTAACTGCCATACTGTTTGCTTTACTAGTATTCTGGGGGAAAAGAGCATTTAGAAGCGTTAACACAATAAACTATTTGTGTTGCTAAATGTTAAAATATAGCTTAGAATGAGAAGGACAAAATGCAAAGAAAGCTAAATAAGCTTAGTAGAAGTGTGAGGAATAATGTGACTGCTAGATGCCCAGGGTGAATGAAACAAAGTGCCAAGCTATATTGCCTGTGGACAACTCGATTCTAACGTGGAAAAATGATTAATATATGTTTTAATAAGCTGTTCTTCCAAAACCCCAGGCATATTGCTTTCTTAAACATGGATTATTCCATAAACATGCTGCATCTTTTCTTTTTTTAGAGCAGATTCCTTTTCTCTTCAGGTATTTGAATTGGGAGACTTGTGTGCTCTGTCATTTTTGGGCACTTAAATTGTTTTAAAACTCATTACTTAACAGTGGGAAGAGTATATTCTCCTTTCTTTAGGGTATTATGAACATTTTGTTAGTTCACTTAATCTTAAATTTTATACTAGAGCTTTGTGGCTGATTACAAGAAGTTCTTTGGAAATCAAAGTACTTTTCCTATTGTGTTTCATAATGATAGCTTCTCTATCCTTTACAGGTTAAATCCCTTCAACAATGGCAGATTTCAGTGACCCAAAATTTAGGTACTGCTTGGCAACCTGTGGTCCCTTCAGCCAATGCTTTTTGTCCCTCTGAACCATCTATTCAGTCGTCCACACTTCAGCAAGAAACCTCACCAGATGTTAGTTCTGCTTGGTTAATTCCAGCTAGTGATCCTCCTCAGGAAAAATCCTTACTTCAGTTCCCAGATTCTGGCTTTCATTCGTCCGTGGATAATCAGACTCATGCCAGTGACTTGTGTAGCTCTGAAAAGAGTTTTACAGAAGGAGCTGAAAGCTCTCTTTCTATGGAAACAGTCAAACAGTGTGGCAATTCTGTTTCAGAGTGTCCTTCCGATGCAGAGGATGGCCAGGGGGAACATGGGAAAAGTAAAGAGAGCTCTAATAGCGAACAGGACAACAGTCTTCTACAACAATATTTGAAATCTGTTCAGCAGCTGGAAGAGGCTGATGACGGGACAAAATGTGATGATGGAACAGAGGATAGTGACCCACAGATTGCTATTTCAGCAGAAAACCAAGATTTGTCATCTGATGCTGTCTCTGTAGATGTCCCTGAAGGCACATCTTCCCCTGCACGAGGCGAAATCAGTCAGACACCAGAAAGCTGCAAACTGAATTCGGGAATGGTAGAAGGGAAGCAAACAGACTGTGATTCTTCGTTTCAGATGCTGCATGTTGGCATAGCTGTATAGTAAACTCAGTTCCATGAAGGACAAGGGATTCCATTTCATTTTACTTTCTTTTTCTTTTCCCCATTTATACAAAACTTGCATTTTTCATGTGTGCTGTTTTGGATTTTAGACTTCTGTTACCAATTTATGTTTTAATTAGCATTTTACTAATCTTGCTGAAGACTGACACTAACTATGGTAACCTCAAATCAGCAAAGTTCTTAGTGGTGGTCATGGTGCGCTTTATTTTTGCATATCTAAATGATATATTAATAACTGGGTTCCATGAAATAAATTCTGAAGATTGTGGGGATATTTGTGACTGTGTTAGTAAATCTTTGATTTTTTTTTTCTAAAAAGCAGATGAGTTCTTACTCTGCAAAAAGAAGGAAACAATATGTAACTGAGCCAATATAGACAGTCTGTGCATGTATGGATATAACCTGAGGAGAAAGATGAAAGCAGTTGCCTTTTAGACTTTTTGTTGACTTTAACAAGAGCAATTTTATCAGTGTTTCAAAGATGGGTTTCCTCAAGGCAGTGTTCCAAATCAGTGACTTTTTTTTGTCCTTTAGCTGAAGTTGCTGGCAAGGAATTAGGTTATTTACAGAGGCACTGAAACAGGGACTTAAGGGAGTCAAACCCTAAGGAACTTTAAACAAATTTTGGCCTTTGTTTCCCCTGGGGTTTAAATTTCCTGTTCTTTCTCAGGTAAGACTCAAAATGGAACCAGTAGCAGGCTTTATTAAATAAGAGTTTCAAAAGGACATGTGAGCTGGGAACATAGTTTTCAAGACCGCACTGCTGGGTTACAGTAGCAGACTTAGTGACATGTATTTGGCCTCCAGGAGGATGCCACTGTCATCTTGGGACTGGGATCTGCATGGCTTCTAAGACATCAGTGTGTTTGACGGATCACAACTCCTTCTATCTTCAGGTATAAACATTAAAAGGAAATGTCATGAGTTAAAACTATTCCTTGCCATCTCTGTTGGTTTTTTGTTTGTTTTTCTTTTTCTCCATATGTTCACTGTTTGACATTCTGATTAGATGTAGATTAAAAAGCTGTGTCTCTTGTCTGTTGGTGAACGTGCTAAGTCAACCAGGCTATGCTTTCCACTTAAACTCTAGGCAAGTAATAGGGTTTGTATTTTGCTTAGCCATTGCTATATTCTTTTTATTAAAAATGATCAGTTATCTTAGTATACCACAAAAGTGGCAAGGGAAATCTGTTCTGCCATGTGATTGGTAATGGACATAAAAATTAACTGACCCACAGAAGTCATGACCTCAAGTTTGCTAATACTGCATTTTGCAATGTGAAAGACCAGTGCCTCAACAGCTTGCTTGTATTAATTCCTCTGAGGTCAACAGTGTCAATCATAGGAATGCAGGTATGAAGGATCATATCCTAACTCTCTGAATCCACAGATTTTAACTTTTGGTGCTACTGCTTCATTGAAATCAACTCGTGCTTTTTTAAAGCAACTCTTCTGACCATGTTACCATATAAAATTGTTTAATTTTTGTAAATGCCTTGGTTACCTGTCTGTTTTAGGTTCGGAGCTGAAATTCACCCCTACTCAAAAGTCTGGCATGAGGCCATTGTAATGAGTCCTCAGAAATAGCCTTCTTTGAGAACATAAGTGGACTTTGGATTGGACTTTCACCAGCGATCTGGCCAGTGGTGAAGTTCACTCTGAAAGAATATAGCTTACCTTTGTAGATACAGTAGCCATCCTCGCTTTTTCTGAAAGTTCAAGGAGATTAACTTCTCAGGAGAGTTGTTAAAGCAGTCAAGCTGGCATTTGACTGTGGTTAGCACAGATGAGAGCATTTAAAAAAAAATTGAAGTGGTAGATTTTTAATGCGCTGTCTTTCCAACCCAGCCTAGTTTACAGTGTATTTGTGGTGTAACAGTATTCTTAATTAGATTTTAGGGCATGATTGTGCAGTGCTCTGTAGATACCCAAATAAGCTTGGGTATTGGAAGTGGTACGGTTGCATTAAGGTATCACACCATATAATTAGCTGTTCAGAGAAGTGTGTAGGCTTCATGGATGTGCCCTTGTCCTCTGAAGGAGATCGAAGTTCTCAACTTTCATTTAAATTACTCTTGGAACACACTCTTGGAGATCTCTGCAATTTACAGGATTTGGCTCTTTGACTGTCAGTCTGTTATAATAATCTCATGTGATGCTTTAAAGAGCCTTTCTTTGGTTTATTGAGAGAGAAATTATTTCTGTCTGTGAGACAGTTGTTGGATCAGACTCTGGAGGCAGTGGTTGGGTACAAGGAACAATGAGTTCTCTCTCTAGTGGCAGAGTGCTGGATTAGCATGTGTAAGACCAGGAGAAATTAGACTGCTATCTGGATAAAAATATCACTTACTGAAGACACTGAGGCACTACAAATATTTTGTTATTTTACATTAGTGCCTCTTTTGCTGCAAAATTAGATAGAGGAGAAATAATTTCAATTTTGGAGGTGTCAAAGGGTGATAATTTGAAAGTAATTTTTCATGGAAGCCCGCAAAGTTTCTTGACATTTTCTCTGTTCATAGGGCTTACAAACACAAATGCATGAAGATTGACTTTAAATAATGCCTGGATCAGCTGTTGGCTTTTCTAACTTGTAATGTAGTATATCCAAAATTGATTTTGTGAAGATACAGAAGAAAGTGTGCCAACATATACTCAGCTTTATCTTACCACTTTTTGGGAAGCTTTGAAATATGAAAGTTAATTTTCTGATATTGTGAAATGTATCTTGCATGTGTAGAAGATCAGTTGCCTAAATATAGCATATAGAAATCATATAGAAATGTAAAGTTTTTGATTGGTTTTTACAGGGTTAAAAGTAATTAGTTTGTACATACACAAAATATTTTTGTCTCAACCATTAAAAATATATGCAGGGAAAGAGATAAGGTATACATTCAAAAACCATGGAATTAAATTTGATGTGTACTTAAAATATGGCTTCTTTCAGTCCACATGGAGCTCTCAAAGAATCACTTTACAGAAGTATCATAGTTTAATTTGTGGTTTAATGTTTATTCTTGTTTGTCTGAATAAGACTTTTCTTTAGGTAATATTTTTCCTTGGTTATTTATACATAACTCCTTTTGGAGTTGATGGAAATTTCATAAAGGAATCAGAAGGCCTAACATATGAAAATCTATGTTTGTAATTTTCCTGTTATAGAATGTCTTCAGTACTTCCCTTTTGCAAAGCTTTATATTCAACAGAAGAACGTGCTTACTGTTAATGGTTATTTGTCAGGCAATGTTGTCAGCTCTGCCACTAGTACGGTTTAAATGCTTTCTTATTTGCTTCAGTAAAATTAGCCAAATTTACATCAATAGCTCAGATTATCTAAACTGGTAAGCCAGCACAACTGTGTCCAGAGTGAAGTAGTTGGCATATGTACAGCTTTGTGAGCTAGTCTGGCAGAAATGACTCCTTGACCTGTTCTGAAGGTGGGGACAAAGGGGAAGAGAGAGGTGGATTTATGGGTTTTTTGTTGTTGTTGTTGTTTGGGGGTTTTTAGGTTTAGTCTTTATTGATGATGATATCAACTCTGCTATTTCTTTTTTTTTTTTTCCTCACAATTGTGTTATGGTTTACAGATGTCTTGCTCTTCCATGTAATCAAGCATGCAGATTTTCTACTGTATGTAATAATTGATGGACACCATTGAGATAATAGTTTGAAAAAAAAAGACTATCATGAAAGAAAACCTGTCAGCATTTTATATTTCCAAGTTGTTGGGTTTTTTAGGGTGGTAGGAGGATAATGAGTCCTCCATATGTTAGATAACTTCTTCCTTTCAGAAGAAAAAAACCACAAGAAAATGCCTCATTAATGAAAATAGGTAAATTTATTTTTCTGCCTTCTTCTGTGAAATGTGTTTAATGGTCACAACTCTCTGTTCTTCATACCTAAAACTGTCATTTAAATGACTGGGAGATTTAGCTGCTCAATGAATGCAACAATCCTAACATATTACCGTGGTGACTATGCTGTGTGGTGCTATTTTATGAACAAAGTAAGCATGTGTTGCATGGATGGGAATTATGAAAGGTATAGAACATTGGCCTAAGTCTGCTTTTGTTTCCTTAAAGGAAGCAAAGCCCTAGTTAAGTGCTTATGAACTGACTATCTAAATTGAGATTTTATCATATTTACATCTTCAAAAGTGTTCTTACTATCACAGAGCAAGAAGGCATTAAGACTGCAAATTTGATTTTGTTACTTCTAAAATCAAATAGCTTTCAGCAAATATTTGTGAAAGTCCTTGCTAAACTAAATTGTGGAAGTCTAATAGTTTTATTTACAGTTAAGTTCCTTAAATAAACAACCCTAAACCCTACCGCATGCATGCAACAGCTTAAATAATGCACTTAGGAACCAGTCTGTCTATATATAAAAAATCAGTTTGTGTGGTTTTTTTATATTGTTATTTCCTGGATAATGTTGTATGTCATTGAGCTTGCAAGTTGTTCCTGATTTTTATGAATTTGTATATATTGTCTGAAGAACTCCAAGTTTTATTTCTAATTGTAGCAGGTTGTTTGAGGAGCTAAAATGGAAGATACATTACTCCGAGATGACTTAGGTATATTTTACCGGACTTGAAGTTACAGTGTGTCTCACACAGATGACACATTTTCCTGAGAGGATAGAATTGTAGCATGTAGTGGAGACTCACTGAATGACAATAAAATGTAAATTGGTCAGTTTTCCTGCTTTTAACTAGTGGAAAAGAGACTCTCTTTCTTGTTACATTAACTTTCCTTTTTTTTTCTTTTTTCCCCCTGAGGACTGTGCCACCCAAATAAATGAACATCAAGTTCTGTTGAAATCTGTCAAAAAGTCTTCTTTTGTAGTTACAGGTTATTTTCCCAGTGTGGCTTTCCAGGACAAGTTATTGCAAAAAAAAAAAAGCACTTGTTTTCTAGGTGCCTGCCTTGATAGTCAGGACTTTTTGTGTCTATTTTTAAATGCTTTGTTCTGATAATAGAAAAGCACAGGAGCCTTTACTTGGAAAACCATGAAACAGTATTTATCAGGAAAGGTGCTTTACCTCTTGGAAAGTGCCATGTCAGGTTTTATTGTATAAACTAAGAGCTCTTGATAAGAAACTTCTTTTACAGCTTCATTGCATTTATAAATACATGGACCAAATTCACTCGTAGTGTAATTCTACTGAACTAAATTTTGTTGAATCTTTCACAGTAGTATTCTACCTCTAAACTAGAATCGGAAAAAAGAACAATTAGGCCTTGATTTGTCTTTCTACTTCTGTTTTCTTTGAAGAATGGTGGGTGGTTAAATTGGTACAGTTCGTATATTTTCTATGATTGTTTACACTTCTGAATTTGTTTCTTAAATATTTTGTTTGTACCTCTGAGTTTTGAATTTTAAATAAATTATTTGTACATTTATTGAAAATGTTAATTTGTACTTGATCCTGACTCTTAGCTAATAATCATTGTCTTACAATTGGAAGGCTCTTTTGGAGACATGCAGTTTATAAATAAAAAAACAGTGACAAAAGGTAAGGATTAACATTCTGGACTTGGTACAGCTGAGGCACCTGATGGCCTGTTTTTTCTGTGCTGGAGACAGGTAAGGGTAGGATACTCTAAATTTATGCACCAACTTATTAGTAGATTCCCCTGGAATTGGGATTCTTGACTCATAGCCCTTTGTTTCAGGCACTGGCCTTCTCTTTCATGTTGTTACTTCCCTATCATGTTTAAAATGCAAGATGTGGCAGTATTCCATACAGAACTTTGTAGAAAGAGAATTAAGGCTATGGGATTATCAGGAGAAATAAAATAGCAAACCATGTTTTTCTGTTTTCTAGTACTTAGGTACGGTCAGATACCTGCTACGTGCTTAAATAAATAAAGACTACTTAATCTTCTTTCAGCTTTTACCAGACAAAGCAGTTCACAGTCCAGGAGCACAATCACGGGGCCAAAGTCGTGTTTTACTGCAAGACAGTCATCCCAAAGGTAAAACCCAAAAATAACCTTTTTCGCTCAACTCTTACTTCATGCATAGAGATTAGTGGGCATTTTAATTCTTTACTATGTTTTTCCACTTCATTACAACAAAGAAATTAACTGGGAGTTTCAAGCAGGATTATACCAAAAGACCTTCTCTGAAGATATTTTGAAAGATGGAAATGGACAGTCTTTTTCACTTCAAGAGCATTGCTATTTTCTCTGGGAGCAGAGTTAACACCTTAAAGCTGCACTACTGAGTTTAAATGCTGTGTGTAACAGGGAGAGTATCCTTAATGCTTAAAGTGCTCAAGCTGAAGGTCACTCTTGCCCTTGCTTTTAGATTCACATTTGTAATAGGATCTGACATTCAAATCTTCAGCTGGAGTTGGAAAATGCAGGGTTAAATATCTCTAGTGAGCAGACTCAATTATGATCAAATGGATATAGTTACTCTGAGCTTTATGGGCTAAATTCCTTATGCTTGCTAGGAGCTGAATTTTCTTCTTTGTTTATGACAGTGTGGTTTGAAAAATTCCTATTAATTCTGTATAAACTTATGACCAGATAGTAGGTATTCCCCCCCCCCCCCCCCTTTCACTCAGGTCTTACAGTGTGAGAACTAATTTCTCTATTGTATTGACGTGGCTCTAAAAGTGAAAAACACTGTCTCAGTATATTTTGCTTCAGTACATTTCAAGCTGCCTACTGCATTTCTGAAGGATCTGCAGTGATACAATGTGTTCACTTTGGGTATAGGTAGAAAGCAGTGTTTCTTTGGCATATGTAGGACAGTACATAGAGATCTTAACAGACTTTGCTCTGTGGGCTTCCTCAACTTTATCAGTGTCAGTGGTGGAAGTCTTTATTCTCATTCTCTATCCATAGCTAGGCACAGTTTTTGCCTGTATGCAAGTATTTTCAGTCATGTCCCTGGTGACACTTTGTCATCACTTCCTGCTGGTCTGGCAAGGTGGATGACTCCTGTAACTCTTGCAAGCAACCTCACACATTTCTTGGTCTAGGAGCATGAAGACCAACAGAGTTAACATGACACCCTGTCTGACCGTGCCTAGTGTTCCAGCTGGGCACTCCTTGAATGTTGCTAGGACCTTTTCAGGTACAGCCTGAATTGTTTGAGTAAGAGGGCTTTGGCACTGCTCAAGTCTATCCCCTTTTGCCTTGCGAAGATCCTGTTTGGCAGCTCTTTACACGCAAGATGACAATGATCAAGGAAAGAAATGGCAAAAAGCTGTGTATAGGATGCCCAAGTGAAACCAGGGTCACAGCCTTAGACTTCCACATTTGCTTAATTTGTGAAAATTGGGAAGTCCAAATGATGAAGGATGCCCAGGAAAAACTAAAATCTCTGCGTGTTGTGTTGAAATTCTTCTCAAATTGGATTGAAAGCAATAAACCATTATAAGAACCTAAAGCTATTTACAGATGAACAATTCTGATACAATGTAGGGTTGTGGGGAATGGCAGTCTAACTGTGAAGGATGTTTTATTAGTATTGTGCTAACTGCATTGAAGTAGCAGTCCTTCTGATGTCTCTTCCTGTCCATTTTTGTTATACTAGCTAAAGTTCCCCAGTTCCTTGAGAACGTGCAGCGTATTTTCTGGTGTGGGAAGCATATGGAAAGTGAGCTGAGGAAGCTGAGGATGTTAACTATTTCTTGAGTGTGAAGAGACTGTGAGACTTGAGCAAAAACAGGAGATACTGAGAACCTTCTACAGCCTGAATCATCTCTTCTTCCTTCACTAGTTCCTACAGCTTCTTCAGTTTGAAGTTAATGCAAATGTGTGTGCTATCAGTGCACAGGCAGAGTATTTTCAAGATCCAGTCTGCAGCTGTCTTGTAGTGCTTCTCATCATTGCAGCCTGCTTGCTCCTGATTTCCACATTTTCTACAGCAGATTGGCTGTCCCTGTGACTCTCTGGCTTTACTCACAGTCAGTGACAGTCTAAGTACTTGAAGTAGCTATTCTTTTGCTAGCAGGACATAAGGTATCTTTCTCGCTTGCGATTTAAGATTCATGGTTGCCTGATGCTCTCCCTTCTTTGGTTTAACAGTGTTGATACTAAGTTCAGTGTATATGCTCTGAGCAGCCTTTGGTTGAAATGGCTGTGGCCAAACCCCTTGTCTGGTGGAGAAGGGCTGAGGAGGGCTTGTGTTAGTCCCCAGGGGGAACAAAACTGCCTGGGGCAATGGGAAGCTGTGTTTCCGCTTGTCCCTGGAATAGGGAATAGGGAGTGGTTGACTGAAAGAGGGTCTGCATTAGATTTGCTGGCACAGAAGGGAAGCATAAAGACTGTTTGATGCCAATAGGTAGCTTCTCTGTAGACTTTTGTGGAAGGACTTGGGGAAGCTGGAAGCTGATTCTCCTGATAAGAGCTCCATCCCTTTACAGGTATCGGACGGTGTGAAAAGGATCTGGGCAGCACCAGATCAGCAAAAGAACTTCTTCACCCAAGCCAAATGCCTCTGAGTCAAATATACCCTAGTTGTTGCTCTGCCTAAAACCTGGGGATGCACTGAACTTTGTGTGCAATGTCAGCATTAAGCTGCTATTCTAGGAACTGCCAAGGGAGTGATTTTACTTCCTTGCCCATAATTAAGGATCAGTTCAATAATCCCTGATGCATTTTCTAAGGTACTATGTATTATTGATAATCATTTGCAAGTGGAGGACAGAAGGACAATATGGCCACTGGCTCAGCATAATTTCACTTTACTACATGTAGTTTTGGAAACAGAAATAAGGAAGGATTGGTTCTTGGCCAGTATCTGTCTTTCTGCATTCATCTAAAAATTGCTACCACGTGTTTCTGGTGTGATGAACCAGAAGAGATGTATGCTGAAGCAAAGCACAGTGACAGTTGCTGAAGTTGCAGTTTTTTTTAATTGGAGTGCAGTCCAGGTGTGTCGTGTCATGTCATGTGGACCTCACCAGAGCCACTGATGTTCAAATAACTTAAAAACAAACAGCCTTTCCCAAGGTCCCTTCACAGAGTGTGGGGAACAGATGTTTAATGCTCAATTTATGGATTCTTTATACACAGGAACTTGCCACTTTAGAGATTACAAAAATGTGTTTGATTTGTTAGTAGGTCTTCATCAAGACTATGATAATTTCCTGAGAATTTATGGAAGAAGTGAGTGTGGGGAATATGATTCCCTTCTCCTCCCTGAAGGGTGGTGGAATGTAAAATGCGGCAGAGAATAGCACAGCAGTACCCATTTCCTCTGAAGAAAGCACTAGTTTTGTCATTAATGTCATCTTTCCTCCCCCACCCCTCCCAACATAAATCCCGATCTGTTACAGAAATGGGCTTCTGCCTAGCATTTAACACATCAGATTGTTAGTTTTGCCTTGGGTCTGAATTTGAACCGAAGAGTCTGTAGGAGAATTTGACACACTCGTGAAGGAAGGAAGGATGGACAAGAAATGGCTCTGCTCTAAAACTGATAAACTTGATGTAGAGAGAGACAAAAATCAATACAAAGTATCTTTTCAATATACAGCACTTTTTTAATGTTTTGCTTATACAGCCACATGCTTTTCATTTCTTGACTGATAGTATATTGTACTAATAAAAGCCTGTGCCTGTTGAGGCTATTGCTTTCTATCTCTCTACCACATAATCACCATTGTAATGTGGGGAAAAGAAAAGTAGAAGTGGAATCACTTAACTCATTGTAAATAGCTGTGGCTGGTGAGAAAACAAATTTAGAGGAATATTTAGCAGCCCTCTGTGTGCCTGTTTTTAACCTGTGAAAAAGCTAAGTGAGCTGAGTATTCCTTAGTCAAAATAAAAGATTAAGGAGCATGGGACTTTAACATGTACTCATACAAATAAGGGCTAGTATTTGAATGTTTTGGAAAGGGGTATTTCCAAACTTATGCAATGGTTACAAGAGATGGCAAATCCAATTGCCAGTTGCTTGTTAGCAGATCAAAAATGCCACGTAGCTCTGACGTGCAGTACAAAGTTCACACTGACTGCTTGCCTCTCTTCAAGCATTTTCAAGTCCTGCCTCTAATCTGATTGATTTTTTTTTTTTTTTTTTTTTTTTTTTTGCCCATTCTGCTGTTCTCTATGTGCCTAATTCAACCTGCTGGCCAGCCTTTGCTAGGCTTTTTGCTTCATATTGCTTTGTATTCTTCATATTTGCTTCATGTTCTTTGTGTTTGAGATGCAGCTTTTCTAGCTGCCACCCATATCCACCTTGAGACCCAGGCTGGCTGCAGCTGTGGCCTGCCTTGGAGCCTCATGCCTGCGTGTGGGGTGGCACTGAGAGCCTCCATGCCAGCCCGGTCATGCAATTTGGGCCCCAAAGCTCGGTGCCATAGACCATGTGGGCAGTCACCCATTTGATTGGCTTTGCCTAGTGTGCCTCAAAAATTACAGTGGTGGCTTTTTTTTTTTTTTTTTTTTTTTTTTTTTCCTTAACTCGTTCTCAGGCCTTTCTGGGCAAAAGGGATGCCCAGAAACGTGTGTATGGTTTTATTATTACTATTATTTTCAGCTGTAGCTGAGCGTAGTCACCGCTGCAAAACGCCGCCGGGTGCGGGTGGGGGTGCGGGCCCCTCGGCAGCGGGCACGGCTCAGCTCCCAAGCGCTGCCGCGCGCCATGCGCGGCGACGGCCGTTGCGGAGCGCCACGTTGGGGCGGCTGTTGGGGCTGGGCGAGGCCGCGAGGTGGCGCAATGGCAACGGCGGGTGGCGCCGAGGGCGGGGGAAAGGCGGGCCGAGGGATAAACGGCGAGCCGCCTGCGGGCCGGGGGCGAGCCGGCCTCCGCCTGGCCCCGGGGAGCGGATGGGGCCGCGGCCGCGGTGAGGGGGCGGTGGCGGGGCTTGGGCGAGGGAAACCGGCGGGCGGCGGCGCGGGCCCCGGCCACGGGTGGAGCCGGAGCCGTGCTGGGGAGGGGCGCCAGCGGGGCCGGCGCCGCTGTAGGGAGGCCCGGCGGCCTGGGGCTGTGGGCGGCAGCGGCGCGTTTTGCGCGTCGCTCAGTTTTTCTCTCAGCATCGGCTGCAGGCGCTTCCTGGTGGTGCCCCGTTACCCCGCGGGATGCGAGCCGCTGCGGCAGCCAGCGCCCGGCCGGCCTCGCGGGGCTGCCTAGCCGGCGGCGGAGGTACGCGCCGGGTCGGAAGAGGGGGTAACAAGTACGTTTGCATTGCCAATTGCATTGCCGGCGGCTGTATTTCCTGCTTGCTTTTCTCCCCGTCCCTAACTTGCGGGTGAGGGTTCCTTAAACGTGAGGTTAGAGCGCTTGCACATCGTGTGGTGGAAGCAGGCGCGTTTGCCCAGGCTAAAACTGGTGCAAGAAGCTGCAGCAGAGGCGAGCTCCTGCAGCGGCCCTGGGGTGACCTCTAGGTCCCAGCATGTTGGGGTGGGGGGGAGTTACCATCTCCGCTATGTAGGAGGCGAGTCTGGGTTAGAAAAAAGCCGTAGCAAACGTGCTGTTGTGTAACTAGAGCCGCGCAGGCGACTAGCGTGGATATGTGCCTCCGTGAAGCGGTTTTGCCCTAGTAAATGACAAGAGTTAGTGACTCGTCTGCCTTAGGGGAGTTGCGCGACACCTGTTTGAAGTAGCTACACTAATACGTGCTTTTGTAATATTTCTGACTTAGAGAAATATTAGGGTAGAGAGCTGACCATATTTAATGGTTTAAAAATAGTAATCCTGTAATTGAGCATCAGAGAACTTGAAGACTGTCCATAAAAATGTCCCTGAGCTGTGTTTTTTTGTTTTAACCTTGGGCAAGATGGATAATAACTTGATGTGTAACAAAGTTGAGAGGGGTAATACTTCACTTTTGAATTTTCTGCTATGTACTGTTTACAATTGAGGTGAAAAGCTTTTTCTTTTTTTTTTCCCTCCCCTAACCCTGCATTATTATAGTACCATAAAATTAACTTTGCAGTTAAGGAATTTTAACTGCTGTATTATTTTGCAGCACTGCAAACAAACCACCAACATATGCAGTGTAATAAATTTTTTTGCTGTATTGTTACCAAGGTTATTTTCTGCCTTTTATGTGGATAGCTTCGGAGAACGCTCCAAGGATAGGATAAGAATTTAAGGCTTTTTGATATACTTATGTGCTACCATCATATGAAAAATGAGCTAGACCTGTTATTCATGGATGATGAAAATGAAGTGTGTTAAGGCCTTTAGTGTAAAAAAAAGACAAACAAAAAAACCTATGCAATTTTGTGTTCTAGAATACATGTGACATTTACAGAAATACAGAGAACAGTAACTATTTTTCAGTAACAGAGCTGTATTCTCCCACACATGAAGCTCTGCTTATGATCTTTGGTGGTTATAGTTGGTCCGGACAGCATTTGGAGGAAGAAATGAAAATATGTGGAAGTAGTCTAAATGGCTTTTCTATTTGTGCAGAGTGGCTTTATATTAATTTTCAACATCTTGGGCTTTTCAGTGATTTAAAGGGAATTCTCAGCTCAGAGAGGAAAAAAAAAGAAATTTGCTTTTTCTAAAATGTATTTTTTTCTGTTACTCAAATAGTCATATATAGCCCTAAGTTAGCATTTTAATATATTTAGGTATAGTCATAATCAATTATTGTTTCAAACTCTAGTTTGTATTTTTTACGAACTTAATATTTTTAATTAATGCAGAACTGTTTCAACAGTCACTTTTTTGTTGCTTTCTGTGACTTTAACACTTACTTTAATGAGTGTCTTGCTCTTGCAATGCATGTTCATCAGTCAGAAATACAATCTCTGCAATTCTTTGCAAAGCAGCTGAAGTTATAGTCCAAGTAATCCTTATAAAGCAATTCCATGTGCAGTCTGTTTTGAGACTGTTCTGGCTATATTGGTAGTATTTTTTAGTTTTCTATTTGTGCACATCTAATGCCTGACTTATTAGCTAATTTTACTACTGATATTTAACATATCATGTCTAGTTTAAATTTACGCAGTACTTCTCATACATTCTTAATAAATTGCATAACTTCTCAGTCAAAGTTTATCTCTTCATTTGATTATGTTGATGTACTTGGTAGGTGTTTGTATGAGTAATGCTGCATTGAGCATATGAAGTTTGAAGAGACTGCTGTCTTCTGACTCTCTCCATCTGTTGTCCATTTCCAAGTTTAGAACTTCTCCTTCTGCGAGAATGGTACCCCTATTGCTTGCAAAAATGACTGCCTCAAAATAGTCCCTTAAAAAGGGGGAAGATGTAAGAGTCAAACTGAAGAAGCATCAAGCAGTGAGAACAGGTTTTCAACAGTTTTCAAGTCCATGGTTCTGTAACAGGTCATCTATCAAACAACATCAAGGAAACACTATATTTCATGAAAGTTAAGTTTTATAAAATGTGACTATTCTATTTTATTAGGCAACCTTGCATCTTTCCCAGCAGTCTTTCTTACCATTAGAGCTGTGTGAGAAGTAGTGATGTGAAAAGAATGATAGAAAATCAGAGAGGATATAGTTTAATATTAGAGAAGATTTCTGGAGTTTTCATTCAATCATTCATCCGGTGCATCTAACTGTGGTAGACATCTGGTTAACTGGTAGGTATTCTAGATATTTCCTTCCCTCTCCCCAGCAGAAAGCTGGAGAAAGCACCTTTTATCTCAGTTATGCAGACTTGCTTCACACCTTAGTCTTTACTAGCAACTTCTTGGAATCTCCTATCAGGTAAATATAGAGATGCCGAGCACTATTAGTTCTTGTTAAAATTCTTGGGTTTGTGATAGCTAGATGCTGATAGTGCGGTCCAGCTAAAGGATAAATGGGATGTTTTTTCATACTTGTCAGAAAGAAATCATGTACACTTCTTTTGCTTTTCTTTTTTAATATTAAATATGGATGCGACTGGTTTTATGCTAAGCTTTTGCCATGATCTACCCAAGAGAATTAAGTAACGTAACTGATTGTGCTTAGTGTTTAATGCCATAAAAATCTATTTTGACTTATCAAGTCTATTATTTTTGCTGCACCGCAAAGTTCAGCAGTTTACATACTTTCAGTGTTAAACTCGATTTTCTTTCTAATGTGTTTTGAGAACTTCATATAATCTTTGAAAATGCATTTGCAGGCATGAAGTGGAAGTCAACGGAACTCTGTCGTATGCTCCAGAGACACAATGACATTCATGTTTGTGGTGAATGGAAATCATGGCAGCATCTAACATGGGAGGGAAAGACATGAGTGGACAATGTGGCGGGACTCATTCAGATTGCAAATTTTCTGCCTGCTTCTGGCAGTACTGGCTATTGTGGTGCTGGTCCATAACTTTCTTCAGTTAGAGGTAAGTGAAGCCTGTTTCTTCTGCAAGTAGACTTGAGCAATATTATTGCTGTTTGAGTGTAAGGATAGGACTGTGATTAACAGTTTTTATCTACAACTTGGAATCACAGAAAAATTCAGGCTGGAAGGAAGGGATGTCTGGTGGTCTCTAGTCCAACAGCCTCCTCAAAGAGCAAACTTCAAAGTTGTCTTGGGTTGCTCAGAGTCTTGCACGGTTGAGTTTTGACAGTCTCTGAGGATGGGAGATTCCACGACCTGTCTGGGCAACTGGCTGCACCACACTCATACGGAACAATGTTTTTCTTATGTGCAGTTGGAAATTGCCTTGGTGAGGCTTGTGGTCATTGCCTCTTGTCCTTTCGCTGCATGCTTCTGAAAAGTCTGGTTCCATTTTCTCTGTTGTGAAAGACTGCAATTGGATGCCCTTTCAGCCTTCTCCAGGCTAAAGGAGTCTGGTTGCCTTAGCATCTCCTGTTATGTGATGTAATCCAGCCCCCAAATCACTGCAGTGGTCCTCAGCTGGTCTCTCTGGTACTAGCTGGCCCAAATCCAGACACGGTGTTCTAGATACAGCCTTACCAGTGCTGAGCAGAGGGGAATTATCACTTCACTTGATTTACTGGTTATGCTGGTTTTAATTCATTGCCATAAGGGCTGTGCTCCTGACACGTCTGATTTGCTGTCCAGCAGAATCCCTAGATCCTGTTCTGCAGAGCTGTTAGCTAGCTAGTTGGTCTGCAGCCTGGACTGTTGCAATTTTTTTTTTCTTGGCCTTTTCCTTTTTTCCCCTATTATGTCTGGTTTGCATACTTATGCATTTTGCTTATCATTTTAATGCAGAAGTGGTTTCAAACTGTATCAGTCAATATACACCTAAATAACTGTGGGGGTTTTTTTAATTTTTTTTTTTTATTACTAGGCCAAACTGAAATAAGATTATGTGTTGTCAAACCTTGCTTTGGTGTTGTGCCAGCTCTCCTGGATTTGACCGATTTAATAGAAACTTTCTGTATTTTTAATACAGAGCTGTTTCCCTCCCTTTTTAGGTGGTATCTAAAAGGTACACTGCTTATTTTTTGTAAATCTCATTTGGGGTTTGTATGTACATGTTTTCTGTTGTCTTTTTTTTTTTTTTTTTTTTAAATTAGCTATCATCTGTCTGTTCCAAAAAGGTCCTATGCAAATTATACTAAGATGATTTTACCAACACTTCCTTCTTTTTTTTTTTCTTTTCTTTTCTCCTTTCCTCTTGTTTTAAGACTTTACTTTTAGAGTCAGCAGAGAAAGACAAGTAACACAGTGGTTTGGTATACTTTTCTGTTAACATACTGTCTCTTCTCATCACTGTTTTTAGCAATAACGCTCACAAGTTGCATCCAGTAAGTTCAGTTCAGCCTCCAGTGTTCCATACTCATCAGAAAGATGAACCATATGATACGAGTACATGTGTGACAGGACTAGCTGGTATGTTAAATTGTCACTTAACATGTACTTTTATTATCAAACTTCTACCTCCATGGTGGTGGCTTTGTAGACTATCTGTGGAGTACTTGCTGCACTCTCACAGATCACGGTTTGGAAGCCACTGTCCTGTGGCATCAGATATTGGAAGGGATCACACAGACTACTTGAGATTGGAAGGGACCTTTTGATATCATCTAAGTCCAACCCTTGTGCTCAAAGCAGAATCAACTAGAGCAGGTGTGTACAAAAGATCCAAAGCCCAGCTGTGATATGGCCCAGCTGTGTAATCTTGGTTCAGACTTCTAAAAAAATTGCTAAGTTGTGAGAAAGAGCTATGGTAAAAGTCTGTAAAAAGAAAAGTAAAATTACAGACTGATGTAGGACTGTTGAGAGGGCATTGTCAGTAGCTTAAGGATTCAAGAGGGAAAATGCCAACATGAAAAGGGACAAAATCCTAAAAATTTTGTAAAACTTCATGTTGTCATACACAGTAGCATGCAACTCTAACCCATCTTATTGTGTTGATTTTTCTGAATGGGCCTGCTCTGGTATGGGTTTCTGTCTTAGGCGTAGCTTTCCAGGCAGTCTAGTATAGATTTCTGGCTAATTTTCAGACAGAGATCACAGCCAGAAAAAGTTTTAGAAAGCTTTCGCAGAATAACTGTAATCAAATCCATTGAGGCTCTGGAAGAAGTCTTATTGTTGGTTATTGTTGAAAATGTATTTGTAAACACATCAAACACTCCTCTGAGCATCAAACCATCTAGTCCAAGTTCTCTTTAGCTGGCTATCTTGTTTTTTAAAAAAAATCAAGCTAACCACAAAACATTTGATAGGCTGCTTATTGTGTAATTTGCTTTTTAGTATGGAGTCACCTCACCCTCGAGGTCCAAGGCTAGCCACTGCCTTACAGTACTGGAAGAAATGTCATTGTTTTTGCAAATAGAAGGGCACAGATAAAAATGTTTTATTACTTTCTACAAAGTATCAGGTTGTTGCTAAGGAGTAATGTCCTGATTTTAGGATACAAAAGAGTTTCTATGTGTTTCTGGAGCAGCAGAACCACTTCAGGATTGGTTGTGAGCATGCTTTGATTTAAAAGCACTTTGAAAAGAGAGAATTTGTGGGGAGAGGGAAAGTCTATTGCAAGGATGAAAGAAGAATGATATATGTGAAATCAAACAGTTGAAACTGAACAAAAGAACAAGATAACAAAGTTTCATTTTTTCATTGTTGCTGCTAAATTGCAGGTGCCTGCAAAGGATAATGGCATCATCTTATTCAGATCATTGATGGAACATTAGTCTGTCAGATGATGGCTTGTTAGATTATCTTTGATGCTTGGAATAACTTAGGACCCTCTTAGTGCTGTGAGACAGAGAGTAAAGACAGTGAATTGTTTTCATATCTGTCTTAGGCAACAAATTGGGATAAAGTACCTAAAGCGTAAAATTACTGAATATAAGAAGACTGACCTTTCAGTAATTGGTGTTTACTCAGTTTCATATATTGTATGCTATGTAAATTAAGAATCACTATTGGGGGAACCTGAGTATTTGTTTTTTTCTGCATCTGTCATCTGGATATCTCCTGTGCTCTAATGTTCCAGTGATATATACAGGTTTACAGCAATTGTTCTGAATGTACTAGGCCAAGGTAAGAGTTATAGCTGATGGAGGATATTGTGCTTTGTGATATAGATACAGTTCTACCTTTGCAGAGGTAATTGAAATATTCAGCATTTTCTGTTTATCAGCCACCTACCTTCTTGTATTTAACTGAGGATGGGTCTTCATTGCATGTCTAACCCAAGTCCCCTGTGGTCCTAGAAAATCTTTGACAGTATGATTGTTTACATCCTATTTTTGTGTAATTGGCAGTGAGTATGCAGCTAAAACCAGAGTAACTGAGCTGAAGGTTTCATTAGCCCTCCTGAAAATACATCTTCCTTTTCTCCTGCTCATTCCATGTCTCTCATGCACTGGTAACAGTCTGCTGACTTGTTTATGCTTTATTGACCTGTAATCCATTCTGTCCAGCCTACTTTGCTCAGCAAACATCTATTAAATTACTTTGTGATCACATTTGGGTTCTGGTTAGCTGCTGAATGCAGCAAATAAACAAATATTAGGAATTACACTCAAAATCAAGACATCTTGAATGGAATATATCTGGAAATAAACAAAGTAGGGCAAGTGTTAGCCAGTATAGAGCTTGTATTTAAAAACTAAAAGAACATTTATCATAAGATAAAGGAAGAGGGCTCTGATCATGAGAAATGCTATTTATCTGCCCTACTATAAGAAATTTGACTGTTTTAGCTGCTGACCAGAGTAGAGAGCCCACATTTCTGCATGGCAGGCTTCTGAATGCACTTCATATGATTTCTTAACATAAAGAAGTAAGAGAGATTTGGAAGTGCTGCTTAAAGAGGGGACAGGGAATGGGGTGGGGTACTAATCTGCCCCAGAGCAAACCACGTATATCTTACAGGTAGGAGAGCTTGAGCACTTGTTTGGAGATGACCCTGGGAAGCACCTCAGAAAGGAAGACAGTTGAGAAAGCTTTTCTGCCCCAGTCGTGGAACTTTGATACTGTAATTTACTCTGGAGCTTTCCCTGCCTTAACTGGAAAAGAGAATCTCTGTAATATTTTCTCCTGTGAATGGCATGCACAATGTAGCTTGCTTTTTACAGGTTAGCTTATAATGTTGCAGTAAGAGTTGGTCTTGTTTGGGCTTGGAAGAGGGACGTGAAGATGAACAAGCATGTTATAAGAAGAATTGTCCTTCAGATTGTTGAAGAAGCTTTGGTCTTACCTTCACAGAGGTTTTTTCCCCTTGAAAATTGACTTAGGTAATACTTGTGGTATGGTCTATTCTGCATAATGGAGCATTACTTGGAGATGTTGGAGCTGAAGTGACAATGCTAATCTGGGACTTCAGCTGAATGCAAGTTAAGAGCCTTTTTGGCATGCCACTGGGCCTACGCTGTGCAGAGGGACTGCTTTAGAGACCCTGAACTGTATTCTCTGCTCTGTTTTGTGAACAATGGTTCATTGGCTCAATGGTGTCTGCACCCTTTCCCACTAGAAGATACAGATATGACCTTGGAGAGACTTCACAAAGGCTAGCTAGCTCATAAAGAACATCTTGTAAATCTTTGACAGAAAGACTAACTTAAAAACCCTAAGGAAATTTAGAGAAGGTTTAAATAGTGATAGGCCTGTTGTAAGGTCTTCTTAAATAGCTATGTGTCTTGTTTGTTTGGAAAGCATTTCCCCCCCCCCCCCCCCCCCCCCCCGTTGAAGTACCAACTGTTGAAGAACCAACAAAGCCCTGAAAGGAGAAATTTTGTCTCTTGAGAGCTGGCTCTGAACCCAAGAATTACACACATGCACATTTTCTCCCTCCCGCCCCCACAGGAAAATGGTTAAATATTTTTTGCTGACTCATGCATAATCGACAGCCTGTTGCATTAAAATATATAGTTAATTGTTTCAAAAGCTTTCCATTCAGTGCCCATCTGATAAACAAATATTATCTGTGCTATGTATATGCATGCGCTAGTGAAAGGAAGAGGTGGTGAAGATTGTGTTGAAAATTTGGTTTCAAAAAATAGACACAATGGCTTAATTCGAGAACACAGGGAGACAAGATTTAGGGTTGAAACGTACCAGTGTTTCATTCTCAGCTTTGCCTGAAATTTACTGGATTAATGGAAGTAATGCATAGTCATTCATCTGCATTTTTGCCTGCTGTGATGGAAAATGGAAATACTTAGGAATTACCTCAATAGACTTCAGGGAAAGTTTGTCAAATCCTAGGTGGAAGTGTAAAATAGAGGCAGAAGGTTCTGTTATAAAATTTTGTGTATCTGTGAATACCTATCAATTTACATTTTATAGTTAAAAGGTAACAAGTTACAATTTACGTTTTATAGTTAACATGGATATCAAACAAAGTAAGAGGATAATCGTCACATTGGGATTTGGATGGATATACAGAATCTTCTCTTAAGCTGATCAAAACTGACTTCTTATGTGACAGGCTTCAAAAGCCTGTAAGTTATTAATACTTTGTTAGGTTTACCTTTTTCCTAGAAAATATTTTGAATTTCTGTGTTGTTCAAATGACTTTAATATACTGACAAATTCAGATAAAATATATCAGAAGAGGGGAAACTACTTAATACATACATGTACGCTATGTGACATTAAATATGGACTAAGTAACGTTTAAAACAATAAATGAAGTCTTAATGTGAGTACTGGGAATTTGAGTACATTACTGAACAGTAAATTATGGAGGCGATGAACAGAAAACACTAGGTTATACATAAGTTAAACCAAAAAACCCCCTAAATACTGTATTTTTTTTTAGCAGTTTCTCAAATATAATGTAGTATATTCTCTGATGCCCTATGCATCATATGTTGTATAAATCTTTGCTTGAAAAAAGAGTTGACGTAGTTTGCTGCTATATGAAATGTGAATATAGATAAGTTCTGTTATATACAGCTGATAATTGCTCATTATCTGATGATTTTGTGCATATTTGAGGTGTAAGGTTGGGTGTGCTGATTAGAAATCTCATAGGTAACCCTGGAGTCTTAGTGACTGCGGTAAGTTATACCTTTTCCTAATGCAAACCCACAAAGTTGTGCAAGGTCGTGAAGAGGACGGTATCTGTTTTTGTATATAAATGGTTTTAGACACTGTTCTCTGAAGTCACAGCAAAAGTACCCTTCTCTTAGCCTAATGTAATATTTAACTTTATGAATTTTTAAACACTTCTGTGTGCTGGGGGATGCTGCTTTGCCTGTGTTTCATTTAGCTCTAGAAGTGGATGTATACAGATTTATTTATTTATTTATTTTCCCTTCTCCTTTTTTTGGTCTGTATAGTCCTAGTTTGTCCTAGATTATTTTATTCACCCTCCAGATTATGAATTCATTGCCCCTGAAATGTTCCTTTCTTCTCTGTCCCTTTCTTTCAATCTGTACTTGACAAAGAAGTCCATGCTCCAGCTAGTTAATAAGAAGCAATGTGAGGGTGACTGGATAAGTGACCACAGCTGCTATGTGTAGCAGGCTCTTCTAGAAGGACATGTGAAGGCTGCATCAGATTTATCTGCAGTCATTAGACTCAAAGGTCACTAGTCTCAAAGAAACTCTATTTTCTTGTATGGTATTGGGGAGATATTTGGCCTTATTGTGCTTTAAGACTAAAGTGTTACTATAGTAAGGAAGTTAAATGTTAATTATCCTTTACTATTTAATCGTAGGACCTTGTTGCCATTTTCACACTACTCATATTTACAGAATACACTGGTGTCCAAAATATTACCACAGAAAATGTTGGGCATGCTTTATAGAAAAGCCTCTTTGCCACCGCAGGATAAAATGGCCTTTGGGTAACCACCAATTGCATACCTGTTTTCTGTTGACCTGTTTGTTGACCCATGGTCAAGGTAATGAATTTGTGTGTTCTAGTACAGTTGCTGCATTTGGTCAGCTTCAGATCTATGTAAAGCAAAACACAGTTCTTAAGATCATTTCCTGTTATTCATAATGGTTCATATAATAGCACAGTTTCAGGTAATTTTTTTCCTTCCCAGCACCTAGATGATGTCACGATTTCAGGGTCAAATTGGATAACAGAAAACAGTGACCAGCGTACTCTGTCACAGACAACTAAAATTGCCAGGAAGCTTTACTGTGGTTATGAGCGGCAGACTTTGTCCAAGAGAGAACAAGCAGAAGAGGAATCGTTGCTTGCTGCTATACAGTGGCCAAAACCTCCTGATGGCAAAATCACTTTTGTACAAAGCACTGATCCTGCACGTAGTGATTTTGTGATTGTGAAACCCAGTGCACTCTTTAAGGTGGGTGATCAGTTAGAGGTGCTGGTCCGGATGAAGGATTTCCAAGGAAAACCCAAGCAGTATGGTGGAGACTATCTACAGGCACGAATTCACTCTCCTCTGCTGAAAGCTGGAGCAGTGGGAAGGGTTGTGGATTGCCTTAATGGCTTCTACAAGGTCTTTTTTACTTTACTTTGGCCAGGAGAGGTCAAAGTATCTGTGTCGCTTGTCCACCCGAGTGAAGCAATCCAAGTCCTCCTGCGCTTACGAGAAGAAAGGCCAGACAGAGTCTATTTTAAAAGCTCGTTCAAGTCTGGGAGATTTTCGGAAACCACTGAGTGCAATGTGTGTTTGCCTGGAGATCTCCCGGTCTGTAACTTCACAGATCTCTACACGGGTGAGCCGTGGTTCTGTTACAAGCCACGGAAACTGTCATGTGCCAGTCGGATCAGCCATGCCAAGGGTGGATATCAAAAAGGTCTTCTGACACAAGAGGAAAGTCTCTTTTTCCAGAGGTACGTCTGTTCTTGAATTTATCTGCACTCAGTCAAGTAATCTATCCTTTCTAAAAAACAAACAAATGAATTTAAGGTTAATGGTGAAATGTGATAAATTGTCAGCCTGAGAGGAGGTGTAATCTAATTCTATCTAGTTGTTTGATGCGAGTTGTCAGATATTCCCTTCCCCTCCATACAGTTGTGCAAGAACACAGTAATCTTAAATTTAAGAAACCCGAATATAGTTCTGTCTCTAGGCTTTGAATTCAGCCTTGAGTGCACCTGCTAAATTTCTCAAGAGCATGCTGTCCAAGTCTGGTGGTGGTTTTGGGGATTGTTTCCTTTTTTGTTTGTTTTTGTTTTTACATCTGTGCTTACAATACCAACAACTATACTTTGCGTTCTTTTTTTTTTCTTTTTTTTTGACAATATGAACTACGTATTTTAAAAAAATTCAGTTCTTAAGCTTATTTTTACACAAACTGTTAATGGCTCTTGTCGTCAGCAGAGGCCATCTTAAACATAATGCGGAGTGTTCCTTGTTGCTCAGTCCGACCTTCAAATCTTAGGCATCGCTTTACGTCAGTCGTGATAAAAATACTTGGTAGAACAAACTACCGAACAGTAGATGCATAAGAGGAAATGGTTTGTGCATGCCATAAAAAGTATTGAATTAAAGTAGTTCCACAGTCTTTCCTTCTGGATTCTGTTTTCTTTTTTTCTCTCTCTCTCTCTCTCTTTTTTTTTTTTTTTTAATCTTTAGTGTGTAGGTAGACATGACAGGACTGCTTTTTGTCAATACTCTCAGCTGAAATTAAACTGAGTTAGCTCCCATGTAGTGTCAGAAGTGTAGCCATGGGTTACTGCCTTGACCTCCAAAACAGCAACCATAGGAGAGTTTTGACTTCCAGCAGTGTCTACATTTGACTGGGAAAGATTTTAGAGTAGCTGCTCCAAATAGTTTAATTAGAAAAGTGTGTGTGTATGTATATTGGTAGCTGAAGACCAGAAATCAAAAACAAGCTCAGTGGAATTGGTTTTTTGGCTATTATAAAATTTGTAAGCAAGTGTTTCAACTTCCTGTGCCTCAGGTGATTCACATGTAAAATATAGCTGATATCAGCAGTGTTTCCGTTTCCAAATGGGGGTGGGAACTTTTGTTTTTGGTGTGTTCAGCTTTGAGATCCTCGACTGAAATGGTTTATAGATATTCAAAATAGTTTGTTTATTTCTTAAAAGGAAAAAAGTCAGAAGGGGTTCTCTTTAGGGGGGAAAAAAAAGGAGAGAGAATTTAGCATTAAACCTCTGTCTTTTGCAGCTCCACAGAATTGATGTGTAACCAACACAAAATCATCAGATTTCACTGATGTTCTCAAACACTTCTGGGGCCACTTAGTGTCAGGAGGCTGAACTTTGTTTCTGTATGCAGTAAATTGCTGTACTACCAGATGATTTTGCTGCTGGAGATCTCTGAAGTTGGCTGGACACTGACTGATGCTGCAGTTGCCCACAGAGGCAGGTCACACTACTGGTAGCATAGCCTAGAGCTAGAATTGCAGATCATGGTGGTGCTGGACTGCTGCAAGCTCTGCGTTGTGCTGCAGAGCGAGCTGTGGGATTACGGAGGCTGAAAACAGTAACTGCCTTGAAAAAAGGTATTTACTGTGGTAAGCACCTACAGAGATCCGGCAGAGCTGGGAGCTGCTGCTGCAGTACACCCTTTTCAAGTGGTTTGCCTCCTGGACACGTACCACAAGCTGGGAATTTCCAATCTTTGTGGTAACTCCCCCAAAGCATATAGCAGACTTCTGATAACTTGATATACTGCTTTATCTAGGTTTGTGTTAGTAAAAATGTGCATGAGACTTGTGTCCTAGTGCTACTAAATGTTGAATTCTGTCTGAGAACAGTGATAGTGGTCAGAAGGAAATTAATGCATAATGAATTCAGTTATAGAAAGTAGGGTAAACTTGAGAGAAAAAGAAAAAGAAAAGAAAAAAAAAACCTTATTGTGAGTCCTGTGTGCCTATTCAAAGTTGGTTAAGAAAAAATTAGGTTAATACTACCTTGAAATTTTACAGCCTTACTATATTATTATTTCAATTTTTGTTCAAGTGATGTGAATATCAAAAGGCCAGTGTTCCCCAGTGGACCTGATTCAGTGATTGTAAAGCCCAAGGCATTTACAGGTAAAGTAAACTTTATAAGATTCTTGTTTGTAATTCATTTTTAAAGTCATAAAAAGACCAATCGGCATGAGTTAATAATCAGTTGATTTTTTTCCTCGCATAGAGTGGAAATAAATGTTTAAAATCATATTGAGAAAATGGAGGTCTTTCAGTGTTACTGTAATGTAAGCTCAGGACTATTAACAGAGTGCATCTAAAATTATGTAGCTAAACAGGATTTTTGGCAAATAAAAAGAAATCCTGAGTTTGCCATTTTCCTGCCAGAGGTGTCTTTTTTTCTAGCATTTATTTAGAGATGTAAAACGTCTTACAACAACTGCTTGCCATACTCTCAAGTTAATCTACCAAAAGCAGCTTTGAGGTTTTGTTTCATCATTTTCTTTTGCTAAGAATTTTGTGTAATAGATTTTGATAATTTGCCTAAAAGTATTATCATCATTGGTGTTACCACAGGGTCTAGGAACCTACAGTTGTGGACCAGAACCTAATTGTTTTATACTCCTAAAAAAACCCTGCAAAAAATGTGATACACAGAGAGCTCCTGCTTAATTGAAAGCTTTTCAAACTGTTTTTCTGTCAGGCTGCAGGAAATGTATAGTCATGACTTGAGCAGTAAAGGCTTAATAGAAAACAACCTACAGCATCTCTTGCTTTTAGTTCTGCTATTGCAGACGCTAAAAGACAGAGTGCTGTTATTACGGCAGCAACATTTGTCCCTTTTCTTTCTCCAGACCCTTTAGATGAGGTTTTTTTTGTTGTTTCACAATTGCTTAGTTTTTCTTTATTTCCTCTTAGAAACTAATGCAAATTTGAGATTTAATGGTATCACCCTTCTGTTTTGGTGGCACAGTTACCAAGGGTGACGCCTGCTTGCATTTCTTTAGGATTAATGATGGATTAGGAAGTGTTGATAAGGGAGGCACAGTATTCCTCAGGGAAATTCCTTCCAGCAGAACAGTCTACATAGAATAAACTTAACACCATGGAATAATGATCATGAATGTTTGGATTTCTTAGGATTGATGCACAATTAAATTAATTGCTTTGCCATTTGATTTGTTGCAAATACATTTCTGTTTTGGGGGAAATATGATAAAGCTTATTTTTAAAACAGAGTCAAAATTATCTTTTCTTCTTCCCTCCTGCTATATCATAGCCTGCTTTTTAACCAGTACCTTTTCTGAAATACAAGCTTCTGCTTTTATTTTTGGACTGCAATTATTCAGATTGGAGCTTTTACCTAAAACCTGAAAGTAATGACTTTCTGACTTCTGGAGCAGAACTGATAAGATACTGAGAACAGAACTGAGATGTTGGTGTTAGGTTTACTGTGAGGCACCAATAAGCTGTTCTAATTTTATATGTGTATACATCTAACCTAAGAATCAATTAAATAAAGGTAAAAAAATACACACTTTTTACATCGAAACTTAAGAAACAAAAGAATTGAAGCTATGAATTCACATTATGAAATAGTCTTTAATCATGTGCTGGGGTTTTTCCTTTCTCTTATAGGATTCTTGTTTCATTCAGATCGGATGACTGAACTTCACTAATTGGGGTTTTTTATCTTCCTTCGTTCGGCCTGGTGCCTTATTTACTTCATACTATTTAAACAATTATCTGAAAATAAAACTACTAATTTTCTAAAGGCTTTTTCTGTGGCACTCGTGACTATATTGTTTGAGCAATGCAAACACAGCATTAGTATGCCTTTACAGTGTCCCTGTGAGATGTAAGAAGGCTAAGATCTACTGGTGTAGGACACAACAGAAGGTTGCATAGAAACATTAAGTCCCAAAATGGCATTTACTGATGGGTGTTTAAAGATGCCTAAGGTCTGATTTTTTTGAGTGGTTAGAGATTTTTGGCTACATCTATGCTATAATTTAAGCATCTACTAGGGGATGCTTCTAGGCACTGGAACTCTGCTGCCTGTACTCTTATGTAGTTAAAATGGTCCTTGGCTTTATTTTTGCCTATGGCAATCCATACCTTTCCAAATAGTTGCAAGTTAGGACATGCCAGGGACTGTTCTTAATAAGTAGTTGCCATGCTAAGGTAGCTAAAAGCTTAAATGGATGGCCATGGCTGTACCTTGCAGCTGGATTTGGCGCTAGGGAACAGCTCCACGCTTGTTCCATTTGCCGCTATAGATGTTGCCATTGAGAACTCTTATGTTCAGACTGCCCGTCCCAGGCAGTGAAAGGGGAAAGGGGTCTGTAGCAGAGGGAGAGTCTGAAATCTATGGAATTAGAGACTGCCATAATTCATAAATGCAAGGGGTACAGCCAAAATTCTTGGTGATAGCTTTAGCTCTGGCATTTCCTCATTTTGGAGTCCTTATGATTCAGACTTCATTTTTTTCGCATGTGTGGGTGGAGGAGGAGTGTCAGTATGTGTGTTATTCCATAGGTGGATTTTTATTTTTTTTCTCTTTTCTTCCACTAGAGGGAATAAGTGCACTTTGGCAGAGAGTACTGCAGGTACTTGTTGACAACAGAGGAATAGTGAGGCTTGGGGATTCTGGGGTCCTGTCCAGACTGGAAGAATTATGTTCTCTGCTGATCTTCCAGCCTGTGTCCCCCTGTACCTTTTGCACCCAAGACTGAGCACTTCTGTCTAAAGTGTGAAAAATGGCAGGTGTTTGTTTTTACTTTTTTGTCATTAGAGATAGCAGTTAACTTAAACTGTAAGTGGTCAACCAGCTCTGTCAGTAACTGTGAGTTTTGCTGCAGAAGTAGAGGGGAAAAAATACTTTTATGTACTGTATAGAAATGTGATGCTTTGAGCTTTTTTTTAATCTGTATGGTATATTATATTGACTTGCTTTAAGTTAGGAAAGATGCTCTTGCTTTAAGTTAGGAAAGATGCTCATACATCACTGGCTATATGCCCATGAAGGTTATGGAGGCTATTTTTGTTGTTGTATGTTAACTTAAAAGAATTTTCCTCTTTTAGATTCAAGCGATATGGACAAAGCTGAAGATCCCAATGTTTCCCCTTCTGGTTATTATTATCAAGACCAGTGGAGGCCCAGAACACACAGGATCCATCATTTTAATGAGTCAGATGATATTACCAAGTGCTTACAAGGAAAAGTAATCCACTTGTTTGGAGACTCTACAATAAGGCAGTGGTTTGAATATCTAACAGCATTTGTTCCAGGTTATTCTTTTTTTATTTGGTTTTGTCCTTGTAAGGCCTTTGCAAAGCTATTTCTCACATCTCAGATACAGAGTTGGTCTTTTTGAATGCTAATGGCAAAATAAAGAGGAAAGACAAAACATCATCACAGGTGCTGGCAGAAAGGCAGTCAGTCACATTTTTGAGCAGACATTTACAGTGTCTGCTCAACTGCATTGGAAAGAGGGCCACAACGTACCTGCAAAGTTGTCATTATAAAAAGTTCCATCAGTGAAGGACTCTGCTGTTAGCACTGTGAGTTAGCGTGTGGCCACCAGGTGGCACAGGGTACCTGCGTAAGGCCTTGCAGGAGCCCAAAAATACTAACTCTGGAACAGAGCAGTAATTGACTTCTGTTACTGTTAGGTGGTTTTGGACTCTTTCTTCCATTTCCCTTATTTTTAGCTTTTCCTTAAATAACAGAGCTTCAGTAGCCAATTAGACATTACTCTGTCACGTCCCATCCCCCTCCCCCCCCCCCCGCATGCAATTAAGTTTTGTTGAAATGCAGACGTAGAGAATTGTTAATGCCTACAGGTTAAGTACACTTCAAATTTAATGGAGTCCCAAAGTTGCTAGAAGGCTTCCCATTAACACTGGATTCAGAGGGCAGCTCTGACTGAAGGTGCTTATTTTGAAAGTTCCTTTTTTACAAGAGAAAAGAAAGAAAAGCAGTCTGGGAAGCTAGAAAAAGGCATTGGCATCCCGGTGAAGCTGAAGTGTGCTGTCTTGCTAACTTCAACACCCATCTCTGAAATACGTAGCTAGCACATGTACAATGCTCACCTTCTTTTTCATTTCAGGGTGCTGAGTATTATGTTCAGGTTCCCTTGTCTATTGTTACTGTTGCCCTGTGGCCATAGCATAGTGCAAGGTGGCATAAGAGAGAGAACTAATGCTTGTTCTTGGGTTTTCAGATCTAGTGGAATTTAACCTGGGGAGTCCTAAGAACGTGGGCCCATTCATGTCTGTGGACTTGAAGCGCAATATCCTGCTGAAGTTCCGCTGTCACGGGCCACCCATTCGCTTTACAACAGTCTTCAGCAGTGAGCTGCGCTATATTGCTAATGAGCTGAATGGCATTGTGGGTGGCAGAAACACTGTGATAGCCATAACTATATGGTCCCACTTCAGCACTTTTCCTGTGGAAGTGTATATCCGGCGGCTGAGGAACATTCGCAGATCAATTATTCAACTGCTGGATCGCAGCCCCAAGACTGTAATTGTCATCAGAACTGCCAATGTTCAAGAGCTTGGGCCAGAAGTGAGTCTCTTCAACAGTGACTGGTATTCCTTTCAGCTTGACTCTGTCATGAGGAAAATGTTCTCAGGAATTGCCGTGCACTTTGTGGATGCCTGGGAGATGTCTCTGGCTCATTATTTGCCACATAACTTGCACCCAAAAGAAGTCATTGTTAAGAATCAGATAGATGCATTTCTATCTTATGTATGCCCTCTACAAACTTAGCACAATTAGGTATCCCTATTACATTGTTTTACTGTAGCCAAGGTAAAGTTGCTCCTTGTCAGAGCTAGCAAACTATGCTGGATGGTGTGGAGGAACTCTGGTTATTGCAGTTGTGTGCAGTGTCAGTTGGCTGGCCTTAGCTTTGTGTAGCTCTAAAGGACAGTGAAGAGGAGCTGACTGTTCAGGCCATATCTTCCTGCACAAGGTTGGTTCCTTTCAACCTTATTATTCATAGATTATTAGACAGCTCCTTAAATTAAATGGACAAGATTTGATAGGAAAGTATGTGGGTTATTAGCTTCACTGGTTGCCTGCACTGCATGCCTAATCTGTACAACACTGATTCTGTTGCCAGAGTCTTGCTGCCCAAAACTGTGTGGAACACAGGAAAGAGATTTTTGGGAGCAGTCTTCCTCTCGACGTTCCCGGGTTGGAGAGACATCCCCTCCAGTCATACATCAGTCAGAGAAGCACAGCGTGCAATGTCTGCTCTTGTTTCAAAGCCCTGATTAGAAATCTGAAGGGGGTATCCTAAAACTACTAATACCAATCAAGGAAGCACAATTAAAATATCTATCTTGTTTATCAAGTCATCAAGAGTGTTTGCTGGAGTTTAATAGAGCACACTAATCGGGCACCCTCGGTGTTTTCAGATAGGTGCTAAATAATGCAAATAGCCAGCACTTTAGTTTGGGTACCTGTACTACTGTGCTCATCCGAGCTTTGATACGCTGTCTACTTCTTGCTTTATCTGTAATGGAGAAATGTGTATATGACTATTTAATGAAGACACCATCTCAGGTAGTTTCTGGAAGTTAAAATTAAAATGGTAGGTATGCCTACTCAAAGCTTAAGGTACTTCCTAATGAAAATGTTTACTTTCTCTGTTAGATGAACCTACTCTGTTATGTTCTGGCAAAGCTGGGCTTCCGCATTTGGTGTGGAGGAGCCAATTGACTTGAATGCACTTGACAATGTCTGGCAATGAGTAACAGTATAAGCCTGTCACACACTAGTGTCAAGGCCATACGACAGCTCCCTCCCTCCCTCCCTCCCTCTATTTGGCAATTCTTTTATCACTTATTCATCAGCTTCACTGCTGCCAATACAGATGGTAAAAAACAAAACACCACCACCAAAAAAAACCCCAAAAAACCAAACACATCCAGTGTTGTCCTCCATATGGATGCTTGGTAAATGCTATTTTACTAGTATTAAAGTTGGAGGCTTTTGAGCCTCTTGGAGTGGTGTTTTCTGCTGCTAATTTGATTGAAGCTGTCTATAGTTTTAACTCATGGCACTTTGGTTTAATGATTTGATTAAATTCAACCTGCCAAAAAAACTACAGAGAAGCATTCAGTGTTGTCTTATTTCTGATCCCACTCAAGCCAAAGGTTGTCTTTGCCAGTGGTTTTACCAAGAAATGTCTTAAGATAGAATGAAGTGCTTCTGAAGTTCATCATGCTTAAAGAGAATATGAAAGTTGATTCTTTCGGGAGCAAACTGAGCTGATGAAAGTTAATAAGATAAATTGGTAAGCTGCATGGAGTGGAATAATTGAAACTTCATCATATTAGAAATGTTTTACTCTGCCAGATTTCGTGCTATGTTTGCGAAGACTGTGCTCTTATTGCTGGAACCCGAAGAGAACTAATGCTACCAGCTACAGAGACAGTGTCTTATGTTGTTTGTTCATTTTAAAGGACAACTGAGAACTGTTTTCAAAACGTAAATGCTTTTAGCATCTGAAAGTCAGTAGCATCTGCTTATAAGCTTACTAAGTTTAAAAAGTTTAAAAATGACAAGAGGAGATGCATACACATAGATAGCATTGACCCTTACCTTTCCAGATCACAGTTAAGGAGGTCAGATTTGCCAGTTGTCACTGACAACTGCCTCACAAGGTATCTGTCCATATATTAGCTTTAGGTAAGTTTTTCTTACTTTAATATGTTAATGGAAATTTATCCTCTGCTAAAAAGAGACCACACCAATTCAGGTCTGGGAAGGTAAACCACCACAATGCCAAAATGACCTTTCATGTTTTCCAAGTGTGTTTTTTTTATGATAGGTAGAGCATAAAGCTTTCATCCTGAATAACAAATCTATCCAATATCCATATGTTAATAAACAGAAGACAGTTAAAGCTTAGACTTTGAAGGAAAATACTTCATTTGTGGACTGGCCCTTTGGTTTTCCTCATAAAGTCATATCATGTATGAATGTGCTGTGGGCTGAATGTTGTAGTGTTCACTACTGTTCCTCAACAGCAACTTGTTGTAGCTATTCGCTATCAAGAGTAAATAGGTAGGAACAAATCTCTGAATGTTTTGATATTTGAGGGAGAAAGAGTAGGATTGCTATTTGCAATGATCTCTAATCACCTTCTGGTAGAAGTAGTAGTAATCTTTTAGATTAACTCGGTTAATTCTTTTTAATAACTGATTAACTTTTAGGTCATGAAGTTGGAGAAGATTGCCAGTTAATTTGGAATGAGGACCAATATTTAATTTCTTTTGGGTCCAGAAATAGAAAGGAGAAGGGGAGAAACTGAAGAGTTATTAACGTTAAAACAAGATGAAGACTATGCTTTTACATGTCATTCAGTTGAACTATAAACATGTTCTTGTTTCTATTCTTTTCCTCTTGTTACAAGTTGCACCAGTTGTATATGTACTGTGTGTAGAAGTGTAATCACAAGCAATAATATATTTTAAAATCATTTTCTGTCTTTAAGCTTTTAAGCTTCTAAATGGATTTTAATGGGGACTTAGGTTAAGCTGTTGGTTATTTTTCAAATTTATTAATATGAAATAGGACTGGAAGGGAATTTCTGGGTTATCAGGCGTCTTCCTTCATATGTAAAAATTCATCTCTGTCATGAGACTTTCAATGCCTTGTTTTCTATTTCTTTCCATTTTCTTCAGTTGAGGGGAAGAAATTGTATTAGATACTTGCATTCTCACCCTGAGCCTTTTGATTATTAACCTTTCAGGAGCGAGATCCTCCCTGCCTTTTTTTATTATTATTCAATACCCATCTCATTTAAATCCCAGTGAAAAGACTTTATTTTTATGGTGTTTATCAGAAGATTTCAGAGCAATTTATAAAATGGTTGATGTGAAGCATAATTTCTGTTTTACAGATGAGACTGCACAGTGATTTTTCTGCTCCTGATCATTTTGAGAATTTTTGTATTGTGTTGGGCAGGTTTATTAGTGAAAATGTTTGTTTAATTGTTGGCGAAGAGAGAGGCTAAAAATCAGAAATTGCCATTATTTTTTTTCAAGTTTTCAACTGTTTCCAGTTTCATCCATTATGCACTGTTGCACCTTTGCTTTATGAGATTCAAATTACCATTTTTCAGTGTTCTTAATTGTTAAACGTAAGTATTTCAAAAATGAGAACTTTAACTTACCAGAAGGGTTTGTATGCCTTCTTATGTACTACAGATGACACTTTTATTTTGTATGTGTGACAAAACTAAAGATTTGAAGTTGTCTCCTGGGAAGGGTGAGGGTATTGGGGTTTTTGCTTTGTTTTTGTTGCAGAAGTGTTTCTTAAAATGTCTTTTCACTCATGATAATTTAAGTAACAGCAAAAAAGTTAAATCACAAATGAATATTTAATTTGTAAAGCCCTTACTTGCGAAGTCCAGGTCACTTCATGCTTAGTTTTGCGCTCTTATGTATATTTAAACTGTTTGGGAGATGCTATCATCTGTTAGTCACAGTGAAATACTCTATATCTATATGTTAGAAAAATAACTTATTTTCAAAGGGTTTTTTTTTCTAATATATATAGATATGTTATGGAAGTGCTTACAATACAAAGGCAGTTCTAATGTATTTTCTTTCCTGATGTGTGATCAAAAAATATTTAAATCACCAAGATGCTCAAAGAATAAAAAATTTCTAAAGAAGTGGGCAAGTTTGTGCTCTCTTATTAAAACTCTTTCCTCTCATCTAGTCTCTGTGTATCTTGTTTATCTAACCCCACATACTTTCCTTTCTATTTTTACAGTTGCTCAGAAGTGTGTCATATTTCCCTTAGTTTTACCTAACTATTACATCTTGTGCTGTCTGTTGGGTAGAAGCTTTACATAATGACTTATAGATTAAAATCACTCTGAAAAGATTTCTTTTTTTTTTTCCCCCAGTGATGTATGTTTGGAGGGGAGCAATCTCTGCAAGCAGCACAAGCTTGGTGTGAGACCTAGCACTGAAAGGCACTATGTTTCCTGTTGTCCGTGTGTCAGGCCTGATGCATAAGAAAACCTTGTACATAATACAGCTGCCTTTGCTGAGGGCTTTAGAAACCCAGCTGGCCAATGGAAAATCCTTAAGCCACTTCATTTTAAAAAAGCTGTGTGAAGAACATGGAGCTGAGGCAGCGCGGGCATTTCTTCTCTAGCTTACAACCAGTTTTTACTTTAAGTAATCGAAGGAAAATCATGGGTGGGCTATTAAACATGGGAGATCTCTGTTCTCTAAGGAAGTTGGTGTGTTGAAGGGCTGTGGGGTGTCCTGCCATTCCCCGGCTGCATCCTCGCTGCCGCCTGAGGCCTCGAGCTGCATCTGTGGGGTTGCCGGGAGGGAGGGAGCAGCCACCCAGCGCAGTCTGGGAGCCTCTCGGGTGCTTTGAGGGCTAGGATGGAGGGGAGAGGGGGCCGCTGCAGGGCTATCTCACAGTTACACTGCAGTCAGGATTTACAGCTCAGAAACAGGTAAGCAGGCTGCATCGCCCAGTGCACCAGTTTCCTCAGATGGCTGCACCCTGACCTGCAAATTTCCGGAGACTAACGGAGAGTGCGCTGAGGAAGTAGCACAAAGGATTTGCTCTTACTCTGTTCCCCCTTTTACTTGATGCTGGCTGCTGCAGGAGACAGAGCGTGGGGCTCGGGCAGTGGTGTGACCAGGAGGCTGTTCTTGCCCATTCCTATAGAACGAAAGGACTCATTCAACCCCCAGCCTGCTCTCAGTGATGCCCCCTGGTAGCTGCTAGGGAACAGGGCTAAAGGGATGTACAGCCTCTCTCAGATTTTCCCTGCCTTTTGCCCTGGAAGCTGAAAGTACAGTAGTAGTCCCATTGTGTCCCAGCTGTGTCAGCATTTGCTTAGCCAAAAAAAGGAGAAGGGCTACAGAGCACAAGATCCTTTGCTGTATGGTGCAAGATGAGGCCCAGGCATACTTAGAGGGGAAGTGGGAGTGTGGGAAGGGAAGCAAGGAGGACAGGATGGAGCTGCAAGGAAGAATGCAGTGGGTGCAAAGGTCTTGGGGCCTTTGGGTATAGGGTTGGGGATTCAGTCATGTGCAGGTTTCCAAAGGCAATAATGGCTGTGAGGGACAGAGTCACTTCTGGAATATAGCACTTCCCCCCCTCACCCCCCCCCCCCCCAAAAAAATGTGTGTGTGTATATATATATATATGCACACATACATTTCTCCAAAGGTGTCCAAAAGGAACAATTCCCCCCCCACCCCCAGCTGCTCATGCACCTCATTCTCTACTCCCTGCCAGTAATGCCGTAGCAAAGATTTGGCTAAGTACTACTGCAAAACTTAGCACCTGCAGTCTGTTTGGAGCCTTGTGTGTTGGGATTTCAGGTGTGTTCTACATGTATGAACTTCATCCACGTAGACATGACAGATAAAATAGGTGGGGAGCTTTTTAAAAATATTTATGATGAGAATAAGGAGCCGTGCACTGGCAGGCTTTCATTGTGTGCCGTGTGCTGTTTGGAGCTTGTGGTATGTAACTCACCTAGCTGACGCAGGTATTGAGCAGAGAAGGGACTTGAACCTGCATTCCTGAAAGCAAGGCTAGAGCCTAGTAAGGCCAGGCAGATGGACAGGGAGCTCACCTGAGTTGGTAGAGAGCTGAGACTGTAGGATTTCTGATCCAGTTGAAATGGGATTTCCTGTGCTAATCCCAGGGTTTAGCACTGCATCCCCAATTAGCAAGGTATTACATGGCTTCTAACGTATTTGCTATCCTATTAACAATACAGGACCTATGTATTTAAACTTAAGGCTACATTTTTTTAAATCTTCCTGAATCTGGATCTTTGAGTCTCTCCTGAATGTTAGTTGAGGTGCTTGTCACACAAATCCAAACTCTGATGCTAACCTAGCTGATACTTGGGCAGTGACCGTCTAAAATCCTCTTCAAATTACTCTATCCTCTGTCCACTCTTGGTGTCACCTGTTGTGGGGATATTCCACAGTATTCGGGGGTGAAATAAGTTGATCTGTTTTGTGATTTTCTTGCCATCAATTGTATAGGAACTTCTCTGCCTGGGACAGAATAGAGGGGTCTTGTTGGAAGATGTTAAAGAATTATGAGTATTTGAGTTATTTTGCATGAGTTCCAGTTGCAGGGTAAAGACTTAACTAAACCCAAGTGAAAGTAGAAGTTGGATCCCCTCACCCCACATCTCAACTGTGTCAGCTGGCACGGGCTTAACAGACCAGTAAACCTCAGGGAAAAGTTAATGAATGTGGCCAGAAGAGGGTTTTGAGGCACTGAAAAAAGAGTCTGGGATGACTCTCAAAAGAAAAATAAATGCCACAATGTGTAATAGTCTCATAGCTGCCACTGCTAAAGGTTTGTTTTCTCACTCTTAGGTGGTGTGTTTTAGAAATGAATGGCATGAACACCACTGGGTGAACATCTCTTATTGGGAGCTCTTTTTAGAAAGAAATTTAGCTGATAAAATAGATGTTATAACTTTAGGTAGGCTTAGGACTGTCCTCCTAAGGATGATTACTTTGCCATACATGTTCTGTTACATCTGATGTTTTTTCCTGACGTCAGGATAGAAAAACCCACCTCAAGTCATTTCTCCTTGTAATGGAGAAAATTTAGCAGGCTCTGCGATCTGACAGCAAATCCACAGTATGGGAGCCGGTATCCCCTGGTTCAGCCACCCATTAAGAATTTCGTCTTGCGCCTCCACTTGTTATCCTCTCTCTTCCCTTTCCAGCCTTGAAAATACACAAGCACTTTTCACCCACTGCTCTCAGGCTTGGGCCTTCTGCGCTTCTGTATGAACCTGCTATTTTTTCTTTAGCTCAGTACCGGGCTCTCCTTTTCACTTTGTCTGAATTTCCACTGCAGGTTATTTGCAATGACTGGGACCAGTTACGTGACCAGCACGAGCGCTCTTCCCCAGCGCAGCTCTCACAAAAGAGCTTCAAAATGGGACATGCCCTTTGGAGCTCAACAAGTGAGAGGCAGGACAGAAGTACCCAAACTAAAAAGAACCCACAGAATTCACTTTTTTTTTTCCTTGCCACCCTACATTCAGCTCTTTCCACTCCTTCCCGCCCTCTTGTTGGGTGAGTCATGCTTTCCAGTGCTGCCTGCCCTTTCTGCCTGAATCAGCTTCTTGCAGGGAATTGTCCCTTGCCACCGGCAAGGCAGCTATTTTGAGCCCAGCTGTTTCTTTCCTTCTAATCTTTTCTTCCATTTCTGCTTCACCTTTATTATTTGTGTCCTGTGTGCTTGCATTATTATTATTTTTGCTTCTGCCATGCTTCTTGCAGTTGTTTTGGTAAAAATAGAAATAAAAAGTTACTTTAAAGAAAGAAGACACTGGCTCAAAAATCTCATGATAAAATTCAAGAGTTCCAGAAACAAGCAAATATTGCAATTATTTTACATTGTCATAAAATGCGTCAAACATATGACTCTCTCCCACTCCCAACAATTTCATATCATCCATTGGAGATACAGTAAGGTTCTCTGTGTGAACAGATTTACACCCTCCATGTCCTGTTGTCCCCATCCCTCTCCTGCTCGACAAACATGACGTAGACATTCGTACTTTCTGACTGAAGTGATAACTTTTCTTTCCTGTCGTGCCACACATCTGCTGTTTGACCTTTATTTTGTTGCTTTGCCCCTTCTGTGCCTCAGTTTCTCTTTTTCATCCTGTTTGGGCTTCTCCTGTCCATTGAGCCTTTTGCAAGGGGAACCACCTCTGCTTGCACAGGCAAATGGCTCCTGGGAGGGTGCCGACTGTGGCTGAGTTTCCTCGATGGCTTGAGGAGACTGAGCATTTGAGCTATCCTGATTCAGGAGGGAGCTACAAGAAAAGGGGGAGAAGAGGAGGGGGGGGCCTGCAGGAAGGGTCCGGGTGAGCTGAGCTGCACTCCGACTGCTGCCCTCCCTGATGCCAGGCCCACCTACGCCCCTCTTGGGCTTTGGGCAGCTCTCGGTGCCTCTTGAAGGTGCTGGGTGGCCGCTGGGGTCCCTGACTGTGTCATGCTCTGCTCGGGAGTTGCCAGGGGAGAGAGCGAGGCTGGGAGGTCACCCATGGCATGGACCTTTGGGTGCCTTGGGCAGGGCTGAGGGCACCGTGGCTGTTCAGCCTAGCAAACCATCAGATACCAAACCCAGCTGGAACAAACTGCCCTTATTTCGAAGAAAAGCATTGAGACCATCAAGATTATCAGTTGAATATGTTCCAGCCCTATAATGCAGCTGCGAGCAGGAAGAGGGAGCCCACGCAGCGTTTCCTGCCCACGGGGCAACGGTTTCAAAATGATCACCTTTGGGAAGGAGAAGTGCTCTCCTACATCTTCCAGCTCACCGAGGCGGGGGTGGGGGGGGATGTTCTTGGCTTTACATCCACGACTTTACATCCACGACCCAGTGCAGAAGGCACTGGGGACACGATGGGCGGTGGGATAAGCTGCTCCGTGCTTTTACCCCTTTGGTGGCAGCCACCAGGAGCTGCGCGTGTTATAACTGCACTTGGGAAGGGTTAATGGAAGGCACTGAAGCCAGGAGGTGTTTGAGGGTGTTGGAGGGTCTTCTCCTTGCTTGCCACCTTCGATCAGCAAGGTGAATCGGCATCTCCCTTGCATCTGATGTAACAGCTACACAGGCACCCACGTGTGCGGATTACACGCTCGTGCCAAGGCAGGAAAGGGCTATGAAATGCTTCCTGGCAACATGTGGATATACCTGCCGTACTGAAAGTACAGGGTGGTCGAGGAAGAGAGCCGAGTTTGGCATCAGGAAGGAAATCCTGCTGGGTTACGCTGCGCATTTCTGCCCACCCCAGGGTCACGAAGCTCCTTCTCGCTGTCCTTCCCACGAAACTCTAATGGCGACAACTCAGCGTGTTCGAGCTCCTTTCAGGCAACATTACACCAGCCCGGGGTTTCCTGCCAGCCTCAGTGGCAGGGGAATGTCCCCGAGAGGGCTCGCCCTGCCTGGGAAATTCCTCAGCGCCGAAAAAGTCCAAGGAGCCCCTCTGACAGCGCCCTCCTCCACCCCGCTGCTTCCCCGCGCATGTCGCAGCCTTCCTCCCCCTCGTCAGCCCGCCCCGTGGGGCTTGGAGATAAGCGTGGCTGAACCGCCCCAAGAAAAAGAGCCCCGTGGGTACACGGCCTGGAGGTGTAATAAACTCGGGGGGGGGGGGGGGGGTTGTTTAGTGTTTTTTTTTTTTTTTTTTTTTTTTTTTACCAGAAAGCCAGAGTAAGCGGGACGTTTGGGAGGGAGAAAAAAAAAGTTTCCCTGCTGCTGCTTCTCTGTTTCATGCCGTTAAACCTCAGAGGAACTTTTCACTCATTTGCACAGATGTGGCCATAAGGGACAGTCAGGTGCCAGTGGGGTGCAAAGCAGCGGCTTGCTGTCCGTAGAGCTAATTCTCACTTCACTCTTCCGACATGAAGGTACACTATTATTTTATTTGCTCTATTGTTTAAAAACTGTGATTGATTGGAACTATATTAGTTTGTTGTTTGTTATTATTATTATTTTTTACTTCTAATAGCATTGGAAGTGGCTTGTGCTGTAATTATCCAGTGAGATGTGTCTTGGGGTTGGAGACAGAGTAGTGGTTGGCTTTTGGGAAGGATAATGGGCAACAATCAAGTGTGAAAAAAAACGCACTGAACAGTGGGATTTTTGAAAGGCCCCAGGCAATTTAGAAGCAAAGTACCAGTGGAAATCGCTGGAGTTTTTACCCCTAAATCACCTAGCTGTCTCAGGCAATTCTCTCTCAAATAATCTGTTTTTTTCAGGGGAGGATGTAGTAGCCCTCAAGACTTAGGATGGATGGGAAGCTAAGCTCTTAGAGCAGTGAGCAGAAGAAACATGGTTAGTGGGAGCAGGTGTTTTGTATAACCTTGATTACAGTTTCTTTTTTGGCAGCTTATCAGCAATTTTGGGATAACAGAGCATCAGTAACATGCAAGCCTGGCAGCTTCTGCAGGTCAGGAGTATAAGGTCATGGTGCATTCAGAGTGTGACAAAACACATGTAAAAATAGGGATCTATACCTACTTTCTTGCAATTTAGAGAAATTTTGGAGGAATGAAAAGAAGTAAGTTTAACAAACTTAAACTACACTATGAAGCTTCATAAACCAAGGAATAAACTTCTTTTCATCATCTGCTGAGGGTTTCTTTGGCTTACCACGTGAGGTTGGCTGTGCAGCATCCCAGTTCATTACCAGTCTCCCGTATGTGACAGGGAGGGAAGGAAGCTCTTGCAGAGGACAAGCTGCGGTCTGGATTTTAGACTACTGTATTTTGCGGCATGGCTGTACCACCGCAGAACAGTTGTTTGAGACTTGTGTACCTGTTTGACACTTGCGTACTGCCTTAGATGGCAGCACAGTATTTTCAGCTTGGATATCTTGCCTTGACTGGAGGCATGAACCAAGTCGAGGACGCGTGATGCCCTGGGCTCTCCGCCCACCAGTCCAGGTGACCAGCTGCTGAGGGTAGATGGCCCCTAGGGGCACAGGGAACCATGCTGTATTTCTGCTCCTGCCGAAATTCCTCTATCAGCTTTGTTCTTGAGGCAAGTGACTTCCTTCTGGTTAGTTAAACCTTTCATTGGCACGGAAAGCCACATGTTTCCCTTTGTGTTTAGTGGAGTCGATGGGAGGTAGGGGGAATGCCCTTTGCCACCGGGTGCCTGGGGCTGCAGCTGAGCACGGGTGAAGCTCGGGACACCTGGGGTGGCAAAGCAGCCCCAGCCTGGCACCCTCTTTTGCCTATGCCAGAGCCCTGCTGCGAATAGGGCTGGTAGGATAGATTGGCTTCCAGCAGCTTTTCTTGGTGTGTCCTCCCCATCCCAGGGATGCCCAAAGCGGCAGGTGGCAAGCCTGGCCCCGGGCCTCCTTCCTGCTCTGCTGCCGGCACAGCCAGCCTGGCTCGGCCCCGCGCTTTCGGGGGCAGCACCATTCAACTCTGCCTCTGCTGTGCTTTTTGCGTTCCTGCTTGCAGTCTCCTGAGACTGAACGGATGAGGCAGGGACTAGAGCTGCCTTTAGTCCTGATCTCTTTTTAAGAGATTGCCAGGAAATTAAAGAGAAATTAAAAATCCACAGCCTAGCATCTGTGAAAAGCAAAAGTCTGTAAGACAGGATGTGTCTGACTCTAGTCGGCATCTTTTCCCAGATGAGAACTGAAGGAGAAAGCCAATGTGTGGGAACTGAATTTTGCATGGTGCCCCACTAAATCACAGGGTCTATTTCCATGTTTCTTGATACTTTATACTAACTGATAGGCAATGTACATATTGCTGTAATTTGTCACTACTATCCATTGTCATGGATTCCTTTTTAAATGTGTAGCAATTGCTTGTTAAGGTTGTAGAAGCAAGAACAAACATCATATAATATCCTTTACGCTGACATATGATACTTACTGTTGAGACATTTGTGGCAGCAAATTCTGACCCACAGATGGAGTGATGTTGTCCCAGCTGAAGATGATTGCACACATTTAACTGAAGGCAAAACCTGCCCTAGTATGTGCAGTTCATGCCAAACACCAGGAAACTTTTTACACCACTGCTTGGAAGCACCAAATATTTTCCTTATCATAGTAAAATGTCATTTGGTGGCCCTGGTTTAGGTGCTTTTTAAATGAAAATTTCCTGTTTCTTGAATTCTGACCTGACTAATGGAGGACAACTCTACAGCTGAGTTTCAGGACTTTCCTGAGGTCAGATAGCTGTGTGATTTGAAAACTGGGATTTCTCTCATGAATGGAAGTCTGAACTAAATGCATTTAAAATCTATAAAATGAAAATCATAGTGAAATAAGGTCAAGACATAAGATGTGAACAGCCTGGGCATTCACTTCAATAAGCTTTGCATCAAGTTTACATGATACAAGTGTCCTTCTTTCGCTGTGGTTGTCTTATTTCTCTCTGGGGTTTCCTGCACGCAGATACGCACACCTGGGTCGAGTATATGCTCGTAAGCTGTGTAGGCTTGTGCAAATCAGTGCTGAGGCTTCCTGCAGATGTTGAGCCTCCCATACAAGTACCGTACAGTTGATCTGGGCACATGCTGCCAGTACGTCTAGGATTTCTGGACAGATATCAACCCAGTTCGAAGTACTGTACAGTAGATGTGACTGGTTTGCCATGTCCAAGAATTGGGGCGAATGTCAAAATCTGCCTGGACAACATTTTTTAGTGGAAGAAAAGACATGTTTGAGAAGCCTGAATAGATGGAAACCTGAACCTTAGACAGCCTACCCAGTACTGTACATATGAGCTAACAGACTGGAAAAGCAGGGTCCAGGGCAGATTACAGTTTGAAAAATCGTATTTCTCTTGGTTAAATTCTCAGTGAGATGAAGCAGTTTTTCCTCCTTCCTGTACTAAACAGTTGAACAGTGATGCTGCATTGCAGAAGACAGCTCTGCATTTCCTACTAGATTTTGTTTTAGAGGTGGTTGAAGTGGTTCTTGTCTGTGAAATGTAAGAAGACTGAAACCAAAGTCCGCTTGAGCCTAACTCACCTGCTATGGTTACAGCACAGGTTCCTGCAGCTGACAGCACACAAGAAAAATTACTGTGGGCTCAGAATGAAAGGTTATGGCCCAAGTGGATCACCCGAGCTAGGGGAAAAAGTCCTTTAGTATGAGACCTGAGCAAAGCTCACGCTTAAACCTTTAGACCTACAATGAGACTCCTTACCAGCACCGAGGAACGGCAAAAATGGGATGAATTAATGTTTGCTAGTAGGGTATTGCTATATACTCCCTTTCTAAACCAGAATACTGTAAAAACAGTAAGCAAATATTTCTAGGCAAGAACATGCAGTATTTACTTCATCTATGTACACAGCTGACATCTGACGCTGCCCTTTGGTATGGGGAAAGAGTGTTCTGCTCCTTATTTATATGCCGTGACATCAGTGGTGTGTGTGTTTCCGTAGTGATGAGTGCCTACTGCAAGATGCTTATGAACTAATGAGATAGAGAAACTTATGAGAAATCATGACTAACCATGGCATGGACTATGCTGAGAGGAATGTCGACAAAAATAAGGTGTGCGGGAAAACTGTTTACTTACAAAGAACTCAGATCAACATAGGCAGCTTTGTAACACTTGCTGGGTTTGGTGTTTCTTTTTCTCCTGGGTTTGGTGTTTCTTTTTCTCCGTACTGATTTTAGCTGCTTTATAGCCACAGTGTGAAAGAATCTACTTAGGAGCAACCAGGTTTCTTTCTTTTCTTTCTTTTTTAAATATCAAACACTCTGAGAGAAAAAAAGCAGAACTGATGACTCTTTTCAGATCAAAGGAGCAAGCTGCAAAAAATACACGGAAATAAATAGTCTGAGTTTTCCTTTAATATGAAGAATTATACATGCTCGCTTTTGAAGTTTAAGTTAGTCCTAGAATGACAGTCTTGGAGACCAACAACTAGGAAAAATGTAGCAATACAAGCATAGCAAAGAGGGAAGACTCCTCTGTACTACCTTTTAGAGCAAAAATATGTCACTGACCGCTTCCAGTATGCTGACATGTGGTCTCCTAAATTGGTAAAGCAAATCTACCTATTGATCCTAAACAGGCTCTAAAAGTGAAATAGTTACTATGCTTTTATCTTCAGTTGTCTTGATGCTATTTTAAAAGCAAATTCAATGTTATGTTGGATTGTGTGGAATTTGTGTGCTGTGTGGAAATCCTTTTAGCATACAGAGGTGTGGCAGCTGTATTCCCGCACCTTGACTCAAAGTCTTCAGCAGGAGGCTAATTACACCTATTTGAGAACAAGGAACATCTGACATCGTACAGCAAATATTCATGTACACGAAGAAACTGGTTTGTGAGCTATAACATTTTTATTTCCAGATTAAGAAATACCAGAAAGGTTATACAAGAAAAAATGCACTGCAAACCCAAATCTTTGTTACTAGCAGTTTGTGCTCTGCCACTTCAGTTGAAGTGGGGCGTGCTGAGCCTCATGGCTCGGGAAAGGCAGGAGAGAGATGTTTATTCCACTCTGATGCCTTCTGACCTGCCGGTGCTCTGAGAACCGGCACGCTCCTCACTCTCAGGGGAGACCATGTGCCCTGCAGAGACGTCCATGTGCTGCTTTACAGAAAAAGGAAAGTCCCACTTTCTAGGTTTGATTTTTTTTAAGTCTACAACCCTTACAGCATTCACTCCGGTATGTGACTCAGGGACCAAGCAGTGCAGGCACGCTGGTCTTGTAAAGGCTAGCCTGTTCCCTACAGCAGACTGGCCATGTCTGTACAGCGTAGCCTTGGTCTCCTCTGAACTCCACGTGGTCTCCCTAGGACACATTTTTTGTGGGTTTTTTTTTTTTCAACTCCACACGCCTGAAATAATGTGTCACAGCCCACACTGCACTGCTTTTAAAACAAGATGTTGCATATGTTGGAGAGTGACTTGAAGCTGTAAGGGGATTTTTTGAGGGGGGAGACCAGGTAGGATACCCTTTTGGAGGATAATGCTACACAGAGGGAGACAGCTCTGGCACAGTTTTGCCCATCCTGCCTCTGGGGAGCGGTCCTGGAGCAAACCGTGCCCAGGTTTCATCCAAAGCAGTTAGTTTGCTTGCTTCAAAAGAGATCCAGAATTAAGCTCATGTAAGTGCCCTGTTACCAGCTGGGGACCAGAACATGAGGGTAAACTGTGGGGCCAAGTTATCTGACACAATAGAGGGAGAGGCTTACAGTTAAATGTAGGATTAGATTGGCGGCAATCACTTCCATACTAAGCTATAGAGGATGGTATTGGGTACTGGGGGGATGCACTTCCAGCAATGCACAAATCTCTGCCTGTGCTCTGCAGCCAGAGCGAGCAGATCAGCTCTCTACTCTTCAGAGTAGCAAGTGCCCAGGTGGCCTCTATCTAGTACCCCCTCTATAACCTCAGTTGTGGGCTTTGTAGGACTAATTACACCAGTTGTGCAGCAATTCAGTGTTAAGGCAGTTTTCCTGGACATTTCCGCTAAGCTTCCTTACTGCCATTTCGCAGTATGGGCTAGATCTCCCCTTCCCTGTGGTGGCGTAGCTCAGACCATAAAGCTCACATCAGAAAGGATAAACCAGAGTTGGTTCAAAACAAAATTTCTCCCTCAATCTGAACTTATGCTATCATTATTAAAATACTGTTCTCAATGTGAGGGCCCAGATACAAGAAAAAATATTATTATTATTAAAAAGGGGTTTGAAAACAATGGAAATATATTTTAACAACAACAACAAATTGAACAGGCTTCTTAATTTTACTTCTAATTAGGGCAGCTGTTTCCTTGTAACAAGAACACAGTTATTTGAGGTCTCATGATGAGAAAGCCCAGTACAGCATGTCCAGTGCATCTTTCCTAAATGCTGGCTCTGAACAGGATAGCAAAATGGAGACCTACAACTGTGACTAACCTAGCTGTTGAGCTGGTAATGGAAGTCAAAGATCTCATCTTTCAGCCTTTCTGATTTTTCCAATGGAGGCAGAGACCCTTAACCGCTGAGTATAAACTTTGAGACAGTTGCATTTTTTTTCTTATCTGAATTTCTACATCCCTTCAAAGTAGCTCATGGGTGTGCACAGGCTGCACACTCAAAACCAGTGATCAAACCTGTTTCAGTGATCAAGTATACAGGTATAACCTAAAACAAGACTGATAAGCTACAAAACTTATCCAGGCTATATTTTGAAGAGAGGGAAGAAGGGTTTTTGATTTGGAAACAAATGTGTTTTGTTTCTTATTTTTGCAGTGATCTGAGGTACCAATATAAGCACAACTCACTGTTTGTAGACGTGTTTAAGAAAGGTATCTGGGAAAATGTTGCTAATACTGGCCGCTAGTTGGCATTATTGATATACTGCTGTAAATGAAGGTGGTGCAATAAAAACTTGTGATGCCGGCAGTCGGAGACCTGAGGCATCCTCCTCCGTGCTTGCCTTCTCTGGCTCTGGACACTGATGGATTTTGCTGCATTACAGCACAGCCAAAGGAAGCTGGAGCTGCCCAGTCGCTGTGCCCCTGCAGCTCCTTCCCAGCCAACCCCCCTTCTTTTTGGTTTCTTGCTGCCGATATGGCCTCCATCAGTTGGTTTCCCATGAGGAGAGGAGGTGACAGCCACTTTTTGCTGCTACCCTGCCCAGGAGGAACTTGCTTACCCTGAAGTTGTCTGCCGGGGTTTTGGTTGCCACAGATGTTATGTAGCGTGTGGACCCCCCAAAAATGTTCAAGGTCTGCAGCATTAATAATTTCAATGTAGCGATAATTTGCCAGTAATTTACATGGAAGCACTTTAAGAGTACAGAGTTGTCAGGAGCCAGCTCATCTTGTGCAACAGATGGGTGTGCGTATTTTTGAAAGAGCCTTTTGTTACAGAGCTCACAGGAATTAGACTTGTCCTAATCTGCTTTGACTGGGAGTAGTTTTATGTCAAAAGACCTGATAAATAAGATATCATTGTTGAAAGAATTATGAATTAAGGTATCGGTGTTGCCTGAAGTAGATTTTGCTTGGTAGAATGAGAGCAAGTCAGCGATTCAGGCCCCAGTAGAGTAGGAATGTCAGAATAGAATAGAAAAAAAATCCCAAACCCTCTTTGAACTAAAATAAAAATCTCATTAAATCCTATTTTATAGAATAGTTTTCATTCAACTGTGGAGACTAATCTTTAATCAAGTAAATTCCAAGATCATTAGTGAATGGCAATGATCAGGACACTGTCTACCTCTCCCTGCATGTGTTTTATAAGTGAAATCCACTTTTGGTTTGAAATCCACTTTTAATCTTGACAATTTAAAGATAATTACAGACCACTACAATGCCGAATCTAATTCTTTGGATTATATACTTCTGAGATTCACGTTATGGTTTGCTTGTCAAAAGACAAGATCCATGTGCTGTAGTAGTGGGAGACCCTAACAATCAGATTAAGCTGCTGTTATATTTAAAACTGCTTGCTTTCCTGGATACGTCGCAATGATGTAAATGTAAAGTTTGATCAGTCAGAGATGTTTTCCCAAAAGCTGTGTTATGGATCCCTCCACCAGTTACCAAGTGTGCAAAGAGCCTTCCAGAGCCAAAGGATCTCTGAGCAGCAAATGCTTTTTAACAAAGAAATGATTAAAATAGCTACCTAAGGCTGAGATATCTTAATTGAGATCTAAGGTTTTGAGAACAGAGAAGAATCTTTTTGCATGTTTAAAATATGTGGCCTGATTTCACAGATTCTTCTTTGCATAAAGAGGTTCACTGAAATCAGTGAGAATGCTCGCATGGGAGGCAGCTCCTGATTAGGGAACAAATGAATTTTGACCTTTATTAGACTGTGCCATTTCTGGCACTACTCAGTGTCCGCTTTCATTTGATAGATTCCATTGCAAATTTTACTGTACTTGCATAAATTCAACCTAAAGCTTAAAACAACAGTCTTTGGAAAAGAAAACTGTGTGTATAATTCCAAATGAAACTCTTCCTTCACCTGTCAGGAGAAAAAATACTTGAAAAATATGAAGTAATTCCCTCCTGTGTCCTTGCAATTGATTAATGTAATTTTATGTTGCACCTGTCATTTGTTTTTTAATACCATTAAAACATGTATAATAGCCTAAATTATAGACCTCCAATTTACATAATGTACTTTAGAAATACTGTGGTGCTTTACTACGTATTTTTTGAGGCAGCCAGAGAGCAAAGAACATCCTAATCACATCCTTATGTGGACCAACCCATACTTTTAATGCTTGTGTTTTAGAAGATGGAGACCTCAGTGGAAGCCAAGAAAGCAGAAACGTTTTTTAAAAAGCAGAAATCTGAAAAATCTCCCCTGTGAATATCGCTAATAAATCAGTAACGTTGTTAATAGTAATCACAGGCATATAGTTTCACCCACTTTTAGTTTCGGCATGGTATTACTTACTCAATTCTCTCTGCTAGTCTCTGAGGGGGGATGCTACCACCAGGGCAGGGTGCAACCTAAAAACAAAGTAGCTTTCGTATCTGCCCCCTGCCTACTACAGACCCAGCTTGGAGATGAAGAGAGATGACTTGTATGCATCATAAGTAACCGCTCACGTTCCCCTTCTCTCTGGATGCTGCCCACTTGGCACTTTATGCACACAACCAGGAAAACCCCAGCTCGGTGAGCACTGCCTTAACCGAGGCCCAAAAGGAGCCAGAGCAAAGACTCCGTGCAGCCTCCCCTGCGGAGAGGGAAGCAGGCGTTGGTGTGCCTCGCGTGCGGCGGGGAGAGCGAAGCCCCCTCTTCCCACCTCTGCAGGTGCCATGGCCGAGGCGGGGGAGATTTGGGTTTTCATTCGCTTCAAACACGGCTGCAGAAGTGGAGGGGACCTCCGTGCGCTGCCTCGCCGGGGAGGTGGCAGGATTTCATCCTGTCCCTTTCCCTGCAGGGCTGCAGCGCTGCTCGACGCTTCCCCCGGGCCCGCCATGGGCACCAGCCCACATCCACACACGCAGGGCTGCCCCAGGGGAAGGGGGCCCATGGGGCCCCCATGCATCGCTGGAGGGCCCTGGGCCAGGCCGGCCATCCCTAAAGGCTCCAAGGGCCACGAGGGCTCGAAGGTGTGTATATGAGCGCACATAAGCGTATATGTAAGCGTGTGTATAACTCTGCCCTTGCCCGCCCCCCTCCCCGGCCCCAACCGCCGCCTTTACGGGAAGCGCGGCCCCGCCCCTTCGCCGCATCCGGCCCCGCCCCTGCCGGTGGGGCGGAGCCGCTATAAGAGGTCGCCGCCGCCGCTTCCGCCCCCACTCGTTGTCGCCGCTGTTGCCGTGACGCGCCCTCAGCCCTGGCCGTGCCCGCGCCCTTGCCCGCGCCGCCCGCCACCCTCCGCCGCCGCCCGGCGCCCCGCGGCGCCATGATCGTGGACAGCAGCCGGGACGCGGCGCCCGACGGCGGCGACGGTGGCGCCCTGAGCAGCCCCATCAACCTCGCCTACTTCTACGGGGCCTCGCCCCACTCCAGCGAGGGCAGCTGCTCGCCGGCTCACTCGGCCCCGGGTTCGCCGGGCTCCGACTCGGACCTCTCGGTGAGCAGCCGCGGCGGCGGCGGCGGCCGGAGGGACCCCCGGGGCGGCGCCCGCCCCGCGCTGCAAGGTACGGCGTGCCCGGCCGCCCCCGCCCCTCCCGGGGCCACCCGCTCTGCGCTGACAGCCCCCCGTTGCCGCCCGCCCCCGCGCTTGTGGCGGCGGCGTGGCCGTTGCGCGGGGCGGTGGCGCGTGCTGGGGCGGGCGGTCGTTGGTCCGGCCGTTGGTTTTGCTTCTGACCTCGGGCTCCTTCCCGTGAGGGGCTTCTCCCGCCTTGTCCGTCTCTCGGGATGGTTTTAGTGGCTCAGTTCGCTGTTAGACTTTTGCTTGCCAAAAAAAAAAAAGCTTCTTAAAAAAAAAAAAAAGCCAAAAAAGGCTTTCTATGAATGGGTGGTCTTTATTTTCACATTTAGAGTCCATTCGTAGGCCCTGTGGTGAGGTAGTTGCTATGGTGAGGTGCAAGGAAACTCCTAGAGAGATTATTTACTTCCCTTTTTTTTATGAGAAGCTTCTGCGTTTTGAGGCTTGATCTCTAACCTTGCGTGTTTTGAGTTTTTCTGAGGTTTATTGGTCTTTTTTTTCTTTTCAGATTTGAATATGTGTGTATATATACATATGCATATAGTGCATATGTTGTGTGTGATCATGTGTGTAATATTTACCTGCTAAATCTTGTACTTTCCTTCTTGAGTCATATTATTTCTTGACTCAAGCTGAGTGCATGAAGTCATGATTTCCGGTCTTTCACTTCTGTTTTTAAAGCCTCAAAACGGATCTGATTTTAGAGAAGTTATGAAACAGGAGAGGTCACTTGAGGGAGTGTTATGCTTGAGCTTTGAAGCAAACAGGATCTGAAAGGACAGGGCCATCCAGTATGGACATCAAAACCAAGAGTAATTAAAAATATTAGTTCCATGTTAGGCAAAAGCAGTTCACCAGTTCAATATTCTTTAAGCATTAATGTGAATGTAATGCCTGTGTTTGATATTTCCACCTCTTTACCACCAAAAGCCAAGGTGGGGGAGATTCCAGACTGATTAAACTGAAGGAATTTGCACACTTCTGAAATGGATGAGAGAGTTCTTTGGAACATCATCTTGTTTTGAAGGAATTCTCTCTTCTCATTTGAAAGCAAAGTTCTAGGTTATTTTCCATAAGCTTTGTTTCAATTTTCTTCTAATGAAAATTGAGTTGATGGCTTAAGTGTTGGTTCTGTTTCGTGTCTCAGCAGTTGATCAACACATGGGGGGAGGAAAGCAACACAGAGGACCTTTCCAGGGGGTCCGTGTGAAGAACTCGGTGAAAGAACTGCTGTTGCACTTCAGAAGCAGCAAACAGATGTCCTCGGGCTCTGCTACTGATGAATGCAAGGTAATGAACATTTTTCAGCACTGACATAATTGGGTTTAATGATTCCTGAAGTTGGCAAAAAAGGCATGTGATAACACTAAAAACAAGTCTACTGTTTTATCTGATGTGGATGGAGTCAGTATTTTTCCTTTCCAATGCATAATGGAAAAAGAGCCAGGAAGAAATTAGTAAGAGGGTTTGCTGTGGGAGAAGGAGACACTTAGCAATGTTCTTGCTAAGCTTTATTTTCCAAAGGGAGTTCAGATAGATGTGTTGATATTGTGAAACAATGAAAACTCCCTCTTAACTCATGTGAGGTCATTCATTACAGGAGTAGGGAACTTTCTCAGAAGAGAACCACTTACTAGTTTGTCATGCTGTTGCACTCTTCCTGCATGCTGCACAGGGCATGTAGTGTGATGGCAGAGCCCAGTCTGGAAAGATAAAAGCAGAAAATAAGAGGAAAAGCTGGGAAGATCCAAGATGGAGATTCTTTAGAATACTTGTTTTGAGTGAGTGGATTTCCTAGACAAGTGTTGCTGGGGGGGCGGATTTTCCATACAGAAATGTTCATGGTACTGAAGCAGGAGAAAATTTGCAGGCTTATTTACATCAAATCCTTAGACCTTACTAAGGAGCAGCATCTTTTCTCTAGATTTTGTTTAGTTCTGTGCTGGTGTAAGAAATAGCTCAAAGCCTTAAGAAAAATGGTGGTTTTCATTCAAGTTCCAGAAAAATCCTCCTGTTTTCCAACTTCAATGTAATTGCTTTTAATTAAGGTTAAAAAAACCCCATGTGTTAGAATTATTCTAAGGTGTATTCTATGTTTATAGAAGTAAACCTCTGCTTTTGTTTTCTTATTCCTGAAGTAACGTAATAATGGAATAACTTGAATTTTTCTCAATAGACACAAGGAGGATTGGTGAACTACGAACAGTACACAGGTACAAAACCTTTTTTAAACACCCCAATAATATTGTAAAAGTAGATTGTAAGAGTAACCTCAAAATGGATGTTAAATTCATTTTCTCTTCAGCAGAGCTCAAGAGCATACTTGGCCACGGTGGCAAAAGAAAGGCTCCTGAGCACCTTTCTGATGGACCGTCTTACAAACGCCAAGCTACTGTTCACCCACACCTTCTGGTAAACTTACTAATTTTACTGTGCCTTTATTTTTGTTTGCTTTATGTAACCAGAAATTGCCAGCTAAATAATATTTAAAATTTGGGGGTTTGTTTTTTTTGTTTTTCTGGCAGACACCACCCCAGACTCCAACTTCTATGGACAACATGGAGGAGACTCATAAAAATGAACCAAAGCACGATAGCAATTCTGATCTGCTTCAGAACATCATAAACATTAAGAATGAGTCAAGCCCTGTTTCTCTGAATACAGTGCAGGTTAGCTGGTTGCACCCTGTCTCTAACAATAACTCACCCAGGGAGCAATATCAAGACAGCCCAGGAACGCAGGCTTTCTCCCCATCCCAGAAGTACCAAGCATTCCAAGAACACACCTCCCAGCATATGCTCGATCCTCCTCAGCATTACCAGTTTCCTGCGTTGCAGAACCAGGATTTGTCACAGAACTACACTTCGGATCCATCCCTGGAGTACAGGCCCTTCTCTGCCAATGACCAGTCTCCTGGCTACCCGCAGAATGCCTTTGAGAGCCGTGAACTGCAGTATTGTCCATCACAAAGTTTCTCCTCTCTCTTGAATGATTCTGAAGGCTCAGAGAGTATATCCACTCCCCTGCAGCCCCTGACCAGTGCTCATCCACAGGCTGATGTCAGCACCCATACTCCAAACTTCAGCTTGGTTCCCAATAACATCTGTGGTAGTCTTGACTGCAGTGTCTCTTTGTCTACTTTGAATGTCTCTTTATCGCACCAAAACACTGCCAGAAGCACAGCACAGCTGGGCAAGTCATTTTTTCAATGGCAAGTGGAGCAGGAGGAAAACAAACTGGCTAATATCTCTCAAGATCAGTTCCTTGCAAAAGATGTGGATGGAGACACGTGAGTACTGTTTATCTCTGTGCTTCTGAAGTAGAAGGTTGGAGTATTCCTGTTGAGCTTATGGTCAGCCGTTGGGGTTGTATTGGAAGCTGTTCATTAACATTACTTGTCTTGGGTGCAATAGTTTCTGTAATCAAATGAAATGCATGGCCCTGCTGACAAGCTGTGATACATAGAGTTGCAGCATGTTTAGTAGATAAAGTATTTGTACCATCTGATTTCAGGCACTTACTGTTAGATTTTATCTAATAAATGGAGAGAAAAAGATTCTAATTTAGATGCTTTGAATTGCCCTGGGAAGAATGTACCTGTTTTCCCATCTTAGTCACCTGAATGAGGTGTCTGAGGCTGGCAATGTAACACCCCTTGCATAATGCACACTTGGATCCCTAATGACTTAAGCCCCTGCTTATATGGATGTGTAACTGCTTCCCTTCTTCCCTGCAGCTTCCTTCACATTGCTGTTGCCCAGGGCCGACGAGCGCTCTCCTATGTTCTTGCAAGGAAGATGGCTGCCCTGCACATGCTGGATATTAAAGAGCACAATGGACAGGTGAGGCTCTGAGTTTTTTTGTACCTGCTCTATGCACCTGAGTTCTGCATGTCTGGACCTTGAGGAAGGTGTAGCCAAATGCTTATTTAATATTAACCCTGAGATTTAGCATACATACTAGTATTATCCTTGAGCTATTAATACTTCTTTGGGATCACTTTGAGCTGGTAAAACTATATGCTCAACTTCTTGTCCTGGCTTCCTGGTATTTGTAATCACTGCTTAAATAATACTGGGCAGCAAGGATTTTTATTTGTTTTAGTTGCTGTTTCCTGTTAGAGATCAGATGACTAATAGCTTGTTTTCTTCTCAATGTTTGCAGAGTGCCTTCCAGGTGGCTGTGGCTGCCAATCAGCATCTCATTGTGCAGGACTTGGTTAGCTTGGGGGCTCAAGTCAACACCACAGACTGCTGGGGTAGAACACCATTGCATGTTTGTGCTGAGAAAGGGCATGCCCAGGTCCTTCAGGTAAGGATCAGATGGATGATGTAGCTGTTCCTTACCCATGGTGCTTAAACTTGTGTTAATTGTCTTGGAAAATTCTGAAAGCACAACACCTCCCCATATCTTTCACTCTGTGTGGCCTTGTAAATACATTCCAGGGTTCCACATTAATGGCTTAGTGTTGAATTTCTTAAGATTCTTGCCAACATCTTGGATTAATTCGGTGGAATCCTGAAGTATACTAAAACAAGTCTCAATACTGTTATTTATTGCACCTTCACTGTAGCAAGACTCTATATAGGCTTGAGGAAACTGTGGTTTGTGTAGATCTAAATGCCTATCTGTTCCCACTTTTGCAGGCAATCCAAAAGGGAGCCATGGGAAGTAATCAGTATGTGGACCTTGAGGCAACAAACTATGATGGTGAGTAGCTCTGAGTTTATAATTTACAGAGTTACTGGATGTTATAATGTTTTATAGCTGCTCATGAATGTTATCCTAGGTGAGAAGCAATAAAATGGAGTATATCTTTGCCAAATTGCAATTTACAATTACAATTGAAATTACATTACAAATGGCATATCTATCAGATAAAAATGGTTAGTCTCTGCCTCTTGGGACCCTTTTCCTCTTCCCATCTTCTGTTAGTGAGTAATTACAATGTTTGCAGTGGAGAGTATAGGTCATTGTGGGCCACTGTGTAAAATGTCTGAGTACAAAGGATATATCAGTGGATACAGAATCTCTGGCAACAGAGAGCAGTTTGAACTGAACCTCTCTTCCATGTAATGGCTCTTTCTAAAGTATGGCTTAGAATCAAACTTTAACATACTTTGTTATTTCATTATTTACTGGCTGAGATCTCACAGTACATTACTAAACTTCTCCAGTGACTGACAACCCAAACACTGAGCCATTTGGGAGCAGTCATTATCACTTAGAAATGTGGAGCCATCTCTGGTCTTGGCAGGGGGAGAAGCTCCTTTAGCACTCCTTCTAAAACAAGCAGCCAGTCAATTAGTTCTGCACTATTTATTAATGATGACTTTTAATATTTAGGTTTGACAGCGTTACACTCTGCTGTTCTGGCACATAATGCTGTGCTGCATGAACTGCAAAACAGTCAACCCCCTCACTCTCCAGAGGTTCAGGAGCTTCTGCTGAGAAACAAAAGCCTGGTAGAAACCATCAAGACTCTAATACAAATGGGAGCCACTGTTGAAGCAAAAGTAAGTAAGAACGCAGCTTTGTGTAAAGAGCCAGCTCCTGAGAGAATATGGAAGCTGACCTTTCTCCTGCCCCATATCTCAGCCTATTTATTACAAATGAAGCAGACTAATTTGAAAGCTTTGAGTGCCTTATAGCTTAATTTATCAGAGTGGAATGAGAATGCTGCATTTGTTCAGAACACTGAAGTATTACCAATGCACATGAACCATGGGGAAAGGAGGTGACAGTTTAATTTCTGGATTAAGAATGGTAGAATGCTGGTTGCAGTTGATTCTGTCTTAAGGAAATCTTTGGAAGTATTTCGAAGTATCAGCAGTAATAGTGATGATACCCTGCTCTTGAACTGTGAATTTTAATTCAAATACACTTGCCTGTTCAGTTAGGTCCATGCTGGGCCAAACCATTACTTGGCATATCATTTGATATTTTGCTGTCTCAATTTACTACTAAGTGAGAGTTTGTCCATTGTTCATTAGCTCTAAATATTAAAATACATAGTTACATTGACTTTCAGTGAACTACAGTACAAATATGTACAATAGATGTTTTACACACAAGCTCTTTATGGTTACTCTGCCTGCTATTTTATTTGTCTGCATGTTCACCCTGGGGAGGTGAAGCACCTGCAGAAAACACTAAGTTTCTTTTTTTGATAGGATCGTAAAAGTGGTCGCACAGCTTTACATCTGGCAGCAGAAGAAGCAAACCTGGAGCTCATTCGTCTCTTTTTGGAGCTGCCCAACTGTCTCTCTTTTGTTAATGCAAAGGTACGGTGCTTCTCTGGGCTGCAGAAGTAATCCAGAATGTGTATACATATGGCACTGTGAGTGTCCCAAGACTCATGCCCCTACCTCTCCTTCATGGTGTGTGTCTTCTCTAGGCTTACAATGGCAACACAGCACTACATGTGGCTGCCAGCCTGCAATATCGGGTGAGTCAGTTGGATGCTGTTCGCCTGCTAATGCGAAAGGGAGCTGATCCAAGTGCCAGAAACTTGGAGAATGAGCAGCCAGTTCATCTGGTTCCTGATAGCCTTGTAGGAGAACAGGTAAAAATCAAAAGCAAACAACAAACAAAACAATCCCCCCCTCAAGCCCCAAAACAGCAAAACAAATCTTCCACTGCCATCCCCCAAACAACAAACAAGCCTTATTCCCCTCAAAGTTCTTTAGGTTTTGAGTTGTAGCTTTTAGAGAGAAGATTTGGAAAATGCCATTTTCTTCGGGATTTCTTGCATCTTATCTGATCCTGACATTAAAAACAGACCTGAAATTACAGGGTTCATTTATAGCTCTTATTTTTTGTCTCAGAGCTTTTTATTGTCAAACTAGTGTGTAACCTTGCAGCATATAGGAGCTGACCTTCCCTCTCTAGTTTGTCCCAGTATGGCCTGTGATCATGTTCTTACTGTTTTTGTAATAACTAATGGTAGTTCTTAGGCCTGAATCACAGATGAAAGTCCCTGTTTCCTAGAAGCTGTATAAATATATAACAAAGATGGCTCTTGACTTAAGCTGAGTGAGTAACTCTGGTTCTTTTAATTGATTCTAATAATGAAAAATTAGATCAATTTTGGTGCAACTGAACTCAGAATCTGCCTTAGATAAATGAAGGATGCAGAGTTGGGCCTCTAGGTATTTCATGTCTTTTCAGATATGCCACACTTTAGGATGATGAATACTTAATCTTTTGTCTCTTTCTCTTCTCTAGATAAGACGTATCCTAAAAGGGAAGGCAATCCAGCAGAGAGTGTCGCCATTTTAAACTCTGTGTTTCCTGGATTTCAGATAACTTACACTCACTGTCAGTTAGGCAGTCCTAATGTATCTGTAAATAGACCATTTGCCTGGTGTGGGCAAATGTTAGTTGTTTCTATGAAACAAAAGTATTTTGTTCACTATCATATAGTGGGTTATATAAAAAAAAAAAAAAATCTAATTCCTCTGAGCAAATGGGAATGTTTCATTCCCAAGTATGTGGAACCTTTGCCTGGATACCTGGATTTCATAGCTACGGCAGGACTGATTGTTTTAAACAGTAAAATGAATGAATTCTGGACAAAGACAATGCTACAGGAAACCTTTTTAGAGAGCTATTAGATGACAACATTGCAGAGCTTTTTGTTTTTAATCATACTTAAATATTAAGTGTAGGAGAAATCAAATATTTTTGGAGCTGAAAATTTATTTATATGCTTTGTAGCTTTCTTCTAGTATCTCATGCAGGATTGTATAGTCATTGGCATTATTGTACAGCTGTATAGAATTTACTGAGAGCTTGGAGAATGAACTGAAAAAGAAACAAGTGCCTTGAACTTATGAATTGTGTATGGAATTTCATACTATGCAAATCGTGTGAATTCTGATTTTTGAAAGACTGAGAACGAAAGGTACAGTCAGGGTTGATTTTTCCCTGACACTGATTTGTGTCTGCTTTTGGAGTTGTTAATGTAACAAAAAGCCTTGCTTCTTCGGGGGATAATATCAGTTTTTACTGTACCCAGTACAGGTTTTTCTTTTGACAGGGCAATAGATCGAGGGAGAAGTATGACTTAAATTGTGTATATAACTGTTATGCTTTGAAGAATATGGTCCTGATTCAGTGAAAGTGTGTAGCATGTACTGTACTTTAGATGCATGCTGAAATCTCTTGTTCATTATAATACTTAAATATGTGTAAGCCCCACTAGTGTCAGTAGGACACACATGCATAAGTAGTTTGCTGAATTGGGCTCTAGCTAGGAACTTAAGTGTTTCTTCACCTCCTAAGCAGAGTTAGTCCATTTATGGTTTTACCTTATAGGTATAGTGGATAGCCAAAATAATATTTGAAGCTAACATTTTTCTGGTTTTTAATAACTATGGCTGTTAATGCAAAATGTTTACTAGTGATGCTGTGTACTTGTGTTCTGTCAGGAAAACTTCCTGTCACTTTCAGAACAATCCATGTTGAGCTGTAATCCAGTAATGTTCTCTGTATGGTATCTTTGCTCTTAAACTGTTTTTGCATCCTATGCGGTTCTCTTCTGTAACCATTTAATTAGTCTGTACTGTTTTGAAGAAGTATGTCTTGTAGACAAGCTAAGTGGAAAAATCTGATATACTGAGGCCTAGTTACAACGTGTTTCTTGGAAGGTCTCATGTAACCTGTTTGAATAAACATATTAAAATTTTTTGTGGCTACTGTCTGTGTTATAAATATTGATGAAATCAGGTTTGAGATAATTGCTTTAGTCTGGTGCTTTGTCCCATAATAACCAGTTACTACCAGCACTGAAGAATTGTGTGAAAAGCAGTTAGGTTGAGCTGAAGGTCCATTTGCAAAGGATGAAATGAGGCGATCTTTCTATCCCAGTGTTGGTGCTTATTCCTGCCTGATGCGCTTTTTTCTTTTTCTTTTTTTTTTTGTAGCTGGTGCTTGGGCCTTTTGAGCCATGCACTTTGCAGTTGGTTTTCCTATGTTTTGGATAGCTGTGCCCCAAATGGGAAGAGTTATCCAATTATTTGTCCAAATTGCAGCTTCTCACATGAACAATTGGTTTCTTTCACAGAAGATCCTTTTCTCTTATTCTGGACTGCTTCACTGTACACTTGTCAAAAGCACTGCCATTTTTCTAACCTAATTTCACTGTGGCTTCCTTGTCTCTGACCTCCATTCTTACAGCTCAGGTGCAAGCAGTCAACTTAGCACAGATGAAAGTCTGCATAAATAAATGAAGCTATACATATAGGGAAAGACTGTCCCAGTGCCACAGAAAGATGTGCTCTGAACTGATCCTGAACAGGCAGGAACAAGGACTGTCTGTCATGACAGACATGTCTATCTTACCAGCTCAGTGCTCAGCAGCAGTAAAAAAATAAATCACTAAGGATCCATAGGAAAGGAATGGAATGGGGGGGGGGGGGGAGAAGGGAATGTTTCTATGCTATTGTATGAATGTGTTCACCTCCACCTTACTGCTGCTGTATCCCCTCGTGTGAGGGTGTTTTAGAATTGGAACAGGCCTGGAGGTGTGGAAGAGCCTCCCTACAGCGAGCAGCCAAGTAGATTAGGACTCTTCAGCCTGGAAATGTGGTGACTGACAGCTCTGCAGAGTGCTGGCCAGGGAAACTGAATAGGGATTAACTGATCACTGTTCCTTTCAGTATAAAACCTAGAGGTATTAAGGTATCAAGTGCAAAGCAGACAGCAGGATGTGATTCTCTGAGGTAGTCAAAGAATGTGGCAGAAGCAAGTAGTATGTTGATTCAAGGAGGGAGTGGGCAGGCACTTGGAAGAAAGACTTTTTTGTGAAGGGTTACTGAACAGCCTAACCACATGAGGTGGTCACCTGTGTTGAAGGGTGCAGGGATGGTATTTGGGGAAGTACTGTACAATCAGACAGGCTTGCTTTGCTCTTACTCTTCCCTGGGGATTTGCTAATGGTTGCTGTGGCAGACATTATACTGGACTAGACCGTACCCTTTATCTGAACCATTGTGGCTTGGTTTTTAATGGTTCATGGGTTTGACTTGGCTCTGCTGACTTCTGTTGCACATCTCATGAGAAGAAAATGTAGAAAACTCATTTTCAGTCAGTTGAGCGCTTCACAGGAGCGTGAGTAAATGTTCTCGTCTGCTCCTGCTCTCTGCAAAAACTGGTCCGTGGAGGTCTCCAAAATGGCTTTTCCTGCTGAGGTAAGGTGACAGAGGAGGCTGTAAATAGTTTAGCAGATAAAAGAATATGAAATAATGAGAGGGACTCAAGACCAGGTCAAATTTCTAGTTAGGGTATGCAATGGTGAAGTGGTAGCTATTTATGTGAACAACTAATTGGGCCCAGATTGTGCCGGAGGAGGAACGAGCTGAATACCCCTGAATACCTTATGTCTTTGAGGAGTCTGATAGCACTGTGTCCACTCCATTTCCATTTTCCTTATAAAAGGCAATTACCCAGAAAAAGAATTACTGATAAGCTATTCTTACCTTCAGATCAGGCTGATCCTACTGCTTGGCAGTCCTTCTGGGGTGTAGCTGACAGTCCTTTAACAAAGGGATAAAGTACCTTGGGCTTTTAAGGGTGGCAGAGCTTAAGTGTGCACTCAGTCAATGCTTGAGTGTAAGAGGTGCCAGGGCAAGGGGTGAGAAGCATTTAACTTGCTGTGCTTTGTCAGTGACACTTGTAGTGCAGATCCCTCAGTGTCTTAAAGGGCCACTCCTGGCACTCCAAGTTAGAAAACTCCTGAGGGGAGGCCAAAGTGTTTGAAACTAATTTAATTCGCCTATAACCTAATTTTGTTGTCTCAAGAGCTTAGTAGGCAACTCCACACAAAAGAGAGCATCCTTATTCCAAGTATAACTGACTTGTTTTTCTCTCCTGTGATATCGGGAAGTTCTGGTGTATCTGATGTGATATAACTGGTTATTAGAGACAATCCTTTCTCACTGAAGGGCAAGTGACATTAAATATTTAGAAGGCTAATAGCGTTTATCTGAAAACCTCTGGTGCTAGGAAACTGCTGAATGGCTTTCAGTGATGTGGATAAAGGCGCATCATTTATCTGCCTGGTTAGAAGGGAGACAGAAAAGACTCTGGCTTTGGTCCAAGGAGGCATATTGAGACTCACGGAGCTTTGTTCCCAGGATGTTTCTGATTTGTTTGTCTAAGTAAGCCAAACCTCAGGAAAGGGTTGCTTTTTGATTTTTTAAAAATTTTTTTTTTTTGTGGACTACTCATTTGGCTGGAGTTACGGAAGGTGGCAATTCATGATTTACAAGAAGTGCATTCTGCTTCTGGGGATGGAAAAAGAAGCACATTTCCCACATTTATTGCTCATTTTGTGTTTTTATCAGAAAAAGAAACATATGCAGGAAGTGCATTCTTAGAGAGGTTGGGTGTGGTAGATGCAACTTCAAAGATACAACATGAACTGCTTGTTCTTCTTGCCCTGACAGTTTGCTTATCTAGTTGCCTTTATTTTAAAAATATATATACTTTCCTGTGCAAGGCGAGACCTGAGGATGATTGAAGTGCAGTGAAAAATGGGAAATTAGAGAACAGGTTCAGCTCCTGCAGTTAAATATCTGAGAAAAACTGATCTGTTCTTTCAGTCCATTCAAGTACTACTGTTACCTCCTGCTTTTCTTCAGTGTATGGTGGTGGTCTTGGCCTGAGATACAGATGGCTTTTACTGCTGACTCCTTGTTGGGCTGCTGAAGTGTCAGGGGCCTGTATCCACAGCCAGCCTCTCATAGTACTACCTGCCACTCTTCATGATGAGGGCAAGGACTGGCAAGCCTGGTGCCAGTGCCGAGACTAGCCTCTTCATGGGTTTAGAGGAGAGCAACACCCCTGGGAGTCAGGGACAAGCATCCTTCTTCCCTTCCCTGCTGCCTCCTGCACGGCAGCAAGGGTTAGCTGACTCACTAGCAACCTTTTGCTGTTTTGAGAGGTCCAGCTTATTTCCTGGCAAAATTTCCCATCGGGTGTTCCCCATTGGCTAATGGACCAGCAGCTAATTCTAGCAAGATTTTCTTTAGATTATCCCACTCTTACTAAACACTCAAGGCAGCTCCAATGAAACTGGGAGCCACACTAGTGCAGAGAGGCTATGTGAGACGTTGGCCCTTTTCAAGTAGTTAGACTTGGGGTTTGGTTTTATCCTTCAGGTGCCTATCTCAGCCTAGCTGGGGAAAGGTAATTTATCTTGTGATGTGTTTGCTTAGTGTGTATTTGTTTTCAACTACCATGACTGATTAAAAGGCTGACTCGATAGCTCTTTGTTTTACTTTCCCATTAGCTCTCAAAACTTGACCTAGGCTGTTTCAAGAAAGTGCCTGCATGAACGAACCTATACTTCACACATGGTTTTCCTCTGTTTCTGGTGAAATTTATTCCCTCCCTTTGGTAGTCAGAGAGCCTGAGGGAAGGATGACTAACGTGGTGCTTTAGATTTCGGAGTGGGAATAGACAATTGCAGGAAGTTGCCCTTTGCTTCTCTAAACTTGTTTGGGCTGTGATTTGGGCTTGGGAAGTGTCCAAGTGAAATGTGTTCCCATGCGTACCATGCAGAGATGCATTCACGTGTATTTAATGGAAGTTTGTAGCCCTGTTCAGATAGTTTCAATCACGTGTTAGTAATATGATGGAGACTGGTCCAGATGCTGCCTGGTGGCTGCCTGTGGTCGTTTTTTTGGCCCCAAGTAAAGGGTCTCTTCAGCAATACTGAGCTCTTTCCGTTGGTTTGACCTGATGGAGAAGTCAAGTTTGGTTCATTTCAGCCCATGCCTCTTCAGGACTGCATCCAGTCGCTGCCCACATGGTTCTTGGAGCCCTTTTGAGGGAGGCCTGCAGTTCGTCCAGAGCTGTGCGGTAGCTCTCAGGGTGCTATGCAGCCTGCTAAGTGACACAGGAGGATGTTTGTGCTGTGTAAACCTCAAACTTGAGCTTTCCGTAAAACTACCAAGAGGACCAGGACTAGAGGAACACTGCGGTTTGTGGCCAGCCAATAAACCCTATAGAACTGGGCAGGTATGTCTTATTATCCTAAAACAGACCACAGGTCCTTGCCCAAGGACTTTCACTCTGATAAAAGCAACCTAGTAAGTGGTGCCAATAAATTTGGGATTTCAATAAGAAAATTTGAGGTTGCAGCAATGAAAGATCTTGGGAGATGCTTACAGTGTCACCTGTGAGCTTGTCCTTTGTGCTGTGCTGGAGTTTGGTATATCATCCAAGAGTAAGAACTGGGTCCAGTGGCAACCCAGATGCATTTTGAGGGGAAGGAGTTCTTGGAACAATTTGGGCAAAAGCATCAGGAAAGTAGCATGCTATTATTGTTGTTCATCAGTATATCTCCAGATGTCTTCAAAGGGCAGAAATCATTAATCCCTTCAGCTAGATTAGAAAACAAAGGTAGAGAGATGGAAAGAAGCTTGTCTGAAGATATTTGAAGAACCACTTTGTGTGAGACAGAGATAGACAAGACTCCATGAACCTCATCCAAGGGTGACACTGAGGGCTTGCAATTATTCCTCCACTTGTCTGCTCCTTCCAAATTAACTAAACAGTTCTGAACAACAACTGACCTGTAGGTCCTTCATGATTCTTCTGCAAGTCATGCATGTTGTTGAGCTCATCTCTTCTGCGCACTCACTTTGATTAGAGAGACAGTCTGCTTTTGCTCACTGCTAGGATTGCCAGATCATTCAGATCAGCCATCAGACAAAAACTCAAGAATGAGGAGCAAACTCTTCCCCCCACCCCATGGAAGGCTTTATCTTTCTAAGCCAAGGTTGCTAGAATAGGAGGCAAAAGAGCAGAGCCAGACTAGAAAAAAATACACTGAAGCAAATTCAGTGTGCTGTAGCTGCAGAGCACTCTGAGCTAGACCCATGTCTCTAGTAGTTACATTTTGTGAATATTTGAAGCAAAACTATGAAAGGTTTTTTTATGTAAGGTGAAATCATATATATATTATGACATTTTAAAGAGCTGGTCATAAAACATGCTTGGTTATTAATGAGTTTCTCAGCCTGAAGAGATGATTCAAACTGAGAAATGAACTTTTCTTATTGGTATGGGCTTTTAAAAGGTGCTTAAGCCATTGCAATGAATGTTCTGACATAGCTACAAAAAATAAGTCTTCCTGTTGGGATGGAGGGGGACAAGGTTCAGCTTGGGACACAAATGATCTGCCGGGAGGAAACTATACTTTGAGTCAGCTGCTTCAGTGCTCAGCTGAGTTCTCTTCATTAAAAAAACTTGTGTCTTTAAAAGTTAGCAGATAGGAGAGGATGATTTACTGCCTAAAACATGCAGCTCTTACTCAGTTCTGTCCTTGCCCCTGGCCCTAGTCACAGGCTGGCATGATTTTTTGTCTTAAACTTTCTCACATATGTCTGAAGAAAACAAATGCATATGTAGAATAAGTTTATAACATGGATCAATTTATTTTTGTACTCTGGAAGAGAACTGTATATATGCATGCAAAATGCAAGTATGTAAAATGTATTGTGTGGGAGTACATAAGGCAGCAAAACTCTTTCAAGAAGATTAAACTTTTAATCCTGGAGCACTTCATTACTTTAGAAGTTTTTACTTTCTTTTGTTAAAAATAGAAACTTTTCCCATACTGTTCCTTTGAATTTGCAAATTCAATGTGCTAACAAAAACCTGTAGTAAAAAACAAAGCTTTCTGAGGAATAGAAATCAGGTTTCTAAGGCTTTTCTGTCCTGAGAATGAATGCCAGCATAGGTTCTCCCATGCCTAATAAGGCTGAGGCTTGATCTTCAGCTGTGGGTGAGGAAGGACCCTGATGTTCTCCCTGTTTCTCTCTATTGCCTCTCAGTGTAAATTTGTAAATCTGTGTAAATTAGTAAATTTGCAGTCTTCTCTCTCTACTCCAGTAAAGAGGAGGACTGCAGGAAAGATGTATTGTATGCATCTTCTGCCCTGGAGGACTACAGTGAAGGGGACAGCTGAGCTAACATATTGAGGGGCTGAGCTGCTGTTTGGAAAACAATGTACCGTGTGTTAGCAATTTCTAGCCCTCAACCAGGGCTGAAAACTGCTGGTGTAACCAGTAGTGCAAAGTGTGATATCTTTGTACTTTATTATAGACATAGCAAACATAATTTCTGTTTCTTCTTCTTTAGCTGTCAGAATGAAATCTTATTACTGAAGTGGTTTTATCTGTCTCCTGATGAACATGAATGTTGTTAGCCTCTTTCCCACGCTCCCTGCATCAGCATCCCAATACACTTTTCTTGATTTCACAGCAGCCCTTCCTTTCCACACCTCTTGTCCTCAGTCCTAAATTCAGGCTGGGTCGCGGCGCTTTTGGAGACTGCCAGGGGCCTCCAGTAAGAGCAGCCACTGCTGCGAGCCCAGGGAGGGCTTAAGGACACCTGACCCCTGGCAGGCAGCCACTGGGCACTGAGCCACTCTGGAGCGGTCTGAGTCGAGGATTGAGATTTTCAAGCTTGGACACAGGGCGCAATGACGCAGGTGCATACCTCCAGGTGTTTGGTTTTGGTCCTTGGGTATGAGTGCCTGGAGTGTATTTGCAAGCAAGAGGTATCCTTACTGCAGGGACGGTGCCAATTGACCGCTGTTAATCTGGGCTGGAACCAGCAAGAATGCTACTAATAAACTTTTTTCTTCTTTTGCTTTCTAGGAAGTTGCCAGGAAGACACAGCAAGGGCTCTAGGGAAAGCGGCCTGGCTCTCCTGCCCTCCCTCTCCCCTGTTGCCTGAGTGAGTGCCTGGACTCCTGTTGCCCCACATCCATAGGAGGATAGACCTTTGCGCTCCAGGGAGTTGCCTAGCCGTTGCTCCTTAGCTAAGACTGCCAGGGATATTAAGATATTATTTTAGTATATTATGCTAAGATTTTAAGGCCCCTTGTCCTTTTCCCATGCTTTCTGTGCTCTGCAGGCCCAGTGGTGCCTCGCTCTTTCAGGAAGCTCCTGGTGACTACCAACCCCTGGAAATCACCCCTGCGTGTCTTTTCGACTGTTCCCACAGCACACGGTAATGCTCTTGTGACAGCCTGAGGAGCTCATGGTCTAGGCGCCAGGTGCAGACACAAGCGCATTAGGGGCCCTACTTCAAAAAGATGCATCTTCCCTGGTCACTTGCTTGATGTCTCCCAAAGGGCCTCAGGGCTGTTTCAGGAGATGAGATTTAAATAGGGAGGGAGGACGCCTGGCAGCTCCATCTGTCCCTCTATCAGCTTCTTGCTTGGTCTGTGTACCGAATTTATATGCTGTTGCCCTTGTTATCATGCTGACGGCTCTGGTTCTTGCTCTGCTTGTTTATTTTCACTGTATTGCTGAATTTATTGCTTCTGGACTCTACTCTTGTTGGCTCCTGATAAATTACTGCCTCTTACCAGCCTTAAATTACTGCCTCTTACCAGCCTTTAATTACTTGCTGCCATCATATCTGGTGCCACATCCTCTTAATTATTGCTCCCATAGTGGCCTCGACTCCTCCTTGCCTTTAAATCTATTAGCTTTCCTCTTAGCTGGCTTTGGCTGCTCTTGTGACTCTCTGCCCCTTCTTCCCCATCTCCTTCAGTCTCGCACTGATGCTCTGGAGCCTTGCCCCCATCCTCTCCTGTGAGCATTTTGGGTCTCACTGTAACCTTCCTCCCTTGTCCTGTGCCACCAGCTCCCTGCTGCCTCACTCTGCCCCAACCTGCGTCCCCACTGCCTTTTCGGGGCTAGGGGCTGTTGGTGGGTTTCTTTTGCTCTGCCTTTTCTCTTGCTGCTTTTCTGCATGCTCTGATGTCCTCTGTCCAATTTTCCCTGACTCTCTTACTTTCCACTTCACTAGCGTTCCCTTTCACCAGTGTCCCAGTTAGCTTGGTGAGAAATGCTTTGCAACTTTGTCCTCCCTTTTGCAGCTGAGCTTTGTTTTCAGACCTGCTCTTCCACTCATGACTGGTGCTGGCAGCTCTTTAGTGACTCTTGTCTTGGGCAGCTCCCAAGAGCCTCTGTCCTGCTGTATTCAGTCCACCACGTCTAACTCTGGTACTCACTTTTACCAGTCACCAGCTCAGTGTCTTCCTTGAGCACCCAGGCCTGTGTTCACACAGCTCAGACCCTGCCTCACTTGTTGCCTTTGAGTGCCTCACCTCTGTCTCTTATGGTGCCTGCTTCACCTCCTCAGTTGGTTTCCAGCTCCACATGAGCGCTAAGCAACCCCATTTCTCCATTCTGGCCCTCTGCTCTGTGTGTTCCTGATCTCTCTCCCTCCGTTTGGCTGCATCTATTACCAGGTCGGGCTTCCTGCGTGGATGCAGCGTTCAGTTTTCGCCTCCCTCTCACTCACATTCTCTGTTGCTGTCCCCAAAGTCATGTCCTTACTCAACCGTGCCCATGGAGCTATCTTCTCCCTTGCCTGTTTGCCCATTTGTGCAAATCCTACCAGCCTAAGCTTTCCTTTCCAGCACCACCAGTACATTTCCTTTTGTGCCTTTGCTGCTACTGAAATGTTGGCTGGGGAGAAGGCAAATTGAAATTTAGGGAGACCAGAACAGAAAGGAAAAGTGTTTAAAGCTAGAAACAGCCAAACCTTGCCAATTTGTCTAGAATGAACCTATTCTACCACCTTACTCTTCTCTTAATATTGCTTCAGTTATAACCTATTGCTTCAATGTCGAGTGCCTGTTTTTCTTCCCCAGATCCACGTCCTGGTGTTCATGCAGTACTGCAGCCCATGTGTGTTCTGGTGCCCCTATGCTGTTGGCTACCCATACCCTGCAGCATACCCTCCCTGCCCACCCTTCACATGGGACTTTGTCATCTAGAATAGCCGCCTTGATTCGTTTTGTGTACTACTCCTCAACACAGTATCCAGCAACTGTCTTGACGTTTCCCTTTCTTCCCTGACACTTGGCTGTGAAAATTTCCAGCTGCTTTCTCTATGCACATAGATGTATTTTCTGTGCTGTGTCAAGTCTTCATGGCTTAGGCCATATGTAACTCAAAGGCCACTGCTCCATGAGCAGCCTCAGGAGGAAATGGGAGCTTTGACGGGAGCAGAGTCTTGTACGATGCAAGCCTCACTCGAGAGCCTTGTTCTTCCCTGCTAGTGCTGTCAGTTCTCAAGAGTTATCCTCTTGCCCTAAACATTGCAAGAGACTGGGGGAAGGATTCTGTCTATGAAAGTCATTAGTTTAACGAATATTGTATCTTTTTATTGTAAAAGTGCTCTTTGAGGTTGATTAATGAGGAGTGGGTGGAGACAAAACAAACTCTGGTTTTGCAGGTGAGACACCATTCCTTCAAAACAAAATACTTGTAATGTTAAGAAAAACAAACCCACTTAAAACAAACCTCTACTTCTTCCTGTGGGGAAACGATGTCTCCCACAGTCAGTTATAATTTCTCCTTATGTCTCTCTTTTTTAAACAACATATTCCCTACATCTCCTTATATGCCTGTCTTGTCACCCTCTTTCTGGCATGCTAATACCTTGGGTCCCCAGGATGTAGCCTGGTGGCTTGTCCCTTCAAAATGCATCAGTTGCATGCCATAGAGATATCAGTGTTTTTCTACTTTGAGTAGAACACAGTTTTCTGTTTCTTTTTGTGTAGAGCCCTAGAAGCTGTCAATGGGAGGCCTCCTGCTACATTTCAAGCAGCCTTTTGCACAACGTGCTGTTGATTCAACAATAAATCTTAGCAAACTCTCCAAACACCAGTCTGGAAATCACTTCCTCTGTGGAGACATGCACCTGAAGGGAAGCACGGTGCCTGGCTCTCTGCAGTGTGCCAGGACCATGCTGTGCCCCCAACCTGTGGCCCAACGACTGGAGCCTGCCCTCTGCCGAGGGGTGTCCCCACACGGCCTGCGTGGAGTGAAGGGTTTGCTTTGGCTCCCGGCACAGCCGTCCTCTGCCCGGCTGGCAGGGACCTTGCAGACAAGCCCAGAAATAATCTTCCTAGGTGCGGTTCCTGTCATGCCCTTATCAGAAACCTGTGGGGAAATCTGTCAGGCCTCCTATTCTCTTGCTAAATAGAGGCTCATCTGCCAAGTCTGTCAAAGCAGCTGGAAAAAAGCCTTTCCAAAGGGAGATACCCTGGGGGGAAGTCAATGTGGAGAAATGCAGCAGTTCTCAGCCATCATTATATCTAGTTTCTCATACCACCGACCTCTCTTGGTGTGTTGCCTGTTAGTAAGGCCTCTGCTGTAAGCAGGGCAGTGGGTGAAGAAGTTCCTGGTTGGCTCTTGCAGGGGGTGTAAGGACAGTGCCCTGTTTTCAAGCAGTGGTAAAGACTGCCTTTGGCCTCACAGGATAGTTTTGGAAGACCCTGACCATTTCAACTGTGCTGTACGGCTCTCTTGAAAAAACACTTGTGAAGCTTCAGCATAGGGTGCCCTTTTTTGGGGATCCGTTGTGACCTGTGGGGGTGGGGATGAGGACTGGCTGTGATGCTGAGGTTGACGGGTTAATGCGGAGACCAGGCTGTTGAACGGAAGATGGATGAGCTGAGTTATGAAGTCTGCACCTGGCTTTGCCCCAGCGCGTCTCCCTTGGCACGCTCCTTGGCGCAGGGAGGTGTGTGTGGGGGATGCACCTTGGCACCGCCACGGCATGAGCAGCACGGCCCTGGCCTGCGCCGGCAGGAGCAGGGGGAGACGATGCGAGTGCTGGGAGGTCTCAGCGGCATGGCTCGACTCGCTCTGCCCTGCTGTGCCAGGCCAGGGCCCTGCCTCCCACTGCTGCTCTGCTCTGCTTTCCTCTCCTTTCCATGGCTCTCCTTCACTGCTGGGTGAGCTAAACCTTGTCTTGAGGAGGGATGCAGTGTAGGGGGAGAAGTGGTACAAGTGAGAGACTTTCAGGGATGGGGAGAGCAGAGGATTATTCTCAACCTGCCTTCTCGCTTTTCCCATTCCTGCTCATGAGCTGGTTGCGTGTGCATGGCTGGTAGAGAGCTGTATGGTGGAAACCACCGAGTTTTGCATTAATTGTCACAGTGTCGCCTGAGATTCGCAGCGTCTCTCCGGCGCACAGATTTGGGAAGAGCGGCTATCCGGGTGCTATCAGGAGACATGCAAACGCACTCAGGGCCAGCTCATGCATGTGGCAGGGAGCAGGGAACAAGCCTTCCCTGGAGGTAAGAGTGGGTGGGCCTCGTAGCTGTCTGGGCCTGAGCCATAGGAAACACCCCAGTGTCAGTCCTGGCTCGAGGAGGAGGCAGCACAAGCGCGTTTGTAATCACAAGCTGTGTGGGGACTTCTGACAGCCCTATCCCACATCCCTGTCTGGAAGGAAAAGGATGATTTGCTGCATTGCGGAAAGGGAGAGAGGAATGGGAGCTTACGGGCTCCTCTCCCTTTCAGCGCAGACCCAGTTTGCAGCATGAAAACTGGTGCTGGTGCAACTGGGGGCTGAGGCGCCTTAAACTAGTTTTGCTCTTGACATTTCTTAATACATCAGCCATCACCTCAGCTGCACGAAGACAGTAAGGGAGGCTTCTGGAGGGGGAAATAAATCACAGCAAGGGGTACCTCAGTGCTCCGTGCAGGCGCGGTCCCCGGGCCCTGCTGCCCCTCCGTGGGAAAGGCTGCTGCGGCGCTGGGCGCCTGCCTCGGGCTCGTCAGCTTCTCCTGGCAGGAGCCCGGGTGACTCCTCCATGAGTCAGTCATGCACAGGCTTCCCGGGCGGCTGTGGGGCCCTTGGGTGCTCCTGTGTGTGGGGGGTCAATGGTGTCGAATTGGGTCATTTTGAGGAAGGGGACGCTGTGGCAAGCTGCCAGCCACTGCTGGGGAATAAAAGGCTGCTTCTCCAAGGAGAGCATGGCCCCTGTCCCTAGAAAGCCCCATCGCCACCAAAGCAGAGGTTGACGCTGACACCTCTGGGATTCAAGCACCGGGGCCTCCTTCTGCAGAGGGAACAGGTAGGAAAGTGGTGCAAATGGACCCCATGCTGCCTTCTTTGGGCACGTGGTTGGGGATGCTGGGTTTGCCCTGTCCTTCCTCACCCTCATCCTACCTGTCGCCACCTCCTCAGTTGTGCTGGGCATTGCATGGCCACAGTAACTCTGCCCATGTACTTTTATTTTTTTAAGCGGTTATTTTTAAGATGGACCCTTTCCCTGACTGATTTATTGGTCTGGTCCCACAGACGGCTCCTGCCAGTGTAAGAGACAAGGCACTACGTTGCAGTGTGGACAAATGGCCATGGTGGGGATGAAGGCGATGGGGAGGGGAAAGCTGGCTTCAGCATAGAGGTCACCTCCTGCCCGAATTGCACAGCTTGGCTGGTGGTACCGCAGCCCATGGAGACAAAGCAATGCTGCCTTGAGGAGTGCTGCAGCCAGCTGGGTCAGGGAGATGGCCTGGGATCTGTTCCCAACATGGTGAAATCCTGAGGGAGCTATGTGGCTCCTCGCGATGCAGAGGGAGGTGAGGTTTTGGAGTGACTTTAGAAAGGTGTGGGAGGTCTTTCCAGGTGTGTCTGAGGGGTTACAGCAAGTGCAGTCAGTTAATGAGATGGGGCTATAATTAACACCTTCTGACTTCCTTTAGCTATTTTTTCTTAAATCGAACTGCAGACCTATTTTCTTTTTCTTTCCCTCACCCTAGGATAAATGCAAAGTAAAACAGATTCAATGGAGAAACAAATTGTACAAAACTGATCGGAGATAAGGATCTGGTTTCATCGCCTGCAAAATGGTGGTCTTTCTGCTACCTTCTCACCCTGGCAAAGACTCAGTTGGCAATGGGACCTTTTCCCTATCTGTCATGCAAAAATATTGTTCCTCTTCAACACTCAAAACTCGAACAAAGCAGGTACTGACAGCGCACAAAACTCAGCCCAGACAAACAAGGACAAACTCCCCACCACTGTAATTGCTCGCCAGCGATGCTCCTCGCTCTGCAATGCCAGGGACACTCTTGCAGGAAGGCCACAGCTCCCCGAGCCCCCAGTGTTACATGGGCCTGCTCTGGCCCCCTTTCCCACAGCAGCTCTTCTCTTTCACCCGCCCAAAACTGCTCCGTCTTTTGTGGGAGCATGTGGCTCCCCAAGCATGGGTAGCTCCCATTTGGCAGCTGCGAGGCGGGGTGAAATGTTATACCTTAATGTGCTAAAAAACCCATAGTGCCCATGCATCCACTGCCTGCCCCTGAAACAGGCTGGTCTTTCCCTGGAGTGGTCATGAGGGAGGGGAACAGGCCACCAAATAGCTTGATTCCTGTCTCGATGTCCAGTGGTGAAATTAGCTTTGTAAGTGAAGATAAGAGCTATTTTATTCCCGGGATTTGTGTGTCCGGCTGTGCAGGGGAGACTCACCAGCGTGCCCGGCTGGGGGCTTTGGCAGGGAGCGCGGAGCAAGCGCCGCTGTGTGCAAGGGCACAGTGGCTAGCTTATAAGATGGTTTTTGGCAGGCTTTCGAAAAGCCCGCTTGATTTGTGTTTTCGTTTTTCCCATTAAGAAGTTGAATTCACCTTCAGAAAACATTCAGCCTGACGCTTCAATCTTTTAGAAGTAGCGTGGGTAACTATAGTTAGTTCTGGTTAAAGCAGTGCTGCTGGGCTCTGTGGATGTACACTGGCTGCTAGAAATTGCCTGTCATTTCCAATGAGGAGGAGGAATAATTCAGGCTTTTTATCAAGACATTTTGTTACAGCTCTCATTTAAAGGACATTGGCTGGAGCAGATTTGTAAGTAGAGGTCATATCTGTTTTCAGACCAACTGTTGTAACTGGAAAAAAAATAAGGCAAGCTTTCGGGAACACAGTCATTCTTTGCTATGGGACTGTAGACATGAAAACCAGTTTTTTTCACCTATACCAATAGTTTAATAAAAGACATAGGCTTGTAATTGTGCACTCATAGCAGGTGACTGTGTCTGCACTACTGTGACACAGCAGAGCAACAACTATGAAAATAGCACCTGCAGAGAAGGAGCTCTGCAGGTACACAGCTCGTGTATAAATCAGGTCAAAGAAATAAATGAATTAACCTGTCAAATTCAACAACTCAACAAAGCACGTAATCCAAAGTTCAGCTTTATTTAGGCTTTTATTGAGCTCTGGAGACCAGTCGTTCCAGTAACTTGCTGCTGTTTGTGTTTCTTTAGTGTGTCTGTGTCTGTGTGTTAGCAATATTATCCCAAAGGAGTAATAAAACTTCAAAAGCTGGACTTTGCGTAACACTGTGTCCACTTGGGAACTGAAACTTTTTCAAAAGAGTTTATCTTCATCACCTGGATTGCATATATATGTGTGTGTTTGTACGAGTGAGCAAGAGAGAGATCTTTACATATCTACGTCATCTTGAATTTCAAAGGGCTTCACAAATCTCAGTATTCCAAAATCTACTAAAATGCTGTGTTTTGCATATGATTATATGAAACTCATTAGTAAGGGTACTAATGAGCCTTACATACCTGAGGCAGATAAGTGAGGTTCCAGAGTAAAATGATTTGCTTAAGGTCAGACTCCAGTAAGTTGACAGCAGAGCTAGAAATAGAAACCATTGCTTCCCCAGTGTCTTGTACTACATTCCCACGGAGAGTTTTTTTTTTTTTTAAGATGAAAACACTGCTGTTTGTTCATGCTCTTTCGTTTCTTTTACTTTCAATGTGATCTTCACAAATGCTAATGTCCTGACCTAGAGCTATATAAAGCCTTCATTAAAAACTTCCCTACAATATCAGTCTTCATGCAATTGTATGAAGCAGGAGGGACAGCACAATCTGACAATTCCCACGCCTTACAGGGTGATTGGCCTAGTTTCTTTAGTGCAGGTTTAAGCCGTAGCCCCCAACGTGATTGAACGTGGAAGCCACGCTATTAGTTGTCTGTCTTCTGCCATGTAGGTAGCGAGTTACTGGAAAGTGAGGAAAACCGTGTTTGTCTTTCATGTGTTAATAGCCAATTTTGTTGGGGTTTTATCTGTATTTGTCAGCTGCGAGAGAGCACACTTACCTTCCACCTTCCTTCTGGAGGCCGTTTCCAGGAGCTATAATTATGATGGGGATGAGTTTAGGGAGGCGCGTGATGGGTATGAGAAGTCCCAGTATCCACATCGGAGCTCTGCACTGGGCACGGGCAGCTGCCTAAATGCTCTGTGCCCCAGGCCCCGGCCAGAAACTGGGGATAGCGTCCCCACCTTGGGGCACGAGGACAAAATCCCTCAGGGGAGATGCCTGGGAATGCCAGGTTATGCTCTCCAGAGGGTATCGCTGCTGTCACCTCGCCACCGTGACAGTGTCTTTTACCTGTGAATTCGAAAATCTTTCCCATGTTTTTTCTCTTCTCTCCACTATCTTTGCTCCTTTCCCTCTTTACATATAGTGTGCCGTCTTCTAGTTTCCCTGTTATTTCTGGAACGTAATGCATGTTGGTCTTCCCAGCTCTTTGGAGCAAGCCCAGGGCAAAGCTTTTTTTTTTTTTTTTTTTTTTTTTTGACAATTCTGGATTTGTAGGGAAGACTTGTGGCCTAGAAAAAAAAAATATGTGCGTACGCATATATCTATGTACATAGATATATACATATATGAAGAGAGTTAGCCTGCCCACAAGCCTAGAAAATGAGTGTGCATGTCTATTTTCAGGGCAGGGCACTTGTGACTGGGAACCTGCACACTTTATGCTTTCAGTGACAGGCCTGATTCCTAGATGCTAGTTGAATCCTGAGCCCATTTCGAGCTTGAGCGTGTGAGGACCCAAAACCGCTTGCTGCAGCCGGACAGTGGCACCGGCAGTGGGGGCCATGCCCTGGTGCTGCTGGTGGCCTGCCTCGGCGGCATGTGTTGTGTGAATCGCTGCTGGCCGGGCGCCCTTTTCTTTGCAGCACGGGTAATGAAAGCCAGCAGTTTACTTACTTCTCGTGTAGGCCAAATAGATGAGCGCTTGTTCTCCCACTTTTCCGAGCGCTGCCGAATCCAGCGATGGCCATGGAGCCTGCATACCTCATGTTAATTAAAACCGTTTTTTGCTGGTTATCTGAAACCTGGCTGCTTTTTCAATACACTGAAACAATAGCAATAAAAGCTGTAAAACTGTGTTCTTCTTTTGGCACGAGCCCACTGTAAACAGCAAGCTGCTGGGCTTAATTAGGCAATTCTGTAGCATCATTTTTAATAACTGAATGTTTGTCTCCCAGCTATTCAGGTGGGCTGTTACTGCTGTTTAATATCACTGGCAATGTTGTTGAATACTCTGTTCCAGCACTGGCAAAGAGCAGTATGATTCTTCCAGATAGCAGAACTGCAATAGCACTTTTTCAGATTTAACTGAGAGGAAAGCCACGAAAAGTGACTGCACGTTTTTATTTAGCCTTCCATTTTTCTTGCAAGTGCTATTTGGTCAAACACCTAAAGAGTTAACTGAAAATATTACAAGAATAAGCATGCTGATTCTTGCTTCTCTTATGGCAAACATACAAATGTATTGACCTAAAAGGTAAATGTTGATTGAAGCAAAAAACTGACGTCAATATATACTCCAAAGCACTCTGTATCTTGATGTTTGTCACAGGAATGCCATACCGTATGTATGGTGTGAAATACTTAGGCTTGTTTTAATTAGATGAGTGATCGTCTGGTGATTGTGGTTCTCATTTCAAGTGCAATGTGTGCGTGACTAATTGCTCTGAGAAATGAAATTGTCAGCGACAATCTGGAGGGTTGAGCAAACTGTAAAATGTCACTGTGAATGACATGGATGCATTTTTCAGAGGAAAATTTGTGTACTCCTTGTAGCCTGCCCAAATTCTTGGGGTTGGTGTTACAGACTAGTTTATTTTGCACCAGTATTTCTTCCCCACCCACAAATCTCTGCTGGCAGAGGGCCTTTGGGAGCTGTTTGCAGCTGAAGAGTTAAATGTTTGGTCATAGCAACATGGAAACATCCTTTTCTTCTTGCCAATGTGTTGGTGCAGTTAAGTAAGTCCTGCATGACTGGCGAGACTTAACCTGGGGATGATTTCCAAAATGACATAAAGCTGTGTGTTATACAAATGCTCAAGCAGGTTTGCTGTCACACGAGTGTTTGAGGAATTGCCTTTCTCCAAAAAGCAGGTCAGGCGTGGAGGTGTCTGGGCACGGGAGGCGGCAGGGAGCTGGGATGGGCAGGGATGCTCAGGTGGTCCGGGAGGCGATGGCGCCTGCAGCTCCGCCGGCAGTGACACTCGAGTCAGCTGAGATCGGGACTAGACTTGTGAATCTCCCGAGCAGCCCGGGGAAGGTGCACGATGTGGTGGTTCATGGGGCTTCCCCAAGCTGGAGCCACGCTGCTTGAAATGCCTGGCTGAAGGCCTCAATCCTGTGCGGGTGGGGATGGTTTCTCCAGCCTCTGCTTGCCTGCATAAATTGACTAAAGGCTGTGTTCATTTTTGGGTGTCCCCAGTGTGGCCATGGATGTGCATAATGTAATGGTGCATGTGCGCTCCAAAAAAGCACCTGAGAAAAGAAAGGTGAGGTGGAGGATGAAAAAAACCCAAGTGTTTCTTGGCTTCTTAAGACAGATCTGACTTTACACGCAGGTTCGTGTGCTTTCCCCCTCTTTCTTCTCACCCCAATATATAAATGGAGACTGACTAGTCTCAGGCTGGTACCCGTTGTTCTTGGGACTGGTGTGTGTCATATCTAGCGCGGCTTTCTAAGGATTCAGGAATATCTCCCTCTGGGTCTCACCCAGAGCCCCGGCGCAGGATTTCTGCTTAGTCAACCCGACTTCCTCTTTCAGGAAAAATCAGGCTTTTTGCTCGCATGCCACCACTTGCCAACCCAGTGGTGAGGTTGACTTGAACCGAGGGACCTGGAAGAATGATGTTATTTGGAGTGCTGCTTTTTTCCTCTGTTTTGGGGATATTCCCATGTCCCACTTTCAAGCCTTTTCCCCCTTCAGAAACTCTACGGGAAAGTCATTTTAACTAGGATTTTTTATTTAAATATAAATATGCAATGCTACAGGCAGGGTGAAGAAAATGGGAGCGCTTATTACCAAACCTCCCACATCTCTCATTGAAGGCCTGAACTACTATTTCATTAAGAAATCGCGGTGACGTACTGTTTTAATTTCCTAGTGTTGTGCAAAGTGCAAATTGAGGTATAACACCCAATTTAATGTCACGCTTGTAGTGGTTGCTTTTGTCTTTCACACTGGGAGGTTAAAAAGTATCTGGAGACCGTAGAAGCAGGCGCTTCAAACCCGAAGCAGTTTAAAATGCATGGTTGCTTATGCGAGACGTACCTATTGCTGTGTCAACCAGGTCATTAGACGCAAGTGCTGTCGGGGACGGTTGGTCTCGTGACCTGGTGGTGGATGTCCAGCCACTGCGTGTGGGTGTTGCTGCTGCCAGGCACTTGAGGATCAGCATCTCCCAGCTCCAGGAGACCTCGCCTGGGGCTGGAACCGCTGCTAGAATGTTAAAATAATGAGTGGGGAAATTCTCATTTTTTATCTCAAAAAGAGTCTGATGGGTCCCATTTCCCTTGTCTCTTTCCCCAAAAGTGTTTTTTCCAAGGGGCCGGTGGGGAGGGTGACCACAACCCCTCTCCAGTTCTCCAAAGGTAAGCCCTCTCCTGACTGTAAGTAGTCAATGCTGAGACGGGGTAAACACCTCGGCTGAGGATGTGGTGTGCACCCGGCTTGTATCCAGGGGTGTCTCGATCACTGGAGGCATCTAGTAAACTCTGACTCACCCCGCAGTGTGCGGAGATGCAGCCCACGGTGAAAAGGTGACTTTTCAACGCAGTCGCTCTACGGCGTAAAACTGTGCTTTGGGAAGCCTGCTTCTTCCCACCGATGAGCTCACGAGCTCCCCGCCGGCGCTTCTTTAACCTTGCGAATCATGTCTGAGGGATTTGTCCGAACTGGGGAGCACGTGAAAAGGAGGAACCACTAAGAACACTTGCCACAATTTACCAATAAATCGAGGCTTCGGATATTTTGTTTATAAAGGGCGGAAGAGGTGATTCACCCTTCTCCTAGTAGGTGGGTGATGTTCCTGTTGCTAGACCGGGTATTTCCCTGCCTCCACCTACTTACGCGGTACGAGAAACCCGTTGTTCTTGGGACTGGTGTGCATCATATCTAGCGCAACTTTCTAAGGATTTAGGAATATCTCCCTCCGGGTCTCACCCAGAGCCCCGGCGCAGGATTTCTGCTTAGTCAACCCGACTTCCTCTTTCAGGAAAAATTTGGCGTAGCTGCCATGCGTACGTCAGCTTGGGATTTCGGGGAGATGTGTCAGCGGTAATAGCTGCCGTACCAGTGAAACGGCAGGCTGTTCCACAGTGTTGCAATGTCGGCTCTGCCACTGTGCGTCGCAGCCGTGCGCGGTGCCTTGGAGTAACTGGGATGGAGACGTAATTCTGCATCGCCGGGGTGAATCACGGGCTGCCAGTGCTGTGTGCGCTCGAGCCGTGTCTCGCCGGGCGAACTCGAGCTTTGAGTGATTCAGATGGTGTCTCGTGCCAGGTTCTTTCCGCCCTGTTAAAAATCGGCATTGCTTGATGGTCACGCAAGTGTCAGAGAGTTGATGGTCTGATCTTGCTCTCCTGCTTTAAAGCAAATCGCTGGTGAGCATTCAGCTGACTTTGGGAGCTGAATTAAACCTGTGCTTTTTAATAATGCTCTCCTTGGCACAAGTTTAGCTAATTTCTGCCTATTCAGAAGAATTCGTGGTTAGCCTTGGGAGTTCATGGACTATTGACTTGCTACACTTCCGTTTACAAAATTGATATCTACCGTCTGTTCTTGCAGCTGGACAGCATATGGGATCCTGCCAGGGAAAAAAGTCAAAGCACATGCATTTGTATGAGTTAAGAATAAACCCTATCAGGATTCTATGGTGGATGTTTCTATCAGTTGTTCAGGTGAAATGACATGCAATCAGTTAAACAGTTTCTGTATTGCAGCTGGAATGGCAAAGAAACTGAGAGCCAGAAATATTATTGTACCACTACATAAATCCTAGCTATACACATAACTTGGGTAATGTGAGTGTTTATATATGTGTACACATACATATGTATTCACATCTATATAGTTAATTCTCGGGGTGAGACCGCTATTCTGGGTGACATATACTGCTTGATAAACGTTTTGGATTGCAGTGAAAGAAACTGTTGGCTTATTTGCTGAGTCAAAAAATACTGATTTTTAAACTTAGCTCTCTGCAGTTCCTTCTCTGCAGATCGTGTGCTATTTTTGACTTATGTATGTTGTCTGCTTGTTTTTGTTCTGGTTATTTTTCATGTTTCTGCCTTTTTTTTCCATAGCAGAATGTAACCTTCTCATATAGCTGTGGTTCTGGTTTCCTTGGAAAATAAGGAGCATCAGGAAACACACAACTTCAATTCACCAACACCGGTAAAGAGCTGGGCCTCTGCGCCGTGGGAAGCAGCCTCTTTGCTGGTGCCAGGGCTGCAGACCGCACTCCCGCCAGTAGCTGCTGGAGGCTCTTCCCTCTTCTGCCGCAACTCTGCAATGACATTGCCTGCCTCTCAGAGACGGCGCTTGAGTTGATTTGATGCTCCATGGTGCAGCTAACTGTTAAATCCCCCTGGAGCGATCTCTGCTTCCAACCACCTTGTCCCCCCAGCTCTGCCTCCCCGGTCAGGCCTGGGCTCCTGCTTGGCCCCGTTCCCTGGCTTGCATCCTGCTGGCTCCTAGTGCAGGCTTTAGCTTATCTCTTGACCTTTCCTGCCACATTTCTGTCCCCAGGTGGCTCAGAGAGGTAGCTGATCCCTTTAGTCTTGAGAAACCTGCTACTGCTTCTGGAAATGGAGGAAAGTGGGTTTCCCCCACATCACCCTACTGTTCTCCCAGAAGCATGTGCAACCCTCATCGTTTCAGCCACGCCAGCCTTTATCACTTGTGATACTTCCTTTCTGGGGCTGGAAGGCAACACCAGAATGTACCATAACACGGTCTTGCCTTCAAACAGACCTTCTCTGAAGTGTGCAGCACCCTAAAATGGTGGGGAAATCACCTTTGCACAGGAAGCTGTTGAGATGTGGGGATCCGCTTCATAGCAGCGTCCCTGCCAGCAGTTCAGCTTTTCTGCAGTGGCAGTGGATGTGCGTGGTGCCTCCTGGTTTCAGGCAGCCCATCAGAGACATGAAGTTTGCCGTATGGGGGAGGCAAAAAGTGCCAAGTGCAGGAGTTCCTGACCCAGCAGATTGTAAGAGGCCGGAGGCAGTACAACATATTAGCAAAAGACCATTTCATAGAGTTACAGAGCTTCAGAAGAGTTTTCCTTTGCTGGAAACCTGCCGTTATTGAACAACTACAATTGCCTGTGTGTGCAGGAGAGAGCAGCCCCTCTGGGGAATGGAGAGAGACCCAGATGACACTGATGAAACAAGCTCTCCCCAGGGGCCAGGGGCCATCTTGTAGTCCCACAGAAGCCAGCACAGAAAAATAAAAAGGAGACAGACACTGAAGGGACTTTGTCTCTGAGGGATTTGACAGTTTTCCTCTGCAGGGGCTGTGAAACCTTTGTGGTGGGATGTTTGCCAAATAGCTTAAGCCGATCTGGGAAGGGGACCCGTTCTGTGGAAAAATGAGTAAGGACTAAACTGCTTTGTGGTGACCTAACACAGAAGTAAAGGGGCTATTTAGATCCATTTATGGACTGTGGAGTTTAAAAGGAGCCTTGGATAGGATGGCTGTACCACACCAGCACTGGCGGTTGCCCCGGGAGGGTACCTTTGAGCTCATATGCCAGTTCCTGTGGGTGTGGGACTGCACAAACAGCTAGTAATAATAGATACAGCAATTCTGGGAAAAAATTCATGAAGGATTTGGGTATTTCTGCCTAGCTCCTGTGCCTGTCATGTGATGCCAGTGAGCTCCTTGCTGGGGTGGAGAGCAGGGCCCAGGCTGGGCTACTGGATGCACCCCACGCCTGCCAGCGCTGGCAGGGTGAGCTTGTCCCATACAGCTTTTTGTAGTGCCTGTAAAAAACAAAGTTGTCATATATATCTCCATGTAAAATATTAACCAAGTAGTCAGCGAAACTGGGATGATGCCGACAGATGTTGCCTCTGCTGCGACCGAAACTGTGCAGCCTGGCAGGGGTGTGCATGTGCTGGCCCCTCTGGCTGCCTTGCTGCAACACGGGGAATAGCTCCTGTGCGTGATGTGGCAGGAGTCAGGTACCAGCTGAAGGAATTAACGGTAGATGAAACACTTGCCGGGAGCTGAAATGCAACCCAGGGACTGGAAGCCGCAGGGAGGATGATGTTGTGGCTGTGCTTGGGGAGCTGAGGGGTGGCTGAGGCCCGACACACTCGTGAGTTGGCGAAGAGAGGCTGGGTGCAGGTAGGCAGGGGCTATGAGGTGACACAGCCCGTGGTTCCCAGGCATGTCTCCCTGCTGTCGGCCCTGGTGCATGGTGCACGGGGCCAGGGCTCATGCAGCAGCGCTGCCTGCAAGCACGTCTCCATTTCTGGAAAGTTGAGGTTTGGGTCAAACACTGGGTGGTCAGGTTTGAAAGCGCAGGCCTAGCTTCAACTAGAGCTAGGCTCAAGAAGGTAAGATTCGCTGGTCGATGCTGGTAACTGTCTGCCTTCTTTTTGTACCAAATTTGGGATGCCAAGGTAAAAAAAAGCAAAAAAAAAAAAAAAAAAAAAAACAACCCCAAACCTTTTAATTCACACTTACTACAAAATTTTTGTGGTGATGGATTCCTCAGATGAACTTGCAAAACGCACAGCTTTATTAGGATTAAAAAAACACATAATCATATCCCCGGTGACCATCTCCAGCTATGTTAGGGAGGCTTTTATTACAAATATTCATGTTTCAGTGCTTAACATGCCAGCTCCCTGGCAGATGTAAGAAAAGTTTCCTGTACAGTGCAATTTCCTCCTCTTTTCTCTGAGACTAGTGATTCGTGCTGCTGTCTGGGATGTGTGGAGGGCCTCTAGATCTGCTTAGGTGTGGCAATGTCTTTAGTGTGACTAATAAAAATAAAACTGGGCACTGGGCATTCGTAGAAAGTGTTTAACTGCAAATCTTTTTTCGGCAAGCGTTAGGGCAGCTTGTTGCAACTGTAACTTTGAACAGCTCTTTGCCGTTGTTTTGGGGGGGCTCTGATGTTACCTGTAAAAGTAAGCCCACCGGGGAACAGCCCATGGAAGCAGAAAACTGAAATGAGAGGTTATGGGTATGTCTAAAACTCTGTCTCCCTTTTTCACTTCTACCACCTCCTCAAGGCTAAAAGCTATGAAAATATAACTGATAAGAAGCAATTTTTAGTGGACTATCTCTGGTATCAATACACAACCTTATCTAGAGGAAGAGGAAGCACCGAATACTCCACTGATACTTTGGTTAGCTTAAGCTAACCAGTTGCTCAGCATTTCCTTTTGTATTTTATTTTAAGAGATTTTCTTCTGATTAGACACTTCCTTTTCCCAGCGTTTCATATACTTCTTCATTTCCGCAGGGCTTCATTCCCGACTAAGACATGGTTTGCTCATGACTTACAAACTTAGAATGGAAAAAGAAAAAAATTCCTCACATCATAGAAAAATATTTGCCCAGAATGACCTTAGCCTCAGGCTTAGAGCAAGCAGTGAAAATACACAGAAGCATTAAGAGAGCATGTAGATTGTCGGTCTCCCTTGATTTGCTTCAACTGAGTAAAAAAGGACTTCTTGTTCATTATAGGAAACAGACATGCTGGAGACTTCTGAGAGGCAAAGCGTACACACTGCTGCTTACCTGACCAAGCCATCCTGTGCGTAAAAGGACAAGATGCTGAGGATACATAGACTTTTAAAATCAAGACAGATGAACACCTGTTCTGCAGGTAGGGGTGCATGTGTGCAGAATGAAAAGTAAAAATACCCATGCTGGTTTGGAAATGCATGTGCAATGTCTGGTTTGTATTTCTTAATAGGGCTTTATGTTTGCATCAAAGGGATTTCATTATATGCTACTGAAGAGGTCTTCCTAATGGATATCCATTTTTCCCTTATTCTAGAATCACAGAGTGGCTGAGGTTGGAAGGGACCTTTAGAGGTCATCTAGTCCAACCTCCCTGCTCAAGCAGGGTCGCCTCAAGCAGGTTGCCCAGGACCATGTCCAGTCAAATTTTGAATATCTCCAGGGATGGAAACTTCACAACCTCTCCAGGCAACCTGGTCCAGTGCTCAGTCACCCTTGCAGTAAAGAAGCTTTTTGTTTTATTCAGGCAGAACTTCCTGTGCAGCTCATCTTACATCCTCCTGTTAAGTATAGACTTCACACTTTGACCCATATTCTCTAATTCCTGGATACATCTTAGTTCATGTCCCCAAGGATGTATATGATAGTCTCCAGTGTAATGGCAGGGCTGCAGTGGATTGCAGTCCTACCATTGGCCTTGTAATAGCTTTTATCATGTTACTTCGGTGCTACTACAAGGGGTGTAGGGGTGTTTGGGCATGCAGTATCTTGTGAGATTGAGTGGGCCGGTGAGGGCTACCATTAGATGCATACCGTTTTTCTTCTGGTTGTAGGTTAAGTAGGTTTAAGCTCCGAGTTCCCTGAACACAGACTTCTGTGACATGAGAAGAACCATAATGATATAGGGGCCTCTCGAGAAAGGCAATAATACTGTTGTCCAACAACGTCTCTGCTCTTTTCCTTTCCTCTCCTCCCGCCAAAACTCCCATATGTGGCATAGAAATATTTTCACAGCCTTATAACACACTGTTTCTATATATTAAAGCAAATATCTACTTGTATAGGCAGCTTACAGATCATTAAGTCTGCTTGACATAATATTCCATTCTGGCAATTCGCTATGGTTTTACTGTCTTTTGGAAAGGGATCTGAATATTATGACAATACAACTGGGAGGTGGCAAAGGAATGAAAACAGTTTGTCTTCACAAACAGTTTGTCATCTTCTTTTGGCTCTTGAAAGAGGGACATGCATAACAGAGCGAAGGCAGCATTCGCCTGAAAACAGGTGGAACCCAAACCACCGTAGGTGTAGCTCCATTCAGCTCCAGACTGTTACAGTAGCAATGGATTTCATCCACAGAAAACATCTAAGGATTGTATGTATGAGGAATCTAGAATTAATATATGCACATTAAAAATAATTACCTTTTCCTGGGAGTAATTACTGGATAATGGCAGTGTTACTAAATAGTCTGTCTCCCTTCCAGCTCTGTAGTATTTGTCTTCCTTTGCATTTCCTACTGTTTTAAGATGATTTTTTTCTGGTTTTGTTTGTAAACAAGGGAGCAGATGCCAGCATCTAAAAACTATTACAGATGTAATCCAAAAGCCATGAAAGTTGGTGAGTATTTTGCCTGTGAGCTCAACTAACAAGCTAACAGTTAGGGATGGTATTAAGCTCTGAAACAGAGCTTGACTAGCTCTTCCACACTTTTTTAGCAGTAACTCTGGCCATGTCTTATCCTTGTGGATGGGGTAGTTAATCCTTTGCTCTGTCCCCAGCTTGCTAAGTGTTTTTTAATGGTAACATATGTGATTTCTAATGGGAAATCATGGCTTTGGGGTAAGAGAAATTTTTCATGAATTGTAGTTGGTCTCCCAGTAAGCTTCTATTTTTTTTGTTATTGAGGAAAAAATCAATACCTGAAAAGTTCTGGTTTGTAAATTCTGCTGCATTCTTCCTGTGGAGAGCTGCTGTCCAGCAGCCTCGTGTGCTCCCACTTCTCATGTGTCCTTGAGGCACTATGATGCCTCCGTATCTTGTGTGGTAACTCACCGTTCTCCCCAAATTCTCCAGTCCTCTGAATGTCTCTTTGACACCTCTCCTTACTATGTGTCTTGGTGTGTGTGGCTGTGGCAATTCTCCGGTATCGCAGAGAAATGCAAAGTTAGTTCAAAACTCAACCCACCGAAAGCAACAAGCATCTGTTGCTGGTGGAGATGGTGAATTCTGATCTGGTTTGTGCAAGGCTATCCAAAAGGAGAACGGGTGGAGATGGCAGAAATATTATCTTATCTTTTTTTTTTTTTTTTTTTTTTTTGAAGTGGGACAAAACAGTTGCCTATGCACATGATTTAAAAATACTTGCCTCTTTGGAATGGGTAGAACTGGGAACAGCAGCTTTCTTTGAGAGGGGAATGGACTTTTGTGGTTGTCAGTGTGTCTCCCTGGTGATGGAGGGAGGAAGATCTGGGAGATGCTGAGCCGCATAGAGGGAGGAATCACGTCCCACAGATGTTACTTGCATCGGCCAGTTTGCACCACATAATATAAGTGTTTCCCTTTGGATCGGGGGCAAGCCATCCTTTCCTATAATGTCACCAGTTTTTTCTCTCTGTATTTCAAGAAATTGCTTTTCGACGGGTTTGATTAGCAAAGCACCAAAAATTAGCCTGGCTGCAGGAGCCTTACCTATATCACGATTTTTACTGAGCGACACGTGCACCAGCAAGCTGTGGGCATTAGTCTATGGCTGCCCTTAACTGCCTTCATAAGCCTTTAAATGTGGAAAAACCCCCTGTAATGCAAATTTTGCAAGCTGGCGGGAAGCGAGCTGGCAGGACGTCCCCTTCCGTGCAGTCACGAGTTGGTCTTATCATTAACCTGAGCAGCTTCTTATCTGGGAGCCGGTTTTCTCTGCCAGCCTGGCGGCTGGCTGGCCGCCCTTACGTGACAGTGCAGGGTTCGCAGCAGAGCCCCATGTTGACATCAGGGATGTGACAGCCCTCATCCGGCTGCAAATGTTTTCAAAAGCGCTGGCCTATGGCCGGAGTTACCTGAAGCGGTTACTAATTCTTTAGGGCTGACGCAAATCCCAGGGTCCAATTTCAGCCTTGCTGCTGGATCCCTGGCAGCAACAACCTGTTCAACTATTACTGAGCTTAATATCCTGGTGGCAGGTAGGGCTGAAAATTCCCCAGGTGCTTGTGTGCCTGCTGGAGGCAGGTTATGGGGAAAGGCACACTTCATGTCTTTTTGAGTGAAATGCTCTTTCCTGTGGTCCTTTTTCCGATTTAACCTGTGGGGTTTTTTTCCCCTCCACCCCTATTATATGTAGAAAGTGTGTTCCTGGCACCTGCCCTACATAGGCTTACTCTACACACTTTTCTTATCCAAAACTCTGTTAAAATCATGCTTACTTGCTTAAAAACTCTCCTTTGCGTTCAGGTGCCTGGCCTTGCTCTCCTATAGCAGGCAGATCCTACAAAATTGTCGGACTGTGAATGGTGCGCTCACACGGTGACCTGGACCTAATCTCTGCACCGCTGGCAATACCTGTGGAAAGCTGCTGTAGCAACTGCTGGACAGCAGTCTAGAAGTTAAGGCAGTTTTATATGCTTTTATAGGTGTTTTGACTGAGTGCCCTTTGATTTGGGCATTTATAGCAAATGCCACCTGATGTTATTCATGCAATGGTCACAGCATAAGACGTGTCCTGGGGTTAAGTGATGGGGAGGACTAAACCACGGCCTCGGCCTCTCACCCAGCGTGATTTTGTGATGCTGAGTGAGCCAGTGGCTGTGCCTCAGCTGTCCTGTGGGTAAAACGGGACGGCTCCAGGCTGCAATAGGAGCACCACATTGGCTGCGCTTGTCTCGTCGGGGCCGGTGCCGAGAGGCAGGCAGGCGGACAGCTGGGGAAGGGGACTTGGAGGAAAGCTGCCAGGGAGTTAAGTATCCTGAATGGCTGCAGAAGGCATTTTTTGTGTACAACCCTGAGAAGATTTTTCTGCACGGCTTTTTCACCTGTATGGCTATTCAGTCCTCTCTAAGCTTCTTGCACAAGTGAAGTGGAGGGAAAAAGCTCTTTGTTTTTAACAGTAACATTTAAAAACAATATAAAAGCACCCTCAGTGGCCAAACCACAGAAATTGCCATGCAGATCCAAGGGCAGGTGTGCCTCCTGGAGCTACTGGAACAGCATCAGAAACCTGCTGCATCCCCAGTAGAAAGTGTCCTTTTAATTCTGGGTCGAATTCTGCTCCCAGTGTGGTTGAAAGCAAAACTCCTGTTCACTTTAATGCTCGCTGGCTTTCATCTGTTGTTTCTGGAATAACCCGAGATCAGATGTGAGAAGTGCACAGCGCTTTTGTTAGGGCAGGAAGTCGGCGATGTGCCAGGAGAGGTTGGGAATGGATGGAGCGGTGTGCCCAGGTCCCTGCGACGAGGCCTTTCAGGAACGTAACGTGGCACAGGATATTTTCGGTTTCTCAGCATGAAGCTGAGGTTATAGCTTTCCATTTCTGTTTCCCATTTTCTTTCCTCTTCCCTGATGTCACCCACAAGACACCTTTGCAAGCTGCAGCCCCCAATGCCTGTGTTGCTCTCAGCAGTGCTCACCATGTCCCAGCTCAGTGAGTAGCTCCCCCAGTGTTTTATCCTGCCAAACCGGGAGCTCTGTGGGAGCTGTCTCTGCACCTGCCATCGTGGGCATGACCTGGCCAGCAAGGCACCTCCGTGCCTGGCACCAGGTATGGGAGCATCCCCTGGCGTGAGAGACGGACCACACATGCGTGGGTAGGTGTCCGTTCTCGGTTGGCTTTGTGGAGGCCTTTTCAGCCTGGGATGCACAGAATTTCAGCCACTTTGAGTGCCATAAAAGACATCCTGTCTCTTCAAGAGCAGGAGATTGGCTCAGCATGTTCTTGCATTGCTAAGGAAATCTGGAAGGAAGGCAAGTAAGCTGGATCTTGGAGTGAGGAGGTCTGTTTGTTCACACTAACTTGTGCACATAGGTCAATGCAAATTGTATTTCTTCATCCAATTTCATCATCACATATCCAGTCCAGTTTCTGGGTCACTGTGGATATGCGGTGGTTAACTTATAGTTAATGTAAATGGCCAGACACATTCAGATCTTCAATCATTCTTCTTTTCTCTATTCATTTCCACCAAAAACTTCTACTGAAATCCATCTGTTATTCAGTGGGAGAACTCCTTTCCCTCCCACTTTCCTCCCCCCTATTTCCCCAGTCATTTGCTCTCGCTTAATGCTGTCCAAAATATTTAAGACTTGATCCTCCAGAGTGCTGAGCACCCTGGCCCCGATTCAGTAGAGCACTTAAACACAGGAATAAGTTCATTTGAAGTCAGTGTAATTATTTGCATGCTTTAGTTGCTTTGGATTGTATTGCTCCATATTCAATCGGGTGGAGGGTAGAGTCCTTTTCCTGGCTGCTCTGTTCAAATTTGCTGGACAGGGAGGAAAGCTAAAGTATTTCTTTCCAATGCTTGCACTGCCAGAGAACAAAAGGAAGCGGTGTCTAGAAAGGGTATTTCTGGGCAGAATGGGGTTGTGGTTCACTTCTGCTCTATTGTAAAAGGCTTGTTCTCATTGTATTCTTATCAGAGCCTGGGAGATTATGCTTATCAGAGCCTGTAACATTACTTTTATCAGCTTGAAAGATGATTCTTTTATACCAGGGCAGCTGTGAGCCTGTGAAGACCTTTTCCTCTCTTTACCTCACTGCTGCACTTCCCTGCCTCCCTCCCAGCACCATGCACCCTTTGACACGAATGAAAACTCAGGGCAGGCTGAGATTTAACCCCTAATGCTGGGCTTGCGGCACTTTGCCACATGAAGTACCCAGATGCCTGATTTAAACCAGCGTCTCTCATCTCTCAAATGAAAGCATGGCTCGAGTTAGGCTCCAGTGCTTATTTATTTGTTTATTTCCCCAGGAATCTGCCTGGACGCAGTCGCTCTCCTTAGGCGGCGCAATGCAGAGGCCTCTGTGCTGCGGGTGCTGGGTGAAGCTGGCCTGCTTTTACGTTGCCTAACTCTCTCCATTTGTTGCCCATTTTCAGCTATGTATAACTCCACTGTAATAGCTGAGACTCATGTAAAATAAGGATGGATAGTGATTTTCTTCCTTATTTTCAGACAGCTCCTCTCCTCTTCCTCTCCTCTTCCTCTCCTCTTCTCCTCTTCCCTGCAACTGGCAGCCAGGGATTTCAGCTGTGGAGGAATCACCTTTTCTTTCCCTCCTGCCCCCACTGTGCCTGTCGAAAGAGAGCTTTTGGCCCCGGAGGTTGTGGTGAAGAAGTGTGGGGTTGTGGCTGGAAAACTCCCCTTGCTCAGACGCCTGAAGGGAAGCTGTCCAGATGTTTTTGTTTTTCTCTTAAAGACCTTGATTTACAAGCTAAGCTTGCAGGGATTTTTTTCAGCTGCAGTGGGAAAGATCTGTGTGGGGGAGAGGGAAGGGAAGGAGCTGCCCCATAAATTTCAAATACTTGAAGCTGGCAGGCCAATATTTGAAAATTAAGCACTGGCGATAGGACGGTGTCATTCACTGCGACCGCGTTCCCTGCACCGCTGTGTCGATCTCCTCTGTGCCGGGACTGGCTGTCACCCGAGTGTCTGGGTGCCTGGCAAGAGGCAGACACATGCTGAAAGCTCATCTGACGTTGACTTCAGTCGGGTCTGGGTCAAGCTTTGCAGGCAGTTGGTATATATTTCTGATAGAAACTTAAGTCTGATTGAAAAATGATATTGCATATTGATATTATCTGGAAGGAATGGCAAAATATTGTGAACAACCTGTGCTTTAACAAGATTAGTCCAATCTCCAGCCCGAGTCTGAAACCCCACCGAGTCTTGCCAGGACTCTGGTGCCAACCGTGCCAGCACGGACTTCAGCTGGACAGCACAGCCCCTGGCTGACAAAACTTTTCTGGTGTGTGACGTGGATCTGTCCTCCACGATACAGCCACGAGGCTGCTTATCGGTGGTGATTTATATGGATATTTGGATTCTGTGGGATCTTCATAACCTCATCTGAAGTCCCCAGGCCTGCTGGGGTGCTCCCTGGGTGCTGTAAGGGCCGGTGGTGCTCAGCAGTTTGCAGGCTGGAGCTCTTCATCTGCCCCGAAAGCAGCTCTTGAGGGAGGAGTGATGGTGGCGCTTCCCATTGCCTGTACCTAGAGGAATAAAAGGAAGCGGGTCTAGAGGGCGTTCTCAGAAGCCTCTAACTCACCATAGGAACATAAATATCTTCAAGGGATTGCCTTGGGGTGCTGCTTAAAAAAGCAGCCAGGTTAAAGTGGCTTTGTTAAGTTTGTTCCCATGAATATGATTTTCCCCTGGCACACTTTTTTACATATACCTGCTAGATAAAAGCCACCATGCACTTAAAAAGAAAAAAACCAAACAACCCAAATCTCTCTTAATTAAAGATATCAGGGGAAGGACGCTCCTCATACAAACAAAAAAGAGATGAGATGGTTGTAGTTTAAAGAGCCCTGAGAAATAAGGCTGCCCGTTATTGCTATGGTGATCCCCAAGGATACAGTCCACCCAGGTTTCTCCCTGCCCTGTCCCTCCTCTCCACCCAGGTTGCCAGTATTTTCTTTCTCTGATGAGAGAGGATTGTCAAATTCCCTTTTTTCAGAGGCATGCCCCTCAGTGTGGAGTGCAGTGGTTTTTCTGTGGCTTTTCCTAGCGAGCCCATTATGCGCTGTGGAAAGGATCCCACAGTGCTTCAGGCCTGGGAGCAATGAATAGATTACTCGCCCACAAAGCTGGGAGCGTAATTCAGAGGAAATGGAAGCAGTGACTTGTACTGATAGAAAAGCCAGCTATTGGACATGCCTGTTTGGTGCCAGTTAAGGCAATTATGCTGAAGACTCCCTTTGATGTAAATTCACCCTTGTGAACAACCCTGTAATCTTGTATTTGAAAGGAGAGAGAATTCCAGGAAACTTCTGCTGTTGAAGATCTGGAAACTCTTAAGTGCTTGTGTTGGTATATTTGGATCAGACAGGCATGTGGGGGTATGCTTTTTAAGAGATGTTGGTCTGAGACACTTTGGAGGGAGAGGAAGGGTGGAAGGGAGATGGGGAGCACCTCCACCAGGTAGGAGTTGTTGAGTGTTTGGTTTGAAAAGCACATCGGGCTCGATGCATGTGCATTTTTCATCTAATGGAAAGAGGTTTCACAGCACTATCCTGCCTGCCCCACTGCAGCTCATGGTCACACCAGTGTTTTGGGAGCTCGGCAGCACCCCAGGCCCTGTCCTGGAGGACAACGCCGAGTCGGGGAGGTTGGGAGAAGCTGAGGTGGTACGGAACAGGTGGTCCTTGCGTTTGAGATAGCAGGGTCGCTGGTATCGACAGCGCCTCTGCCCCCAAAGCCAGAGCCATAACGACGAAGGGAGGAAAGTGAACGGTGCCACGCACCACTGGGCAATGCTCACCCTTGTGTCCTGTGGAGGAGGGTGCAGGAGCGGGCGCTGGCCGGCAGGGCCCCGTATTACGTACTGCTATGGACAAAAGTATTCAGAAGTGGTCTGGTGCCTACTTAATGGAGCAATGGCCCTGACAAAAGCAACGAATGTGGGTACAGACCAGATACTGCAGCTGTGCGTGAGATCTGGAAGATAGTCGAGACCCAGCAAACCACTGTGAGAGTGATGGCAAAGGTTTATCTTGGGCTCCCATTGGGCTGCTCATGGGAACCCGTGCAGTCACATATGTATTCAGACGGCCAGTTGTGTAGGAGGCTGAGCACGTTATTGCAGGAATGAAATGTTAGTCATGAGCACATCCTTGCCAGGCGTGCGCCTCCTCCTGCATGTGCCTTCTTGCATGGCAGCCAGCGTTATCCGCCAGCAGCAGAGACCTTGCCAGCTCGGCATGGGAAGGTGGTGGGATGGGGCTCAGTGCTGAGCTGGGAAGTGACCACTGCTCCACCAGCACCCAGCACTGGGGCTCAATTTCCACATCGAATCACTCTCACATTTGAATTAATGCACTGGATATGAAGGAGCTCACAGCTAACAAGTGGTTGTGGTTTTGAATCTTTATCTCGCGTTCAGATCAATGAAGCTAACTCCGTGGCCTACAAACAAAGTTAGCGTATTAAGGCTTTCAGACATACATAACTATTAGCGTTGGCTTGGTTTTTGGGTGCCTGACTTCAGCAAGACTTTCAGCAGCTTTTGGAAATGCAGATCTTCTCGAGGATGATGAAAGTGGGCCCACCAAAACAAAAGGTCCTAAATTGGTTTCAAATCCTTAGATCTGGTCTTTCATTGAATGTGGAATGAGATAATCTTGATGAGGGGTCATAGTTACACCACTGCAAGCATTAATTTTACACAAGTATAACTGTACCCAAAAACTTACTCCCTTGTGAGAAATAACAACCGATATTATGTCAGTATAGTTGTATTGTTGCTAATAACATTTTTTCCTCCTTTTGGCTGTTCCAGTGTAGTTAAAACAATATACCTTTTAGCATAGACTTTTGTCTTGGATTCAAGATAGTGTAGGGAAACCTATTCTACTTCTAAGCATTTTGTGTTTTGAAAAAGTAGTTTTCTTATACAACAGAGGTAGCTAGTCTGGTCTTGGGAGACTATTGTAGTTGCCAATTCTTCTATTTTATTTACAATGCGAATCCCTTCTTTCCATCAAGAATGCCTTGAATTTTGAAAACAAAGCAGAAACAGATGAATAGAAGAAAGTGCAAAGGCAATTTTTCATCAAGAAGTTCTTGCATGGTTCAGTCACAGAGAGGGCCTGGCAGCTGATGGGATTTAGGATACTGAATGCAAACAACACTGCACTTGCAGGGATGCAGGAAACTGCTAGTCTTAGACTGCAGCTCGAGGTCATGCACAAACATCACCTTATCTTTTTTAAAAATTGAATCTTCAGTTTATATCCTCAGGAAACTGATCTGATCACAGACTTGGCCTCTCTCTGTGGTCCTCGTCAAGGGCTTCCTCTTTAGGATGGGTCAGACTTCACCAGGCTGTTGCCTGCCCACATGCATTTTACCTTTCGCAGATACGTTTTCATGTGTGCTTGCGGACTGGGTTGTCAGTGAAGGCTTGGTGTGTGTGTGTATTTGCTAATGATCTATATTGCCCCAAATACTGCAGGGATTTAATGCGTGACAGATACTGCAGCGGTATCAGGTGCTGCAGGGAGGGCTGGAGGAGGGAGGAGGCTGCAGGATCTTGTCGTGGGAGCTGCAGTGCTGCGCCGAAGGAAGCAGAGGTGGCTTTCGCAGGTGACACACATGGGAAGCACAATTTCAGCTGCACCCTGATTTGCGAAGCCGTTCCCATCCACCACCACACTGTTAATTTACCCACAGCACAGTTGCCAAAGTTTTTTAACTATCATTTTCTAGGTACATATTGATTTTATTCTCTTGCCTAAAGGTATATGAATAATTAGCAGAAGAGTCTTCCCATTGTATTTGCCATATAGTTAATTAGATGTTTTATCATACAGAGTATGTGAGAAAAACAGCCTTTTAGTAAATCAAGCATGTTCTTTTAGCAGATGTAAAACAGCATACCTCCGCAGACTCCTACAGCTCCCTGTCGTTTTGTATCAGCAGCAAGAAAATGGTCCCTTCTGACATGGAAAACACCAGTGACTTTCGTTTCACAAGTGCTTGGAGGCCCTGCACATGCCTTAGGGAAACTCTTGTTGGTTAAGTGGCTTGTCAGGGAATTAAGCTGGCTTGCTGCAAAGCAGGGTGCTGTTCCCCAGACTTTTCCTTTCTGTTGGCATGGGAAGGACCTGGCAGATTGGCAGCATTTCCTCACTCTCTGCATTCTCCTAGTGGGTAGACAAAGTCCAAGATAGTCAGCACATGGGTCCCTGGTCTGTGGTTCATCGAGGGAGAGAGACACTGCAGTCACAGATTTATGATTGCACTCCACAGTTGATGATGGCAATCATGATAGGATCAACTTGTGCCTGCCATGAGTATTGTGGCGATGCTGTCTATGAAATAAACTTTCAGGTGCTGCTGGGAATGGTGGAAATGAGCTCTGAGTGTGTGTGTGTGTGTGTGCACATAGTAGAAATGAAAAAGAAATTTGCACATGCTAGTAGGTGATTTGGGCATGGATAATTAACCTTTCCCTTGTAACTGGGGGGCTTAAATCCAGCTCATGGCCTAGAGAGAATGATGTTTACTTCTCAAAAGAAGGCTCTTCAGCCTTTTCTGTCTGCAGCCCAATGTCTGATATCCATTTCTTAAATGAGAAGAGGAAGTGAGACCAGTGGCTGAATGAAGATTTAGATCAATCTCATCTCCTTCCAAAAGGCAGGACCCGCTGGGAGCTGTTTTTGAGTGGAGGAGCACTACTTAGCGCTGAGGAGACAAGGTCCCAGCACTTGAAAGAACAATTGAATGTCCTGGCTGGTGGCACATCCTTGGAGGGGTCCCGAATTAGCAGAGCGAGGGCAAGCGGAGGTGCAGAGTGGAACATCTCCCAGTGGCATCCACGGGAGGGTGTCTGAGCAAAGCCTGGGATTTCAGGAGCTCTGAGATCTGCTTTCCAACCCTCTACTCTGAGCTGCCATAGGCAACATGCCTCTCATTTCTGCAACCACTTCTCTGCTTGTATGGTAAGCTCTTTGGGTTTGGGTGCTATTGATTTTCCTGAGGCACCCTGCAGCCTTGGTTTGAGCTGAGCATCTTCTAGGGAGTGGGAGAGCCTCACTGCAAGTGGCAGGTGCCTTGCGAGGTGCCTGTGCTGGAGCGTGGGCTGGCAGCCCCCAGGGAGGCAGAACCTCACCGTCGGCACTGGGGGTCTGAATCCTCTTTTGGATACTCTGTTGACCACCTAGGGCTGCTGTAAGCGTCCAAGTTAGATGCTTAAAATTAAGCTGAGATGGTGTGACTAGCTCCCTCATCCCTTCTGCACATGGTCTTTTTATATGGCTAATATCTAATTCATGTCCATTCATTTCCACCCAAAGGCCCTTTTACATAGAGTTGGTGCTATGAAGTGTGAGAATCATGTCCCTTGTCCAGATAACGGAAATGCACTGAACGCTGTGGGGGCCTGAAATGGGGTCTTATCTATTCTTTGTGTGCCTGGAGATAGTGTTCAGTTTAGTAGATGTTAGGTGGTATTTAAAAATATAATTTCTCTAAGCCTTTTCCAAATGTTTCTGTTGCATCAATGGAAAAAGTTCTGCTTGCTGAAAGATCCTTCCTCTTAGATATTTAACGCCTTGCCTAGCTTAGATAAAATATCCGCATCATGGCTTAAAGCTTTATCATGTCAGAAGTGAACTTCCCATGCGAATCTTACATGAAAGAGTCTATAATCTCAAAATAGCTGCAATTGTACAGGCAGCAGCTGGACTATAAACTGGTTACTTCTTCAGAGAAGACCTTTTGTTTTTTAATGTTTTGCATATCTGGCTAAGCTAAGTTGCTTGCTCAGTTTTAATTTAAGGCAAGTTCACTTTAAAACAGGCGTGCTAAAGAAAGATACTGCCTTCGCCTACCTACTTGTTACTGCTTCTGTGCCGGAGAGAGGCAGCCACAGAAGTTACTGACCTCTGCGGTGCGTTGCAGGGGGATCCTTGTGAGCATTTCCCAGGTGCAGGTGGCCTGCCTAGATTAACCAGGTGGGTCTGGTTGTTTGAGAGTTTGTCCTCAGTTCAAGGGCACATGACAAACCACCATACAGGAAGGCACCGTGAAGTCCTGACTAGATCTGCCAGCAAAACTGCTTGTTATCTGTAACCTTTTGGAGATGAAAGGAGCCCCTTTTAGCTATTTAAGCTGTTTAAATTAGCACATTGTGACAGAAGCAAATTAAGGAGGCTATCAGGTTATGGGCACATAGGGATGCTAAGCTGTTGAACTAACACAGCAAGATTGGCAAGCCTGTCCATCCACAATCTTGAAGTTATGGAGCCAGCTGGCGCACGCTGCAGGGAAATGAACCCCAGTAAGTCATGGGCTGGAAGCAAGAGAGGTTGGGAAGGTGACCAGTGATATTTTTAAACACTGGAGAAATGAAAGAGCAGCAAATCTGTGAGTGTCTGTTGTCGTTAAAGTAGGCCCTGAGCTCTCAGATACTTTAAGTTGCAGTATAAAGCTGATGTTGCATATGGTGGGAAACAGCACTAGAGTCTCTGTTTCGATGTCAGCAGGCCCTGTGACAAGGCTATGCTGAAAGATAACAAGATCCACTTTAAATGGTGCCCATGATATTTACATATTAGGGTGACTCCTTGTTTCAGCGTCAGACAAGACATTTCAAAGCTTAGAGAGTTGCTTATCTCTTATGTGGCAAAAGCAAAGATTTAGTTGCTGGAAAGCAGAGAATCCATAGTTTCTTATCATCAGATATATCATTTCTGGGGTTGATCTTTGATTTTCTGAGGCTCCTTACCCTAAAGAACTTGGGAGTTGCTACCAAGGGTGAAACTAGCAATTTTCACCAAAATGATTTTCTTGGTGAGCCTTCAATGTTTAGGCTTTGTCAGAGGGAAAGGAGGGGAAAATATTGGCATTTCCCTCTGTAATTGTGTAATTGTGCAAGTAATTGTGTTCAGGAAACAGTGGTCTCCTTGCACGCCTACAATTAACCTTCAGGTGGGAGGCTCCTGGAGTCCTTCTCAACTGGCAAGCAGATGTCGTGGAGTCTGGAGTCTTCTACTGAAATGTCAGATATCAAGGGATTTCCCCTTCTGCAGTTGCCTGGACTGCAAGCTCCTGAAGCACACTTTGCTGAAAGCTAACCATTATCACTGTAGAAAAATATCCTATCTGCTAATGGAATTCAGATGAACACTCTTCAGGCCTGGCTGCATCTGACAGAGAGGCTGAGATGGCCAAAGCAGATTGCTGTTGTCTGAACTAGCTCAACACTGCCCTAACGAATTTCTGGCTTGAGGACAAACTTTCCTCTCAAAACATGTATAGCCCCAAACACAACTGCAGACTCAGTGGGCGTAGAGGCTGCAATTCAGCAGGCTGCTTCAGATACAGATTGGCCATGAAACAGTGATCAGGGCCTGATTCTCCTGTCAAGCTATTGCAATGGCTTTAATGTGCATGTGAGGCATGGGGCTGGACACCCACAGCACGCTGCAGGAGGAGGGGAGCCTGGCAGCAGCAGGAGGCAGAAGGAGAAGAGGAGAACTGGTGGGAAACTGTGCTCATCTCACCACCATTTTGGAGAGGGACGGTGCTTGCAGGACTTTAAGGACACCACATCCCACTCTGGGCAAGCGTAATGTGAGTTAGGGGGGCTGCTGTTCACAACAAGGTCAGAGGATTTCTCCCTGAGCTGAGGAACTGTTTCCGTAGATGTCAAGCTGGCCTCCAAAGGTGGTGAAAGCGGTTCTCATCCAAGCCAGTGGGAGTTTTGTCATTGATCTAAATGGAAACAGGATCAGGTCTTGCAAAATATTTAGTCACTGTGTCTGGTATGTCCAGATAGCTCAGCAGACAATTGCTATTTTCATGATTTAACAGGAGCTTCAGTGACCACATAACTGGAGAGGAAAAGAGAAACACATGGAGCAAAATTTCAGAGACAGCAGCTCCCGGTGGAAGTAATAAAACAACACAAGATGTTGGTGTGCTGGGGAGAGGAGCCAGGCTTCTGAAATGTGAAGTGAAAAGCTAAAGCAAACAAACAAACAAACAAAACAAAAAAAAAAAACAAAAAAAAAACCCCAAAGCATCACTGGCAGCTCCCATTTGCTTTTCTTTCTTTTTGCTTTAGTAATAGCTGAGTGAGTCCCTGGCGGCTCCCGGCATTGCCCAAATGAGCCCCCGTCCCCCTGCTGCTGGCCTGCCCTTCGCCTGGGGCAGGAAGCACCAGAGGTGCCAGGGGCCTCCATTTGGGTCTCTGCTCCAACCCAGCAGCTTGCCCTGAGCCTTCTTCCTTCATCATTTCTTAGATAGGAAGTTTTCTTTTCCCCTGCCTATTTCCCCCTCTTAGAAAGTGCATCAGCGAGGCGCGTCATGGGCAGTTTCTGTCTCCCTCGCAGTTCTCACGCTTTGCTGTTGCTCGCCTCGCCAGTAGGCGACTCCGCTCTCAGCGGCCAGGCCCCCCTTTGCCAGTAATTAAATTTTTGCCACTCCGCCTGGGGGCTGTTTGGGGGCTTGTGATGCCTCATTTGGAAGCTACTCCTGCTGGTCCTGGCTCTTGCTTGCAGCAAGCAAGACCTTACAGCCTTGATCCAGCGTGGCGAACATTCCCTTGCAGCTCATGCTGCTGCGCTGGGGCTGGGGATGGCTCACGAGGAGCTTCCTTGTCCGCACTGTGGGGCTGACTGGCAGAGAGCGAGAGACTGGTTTTGGCAACTGATGCCTTCTTGCATGGGCATGCGGAGCATTTCCCACAGATCTGTTGAGTCGGTCCCATTTTTGGTGTTTGAACACCGAAGGGCAGGAGACTGACGTGACACACAGAGGGGTGCAGGGCAGGAGGAGGAAGGGGAAGAAGAGTGGTTGGAGCTGGGGGTGCAGCATGGGCATCGTTTCCAGGTGTTTATTTCAGCTGATGATGCTCCTATTTTCCTGGCTCTAGAAGACTTTTCCAACTCCAGCACCCACTGGCAGCTGCTTCTTTTTCAAAAAAAGAAATCAGAAATCTGTGTTTCTTCCTTTTTGAATAGGTATTATGTTACATTTTTAAAACAGAGAAATGTTACCAAAGAGGAGGTGACAAGGGAGAAGGGAAAACCGGTTATTATCAAGATACGTGGCTCAGTTGAATCATCCAACCTGCCTTTCTGAAGTTAGCTTCCTACGCTGCTGAAAAGACTTACAATAAACGTGTTTTAAAGACTGAGAGTGATCTTCTCAGTTTCTCTTTTTCTAAAAATAGAAAGTGCTTTTTGACAAAGGGGATTGCTGCATGCTATTACATGATATGGGAAGCCCCGTGGAGCCATTTTACTGTAAACTGTTTGCAGAAGAATTACTCAGCAGAAGCTCCCTTGAAATAGGTTGAGATATGTGCACATTTCAGCTGCTTCCTACAAGTAGACTGAATCTGCATCACAATTGAAAAAGACCTGGTGTGTTAATACAGGCCTCACTAGAGATGAGTGACTTTGATTTTTGGGGATGCTGTGGGAAGCTTGCTCCTTTTGCTCAGATGTTGCTCTGGCTGAACAAGGTTGAACTGCTGTGCCTGTAAACTTGCACAGAGGTTGACAAGTGCTTATTGTATAAATGATAACAGCTCTGCTGCCATGCAAAGAAACTGATAGTGCTTCAGCGCTGCTTGGGGAGCAAATGCACTAAAGAGAAATCCTTTAATAGAGAAATCCCATGGCACCTGGGTGGGCTGCAGTTGGTGCTGAGGCCACTCTGAGCTGGACAGGGAGGAGGGCTCTCCAGGAACAAGCCTGTGGGATTGCAGGCCAGGGGACACATCTATCCTCTCTTCCATTCTTCAAAAAGTGAATCTGGGCAGAGTTTGTTTTTTGTTTTGTGTATAGAGTGTCGCTTGGCTTTTGAGTCCTTTAAGGCTGCTTTTCACAGCTCCATCCCTAACCTGGAGCTCTGGGAAGAGGATCGTGTAGAGCGCAAGATGCTGCTGGCTATTTGCTTTGAGCTGCTGCTGTCTCCAGTGCAGTGCCAGATCTAGACATGCAAGACCCTGACTCGTGGGACTTTATCAGCAGCGCTCTCGCTTTTGTACATACCCTTTCTGTCGGTCATCAGTATGAGTGCTCAGCGCACAGTGGCTATCGAACTGAGGTTGAACAGAATTGAAGAATTCAGATTATCTCTGGTTTCTGATAGCATATGTCACAACCTTAGATATCCATGCGGTGCTCGTGTTGGGTATCCCTTGCCTTTCAGTGCCGCGATATGGGATTTTTTAGTATTACCATTAAGAGCTAGAGAAGCAAGTTGGTGATGCAGACACTTCCCAGCAGCCGTTGCTCAGTGCGAAATGCAGTGTTGCAGCCAGGAAGGAGCCTGCATCCCATTCACTGCCCTCCGTCCCCAGGGCCAGATCCTTCCCAGCCAAAGGGCTCTGCTTCATCTCGCAGACCTTCAATGGAGCAGGGAGGGCTCACCAAGTCTCTTTTTGCCTTCTTTAGAGGTGTAGAGTAGAAACACTAACCAGAAATACCTTGCCCTTCCACTAAAATTGAAATGAAAAATGAAAGACACCACAGTCAGAATTGGAAACTGCAGGAGAGCATTCCAGACTCAAAGCATGCAAGGAAAAACATCCTTTACCTTTCAGACAGAAGCATTCACAGTTGATCACTGGCAAAAATAGCTCCAGGTTATCCAGACTACCTTTCCCCTTTCACTTATAAACTTGCAGTGCTAGGATACAAAAATAAATGAGCAATGTATAAACAGATAGCATTAGTTTGGCTTGCACCAAAACCTGTTACATGTGATAGGAACCTCCATACAGCAGTCAAAGACCTTTGAAAGGAGCCACCAGGTCCAGTAGTGTGGGAAGTGATCTACACGCATAAAGACAGGGTATGGATGCTTTTTGAATTTTATTCTTAGAGTGGAGCAAGTAATTCCTATGCACTGGAGCCTCTTACTTTTTTCTACCAGTGAAGCTTTTAGAAGAGGATAACAAACTTTAATTTGAAGTAACCTGTGGTTTTAACCCACACAAATACTTTTCCTGCCTGTTGCTGAATAGTTCACAATGACGTACTCCAATTTCAAGTACCACTGAAATGACTTCAGTGAAACTGCAAAGGTAGGAATAGGGCAAAACGTTGCCTTTATGCAAAGGAAGGCAAAGGAAGAACTAAAAATAGGACTTTCCCAGGATTTTTCCATCTCTTCCTTGATGTCATTTCATCCGATGTTTATTTGAAAAATCTAAAGATGAGAGCATGTGTACTTCCTGTGCCTGACACTTTGTTCCTATTTCTGAAGTAACGGAAATGATTATTTTCCTATTCATTTACTCCTTTTGTACTGATTTAGCCACAAGTGTTAGCTGACCTCAGCAGGACAGAGATCTGTCCAGGCATTTCTCTTTTGCTCCTTCTGAAAGCTTAGACCTATACACGCATGAATCCTCTCCCACCTTTTTGGTGGGAGAGTTTCCCAACCTGTATTTTTGTTTATGGTCCGTAGTGGGCAGAATATTGCTGTGTGCCTGGAAACCACAATAAGCACGAGTGTGAAAGAGGAACAGACCACACCATAGATATTCTGATATTTTTATGAAGTTAGGTTGGTCACTTTCAACAATCTTTGCTGGCACAGGAAGATGACATCCTGTGTTGTGATAATACTAAAAATCCCCTGTTATTTTTAGCATGAATCAGTTCAGAGCCCTTCCTAGTTGAGATGCAAAACCAGATACCAAATGTCCATACCCTGCAATGGGATGAAATTGTGTGGGCAACCCCACTGCCCCCAAAGAAGGAAGGCAAAAAACTCCAACCTAATAATAAAATCTTATTCTCGCATTCCTGTTAGTATGGTATCCTGAGCTGCATAGGGCATATATTAGATGTCTGATGGTGGCACGCATTTCTCAGTTAATTGCTTGGCTTCCTGACTTGATATTTCTAAACACAATACTGCAGTGCCCAGAGATGCCTGTATTCTTGACTGTGTATTCTGAAACTTGAGCATTTGTATGACAAATGATTACTCAAATTACTTCCATGAGTCTATTGTTTAGCTCAAGCTAATAGTTTTAGATTTAGGTAATAAATCTTCAAGGCATGTCATAGAGGCGTAGATTTGAAACAGGAACCTATCCGGTTGCTTGCTCTGTGCCAAAAGTTAAATTGCAGAATCATTTCTGCAGGTATCTAGTTGAAGTACATGTTTCCGGCTAAAAAGCTAAGGTTATACTGCCTGAAAGTGCACAGATACCTCTTACTGTGTGTCTGTGGGAACAGTTTCCCCTCTCCACTGAAATCCCTGTATTCCTGCTGACTCACACAAGGTAAGGGCCTGTCCCACAATTTTGGTGGAGGAACTGTAGGACTGGGCCCAAAATCAGCAGAAGTATGCTAAGGTTCAGCAAGGGCTTTTCCTCTTCTGGTCTACTTTGCTGTGGGACAAATGGGCTGGGAAGGCTTATAGCAGCAGTACCAGTCCCCTCTCCTGCCTCTTCCTTTAGGGCTGGGAAGATCATGGTGGGGAAGATCATTTAGCTTTTGGGAGAGAGCTCCTAAGGCTTTTCAGGGCTGGTCACAATCCTTTCAGCGATAGCACATTCTGGGACGCTGAGGTGTCTCTTGCTGTATAAAGTGTTACAAACCAAGGGCATCTCTGCCTGTAGCTCTCCTTCAGCCAGGGTACCTCAGTGTCCCGGAGAGGTGCCCCCGGGATGCCAAGCACTGCCCATTCCCACACATGCAGAATATGCTCAAGACTGCTGCAAATAGGGATTATGGCAGGATGCCCAAGATTGCAAAGAAGGTCAGGGCAAAAAAAGGGAAGCAAATCTAAATCTCTATGTGCCATACTGTCTCCGTATGTACTAGACCCTCCTTGTTCCTCCCTTTCCTCTACTTGAGGAAGCTCATGCCTGTGTTTGCATTTCAAAATGTTCTCTCTTGCAGCTGGCTGAGAGCACTTCATTCTGCACACGGCTTCCGAAATTGTGGGAGATGATGCACATCACTAAGTAACGTCTGTCCGCAGCTGGATGAGGTTGCCTGTGAGTTCTCTCTTCCCCCTCAGGGTTGTTCAGAAGCCTGAGAAGCTTCTGAATTTTGCTCTATGTTCATTTTCTGGTGAAACTAAAGCCAGCTGAATTTTGGCTGCTTCCCCAACTGCTTGAAATTTATTTTGCTAAAATGTTTGAATGGGAGAAGTTGCAGCTGAATCTTTTCAGAGGCCTTGATGAGCAAGAGGGGGGCAATGCCATGCTGCCTCCCTATAGCACATGTCAGGGAAAACTCCTGATGTGCCAAAGCAAAATGTGAGCTCAGGGAGGGAGCAGCAGCTTCTTGCCTGAAGGCTGATGGAGGATTAAAAGCACATATGTGCCTCATGGAAAGAGATGCTAGTCACCCATGTCTGTCTCACCTGTGATGCAAACACAGTGTGTTTGCAAGCAGTCTGGCTAGGTCTGTGTGGGGTGACATTAAGTGGAGAGAGATGCACTTGGGCTGCCTCCCCCAACAGTAAGAGAGTCACGGGAGGCTGTCCCTGTGGCTGCAAATCCAAATATTCTCTGCAGTGATGTGGTTGATCAGGAAAGAGCAAAGGGATGGCTCATGGCTGGCAGGAAGCCCTGTCTGCTCCAGCGCGTCTCGAGACGCTCCTGCTGCTGCTCATGTCAGGTCAATTCTGCTGGAGTTGCTGCTGGCAGCAGTGGCACTGCACAGTGCCTGGATGGAGGAAGGCTGTGCCACGCCTGGGGCCTCTAGACATTATTGTCCTACAGATAAATAACAGGGTTCGGGCTGCTGACGTTGCTGGTAACGTTGTGAGTCAGGTTTTCCAAAGAGCATGGGGCCCAATGTGCTGAGCCGTGGAAAAAACTGGCCTGGTGCTCAGGTGCCTGCTGGCGCGCTGAGCTCCCTAGACAGGCTCCCTTTCCTTCAGTGTTGCAGCTCACGTCCTCTGGTTCGGCTTGGGCTTGACCCCGTTCAAGCTGAGCTGGTGCTGCTTCCTGTGATACCCTGTCTTTGGTGCTGTTCGGCCATCTCGTCCCAGCTCCCTGTGTGAGGGCAGCGAGAGGCAAGCATGGTGGCCCGTGGCCCTCATCAGCCCCATGGCCCTTGGGGGCACTTGCAGGAGGGAGGTGGCCGCTCCTGTGCCCTGCAAAGCCCTGCCAAGGCTGGGCATCGCAATGGCATATTTAAAACAAAGAGAAAAAGGTGTCTCTTTGCACCACACACTGTTAAACTGTGCAACACAAAATCCACTGAAGGTCATTAAATACCCAGAAACGACTTCTGCCTCCGGAAGTCCAGAGCTACAAATTGCTGGAGGTCGGTGATGTATTTGGGAGAAGCAGCACTGTATGTTTGTGCTATTCCTACACCCTTCCCATGGCATCCGGCCAGCCTCAGGGAGGAGATATGAAGCAGGATGGGCTACAGTCCCACCCCAAAAAGCTGCTCCTGTGCCCAGCGATGACATGTGGGGCTCCTGAGCGTGAACGCCGTGCCTGCAGGGAGGTGCCTCCCCATGCCATTAGGGGTAGATCAAGCAGACTCTGCTCCCCTGTGTATTGGGCATTTCTGCCTAGGACTATGTGTTTCTTTTTAAAAAGAGAAATACAGCTGTCTGCTTTCTTCACTACACCAATACCAAGAAAAACCACAGTGATGAAACTGTCACAGGACAAAGCCCTCTCAAAATGAGTCCAGCTGTGCTTCTCTTTCTGCATAACGTCAAAGGCTTAATATTTTCACTGGTTCTCTGTTTGTTTTTCTGGATTTTTTTGCCTTCAGCCATAGACAGGCCAGGGTGCCACAGACAGATTTCAGAGTGAGTCCTCTTTCAGAGTCCCTCGGGCCCTTTGCGGCGCTTGCCAGGCATACAGTGAGCGGGCCCAGCTCTGCTCCACATACGCAGTTGCAGAGTCGGGACACCTTTCAGGTGCCTCTTTTAGCCTCCTGTGTCTTCCCTTTTCCTGTATTCTGTTTCTTTCCTATTTTTTCCCCTTTTTTGCTGTGACTTTTAGGCATTGTTGCTGGATGAATAATGCAAGGTTCCTTCTCTGCCTTTTTCTACTTAATAGGGTATTGAAGATTTTCCCCCTCTACCTCTTCTTTCCCTGAACACTGCTAAGATGATCTACAGTGAAGCTGGGATTTTGGATGGCAGTTTTTATGATGATGGCTCCTAGAAACTCTGTGAAACCTGCAGAGATCTGAAGAGCTAGCTGAACCTTAGTATTTAAATGAAATTCCTGTTTGGCTGCCACGCATTGGCTGTTCCTTTGAAGCTGACGCTTCTTTTGAAAGAAAAAGGTGACCATCAAAGGGTCAGTAACCATACAAGGCCCTGAGCTATTCAGGGTGCCACCAGCCAGGGATGGAGAGCTGCGTGTACCTGCGTCCTGCCCGCTCTGCAGTGCCTGTTTGGGATTGGGCTGGATGCTCCGATCCTGCCTGGAGCACGTGCTCGAGTTTTGGTTGTTCTGTTCTTTTTTTCTAAGGTTGCTCCCCAAAGGTCAAAGCTGTCTGCAAAACAGGACTTCAGGCAAACCCCCCTTTCACCCTTGGCTGCCAAGGAAGAAAATTAAACCCTTTAGTTTAGTTCAGATGGATTAAAATGTTGTGGTTTTGGTTTGTATTTTAAAATTTTATACCTTACTATAACATATTTCTACAAAGTTAAATGGAAACATATCAAAACATCATAATTTTGAAAGGGGATGATCCCCAAGCAGTTTGGTTTGCTGTGACAGTGTTTGGGGAACTTTTGCTCCATAGTCACTTTTACTCCCAAACCGGGGATGTGGCAAAACTGACACTGAGATGTCAGATGGAAAAGCAGCCCTACTAAAGGTGTCCAAACACCTCCAGTACTTGTCTGTGTGCTGCAGGAATTTGGGAAGGAGTACTTGTCTGCTGATCTAATAGATAAGGCACAGAGGCTGCATGACCTTGCCTGCCAGGCTCTGTAAGCACTTACCTCCCCTTGACTTCAGTGGAAGCAGTGTGACTAAGCACCCTTTGAACGTCTGGGCCTGATCTGAGCTAAGAGGATGCCAAAAGCTTTCGGCGGTGCAAGCGCCTGAACGCACGTCTCCAGACCACAGGGCTAACCATCCTCCTGGCAGAGGACAGCAGCCAAGACTCGGCTGCCGTTTGGGATAGCGCTTGCAATGGACTCTCAGAGAGAAGAGTTGGTTGAGGAGAAGACCTGGTTAAGGAGACAGTCTGTGTTAGGAAGACAGGTCAGACCTAGGGGAAGTCATATGAATTGCAGAAGATGCTGCTGAAAGGGTAAGGAGAGTAAATGGCTTGCAGGTTAAATAAGTGTAACACACTGCATGGAAAAAAAAAAAACCTGTGAGAGCACAAAATCTTGGTGGAAAATGAACTACAGAAGTAAAAATATTAATTTATTCTATTCTGAAAAACTCTGACATGAATGGATGTTGGAATTGCATTTTGTTGATCTGCAGTGGTGCTTCATGGGAACTTCAGCAGGGAACATGAAGTCCTTCAGGGTCGGGCAGAAATCACAGCTCCCAAGTGCATAATCCTAGGGCTATAAAATAGCAGTCAAGTAGCACTCCAAGTTCATGTGAATTCAAGCTAATGCTGCAGCTATGGGAAACCATTTGATTCTCTTTGGCAAGATGTACTGTTGAGCAGAAATGAAACTAAATATCCTGTTGATGGAGGAAAAAAAGAGTATTTCAGCCAAATTTATATTTTCCTCTCTTAGTATGTTTTTTCCAGAAAATGCAGGAAGATGGGGCTGAAAGCTTACTTTGAGGGCTGGAAGTTCAATTTATGCATATTTAGAAGGCAAAATGCTCTCAAAGCAAAACACTTGTGAGTTTCACAGCTTTTGCTTACGTTATTCATAGCATTTTGTACCCACACTATATTAGTCATGACATGATGTTATTGTTTTTAAGACATTCAGTTGCTCAGCCAGGAGGCTAAATCTAAATTAATCAATCAGCCCCTACCCAGGAAGTCACCTCCTCTGCATCCTGTCAATGTAAATGGTGTTGCTGTAAAGAGTGTAATTGGATGTAATGTGTAGACTGTTAATGAAAAGAAATGTTCATTTCTCAATTATACTTATTCTGATGTTTGCATCTTTTCAGATGATCCACTAAATTGACTTGTCACGCTAATGCATTTATTTTTATGGCATGAAAAAAATGCAATAAGAATAAATACAGAGCATATGAAATTAAAGGATGTCTTCTAAAAAATAGATCAAAGCCAGAATTTAAAATATTTGATGTTGAGACAGGTTTATAGATGTTAACCAGAAAGCACAAAACCCAAAGTTTTTTTGTTTTTTGTTTTTGCCTACCTCATGTGTGGCTGGTGTACTGTGAGAATGGGCTTACTTAGAAGGTGACAAGACACTCAGGAGAGCAACTGGTTTTGGAGGATTTGTGCTGCTCAGGGTATGCACCACGCGGTGCAATGGTGAGGATATTCAGTGTATGGGCAGAAGGGTACGTGGCATTACTATGGCTGGAATTTCCTCCGGGCTGCAGTGTCCCCATTCAGGGCCTGATCCTCAGGAAGAGTTGCTACCTTGCAGTGCCTCCGTGTGACCCGTGTCCTTTAATTCCTAAAACTAGGTGTTCAGCACTCGAAAATCTGGTTTTGGAGATTTCTTTTCCCCCCCGTGGTTTTTGTTCTCATAGCTTCTTAATCATTCCCCTCTGCCTTGCCTTCCTGAAAGGAGCGCATCTGCTCTCTCGTGCTGGTTTCAGTCTGCATTAAAACCACAAAACTCAGATTAGACTCTTCAAAAGCTTCACCAGGCTTCAGGAACTCCTGAAGCAAATCTGGGCCCGTTTTCATGCAAATCCAAATACCTTTTATGGTTTCGTTTCAACTTGACATTTTGATTTTGAGATTTTGAGTCGCTCAGACCCTACGGCTTTATGTGAAATCCAAAGGGTGTGAACTTACATGAACTGAAATGGAAAAAATATTCAGATGAACCCACTGAAGACCGAAACTAAGTTCCCACAACTGTGCTTAATAAACTGCTCTGTTTTTTTTTTTTTTTTTTAATTGGAGAAGTGGCAGCTACTGTTCCACAGTTAGGAGTCCACAGCAAGGCTTAGTTTTCATTTTATGTATATTGGATACTACACAGGCATCCTGGTAAATCATGGATGGTTTGCAATCTTCTAACTGGAAATTTTCTGGGTGCACCCATCTGAAGTGGTGCCTGTCTTTGCCGGCATGTGGAGGCTATGTGGACTTCTCCACGGCAGAGCCCCGACCTGCCGGAGCTGCGTGGGGAGCCAGAGGCGTCATGTCCCTGTCCGTGCTTGGGGCTGCCCGTGGAGAGGGGAGGAGGAGGAGGAGGAAGAGGATGATGTTGATGAGGAGGGACTGCCTGACTCAGGCATAGGCAGGGCAGCTGACCAGAGAGGGAGCAGGGGGTGCTCCAGGCAAGTTTTAACAAAAACATTCAGGGATTTTGGCTGTTACGTTAGTGGTCAGTTTGGCCAAAACCGACCCAAGTCGTATCCTCCAGAGTGAGCCCATGCACAAAGAGCAGTCCCCGTCCCCCTGCACACGCTTGCTGCCCATTTCTGGAGACAGGCCGGCACCCAGCATTTCCCAGTCTGCTCAGGCATTCCCAAGAGGGCAACTGCTCCTGCTGTTTCCCGGCCGGAGCGGCTGAGTGTGGTGCTGGGGAGCTGTGTGGGATGCAGAGCATGGAGGCAACCACAGCTGTGGGCAGACTGAGCTGGCTCATGGGGCCTGGGGCCTTCCTCCTGTTACTGGGTCTTGCTGGGCATGAGAAACAGCGTGAGGACCTGCGAGGCCAGTCAGGTGCCACGTGTTGCCAATCCCACTGTTCAAACATTGCGAGGTCCCAGTTCAGCGTAAGCTTTTACAAAGAACAAATGCTCTTAGAGGAATTCTTGTTCCTGAGTCTTTCTCTGCAGCCCTGAATGATAGCACTTTTTTTCACCTCCTTTTAATTCAGCTTGTGAGCCTAGCACATCCATTGCAGTCCGAGGCGAAGCTCTCTGAGAAACCCCCAGATCAGGATTGCTGCCAGCTCTTGGCACCACAGACGTCTGCTCCGTCCTTCTGCTGGGCCGCTGCGGTGCAGCAAAGCCTGCTTGGGCTGCTGTAGTGGACAGCGCTCCTTCCCCATCCACGCTGAAAAGCAGGGGGCTTTTGAAAGATTTTTTTAATGCACCAAAGAAAGTTGTGAATTTGTGATGAACCTCACTTGCCTGTTGCATCAGTGGTCCAAGCTGCCTTCTCTGCCCGACCAGACAACGCTGTGGGCTCTGTCTGCAGGAGAGGCCAAAGCACAGACACACCTGCGGGGAGTGCAAACCATGCCTAGGTGGCTGTCCTCATATCTCATCCCTGGGCAGCATCTCCCACCTTGCTTCCTTTTTCTGTCCTTGAGGTTTCACGCGCAGGAAAATAAGGTATTTAAATGGGACAACTGCTAGTGGTGGGCTCTAACTTCTAATTCTTGTTTTAATCTCAGAGCCTGTGACACTTCCATATGCAGGCAGACAGCAGATCAGTACCTGACCTTTTGGCACCAAGTCTCCCTTGAGATGTTACCGACTAAAGAGAGTGGAAAAATCGCTGTGGTGCCATGGCTGCGGATTACCGTGCTCAATCTCTCATTTTCTCTTTCTTAGGAAAGTGCATGTGTGGAAGTAAAGGTCTGCTGCTTCAAAGGCTAACTTTGATTTTGTACATCTGTGTCTATGGGAGAAGCGAGCCAATCCACACCTAGGAAAATGAAGCCTTTTGAAATGAAGCTTTCAAAACCATCAGTTAAGACTTTTTATGTTAATTAAAAGATTAAGTTAATTGATTTAAAGAGCAGGCACACCGTGGCATTCTATTAGAGACACAGTAGCTACAGTTTACATACGCTTTACTCACTGCAAAAACCATATGTGCAGTGAAGCAAATAAGGTGAGTTTAGCCATGCGTGGAGAGAAGCAAGTTGTCCTTGTTTAGTTATCTTGCGGTAAAAAACACAGCACCCTTATCTCTAGTAGGATTTTACTATGAGCTTGCTAACTCTCAGTAACTGGCTTGTTTTTGTTTTTCTTTTGAAGCTAGCCCCATCAACTTCTCCTGCACTAGAGGCTTTGTTTCTGTGAGTTTCCTGGCCTCCACAATTGTAATTTCTCCACACTTGATTATTGCTGGGACTTGGTGCTTCAGGGCTCCTACAGCTGGTAATGGATACAAGGACTAAGTCACCTTCCCAGGGTGATGCAGGAAACCTGAGGTCAAGCTGGAAATCGAACCTAGGCATTCCCAGTTAAGTGTCTTACCTAGAGGGTTCTTTTTGTTTTTAATCTCTCCACATTGCTCTCTGAGGCTCTTTTCCTTGAGTCAAACAGTTAGTTAATCTGTTAGCCCCATCCTTGAGCTATTGTCACTCTAACCCAGAGGTCACACAGAGCTGCCCAGCAAACCAGCAGATTTTTTCAATAAACACGTTAAAAAAAATCCCTCCTCCATGGTGGGCAGACAAAACTACTGACCAGTGTCTCTCCAGCAGTTTAAGAGCTTTACTTTGATCAGACCTGAGCAATGATCCTGTCCTGCCTTTCTAAAAGATATATAGAGTCCTCATGGAAGGAGGGGACAGGAAGAGCTCTCTCGTTTCTGCTTTCTGACAGATGTAAAAACTGAAGAGCTTCCTTAAGAATATTTGCCAGTCTTGCACTCCTATCCTATCCTATTCCTATGCCGAAAACTTTTTGCTTCAAGAATTCTTTATTTATGAGAAAGCAGAATGAGACTTTATTGGATGATTACTGGTTCTTTATCGTTCAAGGTTTCCCCTAGAGAAGAGAGCCATGAACCTTGACTGCCGCTCCTTTTATAAATATCAGCCTGTTAATCCAAGTTGCAATGCCTACTGGAAACGCAGTCAAGAACTGAAGCTGCTCTGAACAGTTACAACTTAAAAATGACAGTAGCAGAAACCGGGAGGCTTTTAGACATACCTGCTTGTCATTATGAATGTCACAGTCAATGTCATTGCCAAAGCTCAGAATTTTTAAAGTATGGATTTCATCCAGGGTTTCCAATCTTTTTTTTCCCAAGGAGCATTTTGTAGGTACTGGGTTTTGTATATCCAGCATGGAGAGGCAAGAAAGTTTGTGCTGCTGCTTGACGGCTGGTGCATGGACTGTTTGGTCCTTCTCCCTGGACCAGCTGGCACACCTCCTCCGCACCGCTTGCTGTGGCCAGGCCGACAACAGCTTGGAAATCACTGAGGTGAGCTGTGGCAGAGGAGCATCTGTTGAGAAACAGCCTGCGTGTCGACTTCAGTTCAAATACGCTGGCAGAACGGATTGCTTGGTTTTTATTTTTCTTTAACCAGAACTTACTGAGTTTCCTACAGGCTCCTCAGCTAGAATGGGTTATGGTTTTGCTGGTGGAAAACATGGCATTTGGCTGTTTTGGGTGAGTCTCATCATTTGTTTTGGATGGCTGAAGCTTGCACATCAAATTCATCTCGGTATGGTGTTAAAACTTCTTAAATCAAAGTCAGTTGTAATGTTTCCTGACCTTTCTTGCCAACCAAATGGCAGGGGTGCTTCTTTTGTGTTTGAACAAAAGTGAAACAACATAAGATCGTTTTGTATAAGCATGAATGCCTGCAGAGGAGTAGAAAACATGCAACTTTGCTCAATTTGAACTGTTTTGCTTATTTTTTTTTTAATAGAGCCTTTTATTAAGATTTGGCTGGAGCTTTGCGTCTGCTTGGTAATGGCAGATAATTTGTATAATGAGAAGCCTGCTGGACATCAGAGTGACAGGCCAGGATTGGTTCTGCAGCCAAACGGACCAAGAAACTCCCAGGATGGTGGACAGAGGAGCAAGCTGTGCAGGGGTGTTTCAGGAGGACACATAATGAGCAGATGAATGTGGCTCCAGTGTTCCCTCTGAATTCAAAAGTAATGGTGAATAATTAATGAAAAACAAAATCCACGCACCCCATCTTAAAAAAGAATACAGATTTTATACTCTTGGGCTTTTTTAGAGCATCATAACTTTGTTCTGAGAGGAATGACTTTGTCTTTTGAAGACCTACGTTGTCTCAGAACAAAGCTATGGCTCTGAGGCACATTCGTCAATAGAAGAGGCTGACTAATTGTACTTCTCAACACTTCTAATTTTTAATGGTGGTGGAGCTCAGAGCTGACTACATCTTCACATTTGCAGGTCAGGATGCTCTCTATCCTTGAATAGCAAGCTGGAAAGTCAGATCCAGTGGTCAGAAAGCTTAGGGGATTTTTAGATTTGAAATTAGATCTTGGCTGTGCGCAACAGGCTGGTTTCTGGTTGATGTTTCATTGCAATTTAGTTGGTTTTGGGTGCAACAGCAGGTCCGAGATGTTTATTTCTTGTGAAGATTTTGCACATCCTGTGACAGTTTATTATAACTGGCCTATCTGTATTTTCTGAGCAAATCAGAAGCAATTGGAAAATAACAAACCACTGAAACAGTTGCTAGTGTAAGAGATGGAAATCTCCAGCCTTCAAAAATGGAAAATGAAAACTTTCAGACAGCAATGGAAAGCATGCATCAGCTGAAACAGAAAAGAACATTTGGAGTTGCATTGGGTTGACAAAAACTGCTTACTTGAGACACCTACTGAGTCTGGTTTCTCCATCCCCCCCACACACCTGAGTACTTCTGTTTTCACTAACTGGCTTGTTGCAAAGGAATGGAGCTCCCTTAGCCTTACATGGTAGATGCCCAGGCCGCTATCTACCATGGGCTGTCCTGCATTACCAGGGAACTCAGTCTCTTATGTCAGTACAAATGTTATCACAGGTTTGAAAATCCACATGGATGATACAGGCTTGCCGTGGACATTAATTTTTCAGGAAAGTTGTTTGTTTTTAAGTTTAAAGGTTCAGCATGGGATGATATCTCTTTGACCTAACTTACATAAATACCTCGAGCTCAACTTTCCAGCCATCATTAATCTAGAGGGTGGAGGGGGAGGAAAGGAGAGAAAGTGTATGGTTTTTCTGTTGCTCTGAGACAGACCTTTGTGCTGCAGCTGCCGGGCACAAACTGTGATCATTTTAGTCTCAGGTAGGCTCCTTACGCTCAGTTGTATTCCCTCTGGGATTTACAGCATTCACTTGCCCCTCAGCAGCCTCCCAGAAGCAAATTACATACTCCGAAGCAATGTTCTTCAAAGAAAACTGATCTGCAAATGCCATCTCTGAAGTCTGACCTTAGTCTACTGTTCCCTGCAAGGCAGAAGAACCGCCCATGGCTTGAGATGCTACCTATAGGTTTGATAAGCTCAGGAGCATGTTCAGATCCTTCTGCCGTCTGGAGTTTTAGATTTCGAGCCGTATTAGAGGCCTGGGAACCTTTGCACTTAGGCATGGAGGCAGCTGCAAGAAGCTCAGCCTTTATCATGTTGTGGCCCTCAAACTTTAAGTGATAAAAATGCTTGTTTAGAACCAGCCTTTTCCCACTTTTCTTTCTCTGTAACCCAATGCAACTCTATAGTAACTACCGCTCTGTTGGAGTCTTTCAGAGGATTCATAAAAATTACTACGAAATAGCCCCACTGGACACACTCTGCACTTCATAGGATGGGGTCTTACACAGTAACCGAAGATTTTGTGCAAACACTTTGGTGTAGCAGGTACTCAGCTTTCTCCAAAACCTCCTCCAGAGTAATTTTCCTCCATGTGGGGTTGTCTTTTCCCAGGAGCGCTTGCCCTGGCCTGCCCTTCTCTGGGCTGAGTCCTCATGTCTGATGGGCCTAAAGAGCAGCAGGCCTGAAGTGACTGTTTAATAAGCACTAGGCACTTGCCAATTTTTTTAATGATTCTTCTCGGTAAGTACTTCTCATCCTTCCCCCGTGCCTTTTTTTCTTGCCAAAAGGACTCGGCACCAGATGACGTACACACAGCTGGGCAGCTTCGTTGTCCAAAGCACCTTGGCATCCATCTCGCCTGAGTGTTTAGTCAGCTGGAGCAGGAAGCCAAGCCCATGGCCGCGAAGCAAAGCTGCTCTTCATCACAGTGGGGCCTGTGCAAACCTAGGCAGTGCGCCCGCAGCCGTTCCCTTTGCAGACCCTACCTATTGCAGGGGTATGAATGTAAAGCACTTCTGTAACCGGGTCATGACGTGCTTTTCTGTAACCTGGCTCCGCCGGGAGTGGTGAAGTGAGTGAAACCCAGTTTCCTCCAGCTTTGTGCCTTATGGTTTGCTTTGCTAGGGCTGGGGCCGGCATAGGGGCTGGCTGACGTGACTTCCATGCTTGAGGGAAACACAGCCAAAGTCTCGCCTGTGAATTTCTGCCGGCTGACAAGGGCCAGCCCTGCACTGTCTCCCTCGGTGGCGGGTGGCCAGGGGATCCCACTCGCTCTCCTCTTGCCTTCTTGAGAAACTGAAGGGAAATTGCCATCTTCGAAATCTCTGCATTGGCCAGATTTGGCTGAAATTGGGGATGATGGAGTGGCTGCATGAAGAGGCCCAGAGACAGCCTGTGATTGCATTAACCTCATTTCCTTAGGAAACAAAGTAAAAAATAGGCCAAACCAAGTTTTTTTCACCATGTAGATTGTTTGCAAACCAATTCTGTCTCCACCAGCACATTTGGTGCCTCGAAACCATTATGTGGGCAAGGATTTAAAACTTCCTTGCAGCCCAGGCTTTAGGATGCTCGTTCAACCACTTTGCGTAAATAAGCCGTGGCAATCTTGCGCCTGGGCAGTATTTCAATAGTGATGCACCTGCTGATTGGAGTGATGATGGGGGAGGCTGAGAAGTGGGATGGTGTTTTTGTGCCCATGGGAGCCATCCTGGCTTGCTGCTGCGCCACAGGGATGCTGGTGCTGCAGCTGGGACCATGTAGGGATGATGCAGAAAGGCCGAGCTCATGCAGCAAGGTGGCCGCTCCTAACAGGGCAGTTTTGGTAAAAATGACGTAACTGGGGGGGAAGCTGTCTTTTTCTTGTCCTGGCTGTATGAGTTGGGCTTAGAAAAGAAGCACTCTTCCACCTACAAACAGTCTCTGCTCCGTATCATGTATCAGGTGCGCTTTGTGCTGCTTTAGCTTTGGTTTGCCTGGATGCTCAGCCAGCTGTCTTCCAGATGAACGCCTGTGTTTGTGTGTGGCTGCAAGCAGTTATTTCCACAGTCACCATGTGTGATTATTTGTTGATCATTATTCACAGTTTTCCTTTCAAAATGCCTCAGTTAGATATTCCAAAAGCAGAAATAAAACTGGTGTGACAAAACAATTTTAATGAATTACAAATGGTTGAATAAAACTGTTTGCAAACAATGGCAAAGCTAAAAGCTGTTCTGACACTCCTGCAGTAGCAGCAGCTGAATGGCAAACCCATTCATGGGAACCAAGGCTGTCTCAGGGCTGAACTGCAAACAGCAAGACATTTCCTTTTATTCTTTTCAATAAATCATTTCAGAAGTCTCTAAGGCCCTGCTTCATAACACAGCTGTGAGCCAAACTCCCATAGCACTTTTTAAGGATCCAGGCCCAAATGACCCAGGAACCTATGTTTTTAGTTCAGCACAAGAACCATGTGGGTGTATTTCATGTCAATCAGTTCCTCAGCATGGGTGCCCAGTGCAATGATGCTTTTACCACCATAACTGCTTCTACACCAGCCATAGTTTAACTGCATCAGTAAAGCTATAGTGGTACCAAACCCACGTGGCTGCCAGCAGCAGCTATCTCATTGCAGACGTGAGTTACAAGTTCCTTCAGGTGGGGCCATTATATTAGGGCCACTTCAACCTACCGACTGTGCAACACTGTGTGAAGTTTGCCATGGGAGGTAGGGAAATAGTTCAGCAAAATACTTGCAGTAAAGAAATAGGTCTTTGCATATTCATTTCCTTGTTTCCAGAAGGGCTAGTTTCGTCTCTCAGTCTTAGGAGCTGCAAGTTCAAAGAGGACTAAAATGGTACTTTCTGATAGAAAAATACTTTCTTTTATGCTGTAGGTTCATCCGTCCTCTTCAGCTTGTGTGTTGAAGGGGACGATTTACATGCTTTAACTTCAAGCTCTTGCTCAAAGTCTTTGCTGAATCACAGATGCTGCACACAACGAGAAGTTAGCCACTTTTCTGTGCTGTGGATGTCATTGGAGCCTTGCCAGCCACCATATTCCGTCTACCAACCTGGGCAACAGTGTGAGGTGACCCCCCATCTCCTGCCACTAAAGCAGGTGTCTTACATTAAGGGAGCTGCTCGGGGGATGCTGCAGCAGCCCTAGTACGCCTGCTGTGGGGGCAGAGCGCCATCGCCAGCTGCACCCTGCCAGCGGTCGGCAGCGGATAGGAAGTGTGTGCACTTGATGTGTCAAGAGTTGCACAGTATTTTGCAATGCCTTGTCTGATTGCAAGTCTTCCTCTTCCCCTTTCCCTCTGCAAGGCGGTTATCCAGTATATTGGACGGTGTAACAATGGATCATCTTGGCTAGCTCTTACTACTTTAACTAATGGAATTACGATTGGCGTTGGGTGGACAACAACAGAATAGAACAGGCTAGAATAAGGTTTACGACTTGCTCTAAATGTGGTTGTTTTTCTTGTAAACTAGAAAAAGGCTGAGAGAGTTGCGATCCCCAGTACTGCTGATCACACTTGATTCCTTTGATGTACCTGAAGCAGGGCTGAGGATCAGACACAGGGATCTTCCTTCAGTGGAACAATAATCCCATTAATTTATGCCATTGATGCCTATGCTGTGGCCTAAGCTAACCTTCTATGAGACTTCTATGGACAACTAATTGTGGTCTTTCTCCCCTCCTGTCACCTTTTAATGGTGGACTTTTATATGCATAATTGTAAGAGATTGCCTGTGTGCACCATTGAGCTTGTATAGTGGTTGATTTGTTTTTTCAGCTTTGCGTGATACACATCTATTTTATCTTCCTCATATGAAAACTCAAGTGGATATTGGCTGAAGCACAACTAGAAAAAATATTTGGATACACAGGAAAATGAATGACATTGCAAAACTCCTTGCACTTATAACTGGCACACTTCTATGCCCTGTTAAAACCCCAGTAACTTCCATTCACATCACTGTGATTAGTATCAATCAGAAGTGGCACATGTGGTCCTCAACATAAAATCCACAAAAGTTAACCAACTTTTTCCAAAGAGAGGAATAAAATCAGATTCTTTTGGGAAAACATTCCCTTTCTTTCTCTTGGAAAGGACTCTCTGATTCTCTTTTTTCTTTCTCCAATCAGAATGCAGGCAATAAACCAAAAGTACTGTTTGTTCTCTGACTAACTAAAAATCCCCAGAGGGCAAATGGTGGACCGTCTAACTGTATACTTGTCTTTATTGCATCCTGGTGGAAAGTACAGTATAAAAGAAATTAATACTGGAGTATGTTTGTTGGGCTGAGGTCTGCATTATCAAAAGACACTAGAGTGTGAAAGTCGTAATCAGAAACACAGTGTAGAAAGGACCTTGTCTTGCCCCCTGTGTTTATGTCTGAAGGCTGGGTGGCTCCCCGTGAGGCCAGAGGGATGGACACCTCCTCGGGTGCCTCCCAGCTCCCTCAGTCCCTATGCTGGTTCGTGCCATGTGTGTGTTAACTGCTTTAAAAAAAACCACTTAAACCATTTCAGTTTGAGCTCCTTAGACTTATTATGCTCCATTTCTCTGCCCCAAACCATCTAAAAGTCTCTCTTCAACTTCCTGCGCTGTGTTCTGGGAAGATTTATTCGTGTGGTAGCTGCTGGTGGATGTTGTAGTGCCTTTAAAATCACACAGAGGAAGGGACATGCTGAAGAGGCTGAGTCATGCTCTGTGCTTTCTGCTTCATTACTTATCGCGGAGGAGAGAAAGCCTTCTTAAATGTGCAAAATAAACACTGAGCTGGCGGCTGTGAGAAAACAATGCTGGCAGTGAGGCTTGTCTTTAAGTGTATGTTTGTTTGATCTATACTAACACACGTTACTTTTTCCTTTTTTCCTGGGAAAACCCACAGAAGGCATGTGGGAAGGCAGCATATGAGGTAACGTCTCTGCCAGCTGTGGTGCCTGGTTGCAAGGAAGGGCTATATGGGCACGGCTGGAGGGCTTGCTACTTTGCCCCTCACATCCACGGCATCCGCCTCGGGACCAGTGAGGAGACCAGCCCGGCCGCCTGTACTCTGCCTGCCTTCCTTTCACAGTAGCTGTTATTTTAAAGAGAACAGCTGTTCATTTCCAATAATGCTGTTTTTGGGGGAGGTGCAGAAACAGGCTCCCCCCCAGCTGTGACTCCCAGTGCCACAGATGGCCAGTGCTCATTGCATGCGCTGGGGTGGGCTCTGCCTGATGGGCAGGCGATGGACACTTGCCACAGTTGCTTTTTCCATAGGGATGAGAAGTGGGTGCAAAGAAAGCAGTGGCCACCTACTGTGTAGTGATGGGCCTGTCACCAGCAGGGGAATAACATCAGGCTGACTAAGTCCGTGACTGAGGGTGACATTGCGCAAGAGAGTTGAGTTGGCGCAACAGGTCACTGCTGTGGAAAGCAGGGGGCCTTGGTCATCCCCCTCCGCTTGCCCTTGCTCCTGCTCACAGCTGCTTCCCCTTGTGTTTGCTGGGCCTCTGCACAGGCTGTTTCACAGCCAAAAAGGGAACAGCTTTGTGCCAGGTCGGCAAGCGGGCTTGAGTTAGGGATGGCTCTACTGAGCAACCAGGGCAACGGATGGGATGGAGCTGAGCAGAAGGATGAGGTCATAACATGAGGAGAACTTATCAGTAGCGACAATAAAAAGAAGATGCAATTTAGCAGCACAAAATATGAAGTCAGACAGTTTAAGATGACTAGCAAGAACTTTTACTATCACTGGTGCATGGAGGAAGGGAGAGATTTAGTTTTATTGGTCAGTCAGAGGATGCCACAAATTACCACTGTAAGAGTGAGCTGGAAGAAAGATAATGTCAATCTTGGATTATCAGGTGAGGTTTCTTTGAGTAGATACGGGGAAATATTGGTACATATATGTACAAGCATTGTTGTCACCCCTGCTCTACAAGGATTAATTAATTAAATTGAAACAGGTGGTAATCAGATGAGATGAAGAATCATGAAGAGAAGCTGGCTTTTGAGATAGAGAAATTAATGTTGAAACAGGATATGATGACTCTTTATAAATACATTTTTCAGATCAGGGAAAGAGAAAAAGTCATGGAGGGAGAAGAGGTATTTATGTTAAAGGATACTGTTGTCAAAAATCCAATTGGATAGAAATTGGTGATGAGGAAGCTTAGACTGGAAACTAGAAATATCATGCAAAGAATGAAGTTCTGGATCAGCCTCTCAAGCATTGCAGTGAGGACACAGACCTAAATCCTTTTTAAAATGGAAAGTGGAGTGTGTGCAAAGCTAAGTGTGTGGAACAATCGCACAGCGGAGGAGAAAAATTCTTAATAACAGGCAATAAGCTATGAGTCCTCGGATAGCCATGACCTAGCATGTCCAAAGGGATCTGAAAGGAGACTGGATCACTGCTTGCATTATCCCATATTAAGCCCATGCTTAGGTGCCTCTGGTGGGATGTAGGGACCAGGAAGAAAACCCTTCCCCGCTGCCCACTGTGGCGCCCCCAGGGGTTGGCTACTGGTAGGTAGTGGCAGGATGGATGGTGAACTCTACTGGTATGGTTCAACTCTCTGGTGTAGGGATGGTGCACCCTGTCTGCATCCTTGGGTTAACTAGTCACTGGATTTAGAGCTGAGATGGAAATTTCCTACAGGCCAAGTCAGCAGGGCTTTCCTCCTGCCCTCATGTTGTGAGGGACAGGGCTTCTAAGGTCTAGTCTACATGGCAGCTAGTTGTGGTAGGCTCCTTCTGCAGCCACTAAAGAGAAAAAGGCATTTTTAGGGAGTAAGTCATCTTTCTTACCCATTTTTTTTACCTATTCACTTCAGGATGAGACGAAGAGTGCTGTAGGTCAGCATAACCCTTTTTGTTGCCCATACAGGGAGTCTAGATCGGTTGTTACAAGCCAGAGGAATCCTTTTATCCTAAGGACAGGGTAAGGAGGGTAGAAGAAGTTTTTTCTGGAATAGCTGCTCTGATGAGTTTTCCCAGGGAAAACAAACATTTTTTTAAGATGGGAGCAATGAAGTTCTTGAAGTCATCAGTTTCCTTGGCTGTTTGAAACTTTCATCAGCTCTCAGTCTGATGGGACCTTGATGGACATCAGGGAGGGCTTTACTGCCAGCCCTGGTGGAAGTAGTGCTGAACCAACATCAAAGCAGTGTGGAGTGTGTGTGTCTGGATGTGTTTAGCATTGCAAAACAAGACAACAAGGCTTGCTGCTTTTTTGAGATAAACTTACTGATTTACATCATGATATGCTGCCCAGTTACTACAGCGACCTTTTAATATTACTTTCCTCTTTAGATTATGGTAGATTTTACACATGTGAATGTTTATTTGTGGGTGGACGTGACATGCATGCGTAAGCATTTACTGTGGGATGGGAAGAGGAAATTTATTTTGTTTGCCCATTTGAAGACATTTAAAGAGGAGGGTTTTTCTTCTCTCATAGGAAGCAATCTTGCTTTGCAAGCAAATTTCTTTTAAGTATGTATGCTGGAAATGTTTATGCTTCACTTCCAAAAAGTAAGCTACTAAGGCTACTATGAACACCATATTATCACTTGAACTGATGTGGATATTTTTTTTTTTTAAATCTTTCACTTCTGGTGCATTAACTTCCTTTCTGAGTTACCTGAGAGGTGCGAGAGTATGTTCTGGCACGAGTGAGATGATTAAAAGTAACTGGACTGGAAACAAGGAGACTATTACCATCTCAACTATAACACTGACATAGAATTATAAATTCAAGGAGTTTGGAACCCTCACGAGGTTATTTTATTGCCTCTTTGTGTTAGTCTTGTATCTTTTCTGGAATAGAAGTAAGCTATATTATTAAAAAAGAGACAGAAAGTGGTCTCTGCCAATCATTAGATTAAAAGTCAACTTGTGTATCTGTGGCACAGAATGACACATCACTAACTTCTTTTAGATTTGGAGGTAAGGCAGTGAATACGAAATAATCTTCTGAATGACACAGTGACTCACTTGGGCAAGTCTGGGGGATTGCGCTTCTGCTTAGCTGTGGAGGTGCTCTTTTCTATCAGAAAAAGGTTTCCTTAGTTCTGTATGCTTGATTGGTTTGTTTTGTTTAATATAGCCTACTTTCAAGGTAGAAAGGAATGATCTGCCTATATAAACATTTCATATCCTTGAGAAAAATCCATCCTTAAGCTGTTGAAGTGTCAGTCACTTCTCCAGAGAAATTACTCTTTTGGTTTTGCTGATTAACAGCTCTGTCCACAGTGGCTGAAAGCATTTGAACTAGATCATGGTGAGCCGATTTAAAAAGTTTTACAAACCAAATTGGAGATCATGTTTTAACCTATGGTAGGGTGGGGGAAGACAAGAAAAGCAGAGTTACAATCCTAACTCAACTGATACATTAAACCAAAAATTCAGCCTTGACCTGTAGCCAGAGTAGCCCATGGTTACAGTCGTTGGAGTTAGCAGAACAGCTACATTCAGCCCCTTCAACTTGAAGTTGGGATCAAGTCTCTCAATTGACTTTTGTGAGGAAATAAGATGGACCGAGCCTCACTGCAGCTGGGGTGCCTGGGGCTTGGATGGGTCTCCCCTTCAGGTGGGCATCCATCTGTGCCTGAAACAGCAGCCCTGCACCCTGACACTGTAGTGCAGCATTGACATAATCAGAGTAAAACATCACTGCCAGGATGAAGTTGCTTTATACCCTTACTGGGGTTTTACAGTCCAATCTGGAATTTAAATTGCAAAGTGAAGGCAGCAGTGAAGGTTATAATAACACAGCAGAAACTTCAGTTTGACACAGACCTATCTCCACTGCTTGCCACGAGAATATCTCAGCTTTCAACTCCCACCTATAATCCAGCCAAATTGATTTCATTGTTTTGATTGCTTTTGAAACAAAACGGCCCTTGTGTACTGGTCAGGGTGTGTGAGAACTGAAGTTTCCTGAGCTCTTGAAGCAGGGAGGAGGAAGACAGGGCACAGGTAAAATCTACCTCAGCGAGACCTGCTGTGGTTGAAGCAGCAAAGCTGCATCTCAAGAACAATGAGCTGCATTGTGGATACTCCATTGAGACTACGGGAATGCTCAATAACACATTGTTTGGCAAAATAGATCCTAACATATCAGCGTGGTGGCCAAAAAAAAGGGGGGGGCTTAGGAGAAATTACAATTTCAGTATCCATTCATAAGCCATTTAAAACCGAGCATAGTGCTGAGGAAAAGTGCCAGTGGGCAGCCTTGGAGATGAAAGCTGAAAATCCAAAATATAGTTTTCATTTTAGAAAGATGAACTGGGTAAATTCAAAGTCTGGATGGGAAAGCTGTGGTAGCTGTCTGTATCACACCACACTCCAAGTCACCACTTGGGTTGTCCTCAGTCTTCTCACCATCTTCTCTCATTGCTGTAGAGGGACTTTCTCTGTTTGACAATTCAGAAAGAGCTGAGTTGCTGCAGTTCCCAGGACATTTATTTGTGACTACTAGCAAGTGGGGAATTACACAGAAAATGATTCACCTTAGTGGCAGCGTTAGTTTTGGGCTGTTTCGGCTCCCTTGCCCGACTCACGGTGAGATGGGAGAGTGGGGCTGCTGGTGGAGGGACACATGGAAAGTGGCTCAGGCAGGGGCATGCCCTGCACTCCTTTTTGCGAATGGAGTGGCTGGGTGCTTAGTCCTATCCCCCCTCTGCCTCTCTGTACTGGCAGGCACCAGACCAAGTGTTGCTGCATTGCAGCTGCTGTAACATAACTCTGCAATAGCTACTGCTGGTGGTGCTGCGGGAGCAAAAGGGCATGAAAGGCAAAGTGCCCTTTGGACCTGGGTCATCAGGTGCAGGGAATATCAGGTGTGGGGAATATCACCAGGTGTGGGAAATACCACTGCACGCGTGCCCTACTCTTATGTCCATCTTCAGGCAGAGAGGATAGGCCACTGCTGGAGGCAGGACTCTGCCTAGATGGTGGGACCCAGTGTGGCCTCTTGCTGTGCTGACTATGTCTATGTCAAATTAGCCAGTGTGTTCTTGTACCCACATGGATCCTGGATGCCTTTGTACCGCTGTGTGAGCTGGTGGTTCACAGATCTGGAGTTAATAACCTGAAAGAGGGCTGACAGAGCAATTGCCCCATGCTACAAATGAAGGAGACTCCTTTACCATCTTGGTGGGGCTGATTTGACCAGTTTGTGGACCTGCTGGCTCTGCATGCAGTTAATTACAACTCCGATAAAGCTTGGAGTCATCTTCTTGTGCTTTCAGCTGTTAACAGGTGAAGCAAATTTCTGTTTATAACTGTTTTCATTGACTTCCTGTCCAAGGGCTTTCTGTACTTGTTGCAAATCCAGACTGGACAGCAGTGGAAAAAATGACTGTTGTTTTGCTACATTTTTAGCTATGGCTTCCCACCTTTCTTGCTATTGAGCCATTGCAGAAAGTACTTTTTGGACTACAGTACACCTGTGGTAAGGAATGGTCACCCCAGCTTCTTCTCTCTGTTGTTCCTACCTCAGGTAAATGGCTACGTAGTGGCTCTATAATCTCGTTCAGTCAGAGAGATCTGCTTTAAAAGGAAGTGAAAATGTAGTATAAGTTAATGTGGATCACTTTGGTGGGAAGGGGTTGGTAGCTGGCTCCAGGATCATGGTGTTGGCAGAGCAGAGGTGGCATGCTCTGCCCTCAGCTCAGCCGTGGCTGGAGCAGTGTGCCTGTCAGTCTTTCTGCTAGCCCTTAAAAGCTGGCCAGTGGAAAATCTCATTGAATGACATGTGCTGATAAAAGAGATATGAAGACATTGAATGAAGCAGTGTTCAAACGATCTAGGAGTCCTCGATGATATCTAATCACCTGACAAGCCACATTGACTCTGCTCAGATGCATTTTGAGCTGACAGGCAGAGCGAAGGGAAAAGGGAGCGCTCCGCTTTATCTGAGGTACGTCAGCAGCAAACCACCTGTTGTGGCAAAGGTGATGAGGAAGAATAACGCCGTCCCCTGCGGCTGCCAGCCCGGCTGCTCCTGTGCTCCCCAGAGCTTCCCTCCCAGAGACGCGTGCTGCCGATTGCAACAGAGGCCAAATTACTGACAGATTTTTAAACGAGACATCCCGTTCCAATTGGGGGGTTAGAGGTGCTGTTACGATGGATAGGATAATTCTGTTTTGTTTGTTTGTGCTTTTGCAAACCTGTAGTTTCCCATTTGCAGTAGTTGGGTGGATAGCAGCTACAGTTTTGACCAACAAAAAAGCTTTATTGCACTCAGCCACAAATAACGAAGAGCTTATCCAGGGCGTGATTGGACCTGTGGCTGTGAATAATAAAAGTCAGAATGCAATACATAGGTTAGAGAGATAAACAAAGCAAACCAAAGAAAACCAAGCTGTCTGATAAACTAAATAAACAGAAGGGTAGGGCCCAGACAGCATTGCTGAGTCCCAGACGGTGCCTACAGTCCTGGACTCTTTCCTCTTTTTCTCACTCTGCCTTTTGCTGCCAGCACGGTGGGATGTGCCTCAGGCGGGGATGGGCAAGAAAGAAAGGCTCATCGCTCCTCCCTCCCCAGCCCTGCAAGCTGTTTGGGGCTGGTGGTCACCTCCAACTTGGGGCATTTGAGAGGACGTGGTGGGCACAAATCCTTTCTCCTGGCCCTCAGCTATGGCCTCCACGTGCAGCAGCCATCTGCTGGGTGCAGCTGCTCTCTTTGAAAAATAACCTGGCTACCTTTAGGCAAACAGTTATGCTAGCATGTGTAAGGTATGGCAGCCACGCACCGCTGGCTCACACGCCTTGCCCTCTTGTGAAGATACTTCCCTCTGTGCCTACTTGGGTAACTGTCCTCAGTGACGGTGCCTCACAGCATGGCTGTGGCCAGCCCCCATGCACGCAAGTGGTGTTCGATTTGCAAACAGAAACAATACCAGGCAATTTAGATAATCAAGCCACAATATGAATTCTTCATACTCCATTCAAAAAACTTATAAACAGCACAAAGATTGAAAATACTCTTCATTGAGATTATTTGGTTTGTGTTTCTGAATGATTATACAGCAAGAAAATCATAAGTAAAACCAGGATAGGAAAAATGGAATAATGTGCAACATATTCTCCTAGCAAATCATAAAAGTGAGGCTTAGAAGGGATTTCAAGAGATCTTCTAATCCAGCACTTTTCAGTCTATGGTGATCAGTGATGGCACAGACGTTCGACGTAAGAAGGTGATCTGTGAAATGACCATACATTTTTCTGTGTTTGCTTTAGGTTTTGAAAGTTGTACACTGTCCCCACCTGAGTAAGCAGCTGATGAAACGGAAAGGGATGAAAAAAGATAATAATGATCATTAAAACTTAATCCAAGCTTTATCTGGTTTTAGGTGAAAGCAATGGTGTCAACAGTAAAGAAGATGTCTACTGAGAGTTTCATTTTGCTTTCACAAAGCTTAGGTAAACCTTCAGTTTTGAAGAAGGTGGTAGAGTGTTGGCATATTCCTCCACCCCCATAAGGATTATAATTCAGTCAGCTCTACCGTGAAATACACACAGGCTCAAAATTTGTCTAGGTAAGTGGATGATCTCAAAAAAAAAAAAACAAAAAAAAACAAAAAAAAAAACAGGCATCATTTTATGGCAGATATTTTGAGAAATTAAAAGGAATGGGATTAAGGTTATTGGACCAGGAAGACTTCTTTGTTTTCTGTTAATTTGCCACAGTATAGTGTTTTATATTTGACAGTGTACAGTGTGACTTACTGCTACCAAGCAATGGAAAGTAACATTTTTCCTCCATTTAATCTCTTTTGTAGTCTATAAAAGCAATCCAGACCACAGTGAACTCATTTTGGTAACATGATACAGTTGTTTATAAAGAAGCTGTTGTTATGCTGGTCCCTTTAACTCTCCAGCATCACTGACTTAGCACGTACTAAAATACTATAAACTATTTATTAACCTGTCAAAAATATATAAACTAACCGGAATAGTGAGTACAATGTTTGGGTTATGCTTAGACACAAAGATGTGAAGTTATGGTCAGTACAGTAAATAATGTCCTTAACTGTGCACTTCCCAGCCTCTAAGTGCATGGACTTTATCTGTGATGTGTGAAGGAAATATACAGCACCACATAGCGACTGCAAGTGGTGTTCATTTATTGGGGGGTGGGGGGGAGCGGGGGGGTGGGGAAAAAAGGGTCTGAGTCATAAAATTTCAAGCCACATTCCAACTTCCTCAAAATTTGGGTGTGTTCAGAGGCAGCATGTCCATCCCTGGGACTGTACGTGCGACCACGGAGGTGCTTTGCTCATTTACTCCTGGAGACAGTAAACTGTTCAAGCAGTAGGATGGATCTGGTGTAGTTTAAGAAACCCTGTGCCCTTGCAAAACTATCCTCGCAGCACCTCTTTGGGAGCACTCCATAAAAGCTGGAAGTACGGCTATGGCTATTACTCCATGGATCTGGCTAATTCATCAAGGATGACACTCTAGGAAAAATGTCACAGCCAACCTGTCGGCTCGGCCCGGGACTGGGCTTGCAGCTGTGCTGGAAGTGCGGTCCTTTCAGACTGCAATTTGTGCCAGGGGCCCTAGTTAGCCTCCAAAGACCCGGAATTTCCATTTTATGTGTTCTGAGCAGATGACACAGCCCCAAATTCCCTCTCCTTCCCCAGATCTTCGTTTTTGACAAAGCGATTGCTACCTAGCTCCTTAAACCTTGCCTCCACCCAAGCAGTTAGAGCCTGTAAAATATTAGTATTGTGAGCCCAGTTTAGCCTGGATCGAAATGACTCCAAGCAGTGAAGAGTCAAGTCTGATTATCAAGGTTTTTTTTTTTTTCACAAGCACTACCTTACTCACAGAATCAATTCCCTGGGTATTGTTCCTTTTATTGCTAATACACTTTGAGAGAGTAATTGTCCCCCATCTCGCTTTCTGTCAGCGGGACTGCGCTGGTGGGATTTGTCAGGCCAGGCAAGTAAGCCTGATGCTCACCAGCTGCGTGCAGCTGATATTGCGTAAAAATCACAGCCTGCGATTTCTGCGGCGCCTGGGTAGGTGCAGGGTGTGTTCAGGCAGGAGGGTCCCCTAGCCCTCTGGGGGGTCTCATGGGGAGCGGAGTGCTGCTGGCAGCTGAAACCTGGCTGTGACTTGCACAGCAGGGCCCATCTGGCAGCGCTGGTGGATGGAAAAACATCGGTTGCAACCTTGTGGCTGGGCGACCACCGCTTCCTGCCTGCATCTGGCCAAGGAAAGACCTCGGCACGGTCCCCTTGCAGCGTGTCCTTATCCTCGGGGGAAATGAGCTGCAGCCTTGGAAGACAACCTTGCACTTCTGCAAGATTTTGCCCCTGTGGTGGGACTTTTCAGCACTGAGGAGGAATAAAATGAAAACCAACTCCAAACATGATGTCACCGTGGCCCAAAATAAACAGGGAAGTGGGTGGTGATGCCTTTTCATTTTTTGCTCCAGCTCATGGGGAGGTATTATCCCTGCTCTGGCCAGCCGCTCCCCCCTGCCATTTCCAGGCGGGAGGCAGGTGCTTTGTGCCCTGCTTGCTATGAGCCACGGACGTAAAGATGGGGGGGGGGGGGGTTGGTTCCCTGGGTGCAGGTCCCCATGCTGCTGCCTGCCTGGGGTGCCCTGTGGTCTTGCAGAGACCCATGTGACTGCGTGTTGCTGCCCGGTCTGCACGCCTTCCCCCGCAGCATCCTTGCTGCGGTTCCTCCCCTGTACTGGACTAATGATATTCCTTAGACTTGTCTGAACTCCAGACTTTGAGATGCTGTTCCTCTGATGGATTTGGTTGGAAACAGGCCAGAAAAAAGATTATCAGGGAGGAGTCTGCACAGATGGATAAAATCTACAGTCATGTCTTCCTGATTGCCTTAGGACACTGGGTTAAGAAAGCCATCAAGACTGCCTTGGCAGCCTGTCCCTCTCTTCCCAGCAAGAGGAGGCAAATCCTGACACTTCAGCCAAGCAATAACCTTTGGAAACTGGAGCTGCCCTGTTAGAAAAGCACCACTGCACTTGCTTAAATCCCACCAAAAATCAGGGAAACCCACACACTGCATCCAGCTGAAGTCCCTGAGGAAGGTGCCAGACTGTGGTTTTCCGTGGCCTTTCCAGCATGGCCCTGGAGCTGAGGATGCTGAGGTGTCCTGGGCCCACAGTGGGGCAGGACCAAGTGTGTTTGCTACCATATGGCAGGACTTGCTTGGCCATATGACCCTGGCAATATGGTTCCCCATGCACATGCGAGCGGGGGGGGTATGATGGACTGAGCTCCACAGCTGGGTGCAGTAGAGGCTATAGCAAGAGCTGGTGCTGTTTTAAAGCAGAAGATGCTGATGGCAGCGGGCAGCTGGTGAAGATGTGGTTGTGCGCAGCATCGTTTCTGCTTGGATTGGGATGAGGCCATACCTCTCAAATCTTCCACCAAACTGACACCAGAGAGGACTATTGCGGGACCACCTCATCCCGTGATAGTATTTAAAACTTTGGACATAGGGCGATGCTGCGGTGATGGATGGGAGCCTCTTTCCGCCTTCCCTTGTCTCTATTTCTCCTTGTCCGATTTGCTCCTTTCCTCCTCCTCCTCTTCCTCCCTGCTCTGGTCTCCCTAAAGCTGGGAAGGGGGAACCCCGATCCCTGGGGATACCCCGACCTGTGGTATCAGCTGCAGTGCAAGGCCACAGGGAGTCCTCTTCTTCCGCTGTGTTGCGCCACGTGCCAGTGCTGTAGCTCCTGCACACCGCATATCTCCTTCAGCGCTCCTGGGGCCCCAAGGTAGTGTGCTATGGGATAAAAGGACTGGGCGCATTGCTTTTGACTGCCCAAAATGGGAGGAGTCTGCTGTGGGTTTCCTGGTACCTGGCAGCCCGGCTAGGGCAAGAATAGCGGCTGCTCTGCCGGGGCCTCTGGATGTCCAGAAACCCCACATGCGGCCACCTGCCTGGGCAGGATGGCTTGGTGGGACCGAGATGTCCAGGGTGAACAGGGCTATTGCTCATGCTCTGTCATGCCTGGGATTTCCCAGACAGAAATAGGACTGCTCTGGTTCTGCATCTCCAACTTCTTTTTTTTTTCTTTTTTCTTTTTTTAAGAATAAATGTAACTCTTCTAAATTTAATGTGTTTTGAGCCCCATGCCCAAACAAGATTGCATTATCTGTTGTTCTGCTTTATCTGGGTTATTCCATTTCCACTGGTCCAGATAACCAAAAGCTGGTGGTGATAGCAGCTCTGTGCAGTGACACCAAAGACACAGCTCAGAGATGCTTTGGGGGCCTGGGAGATTATATGTAAAGACAAGTGAGTTAACTAAAGTTTTGGCTTAGCAAGGTGTCTGCTGAAGCCACGGTTTATTGATTAATGATTAATATGGTGAAGCAAATGAGTGTGTAATTTGGAATAATGACATACTTAAAGGAAATCTTAGTGTATTAGGCAGCTGCAGACAGCCTTGGCAGGCTTGGCTGGAACAGCAAATCCTGGGGGAGAGATCCCTTTATTTGGGATTTTCACAGAAGACGGGGCAAAATGTCAGAGAAAGCCTTAATAGTGCCAACTTTGTGTGGCATCAGCTGATTCTCCTTGATTCTCCTTGAAAGTCTATTTAAAAAATAAAGGAAATAATTTAAATACAATAAATATCTGTGAGCCATACAACGATTGTTAGATGGGCAGTGCTCTCCAGCTCTGTTTTGGCTTCCAGGAGAGCAGACAAGATGACCTAATAGGGAGTTTCCACTTCTAGCTTTTTAATGACTGCATCAGTGTTCGGGCTGAGCTGAAGAAGTTCATATTGGAACTGAAATCAAAGTGTCCTTGGCTTTTTGTCAACAGCTTGTGCATGCGGCTGTTTCCCTGTTCCCAGACGTTCCCCCAGTCTTGGGGTTTTGAGAGCCTGGCAAAATACTTTCAAAATACTTGAAAACAATGACTTGTTCCATAATTAATATGAGAGCTTTTGCTTACCAGGGCAAGCACGAGTTCTTAGTAGCATCAAACCCGAGAGGTGAGACTGGATTTGGCTGTCCCGAGCCAGGGCTTGTGCTCTTTTTTATGTCCTGATTGATACTGGTTTTCATGCTGGCTGACTCACTACCCCAGTATACTGTGGCCTTGAATAGTTTTTCTAGTATCCCTCCACCCATCCCCAGGACATCCCAGCAGTAGTCAGATGTGGCCTGGCAGCATTATGCTTCTTGGGGTAGTTTTGTTACAACTGGACAATTGTATGGGGTGGAAAAACAAGTTCCCTATTTGTACTGATTTTAGACCTCAGCGTATGGCAGCAGCATATGCCCTTTCTCATTCATATCCATGTTTATCCCTGAGCTTTGTCGGTGATGAGTGTATATCCCACAATGCAATCAAATTCCAGTGTTTCTAGCATCCAAAACCTTGAGACTGATTCAAGTGCATATATTTTTAAATGGTCAGGCTTTACTTGCCTTTGATTTAAGAGACACCTGCTTTGAAGCACTTCTGAGCTTCAGCAACTTAATTTCATTTTAATTAGAGTCCAGATTTTCTTAATTGCATGCTACTTGGCAGTGTTAAGAAAAATAACAAAAATCATGAGACCTCCGATACTTGCAAGAACTGTACCAGAATCTGCAGGTAATTCTTCTTGTGTCTTACACTCCAACCCAGTTTTCAGGTGTGGCTATTATTGCCTTCCAGGTAGTGGACATGAGCTTTAGTCATGAATACTTTTGTTTTCTCCTTCTGATATGACACATACTGCCTGCAAGCTCTGTTTATTTTTTTAAGGAATATGTGAAAAACTGCTTTGTCATAGTTGTTGGTCTTGGAATTTATTGTTATGATGCTAAGCCTCATTAATTCATTTAATGTATGTGCACAAGCACATGTATTTGTGGGTACACATCACCACTAGCCCATTTCTAATAGCCCAAGCCACGTTAATTACTCTGGCCATTAATTCAAAGCTCCAGAGATGGAGGAAGGCAGAAATGATAGTTAATCACAGACTACTGAGCTTGTGCTGTTCGGTTATTACAGTAAATATCATGAAACACACTAATTTTTGGTTATACTCCCTTGGGGTTGGATTCTGTGTCCACTGGGCTTCATGGGCTTGGTTTTATGCACTCCAGCAAAACAGAGTACAGCTTGTAGAGCCTGACCCACCTCCAGCTGAGGTCCAGGGAGAGGCCTGCTAATTTTGAGGGAACAGCATCATCTGTAATGCCAAATGGGGTGTTTGGGGAGGGCTGAACATTTCCTGGCTCTCTTTCTACATATTCCACTCTTATTCCTACTTGCCAGGAAATCCTGTAAGTCCCATAAGCAAATGATTTGCAGTAAAACCTGCTGTTCCCTTTAGTGAAATGGGGCTAATGAAGCATGGTGGAGCAAGGGCAGCCCAGCTGGTCTTCATCAGGAGGGTGAGGGAGCAGCAGGGCTGGTGGGAGCAGGAAGAGGAAGTGGGTGTTTGTACGAGCATGTTGGAGAAAGGAAAAAATCACGTGGGAAGAGGAGTTAACTGGGGTCTGGGGTATCTTCTCTTGGGTATAAAAGGCTTGGAAAGAGGTGACTTTTCTTTGACTTTCTTGCCCTGGGGAGCAGAATGGTGAGTGAGACTTGTGATGGGACCCTGGCTGTATGACCCTGGCCAAGAGGGGATTTGGATGTTGTTTCTTTCATTGGCTCCACAAAATCAAATGGTGACAAAACAACCATCCCAAAAGGTACTGCTGTCCCTAGTTTCTGGAAATGGTGTCTAGAAACAAGTGCTTTTTCTTGTGCTGTTGTCTTGCTTGCTCATGTGTGTAACAACAGCAGTGAGATTTTGTTTAATTTTTCCTATATCTTCATAAACTGTTTGAGTCAATGTATCAGCAGTTTCTTGAATGCTCTTGTTTTTTCTAAACCATCCATGAAGTGGTAAATGAATTTATATCAGTGTGGCCTCTAAAAGAATGTTTGCTAATTAGTTTGAGCTGCCTCTGCTGTTTGCCTGCTCTGCCAGAGCTGGCAGCCGCTATGAACAGAGATAACTGCTGTCACTGGGTGATTGTGGCTTTGTCTCCTTCTGACAAAGGTGTTTGGAGCTTGGAACTTACCTTGGTATGAAAAAAAGTGTGCTTTTAACTTCACTCAGTTAAGATATGATAGGATCCTAGGGAAGATAAGGCATCTTTGTAGCTTTAATTCAAGATACTGAGTTGAGTTAGTCAACTTGGTAACTTACAGGGGAGTTGGAAGCTTAATGGATGGGCACATGCATGGGATTGATCCCAAAAATCCCTTGGCTTTGTAGGTTTGTTAGGCCCACAGATCTGCCAGTACAGATTTTGGGTGTTGGCACTGAGTATCTGCATAAGATAAACCTGTTTGCTGAGTGCTGCTTGGCTACAGTTATGAGGAAGTTCTGTCTCCTGTATCAGTGCGCACGAAAGAGAATTGATTTGGGTTTCTGTTAACCTGTTTCTCATCAAACACGCAATCCCACTAGGCAAGATTCTCTGTAGGTTAAGAGAAGACTTTTGGTGCTTGAGCTCACGAATGTGATTATTCCTTCCCTCCTTCCAGGTGCTCTTCCTCCCTTTTCCAGTGTAAACTCCCATGCTGCTTTCTTGCCTGAAGCTTTTCATATTATCCTATGAATGCAATCTTGGTCTGACATCCAAACCAAGATATAAACACGACGGAAAACAGCAGAACTGTTTGTTTGCCTGCATTGCCAGTTTCTGGAAAAGTCACCCTTGTGTTGAGCATCTTGTTTAAATGGCTGAGGTGCTCCCATGTCCTTGGAGAGTTACTTGGTGCTTGTCTGTGGCATGCTGCTTCTGGCCACCTCTGCTTACTGCTGACGTGCTTGCCTTGTTTTAGCCATCTGGAGATGGGCGGAGGAGGTGGCGGCATCTTCTCTCAGCCTGGGACTCTGCTGGTGGCAGGGCAAAGTCCCTGGCCACACATGGGGAGCTGCCTAGGTGGGATAACATTGCATGAGTGAGGGGAGGAGGAGGAGGGTTTCCAACCATAGCTGTCCTGTGAAAGCCCATCTTGGCAGTAACAGCATGCTGGCAGAAGAGTCTGGGTATGCATGCACTCTGCTGGGGTAGGACACCCTAATGCCAGGTGTAACACAAGGTGCCCAGTGCCAGAGTGGAGGTTTCTTCAGCGCTGGGCTACTGATGGTGGTGCTGGCAGGAGAGGCTTGGCTGCAGCCCTCTGCTCCTATCCTCCCTCTTTGTGGAGGCCAAGCTGGGCTGAGCACCTGGTTGCACCACCACGGACCGATACTTGCGAAACAGCTGCTGTGGTGCATGCAGGAGCCACCTTGGTGCGAGGGCAAGCCCCAGGCATTGAAATGAGCACGCTGGTTGTTGCAACACCCTCTCTGCCATAGTTTCAGTTCTTCCACTCCTCCCCTGCCTGTCTGACTAACCCTGCAGGAATGTGACAAGCCGCAGTCTCTGCAGACTTCTGTTTAAATTTTCACTTTTCTTGACTGTCTGAATAAGAGAAACTAAAAAGAGATGTACAACACTTTAGGCTCTAAAATAAGGCAGCTTTGTATTGCTGAAGGACTTTGAAAGTGACTCATGGATTTAGGGGATTTTCTGTACCCATGTAAAGGGAGGTCTTTCATTAACTGGTATAACATTTTTTTTTTTTTGCCACTCTTTGCAAAAATCATTAGCTGCTTGCCACAGCTTGGCCTAAGAGTTTAAGGTTTCTTTCCCCCCCCCCCCCTTCTCTCCTCCTTGAAGGAGACAGGAAAATTGAAAAGACAACTGTATTGTGGTTCATGAGGTCTGCTAGGCAGAATGGAAATACAAGTAACTGATGATAGTGGAACCTCTCTTGAAAAAAGAGCAATTCGCATGATGTGCTCATCATTCTGGTGATGCTCTTCAAAGTTATGCTAGTGTTAGCCTGATTCATTACTAAGGCTTCCAAGTGCTGGCATAAAATCCTACTGTGCATTTTTTCCCTGCCTTACAACTGGCTGCTCAGCAATTAAAAGCCAAGCAAAGGTTTTGATTTCAAAATCTGAAAGGTATTCTTGTGCTTGGGAATGTCTTCGGTCATCCCTTCTGACTTAAATACTTGTCTGCTGTAACCTTGCTCTGACATTCTTTTGCTTTACTCAACACCGTCATTGAAACAATGATGTTAAATTAGTCATGATCCTGTAACTCGCAGCAGATCTTGTTCTTAAGTGGGATGCTGTGTCAGCACCACAGATTACTTGTGTGTTGTAAATTGCAGTGTTGGAATCTTATTTTCACTTTTTTTAATAGTGCAAGTTAGAATACTTCCTAAAACTAAGAAAAATGGGGGGGGGGGGGTAATGACTATTTTTAGACTTCAACTTGCAGAATAAAGGGCAAAAAAAAAAAAAAAAAGAACTCTGCAGTTGAGCAGAGTTATTAATTAACAACTAGTTACAGGATTCTTCCTGACTTATGACTTTATGTATCATAACTCATTTGGTAAATCATCCTTGCTGATTATAAACATGTCTACTCGTTAATCATACAACATGTATGGCCCAAAAAGCTAAAAATCCAGAAGCTGCGAAGTAATGGAGCCTGTCGCTGACTGGAGCAGGTCAGAAAAAATTCTAGAAAAAACAGAGGCTGAAAACTAGACTTCCTTTATTTTTAATAAAACAGCTCAGGTCTCCTCTGGACAAGACTCAACCTGTTAGAGCATGTGGAGTGGATGCACAGCTGGGAGCACAGCTGGCTGCGGCACTGCGGACCTACTGGCCAAAGGGCAGCCCCATGTCCTGTCAGAAATCAGCTGCATCCTTGGGGACACAAACAGCCTCTCCCTGTGAAGCAGCATCTCCATGACCAGGCTGCAGGTTTGGGCTCGGGCTGGAGTGCAATGGCTAGGCTGAACTGTCACAAAATATTTTGGAGGGGCTGTCATGAGAAACCCCATGCGACTTAACAATGATGGTGATTTCTCTGTGCTTTTTTTAAACAATGTTGTGCAGTTGCAAGGGAGATTAAACCTGAAATTGGCCTGGAGAGCATCTTGTTCCCCACAGTCCTGGGACTTTAATGTCTAACTGCCCTCTGTTAATGGGGTGTTACGGATGTTTGTATTTCTCCTAGCAGAGAGGGAATCAAAAAAGAGACAGGTATGGAAAAAATGAGCATGGAGCTGGGAAGGCGAAGACTGAGGAGAGCAGGAACAAGGCTGTTCTTCTCCCCAGGAGCAGAACATTTTTTGTGTGGGGAGGAGCCCACAGTCCATCTTATTTTTCACCTAACCATATATTAATAACTTCAGTATGGGAGGCTGAAATATCATTAGAAATCAGTGCTAATTAGACAGTGGCCATTTTACTTGTGGGAGGTTTGCAGGGAGTATCCCAAAGGGATGGGGATCCTGCAGGAGGTGGATCTCCCTATCTCCCTGAACACCTCTCTGCCCATCATCATGGTGATTTGCAGTTACTAATAACTTCACAACCTGCCTGTAAGGCATCCTCTTCATGTTATGGATTAGAGGCTGAAATGTAGCACAGACTTGCCCAAGGTCATGTGGGAAATCAGTGTCTGAGCCAAGAGCTTTGAAACCAGTATTTCTGAATCATGGCTCTGACCTCTCTCTACCGGCTTTGGTTTGGTTGTTATGGCTGGGTCCCAGGTCTGGAGAAAAGAGTTAAAAATCCATGTTGGTATTCTCTGGTGAGAAACAGCGCCTCTGTTTTTAAGCATTTCCTTTACACCCTGGCCCTCCGCACTTCCCCAGTGAATCAGTTAAGCTAAACAGTGTTTTGAAATGTGTCTATTGTGTTGCATTCCCCACCAGTGGACCTTCAGGATCGTGCAGCCTTTTTGCTTGCTGCCATTTGGGTGGATTTTTTTTTTTAATTTTTGGGGGTGTGTGTTGTTTTTTAATCTTCTTTATTGAAATGCTGGCAGAGGGAGGTGCTGCTGAACAAGCCCAGCAAGCGCCGTGAGTGACGGGGTTATGTAATAGCGGTGCAGGCACGGATTCCAGTAACTACTGCAATCCTGCAAGCACTGCCAGGAACTGCTAATCGCATGACATGTTTTGAATGTCAAAACAGCCCAGGCTAGTAATCTATTGACCTGTGCTGGGCTGCATGGGAGAGCTTGTGTGTATGCATGCATATTTTGGAGGCAACTTATTAATTAAACCTAATGATGTTTAATTATCAAAGTAATAAGTGGCTGGGAGCTATGGGAGCTGGGTTAGGCAGGGGCAAGCTTGAGGTATGAGGTGGGGGAGGACCTTGCGGGGGTCTTGGTGGCCCCAACAGGAGCATGTCCTGCTTGGGGCGAGTGCTGCCTCCTGCCTGACACAGCTTCATGGGAAAGGGCCTGCTTCTCTCTTTCTCTCTCTCTCTTTCTCTCTCTCTCTCTTTCTCTCTCTCTCTCTTTCTCTCTCTCTCTCTTTCTCTCTCTCTCTCTCTTTCTCTCTCTCT